>NC_045766.1:10204449-11438898 GCF_008692025.1 Phocoena sinus | reverse complement strand
AATTTAAGAAAATTGAAATCATATCAAGTATCTTTTCGAACTACAACGCTATGAGACTAGATATCAATTACAGGAAAAAAGTCTGTAAAAAATACAAACACATGGAGCGTAAACAATACACTACTTAATAACCAAGAGATCAGTGAATAAATCAAAGAGGAAATCAAAAAATACCTAGAAACAAGTGACAATGAAAATACGATGGCCCAAAACCTATGAGATGGAGCAAAAGCAGTTCTAACAGGGAAGTTTATAGCAATACTATCCTACCTTAAGAAACAGGAAACATCTCGAATAAACAACCTAACCTTACACCTAAAGCAATTAGAGAAAGAACAGAAAACCCAAAAGCAGAAGGAAAGAAATAATAAAGATCAGATCAGAAATAAATGGAAAAGAAATGAAGGAAACAATAGCAAAGATAAATAAAACTAAAAGCTGGTTCTTTGAGAAGATAAACTAAATTGATAAACCATTAGTCAGGCTCATCAAGAAAAAAAGGGAGAATACTCAAATCAATAGAATTAGAAATGAAAAAGGAGAAGTAACAACTGACACTGCAGAAATACAAAGAATCATGAGAGATTACTACAAGCAACTCTATGCCAATGAAATGGACAACCTGGAAGAAATGGAAAAATTCTTAGAAATGTACAACCTTCGGAAACTGAACCAGGAGGAAATAGAAAATATGAACAGACCAATCACAAGCACTGAAATTGAAATCGTGATTAAAAATATTCCAACAAACAAAAGCCCAGGACCAGATGGCTTCACAGGTGAATTTTATCAAACATTTAGAGAAGAGCTAACACCTATCCTTCTCAAACTTTTCCAAAATATAGCAGAGGGAGGAACACTCCCAAACTCTTTCTACAAGGCCACCATCACCCTGGTACCAAAACCAAAGATGTCACGAAGAAAGAAAACTACAGGCCAATATCACTGATGAACATAGATGCAAAAATCCTCAACAAAATACTAGCAAACAGAATCCAACAGCACCTTCAAAGGATCATACACCATGATCAAGTGGAGTTTATTCCAGGAATGCAAAGATTCTTCAATATACGCAAATCAATCAATGTGATACACCATATTAACAAATTGAAGGAGAAAAACCATATGATCATCTCAATAGATGCAGAGAAAGCTTGCGACAAAATTCAACACCTACTTATGATAAAAACCCTCCAGAAAGCAGGCATAGAGGGAACCTACCTCAACATAGTAAAGGTCATATATGACAAACCCACAGCCAACATCATCCTTAATGGTGAAAAACTGAAACTATTTCCACTAAGATCAGGAACAGGACAAGGTTGCCCACTCTCACCACTATTATTCAACATAGTTTTGGAAGTTTTATCCACAGCAATTAGAGAAGAAAAAGAAATAAAAGGAATCCAAATCAGAAAAGAAGAAGTAAAGCTGTCACTGTTTGCAGACGACATGATACTATACATAGAGAATCCTAAAGATACTACCAGAAAACTACTAGAGCTAATCAATGAATTTGGTAAACTAGCAGCCTACAAAATTTATGCACAGAAGTCTCTTGCATTCTTATACACTAATGATGAAAAATCTGAAAGTGAAATTAGGAAAACACTCCCATTTACCACTGCAAAAAAAAAAAGAATAGAATATCTAGGAAAAACCTACGTAAGGAGAAAAAAGAACTGTATGCAGAAAATTATAAGACACAGATGAAGGAAATTAAAGATGATACAAATAAATGGAGAGATATACCATGTTCTTGGATGGGAAGAATCAACATTGTGAAAATGACTCTACTACCCAAAGCAATCTACAGATTCAGCGCAATCCCTATCAAACTACCAATGGCATTTTTCACAGAACTAGAACAAATAATTTCACAATTTGTATGGAAACACAAAAGACCCCAAATAGCCAAAGCAATCTTGAGAACGAAAAACGGAGCTAGAGGAATCAGGTTCCCTGACTTCAGACTATAAGTAATCAAGACAGTATGGTACTGGCACAAAAACAGAAATATAGATCAATGGAACAGGATAGAAAGCCCAGAGATAAACCCACGCACATATGGTCACCTTATCTTTGATAAAGGAGGCAAGAATATACAATGGAGAAAAGACATCCTCTTCAATAAGTGGTGCTGGGAAAACTGGACAGCTACATGTAAAAGAATGAAATTAGAACACTCCCTAACACCATACACAAAAATAAACTCAAAATGGATTAAAGACATAAATGTAAGGCCAGACACTATCAAACTCTTAGAGGAAAACATAGGCAGAACACTCCATCACATAAATCACAGAAAGATCCTTTTTGACCCACCTCCTAGAGAAATGGAAATATAAACAAATGGGACCTAATGAAACTTAAAACGTTTTGCACAGCAAAGGAAACCATAAACAAGACAAAAAGACAATCCTCAAAATGGGAGAAAATATTTGCAAATGAAGCAACTGACAAAGGATTAATCTCGAAAATTTACAAGCAGTTCCATGTAGCTCAATATCAAAAACACAAGCAACCAAATCCAAAAGTGGTCAGAAGACCTAAATAGACATTTCTCCAGAGAAGATATACAGATTGCCAACAAACACATGAAAGGATGCTGAACATCACTGATCTTTAGAGAAATGCAAAGCACAACTACAATGAGGTATCACTTCACACTGGTCAAAATGGCCATCATCCAAAAATCTACAAATAATAAATGCTGGAGAGGGTGTGGAGAAAAGGGAATCCTCTTGCACTGTTGGTGGGCATGTAAATAGATACAGCCACTATGGAGAACACTATGGAGATGTCTTAAAAAACTAAAAATAGAACTACCAGACGACCCAGCAATACCTCTACTGGGCATATACTCTGAGAAAACCATAATCCAAAAAGAGTCATGTAGCACAATGTTCATTACAGCTCTATTTACAATAGCCCAGAGATGGAAACAACCTAAGTGTCCATCAACAGATCAATGGATAAAGAAGATGTGGCACATATTATTACTCAGCCATAATAAAAAACGAAATTGAGTTATTTGTAGTGAGGTGGATGGACCCAGAATATGTCATACAGAGTGAAGTAAGTGAGAAAGAGAAAAACAAATACCGTATGCTAACACATATATACGGAATCAAAAAAAAAAAAAGGTTATGAAGAACCTAGCAACAGGACAGGAATAAAGTGGCAGATGTAGAGAATGGGCTTGAGGATACGGGCAGGGGGAAGAGTAAGCAGGGACAAAGTGAGAGAGTAGCATGGACATATATACACTACCAAATGTAAAATAGCTAGCTAGTGGGAAGCAGCCACGTAGCACAGGTAGATCCGCTTGGTGCTTTTTGACCACCTAGAGGGGTGAGATAGGGAGGGTGGGAGGGAGGGAGACGCAAGAGGGAAGAGATATGGGGATATATGTATATGTATAACTGATTCACTTTGTTATAAAGCAGAAACTAACCATTGTAAAGCAATTATAGTCCAATAAAGATGTTAAAAAAAAAGTCAGTTGTGGGCTTCCCTGGTGGCGCAGTGGTTGGGGGTCCGCCTGCTGGTGCAGGGGGGTGCGGTTTCATGCCCCGGTCCGGGGGGATCCTGCGTGCCATGGGGCGGCTGGCCCATGGGCCCAGGCCTCTGGGCCTGCGCATCTCGAGCCTGTGCTCCGCAGCGGGGGAGGCCACAGCAGTGAGAGGCCCACGTATGGCAAAAAAGTCAGTTGCATTTCCATACATACACAATAAACAACTAGAAAACTTGACCATCTTCTTAGAAGAGTCACATTAACATAGCATCAACATGTCAAATACCAAAAAATAAACATTAAAATATGTAAAAGACTGATACCAAAGTTTATAAAACTTTACTGAAGCACAATACACCAAGGGAATGGAATAGACAGTCCAGAAATGCCCATGCATAGTTGTTATGGTAGACAAGTGGGTGGGAGGGGAATGGTTATTCACGTGGAAATAGGTGAAATTGGATCTCTCTTTAACACTGTACACAAAAGTCAACTACAGAGGGCTAAAGTTCTTAAATGTTAAAAGCAAAACTTTAAAATATTAAGTAAAAACCATAGGTGGATATATTTCCAACCTCAGTTAGGGTTAGGGAAGCATTTCTTAAACAAGACACAGAAAGTACCAAAAAAAAAAAAAAAAAAGAATAAATTTTATTACATTATTATGAGAACTTCTGATCAAAAATATCTGAAAGAAAAGGGAAAGATAGTTTACATATTGGAAAAAGATTTTCACAATACTGACAGAGAATTGGTATCAAAAATATATAATATTCCTAGAATTTCTAGGAATAAATAATCAAAAAGAAAATGGGCAAAAAACATGAATGAAAAACATAGAACTCAAAAACATATGGGCACTAACCATATGAAGAAATATTAAAATTCATTTGTGCTCAGGGAAATACAAATCAGGATCACATTGAGATATAATTTTACAATCAGCAAAAATTAAAAAGTCTGACAAAATCTAGTACCAAAGAGGATGTGGATGAGCAGGTCCTCAGTTTACACTGTTGGTGGAAGTGCAAATTGGTACTACCACTTTGGAAAACAGTTTGGCATTATCTTATAAAACTGAACATTCTCAAGCTCTGTAACCTTGCAATTCTACTCTTGGGGAAGCTCTTACACATATGTGTGAGGTGATGTATTTAGAAACCATCAACAAAATGAAAAGGCAACTTACCCAATGGGAGAAAATATTTGTGAATCATGTATCTAATAAGGGGTTAATATCCAAAATATATAAAGAACTCATGCAACACTAAAAAACCAAACAATTCAGATTAAAAATGGTCAGAAGATCTGAATAGACATTTTTCCAAAGAAGACATACAGATAGCCAACAGGTATGTGAAAAGATGTTCAATATTATTAATTATCAGGGAAATGAAAATCAAAACCACAATGAGATCACCTCACTCCTGTCAGAACGGCTATTATCAAAAAGACAAGCAATGACAAATTGTTGATGTGGGGAAAAGGGAACCCTTGTGCACTGTTGGTGGGAATATAAATTGGTGTAGCCACTATGGAAAACAGTATGGAGGTTCCTCAAAACATTAAACATAGAACTACCATACAATCCAGCAATTCCACTTTTGGGTATTTAACTGAAGACAATGAAAACACTAACTTGAAAAGATATACGCACCCCCGTGTTCATTGCAGCACTATTCACAATAGCCAAGATATGGAAACAACCTAAGTGTCCACTGATGGATGAATGAATGATAAATTTTGGAGTACACACACACACACACACACACACACACACACACACACACACACACACACAATGGAATATCATTCAGTCATGAAAAAGTAAAACCTTGCCATTTGCAGCAATAATATGGATGAAACTTGAGGGCATTATACTAAGTGAAAGAAGTCATATACAGACAGACAAATACCGTATGATCTCTCCTATATGAGGTATCTAAAAAAACAAACAAACAAAAAACAACCTGCCAAACAAACAAACAAAACCCAAACAAAAAATAACCAACCTCATACAGAGAAAGATTGGTGGTTGCCAGAGTTCGGGGGTGGGGGTTTGGAGAAATGGGTATTATCTTTTAAGAATTTTAAAAGCTAATCAAAGATAAGAAAAGAAAATTTAAAATATAAATATTGGGAAGGAAGAAATCAACAGTCTTTTTTCATACATGACATAATCATCTATGTAGGAAATCTAAAAGAATCAACAAAACACTTCTGAAACTAATAAGCAATTATAGCAAGGTTGCAGGATACAAGGTTAATATACAAAAGTCACTTTCCTATATAACCAGCAACGGATAAGTGAACTTTGAAATTAAAAACATGATACCATTTACATTAGCACATCCTAAAATTAAATACTTAGTAATAAGTCTAACAAAATATGTACAAGATCTATATGAGGAAAATGTCAAAATTCTGATGAAAGAAATCTCAGAAGAACTAAATAAATGGAGAGATGTTTCATGTTCAGGGATAGGAAGATTCAATATTGTCAAGACATCAGTTCTTCCTAACTTGATTCATAAATTCAACACAGCCACAATCAAAACCCCAGCAAGTTATTTTGTGGATATTGACAAACTGATTCTAAAGTTTATATGGAAAGGCAAAAGATCCAGAACAGCCAATACAATACTGAAGGAGAAGAACAGAGTTACATGACTGACACCATCTGACTTCAAGACTTACTATAAACTACAATAATCAGAAAACATGGTACAGGTATACCTCAGAGATATCATGTGTTCAATTCCAGACCACCACAATAAAGTGAATACCACAATAAAGAAAGTCACGTAAATTTTCTGGTTTCCCAGTGCATATAAATGTTGTATTTACACTGTACTGTAGTCTGTAAAGTGTGCAATATGTCTAAAAAAACAATGTAAGTACCTTAATAAAAACCACTTTATTGCTGAAAAATGCTAACCATCATCTGAACCTTCAGGGAGTCATAATCTTTTTGCTGCTGGAGGATTTGAAATATTGTGAGAATTATCACAATGTGACACAGAGACATGATGTAAGCAAACGCTCCTAGAAAAATAGCTGATGGGCTTGCTTGATGCAGGGTTGCCACAGACTTTCAAAATTTGTGAAAAACTTAGTATCTGTGACGTGAAATAAAGTGAAGTGCAACAAAATGAGGTTTGCCTATACTGGTGAAAAGATAAACAGATCTATGACACAGAGTACAGAGCTCAGGAATAGACCCACATAAATATTGTCAACTGATCTTTAGCAAAGGATCAAAAGCAATACAATGGAGAAAAGATAATCTTTTTAACAAATGGTGCTGGAACAACTGGACATTCACACACACAAAAAAAGTTTAAAAAAATCTAGACATAGACTTTTTACCCTTCACCAAAAAGTAACTCAAAATGAATCACAAATTTAATTATTTATTTATTAACATCTTTATTGGAGTATAATTGCTTTACAATGTTGTTTTAGTTTCTGCTGTATAACAAAGTGAATCAGCTATATGCATACATATACCCCCATATCCCCACCCTCTTGCATCTCCCTCCCACCCTCCTTATCCCACCCCTCTAAGTGGTTGCAAAGCACCCAGCTGATCTCCCTATGCTATGCAGCTGCTTCCCACTAGCTATCTATTATACATTTGGTAGTGTATATATGTCAATGTAACTCTCTCATTTCATCCCATCTTACCCTTCCCCTTCCCTGTGTCCTCAAATCCATTCTCTATGTCTGTGTCTTTATTCCTCTTCTGCCCCTAGGTTCATCAGAACCATTTTTTTTCCTTTTAGATTCCATATATATGTGTTAGCATACAGTATTTGTTTTTCTCTTTCTGACTTACTTCACTCTCTGTGACAGACTCTAGGTGCATCCACCTCATTGCAAATAACTCAATTTCGTTTCTTTTTATGGCTGAGTAATATTCCATTGTATATAAGTGCCACATCTTTATCCATTCATCTGTTGATGGACACTTAGGTTGCTTCCATGTCCTGGCAAATAGAGCTTCAATGAATATTGTGGTACATGACTCTTTTTGAATTATGGTTTTCTCAGGGTATATGCCCAGTAGTGGGATTGCTGGGTTGTATGGTAGTTCTATTTTTAGTTTTTTAAGGAACCTCCATAGTGTTCTTCATAGTTGCTGTATCAATTTACATTCCCACCAGCAGTGCAAGAGGCTTCCCTTTTCTCCATGCCCTCTAGAGCATTTATTCTTTGTAGATTTTTTGATGATGGCCATTCTGACTGGTGTGAAGTGATATGGCATTGTAGTTTTGTGAATCACAAATTTAAATGTAAATGCAAAACTATAAAACACTAGAAGACAACATAGAATAAAATTGAGATGACCTTGGATTTGGCAATGACTTATTAGATACAACACCAAAAGTATGACCCATGAAAGAAATAATGGAGAGGCTGGACATTCTTAGAATAAAAACTTCTGATCTGTGAAAGACAATATCAAGAGAATAAGACAAGCTGAAGACTGATAGAAAATATTTGATAAAGGACTGTCATCCAAAGTATACAAAGAACTCTTAAAACTCAACAGTAAGGAAACAAACAACTTGATTAAAAAGTAGTACAAAGACCTTAACAGACACCTCAAAGAAGATTTACAGATGACAAATAAGCATATGAAAACATGTTCCCCATCACCTATCATTAGGGAATTGCAAATGAAAAGAGCTAGATACTACTAGCTGTTTATTAAAATAGCCAAAATCCAAAACAGTAACAACACCCAATGCTGGTAAGGATGTGGAGCAGCAGGAACTCTCACAAACTGTAGTGGGAGTGCAAAATGGCACAGTCTCTTCGGAAGACGGTTTGGTGGTTTCTGACAAAACTAAACATACCCTTACCAAACAATCCAGCAATCCTGTTCCTTGGTGTTTACCCAAAGGAATTGAAAACTTATGTCCATACAAAAACCTGCAAATGGATGTTTATAGCAGCTTTATTTATAATTACTATAACCTGGAAGCAACCAAGATGCCCATCAGCAGGTGAATGAATAAGTAAACTGTGGGACATCCAGACAATGGAATATCATTCAGCACTAAAAAGAATGAGCTATCAAGCCATGAAAGCCATGGAGAAAACTTAGATACATATTATTAAGTGAATGAAGCCAATCTGAAATGGCTACATACTTTATGATTCCAACTATATAACATTCTGGAAAAGGCAAAACTATGAAGACGGTAAAAAGATTAGTGGTTGCCAAGGGGTAGGGGGGAAGAAGGGATGAATTGGCAGAGTACAGATGATTTTTAGGGCAGTGAAAATACTCTCTATGATATGATAATGGGGGATACCTGTCATTATAAATTTATCCAAATCCATAGAATGTTCAACATCAGAGTGAACCATAACATAAACTATAGAGTTTGGGTGGTAATAAGGTGTCAATGTAGATTCATCAGTTGTAACCAATGTACCACTCTGGTCAGGGATGTTGATAATGGGAGAGCCTCTGTATGCGTGTGTGGCAGGGGCAGCGGGGAGCATATGAGAAATCTCTGTACCTTCTGCTCAATTTTGCTATGAATCTAAAACTCCTATAAAAAAATAGTCTATTAAAAGAAAAAGCAAAGGAATAATAAACATAAGATCCAGGATAGTGGTTACATAGGATATGGGAGGAAGAGTAATGGGATTGACAGGGAACTTATTATAGATATGTTATTGTTAATATCCCATTTTTCATATGCGTAGAGTTTCATGGGTTTGTTGTATTATCAGTAAGCAAGCAAATAAAGAGAAAGTCTTACAAAGAACCATGGATAAATGTGTGTAATGAACTACAGTTTAGAATTAATCTAATTCTGTGTATCTGAGGTCCAATAAATGTATAGAAAAAGAATAGCCAATTTTTAAAAATAAATACAGTTAGAGGAAAGAAAAAATTCAGGCAATTAAGCCAAGAGCCCAGTGACATGTTGAGGGCAGATATGGAACAGTTGCCGGAAGAAACTTCTCCCCCTGAGACTGTCATCTGTGATAAGTTTTATATTAGTGGTATGAGAAACAGGGAAACAAGAACATGTTTTGACCAAAACACTTTCCCCAAATTCATAACTCCCCCTGGCATCCTGCAGGACCCAATTAAAGGAACTGAAATCAATAAACTTTCACCCATGATAAACCATCTAGCATCATCATGATTCTGGTAGCAGACACCTCTAGCTGTTCACCAAGAATCTGTGCTGCCCGCTCTGCATTGCAGAGATGTCACCAAGCTATGGCTGCCTGTTGGGATCTGCGTGTCCCAGACCCATTTGCAGCAGCGAACGACGGAGTTCTGGCCGGTGGAATGCGAGCAGAAGTGACATCACCAACTTCCAGCTGGCCTTATGCCTCCCACAGGGTGGCCCTCCGCCCCTTTTCCCCTTCCAGTCGGCTGGAATGGAGACGACCTCAAAGCCAAATGTTGAAGATGGCGGAGCTATGCTCAGCCCGGGGATGGAATGACTGTGTGCAGAGGGGCTGCCCCATGATTGTGTGTATCCACTTGCTTTTGTTACATCAGTAATAGTGTAACTTATCATTGTGTTTTCCAGTATACATTTTTGGGGTGTATTTGCTACAGCAGGTAGTATCACCCAAACCAATGCAGCCCCCAACACCTATTTCCTGTGTGCAGGAAAAAGCAGGGACAGGAGAGGCTGTGACCAGGGCATAGGAGGACGAGAACAAATTCCTGAGGCACAGAGGGACTCATGCCACTAAAGATGACTCAGCACCCCCAACACTGAGGTCACAGTCCAATTACACCACGACTCAGCTATAGAATGTGTAGCCTAGTAGTTATACTTGCAGGTTCTGGCAACAGGCTGCTCGATTAAAATCCTGCTCGTGTGACCCACTAACTGCACAACAGGCAGGTAATAAATCCCTGTGAACCCGTTTCTCATCCATAAAACGGTGTTTGTAGCCACACCCACTTCAAGGAACTGTTGTTGCCCTTAAATGAACTGATAACGTGCAAAGGAGTTGGCGTAGCACTGCTTTGCTGTCGATATTAAATAAATGTTAGCTGTTGTCATTATTTTTACTCTTGTTATTGCCATCTTTACAATGGCTTGTAAGTAGAGCAATCTAGAAAAGACACTGGCTAAGGAATACCCTGGAAGGGAAATGTATTTACTTCCTCTCCCTTCTCCCCCACATATTTTCAAATCTTAACACTTGTATAGGCTTGTATAGGTGTAACAATTGCTGAGGAATAATATTCTGCACCTTTTCAAGTCCTGTCATAGCCATTATCTCCATGAATCTTGATAGCAACCCCATGAGGCTGATAGGAATTATATTCCCACTTTACAAAGGAAACATCCCCAGGTGCCAGCCAGTCCCTGTGTTCTCAGTCCAGGACTTTTTCCACTACCTCACAGTGCTTTCCTTGAGGCAAAGCCCTGCATGCTACCCAGTTCTCTAAGGATGGAGAAATTTTATCTCGTGTGTTAGAATGTACCAGATCATTTGTTTGTAATTATTTTTTTACAAATTTCTTTAAATTATCTTCTTTCTCAATGAATATCAACTGCTATGAATTTATGCTGTTTACAGCTGATCCCATTAACTCTGAATAAGGGCTCTTCATCTCCAAGTTGCTGTTCTTCTCTCTTTGGCTAAAGCTGCAAAAGGGCAGCCACACTGACACAATTCACAAAAGCCAACAATGACATCAGCTAGTCGGAGATCTGTCCAGCAATACCCAGAAGGACCAAAGAGGCAATGAAATATATTGGGTCACTGATAAAATATTTTTATTCATTGCAGCTAAATCAAAAGCATACATGGCTTAGGATGGCAGGAAGTAGGAATTAGGCCTAACTGCTCCTCTTTAATATCCTAGCAGTTTGGACTTCCCTGGTGGCACAGTGGTTAAGAATCCACTAATCCACTAACCTGCTAATGCAGGGGACACAGGTTTAAGCCCTGGTCCGGGAAGATCCCACAAGCCATGGAGCAACTAAGCCCGTGTGCCGCAACTACTGAAGCCCATGCGCCTAGAGCCCGTGCTCCACAAGAGAAGCCACCGCAATGAGAAGCCTGTGCACTGCAACAAAGAGTAGTCCCCGCCCGCCACAACTAGAGAAAGCCCACACGCAACAACAAAGACCCAACGCAGCCAAATGTAAATGAATAAAAAAAATATATATATATCCTAGCAGTTAAATATCTATACATTTTTGGCCTCCTAAGTTTGAGGTTTTGAAAATCAAGAGGTAACCAAAGAGATTCAGACACAGTAACATTCTAAAGTTGGCATGGATTTTCTCTATCAGCTCTGCAAAATATTAGGTACCTTTGAAAAATATTCTGATCTTGCATTGAGCAAATACAGTAAAGAGTAACTCCTAAGATCCTGGTTTGACTGACCATAGTTGGTGAGAGGATTCCCAAAATGAATAAGAAGAGCTAGTATTTACTGAGCACTTACTATGTGCCAGGCATTGTTCTAAGGGCTACACTTAACTCTCTCAATAACCCAATGAGCATCAATAAATACTACACTCATTTTACCCATGAGATTGAGTCAGAGGATTACGAAGCTTGCCAAAAGTCACACTGCTATCAACTAATCTATCAAATGTGAATACAGTATTTGCCTATGTTGAGGGACACAGGCCTACAATCTGATTGCTGAGCTCTAACAAGTACAATAATTAAAGAACAATTAACTGTTAAATGATGCACATTGACTATAGCTGCCATCTCTGTAAAGGGCACGATTTCCACAAAGTTGCCCAGGCTAGAACCATGGGAGTTATCATTGATTCCTCTCTTTCACACCCATAAGCAAGAGTGTTTTTATTTTAAAAAGTAGATCTCAGATCCAGCCATGTTTCAACACCGTTTTTACTTCTACCCTAATCTAAGATCCCATTGTCTCACCTGGATTATAGCAAAAACCTCCTAATTGGATTCCCTGCTTCCACTTTTGCCCAACTACAGATTCTTCTAGAGTGATTTATTTTAAACTAAAAAATGAGATCACATCGTACATCTACTCAAAATCCTTACCATGTCCATCAAGGTCCTACAGTGTCTGAGTCCTATAAATCCTTTGACCCCAACTCCTTCTTACCCCCTCTCCCCACACCAATCCAGCTGAAACAAACATTGCATGGTGTTAGTATTAAATCTGGGTCAGGAATATTTATTACATTATTCTTTTCTGTATATTTCAAAGAAATCACCAATAAGAAAGGAAAAAAGAATGCTTAGCAATGGAGTGTAGGAATTAAAAAGGAACCAGCAGGCTCTTGAAAAGGGACTGCTCATGTCTTATGAAAACCAATCTGGTAAGAAAATTTAGTATCCCAAAATAGTGAATAAATGAATTTCTATTTTCATTCCACTACAAAAGAAATCATTGCCAGGGACAAGAAATTGCACTTGTTAGAAACATGGTAGAATTCTTTGCTACTGGTCCCACTGACATAGGGTTCTAATTTCCCTCCCCTTGAACCTGGGTTGGCCTTATGACTTATTTGATCAGTAGAATGTGGCAGAAGTGATGTCTTGAGACTTTCAGTATTGTGTCTACGAAGCCTGCAGCTTCCATCCAGGCTCATGGAGCTCTTGGAGAAGCAGCCACCAATCACCATGTAAGAAGTTCTGCTGGGTTTCCCTGGTGGTGCAGTGGTTGAGAGTCCGCCTGCCGATGCAGGGAACACGGGTTCACATCCCGGTCCAGGAAGATCCCACATGCAGCGGAGTGGCTGGGCCCGTGAGCCATGGCCACTGAGCCTGCGCGTCCAGAGCCTGTGCTCCGCAATGGGAGAGGCCACAACAGTAAGAGGCCCGTGTACCGCAAAAAAAAAAAGGTTCTGCTAATCTGGGACCACCATGTTATGAGGAAGCCAAAGCTTGCCCCATAGAGGTGTTAAGTGGTGGAAAAAAAGAGACACCTGGCCAGCCCTCAGATGATCCAGCCCAGGTGTCAGATGTGTGATTGAAAAAGCTTTCTGATGGCTCTAGCCCCAACCACCACCTGACTGAGACCCTGAGCAAGAACTGCCCAGGAGAGCCCAGTCAACCCACAGAACCATGAGAGATAAATTGTTGTTTTTAGGCCACAGTGTTTTGGAATGGTTTGTTTTGCAAAATTAAATAACTGGTTTAGGAAGGAAGATCTAGGCTTAGCTTTTCTGAGAAGCCGAGCTGCCGTTGTCCACAAATCGTGGACGTGGAGACATCCTGCAGGCAGTGGGCACATGGTATTGGAGCCTAATGAGTCATCGTCATACACATGAGTGTAGTCACCTGCTTTGGCACACAGTGCACCAGCCCCTGGGAATGCATAATCCAGTAAGCGCAGCCTTCCACCTTGTGAGCTCATAGTCTGATAAGGGAAGCAGGGAGGCAGATCTGTGCTATGATGCAAGTGGGCAAGCCCCGAAGGCTGTGGGAAGTCAGAAAAGCATCATCTGGATGCCTTGGCAGGGGAGAAGGCTGAAGGGTGCAGAGATGATTTTTCTGGAAGAGGACTGCTTCAGTCATTCTGACGGACAAATATTTGGTCTCAAGTATGGGTGCTCCCTAAGGAAATAAAGACATAGACAATGGGGGTAGGTAGAATTATGGATGAACGCCCTCATTTCCAGGGACTTGAGGTCAATAACTAGGCAAATTGCATTGCCTTGGCAACTGCCCAATTAGGTAATTTATATATTAATCTCAGAAGGACACAGAAAGGACCCTGCCTACATTACTTTAAAAGCTATAAGAAGAAAGTAAAACAAAAGCAAAATATGACATGCAAATTCATGTATTTATTTGTTCATTTAGCATTTTTCAAGGTCATATTTCATCCTAAACCCCCCTGAACTGGCTGTTTTCTTACAAAAAAAATATAAAAGCCATGGTTTTGCTTTTTTGATGGAAAAGCCTATATTTTTATAGTTCAAAAGTGCTTGTACTTTATAACTACTCTATGAAGACACTCAACTCTTCCAGTTTTATAGATACTAATACTGAAACTCAGGAAGAATGAGTAGCTATCCCAAGGTCATAAGGTGAGAAACAGCAGGATTTGGACTTGGATACAATTATTTACTCGTCTTACCAGGGCTGCCCCTTCCTTCCAGGAGGTTTGGTGGAAGTGGGCAAAGTACACATATATGAGGCTATGGAAAGACCACTGGAAAAAAGTGTGATCAAGTGAAATGTGCACAAGGGAAAGACAGGCACAGAAGTGGGATCTGCAGGAGGAGGGAGGACATTAGGGCCACCTTTGGTGGCAGTGGGTTTTGAGCCTGATTTTGTGGAAAGTGATTAACTTGTTTTGATGGCAGCTACATGGGCAACAGTGCAGCACTGGTTTAGTTGGAGCAATGGTGCCTGCATTTCACAGTTATTTATAGCAGTGGTTCTCAGCTGAAGGAGATTTTGTTGCCAGGGGACGTTTAGCCATGTCTAGAGAGATTTTTTCTTTTTACTGATAGGAGAGGGGGCAGTGCTTCTGGCATCTAGTGGGTAGAGGCTGGGGATACTGCTAAACATCCTACAATACACAGGATGGTCCTCCACAATGAAGAATCATCTGGCTCAAATGTCAATAGTTGAGAAACGATATAGGTTGAGAATTCCTGACCTACACATATATAACACATTGTATTAGAACTTTCAAAGGAAATACAACAAATAGGGTGTGTGTGTGTGTATCTGTATATCGAGAGACAGAGAGAGAGAGAGAGAGAGAGAGAGAGAGAGAGATTGAGAGATGAAAAGAACAGGCTCTTTTGATTGTGAGGCAGGCTGGAGATTCTGGTTGCAGTTTTGAGACTGAAGGCAGTCTTCTCTGGAGACTTGGGAGACCTCAGTCCTGTCTTATAGTTACCAAATCCAAGCTCTGTCTGCTCGCTGCATGACAGGCCAATAATCGGGAGATAGGTGTTGAGGCAAGGAATAGTGATTTTATTCAGGACGCGGGGCATCCGAGAAGATGGTGGACTAGCATGGTAGAGTCCCATCTTATCGGGGTCTGGATGCCAGTTTCTTTTACAGAACAGAGAGGGGGAGGAGGTGAGGAAGTAAAGCAAAAAGCCCATAAGTTTTGCAAAATATCTCCTGTTTTGGCCAGCCTCAGGGAGGGATGTGTTAATTTCTTTTCTGTAGCCATTCACCTGTGGGCAGGGGCAGGGTGTTTCCCTGTGAGCTGAGCGAAGGCACTTTAGATTAACGTTCAGGCAGAGGGGCAGGGTTACCCGAGGCAGGCCATTATGTATGCCTATAGCTATAGACAGAACAAAAGCAATGGAAAGCAAAGGTTAAAGTCAAAGAAACAGATCGAACATGGAGTCATATTTTGTTCTTCCCTGTTACATTATAGTCTTTAAGTGGCTGGATGAGGCCCCGCACATCATGGAGGGTGATCTGCTTTACTCAACGTCTACTGATTTAAATTCTAGTCACTTATTAAAAAATCCCTTCCCACCAACATCTTGATTTGTTGGTTGTCCAAATAAAGGACACCATAGATCAGCCAAGTTGACACATACAATTCATCATGACAGACATTTAACTTTCAAAACCATGAGAGGCAAAGATTTTATTCTTACTTCAAAGATAAGGGAAGTAAAATTCAGAGAAGTTAATGAATTTTCCCATGGTTGCACAGTTAACACTCTAACAGTTAACTTATTTGGAGCACTTACTGTGAGCAGATGCTGTGTTAACAGCTCTATGTTGTTAATCCAATTGAGGCAGCTAACATTATTTTTATTATCTCCATTTTATAGATGAGAGCACTGAGACACAGAAAGGTATTGTAAATGTCCCAGAGCCAAACAATTTTTAAGCAACAGAGCCAGAATTTGAAGCCAGGCAGGCTGCCTTAGAGCCCATACGCTAACCTGTGGTCCTCACACAGAATCATCAGGAGGGCTAACTGAAACCAATTGCTGGGCCCCATCTGGTAAGCTGGGGATGAGCCCAAGGATTTGCATTTCTAACAATCTCCCAGGTGATGCTAATGTGACAGGCCTGGGGACCACACTTCGAGAATCCATGCTCTAAACCACTGTGCTGCTCTCTGCTTCAAGTATCCATGAACAGGACTGGTCCAAAGTGCATACATGCCAAGTGCAGATATTCCTGAGCCCCTTCAATAAATCAGGTGTAGTGGTTCTAGTCACCGATTCTCGTGTGTCAGGGGTTCTACATCTCTAAACAATGATCTAACACCACTGGGTGGCCTACAATCCAACTCAGTTCTGACACCATCTAACTGTAGACGTGTCAGGTCCCACACGTTAAGGGCTCAGTCCCTCAACCCCCCACTCCTACTTCAAAGCCCAATCACAATTCCAGGTTGTCACCTGTGCTTGTGACCGAACAGCTACAAATCAGAGGTTCTCACTACCCTCTCCTCAGGCTTGATGAATTTTCTAGAGTGGCAGAGTTCAGAGAAACATTTTACTTATTAGATGACTGGCCTATTATAAAAGTATATAACTCAGGAACAGCCAGATGGAAGAGATGCAGAGGGCAAGGTGTAGAGAAAGGGTGTGGAGCTTCCATGTCTTCCCCAAGCATGTGCACACCACTCTCCCAGCATCTCCACCTGGTCACCAACCCGGAAGCTCTCCAAACCCTGGGGGTTTTTATGGAGGCTTCATTATACAGGCGTGATGGATTAAGTCATTAGCCAGGGCTGATTGATTCAACCTCCAACCCCCTTTCCCCTCCCAGGAAATCAGGGAGTGGGACTGAAATTTCCAGCTCTCTATTTGCAGTTGGTTCCCCTGGCAACCAGCCCTCATCTCTAGGTGTTTTCCAAAAGTCACCTCATTAACGTAAACCCATTTGTGATGAAAAGGGGCTTATTATGAATAACAAGACACCCATCTCACATTGATGGCTCCGAAGCCATTTCAGGAACTGAGGACCAGATACCAAATATTGTAACAAAAGATTCTCCCATTGATCTTATTTCTCAGGAAATTCCCAGAGTTTTGGTAGCTGTGAGCCAGGAACCATGGACCAAAATATATATCCATTATAAATCATAGTATCGCACCAGGTGATAGAGATGAAATGATGACCAGGCAGTCATGGTCCTGTCCTCATGAATTCTCCAGGGTATGGAGAATAAGTCTGTTAAAAAGAAAGAGACCACGTTGTGATGGGGAACCACTAGGGATGGTAGATGCTCCCAGCGGGGGCCCCTCTCCTGGGCATGGGCCAGGGAAGACACCCCAGAAGAGGCAGAGGGCTAAACTGGGACCTGAGGGAGAAGCAGGAATTAGACAGAGGATTCTAAGGAGGAGAGGAAGCATGTCCTGGGCAGGGAGACTACCAGGTACCTGCAAGGGCCCAGAGGGGAAGGAGAGGCTTCACATTTGGGGAACTGAAGGCAGTTCAGAAGCTGTCACAGTATTTTGCCTGTAGCTCCTTGGCACATCATCACACCATCTGCACAATACATCTTCAGGGGCCTCATCTTCCTTGTCTGAATAACAGGAATGAAAATACCATATTTCCTGGATTCAAACTGTACTTACCCCTCCCCCCATTTTAACATTCGTATAATCAGGATGGGTGTTACTATAGATTTGTACTTTTCCTGCTGTTTTTTTTTTTCTCTTCCTTGAAAGCTATTGGGCAACTGATGGCGTTCCAGAATTAAGGACATTGAAATCATTTTTGCCTTACCTTTCTCCTAGGGTCACAAGAATATGGGACTATCAAATAAGATTAAGGCCCATACTGGCTCTCAGCATCACCTTGGCAGCTTTTCAACTCTATCAGTTCCTTGGCTCTGTCCCCAGAGATTCTGATGTCATTGATCTGGAGGAGGAACCTGGTGGGATTTTTTTGGAAACCCAGGTGATTCTAATGCACAGCCAAGGTTGACAACTGATACCACCTGATCCTGCAGCAGGGGTCAGAGCTCTACCACCTGTGAGCCAAATCTGACGCTATTTTGCTAGATAAGGTTTTACTGAAACACAGCCACACCCATACATCTACATACTATCTATGGCTGCTTTTTCATCACAATGGTACAGTGGAGTAGTTGCAGCAGAGACAGTAGGACCCACAAAGTCTAACAATTTCATCGTCTGACTCTACAGAAAAACCTTGCCAAATTTTGCCAGATACTGTTGCTACTCAGTGTGGTTCCCAGCTCAGCACCTGCAGCACCAGCAGAGCACCATCAAAGCCTGCTGGAAATGCAGAATCCCCAGTCTTAGTGAATCAGCCTGTGACAAGATTTCTAGGCGGTGTGTGTGCACATCAAAGTTTGAGAAGTCCTGCCCGGTGCCCTCTGACCACTGTTATTCTCTCTGGACACTTTTTTTTTTTTTTGTAGTACGCGGGCCTCTCACTGCTGTGGCCTCTCCCGTTGCGGAGCACAGGCTCCGGATGCACAGGGTCAGCGGCCATGGCTCACGGGCCTAGCCACTCCGCGGCATGTGGGATCCTCCCAGACCGGGGCACGAACCCGCGTCCCCTGCATCAGCTGGCGGACTCTCAACCACTGCGCCATCAGGGAAGCCCTCTCTGGCCACTTGTTTGCCCTCTACCCTTCCTCCTGCTCAGTCCTCATCCTCCAGGTCTTTACTGCAATGCTCTTTTCTCAGGGAGGTCCTCTCCTCTCCTCATAAATTCGATTTTTCTCCCATGGCACCTTATTATTTTTCTTCATAGCATGTCACAAGTCTGTGATTAAACCTTCGTTTGAGTGTTTATCTCATTAATGTCTATCCCACTGCTAGACTAGAAGCTTCCCAAGGGTGGAGGCTGGGTCTCAGGGCATGAGAAAGAGCTCAGAAAGGTACAAATCACTCTGGGTGGTGGCAATGGAAAGAGGAATGCAGACAACGTTGGAAGTGACCTGGTGGGTGTAAACCAGAGGAATGTCGCTCACCGTCTGGTTCTATAAGGGTTAAGCCGTTAGCCACTGCAGTCGCTGACCTACAGTACACTCTTAAAGGAGTTCAAGAACAAAGAATAGAATGAGGCACTGTGTGCTTTGGGAAAACAGGCCAAACAGGCCCTTAGATATTAGGTATATTTCAGGAGGAATTTTTATGAACCCAGATCCTTGCATCTTCCCATACTTCGAAAAGCACTAAGATCATTAACTGAAATATCTGTTCCTTGTGACTAGCAGTGACCTTCTACCAAAGTGCACGCTGGATCGTACATATTCTTTAGCCAAAATCACACATATACTGGCCTCCACCTCAACACTCACCTCTTCAAAGCAGTTCCTCAGAGCTATTGAGAGGCTACCTCCCAGGCTACAGACCTCAGTAAGACACTGAATAAAACCCAACTCTCAGTTCT
Source organism: Phocoena sinus (assembly GCF_008692025.1). Lineage (NCBI taxonomy): Eukaryota > Metazoa > Chordata > Mammalia > Artiodactyla > Phocoenidae > Phocoena > Phocoena sinus. The sequence continues at coordinate 11,419,064 of NC_045766.1, read as the reverse complement.
TACTGTGTGTGTGTGTGTGTGTGTGTGTGTGTTTGTGTGTTGTGTGTATGTGTGTTTTTTCCAGTCAGCATGGAAACAGAACCAATCACTATGCAGATCAGGAAGGGTGCAGTGTAGAAGCTCTCAGATGATGAGCAGTTAGGTAGGATCTAATTTCCTCTTTGTATTCCAGGGTTAAATATTAGTGTTCAATCACACAGAAACACTGAAGTGCTTTGGTAAAGCTCTGCAGAGTAAGGATCCAATTTTACCAGCTGTTCATTAAATCACACACACACACACACACACACACACATATATATATATATATATATATATATATATATACATATAAAATCTCAGAAATTTAATTAGAAAGGCAGAGGTCCAAGCATGTCATCATTGCTTGAGAAAGTCACATTTCAGGCAGCTTCTCCCTTCCAAGTGAACCAGGGAAATGCTTAATTGCATTTTATTCTTTTTTTCCCTCTTAATCACAGCTTGCCTCAACTGATTTTTTTTTCCAAAATGCCCTTGGGGAGTGAACATTTTTGAATGGCAAACTTCTTGTATGAAGATTAAGCACACCAGCTGCTCTTGTCTGAAGCTGCAGCGTCTTTTAAAACAGAGCATAAATCAGATGGCTTAGGCTGACCTCCTTTGGGTCCTAGGCATAACACTCACCAACAGTGAGATAAAAAGATACAAATGAACTTATTTATAGAACAGAAATAGACTCGCAGACATAGAAAACAAATTTGTGGTTACCAAAGGGGAAGGGGGGGGTAAATTAGGAAGTTGGGATGAACATACACACACCACTACATATTAAATAGGTAACCAACAAAGAGCTACCGTATAGCCCAGGGAATTATACTCAATATTTTGTAATAACCTATAAGGGAAAAGAATCTGAAAATGAATATGCATACATATATCTGAATCACTTTGCTGTACACCTGAAACTAACACAACATTGTAAATCAACTATACTTCAATGAAAATAAAATAAATAAAAACAAAAAATAGTGAGATAAGATCAATGTTTTTTTTCTGGAGAAGAAAACAAGCTCAAAGAAAGAAAGAAGAAATGTCACAGACTCAGGTTACCTCAACAGAGCCTCACCAAGGGGATTAGAACAATGCTGGCTGCTGTTTGTGTTGAGTCTCCCATTAGGAGTATTTGACGTACATTTTGGTAATCCCCTCCTCTCTCAAATAAACGAGGCTCCACTGCAAAAGGGAAAGTAGCTTGTATGAAGAGTGTGGAGACAAGGGTTCTAGTCCAGACTGAGAGGCCTTAGGCCAATCTTTTAACTTAAACTCTTAGAGACTCATTTTCCTCACCCGTAAACTAGGTGGTTTTAAAATACGTATTTATCCATTCATATATTTATCTGAGGCCCTGTGTAGGCAGCAGGTGGGCGATGAAGAGTAAAACCAGATGTGGTCTTTGTCCTTATGGATCTTCCAATCCACTGAGGGAGCAACATATTTTCGAAAGAATGACATCAATAAGTGTGACAATAAGCAGTGCTACAGGCTGTAAAGGAGAGGTTTCTCTAAGGCTCCACAGGCCATCCATCAGTGAGTCTGGGCAACAGTACCTGCTAATCCAACCTCTTCTCACCACTTCCCACCCACGTCCACGCCACCACTGCCTCTTGCCTGGTTTATGCCACTAACAGATCTCCACGTTTTGACTCTTGCCCTTAATATATTCTTCAGGCATTAGTCAGACTGATCTTTGAAGACCATACATTAGATCAATATCCCCACGTTCAAAACCTCCAGTGACTTTCCATCAGGCTTAGATTAAATTCCAATATCGTGTGCATGGCCCACAAGCCTCTCTAGGCCACCGGCTGTGCCCCATGACCTGATCTCATCTTCTTTACACTCCCTCTCACTCCCCCACTCCAGCCATACTGGCCTCCTTGCTTTTCTCATGCCAACATTGCTCCTGCCTGGAAATGTCCTTTCCCCCCAAGCAGCCTCGTTTTGCTCCCAAGTTCACTCAGGTTTCTGCTCAAATGTCAGCTCCTCAGAGATGCCTTCCTGACCACTCCATCCAAAATAACTTCCCACTTCCTTATCGTCAGCCACTACCCCATTAAATACCTCTGTATTTTTCCCTAGCATTTAACACACATTTGTTGACTTTATTATTTATGTCCTCCCTGGAGGTGGGAACTTTTCCCATCTTGTTTCCCAGCACCTAAAATAAGGCTTACACATAAAAAGATACTCAATAACTATTTGTTGAATTATTATATACTGGGATGACATGTAATACAGAGAATTGATTAACTCAGAGGTCAGGAAAGGTTCCCTTATGGGACTGTTATTTAAGGGGATATTTGGAGGAATGGTGAGAGTTAACCAGGCCAAAAGGAGTGTGGAGTGCCAGGAGGGAGGAGAGCCCTTGTCAAGGTCCTGTGGCAGGAAGGAGAGCAGAGTGGTCCTGGAAGCAAAGGAAGCCCAGTATGACTAGAACACAGAGCGAAGGGGAGCATGGCACTTGTTTAGGCTGGAAAAGAAGTAGCCAGGCCATGCATGGCTTTGCAGGATCTATTAATGATTTCTGTCTTTATTCCAAGACTAGTGGGAAGTCATTAAAAGATTTTAATTGTGGAGAAGGATGGGGGAAAGAATCAATCACTTTTGTTTATAAAATATACTTGAAATGATTCGTAAGACCCATTTTTGCTCTGAAATTCTTGAACCCTACAAAAAGTCAAACAGCAAAATGAGAATGAAAATTTGAAAATATTAATCAAAATCAATTTCAGTGACAGAGATTCAGTCCCTTGAGCTTTGTAGCGACTCCACATCACTACTTTGAGACTTTATGTTCATGTTGAGTTCAGCACTCTCTCTTTCTTCCCTCTCCCATATAATAGTGAGTCAAAATTTCCTTGTACTCTGAGAAACCTGACTTCTGTACAATTATTCTGACCATGCAGGATCTAAGTTGAGCGTCAGCATTAGAAGCTTCTAGGCTTTAGAAGCACATACTTTCTAGCTGACCCAAGCAGAATAGACAGGTAGCAGTGTCAAGGCCTGGGTTTTACCACATCATGAATTCAAATCCCCCACGGGCCAGCGGTGATTTTGAGCACTTGATGCATATTGAAACCTCAGACCCTCATCTGTGAAAAGGGGATAATGATAGTACCACTTTCCTCATTGGGTTGTTGTGGATTAAATGTGATGATATATATAAAGTGCTTAATAAGTGATGAGGTAATTGACATAGAGTATTGGAGTATTCAAAGATCCACTGTGTGAAAAAAATCTGGAGTCAACCATCTCTTTCTACCTGGGTGGTTCTAGCTCAGTCACCTATTGCTCCTGGCTGAAGCTGGTGGCATGGCTACCGCTCTGCACACAGGGCACAACCTCCTTTCTCAGTGGGGAGTTACAGATCTGCAAATATGGAATCACAACCTCTCCTTTGGTGTCCACTGTGCTACCCTACTCAATCCCTTTGATAGCTGCTGATTGAGGTGACAATGGAATATCTATTCCTAATTGCAACTTTCTCCATGAAGAAATTGAAAGAACAGATGGAGCAATAAACAAATAAAATAAATGAAGAGATAAATGAAAACCCTCAAGCTCTGGGGAGAAAAAAGTCATCTAAAGTATTTTGCATCTAGGGCTACATAACTATGGATTTATGAGGTGGGTCTCGAACATAGACAATGCTGTCAACTACCAATTTACCTATTTATATTAGTAAAATGATTGCTAATTACACATGACTAAGTGTGCCCAAATTTGGGGGATATGTAGAAACAAAGGGCAACAAACTTTGTGTATCAGAGTGGGGTGGGCATCCCTGGCCCAGTGAACTTGAAAACTGGATTGCCATAGACTTAGGTAGGTGTGCCAAAGCAGTAAGTTACCAAATAATACCTAAAAGTCTTTCCTAAAAAACTAAAAATATAGGTACCATAATATATATATATTGTTCAAATTATAGTTTTCTCCAAATATATGCCCAGGAGTGGGACTATAGGATCCCACTCCTGGGCATATATTTGGAGAAAACTGTAATTTGAAAAGATACATGCACCCCTATGTTCATAGCACACTATTTACAATAGCCAAGATATGGAAGCAACCTAGATGTTAATCGATAGATGAATGGATAAAGAAGATGTGGTACATATATACAATGGAATACTATGCAGCCATAAAAAATAATGAAATAATGCCATTTGCAGCTACATGGATGGACCTAGAGGTTATCATACTAAGTGAAGTAAGCCAGCCAAACACAAATATCATATGATATTGCTTATATGTGGAATCTAAAACAATGATACAAATGAACTTATTTACAAAACAGAAATAAAGACATAGAAAACAAATGTATGGTTACCAAAGGGGAAAGTTGGGGGGGGGAGGGATAAATTAGGAGTTTGGGATTAAAATATACAAACTATATTTTTAAATAGATAAACAACAAGGACCTACTGTATAGCACAGGGAACTATACTCCATATCCTGTAGTAACCTATAATGGAAAAGAATCTAAAAATATCTATATATGGGCATGTATGACTGAATCATTTTGCTGTACACCTGAAACTAACACAACATTGTAAATCAACTATATTTCAATGAAAATTAAAAAAATTAAAAATAATAAAAATCTTGAACATGTGCAGACAGCTCTTGGAGGTGCTATTATCCTAATTTCCACCCAAATTATGTGCTTAACCTGCTCCCCATTACTAAAATCTAAAAATCATTGACCAGTACAGGTCTGTTAATTTGTTTAGTGCTTGCCTCCACCCAGTTAAATCACCTGCAAATGTGCCCCTGGGTTTGTCAGCATTTTCACGACAATTTCCTGGAAGCCCAAGAATGAGGTGCTTAATGGTGTGTTTCAGAATGATGACAGCAATCCTGGAGAAGGCGGGAAACTGAGGAGGAATTGCAGTTGAGAATAATTTAAGGCAAAACTCTTGGAAAAAGCTCCTCAGTTTAGAAACTGTATTCATGGCATTAACCCAGGAAATGCAGATGTTGAAGCTGGAGGATTATTTGGAAGAAACTGTGTGAGAGAATTAGACACAATTATATGTTATTATATCACTTACATTTCCAAACACACACTCCACGCAAGGTTTGAAAGCAGGATACTTCTAGCTACATGGCACTTTCCTCCCTCTTGGTTCCGCCCAAAGTCCCTCTATTAGAGTGCCCTTTAAACTTAGACACCCTGGAATGTGGGCTTTACTATCTCATAATATCACAGGGTCAAGTCAAGCATAATACTCATCTTGATGACTCTAAAAGAAAAATCATTTATTCAGCACCAACTAACCAAAACCTCTCAATCTCTGTGTTTGGATATGATTTCTACTTCAGATGTGAAAATGAAAGTTCAGAGAGCTTATGTGACTTGCCCTTGGTCATCAGTTAGTAAGGAAGCTGATTTCAGTTCATTTATTCTACAGCAGATATTTATTGAGCATCTACTAAGTGGTTAGCACTGAAGATGCCTGGTGAACATGAAAGACAAAGCAACCACGCTTCAGTGGGAACTGTGGGAGCCCAGGGTACAGTGGGGACTCAGGGCAAAGTACCTTACCTAGTAGACAGGGCTCAGTAATAATTTCCCAAGGAATGGACATGTTAGCTGAGCCCTAAAGGGAGAGAAAGAGTCAGCCAGATTGAGAGTCCAGAGAATACTATTCTAGGTAGAGGAAATTCCAAATGCAAATGGCAGGAGGGAGAGAGCAAAGTCTGCTTAAAGACCCAAAGGATTGGCGGTGGTGGCAAGGAAATAGAAAAGCAGGAGAGGTGGATAAAGATTGGATGGTGGGAGGATTTTCAACCATGATAAGGATTTTGGATTTTACCCAAAGGCATTGGAGAATATTTAATTAATTAATTAATTAATTAACTTATGGCTGTGTTGGGTCTTTGTTGCTGTGCTCAGGCTTTCTCTAGTTGCGGTGAGTGGGGGCGACTCTTCATTGCAGTGCATGGGCTTCTCATCGTGGTGGCTTCTCTTGTTGCAGAGCTCTAGGCACGTGGGCTTCAGTATTTGTGGCACACGGGCTCAGTAGTTGTGGCTCGCAGGCTCTAGAGCGCAGGCTCAGTAGTTGCGGCGCATGGGCTTAGTTGCTCAGTGGCATGTGGGATCTTCCCAGACCAGGGCTCGAACCCATGTCCCCTGCATTGGCAGGCAGATTCTTAACCACTAGGCCACCTGGGAAGTCCCAGCATTGGAGAATTTTAAGCAGAGTAAAGTATGAGCAGACAGTTTTAGGGAACTCACTCAAAGCTGAACTATGGAAAATGCTAGAAGAGGAGCAAGAATAGAGCAGAAAGGTGGTCTAGGTTGCAGCTGTCGTCTGGGTGAAAAAGAGAATGGTGTTTGGGGACCAGGAGCAGAGATGATGGAGAGGAGTTTGCAGAAATCAGTAGGAAATATAATCATAGGATGTGGAGACCGATTAGATAGGATTCTTGATGAGGGCTGGGGAGGACAGGGCTTCAAGGCTATGTTGGTGGAAGATGTTCCGGTGCCTTGTGGGCAGTTAGATGTCTGGGTCTGAGTTCCAAGGAGAGGTCTGGTTTGGGGTGAGGGGTGGATTAGGAAGTAATTGGTAAATGTGATGGTAAATTTTATGTGTCAAATTGACTGAACTAAGGGGTGGTAAAACATTATTTCTGGGTGTGCCTGTGAGGGTGCCTGTTTGAATTGACAGAATGAATAAAGAAGATGACCTTCACCAAGGCAAGTAGGCATCATCCAATCCATTGATGGCCTGATTAGAGCACAAAGGCAAAGGAAAGGTGAATCTTCTTTCTCTGCTTAAGCTGGAAAGTCCGTTTGCTTCTGCCCTTTGACACTGGGGTTCTTGATTGTCAGGCCTTCAGACTCAGATTGATGACACCACTGGCTTTCCTGGTCCCCTGGCTTGCAAGCGGCAGATCAGAGGACTTCTCAGCCCCCATAATCATGTGAGCCAGTTCCTATAATAATATCCTCTTATACATATCTCTCTATAGCCTATTGGAGAACCCTACTACAGTAAAAGAAATTGTGACCAAAGCAGTGGGGGGATAGGAACACCCACCAAACATATTGTGAGACTGGTTCCATCCTTACGGAGCATGTGTTTGAGCCACTTCTCATAACCTGCGGAAGGTGCTATTTCTCTAACGATGGAGTCATAACTGAGCCCTCTCCGATACCTCCCTCCCCTTCTTTCTGATACATTGTCAGAGAGCTGATGGGAATTCAGGATCAGGTCACAACCAACAAGCCAACTGACCCAGACACAAGTGAAACAGCACTGGCTGGGGACAAAATTCTGTTCTCCAGTGTGGAAAGCAAGAATTCCATTCTTGATTCACTTTTTGGCCAGAATGGAATCTACAGGATACTTAGAGCTAAAGCACTGCCTTAACTGAAATAGTTAACAAGCTCATGGTAGATTGGGTTCCCCCAAACCAGACTCTAGACAAGAATTTGTGCAATCAGATTACTGAGGAAAGGATGCCTGGAAGCACTAGTAGAGCGTCAGGGGAGTGAGACAGGGAACCAGGTAGAATTGTTAATGAGCAAGTGAGTTAGCATTCTGGGCAGCTGGAGCTCATCCCCTTGGGCACCTCTGGAAAAATGTAAAGATCAGACCTCAAGAGTGGCCTTCCCCAAGGTGTGAGAAGTCTGAGGATACTTATTCACCGGCTTTCATCTGTTATTGGGAGAGGGGTTGCTCACAGTGGTGTTAACTCCCAGGGCCCTCTGGCCTACTCCACTTGAGTCTGCCATGCTCCCAAGGCCAGAGAAAGCCCTCAGGCCTCCACTGGTGCTTGAAGTAAGAAGCCTGCAGTGAGAACTGGGACTGAATGCAGAAGGGACACAGACAGGGCTCTGATATCCTCTGGTAGCCAGCAGAGAAGAGAAAAGCCTGGGCATTAGGGAAATCTGTTACAACATATAACACCATCTGCCCTGTATTATAGTCCCAGAGAAATATGTAAGTAAATGTGATTGATTATAGCGTTATCCACACCTACTGGCTTATGGTGAGTTAAGGGTACCAAAAGATGGTATATGGGCCATTTGATACATTGCGGAAATTTTTTCCACCAAACAAAAATAGCCAAATGTGACTCTGACTCGCTCATGATCTTCAGAGTTCTATTGTATTTGGACTCATGCAATGGAGAATTTTAGTCACAATGTCTTGCCAGACGTTAATCATGTTGTTTTCAAAGGACTCGATACGTGATTAACTTATGGGTTTTCAAGCCAACACAAATGCCTTTGCCAACTAACTCTGGCAAAATCTTTACCCTCTAAAGTTTAGGATACAGTACTTAAAGCATTACAAAAACATGTTCAAGTCAAATCAATACCCCATTCTTAATTATAAATAGTTAAGGAATGGTTAAATGTATATTTATTATCTCTTTGTGCCTTGAGGGGAATGCTGAGGCTTAAGATGGAGTTGTATGCTTTATTTTTCTTCCCTCCACTCCACCTTTTGAACATTTGGGGGAAAACTTTCTCTTCCTGGCAAAATTAAATCAGCAAATTTCCTGGGGCTTGTTATTTAGAATCATAAAAAGTGTTAGTTTTTAGGGTTATCTCAGTCAATCAAGATGAGTCATAAAGGTAAGATTTAGAGTCTATTTCTTCCTTTAGCAAAAGCAAGCAAGAGGTGATATCACCTCTTTTATCTTGTCTGGATTTTCTAAGTACAACTGCTCCAGATTTACATGAAAAGCATACTTCAGCCAGAATTTTGCAATTTTAAGTCATTCATTTATCAAATATTTATTGAGTACCTACTAAGTGCCAGGTACTATGGGAAACATTAGGGATGCAAGAGCCACAGGAGGTCTTTTCTTCTGCACATGGTTTATGTTAGCCAAACAGTATCCATTTTTATTCATGGTAACCTTGTCCAAATTTTCCTGTCATTGCCTTGGGGTCACCCCAAGAAAAGACAAGTTTGGAAGGAGGGTGAGGAATCTGGAGAGCAAGTGACACCAAGTCTCTAACTACTACTATTTCTTCATTTAAAAAGTTTGGCCTTTACTGTTCTGTAAAGTATTCTCTATGCCTTCTAAATTCTCCATTCCCTTGAAGAACTGAAGTTTGCTTTGCGGGCCTTTATTTTAAAATTCTGAAAATATAAATCTATTACCTTTCTGCTGAAGGCAGAAAGATATTTTTGTTACCACAAAACCATTATACAAAGAAACTAAAACCCTGAGTGCACTTTTCAAAGCTTTTGACCTGAAGTAACCATTTGACTTCTCTAGAATGAGAAGCACATTAGCACCAGTACAAAAACTCAGTAGGTACGTATTGCGATCATCGTGATCATAATGGACAGCACGTGTACAAAATATTCTCCCCAAACTGTAAAACAAAATATATGAAGAGACACAGAGTGAAATTAGAATAGCCATAACTCCCAAACATCTCTTCCAGGATGGCAGCATGCCTGAGTGATGGGTCTTTCCTTAAATGCCCTCCAGGAACTGGAACACTTGCAGGGGAAAAGGGAGATTACAACGTTGGGCGAGTTATACATTTCTTGGAATCATGTTCTACTCCATGGAGACAAGGTATTTCAGTGAGGTCAAAACATGGACTAAAATTGGACTCTATGATGGAGACCTTCAAGATGGTAAAGGAGTGAGACCTGGAGATTGCCTTCCTCCCCCAAAATACATCATAAATACATCTACACGTGGAACAACTCCTACAGAACACCTACTGAATGCTGGCAGAAGACCTCAGACCTCCCAAAAGACAAGAAACTCCCCACATACCTGGGTAGGTCAAAAGAAAAAAGAAAAAACAGAGACAAAAGAATAGGGATGGGACCTGCACCAGTGGGAGGGAGCCGTGAAGGAGGAAAGGTTTCCACACACTAGGAAGGCCCTTCATGGGTGGAGACTGAGGGTGGTGGAGGGGGGAAGCTTCGGAGCCACGGAGGAGAGCGCAGCAATAGGGGTGCGGAGGGCAAAGCGGAGAGATTCCCTCACAGAGGATCGGTGCCAACCATCACTCACCAGCCTGAGAGGCTTGTCTGCTCACCCGCCAGGGCAGGCGGGGTCTGGGAGCTGAGGCTCAGGCTTCCGTGGTCAGACCCCAGGGAGAGGACTGGGGTTGGCTGCGTGAACACAGCCTGAACGGGGCTAGTGTGCCACGGCTAGCTGGGAGGGAGTCCGGGAAAAAGTCTGGACCTGCCTAAGAGGCAAGAGACCATTGTTTCGGGGTGCACAGGGAGAGGGGATTCAGAGCACCACCTAAACGAGCTCTAGAGATGGGCGCGAGCTGCAGCTATCAGCATGGACACCAGAGACAGGCATGAAATGCTAAGGCTGCTGCTGCAGCCACCAAGAAGCTTGTGTGCAAGCACAGGTCACTATCCACACCTCCCCTCCCAGGAGCCTGTGGAGCCCGCCACTGCCAGGGTCCCAGGATCCAGGGACAACTTCCCCGGGAGAACGCACGGCACGCCTCAGGCTGGTGCAACGTCTTGCTGGCCCCTGCTGCCGCAGGCTTGCCCAGCATCCAGATCCCTCCCTCCTCCTGGCCTGAGTGAGCCAGAGCCCCCTAATCAGCTGCTCCTTTAACCCCGTCCTGTCTGAGCGAAGAACAGACGCCCTCAGGCGCCCTACACACAGAGGCGGGGCCGTATCCAAAGCTGAACTCCGGGAGCTGTGCGAACAAAGAAGAGAAAGGGAAATCTCTCTCAGCAGCCTCAGCAGCAGATTAAATCTCCACAATCAACTTGATGTACCCTGCATCTGTGGAACACCTGAATAGAAAATGAATCATCCCAAAATGGATGCGGTGGACTTCGGGAGCAACGATATATATATATTTTTCCTTTTTCTCTTGTTGTGAGTGTGTATGTGGATGCTTCTTTGTGTGATTTGTCTGTATAGCTTTCCTTTTACCATTTGTCCTAGGGTTCTGTCTGTCCATTTTTCTTTCTTTTTTTGTATAGTTATTTTTGTATAGTTTTTTTTTTTTTGTATAGTTTTTAGCACTTGTTATGATTGGTGGATTTGTTTTTTGGTGTGGTTGCTCTCTTCTTTCTTCCTTTTGTAAATTACTTTTTAATTGTTTTATTTTAATAATTATTTATTATTTTAATTATTTTATTTTATTGTTTTCTTTCTTTCTTTTGTCTCCCTTTTCTTCTGAGCTGTATGGCTGACAGGATCTTGGTGCTCTGGCCAGGTGTCAGGACTGTGCCTCTGAGGTGGGAGAGCCAAGTTCAGGACATTGGTCCACCAGAGACCTCCAAGCTCCATGTAATATCAAATGGCAAAAGCGCTCCCAGAGAGCTCCATCTCAACACTAGGACCCAGCTCCATTCAACGACCAGCAAGCTACAGTGCTGGACACCCTAGGCCAAGCAACTAGCAAGACAGGACCACAACCCCACCCATTAGCAGAGAGGCTGCCTAAAATCATAATAAGGTCACAGACACCCCAAAACACACCACCAGACATGGTCCTGCCCACTAGAAAGACAAGATCCAGCTTCATCCACCAGAACACAGGCACTAGTCCCCTCCACCAGGAAGCCTACACAACCCACTGATCCAAACCTAGCCACTGGGGGCAGACACCAAAAAACAACGGGAACTACGAACCGGCAGCCTGCGAAAAGGAGACCTCAAACACAGTAAGTTAAGCAAAATGAGAAGACAGACAAATACATAGCAGATGAAGGAACAAGGTAAAAACCCACCAGACCAAACAAATGACGAGGAAATAGGCAGTCTACCTGAAAAACAATTCAGAGTAATGATAGTAAAGATGATCCAAAGTCTTGGAAAGAGAATGTAGAAAATACAAGAAATGGTTAACAAGGACCTAGAAGAAGTAAAGAGCAAACAATGATGAACAACACAATGAATGAAATTAAAAATTCTCTAGAAGGAATCAACAGCAGTGTAACTGAGGCAGAAGAATGGATAAGTGACCTGGAAGATAAAATAGTGGAAATAACTACTGCAGAGCAGAATAAAGAAAAAAGAATGAAAAGAATTGAGGACAATCTCAGAGACCTCTGGGACAACATTAAACACACCAAAATTTGAATTATAGGGGTCCCAGAAGAAGAGGAGAAAAACTAAGGGAATGAGAAAATATTTGAAAACATTATAATTGAAAACTTCCCTAACATGTGAAAGGATTAGTCAATCAAGTCCAGGAAGCACAGAGAATTCCATACAGAATAAATGCAAGGAGAAACACGAAAAGACACATTAATCAAACTATCAAAAATTAAATACAAAGAAAAAATATTGAAAGCACCAAGGAAAAAACAACAAATAATATACAAGGGAATCCCCATAAGGTTAACAGTTGATCTTTCAGCAGAAACTCTGCAAACCAGAAGGGAGTGGTAGAACATATTTAAGTGATGAAAGGGAAAAACCTAAAACCAAGATTATTCTACCCACCAAGGATCTCATTCAGATACGACAGAGAAATTAAAACCTTTATGGATAAGCAAAAGCCAAGAGAATTCAGCATCACCAAACTAGCTCTACAACAAATGCTAAAGGAAGTTCCTTAGGTGGGAAACACAAGAGAAGGAAAAGACCTACAATAACAAACCCCAAACAATTAAGAAAATGGTAATAGGAACATACATATCGATAATTACCTTAAATGTAAATGGATTAAAAGCTCCAACCAAAAGACATAGACTGGCTGAATGGATACAAAAACAAGACCTGTATATGTCTACAAGAGACCCACTTCAGACCTAGGGACACATACAGACTGAAAATGAGGGGATGGAAAAAGATATGTGATGCAATGGAAATCAAAAGAAACCTGGAGTAGCAATTCTCATATCAGAAAAAAATAGGCTTTAAAATAAAGACTATTACAAGACAAAGAAGGACAGTATATAATGATCAAGGGATAAATACAAGAAGAATAACTAACAATTGTAAATACTCTCGCACCCAACATAGGAGCACCTCAATACATAAGGCAAACGCTAACAGCCATAAAAGGGGAAATCAACAGTAACACAATCATAGCAGGAGACTTTAACACCCCACTTTCACCAATGGACAGATCATCCAAAATGAAAATAAATAAGGAAACACAAGCTTTAAATGATACATTACACAAGATGGACTTAATTGATATTTATAGGACATTCCATCCAAAAACAGCAAAATACACTTTCTTCTCAAGTGCTCATGGAACATTCTCCAGGATAGATATATCTTGGGTCAAAAATCAAGCCTTGGTAAATTTAAGAAAATTGAAATCACATCAAGTATCTTTTCCAACCACAACACTATGAGACTAGATATCAATTACAGGAAAAAAATCTGTAAAAAATACAAACACATGGAGCCTAAATGATACACTACTTAATAAACAAGAGATCACTGAAGAAATCAAAGAGGAAATCAAAAAATACCTCGAAACAAATGAGAGTGAAAACACAATGACCCAAAACCTATGGGAAGCAGCAAAAGCAGTTCTAAAGGGAAGTTTATAGCAAAAAAATCCTACCTCAAGAAACAAGAAACATCTGAAATAAACAACCTCACCTTATACCTAAATCAATTAGGGAAAAAAAGAACAAAAAAACCCCCAAAGTTAGCAGAAGGAAAGAAATCATAAAGATCAGATCAGAAATAAATGAGAAAAAGAGATGAAGGAAACAATAGTAAAGATAAACAAAACTAAAACCTGGCTCTTTGAGAAGATAAACAAAATTGATAAACGATTAGCCAAACTCATCAAGAAAAAAGGGAGGAGACTCAAATCAATAGAATTAGAAATCAAAAAGGAGAAATAACAACACTGCAGAAATACAAAGGATCATGAAACATTACTACAAGCAACTATATGCCAAGAAAATGGAAAACCTGGAAGAAATGGACACATTCTTAGAAAAATACAACCTTCCAAGACTGAACCAGGAAGAAATAGAAAATATAAACAGACCAATCACAAGCACTGAAATTGAGACTGTTATTAAAAATCTTCCAACAAACAAAAGCCCAGGACCAGATGGCTTCACAGGCAAATTCTATCAAACTTTAGATAAGAGCTAACACCTACCCTTCTCAAACTCTTCCAAAATAGAGCAGAGGAAGGAACACTCCCAAACTCATTCTACAAGGCTACCATCACCCTGATACCAAAACGAGACAAAGATGTCACCAAGAAAGAATACTACAGGCCAATATCACTGATGAACATAGATGCAAAAATCCTCAACAACGTACTAGCAAACAGAATCCAACAGCATATTAAAAGGATCATACATCATGATCAAGTGGGATTTATCCCAGGAATGTAAGGATTCTTCAATGTATGCAAATCAATCAATGTGATATATCATATGAACAAACTGAAGGATAAATACCATATGATCATCTCAATAGATGCAGAGAAAGCTTTTGACAAAATTCAACACCCATTTATGATAAAAACCCTCCAGAAAGTAGGCATAGAGGGAACTTACCTCAACATAATAAACACCATATATGACAAACCTACAGCCAACATACATCTCAATGGTGAAAAACTGAAACCATTTCCACTAAGATCAGGAACAGGACAAGGTTGCCCACTCTCACCACTATCATTCAACATGGTTTTGGAAGTTTTAGCCACAGCAATCAGAGAAGAAAAAGAAATAAAGGAAGCTGAATTGGAAAAGAAGTAAAGCTGTCACTGTTTGCAGATGACATGATACTGTACATAGAGAATCATAAAGATGCTACCAGAAAACTACTAGAGCTAGTCAATGAACCTGGTAAAGTAGTAGGATATAAAATTAATGCACAGAAATCTCTTGCATTCCTATACATTAATGATGAAAAATCTGAAAGAGAAATTAAGGAAATACTCCCATTTACCATTGCAACAAAAAGAATAAAATATCTAGGAATAAACCTACCTAAGGAGACAAAAGACCCACATGCAGAAAATTATAAGACACTGATGAAAGAAATTAAAGATGATACAAATAGATGGAGAGATATACCATGTACTTGAATTGGAAGAATCAACATTGTGAAAATGACTCTACTACCCAAAGCAATCTACAGATTCAATGCAATCCCTATCAAACTACCACTGTCACTTTTCACAGAACTAGAACAAAAAATTTCACAATTTGTATGGAAACACAAAAGACCCCAAATAGCCAAAGCAATCTTGAGAAAGAAAAATGGAGCTGGAGGAATCAGGCTCCCTGACTTCAGATTACACTACAAAGCTACAGTAATCAAGACAGTATGGGATTGGCAAAAAAACAGAAATATAGGTCAATGGAACAGGATAGAAATCCCAGAGATAAACCCATGCACATATGGTCACCTTATCTTTGATAAAGGAGGGAAGAATATACAGTGGAGAAAAGATATCCTCTTCAATAAGTGGTGCTGGGAAAACTGGACAGCTACATGGAAAAGAAAGAAATTAGAACACTCCCTAACACCATTCATAAAAGTAAACTCAAAATTGATTAAAGACCTAAATGTAAGGCCAGACACTACCATACTCTTAGAGGAAAACATAGGCAGAACACTCTATGACATAAATCACAGCAAGAGCCTTTTTGACCCACCTCCTAGAGAAATGGAAATAAAAACAAAAATAAACAAATGGGACCGAATGTAAGTTAAAAGCTTTTTTACAGCAAAGGAAACCAGAAACAAGACGAAAATACAACCCTCAGAATGGGAGAGAATATTTGCCAATGAAGCAACTGACAAAGGATTAATCTCCAAAATTTACAAGCAGCTCATGCAGCTCAATATCAAAAAAACAAACAACCCAATCCAAAAATGGGCAGAAGACCTAAATAGACATTTCTCCAAAGAAGATATATAGATAGCCAACAAACACATGAAAGGATGGTCAACATCACTAATCATTAGAGAAATGCAAATCACAACTACAATGAGGTATCATCTCACACCAGACAGAGTGGCCATCATCAAAAAATCTACAAACAATAAATGCTGGAGAGGGTGTGGAGATAAGGGAACCCTCTTGCATTGCTCGTGGGAATGTAAATTGATACAGCCACTATGGAGAACACTATGGAGGTTCCTCTAAAAATTAAAAATAGAACTACCATATGACCCAGCAATCCCACTACTGGGCATATACCCTGAGAAAACCATAATTCAAAAAGAGTCATGTACCACAATGTTCATTGCAGCTCTATTTACAATAGCCAGGACATGGAAGCAACCTAAGTGTCCATCGATAGATGAGTGGATAAAGAATATGTGGCAGATATATACAATGGAATATTACTCAGCCATAAAAAGAAACGAAACTGAGTTATTTGTAGTGAGGTGGATGGACCTAGATACTGTCACACAGAGTGAAGTAAGTCAGAAAGAGATAAACAAATATCGTATGCTAACACATATATATGGAATTAAAAGAAAAAGTTTATGAAGAACCTAAGGGCAGGACAGGAATAAAGTCACAGATGTAGAGAATGGGCTTGAGGACACGGGGAGGGGCAAGGGTAAGCTGGGACGAAGTGAGAAAGTGGCATAGACTAATATATACTACCAAATATAAAATAGATAGCTAGTGGGAAGCAGCCGCATAGCACAGGGAGATCAGCTGGGTGCTTTGTGATCAGCTAAAGGGGTGGAATGGGGCGCGTGAGAGGCAGATGCAAGAGGGAGGAGATATGGGGATATATGTATATGTATATTCACTTTGTTATAGAGCAGAAACTACCACACCATTGTAAAGCAATTATACTCCAATAAAGATGTTTTAAAAAAAAATTGGACTCTACGCTAAATGAATTTTGGGGAACACTTCTATGTGCCTTGACCCTTAAGAATTACCACCACCATGGCTATCACCCTCGTTTATTGAGCACGTATGCCTGCCATTTTATAAGGATCTTATTTTTTCTCCCACATCCCTGTGAGGTAGGTAGGTACCACTGCTCCCTGTGACAGGTGAGAAAAGACTCAAGACAGGTTAAGCAAAAGTCCAAGCTCCTGTGTAATCTGAACCTAGACCCATTTCAGAGCAAAGCTACCAGACTTCCTACTTTAAATAACAGTGACAACAAACAACTACAAAAAGGTCAGGACAGGAGATTTTGGCCAACTTTTGATCACTCTGGAGAAGTCATATTCATGACACTTATAAAAGTAGAAGTGTAGAAAATCTAATCTTCGTACTTATTTCTTGGGACTGTAAGAGTGGGTTACAAATACACCATCATTAGTCGTGACCACTTTTCTTTATTTGCAGGTGGTATATCTGGCAATCAGATATTTTTGAGAAATTCCAGATACAGTAGGTATTTACTGACAGGGAAGATACTTTCAATCATTTTTAATACCATTATATTAGCAGGACTACATAGTATACTGTGTATATAGATGAATAAATAATGCACCAACTTTTATTCACAATGCTATAATCTGACCTTCCTTTGGTGACTTAATTAGCTGCTCTTGGCACTGTCCATGCAAATAGGTAAATAAAGAAATTCTTTCTTGATAAACTTCCAAGTACTCAAACTTTCCTGAAATTTGGACTATCTGAAGGGGATGTGAAAAGTGGAAGTTGCAAGTATATTATATTTAACAACGGTGTTTTTCACAAAAAGATTTAGTAAAGGTAGATTTTTAAAAACATCTTTATTGGACTATAATTGCTTTACAATGGTGTGTTAGTTTCTGCTGTATAACAAAGTGAATCAGCTATACATAAAAAATATGGAACGCTTCACGAATTTGTGTGTCATCCTGGCACAGGGGCCATGCTAATCTTCTCTGTATCGTTCCAATTTTAGTATATGTGTTGCCGAAGCGAGCACAGGTAGATGGTTTTTATTACTAAAAAAAGGCTAAAGATGATTCTCCAAGGAGTGGTTCCCATAAAGTCTTTTATGTATATCATAAAATTTGATTTCACATGGCACAATGTCCAAAACACATGGACTTTTGAGTAGAAGGTAAGCTTTCTTTTCAGGTTTCCCTCTGCACTTCTAATATTTTGGAATAAAATGAGGGAGGGTGGAGGGAGAAAGCTGATAACTTCTTTTATAAAGGAAAAACCTTTAAGGCCATCCATGTATTTTAAAACACTTTATTTAGATAAGGCCATACTGCAAAGTTTTATATTAAAAATAGTACTCATCAAATAGATCCTTCTTTTAAAAAGCAGTGTGATTGCAGATTCTGTAACTGTAGAAATTCTTAACAAAAGACTCCTAATATCCTTCCTATCTTAAGTCTTATGATTTTCATAGACATCTCAGTTATTCCCAATCAACATCACCACCCTTTTCCCCTATGGAAAATTTCCCCCCAACTGGCAAAGATCATCTTTAAAATCTCCATAGAGTAGACTTCTAAAAAGAGAAATGAGAAATCTTTATCACTAAAGGACACAGAAGAGAAGAAATCACTTCCTAGTGCCAGTTTTTTTCCTCTTCCCACCGGCCTCCCCGGCTCATCGAAATTATTTGCACAGTTGACACTGAGCCAGGTAGCTGGGGTTCTACTCATTGCAGAATGTTACTGGGCATTCATAAAAGGGTGGATTTTTTCTGCCTTCTCCTCTCCCTTCAGCTAACAGTAAAACTCCAACCATCTTTAATAAATTTGGGTGATTGCAGTAGCAAAAGTACAGGCTGGGTCTGGACCGGCCTGGCAGGGACTTTTCCTGACCCCGGCTGGTTAACCTCATTCATCCATTCCCCATGCCATCCTGGGTGCCTGCCACGCTCCAGGCCCTGTGCTGGGCATGGGGACACGGTGTTGAGTGAGGCATCTCTCAGCCTTCGAAGCTCTCAGGAGTGCGGTGGGGGACACGGAGCCCGGAGCAAAGAGTGACCAGAGTGTACTCTGGGCTCTCCAAGAGGAGAATGCGGGGAACTCACAGAAAGACACAGTGAGGTCAGCTAACCCTGCCTGGAGGAGTTGAAAAATAGAACGAGGAGGTTTTGAGATTTTGACATCCCTTCTTCCCTTTACCGGGATTCTCAAGCAGCCCCGACTATTCGGCGCGTCCTTCCCGGGCAGTCACTCACCACTTGCAAACCTCGTTCTGGCTCTGGCCGGCCCAGCCAACAGCGGCTCTAGCACTTACCTCGGGGAAAAGTCCATGCGGCTCCCGGCCCTGCACTTCCGAAGCCCCCGGCGGGTCTCCTCGCAAAGCACGGATCAGAGCGCAGCGCACCGCTGGGAGCGCAGCGCCGAGTGCCGCCGACCGGGGAGACCGTGGGGCCAAAGGGGACCGTGGGAGGGACGTGAGGCGGCGAGGGCAGCCTCTGGCTTCCTGGTGTCCTGCAGGCGGGCGGCAACTCCCAACCCTCCTCACCGCTATATAAACGCTTCTCCCCGCCCCGCGCCGACCCTTCCCCGCCCCGGCGGCCCCCCTCTCAGCGCGCGTCCCCCGGGAAGCGGTATGGGGAATTCTTGGGGCTGTCACTGCCCTGCCAGCTTCTTCCCTACATGGAACCTGTGCCTACGGCTGCGGACTAGGGAGTAAAACTGAGGGCGGGGAAATTGGGACGTTCGAGGTGCGCGCTTTCTCTGCGCCCAACAGACGGACAGCGTGCGCGCTCTGAGGCATAGCGAAGATCAAGCTGTGCTCCGACTGTTGGAACTGCAGTCTCTTGGTGGCTTTGTCTGTGTTCTAGAATCTTCGTGCAAGGGACCCCGAGAGTCCTCGGTGGTGGGAACTGCTCCCTCTTGCCTGTGAACGCCCCAAGAACTGCACGCCTCAGGATGGAGGCCAAGCGCCATTGGGGTCCCCACTTGGAATTCAGGGTCCACAGGAGAGTATTCTTGACTCTACCGTCTACTAACCTTTTTTCGCTGACTGTCCATTCATTTGTCTGTCCGTGTACTTGTTTCACAAATATTTGAGCACCTAGTATGTGCTACTAATTAGGTGCTTGGGATGCAAGTAGACCTCTCAGCTCGCAGTCTCATTCGGGAAACAGTCTCATTCGGGAAACAGGAACCAGGGTGGTAGTTGCGAGACGGGGTAAACGCGGCCATGAGAACATAGAAGAAGTTATCCTAATTCAACCTTGGAAAGCCAAAAGAAGCTTCCCTGAGGAAATTAAATTCAAACTAAAATCTAAAGAGTGAGATAGGCAGGAAAACGGGGAAAATGGAACAGACAGCTGCAAAGACTGGGAAGACAGAGGAAGCACTGTCCCTCTTCACGGGAACTGTTTGTTTTTAAAAACTTGCTATTTACTGTCATCCTAAGTAAAGAAAAAAAGTTTTAAATGCAAAGAAAGACAAACTTCTAACTGGTAGAATTAGGATTGAATGCAGACAGTCTAGCCCAGGAGGGTGCTTTTACAGCATGGAGTGTCAACTTGGCAAGTTGACAAATTCAAAACAGAGATGGTTCCCATAGAGTGGGGATTCCTCCGGAATCTGAGGCATAACTTCAAGACTCAGACCATCACCAACTGTAATTTTGGCCAGGTCGTTAGTTTCTGCCCCAGTGGAATGTAAATAATAAAGACACTTCTTTTGCCCCCCATTGAGTGTTCATGTTCTGGTCCATAGGCTTGGTACAGCAGGTGGCTTCAGAATGGTGACTCTTCTCTGGGTCCCTTGGCTTTGGTACAAGGGAAAGTGCGATAACATTGGAAGCCCGCCCCCCTCCCCATGCAAGCAAACTTTGGAATATCTTAAATTACTGCTTCTTTTACCTAAAATTACTAAGAGTCAGTAATTCAACTTTTCATATTCTCATATAGCATTAATATTGTTTAAAATACTCTTCAAAACACAAAAATCATCCCAGGATCATTATTGAAAGAGGCAGATGTGATTCCAGCTAGCAGGGTTTCTAGCCAGCTGCTAGCTCACCCAAAGCTCGTTGTAAAAGTGTACCACACATACAAACAGTACCCATTTTATTATAGCCTCGTAGGAAATACCAGTCTGATAGAATGGCTTCTGGGATTCATAAGCCTCTGACTTATGGCCCAGCCAGAACCAATGATCATGTCTGTTCAATAATGTGAAGACTTGATAGCATTGCCTTAAAAAAAGTCAAGTTCCCCCAACATATTGCTTTCAGGTATCTCAAAACACTATCTTATATCCTGGATCTTTTGATGTCCAAACAAGTTTTCACAACTGGATCAAACTTTGACCAGCACCCAAAGAATAAGGCTTCCTTTCACTTAGACTAGAGCAAAAAGAGAGAAAGAAGAAAGGTCCTTGGATCTTGTCAATGCAAGTGGTTGCTGAAAATGACCCCAGTTTTTCCCATTGTGCAACCCTTGATTTCTGAACCAGAGAAATGATGGGCAAGTAGACAGTGTTCTTTGCTGGATTTCCAGAGCTTTTTAAGTAACCTAAGTGGAAGTGTGGGTAGCATATGTGCTTGAATGGGCTTTTGGAACCCGTGACAACCTCATCAAACTGGTCAGGAATTTCATTAGAAGACATGGACAACACTTCACCTAACCCACAGACTTGAGTGGTCTACCATGACAGTGCTGGGACCATGGGGACCTTGTCCATTTATAGTTCAGTCTTTGGGAGAAGGTCAACGACTTTCCCCTTAGCTTGGGAAGATCCTTGTGGACTTCTCACATGTCTCCAGAATTCAATCCAGCTAGACTTTCACAGCTTAAACCCTGAAGTACTAAAGTTGCCTTCTATTTAATCTTCCAAAGTCCAATCTTCTCCTTCACCACTCCACCCCATCCAATTCATGCCAGTTCATCTTTTATTCTTCTGACAGAGGGATCTTTCTAAACCACACATCTGATCAATCACTGCTGACTTAACACCGTAAAGGGCTCCCCACTGCTTGCAGATCTGAACCCAAACTCAAGGCCCTTTATCTCTCTTCCTATTCTTCCTTCTGGCTTCCTCTCCTGCCCTCCTGCTCCACTCCCACCACTAACTAAGAACTTCGGTGCCCTAGAAATGATCCCCATTGCTTGATATCATGCTGCTTTCCTGTTTCCTTGCCATTGCCAAGGCTGTTTGCTCTGCATTTATTTCCCCATTCATTCAGCAAAATATGTATTGAATATTTACTATGGGTCAGGCACTGTGAAGGATTGGAATCAGTTTTGTAATGATAATCTATAGTTTTTCATCATACATTAAAATAATATACTTAATGCAGGCATCTTAGTTTACTAAGATCTATTTATTTATGAAACATTTTTTGTTTTTGTTTTGGGTTTTTTGTTTGTTTGTTTTTTGGCTGCACTGTGTGGCTTGTGGGATCTTAGTTCCCTGACCAGGGTTTGAACGTGGGCCCTTGGCAGTGAAAGCACAGAGGTCTAATCACTGGACCACCAGGGAATTCCCAAACATGTTTTAAATACCTACTATGTGGTAGATACTGTATTAGTCATTAGGATGCAATTAACCATGGTCTCCACACTTAGGACCTCAGAGCCTAGTATTGGAGATGAATAAGTAAGCTAATTGTTAGTGTGATAGGGGTCTGTATGCACTGGACACTACAGGAGGAATCCTGGGAAGAAGGTGATACTTGGGATAAATGTTGGATCTGGGGTTGAGTGAGGAAGACTGAGGGAGCAGCATGTATGAAAACACGGAAGTCAATGGTGGCTGGACAGTGGAGGGGCCTGGTATGAAGTGAGGATGGAGAAGGAGGTGGGGCAGGTGATGGACTGGATATGGGTGACTGCACAAGGAGTCTAGGATAACTCTCAGGTTTCTGGCTTGCAAATATATGGGGTCAACACCATTTACTGAGATAGTAAACACAGGAGGAGGAGGAGGATTGAGTGGGGGGGGGGAATAATTCTATTTTTGGTATTTTGAGTTTGAGATGCCTGAGAGCTGTCCCAGTGGTGATGCTCAACGGCCAGATGGATACATATAGGTCTGGGGCATAGAAGTGAGGCCTCAACTGGAGACATGGATTTGGGTTCATCGTAATATTGGTAGTTGAAGCCACAGGAGTGTATGAGGTGATATATGAACAGTTCATTCATTCATCACTCATTGCAGAAAGAGCCATTGAGTACCTATTATGTAGGAGGCCCTGTCCTACCTAAGGATACACCAGGGACCAAAGCAAAAAGATTCCTGCTGTCCTGGTGTTTGAGAAAAGAAGATTGGGAGCACCTTATTGGATGGCAGGGGAAGATTACAATTTTAATAAAGTGAGAAGGTGACTTTGGGCCTTGAATGAAGATGAGAAATAAGTCCTGTGTGATATCTGAAGGAAGGGTGTTCCACACAGAAGGAACAGGCAATGCAAAGGTCCTGAGGCAGGAGCATGGTTGGTGCATTGGAGCAAAGGGAAGGAACCAGTGTGGATGAAACAGGGTGAGTGAAAGGAGGAGAAGGAGGATGATGTCAGAAAGGTAATGGGAGGGGGACAGTTAGTGGGGAGAAATGGAGGGTTTTGAGCAGAGGAGTGACATAGTATAATTCCTGTTTATGAAGGATGATAGACTGTAAGGGTACAGGGATTGAGAGCAGAGCCCTGGGAAATAACTGACATTGAAGGGATGAGCAGAAGCAAAGGTTGTTTGGGGCAGTGAGAATGTTGTTGAAGGGTCAAATTCAGGTGAGCTTAAGGATGTTAAGATCTTAAGACTCTTCAGGAAAAGGTGACTAGTTGTGGAAGAATGGCCAGCAAGGCAAGAGGGACCAGGGAGGAGCCCTGTCTCAAAGCCAGGGGAGGATAGCTGTGTAGGAAGAGACTTGTGGATGGTGCCGTGGGTCGCAGAGGTCAGGAAGGAGAAGGCATAGGAGCATCTCTGGGATTTGGCAGTGCAGGGAGCCCTGTGACTGCTGTCATAGCAACGCGGGTGGGAGTGGAGTCAGAACTCGGTGGCCCATAGAGTGAATGGGAGACAAGGGGTTGCAGGAGAGTGGAATCTTTCAAGAAGAAGGCGGCAAAAGAAGAGCTAGGGCAGTAACTTCCCCAAGGCCTGGTACTGAGGGGATGTTCATCTTGTTGATGGTAGCATGGCTTTTCTCACCTGGAGACAAGTGGAGGAGAATTTTTGTGTTCGTCAAAGGGACCAGGAATGGGATCACATTACAGGCATTTTGAGTCCACAGTTTTCAGAGTTTGCTACCTCTTTTTTTTTTTAATCTTTCAAATGAAATCTAAGAATAAGTGCACACTTATTAGGCTTACAGCAAACAGTCAGGAAGTGGGGTGAATTCTAGGACAACCTCTAATTGTACCTCAGGGATTCTAAAGCTGTACAGTAAAACCCCAAGGAGGGTAGGCAACTTTGCTTCTATCATCACTGGTGACTAGCTCTTGTCCCCCACCCATCCTGACTCTCAGACAAGTGCAGGCTCAGATTCTCTTGATGGGGATGAGATGGAGGGAGAAGCCAGTTGGAAATGACTGTTTTGTGGTCACTGGGGAATTTTCCAGTTACATGGTCAGTTGAAAACAATATCATTTTCACTGTCTTTACTTTTGTGCCCTCTGAGACCACATAGAATGCCTAGAAACACTGGTTTTCAATAACTTCGCCATAATGTAACCCTGAATTTTATGCAGTTAGTTTTCAGACCCCACTTACCATGTCATGGCAGATGTTTACTGGTATGATTACTTACTTAGGGTGTGTGTTGAACCAGACGAAGAGATTTTTTTCCAAGCCTGGAGGTTTTGAATCAGCTGTGAAGTCACACTAGATGAAGACTTTTCTCCTCATTCAGCCTCAATGCTTAGAAGCTGGAACCATTAATCCAGATTCTCTCATTGTTTGATTTCCTCCTCTGGTACAATTCTGTGAGACGTGATTTCACTCTTATAGGCCATTAGGATAGAAAAAGGATTCAGCAGAAATTTTCTAAATCCTCTTCCCAAGACTGAGTGGTATGTTATACATCTTTAAAGGAATAGAAAACGAAACTCGCAATGGAGGAAAATTTCTCTCATCTTGCTGAAGAAAACGCAGTAGCTCCTCTAATCAAGACAAACCATAATTCTCCAAGGATGGCAAGGGAGGAGCAGCTGGGCTTTGTGAATTTGACCACTGACCCCAACATTTTTCTTGTGGCAACTTTCCCTTATAGATGTAGCTGTTACCAACAAGTGCCTCACATTAACCCTTTGATCCAGGAAGAGGGCCAAATTAATTTCTGGATCACATTCAAGAAAGGCCAAGACAGCCCTTCGGGGTTGTCTAAAGACTAAGGAAAAATAACATCAACAAGTAGTCAACCCCAGGTGGTAAGGATCTTTTACAGAGGGGGAGACAGACATGGAGAAGCAAGGCTTACTTGTGCAACTACGGATTGTTGAAGCCAAGACTGCAATTCAGGAAATGAACCAGGAAGTGAATTTGGGCACAATGTACAAACAACCAAGCAACCCGACATACGAGGTGTGGGGGTAGATTGTGTTTCTAAAGGTGGTTTCAGCCATACCTCTCACGTTTTTGTCTCTGCAATTCGAGTAAACACAATTGCACTGTCTCCTATGTGCAAGCATGAATACTGTCCTGGTTTGCCCTCCTCCTTCCTCTCAAAAGCAGACCCCTGAGACAGGAATCATGTGCATGGTGTTTGTTTGGGAGACGATCCTGGGAAACAGTGCTAAGGGAGTGAGATGGGAAAGAGAAGGCCAAGTTTTGGCATACATTTTGAGTCTTTTAGTGTAAAGCATACAGCAATTCTATGTTTCTAGCAGTTTTTAATACCTTAATAATAGACTGGAATGAGATCCAGAAGGCAATTAGTAAATGGAGAACTTCAATGAACTTTGTTAGAGGAGCAACAGCAATTGACATTACTGCAACTGGTAATTTTTCTGTAAGAAAGAGTGAATAAATAAATAAACATCGCAGTTTAAAATTTTTTTCAGCAAAGCTCTTTAAGGAATAATCTGCATTTCCCCCAAAGTCTCACAAAATGCACTCCTTCTTGTATATTATTTCCATCCCAAGATCTCTTGTGTTAGATTTTGTTGTTATTAAACTTTGGATATGGTGTTCTTCTCCCCCTCTTTTCCCCCCAAATTTTGAAGAAGTTTAGATGTATTATGATTAGTCACCCATTCTCTGGGTGCAGAATTACACATATTCATAGACACACACAAGTAGACACACACACATGCACATGTACACACACACTCCCTATAGAGATTCAGTTTTCAGAGGCTGCAGCTTCTCAGGACAAAACCAAAATTTCTCTCTTCAGTAGTTGCAGGAATGGTGGGAGAAAAATAGTTATTGCCATATATAAAATTAAAATTTTCCTAAAGAAATGGAACACTCAGTAAATGCATCCAAAGTGCAAGATTTATTTCCTATGACCTAAACTTGGGGTTTATCTGGTCAGTATTTTGCCAAGAGCAGGGCCTCAGAAAACTATCTCTTCTTAATTAAAACTTTGAGAAGAGATGCAGAACTTGCGAGTGTAATTCCCTCCTACACAAACACTATGCCCTTCTCCCCTTTTTAGCTGATCTCTTCAAGTTAAAATTAGGGAGGTGAGGAGGAAATGATATAGGTACATTTTTTTCTGTTGAAATTGTGGACGCTCATGAATTCTAAGCTGGGAGTGATTTTCTATTCCTTGGGGAGAATTCTAAACTATGTCTCTTCATTTATCAGTTTTAAAGTTCAGAGCAGTTTCTGTTACTGTTATTGCTAAGGGAACACTACTCAAAGGTGGAAAAAATTCACAGTTCCCACTGTAACTGTCTTGAGGAGTGGATTGCTGAATAGAGGAGAATATTAATTAGCATTAATCAATGACATTAATTAATTAATGGCATTATTTCCATTTTTTCCAGGAATGAAGTTTTTCCTATGTCTGTGCTCAGACTCACAGATGATGAAATTAAAAAAATACTTTGAGATTATCCAGTCCAACTTCTTCCTTTTCCTCAAGAAGTAATGGAGATGCAGGGAAGGCATTCAAGGTCACATAGCAGTTGGTGGCATAGCTAAGCCCCAACCTACTGTTCCCCTGATCTCTCCTCTATGATCTCCTGTTTCCTCACCTTCAGAAATGCCTGTGTCCATTTCTAAGCCTGGTTTCCAGCCTCCCATCAATTCTATGGGCCTCTAGGGAATTCCCTGGCGGTCCAGTGGTTAGGATTCCATGTTTCCACTGCAGGGGGCCCAGGTTTCATCCCTCGTCAGGGAACTAGGATCCCACAAGGCACGTGAGGTGGCCCCCACAAAATTCTAGGCTTCTAATGTCCTTCCTCTGCATTCTTCTTGATTTAACCCATCCAGGATTATTTTCTGTCGCTTGCAATGAAAGAACACTCACCTATATATATGTTTGCTCACAACAGTAATGAAATCTATACTAAAGCATTGACACAATTTCACTTATTAAACTGGCAAAGATTTTTTGAAATGAATGGTACTACCCACTTTTGTTAAGATTTGGAAAAAATGACTGCTCATGATTGCTGGTGGGAGTGTAAATTGGTGAAATCCTTCTGGAAGACAAGGCAATATATATGAAAAAACTTATAAATGTTCACATTCCTTGATTGAGTCATTTAAAAATTCTGTATAAAGACTTAGCTGCTAGGATATTTATAAAAATGCCATTTATAATTGGGAAAAATTAGAAACAATATACATAACTTGGATGACCATAATGTATTATCCAAAAGGGGACAATTTTGAGTGAAAGAGGACACTATTACAATTATACCAAGGCAAGAGGCATAAACCAAGAGGCAAATCAGTATGATCATAGTCACCTTATGTATAACCAATGATCAGGGCAGGTAGTACCATGAGGGTATTCTACATCCACATAACAGAATTCAGGCAAGCTATTAAAAGTGATGGTATATTAAAATTACATAATTATTTAGATCTTTCTCTGGAACTTTGCTTTACTCCATTGATTCACTTTTGTCTTTTTGTACCCATTTAAAAATTTTATGGCTTTATAGTATGTTTTACTATATGGTAAACAAATCGCCCAATGTTAGTTTTCAAAACAATTATTCCAGATGAAATCCACAATAATTATTTCAAGTTCCTTGCCCACCTTTCCTACAATTTTAAATTATATAATACTTTGGGGAGAAATGACATTTTAACATATTCTGTATTTTAAGAATGTAGAATATATCTACTTTTGCTTTCTTTCTTATTGCTCAGTGAAATTTCATAGTTCCTCTATATTTCTTGTTATATTTATGCCTAGGTATTTTATATTGTTGTTGTTATTGTAAATGTTATCCCCTCATTATTTGTATAAAAAAGGTTATAGATTTTTGTACTTCTGTATAACCAGTCATCCTACTGAACATCCTTTTCAATTTAATAGCATTACATTATATTTTTCTTGGGTTTTCTAGCTAGATAACCACATTATCTGAAAATAATAACAACTTTGCTTCTTCCTTTCTCATTTTGTTTTATTGGCCCATTGTATTTTTCAGTATTTCCTGAATGGAGTTTAGTAATAGTTGCATTTTCACATGGTACTGCCAGACGCTGCAGAAGAGCAGCCCTGCTCCCTTATGCTGCTTGTGTGGCCCAACAGTATCAGCAGGCACATGTAGCCTACACAGGGAATGCCCCTTGAGTGTTAGACTCAGGTGCCCAAAAGGGATTGCACTTCTGGGCACTATAAGTCTGAAACAATTAAAGGGGCTGTTCAAGAGACAACAAAGAACTAGGACGAGGTTAAATGACAAGGTTCATCTCCTACCTAGGGACACTCCTGGAAGACAGGGAGAGATAGATGCTTTGCATAATACATAGAAACAAATTCAGAGACTCAAACAAAATGAGGAAACAAAGAAACATGTTCCTAATGAAGAAAAAGGATAAAACCCCAGAAAAGGGACTTCCTTGGTGGTCCAGTGTTTATGACTCCATGCTTCCACTGCAGGGGGTGCATGTTCAATCCCTGGTCAGGGAACTAAGATCCTGCATGCTTCACAGTGCAGCCAAAAAGTTAAAAAAAAAAAAACAAAAAAAAACTTAATGCAATGAAGATAAGTAGTTCACCTGTTAAAGAGTTCAAAATGGTCATAAAGATGCTCACTTGACTCAGGAGGAGGATGAATGAACAGAGTGAGAACTTCAACAAAGAGATGGAAAACATAAGAGAGTACCCAACAGAAGTCACAGAACTGAAGAATACAATAACTGAACTGAAAAATACACTAGAAGGATTCAACAGCAGACTGAATGAAGCAGAAGAACAGATAAGCAACCTGAAAGACAGAGTAGTGGAAATCACCCAAATAGAACAGCAAAAAGAATAAAAGAATTTTAAAAAATGATGATAGCTTAGGGGACCTGGGGAACAACAACAAGTGAACTAATTTGCATTACAGAGGTACCAGAACGGGAAGAAGAAGAGAAAGGGGCAGAACACATATTTGAAGAAATAATGGCTGAAAACTACCCTAACCTGGGAAAGAAAACACATCCAGGTCCAGGAAGCACAGAGAGTCCCAAACAAGATGAACCCAAGGAGAGCCACACCAAGACACATTATAAATGAAATGTCAAAAGTTAAAGATAGAGAACATTAAAAGCAGCAAGAAAAAAAGAGCTTATTATACACAAGGGAACACCCATAAGACTATGAGCTTATTTCTCAGCAGAAACTTTCCAGGCCAGAAGGGAATGGTACAATTTATTCAAAAGTGCTGAAAGAAAAACTTCCAACCCCAAATTCTCTATATGGCAGAGTTTTCTCTATCTCTCATTCAGAATTGAAGGAGAGATAGAGAGTTTTCCAGAGAAGCAAAAGCAAAAGGAATCTATTACCACTAAGCCAGCCTTACAAGAAATGTTAAAGGGACTATTTTAAGCTGAAAAGAAAAGGCCCTAAATAGAAATAAGAAAATATATGAAAGAAAAACTCACTGGTATTGGCAAATATATAGTAAAGGTAGAGAATCAACCACTTATAAAGCTAGTAAGAAGGCTAAAAGAGAAAGGTAGTAAAATTAACTGAAACTATAATAATTAGTTAAGGAATATACAATATAAAAAGATGTAAAATATGATGTTAGAAATGTAAAATATGGGAAAGGGAGTAAAAAGTTAGTGTTTTTAGAATGCGCTTGAACTTAAGTGATTATCAACTTAAAATAGACTGTTATATATATAGGCTGTTATATGTGAACCTCATAGTAATTGCAAAGCAAAAACCTATAATAGATACATAAAAATATATGGGAAAGAAATTTAAACATAACACTAGTGAAAATCATCAAATCACAAAGAAAGAGAAGAAAGAAACAGAGAGGAACTACAAAAACAACCAGAAAACAATTAACAAAATGGCAATAAATACATACTATCATGATTACTTTAAATGTAAATGGGCTAAATTCTCCAATCAAAAGACATAGGGTGGCTGAATGAATACAAAATCAAGATTCATCTATATATTGCCTACAAGAGACTTACTTCAGATCTAAAAACACACACAGGCTGAAAATGAAGCAATGGAAAAATATATCCCATATGAATGGAAACAGAAAGAAAGCTGGGGTAGCAATACTTATATCAGACAAAATAGACTTTGAAAGAAAGACTAACAAAAGACAAAGAAGGGGATTACATAATGATAAACAGGTCAATCCAACAAGAGGATATAACTTTTGTAAATATTTATGCACCCAACATAAGAGCACATAAATATATATGAAGCAAATATTAACAGAACTAAATGGAGAAATTAACAGCAATGCAATAATAGTAGGGGACTTTAATACCCCACTTGTATCAATGGATAGAGAATCCAGACAGAAAATTAGTAAGGAAACATTGACCTTAAATGACACTTTAGACCAGATGGACTTAATAGATATCTACAAAGCATTCCATCCAAAAGAAGCAACATACACATTCTTCTCAAGTGTACATGGAACATTCTCCAGGATAGATCAAATGTTAGGCCTCAAAAAAAGTCTCAGTGAATTTAAGGAGATTGAAATCATATCAAGAATCTTTTCCAACTACAATGGTATAAAACTAGAAATCAGTTATAAGAAGAAAACTGCAAAAATCAAAAACATGTGGAGAGTAAACAACATGCTATTAAACAACCAATGGATCAATAAAGAAATCAAAGCAGAAATCAAATAATACCTTGAGACAACGAAAATGGAAACACAATATTACAAAAGCTATAGAATGCAACAAAAGCAGTTCTAAGAAGGAAATTCATAGCAATACCCCAAGAAAAAAACAAACAAAATATCTCAAACAGTCTAACTTTATACCTAAAGGACCTAGAAAAAGAACAAATGAAGTCCAAAGTTGTAGGAGGAAGAAATTATAAAAATCAGAGTGGAAATAAAGGAAATAGAGGCAAAAAAAAAATAAAAAAGAAAAGATCAATGAAACTAGAGCTGGCTCTTTGGAAAGAAACAAAATTGACAAACCTTTAGTCAGACTCATCAAGAAAAAAATGAAGCCCAAATAAATAAAATTAGAAATGTAATAGAAGTTACCACTGATACCACAGAAGTACAAAGAGTCATAAGAGACTACATGAACAATTATATGTCAGCAAACTGGACAATCTAGAAGAAATAAATCATTCCTAGAAACACAGAACTAACTTTCTCTGTCTCTATGAAATTAGATGCAAAGTTATCTACCCCAGTCTTGAAGGTGTGTGCTTGTATGGGAGCATCCCTATACAGTGAGAGTGTGCTCTGGTAGGCTTGGTAGGAGAGCTAGAACTGAAGTGAGCACACGCTGTGTCTTTCTCCAAGTTGTGCTGGCAGCCACGGCCTTGGTAAGAGGTAGGGATGGCGTTCGAGGGGCTAGAACAAGAGCCAGGTGCAATCTGGGGTTTCTCTTATGCTCACTGGCCAACCCCATCCTATCAGGGGTGGGGTTGGGGCTCAAGGGGCTGGAACAGGAGCCCTGGAGCCCTGAGAGTTTTGGGCTTCTCCTGGGTGTGATGGTAAGCTCTTCCTTGGCTTGGGGCATGACTGGGACCTGAGAGCTTATGGCTGCACTTCTATGCTGCTTTTACTTTTTACCCCAGTGTGCAAGCCTTAGTTAGAGACTGGGTTGTGGCCAGAGGTGTTGGTGCCACACCACCAAGTTGTCCCCACCCCCTCCCACATGTGCACAGGGACAGGCACTCTGAAGGTGACAGGCTCTACCCTGGAGCTAGTCTCTCCCTTCTGAGTATGTGCACCAAAAGGCACACTGTAATGGCTGCCTTCACCCTGGTCAGAGGCAGGGCTGGGGTCCAAGTTGGCTCTGTTTCCTCCAACTGTGTGCACTCTTGTTGGCCATGGCAGCCTCTGCCTTAGTGGAGAGAAGTGCTGGAGCCAGATGGGCTGAGGCAGGAGTCTGGTGCAGGCTGAGGGGCAGGCTAGGGTGGTCCTGGCAAGCCAGCCAGAGCCCCAGGCAGTTTTCAGTCTGCTGCCTCCATGTTCTGACTGGTAGTCAGTAAGTCTATGCAAGTGCTCTTCAACAGCACAGTCTTGGTCTCTTACAGTCCTCCAGCAAGGTCCACTGTTTTTCAAACCAGTTTAGAGGGCTCATGTTCCTGATGTCAGACTCCAGGGCTGGGTTGCCTAATATGTGGCTTGAACCCCTCGCCCCCAGGGAGGATCCCTGAGCCTGTGATATCCCCTCCTCTTCTGGGTCCCCTACTAGAAAAGTGGGTCCTGGCCAGGTTGCTTTTTCTCCCTTCCTACCAGACTCCATGTGGATCCTTCTTCACAGCCTTGGTTATAGAAGAGCCATACTGCCAGTTCCCAGGTCAGTTTTGGTGAGAGTCTCTATATGTATTGATAGTTGTAGTTTTGATGTGTTTGTGAGGGGAAGTGAGCCCAGTGTCTTCCTACTCTGACATCGTGATCTCCTCCTGTGTTGTGTGTGTTTGGACTGCTCCACCGACTAGCTGTTCCCCCACCTCTCTCCCTCTCTTTGGGCCTCCCGATTCCCCGAGACACAATAATACTGAATTTAGGTCTATTAGTAACCCTATAATGGCTTCTAAGTGTTCGAGTGAAAGGGAGAATTGCACATCCCTCACTTTAAATCAAAAGCTAGAAATGATTAAGTTTAGTGAGGAAGGCATGTCAAAAGCTGAAATAGGCTGAAATCTAGGCCTGTTGTGGCAAACAGTAAGTCAAGTTGTGAATACAAAGGAAAAGTTCTTGAAAGAAATTAAAAGTGCTACTCCAGTGAAAATGCTGAAGATAAGAAAGTGAAACAGCCTTATTTCTGGTATGGAGAACTCTGAGTGGTCTGAATAGAGGATCAAACCAGTCACCACATTCCCTTAAGCCAAAGCTTAATCCAGAGTAAGGCTCTAACTCTCTTCAGACTGAGAGAAGTGAAGAAGCAGCAGAAGAAAAGTTTGAAGCTAGCAGAAGTTGGTTTATGAGGTTTAAGGAAAGAAGCCATCTCCATACATAAAAGTGCAAAGTGAAGCAGCAAGTGCTGATGAAGAAATAGCAGCAAGTTATCCAGAAGATTTAGCTAAGATCATTAATGAAAGTTAAACAACAGATTTTCAATGTAGATGAAACAGCCTTGTATTGGAAGAAGATGCCATCTAGGCCTTTCATAGCTAGAGAGGAGAAGTCAATGCTTGACTTCAAAGCTTCAAAGGATGGGCTGACTCTCTTGTTTGAGGCTAATGCAGCTGGTAACTTGAAGTTGAAGCCAGTGTTAATTTACCATTCCTAAAATCCTAAGGCCACTAAGAATTATGCAAATTTACTCTGCCTATGTTCTATAAATGGAAGAATAAAGCTTGGATGACAGCACATCTATTTGGTTTACTGAATATTTTTATCCCATTGTTGAGACCTATTGCTCAGAAGAAAAGATTCCTTTCAAAATATGACTGTACTTTGACAATGCACCTGATCATCCAAGAGCTCTGATGGAGATGTACAACAAGATTCATGTTGTTTTCATGACTACCAACACAACATCCATTCTGCAACCCATGAACCAAGGAGTAATTTTGACTTTCAAGTCTTATTCTTTTTTTTTTTCAAGTCTTATTCTTTAAGAAATACATTTTGTAAGGCTATAGCTGCCATAGATAGTGATTCCTCTGATGGATCTGGGTGAAGTAAATTGACAAACTTCTGGAAAGGATTCACGATTCTAGATGCCATGAAGCACATTTGTCATTCATGGGAAGAGGTCAAAATATCAACATTAACAGGAATTTGAATTCCAACCTTCATGGATGACCTTGGGGGGTTCAAGACTTCAGTGGAGGAAGTAACTGCAGTTGTGGTGGAAATAGCAAGGAAATTAGTATTAGAAGTGGAGCCTAAAGATGTGACTGAATTGCTGCAATCTCATGATAAAACTTGAATGGATGAGGAGTTGCTTCTTATGGATAACCAAAGAGGGTGATTTCTTGAGATGGAAACTACTCCTGGTGAACATGCTGTGAAGCTTGTTGAAATGGCAACAAAGGATTTAGAATATTAAACTTAGTTGATAAAGCAGTGGCAGGGTTTGAGAAGATTGACTCCAATTTTGAAAGAAGTTCTACTGTGGGTAAAATGCTATTAGACAGCACTGCATGCTACAGAGGAATTTTTCATGAAAGGAAGAGTCAGTTGATGTGGCAGACTTCATCGCTGGCTTATTTTAAGAAACTGCCACAGCCATCCCCGCCCTCAGCAGCCACGACACTGATCAGTCGGCAGCCATCAACATCGAGGCAAGATCCTCCACCAGCAAGAAAATTATGACTTGCCAAAGGCTCAGATGATGGTTAGCACATTTTAGCAACAAAGTATTCTTAAATTATGGTATATATAGATATATATTTTAGGCATGATGCCATTGCACACTTAGGCGACAGTATAGCATAAACATAACTTTTAAATGCACTGGGAAATCAAATAATTTGTGTGACTCACTTTATTGAGATATTCACTTCATTGTGTTAGTCTAGAACCAAACCGACAATATCTATGAGGTGTGCCTGTACCACATTGTCTCACTTATTGTAGCTTTATAGTAAGTATAGTCTTGAAGTTGGATAGTGTCAGTCACCAACTTTGCTCTTCTTATTTAATATTATGTTGGTTATTCTGGATCTTTTGTCTCTCCATATAAACTTTAGAATCAGTTTGTCAGTATCTACAAAACAACTTGCTGGGATTTTGATTGGAATTGTGTTGAACCTAAATCACGTTAGGAAGAACTGATATGAAATTGATATGGGGAAATGCTCATCTGTGACATATCCACATCCCTACCCTTATCCCTATATCTATATATCTATGTACCTATCCTTCCATATCTGTGTTGTCCAATACAGTCACCACCAGCCACATGTGGCTTTCAAGACCTTCATATGTGGCTAGCAAGAATGAGAAACTGAATTTTTAATTTCATTTAACTTTAATTACTTTAAATTTAAATATAAAAAAATCTGATCCAGGTATTAGAAAACTTTTACATGTTTGAAACAAGTTGGGTATTTCTATCTCCCTTTTAAAAAATTAAGACATCTTTTAGAGTAGTTTTAGGTTCACAGCAAAATTAATAGGAAGGTACAGAGATTTCCCATTTGCCCTGCCCCATACATGCATAGCCTCTCCCATTATCAGCATCCCTCACTAGAAGGGCAATCGATGAACCTACACTGACACATCATAATCCCCTAAAATCCATAACTTACATTAGGGTTCAAATTTTTTTAAACATCTTTAATGGAGTGTAATTGCTTTACAATGGTGTGTTAGTTTCTGCTGTGTAATAAAGTGAATCAGCTATATGTATACATATATCACCATATCCCCTCCCTCTTGTGTCTCCCTCCCAACGCTCCCTATCCCACCCTCCCAGGCAGACACAAAACACCGAGCTGATCTCCCTGTGCTATGCGGCTGCTTCCCACTAGCTATCTATTTTACACTTGGTAGTGTATATATGTCCATGCCACTCTCTCACTTCGTCCCAATTTACCCTTCCCCTCTGCCGTGTCCTCAAGTCCATTCTCTATGTCTGCGTCTGTATTCCTGTCCTGTCCCTAGGTTCTTCCGAACTCTTTTTTTTATTTAGATTCCATATATATATAGGGTTCATTCTTGATAATGTACATTCCATAGGTTTGGACAAATATATAATATGTATCCATCATTATGGTATCATACAAAATATTTTCGCTGCCCTAAAAATTCTCTCTTCTCCATCTATTCATCCCTCCCTGACTCAATATACTTTTTTTAACTTTGAATTTTATTAAATTTAAATACTTATAACTATTTTTAATGAAAATTGAGCATCCAAATTGAGATAAGCTTTAACTGTAATGGCAGATTTTAGTGTAAATTGTTTTTTAAAATTTTCTATAACGGTCACATTATTTTTATAATCAGAAAAATATTAGTTCAAAAAGAAAAAATAAAGTCATCTTTAGCAGCAAGAAATAATGAAAATATTTCCAATGTGCCTTTCAAGACATTCACAGTACAAATATTCTTTTTTCTTTTTAACATCTTTATTGGAGTATAATTGCTTTACAATGGTATGTTAGTTCCTGCTGTGTAATAAAGTGAATCAGCTATATGTATACATATATCACCATATCCCCTCCCTCTTGTGTCTCCCTCCCAACCCTCCCTATCCCACCCTCCCAGGCGGACACAAAGCACCAAGCTGATCTCCCTGTGCTATGCGGCTGCTTCCCACTAGCTATCCATTTTACATTTGGTAGTGTATATATGTCCATGCCACTCTCTCACTTTGTCCCAGCTTACCCTTCCCCCTCCCTGTGTCCTCAAGTCCATTCTCTACGTCTGCGTCTTTATTCCTGTCCAGTCCCTAGGTTCTTCATAACCTTTTTTTTTTTTTTTTAGATTCCATATATATGTGTTGGCATACAGTATTTGTTTTTCTCTTTCTGACTTAACTTCACTCTGTATAACAGTCTCTAGGTCCATCCCCTTCACTACAAATAACTCAATTTCTTTTTATGGCTGAGTAATATTCCATTGTATATATCTGCCACATCTTCTTTATCCATTCATCTGTCTATGGACACTTAGGTTACTTCCATGTCCTGGCTATTGTAAATAGTGCTGCAATGAACATTGCGGCACATGACTCTTTTTGAATTATGGTTTTCTCAGGGTATATGCTCCATAGTGGGATTGCTGGGTCGCATGGTAGTTCTATTTGTAGTTTTTTAAGGAACATCCATAGTGTTCTCCATAGTGGCTGTATCAATTTATACTGCCACCAACAGTGCAAGAGGGTTCCCTTTTCTCCACACCCTCTCCAGCCTTTATTGTTTGTAGATTTTTTGATGATGGCCAATCTGACCAGTGTGAGGTGATACTTCATTGCAGTTTTGATTTGTATTTCTCTAATGATTAGTGATGTTGTGTATCCTTTCATCTGTTTGTTGACAATCTGTGTATCTTCTTTTGAGAAATGTCTATTTAGGTTTTCTGCCCATTTTTAGATTGGGTTGATTTTTTCTGGTATTGAGCTGCATGAGCAGCTTGTATCACAGTGCAAATATTCTACTTTTCAGGAATAAGAGCCTCTACACTGTTGGTGGAGTAATACATCATCAGGTAGTACCTAAGTTTTGAGGAAATCAGTCTGGATGTACATGTGGGAATTTGAGAACATTTGTTAATATTTCAAATACAACTACACAACACATTTTGTTGCTAAACTCTTTTCTTGAGCCATGAATAATTTGTTACTATCTTTCTGAATTTCGGCTCTGAGTTAATGTTTTCTAATTCCTGAGAGATTTTATAGTTACATTTTGAAAAATATAAACTGTCACTGGAAACTATGTAAAAGACTAATTTTTAGTCAGCCTTATTCTTGTGAAGAAGTCATATTTGGACCAAAAGAAGAGAGAGCTTACAATTTTCATTGACATTTTTCTTCCTTTCCTTTGCATTGTAACAGTTTGTGAATTATCTATGAGGATTGCTCTCCATCATAAGATTTCTGAGACAGGACGATTTTGTTATGTTAGTTAAACGATCACTCCCCATCGTCATTTTTTTTTTGTGTGTGTGTGGTACGTGGGCCTCTCACTGTTGTGGCCTCTCCTGTCGTGGAGCACAGGCTCCGGACACGCAGGCTCAGTGGCCATGGCTCACAGGCCTAGCCGTTCCGCGGCATGTGGGATCTTCCTGGACCGGGGCATGAACCCGTGTCCCCTGCATCGGCAGGCGGACTCTGAACCACTGTGCCACCAGGGAAGCCCCGTCATTCTTTTATTCCACACCGGGGGGTGGGGGGAATGCTGGGGGTCTGCAGGGATTGCAGGAATTAGCCTAAACTAATTGTGACTTTCTTCCTACTCGTGATCCCGTCAACTGTAAGTAATCTCCAAAGTGGAAATCATGAACACAATGCACTAGCATTGACTACTCATAGGAGGGTCTTGTCCATTTCTCTTCAAAGACAAGGAAGCTGAGTTTCAGGAACATTAAGTGTGTAGTAAATATCAGAACTGGTGTCTATTTATATCTCTCTAATTCCAATGCCAGTGTTCTAATTTAACTAGAGGTTTCTCACTAAATACAATATTATAATAGAAATATTTGCTCTGTGTTGTACATTAGAAAATGAACTTCTGGCTCATCATGGTGGATGAACACACACACACCTCTGTTCTTACAAACACTTTATATGAGAGAGAGAGAGAGAGAGAGAGAAAAAGAGAAAGAGAGAGTTGGTTGACAAGTCTCCCTCACAGCAAATTTCTAATCACTTAATTACTGCTGCACTCTTAAATACAAACAGACAGCCAAGGATCACTGAGCATCTGAGGGAAGTTCCCAGTATGACAAAGACTCAAACAAACAGAAAAAGCAACATGGAGAAAATAGAGGACATAAAGCCAAGGAAATCTCTAAGAAAGTAGAACTTGCTCTAAGAAAGCAGAGCAATTCCAAATATTTCTTGGCTTATAGATGTATAAAGCCAAGAAAACCTCTAAGAGAAGTAGAGACTAGGAAATGGGATAAGAAATTTGGGGAGGTCAATCTGGAAGATTTTAATCTTCAACAAATAGAGAAGAGGAAATTTGCAAAGAAATCACAAAAGAAAATTCCCCAGGACTGAAGGACTTGACTTGCCAGATTGATAGGCTCGTCGTGTACCCACCTCAATTAATTAAAAAAAGAAATACCTAAGAAATATCTTTATGAATTTTAGGACACCATGGATAAAGAAACATCCTAAAAGCTTGTGGTCAGAGAACACTTACACATACAAAGAAATGGGAATTAAAGTGGCACTTGACTCCTTAAACCAATACTAGAAGTTATAATGCCATGGAATACTGCTGTCATAATTTGGAGGTAAATTGCATTCAATTCTATGCTCAACATAGAATTTTACACCCAGATAAACCATGGATTAGTTTCTTAGTACTTCCATAACAAAGTACCACAAACTGGGTATCTTAAAACAATAGAAATTTATTCTCTCACAGTTATGGAGACCAGCTGTCCAAAATCAAGGTGTTGGCAGGTTGATTTCTTCTGGAGGCTCTGAGAGAGAAGTGTGTTCCATGTTTCTTTCCTGGCTTCCATGGTTGTCAGCAATCGCAAGTATTCCTTGGCCTGTAGATGCATCTCTCCAGTCTCTGCCTCTGTCTTCACACGGACTTCTTTCCTCTGTGTGTGTTTCTGTGTCTTCCCATGACCTTCTTATAAGGACACCAGTCATTAGGTTTAGGGCACACTTTAATCCAGTATGACCTCATCTTAACTAATTACATGACATCTGTGAAGACCCTATTTCTAAATAGAGTCACATTCTGAGGTTCCAGGTGGACATGGACATGAACTTTGAGGGGGACATTTTTCAACCCAGTAAAAAACATGAACCAAGTATGAGGGCAGAATAAAGACATTTGGGGTCATGTAAGGACTGAAAAATTGTATCTCCAGTGCATTGGTTCTTAGGGAAGTTATGGAGGATGTGCTTTTTCAAAATCAGTAAGTAGACTAAGAAAGTAGAAGGCATGGAACCTGGTAAAAGGAAATCTAACAAGAAAAGCAGAATTAAGAGTCAACACACAGCAGAAGAATGGGGTACTCTGGGGTTGATGTCTCCCAGGGCAAGGAAAATAAAATGCTAAGTATGTGACATATTTGAGTATTTGTAAAATAAAATTGACAGTTTTTTGACAACACTGAAAGTCTAAGATAAAACGGAAGTCGAGTAAGAAAGAGATATTCATGCTCCCTTCTTCACTCAATACTAAGTGATCTTTACATAGTCATAAACTAACAACTCTAACTCTTTGTTTAACTTAAGGGACTATATGAAGAAGGTAAGGATGGATGATTATGTTGGATAGATTTCTAAATATTCATCAATCATTATAGGAAGTCAGCAGATAATGTCTAAAATCAATATGACAAACAGTTGCAGTATTAGCACATTATCTAGAAATAGGTAAAAAATAAAAGAAGAAAAATAAAAGTTTACATTGTAAACTCTGGGAAATGGATCTGGGCAGGGGAAAGAAAGTGATGGTTGACTTTAATTATGAATATTTTAGTGTTATTTGATTTTTTAAAAGTTTGAGCTAGTAATACTTTTGTAGCAACTCAAATTTAAAAAGTATAATACAACATGCATAAGAATCACCTAAAAATGTGTTAAAATGCAGCTTCTATGTTTACGCCCAGAGATTCCAAGTTAATAGAATTGAGGGAGCCTTGGAACTCTCTATTTTAACAAGACCTATGAAATTCTGATGGGAGTGGTCCTGGACCCCACTTAGAGAAACACATGTCTGGAAAATAGCCACAATATTGCTGGGACATCAGCTCCAGCTGGTTTCTGGTAGAAACCAAGCAAATCTGATTCTATGTTAGTCATGTCCATCCCCTATTGGTTTTGGGGTAAAACTATGTTGCATGGTAAAACCCCACTTGATTGAAAGTTATTCTAACTCCAGGAGTAAGTGATGAAACAAGAGCTCTAGACACCAAGGTCAGAACATATTTTCAGGCAGTTGGAAAAAGTCTTCCAACCTGGCAGATTGCCAACACTGGCAGAAGCCCTGCAGACATTCCCTCCCATGTTTACAGGGGGCTGAACCAGCCTGCTGGGTACTACAAGGCATGTGTGAAAAAGAATGCCATGACTCTGCCCCAACACAGTTAGCCCACCGCTATGGAACAGCCATGAGTGTGAAGGTGTCTGAGGTCATATCCCAGCCTGTGTGGAGGAGAATTCTTAGAAATGTAGTGGGAATGGGGAAGTAAAAGTTGCTGTTGAAA
The DNA here is from genome assembly GCF_008692025.1 of Phocoena sinus. Classification (NCBI taxonomy): domain Eukaryota; kingdom Metazoa; phylum Chordata; class Mammalia; order Artiodactyla; family Phocoenidae; genus Phocoena; species Phocoena sinus. The sequence goes on along the minus strand of NC_045766.1, from coordinate 11,377,846 downwards.
TATGCTACTTAAACAGTGACAGAAGTGTCACAGTGACAGCAAGTCAAATGTACTGCAAAAGGCTTAGAAAGTTATGATTAGCACTCTCCAAAGTTCTATACAGCCCTGTTCCCTGCTCTACCCTGACATCTATCACCAGCTTTCTAGATAGAGTCATTAGGATGGTTCCTAACTGCTATTGAGTAGCTACTGCAAACTGAACACTATCTAATGCACTGTATGCACACCACATCTCACAAAACCAGTTTCACAGATGAGAAAATTGGAGGTTCCAAGAAGTTAAGCCACAGGTCAAGCCCAGCGTACATAACCAGTATGTGGTAGAACAAGTCTTACTCTTCCCACGATTCCAAATTGCATACTGGATCATCTTCAAGCCTACAGGATATCAGATAACAGAACAAGGTCATCAGCATCCAAGCTGTGGAGTGTGGTCCATATATCACTGCACATGTGTCCAGAGGACAGAAATTCCGCTGGTCTGGCATCAGAGCTCTCACACACATGCTGTAGAGGGAGGTGAATACAGCAACTCAGCACAGTGGAGCCCCTGTGAGAGTCACCACAACACTGACCCAGGTCTATCGCAGCTATGGATGAAACACTCACAGCTGGCTGGACATCCTGAGGAAGCTGGAGGAGTGGGAGGGTGACAGGAAGGGGCTGGCTGATTTTAGCAAATACCAATTCTTGAGATGAGGTCACTCACTGAAGGGTTTCAGAAAGAAGCTGCAAATACCAAAGACACCAGCAAATTCTTTAGCACAGAATTTATAAACTGAGGGGATTTTAGGGAAGATGAACCCAGTCCCATCATTTTACTGTAAATAATTATAAAGAGGAGGAAAAGAATAAGAGTTAACTTTATCTATTTCCCATATGCCAGGCATTGTGCTAGGTATTATTTCATTTAATCCAGTGAGCTGGGTACTGTGTTTTTTTTTTTTTTTTAAAAGAAGGTTTTGCATCTCAATCCTACTTTACAATTTTTCTTTTACTGAGGTATAGTTAATTTACAATGTGGTGTTAGTTTCAAGCGTACAGCAAAGTAATTCATATATATATATATATATATATATATATATATATATATATATTCTTTTGTAGATTCTTTTCCAGGTATTACAAGATACTGAGTATAGTTCTTTGTGCTATACAGTAGGTCTTTGCTGTTTACCTATTTTATATATAGTAGTGTGTTAATCCCAAACTCCTAATTTATCTCCCCCCCTTCCCCTTTGGCAACTATAAGTTTGTTTTCTATGTCTGTGCGTCCATTTCTGTTTTGTAAACAAGTTCATTTGTATAATTTTTTTGATTCCACAAAGAGTGGTATATTATTTGTATTTCTCTGACTTACTTCACTTAGTATTATGATAATCTCTAGGTTCATCCATGTTGCTGCAAATGGCATTATTTTATTCTTTTTTACGGATGAGTAATATTCCACTGTGTGTGTGTATATATATATATATATACATATACACACCACATTTCTTTATTCATTCATCTCTCAATGGAGCTCTATCCATTGATAGAACTAGGTACAGTTTTTATCCCCATTTTATTGATGAGGAAATCAAAGCCAAAGGATGCAGTGATTCACTCAAGGTGGCACAACTAGTTAAGGGTAGAGTTAGGGTTAGAATTCAAGCACCTGATGTCTCATGGTGACTATTTTTCTCTGTACCTTATAGCTAATTTCTCTCCCCATGAGAATGCATGAAAAGAATATGGTCTTTGGAAGAACCAGGCAAATCCAGATCTATATCCCTCTTTATCTTTGACTGTGTGACCATTTCTTTCTGAGTCCTGGATCCCTCATTTATACAATGGAGATAATGATGTCTTACTTTTCCTTTTTTTGTCAGCATTAAATGAAATAATGTATATAAAGCACTGATCTGGTACACAGTAAGAACTCAACAAATGTGTGATTTTTTTCTTTTCTTTTCCCTCTTCCTCTTGCCTTAGGTTGGAAATAGTATCTATTTGGTCTTTTCAGTATATGCCCTTTTGGATAGTAATCACCATATATCATATTGATCTTCCAAATGGATCAACTATATATTCCCACACAAACGAGGACACACATAATGAAGCATTTCAATACAGAATTCATATAGTCAACCTCCTTCTCCATGCACACAATAGGGGGTATGGTTTAAACAAAAACCTATTTTAAGAACAAAGAGCCAGAAGAGATGATTACTTTTTGCTGGATTACTTACCTGATTTTACAGGAAAATAAGAATATTAGGAAATAATTTTAATAAATTTAAGAAGCACCAAAATGGCTCCGTTGTCTGTGTTCCAAATATGATTAAGTGGTATTTAGCTGGTATTCAGCTGCACAATTGAGTCACCTGGAGCTTTAAAAATGCCCAGTGTCCAGGCTGCACCCTGTACCAACTTAATCAGAATCCCTGGGGGTGAGGTTCAGGCGTCAGTAGTTTAAAAAAACTCTGAGGGTGTTCCCAAGGAGCAAAGGCAAGAACCATTGAGCTGTGCTTGAGCAGTGGTTCTGAAAGTGTGGTTCCGGGACAAGCAGCATCAGTATGGGCTGAAAACCTGTTAGAAATGCACATTCTTAGGCCCCACCCCAGACTTGTTGAATCAAAAACCCTGGGAGGGGAGTGGCACATTCTGGGGATTCTTCTGCTCAGTCAAGTCTGAGAACCACTGTTTTTGATACCCAGCCCTCTCTCTCTTGTTCTCTGTTACAACTAGACAATTATCATGTCCTGCTCATCTTACCTTTTAGATATTTTTCTTCCATGCCCACTCATTTCCAACCTGAGCAGCACTGTCCACTCTTGCTTGGATATCTACCTGATTATGCTATGCCTAGTTCTTCTCCCCTCCAATTCCCTCTTCCCTCAGCAGCCAGGACCAGCCATAATAAAAGTTCAACCACATCCCTCCTCTGGTGCCTCCAGAACAGAATCTAAACATGGTCCACATGGTTCTCTGTGGCTGGCCTGTATTCACCTCTCTATCCTCATCTCCATCACTCCTAAACCCAGTTAGCAACATGGAATCCATATAGTCAATCCTCCTTCCCCAGGAACACAATGGGGTTTATGGTTTAGACAAAAACCTATTTTAAGGACAAAGAGCTGGGAGAGACAATTTACTTTCTGTTGGATTACTTACCTGATTTTTGCCTGGCTAAGTTGTATTCATTTTCTTCCATATCAATGGACAGCTTCTTGATGAAAACTTCTCTGCGTCCCTAGTCTGGAGTAAGGAGTCCTCCATATTCCCACAGTTCTTTCTGCACACTTTTACCTTAGTACTACTACATGAAATCAAAGTGATCTCTTTTTGACTCAGTCTTTCCAGCTCGACCATGAGCTCAAAAGATCACCCTTATTTACCTTTACATTCCCTATTTCTGGCAAAAATGCATGCTACATGGTAGATCTCCAAATACAATGTCAACAAGCTGAACTGAAAAATTAGCAAAATGCATCTACTCATTTGCAGAGCTTCAAGCAAGTGAATTCTAGGCCAGCACTTCACAGACTTAGATGTGCCCAGGAATCACCTGGAGATGTTGTTTAAAATGTAGATTCTGATACAATTGTCTCTGGGCCAAACCCAGGAATTCTGCATTTCCAACAAGCTCCCAGGTTATGCTGATGATGCTGGTTTGTGGGCCATCAACTATACTTATAGCACTTTGGATTGTGGTCCTCCAACACCATGAAACACAGGGCACTTGTAGATCAATTTATATCATACTAGGAACAGCTGTTTTACTTTGCAGGCGTGCTAGTAACTAAAAGAATTTATGGGGGGGGGGGGAGAGGGACAAATTAGGAGTTTGGGATTAACATATACACACTACTATATATATAAAATAGATAAACAACAAAGACCTACAGTATAGCATGGGGAAATTTACTCAATATTTTGTAATAACCTATATGGGAAAATAATCTGAAAAAGAATATATATATATGTGTATATATATATATATATATATATATATACATATATATATATATATATAACTGAATCACTTTGCTGTACACCTAAAACTAACACAACATTGTAAATCAACTATACTTCAATTTAAAAAAAGATGACTTACATTGTTTACTCATCTATTCTTATAATATCCGTGAGCCTGGAGTCTTAGATACACTACTGTAAGAGATTGCAAACAGTCATCTTGTGAGCCAGGCCCCCACACAGCTGTTGTACTCATCACAGGAGGCGAGAGCTTCCTTCTCAGCAGCATTTGTGTAGAGGACAGATTCTAGCCCTTATTAGACTTTTTCTCAACACAGAATTCAAATTCAGTTTGGGAAGTAGAAGCCAGGGAAAAGAGAGGGAGGCCAGTAGGAAATTAGCCAGGCTCAGCAAGACAGCTTATTCATTCATCCCTTCCTGCACAAAGAAAAATAGTTATGGAGCACATATTAAGATCCTAGCATATAAGGGGAGAGGTGCAAGCATGGTCAAGGTGGATGACGTGTGGCTGGAGGAGAAATTTAAAAGGAAATCCCAGAGTTCTGGGTCAGAGATGGAAAGAGGTTCCAATTGAGGGAGTCCCACAGGGGCTGCACAAATTTTCAACTATGACTATTCAAATTCTCAACCCCACTGCTCACGCTCAGATAAGAGTTAGGAATCAGATTTAAAATATATGAAGTTTTCCAGAAATATCACAGGATTCTTAGTCATCTGTAATTCTGACTAGCTATTCAGCAATGCATGATCCATGACATGGAAGCCTGCAGTGGCTCAGCTAGAGGTCTTTTCTGCACAGAACCCCTGCGAAAATGTGGGCTTAATGCATGTGCCATGGCTCCTTTCCGAGGACATGTAATTTTGCTTATAGAACACTCCAAATTCAAATAGGTTGGCTACTGGGGAGTGGTTCAAACTAAACTTTTAAAGAGGCTTGCTGGGTTTTGTTTTAAGCTTTAAAAAAAACTCTTTTCAGCAATTCACTACACTTGCTGTGGCTTCAGCTGCCACTAGTCCCCAGATTTCTAATCCAGCCATACTGGCTCCCTTACAAACTCTGTTCACATACCCCCAGTTTCCCCACTCACTTCAGTGCACAAACACACACACTTTTGTTTTGTTTTGGCTTTTATTTCCTTGTCATTGTTCATGCCAATCACCTCCTCCCCCCATCAAACTAAACCACATTTCTCTTTCAAGATGAGTTTGTTCATTCATTCAGTCTTTATTGGGTGCCTTTTTAGTGCCAGGCACCATCCTGGGTGTTGGGGATACAGTGATGAACAAATAGGGATGCTCACTTCAGTGTCCCTTGAGGACATAGACAAGTGAATGGGTGGAGTCAGTATAACCTTCCCTGGTGAGGACCCAGAAGGAGCGATCCTGGACTGGGAGAAAAAATGGTGGGTGTTGGGGTGGGTTACCCTGCCCAGTTTCGGGAATTTATGGAAGGCGTTCCCAAGCAGGTGAGAGCCAACTAGAGGATGAATAGGAGGTAGGGAGTGGAAGAGATTCCTTGCAGTGGAGAAAGATTAGGCTGGAAAAGTGATTTTGCAGGATCTTTTAAGGCATGGAAGGAGTTTGTACTGTTATCTTAAAAAACTGGAAGGAGGGACCTGGTGTGAATTCTATTTCTTCTTTGAAGTTTCTCCAGTATTTAAATTCCAAGTGATATTTTTCCTTCTTTGATTTCCAAGGCAATTTACTGGCTCTACTTAGCAGCTTTACTCTGAATTCATGCATGGTATTTTTATCAACCTGTGGTCATTCTCTGATGTTTGTTCTCAACTGTTTTGTGCCCATAGCACACATTCAAGTATTATATTTTTGACTTGAATGTCCAAAACACATAACACGTCTATTTAAAAGCTCCCAGTGTAATTGTTCCTCCCATGAAACAATGTCATTTAATATCACCCTTCTTACCTCTTATATGCATCAAATTGTGACCACTCAGATATAAAATTCACATCAAAATTGAATGTATACTCAATGGTAACAAAAACTAATTTTATACATTGATTCAAATTCTGTGGCATACCAATGAAGGAGACAAGTTTCCCTGATGCTTAGTGTTAAAGGTGTGTTGTGTTTTATATAAAAAACTATCCTTGCCCCCGAGGAGTTTGCATTAAGTCAAGGTTGCTAGAATATATATAAGTATATATTCTCTATATAAGATATATAGACTATATATATGTATTAATTCCTCACAATCTTATCATGGTTCTAGATGTAGCATAGGCTCTACTTGAATTCTACATTTATTTCCATGACTTGGTATACACTTTTTTAATCATGAAATATGTCAGATATCCAAAAATGTATAAAAAATAATATAAGGAACACCCACTTTCCACCACCCAGCTTAAGAAATAAACATTATAATGACAATTGGACCTCAGCTTTACCCCTGCCTACTGAAAGATAACCACTGCCTTGAATTTGGTGTTTATCATTCTCACATATGCTCTAACTCCACTTCTGGGTACTCATAAACAATGTGTGGTATTGCTTCTCAGATTTTAGAATGTTGTATGAATGATGTCATAATGTATCCTTCTGCAACTCTTTTTGGCTCAGTACTGTCTCTGAGATTTGTCCATGTTTATAGATACAGCTCTAGTTTATCAATTTAACTGCTGTATCGTATTCCATTCTATGAACATTTAGGGCATTTTGGTTGGTTTCAGGTCTTCACTAAAATACACAGTGCTGCAGTGAATGTGTTTGTATTTGGTTCCTTGTGTACCTGTGTGAGAGCTCCTGTAGGCATGTAGATCTAGTGTGGAGTTGCTGGATTGTAGGACATGTGCATCATCGACCTAACTAGACATGGCTAGGGATGCTGTTCAGAGGCAGGACAATTCACACTCCCATCAGCAGAGTGTGAGTTTCTCTGGCCTTGTTCTATATTTTTTTAGTTAAAGTATAGTTGAGTTACAATGTTGCGTTAGTTTCAGTTGTATAGCAAAATAATTCAGTTATACATACATGTATATATGTACATATGTATGTATCTATGTATGTATATATACTCTTTCATATTCTTTTCCTTTATAGGTTATTATAAAATACTGAGTATAGTTCCCTGTGCCATACAGTAGGTCCTTGTTTGTTAACTATTTTATATACAGTAGTGTGTACCTGTTAATCCCAAACTCCTAATTTATCCCTCTCTCTCCCTTTCCCCTTTGGTAGCCATAAGTTTGTTTTCTATGTCTGTGGGTCTGTTTCTCTTTTGTATGTAAGTTCATGTGTATCATTTTTTTAAGATTCTATATATAAGTGAGTAGTATTCCACTGTATTTATATATCACATCTCCTTTATCCATTTATCTGTTGATGGACATGTAAGTTGATTCCACGTCCTGGTTATTGTAAACAGTGCTGCTATGAACATTGGGGTGCATGCGTCAGTTTGAATTATGGTTTTCTCCAGATATATGCCAAGAGTGGGATTACTGGATCATATGGTAGCTTATTTTTAGTTTTTGAAGGAACCTCTATACTGTTCTCCAGAGTTGGCCTCACATTCTTGATAATCCATGTTACTTTCAGATTTAGGGATCTGATGTACTCTTAGGGTAAAACAAAACTTTATTAAATGAGTAGAGTTTGCTTTAGAACTTCCCAGAGAGCAATAAATGACTACCGTAAAAATTTTGACAACCTAGAATTAGTTGATTGGATTATTTAAAAAATATTCAAACACAAGAGTAATGTTAAGGAGAATTATAGAAAAAGCCTTTAGTATTACCCCCTTAACATAGTCACTTTTAAAATATACAACATATATTCATTGACTTGGTAATTACTTGTTGTCTTAACCAAACTGAATAATTTTTAAAACCAACTCACTATTGGCTTATTTTACATTTTATGTATTTTTTCCAAATATATTTACTCCTGTATTGCTGTTCTAATGGGTCTGAGTTGGACTACAGTTAAGTAAAATGATTAGAACAAGTGCCCACATCAGACTTGCCTTTATTTTAGAACTTGTCTCTTGCTAACATTGTAATTCCCAAGAACAGTTCTGGTCAGATAGAGTATTCATGCTTTTCCATAATGTTTTATTTTGTTTGAAGCAAAAATCAAGTACACACAGAGCAAAGCATGCTAAAGCATAAAACAGATGATCACAGCACAAAATAGCAGTTTATAAAATTAGCCTCATCTCACTTTTTCTTTCTTACAAATTCCATTGTTTTGTAAATGTCCTGGAAAGAGCAAGCATTGCCTATAATGATGGGTTTCTATTTCTCCAAATAGATAGAAGATATTCTTAGGAACTTCTAATTCTAAATTCTTTTTACTCAAGTCCAATTTGAGATATAGATGTGATAAAAAAAAATTATGGCAAAAATATCCTTTAGGCAGGTACATCATCACAATTGATGCCTCATGCAGAGTTGTCAAAGAAAGGATTCAGTTAATTCTTCAAGGTCAGTTGTCCCAATTCTCAGGAGAAATGAAATCATTCCTAGTTTCTTGGTTTGCTCATTGATGTCTTCACTCAGAAGATTTTCCCTCAGATTTGAAACAGATCAAATTTATCATGTTATTAGACAACTATTTTCATGAAAAATTCCTGCCACTTAACATTCCACCTCTAATAGATGATTTATGCTTCCTGGTTAGAACCACATAGAATTACTCATGCCATTGGACCTGTGTTCTTTTCTCCTATGATTATCTTGTATCCTCACCATCTGCAAAACAAAAATATGTGTTGCTCTTAATGTCACTGGATTTGTTTAAAATGTTCCCTTTAGAGACTACTCCTTTTTATGCCACATAAGAAAAAAACATGCATAGTTTTGTCATTTTCAATAGTTATAGTAAAAGAGTGATGTGATAAAAGATATAAATGAACAACATGTAAGTAGAACTGTAGATATACTTCTTCCTGGGAAAATACTGGTACACTGATGATCTGAAATTTGATGCTTAGCATATTTAGTGGCTGGTATCACTGATTCAGAGCTAGAAGGAATGTGCAGAGCTAGGAAGACTATGCCCAGAATCCTTCTGACTTTTCTTTTTTTTTAGCATTAATTTCTAGGACAACATTCCTTCCCCTCCTATCCCTATTCCCCACTCCTCCCCAATCACCCCCGTGTGAGCTTTGGCTTCCAACATCTGCACCTATTATTCTTTGGAGGGCTGATGTCCAGCTACTAGAGTGGCTTTAACCACATAGAGTGTATCTGGGAGTCAAGGCAGCACTTGACCAATCAATGATCTATGAAGGAGTAAGAAAGCCTTTGGTCAGGATGACTCTGCAGCACAACTCACACGCCTGAGTGACTGGAAGGAGCGAGCTAAAGCTGCCCTCTGTGGCACTTTCCTGAGATGGCACCCTTGTTTGTTTCTACCCCTTCCCTGTCTTGCTGCCTCCCTTTCCTTCTGATTCTCCCCTGAGTGAGTGCCATCTCCATAAGTCACATTCATGTGAATCCACATCTCAGGGTTGGCTCTGGGGAACCCAGCTCAAAACAGGATCTGAAAGACAATCTCACTTACTTGTCTTCACACACTTTTGCTTACATACCCACCTCAAAGGAAAATAAACATGTACTCTTGCCTTGCATATTTTAAAGTGTACATCTGTTTGTTTTTAACTTATGAGTTTAAGTAGTTGGAAAGGATGTAATTTGTAACATATTGTAAAAACTGACATTTAAAAATAAAACTTCCACATTTCTCCTCTTTTAATTTACCCAATGGAATCTAAACATCAGAGTGATCTGATACCACCATTATTCATTTAAATATACCATATGATTTCACTTATATGTGGAATCTAAAAAAAACCAAAGAAATGAACAAACATAATAAAACAGAAACAGACTCATAGATACAGAGAATAAACTAGTGGTTCTTGGGGCAGGGTGGGAGAAATAGGTGAAGGAGATTAAATGGTACAAACCTCCAGTTATAAAATAAATAAGAGAGGTGTGGCCAAGATGGTGGAGTAGGAAGACCCTGAGCTCACCTACCCCCTGGGTACACCAATATTACAACTATTTATAGAGTGACTATCTGTGAAAATGACCTGAAGACTAGCAGAAAAGATTTTTCACAACTATGAGACCAGAATAACCTGAATACCAAAACCAGACAGACAAAGATGACACAGAAAAGATATTACAGACCAACATCACTGATAACACAGATGCAAAAATCCTCAACAAAATACTAGCGAACCAAATTCAAAAATGCATAAAAAGGATCATACACCATGATAAAGTGGAATTGACCCCTGGGATGCAAAGATGGTTCAGCATCCGTGAATCAATTAATGTGATACAACAGATTAACAACTGAAGAAAAAAATCATATGATCATCTCAAGCAATGCAGAAAAGGTTTCTGACAAAATTTGACATCCATTTATGATAAAAACTCTCCAGAAAGAGAACATATACAACATAATAAAAGAAATATATGATAAACCTACAGCCAACATCATATTCAACAGTCAAAAACTGAGAACTTTTCCTCTAAGATCAGGAAAAACACAAGGATGCACACTCTTGCCACTTCTATTCAACATAGTAATGGAAATCCTAGTCATAGCAATCAGATAAGAAAAATAAATAAAAGGCATCCAAATTGGAAAGGAAAAAGTAAAACTGTAACCACTTGCAGATGATATGTATGACATATAGAAACCCTTAAAAAACCACACACACACACAAACAACTATTTGAACCAATAAATAAATTCAGTAAAGTTGCAGGATACAAAATTAATATTCAGAAATTTGTTGTATTTCTATACACTAGTAAACTATCAGAAAGAGAAATTTTAAAAAATATCCCATTTACAATTGCATAAAAAAAAAGTGCCTAGGAATGAACTTAAGCAGTGAGGTAAAATTCTTGTACTCAGTAAACTATAAGACATTGATGAAAGGAATTGAAGATGATGCAAATAGGTGGAAAGATATACCACGCTTATAGATTAAAGGAATTAATATTATTAAAATGACAAATTCCATAAAGCAATCTACAGATCCAAAGCAATATCTATCAAAATACCAATGGCAGTTTTCACAGAATGAAAACAAATAATTCTAAAATTTGTATGGAAACCCAAAAGACCCTGAATAGGCAAAACAATCTTGAGAAAGAAGAACAAAGCTGGAGGTACCATGCTCTCTGATTTCAAACTATCTTACAAAGCTACAGTAATAAAAATAGTATGATACTTGCAGAAAACAGACATATAGATCAATGGAACAGAATAGAGAACCCAGTAACAAATCTACACCTGTATGGTCAATTGATCTACAATGAAGGAGACACCTCAAAGCCCTCTCTTTGGGAAAACAAAAGCAAAGCAGTGTAAAGGCTGATCATTCTTCACAATAGATTTTTATTTTTAGTTGTCAAACATATTACCAGACAGATAATTCATAGAGGGATAAGCCTTTTTGGTTATGTGCCCAACACAGTATATTCTGAGCTGCATAGGTAGCATTTCCAACCTTTCAACAATGCAGAGATAGGTTTTATTATCTCGTTTTCAAGTTTTAAGGTGAACTTGTGTTCTATAAACATAATTATAGAGTATGAAACATTGTGACAAACAGTATTGGATTAGGTGCTGTGAATGTTCTTTGGTAAGACACTTCAGATGTCTGCAGCTTCCATTTCCTTATCTGTGAAAAGATACAGTACAACTGAGAGATTTCTAAAGCCATTCCAATTTTCAAATTCTAACCTCCCATAATTCTAAGAAGAAAGCCAAACTGAGATTTTCTGAAAAGACTCAGACTGATTTCAAGGAGCAGGGCTGTCCAAGTCACCAAATCAAGCTGTCAGCTAGAACTCTCTGAGGGAAATGATTAAAGATATCATCCACTTCTATATGTATGACATATAATTAAATAGAAAAACAGAGAAACCTTTTGAAGGAGAAAATTATGAGAAATGATAATAAACAAGAAAAGTATTGGTAATGCTCACTTGATAATAATTATAGTATATACCATATATAACAATATAGTATATACCACATATATTATTTTATATATCTATAAAATGTATGTATATTATATATAATGTATGTATACATATACATATTTACAATGTATATTTTATGCTATATATTATATATACTAGATATAGGTATAATTGTAGATATAGATAGCATATAGAATATAATAAAATCAGCAAAATTATGGAAAACAAGAGATGAGGAAAGAGGAAATATGAAAAATATAGACAAGGAGGATAGAGAAGATAAGATGTAAGAAAAGGAAAAATAAATATAAATAAGATGAAACATATGGTCTGGTCAAGAAGGACTAAGCTTACTTTGGCCTCATGATGGAGTGAGCCCATGCTGTCTCTCTCTTCCACTGATTGCAACTGAAAGCTTGACAAAACACAAAAAGCAACTACTTAAGGACTCTGAAAAGTAAATAGAAGCAGATATTGTAAAGGAGCATGGGTTTCCCATTTTCTTTTCTGGCCTTGTGCAGAGCCCCAGTCCTGGAGCTCCATGGTGGCCATGGAGCAGGTGGCTTAAACTTGATAAAATCCCCATATTTCTGGCCAGAAGAACTAGGAAAAGGGCTCCCTGTGTGTCAAAGATCATAGAAGATATCTCCATTTTTTTCTTCTTTTCCCTCATGGTTTTTCTCTAAAGGTGGGCTCCAGTTTGGAGCTGAGTAGAATGCTAGATAGCTAAAATTAAAGAGAAATTACTCTGTTTCCTATCTTTGGGGGCAGAGTAACCAAGAAAAGAGGACCTGTTGGTCAGCATGTGGGGGTAGCCTCAGAGATGAGAGCTGGAGAAAGGGGTTCTCTAATTTTAACGATGGGAACTACATAAGTCCCAGGTTCTCCCCTAAGCTATACATGGATGTGAAAGACTCAAAAACAGGATAGCAAAGGCTTTGGACACTAAACTGAGATTGGAACCACTGTCCACAGAAAGTGAGACACTGACACTTCTGAACCTAGCACATTGATTGTCCGCTGAAAAAATTTAAGTTCTACAGAGAATTATAATAGATTTAGAGTATACAAAATGTAATATTTGAAGAAGATGTGGAGTATATATACAATGGAATATTACTCAGCCATAAAAAGAATGAAATAATGTCATTTGCAGCAAATGGTTGGACATGGAGATTATTATACTAAGTGAAGTAAGCCAGACCGAGAAAGACAAATATCATATGATATCACTTATATGTGGAATCTTAAAAAAAAATTCAAGTGAACTTACTTACAAAAGAGAAACAGACCCACAGACATAGAAAACAAACTTACAGCTACCAAAGGGGAAATGGACAGGGAGTGATAAATTAGGAGTTTGGGATTAACATATACACACTACTATATATAAAATAGATAACCAACAAGGGTCTACTGCATAGAACAGGGAAATATACTCAATATTTTGTAATAACCTATAAGGGAAAGAATCTGAAAAAGAATATATTTATATACATATATGCATATATGTATATTTATGTATGTATATATAACTGAATCATTGTGATGTACACCTGAAATTAACACATTGTAAATCAACTATACTTCAATAAAAACTATATGTCTGTTTTAAAAACCAAGATGCTTCAATGTAAAAAAATTTTTTTTTCAAGATACAATCCAAAATTATGTAACATAACAGAGAACAAGTAGATGTGAATGGTATTCAAAGGATAAGACAATGGAGGCCAACTTTCTAATTGACTCAGATCTTGCAATTATCAGACAAAGACATTAAAGAAGCTATTATAACTGTGCTCCATGAGATAAAGGGAAACAACTTGAACAGAAGGATATTCTCAGCAGTGACATAGAGATTACAAAAAAGAACCAAAAAGAAGTTTTAGAAGTAAAAATTACAGTATCTGAAAATTTTTAAATTCCCTGGATGAACTCAGTAGCAGAGTGAGGATGACAGAGGAAAGAGTCAGTGAATTTCAGGGTAGATTAATTACATGATCTGAAGAGAGAAAGGAAATTGAAAACAATGAACAGAGCCTTGGAGACTTAATGAACAATATCAAAAGGGTCCAGCATTTGTTTCACTGGGATTCTAGAAGGAAAGTAGAAAGAGATTCATTCAGAAAAAAAAATTGAGGAAATAATGGCCAAAACTTCCCAAATTGGTAAAAGACATAATATTACAGATTTTAAAAGCTCAAAGAAAAACCCACTCAGACATATCATAATCAAACTGCTGAAAACAAAAGATAAAGAAACAATCTGGAAGCAGCTAGAGAAAAAGTACATGTTACAAAAGAAAGGAACAATTATTGAAATGTCTGTAGATTTCTTATCAGAAGCCATGGAAGCCAAATAACAGTAGAACACCATTTTTCTTTAAAGTGCTGAGTGAAAAGAACTGTGAACGCAGAATTTTATACCCAACGAAAATAGCTGTCCAGAGTCAAGACAAAATAAATACATTTCCAGATAAAGGAAAACTAAGAGAATTTGTTGCCAACGTATCTATTATAAAGGACAACTCTGATAGGAGGAAATTGGAGTGAGGTCAAGTGACTGGTGACTGGATGGGGGAGAGGATGCACTGGGAAGGTGACACTGAGGAAGGGACACAAGTGAGAAATCAAGTAGGGGGGTGGAAGGGAGTAAGGGAAAGTTGAGTTGAGTAGGGGAAAGTGGCAGTGGTAGTTCATCCAGGCACAGAGCTCCACGTTTATACGGCAATCTCATAAACATGACCTCATTGGTTCCACTCCAAAAGCAGTAGACAGGAATTAATAGCCTTCCTATGCAGATGGAGAAACTGAAGCTTAGAGAGGTTTAGTGCTGTACTTGGACATGTCCCTGGTCTACCAACTCCTGATTCAGTGTGCTTTCCCAACCCTGGGAGGAAGGACTCGGGGTAAATCAGAGGCAGAGTGGGTGGGTGTAAGAGAGAATGTCTTAGCTCAGATTGCCATAACATATACCATAGACTGGGTGGTTTGAACAGCAGTAATTTATTTTCTCACAGTTCCGGAGGCTGGGAAGTCTGAGATCAGGGAACCAGCCAATTTGGTTCATGGTGAGAGCTCTCTTCCTGGCTCGCAGACAGCCACCTCCTTTTTGTGTTCTCACATGCTGGAGAGTCCTGGTGTCTCTTCCTCTTATAATTACACCACTTCCATCAGACCAGGCCTCCACCCTTATGACTTCACTTAGCCTTAATCACCTCCTTAAAGGCCCTACCTCCAATACAGCCACATGGTGGGGCGGGGGGGATGTTAGGGCTTCAACATATGAATTTGGGGCACACAATCTAGTCCATAGCAGGGGATATAATTAACAGTGTAAGCACAGGAAGGAACCTTATAAATCTGCAGTTCTCAAACGTGTCTATACATTATAATCAGCTGGATATTTGCTGACAATTCCATAGTCCACCCAACACTCCACATCAATTAAATCACATTATCTGGGGTTGAGACACAGGCATCCATATTTTTTAGAAGCTGCACAGGTGATTCTAATGTGCATACAAGTTTGGAAAACACTACTATAAATCCTGATTGAATCAGTTCTGTTAGATATTTCAAGGCAGTTTTTGGCTGAAAATGATAAGCTTAGTAGAATCAAAAGGATTATTAGATTATATTATTAATATAATATTATATTAATATAGGATATACCATATATAACATAAGATACACTATATATATGTATATATATGAAGTATACATACATATATAATATTTTACATACATACTGCATACATATATAGTGTTTTATTGCATAATTATACCAACATTTATCATATGTGCAGTGGGCATTTTTGTTCCCACTTTAAGGCCACTACAAATAGTTCTGTTATGAACATTCTAGTACCTGACTCTTAGCGAATATATATTTTTCTGTTATATACATTGGGGTAACATTGTTGGGTCATAGGATATGCACATTTTCAGTGTTAGTAGACACCCAGGAATATTTATTTTAAAATAACTTCTCCCATGATTTTGATACATAGCAGAGACTGTGAACAGCTGCCCTCGAACTGACTATGCCTGCCTCTTCTCCATCTCCTATTTTCTCTTTAGCTATACGTCCACGGCCACTTCCCCACACAGCCTAATAAGCATACAGAGATCTCAGAACCATAGAAGCCTTGTCCTCTCCAGGTTCCACTGTGCTGGGGCTCGGCCAGGAGCCTAGATCTCAGACAAGGAAAGCCCTGGTCATCAAGGGAGAAAGCAGACCCTTAGTCTTCAAATTCTGGAGGCCTGCTGCTCAGTTCCTCTCCTATCTCATCTCCACAAGAATGCAGGGTTCCTCCTGCTCCCCCAGAACCTGTGGTCCTTACTCTTCTCCCTCTTATGTTTCTATTCCTTGACCCACCCCAGGCATTTATATCTAGTTCTGGTTTTGTCAAGGCCAGTGGCTTCTTTTTTTGCCCTCCTAGAGTTTTTATCTCCCTTGCCCCCTTGTTTTGGGGATCCTTGTAGCCCTAGTTAATAAGCCCCTCTATTCTACAATCTCTATTTGTCTCCATGAGTTCTCATTGCTCATCTTCTACCAGGGAAAATCCAAACAGACAAGGGTATTTCAGAGTTGTCAACTCTAATGCACTCAGGTTACATTTTTCATCTTGTCTGACATTTGCTGGAGCTGTAATTTCTTCTGAATGTGCCTCTTCCCTGTCTTTCATCATCAGAAAAGTTGAAAAGAGCATGTATAACCTCTGGATCAAATCAGTGGTGGTCCCAGAACTGTTACTCTGACTGTTCCATAATTCAAAGAAATGCTGCTGCTGGGAATCTAATTCACCCAAAGGCTCACTGTGTGAGCCCTCTGTTTGGGCTCATCCAAATAGAGATGGAGATGTTCTCCATCTCTATTTCATATACCTCAGGAAGAAGGCTGAAGTGACAGAGAAAAACGATGAAAAATATGTTAACCAAGTCCCTTTCAGTATTCAGTGTAGATACAGACAGATAATGTAACAGGAATCAATTTTATGCATGTTATTGGAATAGTCCAAATGCAGTTTGTGGATGAAATTTGACTGAGGGGCAACTTTTTAATTCCAAAGGGAAATTAGACATTTGTGCCCATGGTTTAGGGCTCCAAACCAGTATTATTTTCATCACTGAATTTTTACTGAGTACTTAGGGTTGGACTTTGCGAAATCAAACTTAAATGAATTCTTCCTGCCAGTCTCCATATGGGTTCTGTTTTTGAAACAGCAAACATTTTTGTTGCTGCTTTGTGAGTTTTTCTTTTTCATCTTTTTCTTCTGCTCTAAAGCTATTACATCTAACCTTTGATATTATATGTTTTCTGTTTTAACAGTACCCAATATTTGAATGATAGTACATAGTTACTAATAAGGCATTAATAGGGGTCTCTTTTTTCATAAAAGCTACAAAGTTGGAAACTTGGTTCTTTCAAATATGGATCATATTCTATGTACTATTAACACCAGATCTGTGATGTTATCACAAATCAGGAACATTTAAAACACCCCCCCCCCACACACCCATACACCCCACAACCAAACTTGTATCCTGAAAACTAAAATGCCATTTCTTTCAAATTATTTTCTTAAGGACAGTTTCCAGTGGTAGTATTACCTAAATTGTGGATTTGTCAACTCACAATACAATGTTTTCTGTGCCACCATTCTCTGGGTTGGGAGAGGTGATGTTAACACATTTGGGTCTCATATCTGCAGGGGGATATTTGTTGATGGCACCTGGAGAAAGAGTGGGTGGTTAGTCTAAATTTTACCCTTCCACATTCTATCACCCAAAGTCAGTTCATCTTTTCCTGTGGTTGGAGGTGTTTCCAAGAGCAAGTTAATTTTATAAGGGACTCAGCAAAATATGAACCTTCTGACTTTGCAATACCTTGTTGGCAAAGTCAGTGAAATATAGCAGTGATTGAGTCAAAATTTTTCATGCTCTGTGTGTCACAGGCTTGCAATATAATTCAAAGATATCTCTTAATCCCTTATGACATCTGGCTCTCTCACTCTAAAAGGAAGATATTTCTAGAAGACAGTATTAACTATTGAAATTGGCTGCCCTATTTATCTTGAGTTTGGAAGAAGGCATCATTTTTTTTGCAAGTGACAAGCTTGCCACTAAATATAAATCCTGAGTGCCAAGATGCTGACGGTTCCATGAGCCCTGGGCTTTATGAGTGCCAGAAAATCTGCATCTCTCTGATTCCCCATTAAACTTGCAGGAGCTATAGACAACCATTCAGAGTGGCCTCTGTCACACTCCTAATTCCCGGCACAGGCCCGGACTTGCTTGATGCTACAAGCTCTTAGGTTTGCTACTATAATCATGTCTGGAATTACAGCACATGGACAGAGACTGGGAAGCCTCTCTCAAAAGCCTACTGTGAAAAGACTCCCTTAAACCCCTTGCCTGGCTGTCCCTGAGCCAGCTGTCTGAGACAGAGGCTCTAGAAGAGATTTGTCCCCATGGCTCTTAAGAATTCAAGTCAGAAGCAAAGTTGATTTACAGTGACAAGATGAAACAGAAGTCCTTGGAGTGGGTGGAGGGTGGTGGCAGTGGGGTATTATTTATTACAGTGATACCACTGTAATACTTTATTAAAGCTTTAGTAATTGATGTATCATTTAATGGTTAAGAGCACAGCTCTGGGGTCAGAATGCATAGGATTGAGTCTAGAATTTGCCAACTATTAACTGTCAGATTTTGAGCAGTTGATTTAATGTCTGTGAATCTCAGTTTTCTCACTTGTAAAATGGGGATACTACTACTTTCCTTAGAGGGCTGTCCTGAGGATTAAATGATACAATCCTTTAAAAAACTTGGCACATAGTAAACACAGATTAGGGTTAAAAGATACTTTTCACTTTCTGGCAAAGACCCTGACAGTGGGACAGCAGAGCTCAAGGTCACTAGGACCTGGGATTTTCTCTGTGGTTTTCTCATTGCCTCCTACTGACACCTAGACTCCACCACTCTTGACTGAAGTGAGAATCATGTTACTAAGTCAAATGGTGGATTGTGCAAAGAGTTATCTATTGGAAAAGCAACAGAAGAGAAAAACTTTAATGACTTACGTCTGATTGAATGAACAAATGGCTTGACAAATTTGACGATATAGTTAAAATCTGGCTTGTGGGTTCGGCCAAGCTGGACTAAGTGATGATCCAGTGGGTGGCTGGCTAAATCTTCTAATTCCTTGTCATTGTGTAGAGGACCAAAGGAAAACACAAATATGGAGTAGCCCCGACACTTGGCTCTCAGAGATACATTTCTTAAGACTCCCCTGTCTAAAGGGTTGGTTTCACCAGCAGATATAACAAAGATAACTTTGTTTTTCCTCAGGTTGGGGGTTCCTACAAAGACATTGTCAATTGTCCACTGTAGGGCATGGCCAATAAAAACATCTCCATTGAGCTGTTGAAGGGAGTCTTGGAGATGATGTTTCATTTGGTGTATACTGCTATAAGTAACCAAATCAAATTCTAGGTAGATGGGGCTTTCTTCTGTGTTGGGCATATAGCCTGGAGGAGAGTAGGTCAGGACTGCCACCCTGTCTCCCAAGGTGGAGATCAGTGGATCTGGGGCCAAGTGAAAGTAATCAAGCACTGAGGTTATAAAAGCTTTCACTTCCTTAAACTCATCATTTCCTATTCTTTGGGAAGCATCTATGAGAAAAGCCACATCCATGTAATATTCTTGAAGAGAGGCATCTCTGAGTTCATAAGTAAGACCTGGTTCTTCTTTTCTGCCATGGCTTTCCTGTCCTGCAATAGAATAACTCAAGTCACTACTTTTAGTAGAAGGGACACCTTGAAACTCCTAGCCAAGAATGGCAACACACAGCATGAGGTGTTGTCATACTTCATTCTCACACCCATGGCATACGTTACTAATCAATATCAGTACTTGTTCCCAGATGCATTCTCTAAGTACATCTCTACACAGTATGCGGAGAGCCATTACCACTTGACAGGTATTCTCATATGTGAAGAAACCTATTTGCTACCCCATCTCTGATCTTTGTCAAAGGATTGATGGATCCTCCAGCTATTTTCGTATGCAGGGTGAAAAACATACAGCAATTTTTAGTGCACGCCACATGGTTACAAAATTTGGAGTACATACTGCATGAGATTTCATTATATGTAATGACCCCAAGAGAGAAGTAAATATGTCAAAGTCACATTTATTGATGACATCTTTATATACATGCTTAAAATAGGCACCATAGTATGATGTCATGAGAAGTAGTATAAATGCTGACTTTAGAATCCAAATTCTGTGTAAGACATGACATACTTTAAGACCTTGGTACTCAAAGTACCAGTCCTCAAACAGCTTATTGGCCCATGACAAGATAAGAAACTTGCACCATGATATAAGTCAACTACATCACTAAGCACACAAATTATTTCATCTGATTTTATTTTATTTATTTATTTTTTGTATTAAGACCTTCTCAAGGAAGGAAACAGTGCCCCAGTTACACACTGATGCTACCTTCTTATCTTGTTGGAGGCCAGCACTTCAAGTGGCTCTGCTCCAAAGGGTCATGAAGCCATGTCTACAATCATAGGGACGATGGCTGGTTGGTGAGGTCACAACAGAAAATGCCAGCTCAGAAAGACAGGAGGACATGGTCAATGTTCATTTTTTTCTATGGAAGAAGTATGTTTGTGAACCTAATCAAGCAAGAAGTAGATTCCTAACTAGCAAAAACTTATTACTGTCCAATTGTGCTTGGCCCATTATTCATGCTTTGCATCTATTACTTTATTTAATCCTCACAGCAACCACACTCACAAATGAATTGATTAACCTGTATAAATGTCACAAAAGTTTAATATTGAAATAGAATGCAGAAAAACAACACCACGGATAATGTTATTAACGAGGCAAATACTATCAGATGACTTCTGAATGCTCAATGATCTCTGCATTCCTGGGGTCAACTCCACATTATCTTTTTTTACCTATTGTAGGATTTTCTTCTGACAAATAAAATTTTTATATATTTAAAGTGTACAACATTCTTCAAAAAGTATACAAATAAGAAATGCTAGAGAGGGTGTGGAGAAAAAGGAACCCTCCTACATTGTCAGTGGGAATGTAAATGGGTGCAACCATTATGGAGAACAGTATGGAAGTTCTTTAAAAAACTAAACATAGAAATACCATATGATCCAGTGATCCTACTCCTGGGCATATATCTGGAGAAAACTATAATTTAAAAGGATACATGCACCCCAATGTTCATAGCGGCACTATTTACAGTAACCAAGACATGGAAGCAACCTAAGTGTCTATTGACGGATGGATAAAGAAGATATGTTATATATACACAATAGAACAGTAATCAGCCATGAAAAAAGAATAAAATAATGCCACTTGCAGCAACATGGATGGATCTAGAGATGATCATACTTAGTGAAGTAAGTCAGACAGAGAAAGACAAACATCATATGATATTGCTTATATGTGGAATCTAAAAAAATGATACAAATGAACTTATTTACAAAAACAGAAATAGACTCACAGACACAGAAAAGAAACTTATGGTTACCAAAGGGGAAAGGGAGGGGGGAGGGATAAATTAGGAGTTTGGGATTAACATATACACACTACTATATGTAAAATAGATAACCAACAAGGCCTACTGTACAGCACAGGGAACTATACTCAATATCTTGTAATAACCTATACTAGAAAAGGATTTTTAAAAGAATATATAGATATACATATATATGTATATATAACTGAATTACTTTGATGTACACCTGAAGCTAACACAACATTGTGAATCAACTATATTCCAATAAAAAAATTTAAAAATTGAATAAAATAATTAATAACAAAGTGTACAATGTTCTGATATAAGTATACCTTGTATAATGATTGCCACATCAAGCTAATGTTGTTGGATTTGATTTGCTAACATTTTGTTTAGAATTTCTGCATTTATGTTCTCGAGGAATGTTGGTCTGTAGGTTCCTTTTCTTGTAATGTATTTGTCCGGTTTTGGTCTCAAAGAATGAGTTTGGAAGCATTCCTTCCTATTTAATATTCTGGAAGAGTTTATGCAGAATTCGTATTGTTTCTTCCTTAAATGTTCTGTTGAAGCCACCAGTGAAGTCATCTGGGCTTGGAGTTTTCTTTAAGGAAAGTTTTGAACTACAAATTCAATTTCTTTAATAGGTTTAGGAATATTTAGGTTACTTCTCCTTGAGTGAGGCTTGGTAATTCATGCATTGCAACTAATTTGCCTATTTCACCTAAAATGTCTAACTTATAGGCAAAAACTGTTTATAATATTCCCTGATTATCCTTTTAATATCTGTAGAATATTTCTCCTCTCTCATTCCTGATATTGGTAATTTGTGTTTTCTCTTTTTTACTGCTGAGTTTGACTATGGGTTTATCAATTTAATTGATCTTATCCAAAAAAACACTTCTGGTTTTATTGATTTTCTCTTTTCTATTTCATTGAGTTCTGCTTTAATTTTATTACTTCCTTTCTTCTCCTTACCTTAGGTTTAACTTGTTCTTCTTTTTCTAATTTCTTAAGATGAAAGTTGAGGTCATTGATTTGAAACCTTTCTTCTTTATCAGTATAGTTATTTAATGCTATGAGTGACGTCCTAAGTATTGCTTTAGAGGAATCTTACAAATTCTAGTATATTGTGATTTTATTTTTATTCATTTCAAAATACTTGCTAATTTCCCCTTTGGTTTTTTCTTTGACCATGGATTATTTAGAAGTGCTTTATTTAGTTTCCAAATACTTGGGGATTTTTCAAAGATCTTATTACTATTGATTTTAACTTAATTCTCTTTTGGCCAGAGGATATATTTGGAATGATTTGAAACCTTTCAAATTTTGAGAATTGTTTTATGGTCTACAGTATGATCTATCTTGGTAAATGTTTCACATGTACTTGAAAAGAATGTGTATTTGCTATTTTGTGTGCAGTGTTCTATTAATATCAATTAGGTCAAATTAACTGATACTGTTGTTCAGGCCTACGATATTCCTGCTGATTTTCTGTCTATTCTTTTGTCAGTTATTGAGAGAGGTATTGAAACTCACTGAGGGTCTTTTTTTTTTTAAGTCTTTATTCTCCTTGAGTTTTATTTTGGATAATTTCTATGGCTATATCTTCAAGGTCACTAGTCTTTTCTTTTACCAAATCTAATTTCCCATTAATCCCATCCAGTGTATTGTTCATCCTAGGCACTGCAACTTTCATCTCTACAAATTCTTTTTTTTTTTTTTTTTTTTACATTTTCCATGTCTCAACTTTTTAACATATGGAGTATAGTTACAATAACTGTTTTTAATTTCTTTGTTAATTCTAACATCTTCATCAGTTCTGATTTGGTTTTCAGTGATTGTGCTTTTTTGATGATGGGTTCTTTCTGCTTTTTATGCCAGAGATTATGAAATTTGCTTTGTTAGATATGGGATAGTTTTATATTCTTATAAATATCCATATGATTTGTTTGGGGAGGCAGTCAAGTTACATGAAAATGGTTTGATCTTTTTGGGACTTGCTGTTATGATTTGTTAGGTATGTCCAGAGTGTTACTTAATTTAAGCCTACTTATTCCCCACTACTGAAGCAAGATCTTCCTGAATTTTCTTCCCAGTACTCTATGAATTATGAGTTTTTCCAGTCTCTCTGGTGGTAACAGGTACTATCCCTGGCCCTGTGAGCAATGGGCATTATCCTCTAATCCTTTCAGAAGAATGTTCCCCCATGCTCGGGTCATTTTCTCAATGCTCATGCTATCAGCACTCTGATGAATGATGAAGAGGCATCCTCTTCAGAGCTCTGGGTGTCTCTCTCTGCACAGCTCTCTCCTCTCTGGTGTTTGTCCTGTGAATTCTTACCACCTTGGTCTTCCTGGACTCTCAGCTCTGTTTCTTCATCTCAAGGAGTGCACTGGGTTCCACCTGAATTCCCCTTCCTGAACCATGGCCTGGAAACTCTCTCTTGGCAGTAAGCAGGAGAAATCACAGGGTTCATCTCATTGGTTTCTCATCTCTCAGGGATCATTTTATTTCCTGAAGTCCAGTGTCCTGACAATTGTTGTTCCATTTCATATATATATATACTTTTTTTTCTTTCAGTTATTTCAATTTGTAGGTAAATCCAGTTCCTCTTACTTCACCTTGGGCATTTCTAATACATGAGAACTAACCATCTTGTTTGAGATATTCCTATGTTCTCTCCCTTCTTACAAAGGACTAAGAACTGGTCATTAATGTACCAGACTTTTCCTTTATCAATACATTCATAGTTATTGAACAGGATGTTACATTTCATGAGCTGTTTGAAATCTATGCACCTCCAATCCTCCACCAAGAACCTAGTTTCAAATTCTTAGAATTTTTGATAAATACCAAGATTCTTAATTGCTAAATATAAAACTGGAAGTGCAGACAAAAGCATAAATATATTTGTCTATGCAATGGGTGCTATATAATATACTTTAGCCCTAAAATACTGCCCAAACCTCTTCTAGAGTTCTTGGCAATAGTGTATCAGAATGTGTGAAGATTAGTTAAATGGACATTTCTTTCCTTTTGGGTTTACAATCCTGGAATTTATTAATCATTACCTGCTCTGCCACCAGGATCTCCATTTTGGCTTTTTAAAAAAGGCCGATCAACATACTTTGTTAAAACATAAAGAAAAGCATTTCATAAATGTTCTGGTAGAAGAGGAAGGAGTAGAAATGAAAAAAGAGAAATTACAACTGATATCACAGAGATACAAAACATCATAAGATTCTACAATCAATAGTTACATGTCATACATACTACTATATATAAAATAGATAACTAATAAAGACCTACTATATCACACAGGGAACTCTATTCAATACTCTGAAATGACCTATATGGAAAAAGAATCTAAAAAAAGAGTGGATATATGTATATGTATAACTGATTCACTTTGCTGTACAAAAGAAAGTAACACAACATTGTAAATCAACTATACTCCTATAAAAATTAAAGAAAAAACCCAGTTACATGTCAACAAATTAGACAACGTAGAAGAAACGGATAAATTTCTAGAAACATACAATCTTCCAAGACAGAATCAGAAAAAAATATACAGTCTGAACAGAGTGGTCACTAGTAGTAAAATTCAATTAGTAATCAAAAAGCTCCCAGCAAACAAATGTCAGAACTGATTAGGTTCATGGGGGAATTCTACCAAACATACAACAAAGTGCTAATACCTATCCTTCTCAAACTATTCCAAAAAATTGAAGAGGAGGGAACACTCCCAAATTCATTCCAGAAGGCCAAAATTACCCTGATACCAAAGCCAGAAAAAGACACTACAAAAAAAAGAGAGGTACAGGTCAATATCTCTGATGAATATACATGCAAAAATCCTCAACAAAATAGTAGCAAACCTAATTCAACAATATATAAAAAGGACCATACACCATGATCAAGTGGAATTTATGCCAGGATTGCAACAATGGCTCAATATTCACAAATCAATCAGTGTGATACACCACATTAACAAAAAGAAGGACAAAAATCACATGATCACCTCAATAGATGCAGAAAAAGCATTTAACAAAATTCAACATACACTCATGATAAAAACTTTATAGCACAGGGAACTATCAATATTTTGTAATAACCTATATGGGAAAAGAATCTGAAAAAATCTATATATATGTATACAACACACACACACACACACGCACACACACACACATAAGTGAATCAGTTTGATCTACACCTGAAAATAACACAACATTGTAAATCAACTATACTTCAATTAAAAAAAATAAATTAAAAGCAAACAAAACAAAACAAAGCAAAAAATGTGGATATGCAGGAAACATCTTAACATAATAAAGGTCATTTATGACAAACCCACAGCTAACATCATATGCAACGATGAAAAGCTGAAAGGTTTTACTCTAAATTCAGGAACAAGACAAGGATACCCACTCTTGCCACTTCTATTTAACATAGTATTGGAAATCCTAGTGACAGTAATCAGACAAGAAAAAGAAATAAAAGGCATCCAAATTGGAAGGGGAGAAGTAAAATTATCTCAGTTTGTAGATGACAATATACTATATATGGAAAACTCTAAAGTCTCCACCAAAAAAACATTAGAACTAATAAATGAATTCAGTAAAGTTGCATGATACAAGATTAATACACAGAAATCTGTTGCTTTTCTATACACTAATAATGAACTATCAGAAAGAGAAAGCAAGAAACAATCATGTTTAAAATCACATCAAAAAGAATAAAATACCTAGGAATAAACTTAACCATGGAGGTGAAAGACCTATACCTTGAAAACTATAAAACATTGTTAAAAAAAAACCAAAAAAACATTGTTGAATGAAGGAAATTAAAGATGATACAAATAAATGGAAAGATAGCCCATGTTTGTGGATTAGAAGAATTAATATTGTTAAAATGTCCACACTATCCAAAGCAATCTATGGATTTAATGCAATCTCTACCAAAATATCTATGACATTTTTCACAAAACTAGAACAAATAATCCTAAAATTCATGTGAAACCACAAAAGATCCTGAAGAGCCAAAGCAATATTGAGAAAAAAAGGACAAAGCTGGAGATACCACCATCCCAGACTTCAGACTATACTACAAAGATACAATAATTAAAACAGCAAGCTACTGGCACAAAAACAGACACATAGATCAATGGAACAGAATAGAGAGCCCAGAAATAAGCCCACATACTTATGTTTAATTAATCTACAACAGAGGAGGCAAGAATATACAATGGAGAAAAGAGCCTCTTCAATAAGTGGTACTGGGAAAACTGGACAGCTACATGTAAAGCAATGAAATTAGAAAGTTTCCTCATACCATATACTAAAATAAACTCAAAATGGATTAAACACTTCAATGTAAGACAGAAACCACAAAATTCCTACAAGAGAACAAAGGCAAAACACTCTTTGACATAAATTGTAGCAATAATTTTTTGGATCTGGCTCCTAAGGCAAAGAAAAAAGAAAGCAAAAATAAAGAAATGGAACCTAATGAAACTTAAAAGCTTTTGCACAGCAAAGGAAACCATTGACAAAACAAAAATACAACTTATTGAATGGGAGAAAATATTTGCAAATGATATGACTGATAAGAGGTTAATATTCAACATATATAAAGGGCTTGTAGAACTTGTTACCAAAAAAACAACCCAATCGAAAAAAGAGCAGAAGACCCGAAGAGACCTTTTTACAAAGAAGACATACAGATGGCTAACAGGCACATGAAAAGATGATCAACTTTGCTAATCATCAGAGAAATACAGATCAAAACCACAGTGAGATATCACTTCACACCTCTCATAATAGCCATCATCAAAAAGTCACAAATAACAAATGCTGGTAAGGATGTGAAGAAAAGAGAACCCTCCTACATTGTTGGTGGGAATGTAAATTGGTGCAGCCACTATGGAAAATGGTATGGAGGTTCCACACACAAAAGAACTAGAAACTGAACTACCATATTATCCAGCAATCCCACTCCTGGGTATGTATCTGAGGAAAGTGAAGACACTAATTTGAAAAGATACATTAGATTTTGTATGATACATGAGATTTTGTACACACCTCTCCATTTCACACTGCCAACCCAGGCCTGTCTGGTGAGGCCACTGGCCCAATGTTCATAGCAACATTATTTACAATAGCCAAGATATGGAAGCAACTTAAGTGTCCACCATCTGATGAATGGATAAAGAAGATATTATACACACACACACACACACACACACACACACACACACACACACAATGAAATATTACTCAGCCATAAAAAATGAATGAAATTTTGCCATTTGCAACAACATAGATGAACATGGAGGATACCATGCTTAGTGAAATAAGTCATACAAAGACAAATATTGTATGTTTTTACTTTTATGTGGAATCTAAATAATAAAACAAATAAATGAATGTAATGAAGCAAACTCACAGATACAGAGAACAAACCAGTGGTTACCAGTGAAGAGAGGGAAGGGGGGAGGGGCAAGATAGAGGTAGGGGATTAAGAGGTACAAACTACTATGTATAAAGTAAATAAGCTACAAGGATAGATTGTACAGCACAGGGAATATAGCAAATATTTTATAATAACTTTAAATGAAATATAATCTATAAAAATATTGAACCACTCTGTTGTACAACTGAAACTAATATAATATTGTAAATAAACTATACTTCATTAAAATAAGAGGAAGGGTTGACTTACCATGTTAGTAGAATATTTTTTCATACATTTCCCACACCAGGAATAGTACTCTTTTTTTTCCAGTTTTCTCTTTATAAATGAGCAAAATCTCAATCCTTTTCCAAAGTACCCAGCAGAACTATTTTCTAAAGAGGTATATTTTACCTCTAAAATCTCTAAAAATAGGTTCTCTACCTATTACAGGATTAGCATGAGAATCAAATAAGTTAAATGCTAAACTTTAAAATTCAGTCAAACACTAAATAATCACCTATGATCATTCTGCTTTGAGTCTAAATTATCTTATTAGGAAAGATTGGGCCTTTAAAAACATTTTCCTTCAAGAAAATCTGGCAGAAGTGTGGATAAAGGTTACCCAGAGCTCAGAGCAATGCTGTATATTTTCTGGAAATGTCACCATGCCAAATTCTTATCTCCAACTCTGTGGGAGAATTTTCTCAGAATGGCAGAGGAGGAAGGGCTTGCTCACTTGTTATGACTTGAAGGGAATGAGGGATGCAGCTGGATTTCCAGGGAAGTGCCCCAGGGATTAGCCTAATTTTGGCTGAGATTTAAGCCACAGGGCCAGGTGTGCTCCAGTAACTTTTGGGAGAAGTGGAGGTGGAGAGGGAATTGAGGGAGATTGAGCCATCTGGACTGGGATTGCATATGCTGTGGAGCTATGGTATTTGTGAGAAATCTCAAGATATGCATGAGTTATCTTGTGGTCTGCCTTGGAATTTGTACAGGGGCCAAAATTAGCCATGTGTTCTCTATAGACAAGCTACATGGACAAATGTGGCTACTTTATATGTACATTTCTGTCCACAAGGACTGCAGCAGATATTTTTCAAGTTAACCTTTTTTATAAGACTTCCTATGAGTCTCGCAATGCTTTCTTTTTCAATTTTTCCATTTTCTCAGTATTGAATTGAGGATCCAGGATGTTTCATGTCTTGTGCTCAGCTCCATGCCTATCTCCTCTCATTTAATATTCCACACAGCACTATAAGGATGAAATTATCATTGTGCCCATTTTACAGATGAGCAAGCTGAGGCTTGGAGGGGGCAAATGACTTGGTCAAGAAAAGACAGCCTGTAAGTGGTAGAGGCAGGATTTGTATCCAGCTCTGTGTAACACCTTCAGAAGAACTGCTCATCAGATTTGAGGGTGGAACAGACACATTAAGGGACACATTAGCCACCTTGCCAAAGGCCCAGGACCTGGTTTGAAGAACAAGGTTCTCAGTCAATGCTATTCTTAGTAATTGAAGCTACTAAGAAAGTTTTCTTCCAAAAGTAGGCAGTTAAATAAAATTTGCAGTATTTTCTTCTCTAGGCATTATGGAACAGTGGTTATAAGCAGAACCTTAGGAGTTTGAGGTGAGTCTATACCATTTGTTAGCTCTGTGATTCTGAGTCTCTCCCATGCCTCTGTTACATTATCTAAAAAATTATAAAATTGTTATAATAAACTATAACCGTATAAGATTTCTGAGAGAATTAAATAAAAATTTCACAGTGCCTAGCATATCCTAAGCACTCTAAAATTATATTTTTTAGAAGGAAAAAAACTGAGAAAAGTCTCAGATATCTGAAAATCCTACCCATGATACTATATTCTGTAAACCAGAATTTCCAAAAAATGCAAAGTCAGCTGATATTAGTGGAACACAATGGACATGCATACAAGCTCATTCTGTTGCATTTACGCATACTTTAACTGCAGAGGAGTTGGAATGACTTACACACCTCTCCATTTCACACTGCCAACCCAGGCCTGTCTGGTGAGGCCACTGGTCAAGCTCTAGGCTGGAGCACAAGTCTCTTATGGTCTCTTATGTGTCTCTGACTGTGTGTCATTGATTTTATGCCAAAGGGAAATAGAGACATATTTTTCAATCTCTTGTTTTGTTAGATGCGTTCCTCTCTCCACCGCTTGCCTGAACAAGTAGGAGTCACTGTTTAAAATCGACTTCATCATTTTCCCCAAAAACAGAATAAATATCTTTCTTGGCCTAGACTTTTCTAGGTGGCACTTGGTCCAAACGACTCACTCTTGCCATCTATGTCACACTCTGAAACAACAATCTACAGAAAGGTACCAGCACACTGAGAAAAGTAATGCATGCCTTAGGAGTTATTTATACCCAGACCACATGGATCCTTGTTTTCTTAAAATTTTTATTGAAATGTAGATGATTTACAGTGTTGTGTTAATTTCAGGTGTACAGCAAAGTGATTCAGTTATACATATATATATTCTTTTTTAGATTCTTTTCCATTGTAGGTTATTACAAGATATTGAGTGCAGTTCCTTGTACTATATGGAAAGCCCTTGGTGTATATCTATTTTATGTATAGCAGTGTGTATATTTTAATCACAAACTACTAATTTACCCCTCCCACTTTGGTAACCATAAGTTTGTTATCTATGTGTGTGAGTCTGTTTCTGTTTCATAAATATCATTTGTGTTGTATTTTAGAGTCTATATATGTGATATCATATAATATTTGTCTTTCTCAGACTTATTTCACTTAGTATGATAATCTCTAGGTCCATCCATGTTGCAGCAAATGGCATTATTTCATTATTTTTTTATGGCTGAGCAATATTCCATTGTATATATACATCACATCTTCTTTATCCATTTATCTGTTGATGGACATTTAGGTTGTTTCCATGTCTTGGCTATTGTAAATAGTGGTATTTTGGTTTTAATGGTGTTAGTTTTTGCTCTGGCCTCTGGATGAGTTTATAAGCAATTTATAAGGCCAATCTATTCTGGTCTTATGTCCTCTAAATGAGTTATAAGCAGGAATTTCTAAAAATTAAATTAAAGAGACCTTCAATATGGCAGAGGAGTAAGATGTGGAGATCACCTTTCTCCCCACAAATACATCAAAAATACATCTACATGTGGAACAACTCCTACGGAACACCTACTGAATGCTGGCAGAAGACCTCAGACCTTGCAAAAGGCAAGAAACTCCCCACGTACCTGGGTAGGGCAAAAGAAAAAAGAATAAACAGAGACAAAAGAATAGGGATGGGACCTGCACCTCTGGGAGGGAGCTGTGAAGGAGGAAAAGTTGCCACACACTAGGAAGACCCTTCACTGGCAGAGATGGGGGGTGGGCAGGGGGGAATTTTCAGAGCCACGGAGGAGAGCGCAGCAACAGGGGTGCGGAGGGCAAAGCGGAGAGATTCCTGCACAGAGGATTGGTGCTGACCAGCACTCACCAGCCTGAGAGGCTTGTCTGCTCACCCGCAAGGGCGGGCGGGGGCTGGGAGCTGAGGCTCAGGCTTCAGAGGTCTGACCCCAGGGAGAGGATTGGGGTTGGCTGCGTGAACACAGCCTGAAGGGGGCTAGTGTGCCACAGCTATCCAGGAGGGAGTCCGGGAAAAAGTCTGGAGTTGCTAGATAGGCAAGAGACCATTGTTTTGGGGTGCATGAGGAGAGGGACTTCCTGTTCTGTGTGCCCATAGATGGCAGAGCACGACCTAAGTGAGCTCCAAAGCCAGACATGAGCTGCGGCTATCATCTCGGACCCCAGAGACGGGCATGGATCGCTAATGCTGCTGCTGCTGTCACCAAAAATCCTGTATGCAAGCACAGGTCACACTACCACACACCCTCGGGAGCCTGTGCATCACACCACTGCCAGGGACCTGTGAGCCAGGGACAATTTCCACAGAAGAACATATGGTGTGCCTCAGGCTGTTGCAATATCATGCCAGCCTCTGCTGCTGCAGCCTCGCCCCACATTCCAATTATGGCTATGTTGCCCCTTCCTCTCCCTGGCCTGAGTGAGCAAAAGAGACCTAATCAGCCACTGCTTTGACCCCCCCCCCGACTAGGTGGGGAACAGACACTTGAGGGTGGCCTACATGCTGAGGTGGGGCCAAAACCAAAGCTGAACCCCAGGAGCTGTGCAAACAAAGAAGAGAAAGGGAAATTTCTCTGTGCAGCCTCAGGAGGAGCAGATTAAATCCCCGCAATCAACGTGATAAACTCTACATCTGTGGAATAACTGAATAGACAACGAATGTTACCAAAATTGAGTCAGTGGACTTTGGGAGCAACTGTAGACTTGGGATTTGCTTTCTGTGTCTGATTTGTTTTTGGTTTCATGTTTATCTTAGTTTAGTTTTTAGTGCTTGTCATCACTGGTGTGTTTATTTATTGGTTTGGTTGTTCTTTTCCTTTTTTCTTTTCTTCTCTTTTTGTGAGTGTGTGTGTGCATGTTTCTTTGTGTGAGTTTGTCTGTTTCAATTTGTTTTACCATTAGTTTGGAGGTTCTATCTGTTTTTTTTTTTTTCCTTTTCTCCCAAGCCGTGTGGCTGGTAGACTCCTGGTGCTCCAGCCGGGTGTCAGGCCTGGGCCTCTGAGGTGGGAGAGTCGAATCCAGGATATTGGTCCACCAGAGCCCTCCTGGCCCCATGTAATATTAATCAGTGAGAGCTCTCCCAGACATCTGTTTCAACACTAAGACCCAGCTCCACCCAACGTCCAGCAAGCTCCAGTGCTAGACACCTCATGAGGAACAACTAGCAAGATAGGAACACAAACCCACCCATTAGCAGAGAGGCTGCCTAAAGTCATACTAAGTTCACAGACACCCCAAAACACACCACCAGATTCGGTCCTGCCCACAAGAAGGACAAGATCCAGCCCCACCCACCAGAGCACAGGTGCCAGTCCCCCCACCCCACAACACGGAAGCCTACACAAGCCACTGAACCAACCTCAATCACTGGGGGCAGACACCAAAAATAACATGAACTATGAACTTGCAGCCTGTGAAAAGGCAACCCCAAACACATTAACTTAAACAAAATGAGAACACATAGAAATACGCAGCAGATGAAGAAGAAGGTAAAAACCTACCAGACCAAACAAATGAAGAGGAAATAGGCAGTCTACCTGAAAAACAATTCAGAATAATGATAGTAAACATGATCCAAAATCTCGGAAATATAATGGAGAAAATACAAGAAACTTTTAACAAGGACTTAGAACTATAGAGCAAACAAACAATGATGAACAACACAATAAATGAAATTAAACATACTCTAGAAGGAATCAGTAACAGAATAACTGAGGCAAAAGAATGGTTAAGTGACCTGGAAGATAGAAGAGTCGAAACAACCACCGCAGAGCAGAATAAAGAAAGAGAATGAAAAGAATTGAGGACAGTCTCAGAGACCTCTGGGACAACATTAAATGCACCAACATTCGAATTATAGGAATCCCTAGAGAAGAAGAGAAAAAGAAAAGGTCCGAGAAAATATTTGAAGAGGTTATAGTTGAAAACTTCTCTAATATGAGAAATAGTAATATTAATCAAACTATCAAAAATTAAACTCAAAGAAAAAATACTAAAAGCAGCAAGGGAAAAGCAACAAATAACACACAAAGGAATCCCCATAAGGTTAATAGCTGATCTTTCAGCAGAAATTCTGCAAGACAGAAGGGAGTGGCAGGAAATATTAAAAGTGATGAAAGGGAAGAAACTACAACAAAGATTACTTTACCCAGCAAGGATCTCATTCAGATTTGACAGAGAACTTAAAACCTTTACAGACAAGCAAAAGCCAAGAGAATTCAGCGTCACCAAACCAGCTCTACAACAAATGCTAAAGGAAGTTCTCTAGGTGGGAAACACAGGAGAAGGAAAATACCTACAAAATCAAAAACAAAACAATTAAGAAAATGGTAATAGGAACATACATATCGATAATTACCTTAAATGTAAATGGATTAAATGCCCCAAACAAAAGACATAGACTGGCTGAATGGATACAAAAACAAGGGCCGTATATATGCTGTCTACAAGAGACCCACTTCAGACCCAGAGACACATGCAGATTGAAAGAGAGGGGATGGAAAAAGATATTCCATGAAAATGGAAATCAAAAGAAAGCTGGAGTAGCAATTCTCATATAACACAAAATAGACTTTAAAATAAAGACTATTACAAGAGACAAAGAAGGACAAAACATAAGGATCAAGGGATCAATACCAGAAGAAGATATAACAATTGTAAATATTTACGCACCAAACATAAGGCAAATGCTAAGAGCCATAAAAAGGGAAATCAACAGTAACACAAGAATAGTAGGGGACTTTAACACCCCACTTTCACCAATGGACAGATCATCCAAAATGAAAATAAATAAGGAAACACAAGCTTTAAATGACACAGTAGACCAGGTGGACTTAATTGATACTTAAAGGACATTCCATCCCAAAACAACAGAATACACTTTCCTCTCAAGTGCACATGGAACATTCTCCAGGATAGATCACATCTTGGGTCATAAATAAAGCCTCAGTAAATTTAAGAAAATTGAAATTATATAAAATATCTTTTTTGACAACAACATTATGAGACTAGATATCAAGTACAGGTAAAAAAAACTGTAAAAAATACAAACACTTGGTGACTAAACAATATGCTACTAAATAACCAGATGATCACTGAAGAAATCAAAGAGGAAATCAAAAAATACCTAGAGACAAATGACAATGGAGCCACGATGATCCAAAACCTATGGAATGCAGCAAAAGCAGTTCTAATAGGGAAGTTTCTAGCAATACAATCCTACCACAAGAAACAAGAAACACCTCAAATAAACAACCTAACTTTATACCCAAGGCAATTAGAGAAAGAAGAAGAAGAAGAAGAACAACAAAAAAACCAAAGTTGGCAGAAGAAAAGAAATCATAAAGATCAGATCAGATATAAATGAAAAAGAAATGAAGGAAACAATAGCAAAGGTTAATAAAACTAAAAGCTGGTTCTTTGAGAAGATAAACAAAATTGACAAGCCATTAGCCAGACTCATCAAGAAAAAAATGGAGAGGGCTCAAATCAACAGAAATAGAAATGAAAACGGAGATGTAACAACTGACACTGCAGAAATACAAAGGATCAGAGAGACTACCTCAAGCAACACTATGCAAATAAAATGGACAACCTGGAAGAAATGGACAAATTCATAGAAAGTACAACCTACCAAGACTGAACCAGGAAGGAATAGAAAATATGAACAGACCAATCACAAGAAATGAAATTGAAACTGCGATTAAGAATCTTCCAACAAACAAAAGCCTAGGACCAGATGGCTTCACAGGTGAATTTTATGAAATATTTAGAGAAGAGCTAACACCTATCCTTCTCAAACTCTTCCAAAATATAGCAGAGGGAGGAACACTCCCAAACTCATTCTACAAGGCCACCATCACCCTAATAACAAACCAGACAAAGATGTCACAAAGAAAGAAAACTACACTGATGAACATAGATGCAAACATCCTCAACAAAATATTACCAAACAGAATCCAAAAGCACACTAGAAGGATCATACACCATGATCAAGTGAGGTTTATTCGAGGAATGCAAGGATTCTTCAATGTATGCAAATCAATCAATGTGATAAACCATATTAACAAATTGAAGGATAAGAACCGTATGATAACCTCAGTAGATACAGAAAAGGCTTTTGACAAAATTCAACACCCATTTATGATAAAAACCCTCCAGAAAGTAGGCATAGTGGGAACTTACCTCAACATAATAAAGGCCATATATGACAAACCCACAGCCAACATAATTCTCAATGGTGAAAAACTGAAACCATTTCCTCTAAGATCAGGAAGAAGACAAGGGTGTCCACGCTCACCACTATTATTCAAGACAACTTTGGAAGTTTTAGCCATGGTAATTAGAGAAGAAAAAGAAATAAATGGAATCCAAATTGGAAAAAGAAGTAAAATTGTCAGTGTTTGCAGATGACATGATACTTTACATAGAGAATCCTAAAGATGCTACCAGAAAGCTCCTAGAGCTAATCAATGAATTTGGTAAAATAGCAGGATACAAAATTAATGCACAGAAATATCTTGTATTTCTATATATTAATGATGAAAAGTCAGAAAGAGAAATTAAGGAAACACTCCCATTTACCATTTCAACAAAAAGAATAAAATGCCTACGAATAAACCTACCTAAGGAAACAAAAGACCTGTATGCAAAAAATTATGACACTGATGAAAGAAATTAAAGATGATACAAACAGATGGAGAGATATACCATATTCTTGGATTGGGAGAATCAACATTGTGAAAATGACTATACTACCCAAAGCAATCTACAGATTCAGTGCAATCCCTATCAAACTACCAATGGCATTTTTCACAGAACTGGGACAAAAATTTTCACAATTTCTACGGAAACACAAAAGACCCCAAATAGCCAAAGCAATCTTGAGAAAGAAAAACGGAGCTGGAAGAATCAGGCTCCCTGACTTCCTATACTACAAAGCTACAGTAATCAAGACTGGCACAAAGACAGAAATATAGATCAATGGAACAGGATAGAAAGCCCAGAGATAAACCCACGCACATATGGTCACCTTATTTTTGATAAAGGAGGCAAGAATATACAATGGAGAAAAGACAGTCTCTTCCATAAGCAGTGCTGGGAAAACTGGATAGCTACATGTCAAAGAAAGAAATTAGAATACTCCATAACACTACACACAAAAATAAACTTAAAATGGATTAAAGACCTAAATATAAGGCCAGACAATATAAAACTCTTAGAGGAAAACATAGGCAGAACACTCTGTGGCATAAATCACTGCAAGATGCTTTTTGACCCACCTCCTAGAGAAATGGAAATAAAAACAAAAATAAACAAATGGGACCTAATGAAACGTAAAAGCTCTTGCAGAGCAAAGGAAACCATAAACAAGATGAAAATACAACCATCAGAAGGGGAGAAAATATTTGCAAATGAAGCAACTGACAAAGGATTAATCTCCAAAATCTATAAGCAGCTCATGCAGCTCAATATCAGAAAAACAAACAACCCAATTCAAAAATGGGTGGAAAACCTAAATGGACATTTCTCCAAAGAAGACATACAGATGGCTAACAGGCACATGAAAAGATGCTTAATATCAATAACCACGAGAGAAATGCAAATCAAAACCACAATGAGGTATCACCTCACACCGGACAGAATGACCATCATCAAAAAATCTAGAAAGAATAAGTGCTGGAGAGGGTGTAGAGAAAAGGGAACCCTCTTGCACTGTTGGTGGGTATGTAAACTGAGACAGCCAGTATGGAGGTTCCTCAAGAAACTAAAAATAGAACTACCATATGACCCAGCAATCCCCCTACTGGGCATATACCCTGAGAAAACCATAATTCAAAAAGACATGTACCACAATGTTCATTGCAGCACTAGTTGCAACAAGCAGGACGTGGAAGCAACCTAAGTGTCCATCAACAGATGAATGGATAAAGAAGATATGGCACATATATACAATGGAATATTACTCAGCCATAAAAAGAAACGAAATTGAGTTATTTGTAGCAACGTGGATGGACCTAGAGTCTTTCATACAGAGTGAAGTAAGTCAGAAAGAGAAAAATAAATACCATATGCTAACACATATGTATGGAATCTAAAAAAACAAAAAGAAAGAAAAATTGGTCATGAAGAACCTAGGGGCATGACAGGAATAAAGATGCAGACCTACTAGAGAATGGACTTGAAGACACGGGGAGGGGGAAGGGTAAGCTGTGACAAAGTGAGAGAGTGGCATGGACATATATACACTACCAAATGTAAAATAGATAGCTAGTGGGAAGCAGTCACATAGCACAGGGAGATCAGCTTGGTGCTTTGTGACTAGCTAGAAGGGTGGGATAGGGAGGGTGGGAGGGAGGGAGACTCAAGAGGGAAGAGATATGGGGATATAGGTATAACTGATTCACTTTGTTATAAAGCAGAAACTAACACTCCATTGTAAAGCAATTATACTCCAGTAAAAACGTTAAAAGAAAAAAAAAGATGTGGCACATATATACAATGGAATATCAGTCATGAAAAGAAATGAAATTGCGTTAATTTGTAATGAGGTGGCT
The DNA here is from genome assembly GCF_008692025.1 of Phocoena sinus. NCBI lineage: Eukaryota > Metazoa > Chordata > Mammalia > Artiodactyla > Phocoenidae > Phocoena > Phocoena sinus. Next base: position 11,339,680 of record NC_045766.1, on the reverse strand, counting down.
GGACCTTGAGTCTGTCATAGACAGTGAAGTACGTCAGAAGGAGAAAAACAAATACCATATGCTAACATATGTATATGGAATCTAAAAAAAATAAATGGTTCTGATGAACTGGTGGGCAGGGCAGGAATAAAGACGCAGATGCAGAGAATAGACTTGAGGACACAGGGAGGGTGAAGGGTAACCTGGGACGAAGTGAGAGAGAGGCATGGACATATACACACTACCAAATATAAAATAGATAGCTAGTGGGAAGTAGTTGCATAGCACAGGGAGATCAGCTCGGTGCTTTGTGACCACCTATAGGGGTGGGATGGGGAGGTGAGATAGGGAGGGTGGAAGGGAGATGAAAGAGGGAGGGGATATGGGTTTATAAGTATCCGTATAGCTGATTCACTTTGTTATACAGCAGAAACTAACACAACATTTTAAGGCAATTATACTCCAATAAAGATGTGATAAAAAGAATTAATAAATATTTATGGTTTTATTCATGTATGGTTTATAAAAAAGCATGAGAGAAAAATAATTAAATTAAAATTTAAATTGTACCACCAAAATTGTTTTAAAAATAGGGCTTCCCTGGTGGCACAGTGGTTGGGAGTCCGCCTGCCGATGCAGGGGACACGGGTTCGTGCCCCAGTCCGGGAGGATCCCACATGTCGCAGAGTGGCTGGGCCCATGAGCCGTGGCAGCTGCTCCTGCACGTCCGGAGCCTGTGCTCCACGACGGGAGAGGCCACAACAGTGAGAGGCCCACGTACCGCAAAAAAACAAACAAAAAAACAAAAAAACCAACTCTCCCACTGATGACATGATGCTCGTCAAATTTGGCGCTGGATATATTTCGTCATTTGAAAATGCAGACAATGCCCTTGCCAGACAACACAGCCTACATTGTTAAGTTAACGTTTTTGTGGAAATGGGCATGGATTTGAATCCTGGCTCTGCCACTTACAAGCTGTGTGATGTTGCTTGAGGATCTTAACCTTTGCATCAGTGTCCTCATCTGTAATATGTAATAGTCATTATAATAATAATAATAGATTTTCATGGTAAGGATTAAGTTACATCATGTATATAAAGTGCCTGGTGCATAGTTGCACTAAATACGTGGTAGCTTCTGTGATTACTATTATTTCTCATGCATTGTTTGATCATCAAGTGAGACAGTGAATACAATGCTGAGATGAATACTGGTTCCCAAAGCATTCCACCTGCACTTTTTTTTTAACATCTTTATTGGAGTATAATTGCTTTACAATGGTGTGTTAGTTTCTGCTTTATAACACAGTGAATCAGTTATACATATACATATGTTCCCATATCTCTTCCCTCTTGAGTCTCCCTCCCTCCAACCCTCCCTATCCCACCCCTCTAGGTGGTCACAAACCGCCGAGCTGATCCCCCTGCACTTTTTATTAAACTGAATACTTTCTTACTTGTATTAAGCTTTCTTTGTTTTACTCAGAGTATACTCTGATTATCAGACTACAAGCTCTTTGAAGACAGGGTCTCTGTCTGAATCTTTTTTTTTTTTTAAATCTCTCTAACCCCCCAAAAGACTAGCATGGGGCTTAATTCAGAACAGGAGTTAATTACATATTTGCTGCATGGATATTCATGGGAAAATCCATGTAAATGCTTGGCAGAGTCCTTTCCTATAGGAAGCCCTCAACGAGGGCTGCCACTGTTTTGTCGATTGCCACCACCACCATCACCCAATTATCACTTCAACTATCTATGTTTTATTCCATTAGCAAAGGGTCCCCATGAAAAAATGTGTTGCTAACACTATAGAACATTGCTTTAGTAATTCCAACAAATAATTGCATGAGACCTACAGAAGCAGCCTCCATGAAGTCAAATCATCCACATCCCCTGAACTCACAGTTCACATTAGCTCTGCCGCATGCAAAATCTTCAAGGAAGACACCCAAAGTATAATAACTATACAATAAATTCTCAAGCAAAAGTGAATGTCACAACCTCAGTCCACAGCTTAAAATGAACAGGAGACTCAGTTTATCCCCCAAAGAGCATCCAGATGGTTGGGATTTTCTAAAGCATTCATGAAACATGTCATTACAATTCAGACATGATCCCAGTTCTATCACTGACCTCTTTAGCATGTGTACAGATATGAAAGTAGGACATTCAGCTGGGGGACTGCTCCATTGGGTGATTCAGAAGCCAGTTCTGCTGCATTTAATTCCAGTACAGATTTAAATGTAGCAGAAGATATATGTCTTCAAGTTCAACACATGACAGCAAAAATTGGAAGCAAGCTAAGTGTTCAACAACAGATAAATAGTTAAATACATTCATTCATTGAAAGTAACATTATAAGAACACAAAAAAATCAGTATGAAGCTTGCAGCAATATGTAAAATGTACAACATATGTGAAAAGCAGGATATGAAATTGAATAAAACTATGTAAACCTATATGCCTGTGGAAAAACCAAAGACTGTACTCCACACCACAAATAGCTCAGTCTGCTAAATTGTGTGATTTGTGACTCTGTATTAAAATGTTATATGGTATGATAGTACTTTTACAATTTTTTAAAAATTAGCAGGATCCTGAGGGTGTACTGGGAAACAGTGGACAGGGTGTAGAAATCTTGAGTCCTTATACTGAATTTTTTAGTTACCTGATCTTGGGGGCTTGAAGTTTCTTCTAAAACAGGGTTTCTTTCATTATTGACAGTCTGATTGGATAATTCTTTGTTGTGAGAGAATGTCCTGTGTGCACTGTAGGATGTTTAGCAGCATCTGTGGCCTCTAGATGCCAGTAGTACCTTCCAGTTATGACAACTAAAAATGTCTCCAGACATTGCAATATGTCTCCTAGGGTAGAGTAGGGTGGAATCATCCCCAGGTGAATTTGCAAAAGCTAATCACTAAATACCTTTCCAGCTCTAATACCTTATGATTGATTGAAAATCAAAATATACATTGGCTTAAACAAACAAAACTGATTGTAGATCACAATCAAAGTTATCAAAATTAAAATGTAAAACAAAATCTATGCAAATTCCCTTGAGCACAACTCCAGCCTAGTTTGAAGAGAGAAGTGTTGCCTCTTAGTTCTTAACAAAATTCATTGAAAAGAACATCAGCTGAAATTATCTTAAGGCCAGGGAGTGTTTAAATCTATGAGTGTGCCCTAGGCTGAGTTTGGGTTGGCATTTAACATTCATTAAAAATTATCCTGTCCCGCTTTAATCTTGACAATAGACTAACTGTATCTTAAGTATTAGTTAACATAGCATCTTTGACGAAAGTGCTAGGCTTACAATTGGGTCAACAGTTGCAATTTAATTAGAATTAAACCACCCATTTTTATTACATAATTCCAAAGAACTATGTGTATTCCATTAGTGAGTAATTAAGAGCAACTGAATTTTCCAAAGAATTTTTATATTGTGGATGTGTGGTCAAAATGCATAATAATATCTCTAGATAACCCCTACATATTTGGATCTTAAAATGTCTTGTTAGATAGATCTTGGATGAATAGATGGGTGGATGAATGTTCAGTGTTCTTGGATGAGTAAAATAAAATTATAATCCAGTTTACCTGGATCCCTTTGACAATAGGAATTCTTCTGTGATACTAGTTACTCAATTGCTTTTAGCTGAGAACACAGAGCAAATCAGGAAGCACACCAAAGTGGTAGCATGCACAGTAGTTCTTAAACTTCAGCCTGGATCAGATTTTTTGCTTGTTAAAAATCAGATGGTTGAGCCCCACCTCCAGTTTCTGCTTCAGTAGGTTCAGGATCAGTGCATTTCTAACGAGTTCCCAGGTGATGCTGATGCTGCTGGTTTAGGGACACACTTTTTGAGAATCACTGGGATAGTGGATCTGAAAAATGAGGACCTACAAAAATCACCTATGGTGTTTTTAAAGCTTGTGGCTTTTTCCTGGCCACTCACACCCCTAAATATGAAGCAGTAGTACTGAGAAGGGCTTAGGAATCTATGCTTGTGAAGGGCTTCAGGTGATCCTGATACAAATTGTCTTTGAGCTGCTGTAAGGAGTGGAGAGGGCCAGGAAAGGTGATGCAATTAAGGATGAACTTGGAAACTGGAGTAGGGAGGAAGAAGCAAGGGAGAGGCCTAGGTAGAGAGATAGTGGTTGTGTTTCTTGTGAAAGAGAGTGATACACAACCCATTGCCAGCCCACAGTACTCTGGGAACTCTAAAAATTTCTTAAATGGTTAAGATTCTTGACTTCTCCAGGACTCTCCATTGAAGGGCACAAAAATCAGCCCTTGGCCATAAGAATCACATTATAAATGAATAATAAGCATAGCATGTGGAAGTTCTTATGGAAGTTATCAATCTTTTTATTTGTGCAATACATCTGGAATGTGTATCAAAGCTCATCTCTTAGCGACTGGATAAAATATCTGAACTACAATTTACTCTCCTTGAGGATGGCACATTATACAGAAAGTTCTCAGCGGCTTTTGACAACTAGCTAGCAATGATTTTAAAAAGAAAAAAAAAGAAAGAAAGGAATAGTATGAAGTCCCTAGACAACACTGATGATCTGAGACTCAGATTTATTGTAAAGGATAAAAATATATATATATATTATCCTTAGATCTGAGACTCTGTTTCCAGGCAATCACAACTCAACATAATCCTCCACAGAACTCCCAACACTTCAATCCACTGCAAGAGAAATTGGGTGTGGTGGGTGTAACAGCAAATTGACATTTTTTTCCTATAGAGCCATGCAACAATTATTTCTGCAGCCAAACTGAACCTTAAACTGGTTATGAGTATCTTGATATCCAGACATCTGAAAAACCAAATGAAAAGTATTTCTATTGCTATTGAACAACAGTCATTAAAGATGGCTGCAAAGATGAGTTTCTCCTTTGTTCCCTTAAATATCCAATTAATTTAGTCTTTCTTGAAAAGTTTCACACTTCTAAATTATTAGACTTTAAAACGCTTACTACTAACAATACTGTCACAAATGACAATTTGGTATTCCAACTCTGCCAAAATAACTTCCTTTTTCTTTTCTTTTTCTTCCAAAACCAAACCATAATAAATTCCTATGCCTTGAGGGCTGTTGTAATTCCCATATCGTTAAAATGAATACTCCAAATTAATTGCATCCATTAAGAAGAACAAATTTTGTATTTTCTTCTTTAAGCTATGTCTATATAATGATAAAAACCTGTTTTAAATAAGAAATCACACACTTGAATGCCTTAATGCCAAGGAACTACATACATCCAGGTTTAATTCATTACTATTTTTTACTAAAAAAAAGTCTTATTTTTCAACTAATGATGAATTGACTCTTTAATTCTCAAGTCTAGCTTCTGTAAAGGAAAGTTTAACTGCTTTAAAGACAAAATTCAAACATGCATATTTCAGAAATGGGGGGAAATATGGGGACATCAGTGTTGAACCCAAGGAAAAGAACATTTATTTATCCAAGGAAATTACTAAGAATGAATATTATGAGATTGGCCGCCTTTTCTTTCAAACTTGCATATTCTAACATCACACATGATACTTACGACATAATGCTTTAAATGCTGGCATTCTGGCCAAATGAGCATTTTGGGAGACTCTAGATACATAGATGGAATAGCTGAATAGTCTGTTTAGAATGCCCACCCTTTCAAATGAAAATACAGCCAAAATTCTATGATCTGATTTGTTTGAAACTATTAAATCCTGACAAAAAGCATGATTGCTTTGCCATTAAAATGTATAGAGTGGGGTAGTTTATTTCCAGTTAAAAAACCTTACACTTTCTCATGCAATCACAAGTTCTGGGACACTGGTCAGGCCAACTTTTAAAAGTTCCTCCTTTGCTATGTTATTCTCTGTAGTACCTCCTTCTACATCACACTAACCTAAATTGTGGTTTCTAGAGAAACCTTAAGTTTGGTGAACATATCAGTGACATTTCTTAGAGCTTACCATTGATTTCCAGAGTGGTACCTGTCACCATTTAAATCTTCAGATCAAATAAAAGCTGCAGTTGTAGCCACCATCTTGAACTTGAAAAAAGTTGCTTTTTATACCCACCTTATTTATTTGATTCTCTATTAGTGTTAAAAGATGAGGATCCAGTTATTTTTAAATCACCGCTATAACTTTTCATTTCCTTACCAGCAGTGAGACTTGCAATTTCTTCAGAATCCTGATCTTTTTCATATTTAGTTGTTAATTTCTGTGGCATAAACATTTGGCTTGGAATGTAAGCCAGACGGTCACTTCCACTGTCTTCCAACACAAAAGATGAATCTCTGCCCACACTCAATTCCTGGCCAATGAAGCTGTTCTCTCCTGAAGAAATCTCTTCTGGCTCAGGGGTAAATCTAGAAGATAAAAGGGAAAGTTTTAGGTGAACCTATATAACTTTGGGAAATACAACTAAAATATCACAAAATTTTAATATAGTTAATTATTTCTTAGAAGAAAGACAATTGGGTGATAAAAATTTATTTCAATCAAATAATTTATTATACTACAGGAGAATTTTACTAAACATGTAAAGAAGAACTAATACCTATCCTTCTCAAACTATTCCAAAAAGTTCAAGAGGATGGAACACTCCCAAATTCATTCTACAAGGCCACCAGTACCCTGAAACCAAAACCAGACAAAGACACTACAAAGAAAGAAAATTACATGTCAATATCTTAGATGAGTACAGATGCAAAAATCCTCAACAAAATATTAGCAAAATGAATCCAACAGTATATAAGAAGATCATACACTGTGTCAAGTTGGATTTATTCCAGGGACACAAGAATGGTTCAACATACACAAATCAATCAGTGTGATATGCCACATTAACAAAAGGAAGGACAAAAATTACATGATCATCTCAATAGATGCAGAAAAAGCATTTGACAAAATTCAACCTCCATTCATGATAAAAACTCTCATCAAAGTGGGTACAGAAGGAACATATCTCAACATAATTAAAGACAATTTATGGCAAATCCACAGCTAACATATGCAGTGGTGGAAAGCTGAAAGGTTTTCCTCTAAATTTAGGGACAAGATAAGGCTATTTAACCACTTCTATTTAACAGTTTTGGAAGTCCTAGCCACAGAAATCAGATAAGAAAAAGAAATAAAAGGCATTCAAATTGGAAGGGAAGAAATAAAACTGTCCTTATTTGCAGATGTCATGATACTTTATATAGATACCCTAAAGTCTCTACCCAAAAACTATTAGAACCAATAAATGAATTAAGCAAAGTCACAGGACACAAGATTAATATACAGAAATCTGTTGTTTTTCTCTACACTAATAATGAACTATCAGAAAGAGAGAGTGAAAAACCAATCCCATTTAAAATCTCTTCGTGGGCTTCCCTGGTGGCGCAGTGGTTGAGAATCTGCCTGCCAATGCAGGGGATATTGGGTTCGAGCCCTGGTCTGGGAAGATCTCACATGCCATGGAGCAACTGGGTCCATGAGCCACAACTACTGAGCCTGCGCGTCTGGAACCTGTGCTCCGCAACAAGAGAGGCCATAACAGTGAGAGGCCCGCCCACCGTGATAAAGAGTGGCCCCTGCTTGCTGCAACTAGAGAAAGCCCTCAAACAGAAATGAAGACCCAACACAGCCAAAAGTAAATAAATAAATAAATTTATTAAAAAACAAATCACTTCGAAAAGAATAAAATACCAAGGAGGTAAAAGACCCATACTCTGAAAACAATAAAACATTGATAAAGGATATTAAAGATGATACAAAGAAATAGAAAGATATCCTGTGCCCTTAGATTGAAAGAATTAATATTGCTAAAATGACCATACTACCCAAAGGAGATTTAATGCAATTCCTAACAAAATACCCATGAAATTTTTCACAGAACTAGAACAAATAATCCTAAGGTTCATATGAAACCACAAAAGACGCTGAATTGCCAAAGCAAGGTTGAAAAAAAGAACAAAGCTGGAGATACCATCCTCCCAGACTTCAGACTATACTACAGAGCTACAGTAATCAAAACAGCAAGGTACTGGCACAAAAACAGATACAGAGATCAATGGAACAGAATAGAGAGCCCAGAAATAAGCCCACACACTTATGGTCACTTAATCTAGCTATGACAAAAGAGGCAAGAATATGCAATGGAGAAAAGACAGTCTCTCCAATAAGTGGTGCTGGGAAAACTGGACAGCTACATGTAAAACAATGAAATTAGAACACTTTCTCACACCATATACACAAATAAACTCAAAATAGATTAAAGACCTAAATGTAAGACCAGAAGCCACAAAATTCCTACAAGAGAATATAGGCAAAACATTCTCTGACATAAATCGCAAGCAATATTTTTTTTGTCTCTGCCTCCTAAAGCGAAAGAAATAAAAGTAAAAATAAAGAAATGGGACCTATTAAACTTAAAAGCTTTTGCACAGCAAAGGAAACAATTGAAAAAACTAAAAGACAACCTATGGTGTGGGAGAAAATATTTGCAAATGATATGACTGATAAGGGGTTAATATTCAAAAGAGATAAATAACTCATACAGCTCAATATAAAAAAAACCAATTAAAAAATGGGCAAAAGAGCTAAATAGAAAGTTCTCCAAAGAAGACATACAAATGGCCAGCAGGCACATGGAAAGATGCTCAGCATTGCTAATTATCAGAGAAATACAAACCAAAACCACAATGAGATAGCTCCTCACACATGTTAGAATGGCTATCATCAAAAAGTCTACAAATAACAAATGTTGGTGAGGATGTGGAGAAAAGGGAACCCTGTACACTGTTGGCACGAATGTAAATTGGTGCAGCGATTATGGAAAACAGTATGGATGTTCCTTTAAAAACTAAAAATAGAGCTACAATATGATCCAGCAATTCGCATCCTGGGCATACATCCGAAGAAACACAAACACTAATTTGAAAAAATATATGAACCCCAATGTTCATAGCAGCACTATTTACAATAGCCAATACATGGAAGCAACCCAAGTGTCCATGAACAGATGACTGGCTTAAGAAGATGTGGTATATATACAATAGAATATTACTCAGCCATAAAAAAGAATGAATTATTGCCATTTGCAGCAACATGGATGGACCTAGAGAATATTACACTTAGTTAAGTAAGTCAGAGAGAGAAAGACAAATACTGTATGATATCACTTATATGTGGAATCTAAAAAATAATACAAATGAATGTATATAGCAAAACAGAAACAGACTCACAGATACAGAGAACAGACTAGTGGTTACCAGAGGGGAGAGGGTGCGGGAGGAGGAGCAGGTTAGGGGTAAGGGATTAAGAAATATAAACTACTGTGTATAAAATAGATAAGCAACAAGGATATTTTGTATAGCACAGGGACTTATAGCCATTATCTTGTAATAACTTTTAATTGAGTATAATCTATAAAAGTACTGAATCATTCTGCTGTACTCCTGAAACTCATATAATATTGTAAATCAACTATACTTCATTTTTTAAAAAAAGCATATACTGATACATTTGTGTAAATTCCCATTTATCCTTCCCTTTCTTGCCATCTGCTTATAGCCTATGAAACACTACTTTGGAATAAATCAAGTCTGATTTGTCACAGAGTTTTAGATAAATGACAAGAAACTCATAGGTTACTTGGGACAAGCAAATAATGTCTCAGTTTGATATCAATCTCCACAGAAAATGTAGAAAATAGTCATTTAATCTACCATCAACTTCTCTGAGAAGAATAAAACTATATAAAATATATCTCATTGACACCATGCTTCCTGAAATGGTGTCTACATTTGTATTCTTTGGAGTAAGAATGATAGTTTGAAAATATTGTGTTTTTATTTAGGTGATGGTAAAAAACATATTCAATATAAGTTTATTCTTATTCTATTAATCCACCTTTATGCAATTTCAAGTCCATGTTTATGTTTGCATTGATACTGTTGTTTGGCACCTGGCGGTACTACTTTAACTGTTGAGAATTAATGAGGAAAGGAAATAAAGTCAGACATAATATTATCAACAATACATTCACACCAAGCAAAAGCCAAATGATACAATGACTAGAGTGGGAATGATTGTTTTGCAATAGTGCAGGTGAACAAGTGCTGGGGAATCAAGCACTCACAGAACTGAGTGGGCAAGCTGAGAGCAGAGGTGACTCTGCAGCATGCATCATGTTTTACACATTTTACCAATATGCACCATATTATTAAAAAAAATTTTATTGAAGCATAGTTAATTTACAATGTTCTGTTAGCTTCAGGTATACAGTAAAGCGATCCATTTATACATACATATTTATGTGTATATATATACATATATATGTGTATATACACATATATATGTATATTTTTCAGATTCTTTTCCGCTATAGGTTATTACAAGATATTGAATATAGTCCTCTGTGTAGTCCTTGTAGTTTACCTATTTTATATATAGTAGTATGTATATGTTAATCCCAAACTCCTAATTTATCCCCCTCCCCTGAACCTTTCCCCTTTGGTAACTGTAAGTTTATTTTCTAAGTCTGTGAGTCTATTTCTCTTTTGTAAATAAGTTCATTTGTATCATTTTTTTAGATTACACATATAAGTGATATCATATGATATTTGTCTTTCTCTGTCTGACTTACTTCACTTAGTATGATAATCTCTAGGTCCATCCATGTTGCTGCAAATGGCATTATTTCATTTTTTATGGCTGAGTACCATTCATCTGTTGATGGACATTTAGGTTGTTTACATGCTTGGCTATAAAATTTCTTTCTTTAGTTTTTAGGAATTCTATTTTGGCAAAGCAGAATCATCTAATACATTAAGTTACTGTTTTAAATTTGTGCCTTACTGAGTTTCCTTGGGTTTGATGTACGAATTTATTTTTGTTTGATAGTTGCATAGGAACTATACACATATGGTATTTGCAGCTAGATTTGTGTTTGTACATGTTAAAATATTATATTAAAATGTAGTCCTGTAAGAATCAATTTTCCTTTAAATAAGAGTATTGTTTATTCCATGTTGGGAAACACTGCTTCACAGGACATCAGTGCCATATTGTCCTTCAGAAGGTGTGAGCTGCTGGATGCTTCCTTGTTAAACTACTAAGTATAAATGAAACCTGACATGAGAGGAACATGTATTTGCATGAATTCTGAGGAACACTTCATCTTGCCATTTTGGATATATGGGATTTATGGGAAAGACCGCATCTATTTTGAGAAGCTCTTTGCTTAATTGCAATCTGACGGGACAGGGCCATTATGGGCTAACTCTGGGCTTTCACAGGCTGTAGTCAGGGATCCAAGCTTGGTGAAATAGAGAGAAAAGCACAGAGCAACCAAATGGGCCATTCTCGTTCTGTTTGAGGTTCAAGTCCATTCAGATTAATTATTTATATTTTCACTCAAGATAAAATTTTAAAGAAATTTATTTACATGTGCAATGATATTGTGGGGTCTTTCATGCTGTTTTGGGAATGAAACAATGAATCACATGGAACCCCATACTTCAGTAAGACAAGACATTGGGATAAACTGTAATAAGTGCCTCAGCAGAGGTGTAAAAAGTTATTAAAAAAGGAAAAACTGTGGATTTTGACTGAGTGTAAAGATGGGCTTTGAAGAGGAAACAGCTTTAATCAGGGCCATGAAGGATGGGTAAGATTTCACTGGAAGAAACAGGATCCCAGGCAGTGGGACAAGAGGTCCAGGAGGGTGAACTCCTGGACCTCTGATCACACAAGGCAGACAAGAGTCCAGTGTGGCCGGAACTCAGAGCTTATGATGGGGAGAGATGAGAAGTAAGGTTGAGGTGGGTTGAGACTGAATTCTGGGGTAAATTTCAATATGGAAATTTCTGAGAAAACCATGAATTTTAAAGCAAAATTGTAATAAGCTCATGAGGATGTTATAAAAACAATCCTGAAAGCATGCTTTTGTTCAACTTCTGCTGCAGAAAATGGAATACATGAAGAGCCTTTCCTTCAGGGACCTTATCTGCCATCAGGCAGTTACACACCCCTCAGTCAATCCATAGTCACTTGTAAATATCAGAGCTTTCTAACTCACAGGAGATTGATACTTTGATTATCCTCTTCCTTTGAATTGATGAGTCTGCAGATGTTCTCAAGCATCAGTGGTGGGTACTGATTGAATCCTCCTATTGAGAGAGGAAAATTATAGTTATATTTTTAAACTAGAAATTGTATTTGCTAGGGAAAGAGAACTCCAACAGGAATCTTCTTGAAGCAATAAATGTCACTAAAGTATTTCAGCACAATTTGGCTTGGGTGAGAACAGAAAATAGTAGCAACTAGAAATAGCATTCAGAATTTGATTTTAGAACATTTTGCAGCCAAAAAATTACTGGGGTCATGGAAACAGACCTCCTCAAATTGTTCATTTAAGGGTTAATTGTGATGCAGAGACACGATTTCCATATGTTCAGGCTAACATAATTTTATTCTGATCCTATAATACTTTTTCACTCAGACTTATGCTAATAGAAAAAGTAATATTTTATTACATCATGCTATTTCTGTGCTTCTGCACCAATTAACACTGATTTCCTAGGAGGAAAATAATCACAGGAAAGATTTTAGCTAACTGACCTAAATAATATGTTCCTTTACCTCTTTCTATTGTTGTTCTATAAACTGTGGAATACTGAGAAATATATAATTTTCCCCTCATTCAGGAAAATAAATAGGTTTTAGTGAAAGGAAATCTTTGACCATTGAATGATCGAAGACTCTGTGAAAATATCTCACAGAATGTTTATGGTTTTATAATAATCATATTTCTCTTGTTCTAAGATGAGCATTTTTTTCTATTTCTCTGAAATGAGACTATGTCTTCTTATCAATTGCAGTTGACAGTTGCTATTGGTGAGGAAGGAATAGTGATGCCATTGTTATCGCCTGTACATGTGGGAACAACAAACGTGCTAGCACCAAAACTTGTAGAATTGGGGTCAGCAGTTTAGAAGAAATTTCCAGAAGTATTAGTAAAGGAGACTTTTAACCTCTACAAACCAAGTGGTTATGGGAAGACAGTGAATTGGATGTGCTTAACAACATTGCTCAGATGGAAATCAAAAGTAAGCTAGCTCTAATAATTGCAAAGCCTAATTTAAGAGCCTAGCAAGACCAGTTTTGTGTTATTTCATAGAGTCTTTTTAAAGTACTGCTTCATTGGGGTGCATTGACATATACACACTACTGTACATAAAATGGATAACTAATAAGGACCTACTGTATAGCACAGGGAACTCTTCTCAATACTCTGTGATGACCTGTATGGGAAAAGAATCTTAAAAAGAGTGGATTTATTATATGTATGGCTGATTCACTTTGCTGTGCAGCAGGAGCTGGCACGGCATTTTAAATCAACTATACACCAACAAAAATTAAATTAAGAAAAGATTTTCTAAAAAAATCCGTCATCGATCTTGATGGTATAAAGAAAAATATTGCATGGGAAAAGATGGGTATCAATGACTCTGAGTCAAGAAAGAGCTCACAAAAGTCAAATTTTGACTAGAAGAAGTTTTAGGAATGCCTTAACCAAGTCTATTTCACATATATTCCCTTTTTATGTAAGCACAAGAGTGACATATCATAGTCTCTCTAAAAGAACTCTTTTGAAGACTATAAAATAAAAAAAACTCTAACTGGGATGTCAGTATCAACATTTAACTGAAAGCACTTTTTCTTTCATTTTTCATAATACAATGGTGCATTATACAATGGAAGGCATTTAGAGTTAAAGAAATAACATGATGTTCCCAAAGGGGTAATTACTGGATTCTTCAGTTGAATATAAGTCACAGGAGAAAGGGGAAGCTCCTTCTGCAATGAAGAGTGAACTTCCAAGTGAACTTGGAAGAGTGAACTTCCCAGACGTTGTCACTATGGTGGTATTGAAGATTCCTTGGTGGAGTCTTCCTAGGGTGGAAGATACCTACGGTGGTGGGATTGGTTCCAACAGAACCTAACTCTACACTTGTCAGATTCCCAGAAAGAAAAGGTTCAGCTCTGATTCCATGGGATCCTCTAGAGCAGGATTTCTCAACCTCAATGCTATTGACATTTTGGGCTGGATTGTTCTTTGCTGTGGGGGGCGCCCTGTGCATTGTAGGATATTTAGCAGCATCCTTGGTCTCTACCCACTAAATACCAGTAGTATCCTCTCTCTTAGTTCTGACAACCAAAATTGTCTCCAGACATTTCCAAATGTCATCTGGGGGGCAAAATCATCTCCAGTTAACCACCTCTATAGAAAGAGCATTTCTCACACCACTTGTGGTGAAGGGCAAGGTATTTTTATTTCTAGCCTTTTGCAGACTGATACTTTTGGTTTATATCTTGTTCAATGAGACAATGTCCACTGTTTATACACTTGTATAATGTGGCAATGTCACATTGCTTTAAAAGTTTCTAGATGCTTATTCTCAGTTTCTTTCTTTACTCATAGTTTATGGACTAACATGGTCCAATGGGTAACAATTTGTAGTCCATTGGCCTAGAACCTTTCTACTCAAAGTGTGATCTGTGACCAAAAGCATTGACATCACTGAAGAACCTGTTAGAAATGCAGAATATTAGGCTCCATCCTACACATACTGAATCAGAACCTCCATTTTAACAAGATTCCTGTGTGGTCTGTATGCTCAGACTCTTTGGGAGCAGCACTCTCACACAGATCTCCAGGGTACTCCAAGGTTGGAAATAAACCAGGTGTAGCAGGGAAAACTTTTATTTAAATGCTCAACCTGGAGACCACCTAAGAGCTGCTAGAACTTCTTTACATTGAGCAAGTGAAGTTCAGGAGATCTCCAGTCACTCTGTTCCTTCTAGTGCTGAGATTTTGGCTAAGAGACATTATATCATGAAAAAAGTCTCACCGCATTATGACCAAAGCATAAACAGGGTATAACCAAGATGTGTCCTATTCCTGTCCCCTTTTCACCATCTAATTCACATATTTTGGTTAGCTATAGATACAGAGGTATGTTAGGTTATCAATACTACTAACAAACACTAATTTATTAAAACAAAGAGAAAATAAAATAGTGACTTACGTCTAACTGAGTACACAAATGGCTTTAAAAACTTCACAACGTAATCCAGGTTTGGTTTATGAATTCTCCCAAGCTGTATCAGATGGTGATCAAGTGGGTGGCTGGCTAGCTCCTCCATGTCCTCCTTATGTGTAGAGCCCAGAGAAATCACAAATATGCCATAGCCTTGACACTTGGCCCTCAGAGCCATCTTCTTTAAGAATTCCTTTTTCTCATGATTTCTTCCAGCAGAGACTACAAAGATGACTCTATGTTTTCTCAGTTTGGGTGTTCCTGGGAAGAGATACTCCACAGTCCACAGTAGGGCACGGCCAATGGTGGATTCTCCATTTAGCTGTTGGAGGTAAGTCTGAATGTGCCTCTTCATTAGAGCTTGATTGTCATAAGTTGTAAACTCAAACTCTGTTTTTACCGCATCCTTCTTCCTCCCATCCCAAGGAGAGTAGCTCAACAAGGCAATCCTATCACCAGAGTCTGAGGTTACAGGGTCTGAGGCAATATCAAAGTTGTCAAGTATTGAGCTCACCAAGGCTTTGACATCCTTAAACTCATCACTTGTTATATTCCTAGAATTGTCTAAGAGGAAGGCGACATCCATGTATGAATTTTCAGGTAAGAAAATCTCTTTCTTGCAAGTATTTGGAAAACATTTATCTGAAAACACATAGAGACTTATCATTGGTTCAATGTTGGCACAAGAAGACACTGTTGTTTGAGATCTTCAAGTGAATAAGGGACTGATTACCAAAAATTAATCATCTGATCAATACCTCTTCAATCTCACATCATTTAAATTAATAAGGAATTTTCAACGTCCCCATAATTTCTGTGGCCACTAGCAGACAATTTGGGAATGTCTTTGTTGAAAGCAGATGTAAGTAAGATGTATACTTAAAGTCTATAAGACATGTCCAAACTCTTTTAGAAAATATTTTAAATATTTTAGAAGCTTTTGATACAAACTATCAAATTGTCCCCAGGAAAAGCCGAATCAATTGGGATAATCTTCTAAACCGATTTTCACATTCTATGGAAACTTCAAACATTACAGAGATTGAAACTCTGACATATGGTGTTGAAGGATTGGAAAACTTAGAATCTACAATCAAAAATATAATTCTTTGATAAAGGTAGATTTAATAACTCACCCAGAAGGCATTTAAGTGTTTCAGCACAATAAATTCTTCTCATTAGTCTTACCATAGCAAAGAATACAGTGCCGAAGTCTTTCTAATGGTTCATATTCCCCATTTGGAGGAACAGGAAGCACCTGAAATGTTCCCGTGTTGTCAAACTGCATTGAAAAAGAAGTATATGCTTACTTGCTCATTTTCTTTAGTCATCATCAGCAATACACTGTACACACACTTTAAGAGTTTGAAAAACACCTAACTAATGACCATCACCTTGCATTGTAGCCCATTGCTCTATTCAGTGCATCTTTATGCATACACACACACACACACACTATCCCCCCTTGATCCTAAACATAACCCAAGGAAGCATATAGAACAGGTATGAGCAACCCAATTTTATGATGAGGAAACTGCCACAAGTTAACCACAAGATTCACCCACTGGGGTAGATATTAATATCTCATTCTTATCTCCAAACCTGCAATTCTGCACTGAATTTTCACACACTTCTGATTATGCACCAGCTGTTTATATACTATACATCAGTTTCTGGGGTTGGGTCTTGCAGAAATTTTACATTCACAAGTTTCCTTTAGCCTCTTTAAGTAGTGATTCCAACTATTTCCAACCAATCACACTATCTAGAAGAAGGCATATCTTTCAGATGTCAAGTGGATTTCTCCAATCACAAATTCCAATCAAAAGTTTATTCCATATTACTCAGCCATAAAATAAGTGAAATAATGCCATTTGCAGCAACATGGATGGGCCTAGAGATTATCATACTAAGTGAAGTCAGAAAGAGAAAGACAGATACCATGTGACATCACTAGTGGAATCTAAAATATGACACAAATGAACATATCTACAAAACAGAAATAGACTCCCAGACATAGAGAACAGACTTGTGATTGCCAAGGGGGTGGGAGGGGAGGGATGGATTGGGAATTTGGGATTAGAAGGTGTAAACTATTATATGTAGAATGGATAAACAACAAGGTCCTACTGTATAGCAAAGGGAACCATATTCAATATCCTGTGGTAAACCATAATGGAAAAGTATATAAAAGAGAATGTATATGTATGCCTATATATATATGTGTGTGTGTGTGTGTGTATACATATATATATAACTGAATCACGTTCTGTACAGCAGAAATTAACACAGCATGTAAATCAACTATACTTCAATTTTTAAAAGTTCTATTCCAAAAGTATGTAGACAGAGGACACTAAGTCTATTCAAAATTCTTGGTAGTACACTGCCTGATTTTGTCTGTTTCTTGATTATATTTTGCTTTGATACTCACTGAAATGGGCAATATATAGCATTCATTCATTCAGACTCAATAACTATATATTGGGCATTTACTCTGTATGAGGCACCATGCAATACAGACAATTTAATTACAATAATAGAAATCTACAATTCCCAGGTGATGAGGGGATCTCTCAATCAACAGAGATGCTCATGCTTTTGTTCTTTCTCCCTTGTGAAATTAAAAGGTAGAAAAACCACCCCCTCTGTTTTTCTGTAAAGTGCTGACTGAGCATTTGGTAATATTTATTATCATTCCAGCCTTATAGTTAGAAAGTAGCTACTACATTCCTACTCTCTAGTTTTTATGAAACTGGATACTTTGGGTGTCATTTTGTGTTTGACCTTGTTGGTCCCCCATGTAAAGATTAACTGCAACCTTGGTAATCAAGGAAGTTTATTCACAGGAGTCAACCACATGTTCTTCATTCATCCATGCATTCATTCAACAAATATTTATTGAATGGCTACAATGTTAAATAGGTAATATTCTAGGTGCTGGAGATACAGAAATGAACAAAGCAG
The DNA here is from genome assembly GCF_008692025.1 of Phocoena sinus. Lineage (NCBI taxonomy): Eukaryota > Metazoa > Chordata > Mammalia > Artiodactyla > Phocoenidae > Phocoena > Phocoena sinus. Next base: position 11,321,629 of record NC_045766.1, on the reverse strand, counting down.
ATAAAATCTCTATCCTAAAAAAAAAAAAAAAAAAAAAAAAAAAAAAATCTCTATCCTACATTCTAGTGGGGGGACATATACCATAACAAAACCAATAAATAAATTATCTATGTTGGGAAGTAATTATTTTTATAGAAACGACTTCAAATTCCTACAATCCTTTCTGTCAGGATCTATTCTCCCTATGACTCCTATTTCCAAAATATTCATGGATATCTTACGATTATTGACTCTCTTCATGTTATAGAGGGCTTTTCTTTTTATAGTAGACATGTGTATTTGTGTAAAAATAGACCTTTATAGGGCTTCCCTGGTGGCGCAGTGGTTGAGAGTCCGCCTGCCAATGCAGGGGACACGGGTTCGTGCCCCGGTCCGGGAAGATCCCACATGCTGCGGAGCGGCTGGGCCCGTGAGCCATGGCCGCTGAGCCTGCGCGTCCGGAGCCTGTGCTCCGCAACGGGAGAAGCCACAACAGTGAGAGGCCGCGTACCACAAAAAAAAAAAAAAAAAAAAAAAGACCTTTATAGCCTCTTGGATGACATAATGATTCCACCCAGGTCCAGGAGCATGTATTTCATGGATAATGAGTAGATTTTAAAATAGTTGAACAGTAGATGGAGAAGTTCTTCAGTTTGCGGGGAGAAAGAGGGAAGCAAAGATCCCATGAGAATCTGTGAATCCAAAAGTGATGGAACCTCTCTTGGGAAAAAGGGTTCATACCCATCAAAGTTTTACACATTAAGGGTTCAAAAACCCCATAAACTTCACCTATTACAGGTTAAGACCAGCTGTTCAATGAGATACAGCTAGCAGATGACAGATTTGAGAAACACCAGGTTGGCAGAGGGCTGGTAAAGCATTATATTGATAGCCCTATTTCAAATCTTGATTTAGCCACTTAATAGCTGTACAAAATTGAAGAAGTCACTCAAACTCTCTGGGCCTCAGTTTCCTGATTTTTAAATGGAGATAACGTGCATTTACTTCAGAGGGTTGGCGAATGCCTGAGTGTGTATGTAAAGCTCTAGGGACAGTGCCTGGTGCCCAGCAGGACCTGAACAAAGGTGGCTGCTATCATTGGCTACTGTGCTTATTAAAAATTGGATTTCATGGACCCTGGCAACAATACAGCTGTGAAAATTGCAAAGGGGTCAAGAGGCCACATCTGTCCCCCTACTCCCCAGTATTCCTGTCCTGCCAGTACTAATATCTTAAAAATAAATATGTTGACCAGGGAAGTACCTACCTCAAAAGCCTCCTCAAGGGAAACTCTTTCATTAAAAGCAAAGACTGCAGGGCTGATATCCAAGGCACTAAACTCCATGGTGGCTGTGATGATGGATGACCTACTGGCAGATTGTCCATTGCTAAAAAACACAGCGACTCTCTGCACATTGGCTCCTGCTAACGTCCGCTTGAAGATGTTCCGAGCCACAAACTTCATTGAGTTACCAATGTCTCGGACTTCTCCAGAGTTTTGATATTTAATTTGGGAAAGAAGCTGAAGGAGTTGCTTCTTACTATGGTAGTCAGACCCACGGATGAGGTAGTTGGTGTCTAAGTCGAAGGAAACCACAACAACTCTTGCTCCCACAGGGCAATTATTTTCCCTGATGTGAAGGTCATTGACAATAGAAATGATGATGTCCCTCGTTTCATTAAATCTCTGCTCTGTGATATCGTAGGACTGGTCCAGGGCAAATACTAGCTCTGTTGGATACACTGGACACTTTTCTACAAAAATGAGAAGCAAAAGTATTAAGTTATTTCACTGGGTCAAAAGCCTTTCCCATTCCCTTTACTCCAGCGAGATAGGTTGACACTGAGGTCTGGGAAAATGCAAGTGTCACGTAAACCCTAGAACCAGAGGTACCCACATGTAAAGGGAGGAAAAGACTCTCCTTTGTTAGTTTGAAGGTGTTACCTAAATACAGAGCAGTGATATTTTGCTATATAATGCTCAGACTTCACTGCCCACCATCAGTTTACTATTTAAAAAGAAATTGGTAGGAGTATTTGAGCTGATGGAACTTGCTGTATCTTGATTGTGGTGGTGATTACATGAATCTATGCATGTGTAAAAACTGAACAAAAGAGTGAATTTTACTGCATGGAAAAATTTTAAAGGAAACTATGGCTTATCAGAAAATCTGAAGGTAAGGTAACCCTCTTGCACTGTTGGTGGGAATGTAAATTCATACAGCCACTATGGAGAACTGTATGGAGGTCCCTTAAAAAACTAAAAATAGAATTACCATATGACCCAGAAATCCCACTACTGGGAATATACCCAGAGAAAACCATAATTCAAAAAGAATCATGTAACACAATGTTCACTGCAGCTCTATTTACAATAGCCAGGGCATGCAAGCAACCTAAATGCCCATCGACAGATGAATGGATAAAGAAGCTGTGGTACATATATATGCTGGAATATTACTCAGCCATAAAAAGGAACAAAATTGGGTCATTTGTAGAGACGTGGATGGATCTGGAGACTGTGATACAGAGTGAAGTAAGTCAGAAAGAGAAAAATAAATATTGTATATTAACGCATATATGTGGAACCTAGAAAAATGGTACAGATGACCAGTTTGCAGGGCAGAAATAGAGACACAGATGTAGAGAACAAACATATGGACACCAAGTGGGGAAAGTGGTGGTGGGGGGTGGTGGTGGTGTGATGAATTGGGGGATTGGGATTGACATGTATATACTAATATGTATAAAATGGATAACTAATAAGGACCTGCTGTATAAAAAAAAAAATTCAAAAAAAAAATCTGAAAGTTTATTCTCTTCAAAAATCTTCGGAAATGGGGCTTCCCTGGTGGCGCAGTGGTTGAGAGTCCGCCTGCTGATGCAGGGGTCACAGGTTCGTGCACCAGTCCAGGAAGATCCCACATGCCACGGAGCGGATGGGCCCATGAGCCATGGCCGCTGAGCCTGCGTGTCCGGAGCCTGTGCTCCGCAACGGGAGAGGCCACAACAGTGAGAGGCCCACGTACCGCAAAAAAACAAAACAAAACAAAACAAAAAACTTCAGAAATGATCTACTAATAATGATAAAGTCAGCTGGAAGATTTTCATCCACTTATGTGCAAACATTTATTGAGTATCCACCATGTGAAATGCAGGGTAACATGTGCTGTGAGATACATACGAAGATGAACAAATCCAAGTTTGCCCTCGAGGAACTTGTCTGGGGAAGATCACGATATTGAAAGGTAGAGAGTGATTATTATTCTTCACAGGAATTCAGAGGACAAAGAGGCTGTTTCCAGAGAGAGAGGATTTCAGGGGCTTTGGGATGACAGCGAGGGTGGCAGGAGGAAGGGGGCAGCACAGTGGACCATGGCAGGCTTTCAACAAGCTATTATAAAGATGGGACTGTCTGTAATCTCCAACTCAATCCTAATAGTTTTATGATGACTGCACTTTGGGAATTTCATAGGTAATCTGCCCTATGTATCAAACCAAACTTTTCAAAGTCCTTGTTAAAGTCTGAACACAGGAAGAGAAAATGAAATTATTTAAAAATTAAGCACCCCCTCATCTACATCTACTCTCCCCAATCTGGCTAACTATCAAAATGCATAAAACTCAAAATATAGCATCTCCCCACCATTGTTACCAGTAACAGAAATAGAAGAGGAAGTGTTGATTTTGAGATGTATTTTGAATCAAGACATTTTGCTGTGAAGAAATTTTTAAAATATGCAAGCCAATAATGAACAAGAAAATGAGAAAAATGGACTATGCCTTATTTCTTAGCCCTATACTAAAAATGATTAATGAAGTGGTAGATAGCATCTTCAGAGCTGACCTATCATCACAGATTTTCCTAGAAGGCAGCAGCAGTTTCCATTTATTTTTAATCTCTCCCTTTCTTAGTGCCCAGTAGGGTACCTGATAAATTTAATTCAAACCCCTGATGTTTTACTGAGTGCTTAGATTTACTAAGAATTTTTTTTTTTTTTTGGAATAAAGTGAATGGTGCCAAACTTTGGGATGAGCTCAAAGATCTGGTGGATCTATGTCAGCAGGCCTCTAGGAGACCAGGAGCTCTTGGAGTTGACTTAACCGGCTCAGAGGTGACATCATCCGAGGGGTCTAAGGCAACACAGAACACCGACTGTAGTCTAGGCCCCAAGAAGACGATCCTCCATCCTCTGGGTCAGGCTGACGAGTGGTGGGCACATGGAGGTGAAAGGTGTGAATGGAGGTCAGAGAGAGGAAAGGAAACATTGCCCGTCCAAGGAGCCAGTGTCCATGGACTCAGCAGCAGATGGAACAACAGAATGGGTCAGGCAGCGAGCAGCCCTGCACTGAATTGCCCAGCAACACAGGACCTACCCCGTGAAGAAAATTAGTTTGAAACTGGCAGGACCTGGAAAGAACAGCAATGTGAAAGATCTGGGAGCTGGCAGTCAGCATTTTATAGTTAAGTCCAAACATGACACTTAAAATTATAGTCATAATAAGTGTCTGCACAGAAGGAAGAAGTCTCTTTTCCCATGGGGATGAGAGTTTCTTATTTTTTCTTTGTGAAGTGTTTATTCAAATATTTTGCCCATTTACTTTTATTTTTTTTATTTATTGAAGTATAGTTGATTTACAGTGTTGTGTTAGTTACAACAAAGTGATTCAGTTAGACATACATATATATATATATTTTTTTCCCAATTCTTTTCCCTTATAGGTTGTTATAAACTATTGAGTATAGTTCCTTGTGCTATACAGTAGGTCCTTGTTGGTTATCTATTTTATATATAGTAGTGTGTATATGGTCTTGTCAGAATGCAAGAATTATTTCAGCAAGCTGCATAATATGGTAAGAATACTCACCTTTCCAACAAGCTATAAAGAGGAGAGAGAGAGAAAGAGTCTGTTACACTTTTGGAATGCTGACTAAAATTAATCCAAAAAATAAAATTTCGACAAAGTTTAATGTTCTGTTTAACTCTAATTGCAAATGGGGCTAGTTTCTAGTAACAGGAAGCCAAGGTTAAAGGATGGAGGAGGGTGGACACAGAAGTTTATTATTTTGTGGATCTTCCTGACCTTTCCTTCTTGTGAGCTGTGGCCAGCAGACATTAGCAGAATTCTGGTTGAAATTTGAATCACTGATCACTTGTTTTAGAAACAGAACAGATGAGCCTCTGATTAAAAGGTAAGATAGCTAAAATTCAATTTGTTTTGTCTCTATTTTACAGCCTTCTGAGAGCCATTCAACAAGGCAGGACTAAAATACGGGGTCTTATTTTCTTCCCTGATGAGCACCTTGGGAACCTCTATTTTTCTGCAGAGCTGTGGAGATTTCCAAATGAACTTCGTCTCTGCTAAAAAAAAATACAGCTCTTGTGTTTGTGTGATCTTGTATCCAGATTGAGGGAACCCCCTTCTTTCTCCCGAGCATCTGATTTCTCCAAGTGATTTACCTGGTAAGCATGAGATGTAACAGGGGGAAATATTGGCAAATCTTGAAGAAAGCACAGGCCTGACAATTTCCATGTTCATTTTACTCAATCCCTAGGAAGCAAATGAATCACTCCGAGACAATAAAAGATTTTACTAGCCCTGGCAACAAATTGGTCATCCATCCTGCTGGCCCACAGCCCACAGACACCCTCACATCAACCCTAGGAACATTTTTGTTTGTCTTCATCCTACAGTTGCTGAGATGCTGACTGCCAACAGAGAGCACACAGAACTCACGGCCTCCTCTGCATCTCAAGGCCTGAAATAGATCTCTCTTCCTGACTAAGAAGTCCCATTTGTTAACCTCCAGCCCAGCTGTGAGGCCAGAAGAACAAACTCTAGAATTAGGTGCATTTGTCTGAGTTTCAGTCTGGGGAAACTACTTGACCTCCTTTAGGGTGTTTCTTTTTTTCAATTTAGCTTTTCCTAAAAATTCTCTTTCTTATGTCTCTCCTTCTAAGACTCCAATTACTTGGGCCCTCCTGTTTTATTCCCAACCTCCCTTTCTCTCTCCTTTCTCCCCAGCTTCCTAGATCTCTTACTTTATTTTGGGGGAAGTTCCCACCCACCATCCCAGGGCCCTCATGCCAGTGTGGCTGGAGCTGCTGTAGGGCTGAAGAACAAACATGGTGCAGAAGGAGTCCAACCTTGCAGGGCATCTGAATTAGCTCCAAAGGCCTGTCACCCAAACCCCTATCTCAGTTCTGTATTCTAGAGTTCCATGCTCTCTGATCAGCACCCTGTCTGGTTATAGACTCTGCCCACTCCCCAACAACCCCTTAATTTCTTGGCTAACTCCTTTCATGCAGTGTTGGAAAATGCCCTCACACCCCAAATCCTCCAAGATAGGTATTCACCTCCCTGCCCCTTCCACCCCTTGGGTCTTCCCTGATTTAGATCACACACTCCTCTCCCTACAATAGCTCTCCCCTTGTCCTCTCCCTGTGCCCCAGGCTGGTTCTCACCTCCTCCCTGTGCTGAAGAGCCTTTCAGCTCTCAAGTGACATGTTTGACATGGGTTCCCCCACTCAACCTTGGAGTTTTCTCCACTGGCTGCTTCTTGCCACTTTCCAAGTTGCCCACACCTGGGACTTCCTCATCTCTGCAGTGCCATTTTTTCTGGTGTTGGGCCCACTCTTTTTGCTAATGGATCTCCCTGGGTTCAATCCTTGGAATTCCATTTCTGTCTCTCTAGTTTCACATCCTTTGGAAGCTCATTCATCCCTGTGGCTCTAAGGACGTTAGTAACTCCAGCTTCCATTCTGCCTGTAGATCATTTCACTTTAGGGTCTACACAGCATTCCTCTGCCTCTAAAATGTTTAAACTCATCACTTCTTCCTACCAATAGATTTTCTTCACAATTCTTCCTCTCTCTTCTCATCCTCAGTGGTACCAAACCTCTCCCGCTGTGGCCTTAGAGTTTTAATTTATTTTTTATTTTATTTTAATTATTTATTTTTTTATACAGCAGGTTGTTAGTTATCTATTTTATACATATTAGTGTATACATGTCAATCCCAATCTCCCCATTCATCCCACCCCACTTCCTCCCCCCGGCTTTCCTCCCTTGGTGTCCATACGTTTGTTCTCTACATCTGTGTCTCTATTTCTGCCTTGCAAACTGGTTCTTCTGTACCATTTTACCAGATTCCACATATATGCATTAATATACGATATTTGTTTTTCTCTTTCTGACTTACTTCACTCCATATGACAGCCTCTGGGTACAACCGTGTCTCTACAAATGACCCAATTTCATTCCTGTTTATGGCTGAGTAATATTCCATTGTATATATGTACTACATCTTCTTTAGCCATTCATCTGTCAGTGGACATTTAGGTTGCTTCCATGACCTGGTTATTGTAAATAGTGCTGAAATGAACATTGGGGTGCATGCATCTTTTTGAATTATGGTTTTCTCAGGGTATATGCCCAGTTGTGGGATTGCTGGGTCATATGGTAATTCTATTTTTAGTATTTTAAGGAACCTCCATACTGTTCTCCATAGTGGCTGTATCAATTTACATTCCCACCAAGAGTGCAAGACGGTCCCATTTTTTCCACACCCTCTCCAGCATTTATAGTTTGTAGAGTTTGCCATGACGACCATTCTGACTGGTGTGAGGTGATAACTCATTGTGGTTTTGATTTGCATTTCTCTAATGATTAGTTATGTTGAGCATCTTTTAATGTGCTTCTTGGCCATCTGTATGTCTTCTTTGGAGAAATGTCCATTTAGGTCTTCTGCGCATTTTTGGATTGGGTTGTTTGTTTTGTTAATATTGAGCTACATGAGCTGTTTATATAATTTGGAGATTAACCTTTTGTCCGTTGATTCATTTGCAAATATTTTCTCCCATTCTGAGGGTTTTCTTTTCATCTCATTTATAGTTTCCTTTATTGTGCAAAAGCTTTTAAATTTCATTAGGTCCCATTTGTTTATTTTTGTTTTCATTTCCATTACTCTAGGAGGTGGGTCAGAAAAGCCCTTGCTGTGATTTATGTCAAAGAGTGTTCTTCCTATGTTTTCCTCTAAGAGTTTTATAGTGTATGGCCTTATATTTAGGTCTTTAGTCCATTTTGAGTTTATTTTTGTGTATGGTGTTAGGAAGAGTTCTAATTTCATTCTTTTACATGTAGCTGTTCAGTTTTCCCAGCAGCACTGTTTTTTCTCCATTGTTTATCCTTGCTTCCTTTGTCACAGGTTAATTGACCATAGGTGCGTGGGTGCATCTCTGGGCTTTCTATCCTGTTCCATTGATCTATATGTCTGTCTTTGTGCCAATACCATACTGTCTGATTACTGTAGCTTTGTAGTATAGTCTGAAGTCTGGGACCCTGATTCCTCCAGCTCTATTTTTTCCCCTCAGGATTGTATTGGCTATTTGGGGTCTTTTGTGTCTCCATACAAATTTTAAGATTTTTTGTTCTAGCTCTGTAAAAAAATGTCACTGGTAATTTGAGAGGGATTGCATTGAATCTATAGATGGCTTTGTGTAGTACAGTCGTTTTCACAATACTGATTCTTCCAATCCAAGAACATGGTATATCTCTCCATCTGTTTGTGTTATCGTTGATTTCTTTCATCAGTGTCTTATGGTTTTCTGAGTACAGGTCTTTTACCTCCTTCAGGAGGTTTATTCCTAGGTATTTTATTCTTTTTGTTGTGATGGTGAATGGGATTGTTTCCATAACTTCCTTTTCTGATCTTTCATTGTTAGTGTATAGGAATGCCAGAGATTTCTGTGCATTAATTTTGTATCCTGCAACTTTATCAAATTCATTGATTAGCTCTAGTAGTTTTCTGGTGGCATCTTTAAGATTATCTATGTATAGCAGCATGTCATCTGTAAACAGTGACAGTTTTACTTCTTCTTTTCCAATATGTATTCCTTTTTCTTCTCTGATAGCGGTGGGTAGGGCTTCCAAAACTATGTTGAATAATAGTGGTGAGAGTGTACATCCTTGTCTTGTTCCTGGTCTTAGAGGAAATGCTTTCCGTGTTTCACCATTCAGAATGCTGTTTGCTGTGGGTTTGCTGGATATAGCCTTTATCATGTTGAGGTAGGTTCCCTCTATACCCACTTTCTGGAGAGTTTTTATCATAAATGGGTGTTGAATTTTGTTAAAAGCTTTTTCTGCATCTACTGAGATTATCATATGGTTCTTATCCTTCAGTTTGTTAATATGGTATATCACATTGATTGATTTGTGTATATTGAAGAATCCTTGCATCCCTGGATAAATCCCACTTGATCATGGTGTATGATCCTTTTAATGTGTTGTTGGATTCTGTTTGCTAGCATTTTGTTGAGGACTTTTGCATCTATATTCATCAGTGATATTGGTCTGTAATTTTCTTTTTCTGTAGTATCTTTGTCTGGTTTTGGTATCAGGCTGATGGTGGCCTCATAGAATGAGTTTGGGAGTGTTTCTTCCTCTGCAATTATTTGGAAGAGTTCAAGACGGTTGCGTGTTAGCTCTTCTCTAAATGTTTGATAGAATTCACCTGGGAAGCCATCTGGTACTGGACTTTTGTTTGTTGGAAGATTTTTAATCGCAGTTTCAATTTCATTACTTGTGATTGGTCTGTTCATATTTTCTACTTCTTCCTAGCTCAGTCTTAGAAGGTTATACCTTTCGAAGAATTTGTCCATTTCTTCCTGGTTGTCCATTTTATTGGCATAGATTTGCTTGTAGTAGTCTCTTAGGGTGCTGTGTATTTCTGTGGTGTCTGTTGTAACTTTTCCTTTTTCATTTCTAATTTTATTGATTTGAGTCCTCTCCCTCTTTTTCTCAATGAGTCTGGCTAATTGTTTATCAATTTAGTTTATCTTCTCAAAGAGCCAGCTTTCACTTTTATTGATCATTGCTACTATTTTCTTTGTTTCTATTTCATTTATTTCTGCTTGATCTTTATGATTTCTTTCCTTCTGCTAACTTTGGGTTTTGTTTGTTCTTCTTTCTCTAGTCCCTTTAGGTGTAAGGTTAGATTATTTATTTATGATTTTTCTTGTTTCTTGAGGTAGGCTTGTATTGCTATAAACTTTCCTCTTAGAACTGCTTTTGTTGCATCCATAGGTTTTGGATCACTGTGTTTTTGTTGTAATTTGTCTCTAGGTGTTTTTTGATTTCCTCTTTGATTTCTTCAGTGATCTCTTAGTTATTTAGTAACTCATTGTTTAGCCTCCATGGGTTTGTATTTTTTACGTTTTTTTTTCCCTGTAATTCATTTCGAATCTCACAGCGTTGTGGTTGGAAAAGATGTTTGATATGATTTCAGTTTTCTTAAGTTTACCAAGGCTGATTTTTGACCCAAGATATGATTTATCCTGGAGAATGTTCCATGTGCACTGGAGAAGAAAGTGTGATCTGCTGTTTTTGAATGGAATGTCCTATAAATATCAATTAAATACACCTGGTCTATTGTGTCATTTAAAGCTTGTGTTTCCTTATTAATTTTCTCTCTGTATGATATGTCCATTGGTATAAGTGAGGTGTTAAAGTCCCCCACTATTATTGTGTTACTGTCGATTTCCTGTTTTATAGCTGTTAGCATTTGCCTTATGTATTGAGGTGCTCCTATGTTGGGTGCATATATATTTATAATTGTTATATCTTCTTCTTGGATTGAACCCTTGATCATTATGTAGTGTCCTTCCTTGTCTCTTGTAACATTCTTTATTTTAAAGTCTGTTTTATCTGATACGAGTATTGTTACTCCAGCTTTCTTTTGATTTCCATTTGCATGGAATATCTTTTTCCATCCCCTCACTTTTAGTCTGTATGTGTCCCTTGGACTGAAGTGGGTCTTTTGTAGACAGCATATATATATATATATCTTGGTTTTGTATCCATTCACTAAGCCTGTGTCTTTTGGTTGGAGCATTTAATCCATTAACATTTGAGGTAATTATTAATATGTATGTTCCTATTACCATTTTCTTAATTGTTTTGGGTTTGCTTTTGTAGGTCCTTTACTTCTCTTGTGTTTCTCACTTAGAGAAGTTCCTTTAGCATTTGTTGTGGAGCTGGTTTGGTGGTGCTGAATTCTTTTAGCTTTTGCTTGTCTGTAAAGCTTTTGATTTCTCCATTGTATCTGAATGAGTTCCTTGCTGGGTAGAGTAATCTTGGTTGTAGGTTTTTCCCTTTCATCACTCTAAATATATCATGCCACTCCTCCCTGGCTTGTAGAGTTTCTGCTGAGCAATCAGTTGTTAACCTTATGGGGGTTCCCTTATATGTTACTTGTTGTTTTTCCCTTGTTGCTTTTAATAATTTTTCTTTGTCTTTAATTTTTGTAAATTTGATTACTATGTGTCTCGGTGTGTTTCTCCTTGGGTTTATCCTGTCTGGGACTCTCTGTGCTTCCTGGACTTGGGCAGCTATTTCCTTTCCCATGTTAAGGAAGTTTTCAACTATAATCTCTTCAAATATTTTCTGAGATCCTTTCTCTCTCTCTCCTTCTGGGACTGGTATAATGCAAATATTGGTCCGTTTAATGTTGTCCCAGAGGTCTCTTAGGGTGTCTTCATTTATTTTCATTCTTTTTTTCTTTATTCTGTTCCATGGCAGTGAATTCCACCATTCTGTCTTCTTCCAGGTCAGTTATCTGTTCTTCTGCCTCAGTTATTCTGCTATTGATTCCTTCTAGTGTATTTTTCATTTCAGTTATTGTATTGTTCATCTCTGTTTGTTTTTTCTTTAAATCTTCTAGGTCTTTGTTAAACATTTTTGCATCTTCTCAATCTTTGCCTCCATTCTTTTTCCAAGGTCCTGGATCATCTTCACTATCAATATTCTGAATTCTTTTTCTGGAAGGTTGCCTATCTCCACTTCATTTAATTGTTTTCCTGGGGTTTTATCTTGTTCCTTCATCTGGTACATAGCCCTCTGCCTTTTCATTTTGTCTGTCTTTCTGTGAATGTGGTTTTTGTTCCACAGGCTTCAGGATTGTAGTTCTTGTTTCTATAGTATTCCCTCTGGTAGATGAGGCTATCTAAGAGGCTTGTGCAAGCTTCCTGATGGGACGGACTGGTGGTGGGTAGAGCTGGGTGTTGCTCAGAGCTCAGTAAAACTTTAATCTACTTGTCTGGTGATGGGTGGGGGTGAGTGCCCTCCCTATTCGTTGTTTGGCCTGAGGTGACCCAGCACTTGAGGCTACAGGCTCTTTAGTGGTGCTAATCATGGACTCCAGGAGTGCTCATGCCAAGGAGTACATCCCAGAACTTCTGCTGCCAGTGTCCATTTCCCTGCAGTGAGCCACAGCCACCCCCCACCTCTGCAGGAGACCCTCCAACACTAGCAGGTAGGTCTCATTCAGTCTCCTATGAGGTCACTCTCCTTCTCCCTAGGTCCTGATACACACACTACTTTGTGTTTGCCCTCCAAAAGTGGAATCTCTGTTTCCCCCAGTCCTGTTTAAGTTCTGCAATCAACTCCTGCTAGCCTTCAAAGTCTAATTCTCTGGGAATTCCTCCTCCTGTTGCTGGACCCCCAGGCTGGGAAGCCTGACATGGGTCTCAGAACCTTCAATCCAGTGGGTGGACTTCTGTGGTATAATTGTTCTCCATTTTGTGAGTCACCCACTCACCAGTTATGAGATTTGATTTTATCATGATTGCACCCCCTCCTACCATCTCATTGTAGTTTCTCCTTTGTCTTTGGATGTGACGTATCTTTTTTAGTGAGTTCCAGTGTCTTCCTGTCAATGATTGTTCAGCAGTTACTTGTGATTCTGGTGCTCTTGCAAGAGGGAGTCCTTACAGTTGTTTTAAACTTGTTTTTGTTGTTGGTCTTTCCTGGCCATACACTTGCAATGACTACATTTTTATCCAGTCTCTTATAATAAGTCTTTCTGATTTTCCCATTTTCCATTCTTCTGATTGTGATTGTATAGGCATGATTATAAATTGAAATGGAAACATGAAGAAAGTCAAATCACCTAGAATTCTACCACCCTAACACAATACATGGTTACATTTTCCCAATTCCTCTTCTAGTATTTGTTTCTATGTATATATATTTACCTATATGTAAAAATGAAGAGTCAATTTAATTTTCTAGTTTTTAATGACAATATTTTTCATATTTGTGTGAGTCTTCATAAAAATCATATCTGCTTAATATTTTGTCAGAGCATGATGGACTATAACCCAATTATTCTATAAGTATAAACAGTCTACTTATATAGTCATTTTTCTCTAATGTATAATATTTCAACAACCTCTGTACCTATAGTTTTTTTCCCCTTTATTTCCTTAGCATAAATTTCCAGAAATGAGTTCACTGGGTTTCTTTCTACCTCATATTCTCTTTGATCATAACGAAAGACAACCTCTCTCTTTGTTGACCCTGCTTTATTCCTTTGCTGAAACTACTATTTTTTTTAAAAAAATTATTTTATTGAAGCATAGTTGATTTACAATGTTGTGTTAAATTCTCCTGTACAGATAAGTGATTCAGTTATTCATATATATACATATACACATTATTTTCCATTATGGTTTATCTCAGGATAGTGAATATGCTTCCCTGTGCTACACAGTAGGACCTTGTTGTTTACCCTTTCTATATGTAATAGTTTGCACCTGCTAATCCCAAACTCCCAATCAATCCCTCCCCACCCCCCACCCCTTTGGCAAACACAAGTCTGTTCTCTATGTCTCTGAGTCTGTGAAACTATTCTCTTGCTGCTTCCCATCACTTCCTATAACCAGATTCAATGACTTCCATTCAAGCAGCCTTCATTAATTAAGTAGCCAAACAACCCCAGATCCCCATGTCCATCCCTTTAACACCATGCCCTCCAGGCCTTTGTACATAATTGTTATACTACTGTGAGCTGAGTCACACACCTTTTGAGTTGGTCACTGATTGTTTCCCACAGGCATGTTTTCTCTCCCTCTAGGAAACACACCTCTGAGCTAAGGCATGTGCCTTTTCCTTCCTCCTTTGTTGTGAGCTGTTCCCACAGCAGGCACTCACAGCAAGCCTGCTGCCAAGGACATATGGTTTCTCAACCAGTGAGTTCAGCCTACTGATTCCACATCCCCACACTGCCTTCATCCTAAGTGCCCTCACTAATCAATGATGCTCTACAAGAGACAGATACTCACGACTATGGTCCCGCATGAACTGGATTAGATCACATTGCTGTACATGAAAAAGGAGAGAGAAAATAAGAAACATGAACGCAGTGAATTCCAAGTAGCCATATTCATTTCCCAGTGAACAGGTTGCATTTTTGTGTGTGTGAATAAGGCGATACATACAGAATATACCCGCTGCCCTGCCATGCCTTTAGGGCCCTAGGAAAACAAAAACAGAGCAAGTTATTGGTATGTGAATTGGAGTCTTCAGTGCTTTTCCCCCACACACTGAGAGTATAAACGTTTCCGTTTCAGTGTTTGATCAATTAAGCTAATGTCTACCTAGAATGAACTGAATGACTTTTCTAGGACGACAAGAAGGAAAGAAACAAAAGTACTTTTTAAAGATACTTGTACTGCAGATAGAACATTTAGAAGGCATTTCTCATAATAATACTTAAAATTATAAACAGCAGGCTTCCCAAAGAGTAGCATGAAGGAGAGACATTTACTGAAGTATATTTAAAACACTGGCAGCAGCACACAGCCTCAACATATGTGGAAAAAAAAAGACAATTATATAGCTAAATGGACATTACACAGAAGGAGAGCATACACACTAAGCTCATAAATGCTGAAGGTGATGGAGGAAAGGAATACAGATAATTGGGTGAGATGTCAGGGAAGGCGCTAAACACAGTCAGCTCCCTTTCTTGACAAGTGTGAGCTTTTCTCATTTTCTTTTTAATTCCTTTTTATCAGGATCAGCCTTCTTCTTGGCAGTTGGTTCTTAATGTGTTTGCACATATGAATCCCTTTGGGCAGCTTTTAAGTATTATTATGAGAAATGCCTTCTAAATGTTCTATCTGCAGTGCAAGTATCTTTAAAAAGTACTTTTGTTTCTTTCCTTCTTGTCGTCCTAGAAAAACCATTCAGTTCAGTCTAGGTAGACATTAGCTTAATTGATCAAACACTGAAAGCTAGGATGTTTGCTGGCTTCAGAAAATGCTGTCACATGCTCATGATTGCTGTATGATTTCACTGACCCCTCAGAAGCTCATCCATGAATGTCAGTGTAAGAACCTCTGTTCTAAATGACAACTGGGCATCTGTCCATCCATCCATCTATCCATCCATCCATTCATCCATCCATTGAACAGTTAAGTGTCTGCTGAATGCTGATGTGGCCCACTGTGTGCTGCTGGTATTAACCAGAACTGTCATGGCATCCATGATTCTACCCACTGGGGGCATATTTTCTTCCTGACCCAAATCAAGAAATATGCATCTCACTAAAAGATTCAGAGTCTTATTTTTCCATTTACAAGTGACAGCAGAAAACAGAAAAAAAAATGCACAGCCATTTAAACAGAGAGAGGAAGAGTTTCCAGCTAATGAATAGAGTAGGCAGCCCATATCCTACAGAAGATCGGAACTGTGGAGAGTAAGTTCCAAAAGACTGAGTTTAAGAATAACTTAGAGCAACTCCTTAAGGAGAGACTGAGGACCACAGGCATGAGACAGAGAAACCATGGTATACCAGACCAGCATGGCCAAACACAAGAGCAGGAGGATATGGGACCTCCAGGGAGAGCTCCAGAATCTGGAAAGGAGGCAAATCCAGACCAGTCCAGATTGACTCAGAGACCAGATTCTCACCCACATGACTAAGAATAGTCACCAGTTCCTTAATTCAAAAGAAAGAAAAGATTGTACCAGAGTATCCTTCACAGTGAGTTGATTACCATTCTACTACAGATTCAGTTTTCCACAAAACATCCAAGTTTTTGTTTTCTTTATAAAGTTGCAAGTTAAAGAACCCCTCCAGGTAGTCAGAAAACAATTACAATACACAAAACAAGAGAAGCAGTTTCTCCTGTCCTTACACAATGCTTCCTGCACCTCACACACAAAACACAGATGCTGGCAACATTTGGTTCTTATTTGACTGTTCTCTTTAGGGGAGAGAGACATGTTAATGTCATCACAATAACACATAAGGCACTAAAATAGAGATATGGATATCTTGTCAGTGGGAGATGTGCCTGTCTCTGTCCAGGAATGCTTCTAGCGGTGCCATTTCTTTTGTAATTGAATCACAGTGGAAAGTTGCAATTTTATTTCCAAATCTCCCCAGCGTCTATATCGTGAGGTCAGGAAGGCAAAAATAGTGGTTTGGGAAATCCTATCAACCTGTCAGGACACCTTAATGAAGCTTATGCATTCTCATCCCTATTTTTTTCCTTCAGTAAAAATTAACAGTCACAGCTCATATTTGCATTGAACTTTATAGTTTATGAAGAGCATTCACATTTGACTATCTGATCCTCACAGCTACCTTTTGAGGTGTTTCCAACAGGACATGTCATTCCCATTTTAGAAGGAAATTGAGAGACCCAGGGACTAGTCCAAGTGCACCCAGGTAGCAAGAAGCAGAGTCTGGACTTGAACCAGTGATTCTGACTTTAAATTCTGTGCTCATTCCAGTGGGCACCCTAGGAAGCAGCACATGACCCTTAGTTCTCATGAGTGTACTTACTCTCCGTCCAGGAGGGCCTTGAGGTCCTTGAGAGCCTTCCTCACCTTTCAAACCTACAGTGAGCTGCAGGTAGAAATATACATGAGTTTCCACATCCTCTATCCATGGAGACTACCTCAGCCTTAATGTGACTTTATAATTAAAAAAAAAATTTTTAGCAAAAGCAACTATTAATTCAAGTTAAGCAAATTCCTTATGTGTAATATAAATAGCCATTCTTTTTTCCCACAGAACTCACAGAAAAATTAATTTTTCCAATAGTTCATTGTTAGTGTATAGAAACACAACTGACTTTTATATATTGATTTTGTATCTTGAAACTTTATTGAATTTGTTTATTACTTCTAACAGTTTTTAATGAAGACTTTAAGATTTTCTATCTATAAGATCATATCATCTGCAAACAGACACTTTTACTTCTTCCTTTCCAATTTGGATGACTTTTATTTCTTTTTCTTGCCTAATTGCTCTAGCTAGGACTTCCAGTATTATGTTGAAAAGGAGTAGTGAGAGTGGACACCTATGTCTTGTTCCTGGTCTTCACAGGAAAGCTTTCAGCCTTTCATTGTTGAGTGCGATGTTAGTTGTGGATTTTTCAAATATGGCCTTTATTATGTTGAGGTAATTTCCTTCTATACACAATTTGTTAAGAGTTTTTATATTGAAAGGATGTTGAATTTTGTCAAATGATTTTTCAGCATTTATTGAGATGATCATATGATTTTTATCTTTCAACCTAAATAGTAATTCTTAATTATTGGTAAACATCCATTTCCCTCTTAGCCTCTTCATTTAGTGATATCCTTTGCTCTGGCACTGGCTGTGCATTTAAATCTAAATTAGTCATAAGCTAGAACTGGCTCTTTAAACAAGTGGATACACTAGAGCACATGGAGATCTAATAAAAAGCTGCCATCTGCAAAGAATCAAATAAGAAAAATAATTCCCCACATATATAAGGACATGGGTTGGCTGTATCATTCCCATAACTCAAGGTGATGGATATAGATACTAATGAAATTTGTCCAGTCAGATGTGAAATATCTGTTGAATTGCATCTCTTTCATGCTGGTAATGACCTTTGATATTACACTGAAACTTTAAAATGAAAGGATGCTTGTCTTGGCATTTTGGTTTTTTAATAAGTATAACACTCTACTCTGCACTTTGCTATTTAGAACATCTCAACAGCCTTCCTTAAAATGAATACACCAGGTGACCTTGGTTCTGGGGACTGGAACTGTCAGAAAACGCTCCAGGACACAGTAGGAAGATGTCAGCTTCATTTCCACTCACAGGGTTAATATTCTGCACTTTAATATGTGCCCTAGAAAAGACTGGAAGACACTGACACTTTTTAGAATAGCCTGTTATCAATCTGTAAATACTTAAAATAGTTCAGATTCATGGAAACATAGAATTTTAGAGCTGAAAGTAGCTTTTGTGTCATTAAGTTTAACTCTCATGTTATAGAAATAGAGACCTTGAAAAGATGTGTTGAAGTTCACACAGCTAGGAAGTGGCATTTCAGATGACCCTGGGTTGGATTGACAATCCACATTAATAATTACAACATAAAAGCCAGAATCTTCCAAAGAAACATTTATTATTTCTGGAATTATAGGTCACTTACTGTTAGTCCCCTAAATCCTTTGGGTCCAGGCCCCCCAGGAATTCCAGGATCACCAACAACACCCTAAAGATTCAGATATAAGAAATCAAGATATTAAAATACTTGCTATGAAAGAATAAAAATAATTCTCTCCAAACCAAAATCTAATTGATCTTATAACTATATCATATATTAAATATTAAATGTCATTTCTTCTTGTCATTTAGAACTAAGCCATTGATACACCTAGATATTCTCCAAACTATTTTAATTTTTTGAGAATACAAATATTTATGCATCAATATCAATACAATGGCTATCCAATCAGTTACTAAAAATACCTAAAGACAAATGCTTGAAAATCAAGGAAAACGTATGGGGTATTGACTACATAAAGTACTAACTAATGAATTACTTCCTAAATTCATGAATCATTCCTCAAAAAGTTGAAGGTAAAAAGAAATTTTTTTTTTTTTTTTTTTTTTTTTTTTTTTTTTTAGCGTTACGCGGGCCTCTCACTGCTGTGGCCTCTCCCGTTGTGGAGCACAGGCTCCGGACGCGCAGGCTCAGCGGCCATGGCTCACGGGCCCAGCCGCTCCGCGGCATATGGGATCCTCCCGGACCGGGGCACGAACCCGCGTCCCCTGCATCGGCAGGCGGACTCTCAACAACTGCGCCACCAGGGAAGCCCGGTAAAAAGAAATTTATTCTGACTTTGGTGGAAAACTAATTTAACACTTATCGATATGCTAATTTACCATTTATCTGTAAATTGAAATATGCTAATTTTCTCTCTTTATCAGCAAATTAGAAAATTGGTCCTTTACAATGAGAACTCCTATCCTAACAGTTATTTATATAGTCCCTTCTTGAACCCTTCTCCACCTAAGGAAAGAATCTCTTTTGGTAATTCATCAATTAAAAGCACTCTTAAGGGAATCAAAAATTGGCTATTTTCCTATACTGTAGTTGATTCAATTTACTTAGACATTCTATTTTTTATTCCATATTTTCTATTTTAGTTTGAGCATCAATGATTGGAAGATATACAAGATACTTTATGTAATTAATTTTTATTGATGTATAATTGATTTACAGTGTTGTGTTAGTTTCAAGTGTACAGCAAAATGACTCAGTTATACACACACACATGTATAATATATTCTTTTTCAAATTCTTTTCTTTTATAGTTTTTTACAAAATATTGAGTGTAGTTCCCTGTGCTATATATACAGTAGGTCCTTGTTGTTTATCTATTTTATATATAGTAGTGTAGGTATGTTAATCTCGAACTCCTAATTTATCCCTCCCCCTTTCCCCTTTGGTAATCATAAGTTTGTTTTCTATGTCTGTGGGTCTATTTCTGTTTTGTAAATAAGTTCATTTTTAAGGATGCTTTTTTTTTTAAGATAAATCTTATTACAGAATTCCAGTGTATAAAACAGATATAGCCTGAGCTACTCCGGTTGAAATGGAAGGAATGTCTTGTCGTAGAGCTTGGAGGTGAATTTCAGGCTGGTAGGCAATGAGGAATTCTAGAAGATGTTTGACCAAGAGAGTAACATAATTAAGTTATACTTTGGGAAAAATCAAGAGAGTAGTGTTTGGGATTAACTGAAGCAGGTTAAAGTTGCAAGTAGGAGACTAATGAGAATATGGTAATCTTTCAGGTAAGAGGAAGTGAAAGCCACGATAATGAAGGGCAAGGTACAATAGCAGAAGGTAAGAGTTTTGCATGAGATCACCAGGGTAGAGAAATCAAGAAAAGGACTAAAGACTAAACTTGAGAGGGTACCTAGAGGTAGGGTTTCAAGACAAGGGACATCAGGCAGTGAAGGACAAATTTTCCAATTTAAAGGTTCATAGGAGTTAAGTATGGTCCTTTCTTCATGAAGCTCAGGCAAACCGATTGTCTTGCTTTTTTTTTTCCTGTTTCATTCAGATCCACAGACTGATCTTAATTCTCAAGTAGAAGGTCAAGATCATGGTAACTTTGACAAGTTATATGCACAATACCTTTTGACCCATATCTCCAAGGAATCCTCTGTG
Source organism: Phocoena sinus (assembly GCF_008692025.1). NCBI lineage: Eukaryota > Metazoa > Chordata > Mammalia > Artiodactyla > Phocoenidae > Phocoena > Phocoena sinus. The sequence continues at coordinate 11,301,354 of NC_045766.1, read as the reverse complement.
GCCCTACAATTTTCAGCAGAGAACATAAATAAATCAACACACCATTTAATTGATTCACCAATTAAAGAAATAATTGTTTTCCATATTTACCTTTGCTCCTTTTCGTCCCATAGGACCATAGCCCGGAATGCCATAATCACCCTGTGAATATATCAGTTCATTTCAATTTCTCAAGAGTGGAAATTAATTGTAACCTATACTGGGGAGATTATGGTGTCAGGATAAAAGCACCGGGGACTTCCAGGTGGAGGGGGCCTGATGAACTTGAACTCTGGGAATATTCATGCCATTTAGTTTTCCACACTTCCTGGTATATGCCCTGGTAATTCTTTGCTCAGCTCCACTGTGCAGACATGACAGGAGGCAGAGGGATGGTCATTTAAGACTAGTGGAGTCAGTGGCAGTTACTTGCCTGGAAAATTAGGAGCTGGTCCAAAGAACACTGGGTGAGGAATTTCCCAAAAAGGAATTGTAAACAGACAATAAACATAATGAAAAATGTTATCCTCACTAGTAACCAAAGAAATGCAATTTGAAACAGTAATGAGACATCATTTTTGGTCAGTAAAATTGCTAAAGATGGAATAAAAGAAAGTGACAATACCCATTGTTGGTGTATATGCCCTGAAGTGAGCACTCTTCCTGCACAACACAAGGGTACATACGTCCTTGGAATTTTCCTAAGGACACTTTGCAATAGAGCTCAAAGCCTTAATTAAACATGTATGTATTCCTTGAACCAGCTATGCTACTTCTAGAAATTTCTATGTAGAAATTAATTATGGTTTTATCCAAAAACTTAGTTACATACAAGAATATTCATTGCTGTGCTATTTTAAGACAGTGAAAAACTGAAAGCAAACTAAATATCCAGTAATAAGAAGTTGGTCAAGTGAACTAAGGTATATACAGTCAGTAGAATATTTTGAAGCTATTGAAAGTAACTTTGAGGGAAAAATGTAATGACATGGAAGTATGCCCATGATACATTGTTAATAGGGAAAAATAATTTTTTTCTATCTCCAGGATGTTAATAATAAATATTTCAAAATGGTGGGATTATGGGTAATTTTTCTTTCCCATTTCCCATGTTTTATGCTTAGTCAATTTTCTACAATATCTATGCCTAATATTTGTAATAAACATTATTTTTGAAAAGAAATTAATTTTTTTCCTATTTTTTTCCTATATTGACTGCTTTATGAACTGAGACTCTGGTACAGCCAGAGCAACTAGAACAGATACTCTGTTTCTTGATCCTACTACCCTCTTGTCACTCTGGAGTTTTACAAGAAGTCACCTGATTTTCAACTGACATGGCCATATAGGTTGTTAAAATACTGAGCTCATCCATTATTCTCTCTGCATTCTCCTTTCCCTCTTGCTGTTCTCCCTTTGTTTTAGCAGACAGACTAGCTATAGAATGAGTGCTTCAGGGAGCAGGAGGAATGTCCCTACGTCTTCCTAGGAGGTCCCAAAATACCTTCAGGACCCCAGGTGCTTAAGCTAATGGTGTCAGCCCCCTTCTCTTTACTGAGCCCTTGGAGCTGCTAAAGGGTAAGAGTCCTAAAACCTCATACTTGCTTTCCTTGCCGTCCAGCTTGCCCCAGTGGCCCTGGATCTCCAGGAATTCCAGGTTCTCCCTAGTGAAACAAGGAGAGCTTCAGATCAGTAAAAATCAAACCTGGCTCCCACCATAGGACATTCTGTCCACTAGTTGGGGACACTCAGCGTTCTCAGTGAGGGTTCAATGCTCAGCAAGCTAGGGAGTGTAGGAAACAAATAACAATCTTCCCAAAGGCAAGCAGGAAATACTAGCACAGTCCAAAGCTGGACCCAGTACTGCTTTCTCAGTGCTATAGAAGGACTAAAGGAGAAGAGAAAGAGTGGAAAATTTACTCCAGGGAAAGTGGATTCATTTGCTGATTTATTCACCCATCCAACAGTTATTTATTGTCCTGGAAAAGGAACAGTTGAACATGACCGATGTGGTCCTGCCCTCACCAATACTCTGGTTAGAATGAGAGACAATTAGGCAATTCTACACTGTGTGATAAAGTTCAGGGTGCTGTGGCAGTAGAGAGAAGGGGACTCTTAAGTCAGATTTGGTGGGGCAGGCAGGCTGGCTGCCTGAAGGAAGGGAGCAGGGATGCTGAGGCTTAAAGGATAAGTTGTGTGAGCTGGAAGAAGGACCGAGGGAGGAGTGAGAATGGAGGAGGAAGGCACAGTGAGAAGCCTGGGCAGGCACACAGGAGGGAGATGAGCTAGGAAGCCTTAGAATTAAACAGGGTCAAAGGGTCTTCTACGCTACTGGAAAATTTGGAGATTTTCTTAAGGGTCATCCAAAGGTAAGACCAATGACATAATCTGTGGGACTCAAATGAAATCATGGGCCCTTAACTCAAAAGCAAACTTTCCAGACTGTGATAGCAGAGCTTGAGGCCAAGTAGGGGCGCCTTCTAAGCGAGGGCCCCTGTGTGACTGAACGGGTCCCAGGCCCACGAAGCTGGCCCTGGGGGAGGGAGCTGCTGAAAGGTTTTGAGCAGGGCAGTGAGATTCTGAACAGGCCAACAGTCTGTTCTCTAACGATCTCCAATAAGGACATTTCTGAGAAGGTAGGTTGAGTTAGACCTAGAACTGCATGCATGAACAGATCTGAGTTCTGACATCCCCCATGCCCCTGGCCGACTCTACCACCAAGTGCCTTGACGCATTCAGGAAACGAGCGAGTTGAGTTTATCAGAGTTGTTTCATGATAGGTGAATAAACCTTGTCTCTCCCAGTGAAATGGGGCAGTTTCAGAGAGGAAGGAAAAGAATATTGGCAGAAAGCTGGTGAGTGGTTGATTGTGCCTGGATCATGTGAAGAATTAACATGAAAATCAAGGGGAAAAAATGGAGCTACTCTTTCCTCAGTATCTGAAATCTTAAGAGATAACACTTACCTTTTTCCCCAAAAGTCCAGGCCTTCCAACACTCCCTTTATCTCCCACTGGCCCAGGAGCACCCTGAAAGAATATAGGAAACACAGATGTTGGTGCTACAGCAATTTGTACAAAACCTGTTAGATTAGTTTTGCTTTTCTTCGTGTCATTTGTAACAATTTCTTGATGCCTCCTTAACAAGAAACCCAGCCTGAAACCAGGTGACTCGGGCTACAGTCCTGGTTAGAGGACCCCACGTCTTCATTGGCAGGGACATCGCTAGTCCAAATGGGGACATAGTGAGAAATAAAAAAGGCACTCTTGACACAACACATGTTATTTCATTAGAACAAGACATTGTGCTGTCATTGTCACTTTTGTGCTCTGTGTCATCCACACATATAACATGGGATGTCAAATGTGTTTCAGTTTCTCGATCTGCAAAGGGGCAAAACGGTCTTTCACAAATATGCTGGGAAGATAACTGAGCAAACATGGGTATCGCTTGCCTTCTAAACTCTCACTATCTGAGCTGAAAAACTGAATAGATTCAGAACATTTTTTTTTTTTTTTGCGGTACGCGGGCCTCTCACTGTTGGGGCCTCTCACTGTTGAGGCCTCTCCCGTTGCGGAGCACAGGCTCCGGACGTGCAGGCTCAGCGGCCATGGCTCACGGGCCCAGCCACTCTGTGACATGTGGAATCTTCCTGGACCAGGGCACGAACCCATGTCCCCTGCATCGGCAGGCGGGCTCTCAACAACTGCGCTACCAGGGAAGCCCAAGATTCAGAACATTTTTAATATGAATCTCTCACCATCCAAACTCTCATTACTTACTGTCAGAAACTTGGAAATCAAGTAGTTTCAGATGGTGAATTCAAAGCTGAACTTAAGAATCAAATAAATTTGGGTAGCGAGGGATCTTTGCAGAGTCCATTTCAAATATCTATAGTCAATGGAGATAGGCATGGCACCGATAATTTTTAAAAGTTAGAAAAAGCAGAATAATGTATCAGGTTTTGAAATGTTCATGAGTCAGCAAGATGTGCATTCTTCTAAAGGCTTCCTTCAGGCGGATAAAGTGGGTTTGTGCTTTCCAAGTCAAACCCCTGGGAAGGAGAAAGGCGAATGTACAAGGAATCTGAGCTGTGCTAAAGATTAGTCCCAAGTTAATCCCCAAATGAAATACTCCATACTAGATAATATAAAATAAACTCTACGTGAAGACGTCTTTGAAGCAAGAGGAAAATGAAGGTTGGAGACCATTGAGGTCCCATCTGAGTCACGCACCTGAGGTCCTTTGTGCCCCTCGTTTCCCTTCTCTCCTTTCCTGCCGCGAAGTCCATTTGACCCCTTTGGTGGTAACAAAAGAAACACAATGCAATGAAGTAAATGACAACTGACTTTCTTTTTGGGCCTCTCACTGTTGTGGCCTCTCCTGTTGTGGAGCACAGGCTCCAGGCACACAGGCTCAGCGGCCACGGCTCACGGGCCCAGCCGCTCCGCGGCATGTGGGATCTTCCCAGACCGGGGCACGAACCCGTGTCCCCTGCATCGGCAGGCAGACTCTCAACCACTGCGCCACCAGGGAAGCCCAAAAACTGACTTTCTTCATTAGTGCTTTTGAAACACCTGCACGGAAAAACATCTATCCAGCCCTTCAAGCAGCTTTAACACCGCGATTAAGCATGTCTCAGAAGAGGAGTTGAAAGGAGACCCAGACTCAGTGGAGCAGCTCTTATGAAGGAATATCCTGCCTGGGTGTAAGACCTCATCCCTCTGTGGCAGGGAGAAATGGAAAAGAGACTAAAAGGAGAAATAAAGCCCATAGAAGAAGGAAGTGAGACATAAACAATAGGCAGATGGATTCCTTTGATGGGGCAGGTTACCTGGGCCAAAGTGCATCAATGTGTAAAAGAGAAAGCAAGTTAGCACAAAAGGACATTTTAGCAGCAGATCCCTATGAGAGGAATTAAAGCATATAATTTTTTGTCATATTTCCCATCAAATGCATGGTTCTCATATGGTTCTCTCACACAGAAAGAAAAGCTAGAGGTGCTGGTATTGTTTCTCATCACCAAAGCAGCAGCTGTAAGATGTCCTGGTTGCCCAGTGCAAATGGTGGTTACAGCCCCTGGGCTGGCCTTGTTTCACAGCCTGAGCATCAAAGGGACCCTGGAGGGGCTGAAGTAATGTCACCCCTCTCCTGACAAAGTCTGTGCATGGATTTAGGTTGGTCCCATGGTTACTCATTCTAGAGGACACCAGAACCACTCAAGAGAATTCCAAATTCAGGCTTAGTATGAAGAATCTAGAACTTTCTAGAAGAAAAATGAACTCCTGGAAATGTCTTAGGATGGACACATCTATGTAGGCAGGTCCTTCCAGACAAGTTCAGGCTTAAAGTATACTCCGTCAGGTAACTATGTACCCATGTGTTGCAAGCCATTCTCTAGGATGACCCTGGCATATTTCTGACATGGAAAAGAAACAGAGATGTCCTAATTCCAGTGCCCATCTCACTAATGATATGACCAAGAAAAAATGCAGATGACTCACATAGAGCCCTATCGGTGATATTCCAGAGCACTGTCACCCCCTATAGAGTCAGCTTTGGAAGAGGTGAGTAATAGTTGCCAATTCCTAACTTTCCTTCATTGGAGTCTGCGTGCAGAACCTCACTTAAGAAAAATCAATTTGTTGATCTGGATACTGATTACTAACATAGTATTAAGGTCTCAATAATTCACTATGACTAAAAGGCAGACATGATGCCAGGTATACACAAGAGCAAGCCTTTCTTCTATCAGTGAGCTGCAAATTTTGACAGAGCAAAATCACCCACCCTCAATGGGAAATGTAGAATCCCAGAGAAATGTACCATGGAGGAGGACAGGGGCAGCTTCAAATTGTCTCCGTTATTTGTTTTTATACAGAACTACATCTTCCCATCAGAATAACAACATTATCAGTATTACAAATATTCCAACATACCTGTGAGCCTTGTAATCCTTCGGCTCCTGATGCACCTTTAAGTCCAGGGTTCCCTGGTTCCCCCTGATGGATGAGTTTTCAGTGTTAAGATTCTCTTCACATGGTTTCCATATACATTTCCTCTTCATAGTACCTAGTGCTTCAGGGCTTCAGGGCATGGTACCCAGGAACTATCTTGTCTGACTCTTGGCTCATGCCCTACTTGGCCTAGGATTGTACTCTTCCAAACTGTCTGAGAATTGAACTCCAGGTAATTTCTTACTCTAAGACAGAATTTCACTCTCTTGCAGTCAATGCCCAGGGTGTGTGAATAGCACAGCCTTCAGGGCTGCACAGGTCCCCTGTCTCTGAAGTGTCTGTGAAGGAGGCTTGCCTTAGGTCAGGCCTGTCCTGTGTCTGGCAGTCTAACTGATCCCCCAGTCAGTGGGGCTCATGTCCAGTGCTCAGTCCTTCCTACAGCAGCCGCATCAAACGTTAACTCATTGGCAGTACCATCTGCCTGTGGGACATCTCCTTGGCCTCACCTCCCACAGAGGACGTGGAGGAAAGGATACTCACCGAGGCACCCTGGATCCCCCTCTGGCCTTCTCTTTCCTGGATCAGAAAAGACAAACTGTTAGTGTGTGAGTGTCTGGATGGAGACTCCTTAGAGGCAACCCGACCTGTCTTGTCCCTGACAGACAGAGTAACGAGCAGCTCGCAGAAATGGTTTCCCTGAATCGCTCTCCAAAGACAAGTTTACACACTGGGCATTTAATTACCAACTAACATTTGGAGGATTGATCGCAAACCAATCCAAAATTCATTACAGACCTAGCTCCAGTCTGACAACCCTGACAATTATCCGGGAGGCTGTCTGGAGAATGAAATCATCCTGAAGCACCTGTCTGATACCTCCCCTCTCCAGCAAATCCTACAAAGTACTGTCTGCTGATCAGAGGTTTCCTGCGTGAGAACAAGCTGTGCCATATCCATCTCTCTCTGTCCTGGGTCCCTGATCGTATCTTAGGGGGGAGTACAAACTCGTTATACACAGTGCTTCCCATGAGCCCACTGGGGTTAGACTCCATGGAATTCTCCAAGGAGGAAATGGCTGATGGGGTCAGGTCAGCTCTGTGCTGGTCCAAATGCCACCAGAAAAGCTGGTCTGAAGCTAAAATCTGTCAGCACCTCTCCAGAAGCTACCTCAAATTGCCAGTGCAGGCTCTCCACCTAGTGGCTGTCTCTGCTTTCCAGAGGGTAGCCAAGCGGGAAGAAGATCCAAGCCCCAGATCCTAACTTTCTCCCTAAATAGCAATGGTGAGTCTACTCTCACCCCTTACCTCCCACCTCTGCCTCGTTGAGAGAGCCGCAGAACACCTCATCCATTGATCTACTTGGTGTAGTGATAAACAACTATGATTATTTTATGTACAAAACAAATACTTAAAACGTTTTCCTACGTTCACTTGGAAAGGTAGCCATGGAAATGATTTCAGAGCAGCTGTTTTCTTTCAACTGCCCAGCTTCTGAACCTCCTTAGAATAAAACACCTGACCAAATATCACCTCCACCAGTTTGGCTGATGATTAGAATTCTTCCACGGAGGTTCTACCCCTCGATTCAGGTACTCTTTGCTTTTAAAGTGCAAATACCCTTTGGGAGAAGTTACCCATTGTAACTTGTCAGCCGTTTGTACATTGATGTGACTCACAGAACTCTTGACAGATGAAAGAAGAGCAGAAACAGTACAGTTTGAAGCCACTGTTTCCATGATGTCATAATTCTGTCTACATTAAAAACCAAGGACAAAATAGCATTCCTATTTTAGTAGCACAATGGTTAGGGACGTGTCATCAGAAGTCAGACAGCCTTGAGCTCACCCCTGCCCTGTAAAGCCTGGGTGGCACAGAGCAATTGCACAATAGGTCTAAGCCTGGCTGATTAGGAGTGAGACTCCCTGGGTTCAAACCCCAGCTCTACCATTTACCTATCCTGATCCTGGGCAACTTGTCCAAGGTTTCTTGCTTTTTCTCATCTGTAAAATGGATATAATAATAGTATCTACCTGATAGATTTGTTATGAGGATTAAACAAAGTAATATTTGAAAGTGATTTGATTGGGACCTGGCACAAAATATGTGCTCTAGAAGTATAAATACTATTATTTATATGTATTCCTTGTGCCTAACAGGCCAAAGGCAATGGGCCTGGAACATGGTTTGAAATGCTCTGGTTCTTAGTACATGGATCCGTTGCTTTGTCAATAGCTGGGGCAACAATTAATTTACACAGGTTGAAATTCTGTCATGTGGGAGGAGATGTCTTAGGTTTGCTTGTGTTTTTAGAATTTGTCATCCATTTAAGATCCTCTGACCATCATAGAGAATTCTAGCCTTCACTGGAAAGGTGAAGGAGGGGGTAGAAAAGCCATTGTTTTATATCCATCCATATTGATTTGTTTAATTACAAAGGAGGAGATGGGCAGGAAAGTGGGTGAGGATGGGGGAGGGAGGCTGAGAGCCTCCTGTGCATGGAGTGACTTAAAGTCATTCGCTGGTTTGTCCAAGTAATAATCCCCTACCCCACCCCACTCCTTTTTAAAAAGTGCCTGATGGATGATGACAGCTATAAAGCTATTTCAAACTAAAAGTATTTTCTCTTAAACCAACAAAGCTACATATTTATCTTTAAAATTTATAGCATTTAGTTCATCTTGCTGCTCTCCTACTTCCTCTGATTAATTTTAATTCTCTTCTATGGAGAGGTGGGCAAAGTCCCAAAGAATTTCACCAGAAGCACTGGGAGGCCTAAGTCATCCAACTGCAGACCCTTTCCCTTAAGAACTATGAGTCAAGATAAACAAAGGCAAGAGGAACCAAAACATTCATCCACTATCTCTCCCAGAGGGGGAGGCAATCAGCCACAGCTTTCAAAGTGGAGAGAAGATTCCAAGTTTGTGACAGAAAAGGAAGCCATGTATTTTCAGTGTCCTCGTGAACAAAACTCAGGGCCAAATCTACATTTGGGCATTATTCTCTTTTGATGATCTCCGTTCTGAGTGCATGATGAAAGGGTTTCTAACACATTGTAAATATCCTCTCTAACTTTGGTAGTCCACAAAGGGAAAGGTGATTTCTTGGTTGTTCCTTAAAAAGAAGCAGAAATCCAACATTTCTGTTTCAGGCTTAATATCACATGGGATGCTGTAAAATTACCAGAGCATCTTCAGGTTGCCACTGGTTTGACCCTAATTGCCAATGTTTTGGTTTATTCAGGAAGAATTTATCTGTAATTCTTCTTTCCCTTTGGTGACATATGAGGAGGAAGAGAGCACATTTACCTATTTCTTAATATTCTACAGAAGCTCAAATATGCTAAGCTACCGGAGGAAGGTTTTTATGTGAAAACCACTGGCTCTCTTCAAAGACATTTAAAAGTCTCTGGAAGGTGGAAAGGGAAAGGCAGACTGTCACAGTGGTTCTCAATCAGGGGCAATTTGCCTCACCACCGCATCCCCATTACCCCCGACTGACATTTGGCAAGATCTGCAGGCATTTTTGGACCTCACAACTGGGGAGGAGTGGGTGCTACTGACCAGGGATGCTGCAAAACATCCTATAATGCACAGGCTAGCCCGTCACAACAAAGAATTACCTGGCCCCAAAAGACAACAGTGTCAGTGTATCTGCCCTGGATCAGCTAACTGCAGCGACACATATTCTGAATGCCTCTTGGCATCTCCGGGTGATAAGGAGGGGAAATAAACGTCCACGGAAATACTTACACTGCTCCCTCTGGAACCAGGACTGCCTTGTGTCCCTTTCGGGCCGGTTCTACCCTAGAAACACAATTGTTCCCCCAAGATCATAAGGCAAAAGATTCTGAGTAAATGGCAAAGACATCAGCATAAAAATCTCAAGCACTATTAAAAAGAACAAATGTGTCATGCCAGAATGTTTCTGCATATTAACCCTATTGGGTATATATCCATTAAAGAGGAAAATGGTATAGCAACACGCACTGCTAATGACCAATTTCCCCATATAATAATATCACCTGCTAGAAACTTAATAACTTTGCCGATTGAGGGGTAACCTACTACAGGCATACCTTATTTTAAGAAAATAAGGCTCTCTTAAATGGGAAATTAGGGGTGATTGTTCAGTTAGAAAAACTGTTATGTATTTGTCTAAATAATTTAGACTTTAGGAAAGCCTCAGCTCGATAACAGAATTAATCAACTCATATATGTAAAATAGATCCAGTTACTTGTCTTCCTTGTGTTCCTTTGGAGCCCTTTTGTCCTTTGATGTTATCGCTTTGTCCTGGATTACCCTAGGGGAAGATTTAAATAAAAAGTACTTTAGAATCAAGAAATATCAGCTTTTTTTTTTCTCTCAAAATGGTACAATATTAAGAACTAAACTAATTTGGGTTAAGTAACGAGAGGTGTGAGAAAATTCTCCATATTTGAAACTCACGAATTAAAAAAAAAAAAAGAAACAATATTTCTCCAAGTCTGAAGGAGGCTTAGTGATAAATGAAGAATTAAAAGAGTGCTTGCTGAAGCTATGGCAATTTTCCCTTCTCTGTACTGGCAGCTTCACTGATGCATTCATCCAAACATGCTTATGCCAGTCTCTCAAAGGTGTAGTAAGAGTCCCCTATAATCGAATCTTCAAATAGGGAATCAATAATGTTAGAAACCCAATAAGCAAAATTATGGAAATTTCATTCCCAAAGGAACTTGAAAGTCTCAAGATACATAAGGATGAATTAGATGGAATTTTAGTTCCCATCTCTGAATTTTTGACATAATCAGCCCAAATCAGATGCAGGTTTTCCCCAAACCAATAAGCCTCAGTCAACACCTACCACCCCTTCCCAAGACATGCCTTTGCCTACAGGTTAGCAGGAGACACAAGAAGTGTGGAGTAAACTACACAATTAAGAGCCACTTGGGCCCCAGTAACTTACAGGATCCCCTGGGAAGCCCTTCTGCCCATATCCCCCAGGAGGGCCTCTGGAACCTGGGCTGCCCTGAAAAAAATAAAATGAGCTTCTGAGTTAGCTTGTAGGAGAGTGTTAAAATGTCAAGGGTCGTGGCGTTTGGAGGGGAGAAAATCAATCAGACAAAATGATCCATGTTCCTCTATCCCAGCCAGATTCCCTTTGACCTCTCAAGCAGTACAATGTCCAGGTTTAAGCCTATAGTCAGGATTATTTATAAAAAGGCTGGGAAAAGGGAAAACTTCTCATGGTCTAGCAGAGTACTGCCCAGCAGAACTTTCTGCAGAGATGGAAATGTTCTCCATCTGCACTGTCCAATATGGTAACCACTGGCCATTGTTGGCTGTCGAGCACACGAAATGCAGCTAATACAACTGAGAGCAGAATTTTTCATTTTAGTTAATTTGAATTTAATTAGTCACATATTGCTAGTGGGTATCGTATTGGACATCCCAGCCAGCCTAGCAACTTCTGACATCTGTAATTAAATTGTCCACTGGAAACCACCACTGGGATGTTCCATTGTCATCTCAAACTCAACTGTTCCCAACTAAACTTGCCCAAGCTGGGATCCTTGCAGGCATTTTGACTGGCTTCTCATTCCCTGCTTCTTTGGTTACCTGGAGATCTGATATCCCGGAGTCAGAACTAGGGTGAGACAAACAAGGTACCTAGGGTGCAAAATTTAGGCAGGTACTCACACTTTGCTTCACTCTGAGAATGAGTGCTTCCTTAAATTTTGCACACTAGGTCCTCACTCCAGCCTGGACCCTGTTACAACCTTCATGGGTCTTGTGTCTCTTGCTTTACTTGAAGGCTTCATCACTTCTCACCTTGATTATTACAGATCTGCCTCTCATATTTGCCTTGCATCTATGTCATCCCCAATGCATCCTCCACACTACTGTCACGGAATATTTCTAAAATGCAAATTCGATTGTGACCCCCCTACTTACAATTTTTCTAACGCTCCCCATTCCTTAATGGCTAAAATCCAGACTCCTCCTCCATGGCTCACCAGTACCTTCACCAGCTCTTCCCACCCGCTCTTGAACCTCACCTCCCTCCACCTGTACCCTAAAGCTCACACCAAGCAGAACAACTTGCAGGGTCCCCAAGCCTCCAGGTCTTTGCTTATGCTATTCCCTCTGTCTGGACTGCCATTTCTCCACGTCTTACTGATTCCTATCCATCTTCAGCTCAGGGATCATTTCCTCCAGGAAGGTTTCCTGCACTCACTCCCCACCCTGCAGAGTTAGGTGCCCTTCTCTGGCTCCCCACCTAGTTTACCTATAACATGACCCCCAACCACATACTGTGTCATCATTAGCTATTGATATGTCTGTCTCTCCAACTACACTAGGGGATCCTTGAAGACAAGGACAGTGTGGTTCATCTCTGAGTCGTTAGCACATAACTCAGTGCCTGACACATGCCAGGTATTCAGAAGTATTTGATAAATAAGTGAATCAGAACATAAAAGGAGAGCCGCTTGAAACCAAGGAGGCACACATTAATGAGTGTCAAAATGAATTGAAAATAAAAAAGTTTTTCTCTGTGATTTGCTACACCAAGGCCACCAAAATAATTTTGTCTCTTTCTCTTGCTTTTTATTTTTTTCTGATACAATAAAGAGAAGAAGTAAGCTGCTAACAGGCAAATGTATTCATTTGCAGACTTCTGAAAAACATGCTCATAGAATATCCTTGCAAGTCTTGAATCTTTCTAGCTGGAAATTCTTGAAAACTGCATAGTTACCCACTTGCCCCAAATGGGGATGTAGCATCTATTCCGTGGTAATAGGCTTCATTACTGTCAACTTTATTCCTCATAACCTGTGACACACAACAATGAAGACTATCTCTAACACCAAATTCTCCTTCTTTGATGTACTGAAAAGTGTTACCTGGGACCCTGGATCACCCTTTTCTCCCTTTTTCCCAGGAAGTCCATGAAAGCCCTAAAAGAAGACAAGGCAAACAAAATTCCCATTAAAGAAATACATAAACCTCATGACGATTTTATGGTACTTGAGGAAAAATGGCTTTACCTCTTCCCCATAGAGTCCATCAATCCCATCGTCTCCATGTTCTCCCTGAAAGACAAAGATGGGCAGCAATCAGGTCAAGGGAGATCTCTGCCACGTGCTTATCAGTAAACTAAGCCCATTAGGAAGTGAAATTTGACTGAAGAAGTAACTACAGTACCTTATATCCATCAAATCCTTTGGCTCCCTGTAAAAGATTAAATATCTCTCACTGGCATGTCAAGGAGAATGTGGATACACAGCCTATTGGGGCAGGAAGGGGCTGCCTCCGTTAAGAGAGTGATTTTTGTATTTCTTTAGTAGCTTCTGGGTTTCCAACCACAAAGAGGTTACAGGTGGAATTTAATAATGCTCAAATTTTCTTGGGATGATTAAATAGACTTACTCTGCAGAAGAGGAAACTAACATGTAATTGGAGAAAGGGAAAGTGGGAGGGGGGATGGAAGAGAGATCACAGAAGAGGGAGGGGATGGAGGAGAGACGGAGAGGATGCCATAGAGAATTTAAAATACAATACTTACCTTTTGACCCCGCTCCCCTAGACATCCTTCAATCCCTCTATTTCCTTGGGGTCCAGTGTCTCCTTGCCTTCCCTAAGAAAAGGTACCCAAACAGGTATCCAAAGTGACTCTTCTGCCAGAAGCTGCCAGCAGTTTACTTTTCAAGAGTGAAGCCAGAGCAGCTGGACACTCTGAGCTCTAGACAAAGCAAACTCTCCTGCAAATTCATTAATTAACTCTGGTTTTCCCTTCCATTCAAGCATTTTCCCTTCAGGGCTTTCCTACAGATCCAAGATCACACGAAGGTGCGGGATGGGCTCAGTTGCTTCCCTGCCCTTATCAGAAAGCACAGCCAAAGGTTTAAAGTCACTTCACTTTGCAGCCACATTCCCAATGCTCCACTGATACATCTTGGCCCTAACATCTTGCCCAGGCCCTAATGCTGGCCTGAAAAACTCAAAATTGCTCACGGCAGAGAAGCAAGTTTGTGTCAGGGGACCAGAACTGAGCAGAAGCAGTTGATAGGAAATGACATTGCCCCAAGCCAGCGCTCACGGGAAGGACCACCAGGTTAAAGGTCCCCAAAGTTAGATCATCCACACAGGGAAGAGCACTCAAGGTCAATGACATGTGCCTCTCCCGTTAGTCTGCCTTCTCCCAGGAAATATTTAAATACAGGTAAGGGCTACAATAAAAGAGTCTCAAGAGAAGAACAATGTTGTGTTTCCTGAGAGCAGGAACCCCCAACTGTCTCTTCTCCCGTTGTGTCCCTGGTGCCTGGCTCAGATCTGGGTGCACAGAAGGTGCTAATGGTTGGCTGTGTGGATAAATACTCATCTAGCAATTAACTTAGTTCTTTCTTTCCTGGTAGGTGAGGGGAGAGGTGATTTTCCTTTTGCTGCTTTGCTTTCTTTATTCTGAGGATTGTTCCCAGTAAAAGCAGGAGGCCTCACCTATGGCCACAGTTGCTGAGAGCCAGCTGTGGGCTCACAGTCAGGCATTGGGTGACACTTCCCCTCACTCAAACCCTAGCTGGCTCAGTAGGCTCCATGACCCCTCTGCAGGTACAGGGTGGGTAAATTACAGTCTTAGAGGAATTTATAAGTCTTTACAGGAGGAAACTGAGGGTCAAGAAGTTACATATCTTGTTAAGGTTTCACGTCTAGATCAGCCCTTGACTGTCTGATTTGGGACAGTCAATAAATAAAATACATTTATTTACATTTATTTATTTATTTATTTTCAGATCTCAAAAATGATTTTATTATTCTTTTTCTTGAATTTTAGAATTTTATTTATTTTTTTATACAGCAGGTTCTTATTAGTTATCCATTTTATACATATTAGTGTATATATGTCAATGCTAATCTAGGAGCCTATATATATATATATATATATATATATATATATATATATATATATATATTTCTTTTTTGGTACACGGACCTCTCACTGTCGTGGCCTCTCCCGTTGCGGAGCACAGGCTCCAGATGCACAGGCTCAGCGGCCATGGCTCACAGGCCCAGCAGCTCCGCAGCATGTGGGATCTTCCCGGACCGGGGCACGAACCCGTGTCCCCTGCACTGGCAGGCGGACTCTCAACCACTGTGCAACCAGGGAAGCCCTGAGAGCCTATACTTTTAATCACAAATTGCTGTGCAGATAAGGATTCTAAGGGGATGGAGATGCAGGCTGGATGTCTCCTAAGCTTTTCTTATCCCAATGGAGCCACCTAAGTGGTTTCAGTTCCTCCAAATCCATTTTTATAATTTGGTGAACCAAGTGAGAGTTCTGGTTTGGGGGCCAAAGATTGAGATTCGAAAACCACATGTGGCTTGGAACCACAACACCATGTTTAGGGGGTGCTTTGCCGGCTTCTATTTCCATGTCCGAAGCACTGGGCTGCAGGTCCAGAGAGAGCCCCTTGCAAATAATCCAGCTTCACCCTGCGCAGGGGCAGGAAAGAGGATGCCCAGCTCCCTGCCACCCACAAAACTGTGCCAGGCAAAATGTAGGTGAGCCTGCTCCCTCCTTCTCCCAAAAAGTAGGTTTAGCAAGTGCCTCATGATTAAGACAAGGAAAAGGAAAAAAAAAGAAAAGCAACCCATTCCCCCTCCCCCCAAACTACAAAAAATATATAAACAAAACCCCATTATCCCTTCTGGAAAATAAAGCTTCTTTTATGAAAAAAGGAAATCAGTAAGTATGGTGGGCAGTGGGTCACAAAAACTTACAGGGTCTCCTTCCTCTCCTCTGTGTCCTCTGCTGCCTTTCAAACCTGAAAGACCCTGGGAGAAAAGAGAGAAAATTCAATCTTAGTCATCTTCCATCAACTCAAACTTGGTACATTAGGCAAGACCCTCCCTCCAACCTGGTTGTGGTTTTTGCAGGTGTGGCTGTGAGTGTGAAGAGAGTCGGACAAGTTCTAGGGCTGGCTTTTGTCCTTGTTATTGGCTCTGAAGCCCTCTGCAGAGGTGGCCTCCTGATACCTACAGGAGGCTGAGTTTGGAACCCAGTGCAGCTCAGGGCTTCAGGGTCAGCCCTGTGCCAGGGGGGGTTGCATGGAGGACAGTGGTGGCCACCGGGACCCTTTCAGCAGGCAAATTGATAACATTTCCAAAGAGATCATTTTACTTTCTTCTGCTTTTTTGAGAGCTTAAAAAAGAATAAGCCCTTCAACAACAAGGTTACACATATTTAAGTTGCTATCATCTCTCCTTCTGTGTTTAACTGCCTCGTGGTTTATTTTTGGCAAGGATTTCCTTTAAGGTTTGCTTTCCTCACCCTCTAACACAGGTCCGCACTGTCTGCTCAGTATACTGGGGAGTTTTGCTCTTGGAATAGAATTCTAGTACCAAGCAACATAATAAGAGACGAAACTGTGCTAAACAAAACACTGTAACTTAGTAAAAAGTCAAGGGGAGGGATAAATTAGGAGTTTGGGATTAACATATACACACTACTGTGTATAAAGCAGATAAACAACAAGGACCTAAAGGGAGGTCCTTGATCAATTATCCTTTCACAAGGATGGACAATGCAGCACTGAGGAGCAAGAATTGTGTTTGAGTTCTTAAAATAAAATAGCCCAGGCTCCTTTTCATTGTGATATCTAAAATGCATTTAAAAAGTGCATAAAAGTAAATAAAATATAAAGGTACAGCTTAATTATTATGAAGTGAACATCTGTGTCATCACCGCCCAGGCCAAGAAATAGGACATGGCTGGTACCCAGACACAGCAGCTACCCCAGTCACAAACAACTCCTCACTCCTCCCCTGGGAACACACTCCTGCTTTTATGATAATATTTCCTGGACTTAAAAAAAAAATACTTCACTACTTAATCATTCATCCCTAGACACTATGGGTTAGTTTTGTCTCTTTTCAAACTTTTTGTAAATGAAATCATACCATACGTACTTTTCTGTGTTTTGCTTTTTTTGCCCATTATTGTGTTTGTAAAATTTATCCCTGTTGTTATGTGTAGCTGTAGTTCATTCACTTTCACTACCTTAGAGCATTCTACTGAATGAAAATACCACGATATATTTATCTATGTTATTGCTGTGTAATTGACCTTTCATAATCTTTTTTTAAGGGCTATTAATCTGCAGTGCTATGTTCTTTTTGAAGTTCAATCACGTATTATTGCTGATGAAGCACAACTTTCCCCACCATTTCTAACACCTCTTGACACCTTTCAAACTGTCTAATGTGCAAAAGTGTAAACTGCAAAGCCAAGGAGCAACAACACCAAGGATACATAAGAGAAAAGGGAATCATTCTTAATAGTAGCAACAAAAGTGAGCCTTCTGAACCCTCCTACACGGTTGATGGGAATGTAAATTGGTGCAGCCACTATGGAAAACTGCATGGAGGTTCCTCAAAAAACTAAAAATAGAGTTGCCATATGATTCTGCAATCTCACTCCTGGGCATATATTTGAAAATACTCTAATTCAAAAAGACACATGCACCCCAATGTTCACAGCAGTACTATTCACAATAGCCAAGACATGGAAGCAACCTAAAAGCCCACCAACAGAGGAGTGGATAAAGAATATGTGGTATATTTATACAATGGAACATTACTCAGCCATAAAAAATGAAATAATGCCATTTGCAGCAACATGGACGGACCCAGAGATTATCAGACCAAGTGAAGTAACTCAAAGACAAATATCATATAATATCACTTATACATGGAATCTAAGAAATGATACATATGAACTTATTTACAAAACAGAAATAGACTCAGACATAGAAAACAAACTTATACTACCAAAGGGGAAGGAGGGAAGGGATAAATTAAGAGTTTGGGATTAGCTTATACACACTACTCTGTATAACACAGAGAAACAACAAGGTCCTACTATATAGTACAGGGAACTATATTCAATATCCCATGAAAAACCATAATAGAAAAGAATATGAAAAAGAATGTGTATATATGTATAACTGAATCACTTTGCTGTATTGTAGAAATTAACACAACATTGTAAATTAATACTTCAATAAAATATATATTTTTAAAAATGTGAGCCCTTCTGATCTGGCTCCTACACCATAGAAGTCACACAAATGGCCCAAAGTAATTACATCAGTATCAAGCAAAGGTTGCAAACCCAACTACTCAATCTCAGCTCCACCTACACCAAATCAAAGCCCATTAGATAAAAGCATGTCACAACTTAATGGCACCTTTAAGCCTTTTGGTCCTGGGATCCCTTGAGGTCCTGGAGTCTGTGAACATTTGCAAAACGTACAGCAGCAAGTCCTCTCTGCAATGTTTCCCTGGGAAAAAGAAAAAATGAGTGAGCAACTATGGTGAGGAACTTCATCACATAAGAACTGAATTGACATAAATCATAATTCACCACCTACAGCCTGTCCTCTCTCATTGGGTGAGGGGCTGCGGAGAATAAGAGGTGCTTTTTGACTTAATCCTGAAGAGAGAGCACCAGATCAGCAACTGCACTGGCGACATACCTTTTCCAAGGAAATGACCTCTATTTATAGAAGAGGCACTCACTACACAGATGGCCACAGGCCAAGTGTGCACAAGACTGGTTGGTTCCTAGTTGACAGCTTTTGTCTCCTGGGATTTCTGCAGCATAAACTGTTGGGGCTTTTGATTTGATTAGGGGTTGGTTGGATTTTAGCTTCCTCTGCATTCATTTGGCGAGATGACAAGGGATGAAAGGGCATGGCGAAGCAAAAAACAATGCTCTGGGCTTTCACAATTTTTCATATGCTAAAGACCATGTAACTGAATTTAGGGCAAACGAGGGAATCTTTGGGAATACTCATCAGGATTCCAATTCCAATTCCAATGTTCCCAGGGCATTTTGAATAATATTTTTTTTTTCTTCAGCAACTCACCAGATACTGTGATAACATATTGCCCAATTCTTTCATTCCAATGGTCAGGTGATTCCTGTAATCAAATCCTTTTCCAAATTCAAAGCTGGAAAACTCATCATGAGAGGTTGAGTTTAGGGAAACCACCAGCAAAGCGTCAAGTCCTAGGCAGTAAATACAACAGATATAAAACCCCAGGAATTGTACACAAAAAAGAAGGAAAGCCCATCTTATTTCCATTCAGTGAACATGAATGAAAGAATCAAAAAGGGGTGAAAAATAAGAGAAAGGAGTGTTCTTGATACTGAAGAACCCAACAGCTCTTTGTCTGCATCTTCAGTACACACATGAGGCAATGTTTCCTGACCTCAGCCTGAAATCTAAGAAATCTTACAGAAAAACACTAGCAGAAAACTGTGTTTAATTCCTTACCACCAATCTTAATGCAGTTCTGGGGCATTTGAAAGCAATTTTTTAAGAAAGGATATTGTTCATCTTCACAGTTCTTCTGAATTTTTTTTTAACATGGTAGTTAGTAACTTTTTTAAATTTATTTTTTACACCATTTTAAAAAATTGAAGTATAGTTAGTTTACAATGTTGTGTTAGTTTCAGGGGCACAGCAGAGTCATTCAGTTATATATATTTTTTTCCATTATAGGCTATTATAAGATATTGAATATAGATCAATATCTGTGCTATATAGTAAGTCCTTGTTGCTCATCTATTTTATACATAGTTGTATGTATGTGTTAATCTCAAACTCCTAATTTATCTCCCCCACCACTATCCCCTTTGATAACCATAAGTTTGTTTTCTATGTCTGTGAGTCTATTTGTGTTTTGTAAATAAGTTCATTTGTATCATTTTTTTAGATTCTGCATAAAAGTGATATCATATGATATTTGTATTTCTCTGTCTGATCTCCTTCACTTAGTATGATAATCTCCAGGTCCATCCATGTTGCTGCAAATGGCATTATTTCATTCTTTTTTGTGGCTGAGTAATATTCCACTGCATATATATACCACATCTTCTTTATCCATTCATCTGTTGATGGACATTTAGGTTGTTTCCATGTCTTGGCTATTGTAAATAGTGCTGCTGTGAACTATGAATTTTTCTGAATGTAAATTAATTACAAAATTTGTAAATAGAATGTAAATAGCTCTTAAATCATCTCCACTGCCAAACACCTTGGCAGCTGGGTGGGCCCTGGAAGCTTGAGGAATGCCCAGGGTGATTCCAGTCTCAACTGAACTCCTGGCCATACCCAGGAATTCATTTATTCATTTATTCACCCATTCACTCACTCATTAATTCATTCGCTGGTCCATTTACTCTTTCTCTCCTTTCATTAAACAAATATTTGCTTATTAGGAGCCTATTATGTATTAATAATTGTACCAGGGAGAGGGTCAGGATGCTACAAAAGTCTGAAGAAGAAGCTCCTAACTCGGTTTTGGAAGGTCACACAAGGTTTCTGCGAAGAACTGATGTCTAGACTGATCCTAAAGGATGAATGGAAGTTGGTCAAGGGAAAGAACCAGAGAAGGGAGGTGGTGAGAAGAACTTGGGGGAAGCTGAGAGTGGGGAGAGTCCCAGGCAGAAGGAAAGAGGACATGCAAGGGTGAGGAGGGTGCGGTTGAAAAGGACATTGGAGGGAGAATGGAAAAAGTTCTGATGCTGGAACAGAGTGTGAGCAGCCATGTAAAGCTGAGTGGGAAGTGGGGCCAGATCCTGTAAAGCCTCACAGGCCATATGAAGGAATTTGATATTCTAAGAACAGTGGGAATGTATAGTAGGGATTCAAGAAGGGAAGGTGACACAACCAGGACATTTATGGCCCCTGGGAGTTTCCATGGAAGCTGAACACTGGAAACCACAAGGGCTACACCAAGGAAGCCTCCGATAACATGCCCCACCTGCCGGTCACCTGCCTGCCTCCTGTCTCTGTATGTGACTCTCCGCTTCTGCACTTAGCTCCCAGCTCTTCTGAAACTGTGACATGGACAGGGGAGGTATGGTGAGAAGTGCTTTTCAAAATCCATGTTGCAATCTTTCCCATGGAAAATCAGACACAGTAGGAAGTGTCTTAGGTTCCCTAGAAGCAGAATCTGAGACAGGAATCTGTGTGTAAGTGGCTTACAGAGGGTGAGAGAGAAGCAGGAAAGGGAAGGGGAGGTTGTGAGCAAGGATGTGTCTCAGTAAAGTCCTCACCTGGGTCTGATTCCTGAGGGTCCCTGGAGTGTAGGCTATACCAGAGTTGACCCACTTCAACCAAGAGTGTTGGGTTTCTGTATCCCTCTGCAATAATTATCCCTACTCCCATCCCTCAGGTGGGATGTGTGACCCCAACCCCCATTCCAAGCATCAGGTCACTGTTGGGTTCAGCCAAGGGCACACATCTATAGAAGGTCACAGGTATAAGAACTTGGCTGTAGCTTTTGCAGCATTTGGGGGATAAGTGGGCAGCTGGTCAAGGGGGTCTGGGCAGGACACCAGCAGCAGTTGCTTCAAGTGGCCAGGCAAATCCCAAGTTCCAGAGCTCCCTAGTAGGTACAGATTTGTTCAGCAGATTCCATGCTTCATCATTTACTTTTTCAATTTCAACTTTACCTGCTTCCCTGAGCCTGTCCGATGTATCTTCAAGCATTATTTTGCTTTCACCCCCAAGACCATCTGAAAAGATGAGTAATACCTAGAGAAAGAGGAAAGCATAGAATGGGATGACATGAGAACAAAACATATAACTGGGAGGGAGAAACCAATACAAGAGTATGGAGATGGGAGCTAGAATGTGACATGGATACCTGTCCTCGGGATGCAGACGTATCCTTAAATGTGTCCCACATGGACTGCACGAACTGTGCATTCAGGTGAGTTGGCCCGTTGACGGTGACTTGCAGTAGGCTGTCAAATATTGTTTCCTGGTAGATTTGGAACTTGGCAGGGAAACTCTGGTCACTGTTCACCTTAAAGGCCATGCTCACCTGTACCTCTGTGCCTGCCCCGCAGCTCACACCCCTGAGGGAGGTAATGTCCTCTAAGATGCCTGGGAGGTATGACTCCAGCTGGGGGTGGCCATGGAATAATGGCTGCCCCATCAGGTGAGTGGAAATGTCAAAGCTGACCACTATGTCCAGAAAGCAGTCTGGAGACCAAGGGAAATAAGGCCAAATTAATGAGCAGACAGGAGCAAGGAAGGGCAGATGGGGCAGGAAAAGGGGAAGCAGTCATGGTCTAGGGCTGGAGGGTCTCTAGGACCCAAAAGTGTCCAAGAAGGAAAATACTGGCTGCTCAGTCAACATGTAGCACAGATTCACCCTCCCCCTCCCCACCCTTGCATGTCCTGTTCAAATGTTACATGTTTCAGTGACTGTTTGAAGTCTAATCATGGTTTAGTCTTATTCTCAGTGGCTGGCCTCGTGTGTGTGCGTGCGTGTGCATGCATATTTTCTTCTTTTAATGATGACATATTATGATTCATATAATTATAACATTAAATATTTGAATTGTCCTTAGAGTTTATTTAATCCAGAGGCCACCAACTCAGATGCTGGCAAAGGCCAGGAGGGTAATGTCAACGAGTCAAGTGGGCAGGGAATAAGAAAATGAATGCAGAGCAATGACACATCTGTTCACCATTCAGTTCCAGCTGAGAGTAGCCATGTGGGAAATGGGGCTTTAATGTGGTTACATTGTCTGATTTTTCAAAAAGAAACCTGAAATCTGCATTTTAATGCTATATCTCCAGTTTGTAAAAGTTATCAATTAATTAAGAAGCTGTCAACACCAAATAGGACAACCTCAATTCAGCTACAAGTTGCCACTTGGTCACCCCTGACCCTGTCCAGTTGCTCATTTTACACACGAGGAGACGGTCATGCATGGAGGTTGCTGCTGCTGAACCAGAGTGGGAACCCTGGCGTTCTGATTCCAGTCCCAGGCTCCTCCACCACTGTCATCTGCCCCCAGTGAGCACCCCAATAGAGAGCTTGGAAAAACCAATGTGTTTTGTAAAAGAAGTCGCTTTCATCATAACGAGTCTAGAAACAGAAGCTCTCTGGGGAATTTCTGCCTGTTGTGCAAATTCCACAAAATATTATCCTTCAATGTTGCTCTGTCCTCCCAACTCCCAGCCCCAGGTGTACAGAACCTGAGTCCCACACAGCAACTCGCAGCTGGAGCTAAAGAATGACATCCTCATCAGGTGAGCCATGGCTCTGCGTTCATTTTCTTCACTCCCTGCCCACTTGACTCACTTCCATGACCCACTCGGCCTTTGTAGCCAACAGCATTGGTGAACTCTGGAAATTAAATAATCCCCAAGGACAATTCAAATCTTTACTATGTTATGATTATATGAATGCCATCATTCAAAGAAGAAAATGTACAGATGTGTGACACATCTGACACAGGTGGATAACACACACACCCACACACACACTGAATCCCTTACAAGATGGTTTAACAAAGCTAAAATAGGAAAACGTCCAGTCAGCAAATGTTTATTTTACTTACTTCCTGTGGGATGCAGGGCATTGCTCTAGGACTTCCAGAAGCAGAGAAGGTAGAAATAGGAGGCTGAGTTCCAGGTGTTAGAGGAGCATAACCACTGGATTACATTGGGGGGCAGGGCTGACCAGGGGACACAACCCAGGGCCTCCTCCAGCCTCTGCACCCTTTCCCCTGTCTCTGAGGGAGGCTGACCAATCTCAATTTCTGGAAACAGAGGAGATGTCTATTCTCACCACACACGTTGTTTCTGCTGGACTCACCCACAGACATCTTGGGAAATGGACAACTGGGAAGCTGCAATCAAATAATAACAAGAAAGAGCAAGGGCGCACTCACTGGTTTTCCCGCTAACTCTGGCAGATTTCACGGACCATTCTTTTTCTTCACATCCACATTCTTTAGTTTATCAAAGTCTTTAAAGTGATGATTTTTTCAGAATTGCCGTTATCGACAAGAGCTCTTCCTTATAAACCTTTCCTATGCCCAAAGCCAGAATGCAAATGCCATCTTCTCTCAGGGTCTTCACTGCCTCTGTCACATCATAGCGGGGACCCCCAGATGTGATAACCACCAAAGTCTGAGGGACACCAGCCTTCCTTCTCCCACCAGCGGATTGCTCAAACATAACGCTCACTTGTTTCAGCGCCAAGTCCATTCGTGGAGGCCCGCTGCTCTTCGTCATAGTTTGGATTCGAGACTTCCACTGGGTTTTAGTCAGAGAGTTTTGCAACTCAATAATTTCTTGGTAGCGGCTCCCAAATTGTGCTATCCCAATTTTCATCCTTTGAGACTGAATGTCAAAATTATCAATTAAGTCTGACAAGAAAGTTGTCATGGTAACAAAGTCTGAATCAGATACCATGTCAGAGCCATCACAAAAGAAAATCACATCGGCTTCTTGAATGTTACAGACTGCAGTTGAAAAGATAAATCAGTTACTGTCCTTGTGAGTCATTCTAAATTTTCCCTTTGCTCAAATATTTAAATTGCTTTACTAAATCCTCACATTCATGGCAAATTGAGATAAGGTAACAGATGAGAGAACCACGATTGGCCCTCAAAGAGAAGAAAAAGTAGTGGGGAGGAGAAAGCTAATAGATTTTGTTTCAAATTTTAATTATTACATGATTCATTTTGAAAGGACACTGAACACTACTCTGAGAAAGAAAGTAAGACATTTGACTAGGTTGAATATATTCATTAAAAGGTCATTACAAAGGCTTGAAATCTCTTCAACATACCCATACTGGAATGTTCACCCAAGCCAAGTACCACTGTACTATTATTAGTAATCCTGTTACTATTAATGTTACCATTTTACATCTGTGTTGAAAGTTATCATTTAAAAAACCTGTTTAGCATACAATAATGGTTAATATTCATGACCACCTTGTGAGTAATTATTCTGTTTGTTAGGTAGAGAAATGGAATTCAGAGGTTAAGTAAGTTGCCTCAGAATACACAATTACTATGCAGAGGAGCTGGTACCTAGGTCCCTTTTATCCTTAAATCCAGCACTTTTTTATATTACAAATTGTTTTAATAATATCATAACCCAAATATTAAAATTTCATGGACAAGTGTTAATAAACAGGGTACAGGGTCATCTCCCTGAAGTCTAGCGTGAAATGGTCCATAACCAAGGGATGATGCTTGGTTCCCTTCAAAGGCAAAGGCTGGGATGGGGCAGCACTAAAGTGATCACTGAAAGTAACTGAGAGGATGGAGCATGCATCACTGACTTCTACTGCCTGTTCTTCTTTCCCCCCTTTCTTTCACAGCTGTGCCTCCCTAATAAACTTCTTGCATCCCAAACTCCATCTCAGCATCTACCTCCAAAAAGACAGGTGTGGGAGATGAGAAGAAAGCAGTCCCCATATTCCTAGGAAAAGACTGTAGTCCTAGTAATGTACTAGATTTGGTGAGGACCCAGTGATAAACAAAAGCCCAAGCCTGCCCAAGGAGTTTGTAGTCTTGTGATGGGTACAGATAATGAAACAGCAAGTATGAGTTAAGTGCTACCACCAGGAGAAATAGAAGGTGCGGGAGTTGAGGGACATGGTGGGGACACTGCTGGGTGCTGGGTCAGGAAGCTGGCAAACAAAGGCTGGATGTGACAGACAAGCTAGGTGCAGCCAAGGGAAGTGGCAGGCTTGTGGTGGGTGGAATGATGCATACAAAGATGGAGGAATTTCAGGATGATGGGAAAGGCTATGAAATGGGGGGCAAGAGATGAGGTGGGAGACGTCAGCAGGGGCTAAGTTGATCTCAGAAGTTTAGAAACTGTAACCTGTGAGCAGATCAGTGATACAGCCCAGTGTGTATCAGAAAGATCACTCCGTGTTAAGGATGGTCTGGAAGGCAGCAGGTCAGATGGCAAGGGTGGGAGTCCAGGGAAGGACCAGACAGATGCAAGAATTGAGCTGGCCCCACTCTCTTGGGAAAAGTCATGTTTTCTTAAATACCATTATTCAGTATCTGAAACCAAGAAGCTGAATTTATTGCTTACTTAAGTAAAGTAGAGCTGTGGAGGTCAGAAGTAGTTTCACCCAGCCTAGCAAATGCTGGTCCGACACAGGATATGGGGGGAGGTTTTGTTTGGGGTTGGACTATTTCACAGAGATGAGAGTGAGTAAATGTCAGTCATAGAAACATGATTTGTGTTGGATACAAAAGTAGGTTTCAAACTGGTAGAGAGGAAGGAAGGGAGGAGGAAAGGAAAAGAGAAGAAGTCAGAAGAAGGGAGGGAAGAGGAAAGAAGAAAGGAAGTTAGCTGGTTGACTGATGCATCTGCCATGTCAGGAGGCCTGGGCTAATATCTGGCCAGGATTCCAGCCTTCCAAGGAGGTACACAGATCTCCTAGATGACTTGCCAATATCTGCTGCTTTGAGGTCAGGTGGCAGATCTCACCCTTTCCTCCCTCAGATGTGATGCCTCCAGCCCCTCCTGCCCTGGGGTATCTCATGGATAAGCTTTGATCCCTTCCCTCCTGGTTCCTAGCAGCCAGTCTCTATTATCCCATTCCTGGCCTTTATCCAGAAAAGTTCACTATACCACTTGGACTTCCAATGGCCCTACAGGATGCTGAGAATCCCATTTAGAGGCCTATGGAACTTTGAAGACAAAAGTCTATCTGTTTAAACCATGAAACTCTCCACTTGAGTTTGGCCTGAAACTGATACCGAGTAGTTGCACTTGGGGCCATTAAGCAAATGGGCAGCACAGGCAGCCGTGAAATGAGGAAAGGTGAATATTGCCCTAAGAAGAGTCCTTTCTGACAAGATAAAGGAAACAGGGAGGCCAGATAGCAAGGACTGCTTCTGAAACCTTCTTGTATAATGTCTTCAATATGGTGACAAAGGACCTTTAGACTCTTGCTTAATCAATAATGCATTTCTTTCAGAGATGAGAAAACTGGTAGCCTGAGCAGAGAAATGTTCATCCTGTGACACCCAGGTAATGGGAAGCCAAGTCATCATATATTTTTTGTGTAAACTTGTATTGCTATCCCTGTAGAAACTTTAACAGCCCAACTTACCCTCTTGTGCATTAGTACACATACTATCTTGCAGAGGCAGGTAAATATCTTTCAGTTTGTCGAAATTACTGACGTGGATAGTATAGTTTTTATTCCCCGCCATAGTCTCCAGTTCTTCTTGGTCGGCCTTTCCTACACCCACTGCATAGATGATGACGCCTTTGGCTCTTAATTTTGAAGCCGCATCACTGAGCTGATCTCGGTCATGGGATACCCCATCTGTGATGATGATCAGCATCTGCTTCACGTTTTGCTTGAGACGGCTGCCATGTTCCTCCATGAACAGGTTGTTTGCATGCTGCAGAGCCCTGGCAGTGAAGGTATTCCCTTCCGTGTCCCTGGGCCTCCTCAGATGCTCAATGACGGCTGACCTGTTTGAGTACGTATTGAGGTAGAAGAGAACCTCAGGATGATCCGAGTATCTGAGCGCTCCAAACTGAACTCTGTCCGGGCCAACATCCGATTTCTTCACCAAATGGAGAGTGACATTGATCATGCTTTCTTGGTCTTGGGGCAGGATGCTGCCTGAATGGTCCAGCACAAACACAATGTCTAACTGTCTAATCCTTTTACAATCTGAAAGGAGAAGAGAGTAGGCATCACAAACTTCCTGCAGTGTGTTCTGCACAGACTAGAAGGGAAGCAAACTACGTTTGCCACGTCCCTCCCACGTGCCAGATACTGCAGTTCACTTAGTTACTGTTGCCATTTTAAGGAGAAAGAAGCTGAGGGCTTAGAGATGTAGAACTTGCCCACATCATGATTCCAAGGACACTGGCACCCTTATCTATGTAACTCTGTGATCAGATTGGTGCTCCTCACGCCTCCCGACTCTATTCTGCTAAATTTCATCAGGTCGTGTAACCCCTTTTGCTAAGCAGGCTTTCAACTGGAAGGGAATGTCAGAAGGTAATTCAATGTAGTTCAGTGGCGAGACACGACCAATGTTTGCCAGACTGGCCTGTAGTTTTGAAAGGGTCAGGGGCTCAGTGGATAAACTGGGAGTTTCATCCTGTTCCTTCAGACTCCAGCTGTCTCCTCATCTTCTAGTAGATAAACTTTCCCATGTGCACCATGCCTCTTTGAATTTACATGTATTCCTTCCCCTGACTTCTCAAATTGGAACCCAGAAAAGCCCATGTAGGGGGAGAGCTAAGTCTCCTTTCACCTCACCCCAGCCCCAAGCCCTCTTCCACATTAGAAGCCAAGCAACCACTCTGGCTCAGTCTCCAAAGTGTGAGCTTGTTTCCACTCTTTTCCTTCCCTAAGTAACTTAAGCACATGTTTCCTAAAGGTTCAACCTCCACCTGCCTATCTTACCTCCAATACTTATTTCTAGCAATGAGGCCTCAAAATTTCAAGTCTCATCCACTGTGGATGAGCCCAGGCTACGTCAGAAAAACAACTCAGTGTGATTTGGTGACTAGTCATAACTTGATAAATATTTATGAATTGATCTAATGTATGAGTCAGCTAAAACTTCACCTCATGCTATAGAGAAGGTCTCCACAAACATTACATTTCTCAAAATGAAGAAAGGCCGGAAAGAGCCCTTTGGATTTCAAAGGTGGGGCCGTGGCCTTAAGGTAAGCCTTACTTAGAATGTGTCTACAATCCCAAGGGTTTGGGAATCACTGCCATTCTTGGAGGAAGAAAAAAAATTCCAGTTAAGCTGTTCCAAGAGAAATCTTAGAGCTACTGCCTAAAGCTCAGAGTTTATACTAAGACATCTTATTTGTTAACTTTCTGAAATTTTGAAACACATAATCCTGAAGAACGAAGTCCAGAGGAGGCCTCTGCTGCCAGAGGAACAATATACAATTACTAATGCTTTGGTTTGTTCCCTTAGTTGTATCCAAAACACAGATAACAACAGCACATGGTAGATTTAAAAGCACAGGTGCTGTTAACCTTACATGTGGATTTATAGCAAGCTCTTACTCGAGTCATTAAAATTGATGGGCTCAAACTGAAGGTTGTTCAATTCAATTTGAAAATGATTACAGTTTGTCAGATAAAAGTGATGACTCCAAGCAATTGTTTTTAAAAAAAGTAGCAAATTAAAATTTTCCAAAGGGATAGACACACAAACAGCTGATACATGATACTTAGCTGATAGAGGGTAAGAGAATAATGTGAAGTAATGAAAATATACACTATAACTTTAAAATACAGAGGGTTTTTGTTGGGGCAATGCTGTGCTTAGGATATTGGTTTTAATTTAACTAAGAGGAAGATGAATTTGTATTTCTATTTACTGCTTAACAATGGTTATAGGTAGCCAAGAAACAATTTGGGGAATCATTTGGGATTAAAAATTGGCTCTGGAAAATCTAGGTATGTAGGTATTAAAGAGTTGGAAATTTAATGTAAAATTCTGAGACCTTCCTGGAATATATTTAAAGTCATCAAAATCAGAGTACATTTTGCCAAATTAGCTGACAAAACTGTTATTCTAGAATATGTCTTGGTATTTCGTATATATGTTCCTGAGGTCATGGGTATATTAACATAGCATAGATAAGATCAAAATTTAATATCAAAGTCCAGTTGGAGGCCAAGCCCAGTGTCCAAGTCACTGTTCACCCCATTATAAAGTCAACAGCTCACACCCTTGAGTCCTGGAGGATAACAGGGTCACTTACCATGAAGAGCACACACGCGGAAGATGAGTTTACTCTCTATTGCCTTTAGATCATCAAAGTTCTCAACTTGGAAGACAAGGCTGCCGTCCCCACTGATCTCCTCCAGCTGAGATCTATTGGCCCCGTACACCCCCACAGAGAAGATGACCACACCTTTGTCCCGAAGAGCTTTTGCAGGGTCTATCACATCATCTTGGGCTTCACCATCAGTGATGAGGATGAGAAACTTTTTGACCATTGAACGGCCCCCCTTGGGCTCAGTGAAGTATGGATCCACAAAGGTTAGTGCTCTTCCAGTCAAAGTGTTTTTGTTGATGGGAGACATTCTGTTTATTGCATCAGAAATTTCTTTTTGTGTATAGTATTTATCAAGCTGGAATTCTTCCCTATTATCATCACTGAATTGAATGACACCAACTCGGGTTTTGTCTGGGCCAATCTGAACCTTAGCTACCAGGTTTTTCATGAAGGTTTTCATTTTCCCAAAATTTTCATATCCTATACTGCTAGAACCATCCACCAGAAACATGATATCGACCTTCATGTATTCACATCCTGCATGTAATCAAAAAGACCAGAAATAAACCAGGTTGGAATTGTCCTCAGAATGTATAAAAGACAGTAAAGCAGAAATAAATCCTTTAATCAGAAAATATCTAAAATTAACTCAAGCAACTTCCATTGCATTTGAAAATTTTATCTGCTTCTTTTGTAGAAGCCTGCTGACTAGAACTCTAAATCAGAAATTCATTGAAGATTACCTAAGAAGTTTTAGAGAAGAAATACAACTTCAAAAGTATATATTCATTCACTCACTTATACATATATGCATTATGCATTTATTCATTCATAATTCTTGAAGTTTATGAAATAGAAAGCATCAGGCTATACATTAAGGATGCAATGGTGATCAAAAAAGGACAGAGAAAAGTAAGCAATTTTTGGCACTAATATTCCAGGGTTTTATGTATATTCTTGAAACACAAATTTCCAGGTAATCCTTATATAGCATTATTTTCTGGGATAATTTAAAGTGATTTGAGGGGGGACCTTCAAGATGGCAGAGGAGTAAGATGTGGAGATCACCTTGCTCTCCACAAATACATCAAAAATATATCTACATGTGGAACAACTCCTATTGAATGCTGACAAAAGAAAAAAACAGAGACAAAAGAATAGGGACGGGACCTGCACCTCTGGGAGGGAGCTGTGAAGGAGGAAAAGTTTCCACACACTAGGAAGTCCCTTCACTGGCAGAGATGGGGAGTGGAAGGGGGAAGCTTTGGAGCCACGGAGGAGAGCACAGCAACAGGGGTGCAGAGGACAAAGAGGAGAGATCCCCTCAAAGAGGATCAGTGTGACCAGCACTCACCAAACTGAGAGGGTTGTCTGCTGACCCACCAGGATGGGTGGGGGCTGAGAGCTGAGGTTTCAGCTTCGGAGGTCAGATCCCAGGGAGAGGACTGGGGTTAGCTGCATGAACACAGCCTGAAGGGGGCTAGTGTGTCACAGTTAGCCGGGAGGGAGTCTGGGAAAAAGTTTGGACCTGCCTAACAGGCAAGAGATAATTGTTTTGGGGTGCACGAGGAGAGAGGATTCCTTCCCTGTCTGCCCACAGAAGGCAGAGCACCACCTAAATGAGCTCCAGAGATGGGTGCGAGCTGTAGATATCAGCTCGGACCACAGAGCTGGGCATGAAATGCTAATGCTGCTGCTGCAGCCACCAAGAATCCTGTGTGCAAGCACAGGTCACTGTCCACAGCCCCCCAGGAGCCTGTGCAGCCTGCTACTGCCAGGGTCCCATGACCCAGGGACAACTTCCCTGGGAGAACACATGGTGCGCCTCAGGCTGTTTCAATGTCATGGCAGCCTCTGCCACTGCAGGCTCGCCCTGCGTTCCAATTATAACTACCATACCGCCCCCACCCCCCAGCCTAAATCAGCCAGAGACATATAATCAGCTGCTGCTTTAACCCTGTCCTGTCTGGGTGGGAACAGATTCCT
The DNA here is from genome assembly GCF_008692025.1 of Phocoena sinus. Taxonomy (NCBI): domain Eukaryota; kingdom Metazoa; phylum Chordata; class Mammalia; order Artiodactyla; family Phocoenidae; genus Phocoena; species Phocoena sinus. The sequence continues at coordinate 11,269,828 of NC_045766.1, read as the reverse complement.
GAGGGTGACCTACATGTAGAGGTGGGGCCAAAACCAAAGCTGAACCCCAGGAGCTATGCGAACAAAGAAGACAAAGGGAAATCTGTCCATTCAGCATCAGGAGCAGTGGATTAAATCCCCACAATCAACTTAATGTACCCTGCATCTGTGGAATATCTGAATAGACAATGAATCATCCCAAAAATGAGGCAGTGGACTTTGGGAGCAAATGTAGACTTGGGTTTGCTGTCTGCAACTGACTGGTTTCTGATTTTTATGTTTATCTTAGTATAGTTTTCAGCACTTGTTATCATTGGTGGATTGGTTTATTGGTTTTATTTCTCTCTTCTTTTTATTATTATTTTATTTGAATAATTTTTAAAATTATTTAAAAATTTTTTTTCTTTTACTTTTTCTCCCTTTTCTTCTGAGCCATGTGGCTGACAAGATCTTGGTGCTCCCGCCTGGTGTCAGGCATGGACCACTGTGGTGGCAGAGTTGAGTGCAGGACATTGGACGATCAGAGGCCTCCAGGCCCCACATAATATCAATATGCGAGAGCTCTCCCAGATATCGCCATCTCAGTGGTAAGACCCAGTTCCACCCAACGGTCAGCAAGCTCCAGTGCTCGATGCCCCATGCCAAACAACTAGCAAGACAGGAAAACAACTCCACCCATTAGCAGAGAGTCTGCCTAAAATCATACTAAGTTCACAGACACCTAAAAACACACCACTGGATGCAGCCATGACCACCAGAAAGACAGGATCCAGCCCCACCCACCAGAAGATTGGCACCAGTCCCCTCCACCAGGAAGCCTACACAAGCCACTGAACCAACCTCACCCACTGGGGACAAACACCAAAAACAACGGGAACTATGAACCTGCAGCTTGTGAAAAGGAGACCCCAAACACAGTAAGTTAAACAAAATGAGAAGACAGACAAATATGCAGCAGATGAAGGAGCAAGGTAAAAACCCACCAGACCAAACAAATGAAGAGGAAATAGGCAGTCTACCTGACAAAGAATTCAGAGTAATGATGGTAAAGATGATCCAAAATTTTAGAATTACAAGGGAGAAAATACAAGAAACATTTAAGAAGGACCTAGAAGAACTAAAGAGCAAACAAACAACGATGAATAATATAATAAATGAAAGTAAAAATTCTCTACAGGGAAACAATAGCAGAATAACTGAGGCAGAAGAATGGATAAGTGACCTGGAAGATAAAATAGTGGAAATAACTACTGCAGAGCAGAATAAAGTAAAAAGAATGAAAAGAATTGAGGACAGTCTCAGAGATCTCTGGGACAACATTAAATGTACTAACATTTGAATTACAGTGGTCTCAGAAGAAGAAGAGGAAAAGAAAGGGTCTGAGAAGATAACTTGAAGAGATTATACTTGAAAACTTGAAAACTTCACTAATATGGGGGGCTTCCCTGGTGGTGCAGTGGTTGAGAGTCCACCTGACGATGCAGGGGGCATGGGTTCATGCCCCGGTCTGGGAAGATCCCACATGCCGTGGAGCGACTAGGCCCGTGAGCCATGGCCACTGAGCCTGCGTGTCCAGAGCCAAGGAGAAACATGCCAAGACACATATTAAGCAAGCTATCAAAAATTAAATACAAAGAAAAAATATTAAAAGCAGCAAGGGAAAAGCAACAAATAACATACAAGGGAATCCCCATAAGGTTAATGGCTAATCTTCCAGCAGAAACTCTGCAAGCCAGAAGGGAGTAGCAGGACATATTTAAAGTGATGAGAACAAAAACTACAACCAAGATTGCTCTACCCAGCAAGGATCTCATTCAGATTCGAATGGAGAAAATAAAACCTTTAGAGACAAGCAAAAGTTAAGAGAATTCAGTACCACCAAACCCTCTTGCACTGTTGGTGGAAATGTAAATTGATACAGCCACTATGGAGAACAGTATGGAGGTTCCTTAAAAAACTAAAAATAGAACTACCATACGACCCAGCAATCCCACTACAGGGCATATACCCTGAGCAAACCATAATCCAAAAAGAGTCATGTACCACAATGTTCATTGCAGCTCTATTTACAATAGTCAGGACATGGAAGCAACCTAAGTGCCCATCGATAGATGAATGGATAAAGAAAACATGGCACATATATACAATGAAATATTACTCAGCCATAAAAAGAAACGAAATTGAGTTATTTGTAGTGTGGTGGATGGACCTAGAGTCTGTCATACAGAATGAAGTAAGTCAGAAAGAGAAAAACAAATACCGTATGCTGGCACATATATATGGAATCTAAAAAAAAAAAAAAGTTTCTGACTAACCTAGGGGCAGGACAGGAATAAACATGCAGACACTGAGAATGGACTTGAGGATGTTGGGAGGGGGAAGGGTAAGCTGGGAAGAAGTGAAAGAGTAGCATTGACATATATATATTACCAAATGTAAAATAGATAGCTAATGGGAATTAGCTGCCTAGTACAGGGAGATCAGCTCAGTGCTTTTTGACCAGTTGAAGGGGTGGGATAAGGAGTGTGGGAGGGAGATGCAAGAGGGAGGGAATATGGGGATATGTATATATATAGCTGATTCACTTTGTTATACAGCAGAAACTAACCCAACATTGTAAAGCAATTATACTCCAATAAAGATGTTAAAAAAAATAAAGTGATTTGATAAACTCTACAAATCAATATTAGAAATTTAGGTGAAAAGCTTTTACTAGAGATAATAAGTACATTAGTAAGCACATATCCATTCAACATGGACTGTTCCTTTATTTATACATAAAATTTGTAGATACCCTACTGACTGGAAGTGGACATTTATATGCATATATATGTATCTGTACATATATACACACATAGAAGACCAATTTCTATCAGCCATAAAAAAGTGTTATTAATTCATGGTGCAGGAGTTGTGTGTGTATATATATACATATATATGTACCATAGTATATATTTATATTACATATTCTATATATAGTGTAAATATATTTTCTTTAGCATGTATCTCCTTAGTCTTAACCCTTTTGTCTATCTGCTATCACTGCCATTCTTTTACCAGCCCCTCCCTCAATACTCACAGAATCTATCCCATAGTATTTGAAAATGTATCATCATTTTCAAATGATGATACATTTGAAAATGATGATACAGTATCAGCCATAGAAGAATTAAAAGATGCTATCTGTTTTCTAATAACTTGTATAAGGCTCACCAGAGGGTATTAAAACCATCATTTGAGATCCATGCTGCCCTGGACCCATTTTGAAAGTTGTAAATAGGGAAGTTCCCGAAGACGTTTGTGGCCTTGGCAAAGCCCCAGCTCTGCGAAGTGTGGAAGGTTCTCTTCCATGAACACATGTCAAAAGAGGAGACTTTTACCTGTGGTTCAGTATTCACAGGATCTACCTCCTCGTCTCAATTTGTCATGGAAGCCACTCTGGCCCTCTACCATCTCCCACTCTTCCACGTCAATAAAAGAGTTTCAACTAGGCAGATGGTTGCCCAGGTAAAGACTATATTTCCCAGGCTTCCTTGAAGCTAGATGTGGCCCTGTGACTAAGTTCTTGCTAGTAGATATTAGCAGGACTGATTTGGCCACTTCTGGGACTTAACAATAAAACAATTGAGCATGGTGGGCTCCCCTGGCCCTATCTCCCTTTCCACAAATGCAGGGTAATGAACCAGCCTCTTTGCTAGACCTGGACTGCTTACCCTGGACTATTACAGAAAAGAGAAACAATATTCTATGTTGTGTAGTTTAGGGTCTTTTTGCTAGAACCACTTAACCTGCTCCTGAACCAATACACAGTGTCATTCCATCCACATGTGCTCTGAGACCAGTCAGTGGTTTCCAGGCCCTCCAGCATAGGGTCCTTAGTTTTCCTGCCTCTCTATTCACCATATTATGGTTCATTTCCTTGTCCACAGTTTGTCTCCTCCCTCAGGTGTGCCAGGGTTTTGGCACCTGAACTGCAACTACCTGATCAACAAAAAAAACGTACTGTCTTTCTTCAGATTGGTCCATGACTTTCTCCCTTGAGAAGACCTGAAGTACAATCTATTTTAGGTTTCCTGAAACCCTTTTACTTTCCTTGGCATAAACTCCAGGAAACGTCAGGGAATCTGTACTCTTACACTCATTCTAAGACATCCTGAAAACCCTACTCCACTACTGTGGAAGGAAGAAAAAAATCAATAAAGTTGTGATTTAGGATTTTACTGTTAATGCTACTTATTTGCTGGTTTATTTTTCTTTGGATTTTTAGTGACTTAGAAAAAATTCTAACACATTTTCACTTTTGTAAGTTCAAGTAAGTTAGAATTCTTTTCCTTTCCACATCAGTGAACACCTTGACCAACTTTTAAAATAGCCACGTTTTATGTAGCGCTTACCATGGGCTAAGCCCTCTTTTAAGTGCCTGAATGTATTAGTACATTTAGGCTTCACAATATGCCTACACATATGGGACAAAGGCAGGTAGACAGTAAGTAACCCATTCAAGGTCCACAGCCAATAATTGATAAATCTGGGTTGTGTACTTTGATGCTTTGACTCCATCATCCTTTATCTTAATCAGTAAGTAACATGACTCTTGGCAGACGATATTTTCAGGTGCTAATACTCACAGTCAACACACACCCATCTTCAATTAGTAAGTGGCTATTATTATTTTTTAAAATTTTATTGAAGTATAGTTGATTAAAAATGTCATGTTAGTTTCAGGTGTACAGCACAGTGATTCATATATATATATATATATATATATATATATATATATATATATATATATATACTTTTTCAGATTCTTTTCCCTTATAGGTTATTACAAAATATTGAGTAAAAGTCCCCTGCGCTATACAGTAGTAGGTTCTTGTTGTTTATTTTATATATAGTAGTGTGTATGTGTTAAACCTAACCTCCTAAATTATCCCTCCTCCCTTTTTCCCCTTCGTAACCATAAGTTTGTTTTCTATGTCTGTGGGTCTATTTCTGTTTTGTAAATAAGTTCATTTGTATCTTTTTTTTAGATAAGTGGCTATTACTAATAAGAGAAATAACAATCAGGTGCAGGAATTTGCACATTGTTCTTCCTTATTTCTGTTACTTAATTTTTGGTCAGAACAAAAATGCAAATACGTGTTTCTGTTATAAATAAAAATAAGCAAGGGTTACATATGTCCTAGGTGTGCATTCATAATAGAGAAATAATGGTTGGTGTTTATTATGCTAAACCTATACAGATACTCTGATGTAGGTATTATCCTCATTTTCCAGACAAGGAAGTTCAAGGTTCAAGCAGTGAAGTGAGTTGAACCCTAATCTACTTAAAGCCAGCGCCCATTTTCTTTCCACTGTCCTCATCTGCCTGAATTAGTGTGTACACACACACAAACACACACATACACAAATAAAAGTTTCTTATCCTCCACAGCAGTGGGCTTTGTCAAAGCAACAACATTCTTAGCAACCTTCACACTTATGGCTTTCGAGATGGCCTTAGGGCAGCTGTCTATATAGGGATTCTCCAACCTTGGCAATTGGCTTAAAATGAGGGGCTGAATCCCTCCACAGTTATAAAGGAAGTTAGCAAAATGTGAGCCAGACAACTGGTCACGTCATTCCTTGTTTCGGCCTATTAATCTGCCTGAAGCAACCAACGAAGTACAGAGAATAAAGCCTTTTACTTTTGCTTACCTTTCTCAGTGCAGATGCTGCGAACAACTTCATTTTTGATTCCTTTTAAAGAATCAAAGTTCTGCCCAAAGTGAACCCTTTCCTCTGCCCCAGCAATTTGTTGCAGTTGTGTTCTGTCAGCCTCACCAATGCCGACCACGTGGATGGTGATGTGTTCAGCCCTTAGTCTCTCAGCAGGTCCCAGGACATCATCCATGAACTTCCCATCAGTCAACACAATGAGGTAACAGGGTACCTCATTCATCCTCTGCTTCCTTCCCTTCCTTATTAGTGGCAGAATGAAATCCAGGGCTGCTCCAGTAAGAGTTCTGCCTCCAAGTTGCTTGATGTTAGAAAGAGCCTTTCTTAATGTCACATCATTAGGATAGTCATTGATATCAAATTCCACCTCCTTCTTGTGGGAATACTGCACAGCTCCAACTCGGACTTTGTCTGGGCCGATGCTAAACATCTCTGTCACCGCCAGCATAAATTCCTTGATTTGCTCAAAGTGTTTATTCTGAATGCTGCTTGAGCCATCAATGAGGAAATAGAGATCAGCTTCTTTTGTATCTACACAGCCTGAAGAAAAATGGAAAGCAGAAATTGCATTCTCTGTTAACTATAGAGAATCTGGAGAGAACATTGCAGGAGGGTTTGGAGAGGAGGATGAGACTGCGAAGGTTCTAAAGAATGAGAACACTTCAGGTTTGCACGGAGCCTGGACACTTCGCTGTGCACATTCATACCCATTTTCTCCTTTGAAATTTACCACAGCCTTCTGAGGAAATTGAAACTGAATGAGGCCTAGTGGTTTGTCTGAGGTCACACAGCCAGTGAATTAAAGAGTAAGGACAAGATTCCCAAGTCTCCAGGCTTTTAGTTAAAATCGTTTTTCTCGTATTGACACCTAGCTTTTTAGTTTATGCCTTAACATTTCCTGAGAAATGACCTTCTGTTCTTACTTCCCCAATAACCTTTTCTGTCCAGAACAACTAGAATAATGTATTTAAAACTAGAACCAGATCATATTACTCTTCTGCTTAAACGATTTATCATTGTATTTAGAATTTAAAAATGAAAAATCAGCTGATCTTTCCCCCTTCTTTTCTCTCTGACCCTATTTCCAGCAATTCTTCATCTTCCTCACTGTGTTCCAGCGACACTGGGCTTCTACTGTACTCTAAATGTGCCCCAGGGCTTTTGCACCTATCCTCTTTCCTGGAATATTTTTCCCCCAAAATCTTCATGGCTGGTTCCTTCCCACCTCCTGGACATGCCAATTCAAATGTCGGCTCTTTAGAAGGGCTTCCCTTCCAGCTAAAGCACATCAATTACTGTGTATTCTATTAACCTATTTTCCTTATGATGCCCATTACTTTCTGAAATTACCTATTCAGACAGACACAGCCTGTCTCCTGTCACAGAATGTCAGCTCCATGAGGGTGAGACTTTGCCTAGTTTTCTGCTTCTGCCCGGTAGGCCTGGTATATCACAGGATTTCAACAGAAAATTGTAAATAAAGGAGCTCTAACTGTTCCTTCCTTTGTTGAGCAGCTTCTCTGAAAAAGTGCTTTAACTTTCATAATAGTCTATTTACAACTCTATTTAACCATTTTTGAAATTGGGTAGAAGGAAAAGCATACCTTTAAAATTTATTTATGTGCACAATTACCTGGTTGAGTATGTGAAAAGGTCTTTAAAATACAACACAATTTAGTCATTTCAGAAATATTTTCTTTCTTGATAGCTTGTTGGCAATATATGGCTATTGACACTACTTCAGGCTATGAAGAGTTGGTCCTTAAGAAATCAGAAATACTGGAAATAAGCTTGACCCTGAGAATTAAACTATAAAATCTACATATAAAGTATTAGGGCAGGGACTACCCTGGTGGCACAATGGTTAAGAATCTGCCTGTCAATGCAGGGGACACGGGTTTGAACCCTGGTCCGGGGAGATCCCACATGCCGCTAAGCAGCTAAGCCCGTGCGCCACAACTACTGAGCCTGCACTCTAGAGCTCACGAGCCACAATTACTGAAGCCTGTGCACCTAGAGCCTGCGCTCCGCAGCAAGAGAAGCCACTGCAATGAGAAGCCCATGCACCACAACGAAGAGTAGCCCCCACTTCCTGCAACTAGAGAAACCCCAAAGAGCCAACACAGCCAAAAATAAATAAATAAATTTATTTTTAAAAAAAGTATTAGGGCAAAGGTAAGCAGTTATCTGTAAAAGACAGGGGTGATGCCAGGCCACAAAAACTTGACAGCAACCAGAATGAATTGACTTATATATGTAATAAAGAAGAATGGTGGTCAGTAATGTGGAAGAGAAAAATTCGAGTCGGGGGTAACCATGGCAATACCCATCCAACTCTGCCTGGGGCTGTGAGTCACATGTTGCTATTAAAATGTGAACTTAAACTGATTAAAATTAAATAAAATTTAAAAGTCAGCTCCTCAGTTGCAAAAGCCACATTTCAGGTGCTTAAAAGTCCCATGTGGCTAGTGGCTATTATATTGGACAGTGTAATTACAGAATATATCCATCTAAAAAGTTCAAGTGGACAGGGTTGAAGAGAAAGGTGTCTCCTGGCACAAGGCCTCACCTGCAGTTTTACAGAGAGATAGACAGAGATGTAGATCTATATATTTGATTTTAAAATAGTCATTCCCCTGATTAAATACCACTAGAGATTTCAGTCATAAAACTAACTCCCTTGCTCTGATTCCACATCATCCAGCAGTCTTTTGATCACATTTTAGCTTCTGACTTGTCTATATGTCTACAGGGAGAGACTATGTTGCTCAGAGGACATGAATGTCAAGGTCCCTGGGCACTAATAGTTCCATTGCAGAGATAATCGTCAATCTTTTTTTATGCATAGCCTCTTGGTTTGGTTAATGTGAGTCTTTCCTTGCTTTAATGAAGTTCTATTTAATAAATTGAATACCTAGTGGTGCCGAAGGTGGTGGATACAGCAGGGACTAAGTCAGTAGAGACTGGTTCTCTGTGTCTGACCGTTCTGAAACTACAAAGCTGGCCACCCCACTGTAGACCATGGCAAATTCACTGAGGCAGTGGTTCTCAGATATTGCTAGAGTGAGTTTGCTGGGGAGCTTTCTACAATCCAGGTGGCCTAGGCCCTACTCACAGAGGCTGAGTCATTGGGTTGGGCCACTGAATTATTAGCAAGCTCCTCAGGAAGTCCTGATAAACTTACAGCAGACACTTTTGGTGCTCTGCCCGTATCCCCTCAAACCCTTTACCATTTTTGTGTAACAAGTTCCCAGCACTTTCATTCAAATAGCTAGCACCTGTGTCTGTGGGTGGGTGGGCTGCTCTCGGGTTGTTGAAACCCTTTTTGCTTGGTATTAAACCAGAGGTGTCTGGAAATGTACATTCCCTTCTGTGTGCTGGAATATAAATTCTCCAGTTACATTGACCTCTGTCTAGGACAAATCTAAGGTTTAACCCACACTGTCTCTCAAATGGTCCTGTGGAATTGACCCTCCATGGGACTTATCATGGGGCTTATCATCCTGTCCTTCCTGGTCCCATATCCTCCCTTCTCTACCAATCTCCAGTTTTTCCTGGGTATATTTTTAATATATCAGTTTCACATGAATCCTTATCTGACATCTATATCTGAGGAACTCAATCTAAGTCAGGTACCAGTATTAGAGAGCCACTGAATTAATAAGAAGGCACTTACTGAGGCCTTATGGAAGATAAGGATGGCCCTTGTCCTAGCCTTGGTCCCATATCTTCCCATTTAGAAATTCTGTAATGACAATAATAGTTTTTTGTCACATAATTTCAAACTCCCTGAGAGAGACCACGCTACACATCCCTCCTATGCCCTAAAAGTTGCTACTAGACCAAGGCAGCTGCCACTCTGAGAGACTCCTCTCTGTATCACTCAGGAGGTAATAGGGGACTGGTTTCTTGCTGCTGCCTTGTAATGTATATATGCAAGAGGAAATCAACGGCTGGCCCAGGATTGCATCCTTAAACTTTCAATCGGCTAATCTGAATTTAAAATTAGTCTTTAACATCATTGGAGGATTCTTTTCCATGTGAGTGCTGCCAAATTTGAGTTCCTATTGTTTGGAAGCATTTTATCTGCAGGGAAATGTCAGCAGATATCTCAGAATTCGATAAACTCGAAGTCACATCAAGTATCTTCTGGCAGTATTTCCTGGTACCTTTGAAAAGAACTTGGTAAAACTATAGCAGATTCGGTTGTGTACAAAGATATAAGTACAATGATGATCCCTGCAAAACTTTTATAAGAGCGAAACATTGGCAATGACTTCTATATCCAACAATTTAGGATATGTTAAACAAATTATGTTATATCCATAGGACGGAATATTATTGCCAACCTAAAAAGAATATTGCCAAAAAAATTTAAGGAGATGGACAAAAGTTCATGTTATAAGGTTGATAGAAAAGTGAATAAGGCATATCATACCGGTTATCCCCAATATCCATTCTCTTTTCTACACTAATTTAGTCCCCAATATTTGCCTAGGTACTTGGCTGCCCCAAGTAAAGACTACATTTTCTAGTTCTCATTTTTACAATGAAGAGTGACATGTGACTAAGTTCTGGCCAATAGGATGTAAGCAAAGATGGTGAGTGTAATTCCTGGGAATATCCTTGAAGAAAAAGAGGGGGAAACCTGCCTTTTCCTTCTCTTTCATAATTCTTGTTGCTGGATGTGAATGTAAGGCCAGGAGCAGTTATCTTGGATTATAATGCTGGGAATAGAGACCACAAAGAGCAGAAAAATAACTTAGAAAGAGACAGGGTCCCTGACACGGTGTTGTACTACCCAGCTCCTTATACCTACCTTAGGACTTATTTGTGAAACAGAAAAAAAAAAAGTTTTATCCTATTGAAATCGTTGTTATTTTTTCTTTTGTTAGTCACACTCAGAAGTAATTGTAACTGATACAAGTTACCCAACAGTGTGCTCCTGCATTGTCTAATATGACAGCCATCAGCATATAGCTATTAAAATAAAAATTAAATTAAATTAAAATTAAAACACAGTTCTTCAGTTCCATTAGTCTCATTCCAAGTGCTCAATAGCCAAGATTGGCTAGTGGTCTCCTTATTGAACAGTGAAGATAAAGAACATTTCTATCATTACAGAAAATTCTGTTTGACAGCACTGATACACATAATGTTACATCTTTTTTAAGAAATGTGTATGCATGCGTTTGTGTGTACATGAGTGTAGAGACAGAGAATAGACTAAAAGATAAGAGAAATAAATGATAAGAATGGCTTTATCTGAAAGATAAGATCACAGGTGATTTTATTTTCTTTATGTTCATCAACACTATCAAATTATTTTATAATTAACATTTTGTATATTTTATTGAGGTATGATTTACGTGCTTAAAACATTCATCCACTGCAATCATTCAATGATTTTTAGGAAATTCATAAAGTTGTGCAACCATCACCAAAATCTAGTTTTAGAACATTTTCATAACTCCTAAAGTTCCCTTACCCAATTACAACAAGTCCTCACTCCTGCCCCAGCCCTAGACAACTGCTCATATTACTTTTATACTATGAAAAGGATTTTTAAAGACATACCAGTTTTATCAAGTTCCATTTGTTCAGCATGAGTTGAAATTTGGGACCATATTTCATTCTGGAGCTTTTTCAAGAACTTCTTACTGTAAATTTCCAAGTCTGCGTGGGACTTCATCATGGAGATGGTCTGTTCCGGAGGGTAAGACGCTATTTCTTCTAACTGGGTCTTGTTGGCCCCTTGGATGCCCATGGCAAACACAGTTACATCCTCCAGGCGGAGATTCAGTGCAGCCTCACGCACCTTGTCATCTGATGGTCTGTCAGTGACCAGGACTGCAATCTGGGGCACTCCCTGTGCCCTTCTGCTGCCACTTGATGCTGAGAAGCCTTCTCTCCTCATCTTCTCAATGGCAGCACCAGCATTGGATTTCCCAGCCCGCAGAGAAAGCTTCTGGATTTGCTTCTGAAATTCAGATTGGGTTGTGCTTGAGCTCAGAGGAGAAAAAGTCTGAACTCTGTCACTGTAACTCATAAGACCAAGCCGCAGGCATTTGTCTTTCACATCCATGGAGGAGGTGATATTCTTCAGGAAGTTCTGCAGGTTCCTTAGATTCTGTTTGGTCCCAACAGACTCATCCACCAGGAACATGACGTCAGCAAGCGAATCTTTATGACAGGCCCTGGGGAAGGGGACTATGGAGGGAGAAAAAGTAGGAATGTTAGTACACACCTCTGGCCCAGAATGAGAAAGGCACTCTACAGATTGTCAGAAGGCATTAATGAAAATAGAGGCAGTCATGATGGATGCAGTTAGCATTTTTTTTAGTGAAAAAAGGATAAAAATTCTCAGCAAAATTTACGTTGGCCATTGACTTCAGAGGATTTGCAATGCTCTTCCCTCTGTCTGAAGAATGCTTATTATGATTTTCCTACCACATCTCATCAGCATGTTCTTCATGAGCACCATCACCACCAGTATGACTACCACCACCACTACTACCACCAACAGCAACCACCTCCACCACATCCACCATCACCACCACTACCACCTCTACCTCCACCTCCACTACTACTTCCACCTGCACCACCTCTACCACCACCTCTGCCACCACCATGGTCTTCATGACCACCATCACCACCAGTATGACTACCACCATCGCCTCCACCACCACCACCACCTCTACCACCACTACCCCTCATTTTCAGCAACTCCACCACCTGAACTTCCAACACTATCACCACCACCACCTCCAAGTCCACCACTACCAGTATGAACCACCACCACCACTTTCAAATGCTGAAATATAGGCATAAATTAGTAGAAATATACCTGAGTTCAGGGAGCTCACATTCTATGGGGAGGACAGATAAATAAATTATGCTATTTCAGACCATAATAAATGCTAACAAGGAAATAAAATAGGTGAATCAATTGAGTTACCCTATGTTGGGAATGTGGGATGAGAACTAATTGATCTGAGACATAAAAAGTCAGGGAAGACCTCTCTGAAAGGATTACATTTGGGTTGAGAAAGATGAAGAGAAAGATTGACCTACACATTGTGTGAAAGGAAGAATAATTCTGGCAGAAAGAAAAGCGAGAAATAGAAACAAGCAAAAGCCCAGAGTAGCCGGAGCCAATGAGTGAGGGGAACAGTGATGGATGAGGTCAGAGGGAAGTAGGGCCCAATCATATGGGGCTCAGATGATCTTATTTAAATCTTTTAAATATCACCCTAGTGCCTGAGGGGAGATAATGAATTCATTAAAAAACAATTGCCCTAGTCCAGGAAAGAGATAATGGTTCTTGGACAAGAATAAAGCAGGTAAGACAGAACGACAAGAGTAGTTTTGATGCATGAATTAGAGACAGAACAGAGAGGACTTGATGATAAATTAGATATGAGTATTGGGAGACAAAAAGGAAGTGGTGAAAACTCCTGGGTTTTTGGCCTGAACAACTGAGTGGATACTGGTGGTATCTTTTTCCAAGATAGGGGAGATAGTGGGAAGAACAGGTTGGAGGGAGAAGTCAAGAGCTCCATTTCAGACACGCTAAGTTTGGGATACTATTGAAGATGCCAGGTAAGCAGTTGGTTGTATAAATCTGGAATCCACAGGAGAGTATACCACACGCACAGAATGCCCACTCCAGGAACAGGTGGAGGAGCCAAAACTGTGGGGGGTGTAGCCAAGAGATAAGCTCAATCTTGTCAAGAACTATCCACAGGATTGTGAGCTCTAGAAGCCAGAAGGCATGCCTTACTTATCTCTATCTCTCCAGTACCTGGTACCTGGTGGGAGCTCAGAAATACTTGTGGAAGTATAATAATTCTCATAAATCTACCAATGTACTCTGAACCTCACATAGTTGGCTAAAACAAACTTACAGCATGGCCCACTCAACTCAGTATTTATTTGCAAAGAGCTATTACTATTAATGACAGTAAACTGCCAAAATCCATACAAGTCATCTCACCCATATTGTAAGGTAGATATTAATATCCTCACTTTATAGGTAAGGAAACTGAAGCTCAGAGGTTAAGTAACTTACTCAAGGTCTTTAGCAGCCAAGCCAGGGTTTAAACGCAGGCTCCAAAGCCCTTACTCTTAACCTCTAAAGGCAAGGATAGGGTCTTGACAAACAAAACCTTGTTGTACTGTATACTACTGTGAAATAAATTAGGAGGAGTGAGAGAAACACAGATCAGTACACAAAGCCTTCTAAGAAGGTGGTAAAGTCCTATGGTCTTGGAGAGCTCAGGCTACCTACAGGGTTGTAAGATTTCCAAGGTCCCCAGGGTGAGGGGTCACAGGAAAGTTTTTTTCTCTGGGAAGAGAAGCACATGTGCTGTAAGAACTTGCTATTTTCCCCAAGGCAGGAAGAGTGAGGGATGGGAAGAGTGGAGGTAAAAGTACTCCCTGATGCTTCAGGGGCAGCACTAACTGTGACAGAGACTTCTAGATACTTACCCAAACCCATTTCCTCTTCTTGCTCATAGGCCTAGACCTGATTTCTTAGCCTCACCTGCAATTAGGTGTGGCCATGGGACTAAGATCTGGCTAATGAAATGTGAGCAGAAGTAGTGTGTGTCTCTTCCAAGCTTAGCCCATAAAACCACATCTTGAGTGATGTTCCATCTTTTTTCCCATCCACCAGCTCTATACCAATTCCCAAGGCACCTTGAAAGTAATATTTGAAAATGAAAGAGCCACCACCAACATAATTATCTAAATAGAAGGAAGACAACTTGAACACTGGCCCTATAGCATTACAAGGGAAATAAATAAACTTCTTATGATTCAGGAAGTCTGTTTGTTATTAAGGCCTAGGCTGGTTTGACTGCAAAATCAACCCATAGTGATAGCCAAGGAATTGGTGAATGATAGAGCAGGAAAAAATTTCAAGATCATTCCAACTCTCATATCGTACAAAGGAGGATGCTGATGCAAGGCTCAGAGAGATAAAATCACTTCCTCAAGTTCACAGTCAGCTAGTGGTATTGTCTGGACCTCTTGACCTGTGGTCAGGGCACTTTGTACCAAACCAGGTGGCTTCCTCAAGTCTTAGAACTAAATAGCACCCACTCAGAATAGCCCCTCATCAACAATAGAGCACAGAGGCAGCCAGGAAGCTCTATTTTGCTAGGGGCTCTTTCTACATCACTCTGGAGACAATGGCTGGAGCCCCTCATTAGTGCAGCACACTTACTGGGCACCTCCCATGACTGTGTACTGGCCTGTTTCGTCTGTTCATCAACAGTGCATGCGTAGCTTCCTGTCTCACTTTACCCTTTCTTTACTAATGCTTTCTAGGATTACCTCCCACATAAACTACTTGTACTCAAGGGTCTTCTGTTTCAGGTCTTCATGGAGAACCTGCTTAAGACATAAATAAAGCATTTTTCAAATGAGAAGCTGTAAGTCATGGGGGTAAAAGTAGCCCTCTTTTCAGCCTAGGCGATCAAGACTGAAAGTTGATGAGAAGGAGGTCTTCTGCATTTCCACATGAAATACTGAGATTTCTGGTGAGTGGCACCATAGAGATAATAGGAGATGGCTCTCTGGACCAGATTACATGGGGATGGGACACTTCTTCAACCAAGGGATTCCTTACCTACTGTATGAGAGTGGGCTGCTACCTCCTTGTACTGAGCTGCATCCTTGAGAATCTGCGTCATGTTTTGGGAGAACATGCTGAGATCTTGGACCGTCCGGAGGCTGTAGTGGAACTGGCCTGTGGCCATGGCCCTCAGAGTTTCCTCAGGTGCCCCCTGCAGCCCCACTGAGATGATCCTCACCCCGTCACTGCGCAGCGCCTTGGAGGCCTCTTCCACGGCATCCTCGGACTCGGCTGAAGCCAAGACCACCAGGATCGGA
Source organism: Phocoena sinus (assembly GCF_008692025.1). Lineage (NCBI taxonomy): Eukaryota > Metazoa > Chordata > Mammalia > Artiodactyla > Phocoenidae > Phocoena > Phocoena sinus. The sequence continues at coordinate 11,254,234 of NC_045766.1, read as the reverse complement.
GGAAACTGTCTCCTGTCCCTCCCGTTTGAGAAGTAGGTCGTGTGCACCTCCCGGAGAGCATTCCCAATCTGCAGGGAACCGCCCAGGAACCTGAATTTCTTCTTGAGGTGGTTCAACATGGGGCCTCTGCTCTTGAAGGTGCTGAGCTGGAATTCTCTGTGGAGCACGTTGCTGTACTGGGCCAGGCCCACACGGTACTTGTGGGCCTCTATGGGGAGGCTGCTGATCATCTTGTTGATGAATGTCTTCACAAATGGGAAGGATTTAATTCCCAGGTAGTTGGAACTATCCACCAGAAATACCACGTCGGCATACTCAGGGCCTGGCCCTATCAAAATAAAATGACAACAAACCCTTTGGGTCAAGAGGGACAGTTTTTGTACCCACCTATCAGTCAGTCATCAGCTGCAGACTTCTCCCAAGAACTGGAGAGAAGGAGTGGAGGGTTACGGGTAAGGTGGTTCTGGGAAAGCCAAGGGAAAATGTCCTGAGAAAGTGGGGTACAGCCATGAGCTATTACCACTGCAGGCAATATTCACAGCAGCTGGGAGTGGAGGAGTGTGTACCTGCCTCATAAAGAGAGTCTGGACAAGGGGAGGCACCAGGAGCATTGACTTTAGCAGTCATGGTCAGCCACCTCCATCCACCCAGTTAGTGATCTACTGGTAAATGTTTAACTAAGCAGGACATTTCTTTCAAAATGACCCTGAAATTCACTAGGAAGTCCTAGGGTAGTACAGTGCAGGGTTAAAAATACTTCTTTGAATGATGTTTTCAGTAATTACAGAAAAACCTAGCTTTCATATTCCATATATGCATATATGGAATATGAAAGCTTTTATATTACTTATTATATATATATATAAAATTTCCTCTGTGGTGTTCCTTTTATCATTTTCTTTCATTTATTAAAGCCAAGGTGCAAACTGACCCACAAAACATATGGGTTGACTCTATTCATACAGACATGGAACATCAGGACTTCAGCAAATCAATGAATAATTAAAGTTTTTCTAGCCAGGTGTAGCATAATTCATGCATTTTGCCCATGGCTTTCCATCATCTTCGAGAGCTTAAATTTGCTTGATAGAATATATTGCCAACTACAAATAAATGCTGTCTGCTTTGATTTTTTTAGTAAAGAAATAAATTCCTTGTTTCTATTTATTAAAATAAAGATTTGTTGAGACATAAAATATTTATTTTCCTAATAATAATAAGCATAAAATGTACTGGTACCTGGGCTCTGATATGTCAGTGTTTCAGTCCAAAGGATGAGAACAAATACAATAAACAGGATCTTCATTTTGTTAGTGACGTTTTCTTGCTTTTACTCTGTAAAAAATGTTATTTACAATATAAAAAAATCTCATTGTCTAACAAGAAATAACTACTGGGAAAGTTGGTTTAGAGCACAATACACTGTAAACACTGTATTAGTCAATAATGCCAGTAGTGTTTAAAACATTCATCAAGAGTTTGAGTATTTGTTGACAATAGATAATGCTAATGTTTGCTGAGTGCTTGCCATGGCTCAGATACTTTTCTCAGTGCTTTTTAAGCATTATCTTATTTAACCCTCACAACCATCTTACTGGGAGGTACAACTACTATACCCACGTGACAGATAAGGAAACAGGCACAGGTGACTTGGTAAGTGATGGATCCATCATCCTAACCCAGACAAGGTGATCACAGAGCCCAAGCTCTTAACCACTGTGCCATGAGGTTTATACAAAATCTTTGGACTCAGAACTTATGTAGTCACTACTTTTAACCATCTATTTTCATGTCAACAATGACTATTTTATATGTTCACAACTTGGCTCAAAAATCCAACAGCTACCCATGTTTCTTTCTTCATTAAACCCTTGTAAGAACTGTTCCCTCATTTCTGGTTATACTCAGTTTTATAAATTACTTTAACTTCAGTATTTCTCTCCATGAGCACACAATCAGAAATCTTCATGGGAATTTACAATCTTACAGAAATTCCACCAAGTCAAAGTTGTTCTCTATTAATAGGGAAATAGATAAAATAACCAATACTCAAAAATAGAGATACCTTCAATGAGATACCAAAGGTATAAGGACTGGATTTTATTCTAGAGGTGACCTTTCCAGCGGTTACTTTGAAATTTCTAATCATGTGGGAAGACTGAGGGAATCACTGGAAACTAGATTTGGGGGTCACCCTATAGATCATTTAGACTAAACCCTTATTTTGCTAAGGAAGAAATCGAGGATCCTCAGTAGTTATTGGCTGAATCATGTTAGCGATGACTTTCAGATCTATACTCATCATATTCTAATATATCATATATTTTACTTATTCATTAATTTTATTATTGAGATATAATTCACATTCTACAAAATTTACCCTTTAAAGTGGACAATTCAATGTGTTTTAGTATATTAATAGTATTTGCATCCCAGCAGCAGTGATTTTAGGAAGTTCATTCTACCACAAGGACACTGGTACTAGTTACTGCCATTTTAGATTCCTCCGTCTAACCTATTAGTGCCAGGGGACTTACCCATTCACCAGACAGTCAACACCAGGCCCAGGCACAGAGACCCTGCAGCCAGCCACCTGTGACCGGCCTCTATCCACCAGCAGGCCGGCACAAGCCTCTGGACACCATAGACTCCACAAATAGCCACTGGGGACCCAGCCCTGCCCAAAAGCATGAGGCAGAGCCTGGCAACCAACTGGCCTGGAGTCCAGCCCTTCTTACCAGTGTGGCCAGTAGTAAGCCCCACCACAACAGAAAGACACATGCAGCCCACATAGGGGGCACCCATAGAGCACATAGCTCTGGTGACCAGAAGGAAGTGTGCTGCTGGGCCCCATAAGACATCTCCTACATAAGACCACTCCTCCAATATCAAAAATGTAACTTACCTACCTAATATATAGAAATAAAGACACAGAATTAAGCAAAATAAATGACAGAAAAATATGTTCCAAATGAAGGAACAAGATAAAACCCCAGAAGAAGAACTAAGTGAAGAGACATAAGCAGTCTACTTGATAAAGAGTTCAAGGTAATGATCATAAAGATGCTCAATGAACTCACAGGAAGAATGAATGAACACAGCAAGAATTTTAACAAAGAATTAGAAAATGTAAAGAAGAACCAAAGAGAAGAATAAAATAACTGAAAAAAAAATACACTAAAAGGAATCAACAGTAGATATGATCTTCCAGAGGAACAGATCAGCAAATTGGAAGACAGTGGTGGAAATCACACAAGCTGAAAAGAAAGAAGAAAAAAGAATTTTTAAAAAATGAGGCTAGTTTTAGGGATCTCTGTGATAACATCACACATACTAATATTTGTATCATAGAAGTTCCAAAGGAAAAGAGAGGGAGAAAGGGACAGATAACTTATTTGAATAAATAATAGCTGAAAACTTCCCTAACCTAGGAAAGGAAACAGACAAACAGATCTTGGAAGCACAGAGAGTCTAAAACTAGATGAACCCAAAGAGATCCACACAAAGACACATTGTAATTGAAATTGCAAAACTTAAAGATAAAGAGAGAATATTAAAAGAAGCAAGGAAAAACCAGTTAGTTACATACAAGGGAACTCCCATAGACTCTCAGCTGACTTTTCAGCAGAAACTATGCAAACCACAAGGGAGTGGCACAATATATTTAAAGTGATGAAAGAAAAAACCTACAACCAAGAACACTCTGCCTGGCAAGGCTATAATTAAGATTTGAATGACAGATCAAGAGTTTTGCAGATAAGTGAAAGCTAAAACAGTTCAGCACCTCTAAAACTGCTTTACAAGAAGTGTTAAAGGGACATCTCGAAGTATCAATAGAAAAGAAAATACCACAACTAGAAACATAAAAATTACAAAAGGAAAAAATCTCATTGTAAAGGCAAATGTACAGTAAAGGTAATAGATCAACCACTTATGAAGCTAGCAGGAAGGTTAAAAGACAAAAGTAATAAATTTATCTATATCCACAATAAGTAGGTAAGGTATACACAAAACAAAAAGATGTAAAATATGATGTCAAAACATTTAATGTGGGGGCTTCCGGGAAGATGGCGGAGGAGTAAGATGCGGAGATCACCTTCCTCCCCACAGATACACCAGAAATACATCTACACATGGAACAACTCCTACACAACACCTACTGAACGCTGGCAGAAGACTTCAGACCTCCCAAAAGGCAAGAAACCCCCCCACGTACCTGGGTACAGCAAAAGAAAAAAGAATAAACACAGACAAAAGGATAGGGACGGGACCTGCACCAGTGGGAGGGAGCTGTGAAGGAGGAAAGGTTTCCACACACTAGGAAACCCCTTCGCGGGCGGCAACTGTTGGTGGCAGAGGGGAAAAGCTTCGGAGCTGCGGGGGAGAGCACAGCGACAGGGGTGCGGAGGGCAAAGCAGAGAGATTCCCACACAGAGGATCAAGGCTGACCGGCACTCACCAGTCGGAGAGGCTTGTCTGCTCACCCGCCGGGGCGGGCAGGGCTGGGAGTTGAGGCTTGGGCTTCGGTCGGAGCACCGGGAGAGGACTGGGGTTGGCAGCATGAACACAGCCTGCAGGGGGTTAGTGCACCACGGCTAGCCGGGAGGGAGTCCAGGGAAAAGTCTAGAGCTGCCGAAGAGGCAAGCGACTTTTTCTTCCCTCTTTGTTTCCTGGTGCGCGAGGAGAGGGGATTAAGACTGCTGCTTAAAGGAGCTCCAGAGACGGGCGCAAGCCGCGGCTAAAAGCTCAAACCCCAGAGATGGGCATGAGACGCTAAGGCTGCTGCTGCTGCCACCAAGAAGCCTGAGTGTGAGCACAGGTCACTATCCACACCCCCTTCTGGGGCGCCTGTGCAGCCCGCCACTGCCAGGTTCCCGGGATCCAGGGACAACTCTCCTGGGAGAACGCACGGCGCACCTCAGGCTGGTGCAACATCATGCTGGCCTCTGCCGCCGCAGGCTCGCCCCGCACTCCATGCCCCTCCCTCCCCCTGGTCTGAGTGAGCCAGAGCTCCCGAATCAGCGGCTCCTTTAACCCCGTCCGGTCTGAGCGAAGAACAGACGCCCTGCTGTGACCTACACACAGAGGCGGGGCCAAATCCAAAACTGAGCCCCTGTGAGCTGTGATAACAAAGAAGAGAAAGGGAAAGCTCTCCCAGCAGCCTCAGAAGCAGCGGATTAAAGCTCCACAATCAACTAGATGTACTCTGCATCTGTGGATTACATGAATAGACAACGAATCATCCCAAATTAAGGAGGTGGACGTTGAGAGCAAGATTTATGATTTTTTCCCCTTTTCCTCTTTTTGTGAGTGTGTATGTGTATGCTTCTGTGTGAGATTTTGTCTGCATAGCTTTGCTTCCACCATTTGTCCTAAGGTTCTACCCGTCCGTTTTTTTTTCTCTTAATAATTATTTTTTTTATTTTAATAACTTTATTATATTTTTTCTTACTTTATTTTATTTTACTTTACCTTCTTTCTTTCTTTTTTTCCTTCTTCCCCTCTTCCTTCCTTCCTCCCTCCCTCCCTCCCTCCCTGCCTCCGTCCCTTCCTCCCTTCTTTCGTTCTTTCTTTCTTTCTACTTCTACTAATACTTTCTTTCTACTTTTTCTCCCTTTTTCTCTGAGTCGTGTGGATGAAATGCTCTTTGTGCTGCAGCCAGGAGTCAGTGCTGTGCCTCTGATGTGGGAGAGCCAACGTCAGGACACTGGTCCACAAGAGACCTCCCAGCTCCACATAATATCAACTGGAGAAAATCTCCCAGAGATTTCAATCTCAACACCAACACCCAGCTTCACTCAACGACCAGCAAGCTACAGTGCTGGACACCCTATGCCAAACAACTAGCAAGACAGGAAAACAACACCACCCAGTAGCAGAGACGCTGCCTAAAATCTTAAAAAGGCCACAGACACCCCAAAACACACCACCAGACGTGGAACTGCCCAACAGAAAGACAAGATCCAGCCTCATCCACCAGAACACAGGCACTAGTCCCCTCTACCAGGAAGCCTAAACAACCCACTGAACCAACTTTAGCCACTGGGGACAGACACCAAAAACAACGGGAACTACGAACCTGCAGCCTGCAAAAAGGAGACCCCCAAACACAGTAAGATAAGCAAAATGAGAAGACAGAAGAACACACAGAAGATGAAGGAGCAAGGTAAAAACCCACCATGCCTAACAAATAAAGAGGAAATAGGCAGTCAACCTGAAAAAGAATTCAGAATAATGATAGTAAAGATGATCCAAAATCTTGGAAATAGAATGGACAAAATGCAAGAAACATTTAACAAGGACCTAGAAGAACTAAAGATTAAACAAGCAACGATGAACAACACAATAAATGAAATTAAAAATACTCTAGATGGGATCAATAGCAGAATAACTGAGGCAGAAGAACGGATAAGTGACCTGGAAGATAAAATAGTGGAAATAACTACTTCAGGCCAGAATAAAGAAAAAAGAATGAAAAGAACTGAGGACAGTCTCAGAGACCTCTGGGAGAACACTAAACACACCAACATTCGAATTGTTGGGGTTCCAGAAGAAGAAGAGAAAAAGAAAGGGACTGAGAAAATATTTGAAGAGATTATAGTTGAAAACTTCCCTAATATGGGAAAGGAAATAGTTAATCAAATGCAGGAAGCACAGGGAGTCCCATACAGGATAAATCCAAGGAGAAACATGCCAACACACATATTAAACAAACTATCAAAAATTAAATACAAAGAAAACATATTAAAAGCAGCAAGGGAAAAACAACAAATAACACACAAGGGAATCCCCATAAGGTTAACAGCTGATCTTTCAGCAGAAACTCTGCAAGCCAGAAGGGACTGGCAGGACATATTTAAAGTGATGAAGGAGAAAAACCTACAACCAAGATTACTCTACCCAGCAAGGATCTCATTCAGATTTGATGGAGAAATTAAAAAGTTTACAGACAAGCAAAAGCTGAGAGAGTTCACACCAACAAACCAGCTTTACAACAAATGCTAAAGGATCTTCTCTAGGCAAGAAACACAAGAGAAGGAAAAAACCTACAATAACAAACCCCAAACAATTAAGAAAATGGCTATAGGAACATACATATCGATAATTACCTTAAATGTAAATGGATTAAATGCTCCCACCAAAAGACACAGACTTGCTGAATGGATACAAAAACAAGACCCATATATATGCTGTCTACAAGAGACCCACTTCAGACCTAGAGACACATACAGACTGAAAGTAAGGGGATGGAAAAAGATACTCCATGCAAATGGAAAACAAAAGAAAGCTGGAGTAGCAATTCTCATATCAGACAAATTAGACTTTAAAATAAAGACTATTAGAAGAGACAAAGAAGGACTCTACATAATGATCAAGGGATTGATCCAAGAAGAAGATATAACAATTGTAAATATTTATGCACCCAACATAGGAGCACCTCAATAAGTAAGGTAAATACTAACAGCCATAAAAGGGGAAATCAACAGTAACACATTCATAGTAGTGGAATTTAACACCCCACTTTCACCCATGGACAGTTCATCCAAAATGAAAATAAATAAGGAAACACAAGCTTTAATTGATACATTAAACAAGATGGACTTAATTGATATTTATAGAACATTCCATCCAAAAACGACAGAATAGACATTTTTCTCAAGTGCTCATGGAACATTCTCCAGGATAGATCATATCTTGGGTCACAAATCAAGCCTTGGTAAATTTAGAAAATTGAAATTGTATCAAGTATCATTTCCGACCACAATGCTGTGAGACTAGATATCAATTACAGGAAGAGATCTGTAAAAATTACAAACACATGGAGACTAAACAATACACTGCTTAACAACGAAGTGATCACTGAAGAAATCAAACAGGAAATAAAAAAATACCTAGAAACAAATTACAATGGAGACACGCTGACCCAACACCTATGGGATGCAGCAAAAGCAGTTCTGAGAGGGAAGTTTATAGCAATACAATCCTACCTTAGGAAACAGGAAATATCTCGAATAAACAACCTAACTTTGCACCTAAAGCAATTAGAGAAAGAAGAACAAAAAAACCCCAAAGTTAGCAGAAGAAAGACATCATAAAGATCAGATCAGAAATAAATGAAAAAGAAATGAAGGAAACGATAGCAAAGATCAATAAAACTAAAAGCTGGTTCTTTGAGAAGATAAACAAAATTGATAAACCACTAGGCAGACTCATCAAGAAAAAAAGGGAGAAGACTCAAAGCAATAGAACTGGAAATGAAAAAGGAGAAGTAACATCTGACATTGAAGAAACACAAAAGATCATGAGAGATTACTACAAGCAACTCTATGCCAATAAAATGGACAACCTGGAAGAAATGGACAAATTCTTAGAAAAGCACAACCTGCCAAGACTGAATCAGGAAGAAATAGAAAATATGAACAGACCAATCACAAGCACTGAAATTGAAACTGATTAAAAATCTTCCAACAAAAAAAAGCCAAGGACCAGATGACTTCACAGGCGAATTCTATCAAACATTGAGAGAAGAGCTAACACCTATCCTTCTCAAACTCTTCAAAATATAGAAGAGGGAGGAACACACACAAACTAATTCTACGAGGCCACCATCACCTTGATACCAAAACCAGACAAAGATGTCAAAAAGAAAGAAATCTACAGGCCAATATCAATGATGAACATAGATGCAAAAATCCTCAACAAAATACTAGCAAAGAGAATCCAACAGCACATTAAGAGGATCATACACCATGATCAAGTGGGGTTTATTCCAGGAATGCAAGGATTCTTCAATAAATGCAAACCAATCAATGTGATACACCATATTAACAAATTGAAGGAGAAAAACCATATGATCATCTCAATAGATGCAGAGAAAACTTTCAACAAAATTCAACACCCATTTATGATAAAAAACCCTCCAGAAAGTAGGCATAGAGGGAACTTTCCTCAACATACTAAAGGCCATATATGACAAACCCACAGCCAACTTCGTTCTCAATGGTGAAAACCTGAAATCATTTCCACTAGGATTAGAAACAGGACCACTTTGCCCACTTTCACCACTCTTATTCAACATTGTTTTGGAAGTTTTAGCCACAGTAATCAGAGGAGAAAAGGAAATAAAAGGAATCCAAATCAGAAAAGAAGAAGTAAAGCTGTCACTGTTTGCAGATGACATGATACTATACATAGAGCATCCTAAAGATGCTACCAGAAAACTACTAGAGCTAATCAATGAATTCAGGAAAGTGGCGGGATACAAAATTAATGCACAGAAATCTCTGGTATTCCTATATGCTAATGATGAAAAATCTGAAAGTGAAATCAAGGAAACATTCCCATTTATCATTGCAACAAAAAGAATAAAATATCTAGGAATAAACCTACCTAAGGAGACAAAAGACCTGTATGCAGAAAATTATAAGACACTGATGAAAGAAACTAAAGATGATACAAACAGACGGAGACATATACCATGTTGTTAGATTGGAAGATTCAGCATTGTGGAAATGACTCTACTACCCAAAGCAATCTACAGATTCAATGCAATCCCTATCAAACTACCGCTGGCATTTTTCACTGAACTAGAACAAAAAATTTCACAATTTGTACGGAAGCACAAAAGACCCCGCTTAGCAAAAGCAATGTTGAGAATGAGAAATGGAGCTGGAGGAATCAGGCTCCCTAGACTTCAGACTATACTACAAAACTACAGTAATCAAGACAGCATGGTACTGGCACAAAAACAGATAGATCAATGGAACAGGATAGAAAGCCCAGAGATAAACCCATGCACATATGGTCACCTTATCTTTGATAAAGGAGGCAGGAATGTACAGTGGAGAAAGGACAGTCTCTTCAATAAGTGGTGCTGGGGAAACTGAACGGGTACATGTAAAAGTATGAGATTAGATCATTCCCTAACACCATACACAAAAATAAGCTCAAAATAGATTAAAGACCTAAATGTAAGTCTAGAAACTATCAAACTCTTAGAGGAAAACATAGGCAGAACACCCTATGACATAAATCACAGCAAGATCCTTTTTGACCCACCTCCTAGAGAAATGGAAATAAAAACTAAAACAAACAAATGAAACTGCAACACTTTTGCACTGCAAAAGAAACCATAATCAAGACCAAAAGACAACACTCAGAATGGGAGAAAATATTTGCAAATGAAGCAACTGACAGAGAATTAATCTCCAAAATTTACAAGCAGTTAATGCAGCTCAATAACAAGAAAACAAAAAACCCAATCCAAAAATGGGCAGAAGACCTAAATAGACATTTCTCCAAAGAAGATATACAGACTGCCAACAAACACATGAAAGAATGCTCAACATCATTAATCATTAGAGAAATGCATATCAAAACTACAATGAGATATCATGTCACACCAGTCAGAATGGCCATCACCAAAAAATCTAGAAACAATAAATGCTGGAGAGGGTGTGGAGAAAAGGGAACACTCTTGCACTGCTGGTGGGAATGTGAATTGGTTCAGCCACTATGGAGAACAGTATGGAGGTTCCTTAAAAAGCTACAAATAGAACTACCATATGACTCAGCAATCCCACTACTGGGCACATACCCTGAGAAAACCATAACTCAAAAAGAGTCATGTACCAAAATGTGCATTGCAGCTCTATTTACAATAGCCCGGAGATGGAAACAACCTAAGTGTCCATCGTCGGATGAATGGATAAAGAAGATGTGGCACATATATACAATGGGATATTACTCAGCCATAAAAAGAAACAAAATTGAGCTATTTGTAATGAGGTGGATAGACCTAAAGTCTGTCATACAGAGTGAAGTAAGTCAGAAAGAAAAAGACAAATACCGTATGCTAACAAATATATATGGAATTTAAGGGAAAAAAATTTCATGAAGAACCTAGGGGTAATACAGGAATAAAGGCACAGACCTACTAGAGAATGGACTTGAGGATATGGGGAGGGGGAAGGGTAAGCTGTGACAAAACGAGAGAGAGACATAGACATATATACACTACCAAACATAAGGTAGATAGCTAGTGGGAAGCAGCTGCATAGCACAGGGAGATCAGCTCTGTGCTTTGTGACTGCCTGGAGGGGTCGGATTGGGAGGGTGGGAGGGAGGGAGATGCCAAGAGGGAAGAGATATGGGAACATATGTATATGTATAACTGATTCACTTTGTTATAAAGCAGAAACTAACACACCACTGTAAAGCAATTATACTCCAATAAAGATGTAAAAAGAACCCAGATGAATGGATAAAAAAGATGTGGCACATATATACAATGGAATATTACTCAGCCATAAAGTGAAACGAAATTGAGTTATCTGTAGTGATGTGGATGGACTTAGAATCTGTCACACATAGTGAAGTAAGTCAGAAAGAGAAAAACAAGTACCATGTACTAGCATATATATATGGAATCTGTAAAAAAAAAAAAAGGTCATGAAGAACCTAGGGGGAAGATGGGAATAAAGACACAGACCTACTAGAGAATGGACTTAAGGATACAGGGACAGGGGAGGGTAAGCTGGGACAAAGTGAGAGAGTTGCGTGGACATATATACACTACCGCACCTAAAATAGATAGCTAGTGGGAAGAAACCGCATAGCACAGGGAGATCAGCTCAGTGCTTTTTGACCACCTAGAGGGGTGGGATAGGGAGTGTGAGAGGGCTGGAGACACAAGAAGGAAGAGCTATGGGGACATATGTATATGTATAACTGATTCACTTTGTTATAAAGCAGAAACTAACACACCCTTGTAAAACAATTATATTCCAATAAAGATGTTTAAAAAAAAAAAGAAAGAACTGTTAAATTAATTACTGAGAAGCTTCTAGAAGCTCCATCAATCCAACCATTTCCATTCAACTGCCTAACAAACCTCACACAGAAGCAAATCCAGGCACTTCTAAGAGCAAAAGCCACATTTTGAGTATACTGAAATGGATAAATAATGCTGTATGCAAGAGAATCAAACTCCACCAGTTTGAGCAGCTATGTGGCAAAGCTACATTGCCAGATTGGACCATTCCAGACAAATACCCTGGAGCCTGCTCTGGCAGCAGAGGCCATGCAGTGTGGACAGTCCTGGTTCCACCTTTATAATAAGCAGAGCCTTTCCAAATCCCCTGGGCTTAGCCCAGGGAGGAAGTAGATGGTGTGGGGGGCAGGAGATCAGGCATCAGTACTCGGATCAGTGTGTCTTTTAATACAGGCCAGGCAAATCAGGTAAGCAGTGAGGGGCCAGAGCTTCAGTTCAATGCCACAAACATTTACTGAGTTACCATGCTGTGTAAAGCTCACTGCAGGCAACATGGGGAAATAAAAATTAAGGTGTAACCCTTGACTAAAACAAGTAGAATCTTTGTCAGGCAAAGTGCAATTCATGATTTAGAACCTAACTCAGCAAAGTCTTCCTTCGTCTGAAATCTTATTGGACTTTGTTTATATCATTTGTCTATATTTATCTATACATGTCTACATGTATATGCATATGTGTACACATAGGTGTATGTACATCCATGCACATTTCTGATAGATTATTTATTTATATATTCATTCAACAAACATCTCTTGAGTGCCAACTATGTTCTTGGCACTGTTGCAGGCAATCTGGCTTCAGTAGTGGACAAAACAGACAAAAGTTTTCATTCTTGTGAAACTTCCATTCTTGTTACTGACATGACTGCCTCCCTCTCTAAGTAAACTTCTTTAAGCCGGGACTGTAGTGTGTTGGATACATCTTTACATGCCTAGTGGTTGGTACAGAGTGAGAACTCAGTAAGACCTAGAGATGATCATACTAAGTGAATTAAGCCAGACAGGGAAAGAGAAGTATCATATGATATCGCTTATATGTGGAGTCTAAAAACAATTGTATAATGAATTCATTTATAAAACAAAAATAGAGTTACAGATGTAGAAATCAAACTTATGGTTACCAAGGGGCAAAAGGGGGGAGGGATAAACTGGGAGATTGAGATTGACATATACACACTACTATATATAAAATAAATAACCAGCAAGGACCTACCATATAGCACAGTGAACTATACTCAATATTTTGTAATAACCTATAAAGGAAAAGAATCTGAAATATATATATAACTTTGTATAACTGAATCACTTTGCTGTACACCTGAAACTAACAGAACATTGTAAATCAACTATACTTCAATAAATAAATAAATAAACAAAACCAAAAAAAAGGAGAGAAGGAAGTGAAGGAAGGTCTGCAAATACTTATCAAATGAAGCAAAATGAGGTATCATCTCCAATTAGGGATACACAAAGTACTTGGAAATAGAGCGGAATTTAGGAAAAGCTGCAAGAAAAAGGTGACATTTGGATTAGACTTGAAGGATGCTTGTAACAGCAAAAGGCAAAGGTGATATGAGGAGGCAGTTCTGGTGTGTATGGTGCAGTGACTGCAAAGGATCTGGACAGCAGCAAGCAGCAGTGTGTCCTGGAGGCTGCAGCTTCTGCTCTGGCTGTGGCACAGGATAGGAATGAGGTGTGGAAAACAAGAGATGTCAAGATGGCCGAGGGCTTTACGTGCTCTGAGGAGCATTTGGGAATGAGACTGTTCCATTTGCAGTTGTGAGCTAATGATAGTTTTTAGCTGAAGGAATAGGGGCAATGAGAAGCCCTAGTGATGCTGAGGAAGGGCTGGTTCTTTGTGTCAAGTGAAGCTTTACTAGAGAGCCCCTTCATGTACTTTGCAACACCAAGAGGTCACATTATACACAAAGAGGAGAGATCAAGGACCCAACACAGTGAGGAGCCCATGGCTAGGGGACACAGTGCATCAGCACAAGGAAACAGATTCTCAAGTTTTCTTATTTGGGGAATGTCTGGTATTCCATTCTAAGGACACCTTCATCAGAACAAATCAGATTAAGACAGAAGGCAGGAATTCTTATGCCATCATCTCCTAAAACCAAGACAAATAAGGTGTATCAGAAACATGGACAGCAACTTAATTAGCAAATCTACCAGCTATCACTTGCCCAGTCAGTACCCAGCACTGCCATGTACAGATCATGGAACTGTTACAGATTCATGGCCACAAAGAGTAAAATGCATAAAACTTTCCCTCCAAGAGCATACAGTCTGCTTGGGGAGCCAGGGTAGTTGTGTGAAAAAACAAAATACAGTGAATATTTCTTGAAAGAATAAATAAGCATGGTACTTCAGAATAAATTATGAAGAATTCAGTTAGAATGAAGTTTAAAGAATAAGATATAACACTTTATGAAGAGATAGCAAAAGGAAACATACAAAAACACTTGATATACTCTAAGGGGATCTACAACTTTGATCAAGGGTGGTGGAAAGAATCGGAACTTATAATCCAAATCGTGAGTTCCTTCCTGAGACTTGATTCCTATTTTATAAAACAAGAGGTCTGGACTTCACTATAAAATGTCCTTATTTTGTGAATTAGAACCTAGTTCTTCTGGGATTGATTGCAGGCTCTACTGAAGATCTGAAATGGGGTCCACCCATCCCCACAAAGTCTGGACCTTTCAGTCATGGCAGTCATCCTCCTTTCCAGAAAACACTGGTACATCCAGAAGGCTCCTCTAAGAGACCCCCAAACATCTGAGATTTATATGTTTCAGGTATTATTACCCATCCATCATCCAATCCATAAGATTTTCACACACCAGATTTTTTTGAATAAACATCTCCAGAGTGAAAATTGTCTTGCTTATCTTTCTAATACTTCCATTTGCCAAAACTTCCCATGGGAATAAATGACATTGGACTATAGCTGCCCTCCAAATCATGAAGCCCAAAAGTTAGTATCATCTACATCTGCATTCTCAATGCTTGATTTTCACTGGGTTTCAGTTTGCTTTAGTGTGGTTTTTTGATCTCCTTGGGGTCTGAGAATGTGCCTCATCACTGGTGGTGCTGCTGAGAAAACAGAACTTGGCTCTGTTCTTTCTTCTCTTTACAACTTCCTAAAAAGAGAACAGCTCTGGGCTCATGGTATTCAACCTCAACTGCACACTGGAGAGCTACCAAAAAACACTGATGCTTAGTCCCACTCCCAGAGTCTCTGACTCAATTGGTCAGAGGTGTGGTCTGAACACTGGGATTCTTTTAAAGCACCCCAGGTGATTCTGATGTGGGGCCAAGGTTGAGAACCACCGGGTGAGGCCATCTTGAAGCAAGCCCTCTGCAGAACTCACAGAGCTATAGTCCCAAAGAGAAGAAAGTCTGGACCTCAAAGGCCTTATCTGTAAGTTGTGGTCAATAATGGCTGTATCACTGTGTTGTTGAGAAGTTTACATGAAATCATGTATATAAAGCATCTCGTAGGAGACATCTGTTGATTTTGTTTGACCAATGTTCATTACTTTTCCTGCGGAACCCCTTTCCCCATTTTCAATCCCCATAGTTGCTGGAATCATGATCTCACCCTTACTTCAGGGAAGCACACCTGACCTAAGCAAGCATTGATATGGTCATCATGATTGACCCAAGGATGAGCACCTGACCTAGACCATCAGCACCAATAAGCATCAGCCAATATATAGGTTTTTGCTAGACCTATCGAAAAAAGAAGTTCTTTTGCTGCTGAGGTTGCAAAACTGGTGGGATATAAGCCTGCAGCTTCTAGGGTTATCTTGCCACCACGAAGGAGAACCCCAAGATCAAGAGAGACATGTTTGTGATGACATCAACATCTTGATCAGCCTGACCAATCCCTGGACTTTTATAGGTATCTTAGCCAATAAATCCCATTTTGTGCTTGAGCTAGTTTGAAAATTCACGAGTGAAAGAATGCTGTCCAACATGCACTTGGTAAATTTTGATGATGCTTTGATACCAGACCTGCGGGGAAATCCAAGACTGAGACCTTTCTGATGGTTCATTCGTGCTGCAACTCTGCAGAACCAGACTCACTGGAGAGCTCTCAAATTCCCAGTCCCTCTATAGCTGACTAAACACCATAGCATCCACACTGTTTTTCTCTCTGCCCCAAAACTGAACAGTCCTTGTCTTAAGCACACATTTAAATTTCAACTACACTTCAAGACCTGCCTAGCCTAGTCTGCTCTTTGACGACTGCAGCCTCATCCACCTTCCACATTCCCATCCGCCTCCAAAACACTCAGGTCTATAACATTATTTTTAACAGCCAATGTGCATATTTCATTCAGCCTTACTGTTTATTTCTGTGTACATGATTTGTTGTCCATCTTAAGTGTAAGTTTTAAAAGAAAGGACCATATTTTCTTTTACTTTGGGGTTCTCCTGATACAATGCAAAGCAAGTAAATGTTTGCTAAATTTAATTAAATGGATACAGTAATTTAGGAGGTAAAGGCCCAGTTAAGTAGGTAGAATATAATCCCAATTTTTAAAAATGTTGAATGCTTTTATTCCTTGGATATGGGGTTGAGGATATAATATTTAGTTCATTCTTAGATTAAAAATTATATTTTCCTGAGTAAAGCAACGTAAATTTGAGGGGGAAAATATCAAACATATGATGCGGTTCCCCAGGACAGTGCCAATTTATGCCACTTGTCCCAGTGTAGTGAGTTAGCAGTACTTTCTTTCTTTCTTTCAACCACTAGGGCTGCCTGTTTCCTGTCTGGCATGTAAGAGCTTGGAAGGCATCACTCCATCCTAACAACAAGTAAGAAGCTGAAGAAACTGAAAGTCATTACCTCTTCTTAGATCCATCAGAGAAGTGAGGTCTCAGGGCAAGCCACTGCCCCAAATTGGTGAGACAGACAGGTGGATAGAGAGAATCATGACTTACAAGTGCAAAAACCCACATGCAAAAACCTCTGTGGAAACTTCTGTGGGAAACAGTGCCCGGGTTGAGGAACTTGAACTATGATTGACAAATTACTGGAGGCTCAGTGCAGACAAATCTGAGAGTTAAAAATTCCAGGGTATGGCCCACAGTTAGAGTGGCAGCCACACTTGTAAGTTTTACCTCCTGTAGCTCTACCAAGTTCTCACAATGAAGATCTGAGAAAAATTCCCTTGTGCTTCCAGCAGGGAGAGGTGAAAAATAGCCATTTTGAAATATTCCAAAGAGTTCTAGTCTTCTTAACAAAACCTACCCTCAGCAGAAACTGTTTTACCAGAGCCTAACCACATGGGATTTTACTAGAATTTAACCAACAACTTCAAGCCCCTAGTAGCCATCCTCTCCCACCTAAGGGTGTGAAAAACTCCTGAGAATCACCTGCGAAGTTCACAGTTCAGGAAGACAGGCTCACTAAAAGACTGAGACCTAATCACAGGACTATAGCATGCTTCCCCTCCCTCCATGGCTCACCACCACATCACTAAATACTTACTGCAGTTCCTTTTATCCACTAGGTCTTATTCAGCTTTCAGCAAAAAATAATAAGGCATGATAAGAAGCAAAAAACACAGTTTGAAGGGACAGACCAAGCATCAGAACCAGACTCATATATGGCAAGGATGCTGGAATTATCAGAGCAAGAATTTAAAATAACAATGAGTTTTTTAAATTTGAAGATCTATGGCTTTATTCAACAATTCATGAATTGTGAAGCATCCCATCCAGTAAATAGGAGGACTCTCTGAAAATAAAAATTGTTAATATGCTAATGACTGTAATGGGAAAAGTAGACAGTTTGCAAGAGCAGATGGGTAATGTAAGCAACAAATGCAAGAGGTCAGAAACACTGTAACAGAAATGAAGAATGTCTTTGATGGGCTTATTAGTAGACTGGACACAGCTAAGGAAAGAATCTCTGAGCTTGAGGATATATCAATTGAAACTTTCAACAATGAAAAGCAAAGAAAAAATGAAACATTACATGTAAGAACTGGGGGACAACTATGAAAAGTGTAATATATGTGTAGTGGAAATACCAGCAGGAGAAGAAAGAAAGGAACAGAAGTATTTGAAACAATAATGACTGAGAATTTCCCCCAAGTTAATGTCAGACACCAAACCACAGATGCAGGAAGCTCAAAGAACACCAAGCAGGATAATCGCCAAAAACAAACAAACAAAAAAACAAGCAGACACATATAGAGGAACAAAGATAAGCATTACATGTGACTTCTCAGTAATCTCACATGAGCAAGATGAGATTGGAGTGGACTATTTTAAACATGGAGAGAAAAAGATCCACCAACCTGGAATTTTGCACCCTGTGAAACTTTCTTCAAGAGTGAAGGAAAAATAAAGACTCTCAAACAAACAAAAAAAAAATTAAGAGAATTTGTCACTAGTGTACCTGCTTTTCAAGAAATGTTCAAAGAAGCTCTTCAGTGAGAAGAAAAATAATATAGGTCAGAAACTTGGATCTACATAAAAATGCAAATTTTGTTTTAATCAGATACAGTAAGATGTACAGACACAAAAATTATTGTTATGAAGGAAGAAGTTTTTATTTTACTCACAGCCCCCTAGAATCAGGAGGCATAGCACACCATGCAGGGCCACACAAGGAAGCACTGGGGAGACATGAGCAGGCAGAGAGAGGAGGGTGAGAGCCTTATTGTGGTTTTCCTGGGAGGCAATGGGCAGGGCAAGGCAAGCAAACTAAATAGACTTAGAAGTGGGTAGTTTGAGGAATCTCAGTGAGATCAAGGTGGTAGGAGTGATCCCTAGTTGCCTAGCACATGGTCCTGGGGGGTTAGGAGAGAGGGAAGTGTCGAGAGTTCAAGAGCCCAATAAGAGGAGGCAGGAGGGGGTGTGGACTCAGTATTCATTGGTTTGTACATCTAAGGAGTGCTTCCAGGCAAGTCCTTACTATTTCTAGGAATTAGTTAATCCTGGGGAAGGGCAGTCCCTCCTTGGGTCAGCAAGGTCTCAGATGCCAGAGCATCAGGAATACAGAACTCACTACTATATATAAAATAGATAACCAATAAGGACCTACTGTATGGCAGAGGGAACTATACTCAATATTTTTAATAACCTATAAGGGAAAAGAATCTATCTATATATATATAGATATATATAGATCTATCTATCTATCATCTATCTATCTGAATCATTTTGTTGTACACCTGACACTAAAACAACATTGTAAATCAACTATACTTCAATTAAAAAAAGAAAGGAGGGGGGACCTTGAAGATGGCGGAAGAGTAAGACGCGGAGATCACCTTCCTCCCCACAGATACACCAGAAATACATCTACACGTGGAACAACTCCTACAGAACACCTACTGAAGGCTGGCAGAAGACCTCAGACCTCCCAAAAGGCAAGAAACTCCCAACGTACCTGGGTAGGGCAAAAGAAAAAACAGAGACAAAAGAATAGGGACGGCACCTGCACCAGTGGGAGGGAGCTGTGAAGGAGGAAAAGTTTCCACACACTAGGAAGCCCCTTCGCAGGCGGAGACTGCGGGAGGCGGAGGGGGGAGCTTTGGGACCGCGGAGGAGTGCACAGCAACAGGGGTGCGGAGGGCAAAAAGGGGAGATACCCACACAGAGGATCGGTGCCGACTGGCACTCACCAGCCCGAGAGGCTTGTCTGCTCACCCGCCGGGGTGGGTGGGACTGCGAGCTGAAGCTCGGGTTTCAGTTTCGGTCGGAGCGCAAGGAGAGGACTGGGGTTGGCGGCTTGAACATAGCCTGAAGCGGTTAGTGCACCACGGCTAGCCGGGAGGGAGTCCGGGGAAAAGTCTGCACCTGCCGAAGAGGCAAGCAACTTTTTCTTCCCTCTTTGTTTCCTGGTGCGCGAGGAGAGGGGATTAAGAGCGCTGCTTAAAGGAACTCCAGAGACGGGTGCGAGCCGCGGCTAAAAGCACGGACCCCAGGGACGGGCGGGAGACGCTAAGGCTGCTGCTGCCGCCACCAAGGGGCCTGTGGGCGAGCACAGGTCACTATCCACACCCCTCTTCCGCAGAGCCTGTGCAGCCCGCCACTGCCAGGTTCCCAGGATCCAGGGACAACTTCCCCGGGAGAACGCACGGCGGGCCTCAGGCTGGTGCAACGTCACGCCGGCCTCTGCCGCCGCAGGCCCGCCCTGCACGCAGTGCCCCTCCCTCCCCCCCACCCCACCTGAGTGCGCCAGAGCCCCAGAATCAGTGGCCCCTTTAACCCCGTCCTATCTCAGCAAAAAACAGATGCCCTCCAGTGACCTACACGCAGAGGCAAGGCCAAATCCAAAGCTGAGCCCCTGTGAGCTGTGAGAACAAAGAAGAGAAAGGGAAATCTCTCCCAGCAGCCTCAGAAGCAGCGGATTAAAGCTCCACAATCAACTTGATATACCCTGCATCTATGGAATACATGAATAGACAATGAATCATCCCAAATTGAGGAGGTGGGCTTCGAGAGCAAGATCTATGATTTTTTCCCCTTTTCCTCTTTTTGTGAATGTGTATGTGTATGCTTCTGTGTGAGATCTTGTCTGTATAGTTTTGCTTCCACCATTTGTCCTAGGGTTCTATCCGTCCATGGTTTTTTTAAAAAATTTCTTTTCTTAATAATTAATTTTAATAACTTTATTATACTTTACTTTTTTCTTTCTTTCTTTCTTTCTTTCTTTCTTTCTTTCTTTCTTTCTTTCTTTCCTTCCTTCCTTCCTTCGCTCCTTTAGACAACGAATCATCCCAAATTGAGGAGGTGGTCTCTGAGAGCAAGATTTATGATTTTTTCCCCTTTACCTCTCTTTGTGAGGGTGTATGTGTATGCTTCTGTGTAAGATTTTCTCTGTATAGCTTTACTTCCAACATTTGTCCTAAGGTTCTATCCGTCCCTTTTTTTTTTCTAATTAATTATTTTTTAATTAAATAACTTTATTATACATTATTTTATTTTACTGTATCTTCTTTCTTTTGGTCTTTTTTCCTTCCTTCCCGCCTTCCTTCCTTCCTCCCTCCTTCCTTCCGTCCTCCCTCCCTCCCTCCTTTCTTTCCTTCTTGCCTTCTTTCTTTCTTTCTTCCTTCCTTCCTTCCTTCCTTCCTTCCTTCCTTCCTTCCTTCCCTCCTTTCTTTCTTTCTTTCTTCATACTTCTACTAATTCTCTCTACTTTTTCTCCCCTTTATTCTGAACTGTGTGGATGAAACACTCTTGGTGCTCCAGCCAGGAGTCAGGGCTCTGCCTCTGAGGTGGGAGAGCCAACTTCAGGACACTGGTCAACAAGAGACCTCCCAGCTCCACATAATATCAAATGGCGAAAATCTCCCAGAGACCTCCATCTTAACACCAGCACCAAGCTTCACTCAACGACCAGCAAGCCACAGTGCTGGACAACTTATGCCAAACAACTAGCAAAACAGGAACACAACCCCACCCAGTAGCAGAGAGGCTGCCTAAAATCATAATAAGGCCACAGACACCCCAAAACACACCACCAGACGTGAACCTGCCCACTAGAGAGACAAGATCCAGCCTCATCCACCACAACACAGTCACTAGTCCCCTGCACCAGGAAGCCTACACAACCCACTGAAACAACCATAGCCACTGGAGACAGACATCAAAAACAACGGGAACTACGAACCTGCAGCCGGCAAAAAGGAGACCCCAAACACAGTAAGATAAGCAAAATGAGAAGACAGAAAAACACACAGCAGATGAAGGAGCAAGATAAAAACCCACCAGACCTAACAAATGAAGAGGAAATAGGCAGTCTACCTGAAAAAGAATTCAGAATAATGATAGTAAGGATGATCCGAAATCTTGGAAATCGAATGGACAAAATGGAAGAAACAGTTAACAAGGATCTAGAAGAAATAAAGATGAAACAAACAACGATGAACAACGCAATAAATGAAATTAAAATTACTCTAGAAGGGATCAATAGCTGAATAACTGAGGCAGAAGAACGGATAAGTGACCTGGAAGATAAAGTAGTGGAAATAATTACTGCAGAGCAGAATAAAGAACAAAGAATGAAAAGAACTGAGGACAGTCTCAGAGACCTTTGGGGCAACATTAAACGCACCAACATTCGAATTATAGGGGTTCCAGAAGAAGAAGCGAAAAAGAAAGAGACTGAGAAAATATTTGAAGAGATTATAGTTGAAAACTTCCCTAATATGGGAAAGGAAATAATTAATCAAGTCCAAGAAGCACAGAGAGTCCCATACAGGATAAACCCAAGGAGAAATATGCCAAGACACATATTAACCAAACTGTCAAAACGTAAATACAAAGAAAACATATTAAAAGCAGCAAGGGAAAAACAACAAATAACACACAAGGGAATCCCCATAAGGTTAACAGCTGATCTTTCAGCAGAATCCCTACAAGCCAGAAGGGAGTGGCAGGACATACTGAAAGTGATGAAGGAGAAAAACCTGCAACCAAGATTACTCTACCCAGCAAGGATCTCATTCAGATTTGTTGGAGAAATTAAAAAGTTTACAGACAAGCAAAAGCTAAGAGAGTTCAGCACCACCAAACCAGCTTTACAACAAATTCTAAAGGAACTTCTCTAGACAAGAAACACAAGAGAAGGAAAAGACCTATAATAACGAACCCAAAACAATTTAGAAAATGGGAATAGGAACATACATATCGATAATTACCTTAAATGTAAATGGACTAAATGCTCCCACCAAAAGACACAGATTGGCTGAATGGATACAAAAACAAGACCCGTATATATGCTGTCTACAAGAGACCCACTTCAGACCTAGAGACACATACAGACTGAAAGTAAGGGGATGGAAAAAGATATTCCATGCAAATGGAAATCAAAAGAAAGCTGGAGTAGCTATTCTCATACCAGACAAAATAGACTTTAAAATAAGGACTATTAGAAGAGACAAAGAAGGACACATAATGATCAAGGGATTGATCCAAGAAGAAGATATAACAATTGTAAATATTTATGCACCCAACATAGGAGCACCTCAATACATAAGGCAAATACTAACAGCCATAAAAGGGGAAATCGACAGTAACACATTCATGGTAGGGAACTTTAACACCCCACTTTCACCCATGGACAGTTCATCCAAAATGAAAATAAATAAAGAAACACAAGCTTTAAATGATACATTAAACAAGACGGAATTAATTGATATTTATAGGACACTCCATCCAAAAACAACAGAATACACATTTTTTCTCAAGTGCTCATGGAACATTCTCCAGGATAGATCATATCTTGGGTCACAAATCAAGCCTTGGTAAATTTAAGAAAATTGAAATTGTATCAAGTATCTTTTCTGACCACAACGCCATGAGACTAGATATCAATTACAGGAAAAGATCTATAAAAAATACAAACACATGGAGGCTAAACAATACACTAATAATGAAGTGATCACTGAAGAAATCAAAGAGGAAATAAAAAAATACCTAGAAACAAATGACAATGGAGACACAACGACCCAAAACATATGGGATGCAGCAAAAGTAGTTCTAAGGGGGAAGTTTATAGCAATACAAGCCCACCTTAAGAAGGAGGAAACATCTCGAACAAACAACCTAACCTTGCACCACAAGCAATTAGAGAAAGAAGAACAAAAAAACCCCAAAGCTAGCAGAAGGAAAGAAATAATAAAAATCAGTTCAGAAATAAATGAAAAAGAAATGAAGGAAACGATAGCAAAGATCAATAAAACTAAAAGCTGGTTCTTTGAGAAGATAAACAAAATTGATAAACCACTAGGCAGACTCATCAAGAAAAAAAGGGAGAAGACTCAAATCAATAGAATAAGAAATGAAAAAGGAGAAGTAACAACTGACACTGCAGAAATAAAAAAAGATCATGAGAGATTACTACAAGCAACTCTATGCCAATAAAATGGACAATCTGGAAGAAATGGACAAATTCTTAGAAATGCACAACCTGCCAAGACTGAATCAGGAAGAAATAGAAAATATGAACAGACCAATCACAAGCACTGAAATTGAAACTGTGATTAAAAATCTTCCAACAAACAAAAGCCCAGGACCAGTTGGCTTCACAGGTGAATTCTATCAAACATTTAGAGAAGAGCTAACACCTATCCTTCTCAAATTCTTCCAAATTATAGCAGACGGAGGAACACTCCCAAATTCCTTCTACGAGGCCACCATCACCTTGATACCAAAACCAGACAAGGATGTCACAAAGAAAGAAAACTACAGGCCAATATCACTGATGAACATAGATGCAAAAATCCTCAACAAAATACTAGCAAACAGAATCCAACAGCACATTAAAAGGATCATACACCATGATCAAGTGGGGTTTATTCCAGGAATGCAAGGGTTCTTCAATATATGCAAATCTATCAATGTGATAAACCATATTAACAAACTGAAGGAGAAAAACCATATGATCACCTCAATAGATGCAGAGAAAGCTTTTGACAAAATTGAACACCCATTTATGATAAAAACCCTGCAGAAAGTAGGCATAGAGGGAAATTTCCTCAACATAATAAAGGCCATATATGACAAGCCCACAGCCAAAATCATCCTCAATGGTGAAAAACTGAAAGCTTTTCCACTAAGATCAGGAACAAGACAAGGTTGCCCACTCTCACCACTCTTATTCAACATAGTATTGGAAGTTTTAGCCACAGCAGTCACAGAAGAAAAGGAAATGAAAGGAATCCAAATCGGAAAAGAAGAAGTAAAGCTGTCACTGTTTGCAGATGACATGATACTATACATAGAGAATCCTAGAGATGCTACCAGAAAACTACTAGAGCTAATAAATGAATTTGGTAAAGTAGCAGGATACAAAATTGCACAGAAATCTCTGGCATTCCTATATACTAATGATGAAAAATCTGAAAGTGAAATCAAGAAAACACTCCCATTTACCACTGCAACAAAAAGAATAAAATATCTAGGAATAAACCTACCTAAGGAGACAAAAGACCTTTATGCAGAAAATTATAAGACATTGATGAAAGAAATTAAAGATGATACAAATAGATGGAGAGATATACCATGTTCTTGGATGGGAAGAATCAACATTGTGAAAATGACTCTACTACCCAAAGCAATCTATAGATTCAGTGCAATCCCTATCAAACTACCACTGGCATTTTTCACAGAACTAGAACAAAAAAATTCGCAATTTGTATGGAAACACAAAAGACCCCGAATAGCCAAAGCAATCTTGAGAGCGAAAAAAGGAGCTGGAGGAATCAGGTTCCCTGACTTCAGACTATACTACAAAGCTACAGTAATCAAGACAGTATGGTACTGGCACAAAAATCAGAAAGATAGATCAATGGAACAGGATAGAATAGAAAGCCCAGAGATAAACCCATGCACAAATGGACACCCTATCTTTGATAAATGTGGCAGGAATGTACAGTGGAGAAAGGACAGCCTGTTCAATAAGTGGTGCTGGGGACACTGGACAGATACATGTAAAAGTATGAGATTAGATCACTCCTTAACACCATACACAAAAATAAGCTCAAAATGGATTAAAGACCTAAATGTAAGGGCAGAAACTATCAAACTCTTAGAGGAAAACATATGCAGAACACTCTATGACATAAATCACAGCAAGATCCTTTCTGACCCACCTCCTAGAGTCATGGAAATAAAAACAAAAATAAACGAATGGGACCTAATGAAACTTCAAAGCTTTTGCACAGCAAAGGAAACCATAAACAAGACCAAAAGACAACCCTCAGAATGGGAGAAAATATTTGCAAATGAAGCAACTGACAAAGGATTAATCTCCAAAATTTACAAGCAGCTCATGCAGCTCAATAACAAAAAAACAAACAACCCAATCCAAAAATGGGCAGAAGACCTAAATAGACATTTCTCCAAAGAAGATATACAGACTGCCAACAAACACATGAAAGAATGCTCAACATCATTAATCATTAGAGAAATGTAAATCAAAACTACCATGAGATATCATCTCACACCAGTCAGAATGGCCATGATCAAAAAAATCTAGAAACAATAAATGCTGGTGAGGGTGTGGAGAAAAGGAACACTCTTGCACTGCTGGTGGGAATGTGAATTGGTTCAGCCACTATGGAGAACAGTATGGAGGTTCCTTAAAAAACTACAAATAGAACTACTATATGACTCAGCAATCCCACTACTGGGCATATACCCTGAGAAAACCAAAATTCAAAAAGAGTCATGTACCAAAATGTTCATTGCAGCTCTATTTACAGTAGCCTGGAGATGGAAACAACCTAAGTGCCCATCAAAAGATGAATGGAGAAAGAAGATGTGGCACATATATACAATGGAATATTACTCAGCCATAAAAAGAAACGAAATTGAGCTATTTGTAGTGAGGTGGATAGACCTAGAGTCTGTCATACAGAGTGAAGTAAGGCAGAAAGAAAAAGACAAATACCATACGCTAACACATATATATGGAATTTAAGAAAAAAACATTTCATGAAGAACCTAGGGGTAAGACAGGAATAAAGACGCAGACCTACTGGAGAACGGACTTGAGGATATGGGGAGGAGGAAGGGTGAGCTGTGACAGGGTGAGAGAGAGTCATGGACATATACACACTAACAAACGTAAGGTAGATAGCTAGTGGGAAGCAGCCGTATGGCACAGGGATATCGACTCGGTGCTTTGTGACCGCCTGGAGGGGTGGGATAGCGAGGGTGGGAGGGAGGGAGACGCAAGAGGGAAGAGGTATGGGAACATATGTATATGTATAACTGATTCACTTTGTTATAAAGCAGAAATTAACACACCATTGTAAAGCAATTATACCCCAATAAGGATGTTAAAAAAAAGTATAACTATGAATCATAGAATTTAAATTTAGTATGAAAAGAGAAGAATAACAAATTATATTGAAGCTACATGGAATTATGTTTATAGACAGCAGGAAGAGAAAATAAAAATGTAAATATTGCTTGATAGAAAAAAAAGAAAGGAATACAGAACATAAGAAAATACAATTAATACAAGAGCAATGGAGAAGGAACAAGTGAAGTTAAAATAAAAACTTATTTTTCTTATTCTTTAATTAATCTAACAGACAAGAGCTTGTTCAAAGTAGTAACTACAACAATGTATTTGATTATTATACCTTGTATATATTTGAAGTGAATGACACAATGATACAAGGGACAGGACGGAGGAGTTAGGGATACTTGGTTATTATAAGGTGCTTGCAATTCCCATGAAATGATATAGTGTCATTTGAAAGAGGACTTGAATTAGTTGTAAACACACATGGCAAATTTTAGGACAACCACTAAAAAAGTTTTAAAAAAAGAATAATTGATACACTAAGAAAGGAGAAAAAAATGGAATCATATAAAATTCTCAATTAATTAAAACATCAAAAGGGAGAAAAGTAGAAGGCACAAATACACACAAATAACAAGAGCAACAATAGAAAATTAACAAATATACGTAGGTATAGTAACCCAATTATATCAATAATCACTTTAAATGCCACTGGTCTAATTACTTCCATTAAAAGACAGAGATTATTAGAATGTATCAACAAAGACCCTATTATATGTAGTTGAAGCCCACTTTAAATATAAAGACACATATAGGTTAAATGAAAATGATGGAAAAAGATATACCATGCTAAAAGATATAACCATGCTAATAAAAGAAAGCTTTGGTAGCTATATTAATTTCGAAGAGCTGACTTCTGGGCAAGGAAGATTATCAGTGATAAAGAGGGACGTTACATAATGATAAAGGGGTCAATTCTCCAAGAAGACATAGCATACATAATGATAAAGGGGTCAATTCTCCAAGAAGGCATAGCAATCCTTAAAGTATATGCACCTAACAACAAGGCACCAAAATAAGTGATGTGAAAACCAAAAGAACTCTAAGGATAAATAGATTAATCCACTATTTTAGTAGGAAACTTCAACATTCCTCTCTCAGAATTGGGCAGATCTAGCAGACAGAAAATCAGTAAGGAAATAGTTGAACTCAACATCACCATCAGTCAGCTGGATAATTGACATCTATAAAATATTTCATTCAACAATTGCAAAATACACATTCTTCTCAAGCTCACATGGAACATTCACTGAGATAGACCACATTCTGGGCCATAAAACGCACTTCAACAAATTTAAAGAAATACAGCTTGAAAAAAAAAAAAAAAGAAATACAGCTTGTACATTGTTTGCTCTTAGGCCACAATGGAATTAAACTAGAAATCAATAATGATAGTTAGAGAATCCCAAAATACTTGGAGATTAAACAACACACTTTTAAATAACACATGGGTCAAAGAAGAAATTTTTTTTTTTTTTTTTTTTTTTTTCTTTGTGGTACGTGGGCCTCTCACTGCTGTGGCCTCTCCTGTTGCGGAGCACAGGCTCCGGACTCGCAGGCCCAGCGGCCACGGCCCATGGACCCAGCCACTCCGCGGCACGCGGGATCCTCCCGGACCGGGGCACGAACCCGCATCCCCTGCATCGGCAGGCAGACTCCCAACCACTGCGCCACCAGGGAAGCCCAGAAATTTTTTAAAAATTCAAAAATATTTTGAACTAAATAAAAATGGAAAAACAACTTATCAGAATTCGTGGGATGCAGCAAAAGTAGTATCTTAAAGGGAAATCCAAAGCACTGAATGCATATGTCAGAAAAGAAGAGAGATCTAAAATCAATCATATAAGCATCATATAAACATCTGCCTTAAGAAAAGTTTTAAAAAGAAGAGATAATTAAATCTAAATTAAGGAGAAGAAAAGAAAAAAAAAATTTTTGATGCAACAGAAATCAATGACATTGAAAACAGGAAATCAAGGGAGGAAAAAAAACTCAGCAAAACTGAAACCTGATTCTTTGAAAAGATCAATAATTCTATAAGCCTCTAGCCAGGCTAACTAAGAAAAAAGGACACAAATTTCTAATATCAGAAGTTAAAGAGGGGACATCACTTAGATGACATGGACACTGAAAGGACATTAAATTCCATGATTGCAAGGAAGAGCATGAACAACTCTATGTTCACAAATTTATAACATAGATGAAACGGATCAATTTTTGAAAGACACAATCTGCCAAAACACACAAGAAGAAACAGACAATCAGAATAGGTCTTTATCTATTAAAGAAATTGAATCAACAATTAATAACCTTCCAAAACAGAATGAGCCGGGCCCAGACAGCTTCACTGGTAAATTCCACCAAACACTTATATCAATTCTTTACAATTTCTTCCAGAAGATAGAAGCAGAAGGAATATTTCCTAAATCATTCTATGAAGCCAGAATTACCCTAATACCAAAGGCAGATAGAGACATTACAAAACACAACAACAAAACAAAACTACAAACCAGTATCTTTTATGAATATAGATGCAAAAATCTTCAAAAAAATGTTAGCAAGTCAAAGCCAACAATGTATAAAAAGAATTATACACCATGACAAAGTGGGATTTATTCCAGGAATGCAAGGCTGTTTCAACATTCAAAAATCATTTATATAATTCATCACATCAACAGGATAAAGAAGAAAAGTTACATGATCATATCAATAGAGGCAGAAAAAGCATCTGACAATGTAATACCTTATTCATGACTAAAACAAAACAAAACAAACAAAACTTCTCAGCAAACTAGGAATAGAGGGAAATTCCTTAACATGGGCATACAGATTGGGAAGGAAGAAACATAACTGTCTTTGTTTGCAGGTGATGTGGTTATTTATGTAGAAAATCCTAAAGAATCCACAAAAAATTCCTAGAACTATGGCAGCAGTATAAAAAGTTAATACACAAAATCCAATTACTTTCCTATATTCCAGCAATAACTGGAATTTGAAATTATAAACACAATACCATTTGTATTAGCACCTCCAAAACTTAAATACGTATAAATTTAACAAAAAATGTACAAGATCTATATGAGGAAAACTATAAAACTCTGAGGAATGAATTAAATGAAGAATTAAATAAATGAAGAGGAATTACATGTTTATGGATAGGAAGACTTAAGATTGTCAAGATATCAGTTTTTCCCAACTTGATCTATAGATTCAATGCAACCCCGATCAAAATCCCAGCAAGTTACTTTGCGGATATCGACAAACTGATTCTAAGATGTATACAGCGAGGCAAAAGACCCAGAATGACTTACACGATATTGAAGAAAAGGAACAAACTCAGAGGCCTGACACTCCTGACTTCAAGATTTTTTATAAAGCTACAATAAGCAAAGCAGTGTAGTATTGTTAAAAGAATGGATCAGAATAGAGGGCCCAGAAATAGACTCACACAAATATAGTCAATGATCTTTGACAAAGGAGCAAGGACAATACAATGGAGAAATGATCATTTTTTCAGCAAATCGTGCTGGAACAACTAGAAATCCACATGCAAGAAAACAAATCTAGACCCAGACATTATACCCTCCACAACATTAAGTCAAGGTGGACCATAAACCTAAATGTAAAATGTAAACCTATGAAACAGCTAGAAGATAACATAGGAGAAAATCTGTACGACCTCAGGTTTGATAATGACTTTTTAGATACCACATCAAAGGCAAGATCCATGAAAGAAATAATGCATAAGCTGGGCTTCATTAAAATTAAAAAACTCCTGCTCTGCATAAGACACTGTCAGGAGAATGAGAAGACAAGTCACAGACTGAGAAAAAACACTTGCAGAACACGTATCTGACAAAGGACTGTTATCCAAAATATACAAAGAACTCTTAAAACTCAACGGTAAGAAAAGGAACAACCCAATTAAAAAATGGGCAAAGGTCTGAACAGACACCTCACCAAAGAAGATACACTAGATGTCAAATAAGCATATGAAAAGATGCTCCACATCGTATGTCATTAAGAAATTGCAAATTAAAACAATTAGATAACACCACACATCTATTAGAATGGCAAAAATATAAAACACTGACAACCAAAATGCTGGCAAGGATATGGAGCTAAAGAAACTCTCATTCATTGCTGATGGGAATGCAAAACAGTATAGCCCTTTTGGAAGACACTTTGTTGGTTTCTTACAAAACTAAACATTTTCTTACCACACAATCCAGCAATCACACTCCTTAGTATTTAACCAAGTGAGTTGAAAACTTATAGTCACACAAAAATCTGCACAGGGATAAGTTTATGGTAGATTTATTCATAATTGTCAAAATTTGGAAGCAACCAAGATGTCCTTCAATAGATGGATGGATAAATAAATTTTGGTACCATGGATAAATAAATTTTGGTAAAACAGACGATGGAATATTAGTCAGTGCTAAAAAAGAAATGAACTAACAAGCCATGAAAAGACTTAGAGGAATCTTAAATGAATATAAGTAAGTGAAAGGAGCCAATTTGAAAAGGTTACATTCTGTATGATTCGAATTATATAATATTCTGGCAAAGGAAACGTGGAAATAGTAAAGAGACCAGTGGTTGTCAGGGTTTGTGAGGAGAGAGGAATGAACAGGTGGAGCACAGAGAATTTTTTAGGTCAGTGAAACTATTCTGTATGATAACATAATGGTGGATACGTGTCATTATCAATTTGTCAAAACCCATAGAATATACAACACCAAGAGTGAACCCTAATTTAAATTATGGACGTTTTGGGTGATGAAGATGTGTCAGTGTAGGTTCATCATTTGTAACCAATGTATCACTTTGGTGGGTCGAAGGTATGTGTGTGTATGTGTGGGGCCTGGGGGCATATGGAAACTCTCTGTACTTCCTGCTCAATTTTGCTGTGAACCTAAATAAACACCCTGGTTTGAGCATTAGGGATATTTCAAGGATGATGGAAATACTCTGTGTATCGATTATGGTTACCTGGAAGTATATATTTGCCAAAATGATTCTAATAATACACTTAAAATGGATGCATTATATTATATATGAATTATATCTCAATACAGTTGATGTGCCCAGTTTGGATGATAAATTATGTGATCATAAGCATGATGTACCAAGGGCAGGGTAGTGGGAGTCATCTGGCCTGGAGGTAGGCATAAAGGGGTGCACAGAGACTTTAAAAACATTAATAAAACCAAGCTGACCTGCTTCTTATTATCCCAATGAGCTGGCAATTCTAATCAATGTCGGTAAAAATCTACTCCTTCCTAGCCGCGTGGACTACTTCAACTGCTCCTCCATGTTGGTAAACCACATGATACACATTCCCATCCCTAGAGACAAAACTCATACCAGTTTGGAAATAAATAGTCTTCCAGAAGGCTTCTTATGCATAAATGAGTCATAATCTGTGATAGCTGAATGCCAAGAGTCTGAATCTTAAAATTATTTTAGCTAAGCAAAATAGACCCATCATAGAACAAATTTGAGGGATCCAAGAATAATCTGAAATTGTATGCCAAATTTGTAAACTATTATTGTTTTCTTAAAACTTTAGTAGCTGAATTATAAACAGTTGGCATTAGAGTTCAGGAACAATACTCTTAACACCGTCACCTGCTGAATTATTCCTGTGTTACATTCATGCCACACTAGGCAGATGTTTGTTTGAAACTGATGTCTGAAGATGAGCATACTATTTGGAGATTCTTTTTCCCTTAACACTTTCTTTTTGTCCTCATTCTCTTTATATTTTTTGTGATGTCTGGCATGAAGATAATTTAATGTAAATATCAGTTATTTGGCCATATTCCTTCTCTTAAAATTTTTAATGGACATAGTTGACATTCTCCCTTTAATAAGAAGAATTCAAAAATAGAATTTTTTTAAAAAAATTTCATGGTCGGGTGGAATTAAAAGTAAAATCCAGTTCATAAAGATAATTTTGTTTAACATCATGAGTGCTACTACACTAAGCCACGCGTCAGCAAACTTTTCCTGCAAAGAACCAGATAGTAAGTATTAAGGGCTTTGTGTCCAGAACAAATGCTCAATTCTGCCCCTGCAAAAGCAGCTGCAGACAACATGCAAACACACAAGCATGGTTGCAGAACTGCATTAGAATTTCTGTGGGGCCTACCAACTTCTGCCTTATGGGCCCACCCATCATAAAAAATAAATGAAAACTTATCTTTAAATAACTTTAGATACTTGAATTATTTTTTGTTTTAGGCAAAATTTAATAGACTTTTGTGGGTCTTAACATTGCATTTTTCTTTTCTGATGTGAGAAAAAAATTACATATTTTGACCCTGAAAGTTTGGTGTTTTACCTTCTTTTTAAAGAAATTAAGGCATTTCACGGGCTTCTGTGGGCCCTGTTCACTGTGCCATCTGTACCGAGTGGAGAAGTTGGCCCTGTGTGGCTGCGTTTCAATAAAACTTCGTTTGACAGCAGGTTGCCAGCTCTGCACTAAATAATTAGACAAGTTTAGTATTATGATTTAATCTCTATTATTCTACCTGGTATGAGTTTTTAAATTTTAAAAACAATTGTTGGCTCAATTATTCTTCCTAAATGTATCTACGTCATTCACACTTTATTAATATTCATATTAGCTGTTAATCTATTTTCTTATTTATTTAATTGTTTGAAAGTCCTTAATAATTGTCACTGGGACTTCCCTGGTGACACAGTGGTTAAGAATCACCTGCCAATGCAGGGGACACCGGTTCGATCCCTGGTCTGGGAAGATCCCACATGCTGTGGAGCAACTAAGCCCGTGTGCCACAACTACTGAGCCTGTGCTCCAGAGCCCACAAGCCACAACTATGGAGCCCGAGTGCCACAACTACTGAAGCCCATGTGCCTAGAGCCCATGCTCTGCAACAAGAGGAGCCACTGCGATGAGAAGCACGTGCACCACAACGAATAGTACACCCCACTCGCTGCAACTAGAGAAAGCCTGTGCATAGCAACAAAGACCCAATGCAACCAAAAATAAATAAAATTGATTCTTTAAAAAAAAATAATAATAATTGTCACTGACAAGTACGGTCTTACTTTTTGAAACCAATTATCCATTCTGATTGGTCAATGATTGATTATTGTTAGATATTTTTAACAGTGCTCTTGTATCTACCTCATCCTTCTTAACAGTTGTATAGTACTCCACTATACCAATGTATCCTAATTCATTTAGCCAATTCTCTATAGATAGTTAAATTGTTTCCAATTTTTTTCATTATCCTGAACAATGTTGCAATAAACCTCATAGCACCTGGGAGGAGTATTTTTATAGGATCACTTACTAGGAGTGGAAATTCTGTGTCAAAGGGAATGTATATTTAAAATTATGGTCAATATTAAACAATTGCAACAAAAAAGGTGATACCAAATTATATTTCCCCAGGAACATAAGGGAGTCCTTATTTCCTCACATTTTTATCACACACTTTTAAAGTTTTGGAATCCTGATTGGAGGGGGGAAATTCATATTACCACATGGCTCTCTGCATTCCTATAATTATAATTAATCCCTATAATTATAATTATAATATATTCCTATAATTATAATACTAATGAAATTATATTTCCCCTATGAACTGTATACCTAGGATTCTTAAGAGCCATTTCCCCTCATAAATGTTTGTCTTATACTGATCTGGATACACTCTTAACATTTATGAATATACACAGTCCTGGGTGCTTTATATTTTTTGTTGTTATTGTAAATGGAATCTTTTCTTCTACTGACTTTACTAAATGATTATTTGTACTGGCCACTTTACTGAACTCTCTTGTTGATTTATCTTGACTTTTCTAGTATATTCTGATTTCAAATGGAAATAATGATTATTTCATCTCCTCCTTCCTAAATGTCCATATCTTATATTATGTTGACCAGAACTTTGACAACAATGTTAAATAATGGTATTGATAATGTTCCTAACTTAATGGTAATATTTCAAGTATTTCACCATTAAATAGGATACGCTGGCATTTGATATGTAACATACATTTCTAAACATGTTAAGAAAATATCCCCTTATTTTAACATAAAATTTAAGAAAATCAAGAATAGCTACTAAATATTACCAATTACCTTTTCAGCATCTACTGTAATTACCATGTATGTTTTTTCTTTTATAATCTAATAATATGTTGAACTTTAACAAAATGTTAGTGACTAATTTATTAGGGTTCTTAATATTTAACTATTATTGAACAAACCCCACTTAGTCGTCCTATATCCTCTTTTATGTACTATTGGATTTTACTTGCTATTATTTGAGTCAGAAATTTTGAATCATTGTTCAGAAGTGAGGAACATCTGTGTCTTTTACTTTTTGTGAACTCTCTGGTTTTGTATCAGTTCTGCTGGATTTATAAGAATGACGTGGAAGCGTTTCTTCTTTCTCTTTGTTTCTAAACATTTTAAATGTTAGAGGGATTATCTATCACTGCAAGTTTTGACAGGATTTGAGTACTATCTTTCAGCCATCTCAATTCCTTCCAGTGTTAGAAGTCACATAAGCTTTCTACTGCTTTTTAGTTGAATTATCATTCCTGGTTTCTTCTACAGGTTTCCATTTCATCCTGGTTTCAAATTGTTTATGATAAAATCAGATACATTATTTTCTCTACCCTCTAGGGTTATCTTTAATTTTCTCATTCCTAATGTGCATTTGTTTTCTTTCTTTCTTTCTGGATTATGGCAATTAGTAGGTTATCATTTTTACTGCAAAATTTTCCACAAAAGACCTTTTTGTGTGTATTAATCAATCCTATTTTTTTCTTTGCCTTAATTCTCAATTTTCTGTTTCTATTGTTACTTGGGTTCAATTTGTGTTTACCCCTAACTTTTTGAATTGAATAATTAATCCATTTATTTCTATTATTTCTTTTTTTAGGAATGAAAGCTTTTCGAGGCAATGCATTTTCCTGAGTATAGCTATAGCTCTACAACATGGGCTTAATAAGGGAGCATTTTCATCATTATTATAGGCCAGATATTCTTCAATTATGGTTTTAAGTTCTTCAAGTGGGTAGAGATTTAAAATTTTGTTTTGTTTCATTGATGTTGTTTTATTTTTCAGTGTGAGTGTAGCTCCTACTTTGAGTATTTACTTTTGGTTTAAATGCATTGTATTCAGAGATTGTGGTATGCGATATTTCTTAATTTTTTTGGAATCTACTGAGATTTCCCTTGTCACCAACTATAAGCTCACTTTTTAAAAATGATTAATGGATGCTTGAAAAGAAAACATATTCTTCCTGATAATATAGAATTTATTATTAATCTATCAGGTCATCCTTACTTATTTTTGCCTATCTAATTTCTCAAGGACTAAAATAAGGACACCAACATTTCCCCTACACTATATTTTCATCAGTTCACTTTTATTTCCTACATTTTAGCTTTATATATTTCTGTAACATGCTAATTATTTCCTAAGTTTTGTGACACTTCTATTGTTATCGTGGGCTATATTCATCACTTTTTTTTATCATTATTATGTGACTTTTGAAAACATTTTGTGCCACGGCTAGATCAGAAGCTCCATCAGAGATAGACATCTGCTTTGGGTCCCTGTTGTATCCCCAGACTTTACTGGTTCTTGTCAACAGTTAACACTCAAAAAATATTAGTTTTTAAAAAAGAGATTTAAAAAAGGGAGGAGAAGGAAGGGAAGGAGGTTAAAAAAAAAAGCATGAACCAGGACTGACATAAGGTATTTTTATTGCTCTCAATACTATCTTATATAACATTATAATCCCTGTTTTCCCATGGGTAGCATATCATTAATGTCAATTATCAAATTTCTTTATTTTAGATATTTCTCTGTTAAAGAGAATTTGGCTGGATTCAGCGTTTTGATCTGATCAGGGAATCGTTTTTGCTTTTAAGAGGGGAATTTTAACTCTTCATTTTATATTATAAAATATATGCTTGAGCTTACTTCTGTCAACTCTGTTTTATATATTATCCTGTACTTTTCCTTACTGTTTCTTTTAATGTTTTTGCCTTATCATCTGTTTTCATTTTTTCTACTTCCCCTATATTAATCACTAATTTGGAAGAAAAGTTATCAGATTTTCACTTAGAGCAAACTAAGTAAAATTACTTGTAAAGAAAATGTTTTAACTTACCTTTCTAAATTCATCAACCTCAGAAATGAAACAATATTTATGACACCCAACTACAAAAGATTTTTTAAATTAGTCTGCTTGAGGGAGGAACACTCCCAAACTAATTCTATGAGGCCACAATCACCCTGATACCAAAACCAGACAAAGAGTCACATAAAAAGAAAACTACAGGCCAATATCACTGATGAACAGAGTTGCAAAAATCCTCAACAAAATGCTAGCAAACAGAATCCAACAGCACATTAAAGGGATTATACACCACAATCAAGTGGGGTTCATCCCAGGAATGCAAGGATTCTTCAATATACACTAGTCAATCAATGTGATACACCATATTAACAATTTGAAGGATAAAAACTATATGATCATCTCAATAGTTGCAGAAAATCTTTAGACAAAATTCAACAAAAGTTTATGACAAAAGCCTCCAGAAAGTAGGTATAGAGGGAACTTACCTCAACATAATAAAGGCCATATATGACAAACCCACAGATAACATCATTCTCAACGGTGAAAAACTGAAACCATTTCCACTAAGATCAGGAACAAGACAAGGTTGCCCACTCTCATCACTATTATTCAACATACTTTTGGAAGTTTTAGCTACAGCAGAGAAGAAAAAGAAATAAAAGGAATCCAAAGTGGAAAAGAAGTAAAACTGTCACTGTTTGCAGATGACATGATACTATACATAGAGAATCCTAAGGACCCTACCAGAAAACTACTAGAGCTAATCAATGAATTTGGTAAAGTAGCAGGATACAAAATTAATACACAGAAATCTCTTACATTCGTATACGCTAATGATAAAAAATCTGAAAGAGAAATTAATGAAACACTCCCATTTAGCATTGTAAAAAAAAGAATAAAATACCTAGGAATAAACCTACCTAAGGAGAAAAAGACCTGTATGCAGAAAAATATAAAACACTGATGCAAGAAATTAAAGATGATACAAACAGATGGAGAGATATACCATGTTCTTGGATGGGAAGAATCGACATTGTGAAAATGATTATAGTACCCAAAGCAATCTACAGATTCAATGCAATCTGTATCAAACTACCACTGGCAATTTTCACAGAACTAGAACCAAAAATTTCACAATTTGTATGGAAACACAAAAGACCCCGAATAGCCAAAGCAGTCTTGAGAAAGAAAAATGGAGCTGGAGGAATCAGGCTCCCTGACTTCAGACTATACTACAAATCTACAGTAATCACGACAGTATGGTACTGGCACAAAACCAGAAATATAGATCAATGGAACAGGATAGAAAGCCCAGAGATAAAACCATGCACACATGGTCAGCTTAGTTTTGATAAAGGAGGCAAGAATATACAATGGAGAAAAGACAACCTCTTCAATAAGTGGTGCTGGGAAAACTGGACAGATACATGTAAAAAAATGAAATTAGAACACTCCCTAACACCATACACAAAAATAAACTCAAGATGGATTAAAGACTTAAATGTAAGGCCAAACACTATAAAACTCTTAGAGGGAAATATAGGCAGAACACTCTATGACATAAATCACAGCAGGATTCTTTTTGACCTACCTCCTAGAGAAATGGAAATAAAAACAAAAAGAAACAAATGGGACCTAATGAAACTTAAAAGCTTTTTCAAAGCAAAAGAAACCATAAACAAGATGAAAAAACAACCCTCAGAATGGGAGAAAATATTCGCAAATGTAGCAACTGACAAAGGGTTAATCTCCAAAATTTACAAGGAGTTCATGCAGCTCAATATTAAAAAAACAATCAAGCCAATCCAAAAATGGGCAGAAGACCTAAATAGACATTTCTCCAAAGAAGATATACAGATTGCCAACAAACACATGAAAGGATGCTCAACATCACTAATCATTAGAGAAATGTAAATCAAAATTACAATGAGGTATCACCTCGCACTGGTCAGAATGGCCATCATCAAAAAATTCTACAAACAATAAATGCTGGTGAGGGTGTGGGGAAAGGGAACCCTCTTGAACTGTTGGTGAGACTGTAAGTTGATATAGCCACTATGGAGAACAGTATGGAGGTTCCTTAAAAAGCTGAAAATAGAACTAGCATACAACCCAGCAATCCCACTACTGGGCATATACCCTGAGAAAACCATAATCCAAAAAGAGTCATGTATCACAATGTTCATTGCAGCACTATTTACAATAGCCAGGACATGGAAGCAACCTACATGTCCATCGACAGATGAATGGATAAAGAAGATGTGGCCCATATATACAATGGAATATTACTCAGCCATAAAAGGAAATGAAATTGAGTTATTTGTAGTGTGGTGGTTGGAGCTACAGTCTGTCATACAGAGTGAAGTAAGTCAGAAAGAGAAAAACAAATACCGTATGCTAACACGTATATATATAGAATCTTAAAAAGGTTCTGAAGAACCTAGGGGAGACAGGAATAAAGGTGCAGACGTAGAAAATGGACTTGTGGACACGGGGAGGAGGGAAGGTAAGCTGGGACAAAGTTAGAGAGTGGCATGGACATATATACAGTACCAAATGTAAAATAGGTAGCTAGTGGGAAGAAGCCACATAGCACAGGGACATCAGCTTGGTGCTTTGTGACCACCTAGAGGGTTGGGATAGGGAGGGTGGGGGGGGAGAAGCAAGAGGGAGGGAATATGGGGATATATGTGTACATATAGTTGATTGTTTGTTATACAGCAAAAACTAATACATCATTGTAAAGCAATTGTACTCCAATAAAGATGTTAAAATAAATTAGTCTGCTTACATTCCCTTCCTCTTCTTTATTCTTTTGCTCCATTTTGTAAGGACAAAGGGAGTCTCCCAATCCATTACCAGGAAATATCTTTTAAATTATAGGTTTTTTTATACTGCTGCTTTTCTCACAAGGATATTAATTCTTACTTTGTGATCCCAGTGCCATCATTATTTCAAATTTATTTCCAGGTTTAAATAGAATTAATGCACTCTATAAGTCCACATACATGCTTGGGTTCTTTATTTTGGTTCTTCTTTTTGACCAGATCAGCACCATCCAGTAGAAATAGGATGCAAGCCACATAAGTAATTTAAAAATTTTTAGTAGCCACATTGGCAAAGAAATAGGTGAAAGGAATTATATAATATATTTTACTTAACCTGACATATCCAAAATATTATAATCTCAGTGTGTTATCAATATAAAAATTATTAATGAGACATTTTGCATTCTTTTTTCATACTAAGCCCTCAAAGTCTGGTGTATATTTTATGAGTATAGCACATCTCAGCTCAGACTCATCACGCTTCAGGTGCTCAATGACCACATACGGTGAGTGGTTACCTAATTGGACAGCACAATTATAGATCATGGTATACACAGAAAATGACCATGTTCTTTAGGGCCAAGGCCTTCTACCCCACCACCCCAGGCTAAGGAGAGCAGTATCTCAGCACAACCCACAGTCCTTGCAACACATCACTTAGGAAGTGCTGGGCTGGGTGACTTTTAAGAAGTGGTTAATTAAGACAGTGTTTCCCAGTGGGCTTCCCTGGTAGCGCAGTTGTTGAGAGTCCGCCTGCTGATGCAGGGGACACGGGTTCGTGCCCTGGTCCAGGAAGATCCCACATGCCGCGGAGCAGCTGGGCCCGTGAGCCATGGCCGCTAAGCCTGCGTGTCCGGAGCCTGTGCTCCGCAACGGAAGAGGCCACAACAGTGAGAGGCCCGTGTACCGCAAAAAAAAAAAAAAAAAGACAGTGTTTCTCAAGTTTTAATATGCACAAGAATTACTTGGACATCTTTTTTTTTTAATTTCTTTTATTGAAGTATAGTTGATTAACAATGTTGTATTAATTTCTGCCATACAGCAAAGTGATTCAGTTACACATATATATGCATTCTTTTTTGCATTCATTTCCATTATGGTTTATCATGGGATATTGAATATAATTCCCAGTGCTATACAGTAGGACCTTGTTTTTTATCCATCGTATAAAATGGATCGTATAAAATAGTGTGCATCTGCTAATCCCAAATTCCCACTCCATCCCTCCCCCCGCCTTGGAAACCACAAGTATGTTCTGTATGTCTGTGAGTCTATTTCTGTTTCATACATAAGTACATTTTTGGCATATTTTAGATTCCACATGTAAATGATATCATTCGGTATTTGTCTTTGTCTGACTTACTTCACTTAGTATGATATTCTCTAGGCCCATCCATGTTGCTGCAAATGGCATTATTTCATTCTTTTTTATGGCTGAGTAGTATTCCATTGTACATATATACCACATCTTCTTTATCCACTCATCTGTCGATGGACATTTAGGTTGTTTCCATGTTTTGGCTATTGTGAATAGTGATGCTATGAATATAGGGCTGCATGTAGCTTTTTGATTTATAGTTTTATCTGGATATTGGGCATCTTTTTAATTAATTTTTTTTGTATTCCATTTATTTTATTTTATTTTTTAACATCTTTATTGGAGTATAATTGCTTTACAATGGTGTGTTAGTTTCTGCTTTATAACAAAGTGAATCAGCTATACATATATCCCCATATCTCCTCCCTCTTGCGTCTCCCTCCCACCTTCCCTATCCCACCCCTCTAGCTGGTCACAAAGCACTGAGCTGATGTTCCTGTGCTATGTGGCTGCTTCCCACTAGCTATCTATTTTACATTTGGTAGTGTATATATGTCCATGCCACTCTCACTTCGTCCCAGCTTACCCTTCCCACTTCTCATGTCCTCAAGTCCATTCTCTATGTCTGATTCTTTATTACTGTCCTGTCTCTACGTTCTTCAGAACCTTTTTTTTTCTTAGATTCCATATATATGTGTTAGCATATGGTATTTGTTTTTCTCTTTATGACTTTTACTTCACTCTGTATGACAAACTCTAGGTCCATCCACTTCACTACATGTAACTCAATTTCCTTTCTTTTTATGACTGAGTAACATTCCATTGTATATATGTGTTAGGCATCTTTTTTAAACACAGGCTCTGATTCATTAGCTCTGGAGTGGATTCTGAGATTCGGCATTTTTAACAAGCCCCTAAAGAATGCTTGTCCTCTGAAAACAGTTTAAGTAGCAAAGGATTGTTATATATACTGAAGTCTGGCAACACTTAGAATATATTTCTGATACCTTTTCAACTTGCCATATAGAGCAATCTAAATCAGTACTGTTTAACAGAGATAGAACACAAGCCATATATAGAATGTGGCTATAGATTCTTGGGTCTCATCCATTTCATTTTCCCTCTTAGCTCTTTGTCACTGAGTATTGTCTTCCAGAATCTGATGTTACTGAGATAATTCACATGGCTAGACTAATTTACTTTTAATTTTTCTGCCTGGATAGATTATCCATTATCCTCAATAACACCATGCTAATATTTATTTGTCTTTCATTTTTCTTGGACTTTTGATCTGCCAATTCAGATGTTCTTTTACTTTGGGAAAGTTTTAATCTAATTACTCATTTCTTCAATTAAAAGATTTTTTTCACACTTAGTCTTTTTCAAACTGAGAAATAACTTGTAAGTAACATGTTCATTTAATAATTTATTGTTTCCTTTTATTCTCATGAAAACTGTTTTTAAATCAATGGTGTATCTTGAAATTAATGATAGTTTGGGGTCAAAGAAATGCAATATATTTTATATTTATTTTCACTTCCTTTTGGTCTTTCTCTCTCTCCCTCTCTTTTTTTTTCCTGGAAAGTCCACATAGTCCTATGCTGTTTCTCTGTTATTTGTTTTCCATCACTATTACACTCTTTAACCTGTTTTCTCCCTCTGTCCTTATCCTCTGCAATCTGTGAAATTTTCCCCAAAACTGTCCTCTAAGTCAAAACTCAATTTTCCACAGGGTCAACTTATATTTAGCTGTTTCTAACTTGGGTTTGGGTTTTGTAATGGTTTTATTTTCCTTTTGTGCTTTACTTGGCTTTGCCTTTCATTATCTCTTGCATTTCTTTGAGCCTTTTTCTTATAAAACCTGTTTTCTCTAATGCCTTAGAGTTTGGAGTAATTTTCTTCTGTTTCCTGGAATAATTCTTTTTTAAAATTTATTTATTTATATTTTTAAATTTTTGGCTGCATTGGGCCTTTGTTGCGGCACACAGGCTTTCTCTAGTTGCGGCAGCGGGGGTTACTCTTCCTGGCAGTGTGTCGGTTTCTCATTGCAGTGACTTCTCTTGTTGTAGAGCATGGGTTCTAGGCACACAGGTTTCAGTAGTTGTGTCACAGGGGCTCAGTAGTAGTGGCTTGTGGGAATTTGAGTGTAGGTTCAGTAGCTGTGGCACATGGGCTTAGTTGCTTTGTGGCATGTGGGATCTTCCTGGACTAGGGCTCAAACCCGTGTCCCCTGCATTGGCAATTCGATTATTATTTTTTTTTAACATCTTTATTGGGGTATAATTGCTTTACAATGGTGTGTTAGTTTCTGCCCCATAACAAAGTGAATAAGTTATACATATACATATGTTCCCATACCTCTTCCCTCTTGCGTCTCCCTCCCTCCCACCCTCGCTATCCCACCCCTCCAGGCGGTCACAAAGCACCGAGTCAATATCCCTGTGCCATGCGGCTGCTTCCCACTAGCTATCTACCTTACGTTTGTTAGTGTGTATATGTCCATGACGCTCTCTCTCCCTGTCACAGCTCACCCTTCCCCCTCCCCATATCCTCAAGTCCGTTCTCCAGTAGGTCTGTGTCTTTATTCCTGTCTTACCCCTATGTCCTTCATGACATTTTTTTTTCTTCTTAAATTCCATATATATGTGTTAGCATACGGTATTTGTCTTTTTCTTTCTGCCTTACTTCACTCTGTATGACAGACTTTAGGTCTATCCACCTCATTACAAATAGCTCAATTTCGTTTCTTTTTTTTTTTTTTTTAATTTTTTTTTTCGTTTCTTTTTATGGCTGAGTAATTGCACCACCAGGAAAGTCCATTCCTAGAATAATTCTTAACCTTTGTTTTGCATATAACAAATGCTTCCTTCTTTATTGAAAGTATCTTGCATAAGACCCACACTGGGTGTTTTGGGCTTTCTGTGCAACCTTTGAATGTGTGTTTGGGGTGGGTGGTGAGCTGGGGCACAACCCAAGGGGAGTAAAGTTAGGATCCAACAGAAGTTGGTCCTCCACATTTCACATTTATGGTTCTCAGCTATTTTGTAGTTTATTGCTATTGAGAACACATATTTTCCTCTCATTATATTTTAGCTGCTTGTTACTACTTTATAGAGAAGCTACTGATTTTTTTCTGGATTTATTTTGTAGTCAGCAATCTCAATTAACTCAATTAATTTTTAATTGTTTCTCTTAGCTATGGTCTACCTTGAATAGCAAACATTTGCATATTTCTTATTATGCGTCAGTCCACTGTTCTTTGTCTTTATCTTTACAACATGTCTGTGAGGTCAGTACTACCACTTGCCCATAAGACAGAAGAAGATAGTGATGTTAAGTACCTTACCCAAGTTCACACAGCTAGTAAGTGATGAAATGTTGATTTGCTCCCAGGTAGGTGAGCTCTTAAATCATTATGCTCTTTGCAAATTTTGATTATGTTATCTCCCTCTTTCCAAATTTTTTTCCTACCTAATTGCAATGGTTAAAATAAAGTATGCAGGGTCATCTTCATTCTCTAATTTCTTCTATAACGTGTCCCTTCTCCATTAAGGAGATTAACTGGGTATCAGAAAAGCTAAGGTCTGTGGTAGCTCTGTACTAACTGGGCATGTGCTCTTGGGCAAGGGTTTAATAATTCTAAGCCTCAATTTCCTCATTAATGAAGTGATAATAAACACATTTACTTTTAAAAAAACCTTTGGGATTACTGTGAGATTTAAATATAATTATTTTAATAAACTGTTTCAAGACCTAGACCAAGATATCATTATTACTAC
Organism: Phocoena sinus; assembly: GCF_008692025.1. Taxonomy (NCBI): domain Eukaryota; kingdom Metazoa; phylum Chordata; class Mammalia; order Artiodactyla; family Phocoenidae; genus Phocoena; species Phocoena sinus. The sequence goes on along the minus strand of NC_045766.1, from coordinate 11,209,480 downwards.
AATATCATGCCCAAAGTGTTTCTATTTCAGGGCCTGTCTGCTTGACTGGAACATCCTCAAGCCACCTAGTTGCCTAGAAAATTGTTATTATCACACTTTCTCTCTCACTTTCTATTCCTCAATGCACACACATGTACCCAACACAACCACTGTCACTTGCTCTTCTCCAAAGAACCGTTCTTGTCCTGTATCTATGTTGCAGAGATTTCTAGTTGCCTACCCATTACCCAATATTCCCTCTTTCTTTATCAACAGAACCTCTATATTGATGGATGGGCAACATGTTCAGCTACAAAAACACGTTTCCAAATCTCCTTTGGAACAAATGTTAGCCAATGAAATATACACAGAATGTGGATGACCCAGCAGAAAGGTAGGTCTTTGTGCACTGTAATTATGCCCATACTACTGATGAAGAAACTGAGGCTCAGAGAGGTGGTACACCTTGCCCCAAAACTTGAGGTCTCTCTGACTGCAAAGATGATATTCTCTCCACTGTCCTACACTACGTTTATAAGGCCCTCCTCTCACTATTCTGGTCTCTTCATGTCCTTTATTATCCAAGATAACAATTAGTTAATTATACTAAGGGAGAAGGCTCAAGGTATAATCTTGGCCCTTCAAATAATGTTGAATTTTACAGTGGCTTTTCAGAGACCTAGTCTTGAATTGCAGTATGCCCCCAAGAGTGGCTTGAAGAATCAGAATTTGAACAAGGCAGAGGAATCTAGGGCAGTACCATCGGGCAATGGGGATTGACAGGAGTGACAAAAATGCTGGCAACTGTCACATGCATCACCAGCTAGCTCTTCCTGATAAGGTAAGCATGCATCTTGTTTGTATCTTAAGTCCCAGTTTTGCTCAGTGCCTACCTCCTCCTCCTTTGCACGTGCTCAGAGAGGACATGGATCAGGATCTTATGAGATAGAAAGGGGCATCCTCAAAGCAAACTGCAATGCCATGAAAAGTACACATCTCAAGTGAATTTCTGTCCTCCACTATTAGAGCTAAAGGGTTCTAGGTAAATATTCCAGGATTAGAAAGTCTTCCTTTTTGGAAGGTGATTTGAACTTGAAGGAGGAAAATCACAACATAAAATAACATGAAAACAAGACATATGTTGTAAATCTTATACTTCCTTACAGAAGGATACTGAGTATATACTCTTTGAGTACTTATGAACAAGCATGTGCAGGCATGATTCTGAGGAACATTTACAGGAGCAAACTTTATTTTCACAAGCTCATGACATTCTTAGCAATGGCTTCCAATTTTACCAACATTTCCAAAGCTGTTTTCAAAGAGAATTTAGTTAGCCTTTGAAATCTGTGAACAAGCATTTTAGATGTTTTAACTTAAAATGTGCATACATAATTAATTATATAATCATTGCATTAAGCATTTTCTCTGCTTTAACATATTATTAATAAAGAGTCAAGTTGTAACCATACACCAGGTAGGGAACTCTGGGGTGATATATTACTTTGGAATAATGCTGGCAAGTGCCACATCAAAACCAAACATCCTGCATCCACCCACTGAAGAGTGGAAAACTGAGAAATATACAGAGCATTTGCTCCAGAGTCTCAGAATGAGTCAGTAGTGGATTTAGACTTAATATTTAAATTAAGCCACCAAAGGAGAAGAATAACACAAAACACAACTGACAGCAAACCATTCACAGAAACTTCATCATTGAATATTTCATGAGTGAGGTTCTCAGCAGTGGAGAAGAACCTGCCTCATCTGTACAGATTGTTCAGAATCTTGGAGAATGATGTACCACATAATTTGGGTATACATGGCACCCATATTTGTTTCTACAGGTTCCCCTTTCTGGGGACACAACAGATTTCTTCTCAGAGTTCCTATGAGGTAGCTAGCTCTGGCATCGGGTTCATCAGAGAAGGTGACAAATTTTCTCTCTCACTTTGATTCATAAGAAATCTCAGGATCTCTATTTATTCTACTTGTAAAATTCTACTTTGTATTACGCAAACTAATAGGAAGATCAAAGGAGATCAAAAATATGTCCTGCCAACGTGAATCATTTTTTTTTTTAAGATTTTGTTCAGAACTCACAAACTAAAGACATCTTTTCCAAAGTATTCTGGCATTCTGGGTTAACAACAATAACAAAAATTAACTTCAGAAGGAGGACTTAAATGCCAAAAAAGAAACAAAATAAAAATGAGATATGAAACACTACATCAAATTACAAAGATCCTGGTTAAAGAAAAAATATTCCACCAGTTTGGAGATTTTAAGACCTGATAACTCCCTCCTTCGTTTTGAAAGAACCTTGTTTGGAACCTGACACATAGTAGAAACTCAGAAATGTGTGTTAAAGTGATGAGTGATGTTTTGAGGAAATTTCAGAGATGGTAGCTCACAGTTTGAAACAGAGTAGAAATTCCCACAAACCATAAGTGTTTCAAAGTTCTTATGATGCTGCATCTGAATCTACCCCAATATCTAACATCTTATGACTCACTGTGCACCCACTGCTGTTTATTTGGGAGTTCTTGCATGGGGTGAGGGGTCCAAGTGTTAGACCCAATTGATCTCTAAGTCAGTGGTTATCAAAGTTTAGCTGCACTATTTACAAAAACCAGGACATGGAAGCAACCTAAGTGTCCATCGACAGATGAATGGATAAAGAAGATATGACACATATATACAATGGAATATTACTCAACCATAAAATGAAACGAAATTGAGTTATTTGTAGTGAGGTGGATGGACCTAGGGTCTGTCATACAGAGTGAAGTAAGCCAGAAAGAGAAAAACAAATACCGTATGCTAACACATATATATGGAATCTTAAAAAAAAAAAAAAAAAGGTTCTGAACAACCTAGGGACAGGACAAGAATAAAGGCACAGACATAGAGAATAGACTTGAGGACACAGAGAGGGGGAAGGGTAAGCTGGAACTAAGTGAGAGAGTGGCATTGACATATACACACTACCAAATGTAAAATAGATAGCTAGTGGGAAGCAGCCACATAGCACAAGGAGATCAGCTGGATGCTTTGTGACTACCTAGAGGGGTGGGATAGGGAGGGTGGGAGGAAGTCGCAAGAGGGATGGGATATGGGGATATATGTACACGTATAGCTGATTCACTTTGTTATAAAGCAGAAACTAACACACCATTGTAAAGCAATTATACTCCAGTAAAGATGTTTAAAAAAGGAAAAACCCTTCAGCTGCATTAGAATCTCCAGGAGGACTTGTTAACACACACAATCCTGAGCCCCGACCCAGAGATTCAGGCTCAGCAGGTGTGGGGTGGGGCCCATGAATTTGCATTTCTAACTAGGTCGCAGGGGATGGAGCTGCTACTTGTCCTTGGACACATCGAATAGCACTGCTATTAGATCCTTTCCGATTCAGAGTCTAACCTCTGAGAGCCTAGTCTCAATTTGCAAAATGCCTTAGAGTCTGGGCATTCTACAGGTGCAAAATCACCAGAATGTACTAACGCCTACACCCTTGCCCTCAGAGCCCTCTTCCGCCCACCTCAGGCCCCAAGCCTTCGCTCCCAGCACTCACCAAGCTTTGCCGGGCTTTGGGGCCCCTCGGAACCGCGGAGACGCCCCGCTCCCCACTCCCCAAGGGGAGCACTGAGCGCCTGGGCACAGGAACCGCGTGCGGCAGCAGAGCCAGGTCCCTGCACTGCCGCAGGTGGTATCCAGCACCTCGTGCCCTGGGCGGCCCTTTAAAAATGGCCCTGACCCGTGAACTTGGCCTGGCTCTCCCCGGGGGATGGGCTATTTAATCTTCTTGGGTTTCTTGTGTGTGTCCGGAGACGCTCCAGCTGTTGGCTCTGTGCGTAGCGGCCAGCAGTTTCGGGGGGAATCCAGGGGCTGCCAAAGAAGAACTTGAGAAGGCGGTTTCTCAGAAACCGAGGGCAATCTTTATCTGCTGAGTTGAGGTCACTGCTTGGGCTGAGGACTCTCCATTTGGCTTCAACGGTTTACTCAGGGGTTTCCTCCAAGCCAGCCTGCAAAAGACGAGAGAACTTTCCTAGAGCGGGCGATGTCCCGGGGGAAGCTGAGGTCCGAGAGGGAGCAGAGAGCATACCTGGGCTAAAGCAGCAGGAGCTCCCCAGCAGCTCCCAGCAAGGGCAGGGTTGGGAGGTGGGGCAGGCAACACTAATAAAGATGCAATTTCGCGCAGAGATCACAATGAAGAACTTGGAAAGCATTGCCTGTTCTTAGATGAATGGCTTGTTTGCTTGCTTGTTTGTCTTCCACAGACGTGAACTCACAGTTGAGATTTTATAGATAAACACGTTACCAGCTTGTGCCGCTGAATTCAGTCTATCCACGTACCACTTAGCCTGCCAGCTTCTGAGTTGTCCGTGAAGAGATGCAGAAATTACTTACACTGATGAAAGCTTATTAAAAAATCAAGAGGAAAGTATAAAAGGCCAACAGGTCCTTGCTTAGCAAGGATCGCTGGGGCACTAGGTCTCTTGATTCTGGAACTGCTTCCAAAGTTAATTAAGAGGTTTCCATGTACGTCTTAGAAGGAATGGGACTGGAAGGTTGGAGAGAAGGAAGTTGAAGGAGGGCTGTCAGGATTTTTTCCTAATAAAAGGAAAAAATCCTGACAGCCCTCCTTCAACTTCCTTCCCTTTTAACAAAGGGAACACAAATATGTGTAAACTAATGACTGGTTTTCTTTTTGTTTTTAACTAATAAGGGAAACAATGGTTTTCCTCAGAAGGCAGTGTATTTGCTCTAAGCTAAAGGTGACCTAGACTTCTGGGATCTACTTAGTACAGTCAGGATCCCAGGGTGTTCCACACAGAGCACTCTAAAGTGCCAGATTTGAGCCTACTTCTGTTTGGTTTGGAGAGGAGGTCTCATCCTGGCCCACAGGGTTCAGGACCCCTTCCTGCCTCACCTGGCTCCTCCTTCCCGAGGTTTTCCTTTGTGTGTGTGCTGGGGAGCTGGGAGGTGTGCTGAGTATTCACTGTCCCTGGCACTGCCCATCATACCTGTTCTGACTGTAAAAGATGACCCCCCTCAGCAGTCCCCCGGGAGATGTACTGAGAACCAGGAACACAACCCAACAAAAGCAGAATTGGTGGGGGAAGGCAGACCATGCTCACCACGGTGATACACCACCACCCAGTATCACTTCTAGAACATAATCAGAAAAAAACTCAAGATGCCAAAGAATGGTTTCCCCCGTTGAGCTGCTCTCCACACCCACCCCAAGACTCATCCTTTAGTATCAATGAGTCTCAGACCCCATCCAGTCTTTGATGAAGGATGTGCCCCTCACCCCAGAGGGAAACACAAAGAGTGATGGTGAGGGCTGGAAGGTCAGAATGTGGCATAGGAAAAAAGCACACTTGCAGTTCTCATTTGGGCCCTCATGCAGCATACATACACCCTCCGTTGACAAAGATTGATTAGTTGAGATGTTATTTTCCAACCAAGAGTGAAATCCCACGGGAGGGAAGGAGGCCTATTTCACTTCGAAGAAGGGTGGGGTTCTTTCCTTACAATTAGTGTAATAGTATTCAAGTAACATTGGAGTCAACAGGAAGTTGGCTTTTTTGAGTAACTTTTCTAGAAAGTATTATTTTAGGAATGTTTTTACTTGTAGTACAATTACAATTTAAGTTTCACAATCACACTATGATATAAAAGTGGCTTTGGGATCGACAGCCTTTTCCACAGAATTCAAGACTTCCTTTTCCTCCCTCTGCTTGTAAAATTGAACCAACGGTTTTCCCTAAAGAAATTATAATGCAAAATTTGTCCTCTGTTGAGAATTACACTTGTTCTACTAAGGATACATTAATATGTTTCAGAAAGTAGGAGTTTTAAGCTAAACTTTGGAAGGAATTTAGGCACTAAAATCACCAAGTTTTCAATTACTTACCACAGAAAATAGACTACTTGGATTTACATTTATCTGGCTTTGATATTGAATAAAAGAAAAGAAATCCAGAATTTCAAAATTGTGGAAAGGGTATTAAATATTTTCCCAGAATTCATCATTAGTTATATTTGTTTTTCATTTACCCAGCCTCTACAGTCTGGGATTTCTGCAACTGTTTTAAGTAAGGAGATAACATTAGAATGAGTCAGAGCAACTGTCTTCTACTCTACATCCCTTAATTCCCGCTGACAAGTGTTGACATATTTCAAAAAATATGAGACCCATACTGTTACTGAACACAAGTCCAAGTGCCCAAACAAACTGAAGCATCAGAGTCTAGAGCAGAGAAAGGTTTATTGCCAGGCTGTGCAAGGAGAATGGGTGGCCTATGCTCAAAAAACCCAAATTCCTCGAGGGGTTTCAGCAAAGCATTTTTAAAAGCCAGGTGAGAGAGGGTTGTCCCAGGGTATGTGACAGCTCAAAAGTGCACAATTCTCTGATTGTTTGATCTTGATCAGTCCTTCGATACCAGAAGGTCTGGGAGGTACATGCTCATGATCATCTAGTAGTTAATTCCTTCCATTTGGTGGTGGTTTTTAGCATCTGAAAAACTCAGGAAATATGCATCAGATACTGTTACCTAGGTATTTCAGAGGGGAGCCTAAAGCAGAGGGTATGGGAGAGGGATTTGTCCCGGGAAGGCCCCATAAGGTCATACCTGTTTACAGTACAAGAAGTGCACAAGATGACTTTGGATCAGAGATGATTTAAATGAACATGATTGACTTTCTCCTTGGTGCAATCAAAATTATTAAAAGAAGAGGGTAAAAGGAAACACTTCTCTCACAAAGTGACTCCATATCACTCTGTCATGCCTGTATACCACTAGGTAAAATTATCAATAAATAAAATGCAATGTTGATAACTAAAGCCAACATACTTTCCTGTCCCTGTATTTAATGATACTGGAATCTGGTATACTTTCTCTATGTTAAGCCATACTGAGGACAAGCAAAAATGACTTAGCTACTTACTCCAGGAAATATTTGCTCCTAAAAGACAAGACTGTGACTAAACAAAACAGCTTTCTTATCAATACCAACCAGCTTCTGTATCAATACCACCCAACTTCCTCATCAATACCAACCAGCCTCCTTATTAATACCAACCAGCCTCCTTACCAATACCAACCAGCTTCCTTATCAATACCAACCAGCTTGCTCAGCAAGACCTGCTTTAACTCTGTCGTCTCCAGGTATCTACCGATCCAAAGCTATATTATATCATAAATTCTTCTCAAACCCAATCAGTCCTCTGGCTGGCAAACCCACCTAATGTTCACCCAGCCCAGAACCTAAACCCTATGAATAACCTGCCCTGACTCCCCTCTGAGACATTAGTAAGATTGTCAATATAGTGTTCTTCTTTACTGTATTTAACCTGATTAAATAGCTATTTTGATCAACTGGTTTTTCTGGTGGTCTTCTGGGGGACCTCAACAGTTGATGAGCACACCATAATCAAGGTTTATTTCATGTTACAGCATCACAGAGGAAGGCAAAGCCAACACTGGGTGGATGGTTGAGGGCAATAGAATCAATAAAGGCTTAATGAGAGCATGACATGAGAGCTGGGTCTGCGAGAGTCCTGAGTCCAACTCTGGAATACTGAGAACCATGTCTCATTAGAAGAAAACCTCCATCTCCAAGAAAAACAATTAGGAGAAATCCCAAGAGTTCCTGGTAAAATGAGTGGCAACCCCCTACCTTCCTAGGTGGTTAGGAAATCTCAGATACGCAACAGATGTGAGAAGAAACTTCTTGTGTCCTGGATAGAAGGGTGAGTATGAAAATAACAGCAAAGGGGTACCCAGGGTAGCAGAAGCCTCAAACCTCAAAGCACGAGTTCCTTTGATTTATCCAGAAAGGATCATAGCTGTGAGCCTTTCTAAACAGTCCAAAGCCAATTTCAGTTTTGTTTTTCTACCTTGGTTTTAGTAACAAAAACATGGTAAGGGCTTCCCTGGTGGTGCAGTGGTTGAGAGTCCACCTGCCGAGGCAGGGAACAGGGGTTCGTAGCCCGGTCTGGGAAGATCCCACATGCCACGGAGCGGCTGGGCCTGTGAGCCATGGCTGCTGAGCCTGCGCGTCCGGAGCCTGTGCTCCGCAACGGGAGAGGCCACGACAGTGAGAGGCCCAAGTACCTCAAAAAAAAAAAAAAAGGTAAAATATCTTTTTTAAAACTTTGTTGGACAGGAATAATATAATATAAAAATTATAACAATTAACTTTCATGTCTATACTGGACATCTATTGTTTTGAATACTTAGAAAAACATTCCCTTCCCCTCTCCTGGGAAACACTTATTCTATCTACATAATTCCAAAGAGAACTAGCACTTTTTTCAAGGTCCCACCTCCTTAGCCATAGTTCTTGGTCTGGGAATAACCCTTGGCCCAAGTTTGACCAGTCGTAGGATCTTGGGTTCAGAGAGTCTGAGTTTCCATTCCTCAGCAGATAAATGTGTCTGAAGGCTGATGGAAGCTACATTCCAGTCACTGTAAAAGGAGGCTGTCTAAAGATTAGAGCTGACCTACAGGGAAAAGAGAGGAAGAGCCTTCCAGCGGCATTAGAATCCCAAGTCTCAGTCATCGTTAAACCTTGTCCTTCCCACAAGGTGTGCACATTAGTCGGGAAACAGCCGTTCTTGGCTGTTTATAGATACACACATACATACATGTATCTCTTCTTTTTCAAATTCTTTTCCCATTTAGGTTGTTACATAATATTAAGCAGAGTTCCCTGTGCTATACAGTAGGCCCTTGTTGGTTATTTTAAATATAGCAGTGTATACATGTCATCCCAAACTCCATAACTATCCCTTTCCCCCACCCTTCCCCCCTGGTAACCATAAGTTTTTTTCTCTAAGTCTGTGAGTCTGTTCCTGTTTTGTAAATAAGCTCATTTGTATCATTTATTTTTAGGTTCTGCATATAAGCAATATCATACAATATTTATCTTTCTCTGTATGACTTACTTCACTCAGTATAACAATATCTAGGTCCATCCATGTTGTTGCAAATGGAATTATTTTGTTCTTTTTATGGCTGAGTAGTATTCCATTGTATATATGTACGATATCTTCTGTACCCATTCCTCTATGAATGGACATTTAAGTTGCTTCCATGCCTTGGCTATTGTAAACAGTGCTGCAATGAACACTGGGGTGCAAAATGCAAATCAAAACTATAATGAGATTTTACCTTACACTGGTCAGAATGGCTATCATCAAAAAATCCACAAACCATAAATGCTGGAGCAAGTGTGGAGAGAAGGAAACACTTCTACACTGTTGGTGGGAATGTAAATTGGTACAGCCACTATGGAGAACAGTATGCTGGTTCCTTAAAAACTAAAAATAGAGCTACCATATGATCCAGCAATCCCACTCCTAGGCATATATCTGGAGAAAAACATGGTCCGAAAGTATACATGCACCACAAGGGAGGATTTTTAGGAGCTCATACTCCATTCAAATTTCAAAAAATATGCAATCCCCAAACCCAATGTTTTTGGGATATTAAAACTGGTAACGTTGGAAACGGTTCAGGTCAATTTACTGGTAAAATTAAATCTTAGAGGAGCTGCTATACCCTGGTAAGTTCTGGACCTCACTTTTCTTACTTTTATTTTATTAGGTTATTGGAGAGATCAAACTCTAGATCATATATTCTCAAATTGATTGTATATCAAAATCAATTGAGGATGTTAAAAATACATATGTATAGACTCCACCAAATGCTTATTAAATCAGAATTCCTGGGGTTGTTGCCAGGAGTTTGGATTAAGGCTCCAGAGTTGATTCTTTGAACCAGGCATGTTTGAGTATTACTAGTCCAAACAATTTCACACACTTAAATGCACAATACCCTGATTTACAAACCATGATGCCCATCCATTTCACTGCTTGTTATGAGTAGGACTTCTCCTTGACTTAAATTTGCATGGTCTCCATCCACCCTTCTTAACCAGGTTTGGAGAAGCCAAATTATTAAATATCGTTATTGAAGGAATAAAGCAAGAACAAATAAAACTATTGTATGGTCTATGTAGTAACAACTAAGCCTTATACAACTCCTGCTCAGAAGGAGGTCATAATTTAGTGGGGTGAGGAAGAGAAGAGTAAAATATCTAGACAAACAACAGTAATGCATTATGATACAGCTTCATAGAGAAAATATCAAAGTTCTACAATATTGCAATGGAAGTAGCCATCATACTACTTGTGGAGGTCAAGAAAGGCTAAAGTGGGGAGATAACTCAAGGTGACGGCTCTGAAGAATATGTATAAATTCACTAGTTGGAGGAAGAGATGGATCTATGTAGACTTTCATAAAACATCCCAGTTTCACTGTGGTGACTTAGAATGGGCAGATGAATCCACCTTCCTGGATCTCAGTATCATCATGCATAGAGTTAGGTAATAATCCCAAACACAGGATTAATTTCACTAAGCTTATGAATAGTCAATGTTGTACCCGTTTCTCATAAATGAAGCTGCTCCATCATCCTCAAGCTGGTCACAAGATGGCTGCTGTAGCATCAGCCAACTCATTTGAATATGATAATGTCCAAAGAAGGAAAGAGAGTGTATCTTTCTAAAAGAGAGAAAACGTTTAGACCTCACCTTGTGTATCATTGGCCAGAAGGTCACATGCCCACAGACAAGAGGAATAGGACTGCCATTCCTATTCCAATAGGAATAGGACTGGCTAAACTGATCTAGGAATAGGGTCAACTTCCCTGAGTACAGTGTGACACAAAGAGAGTAGACACTTGAACAAAACTCAGACCCTGCTACTGGAGAAGAGTGGCATAACTAATTTTGAGTAGGAAGCCAACATTATCTGCTACCATCATCTACTGTGAAATTGAACATGTAGGGGTTAATAGATGGATTGAACATGTAGGGGTTAATAGATGGATTGGTGCTGACAAATTTGAAATAGCCCAGTCCATTTGTGTTCTTCCTATGTTGTCCTCTAAGAGTTTTATAGTGTCCGGTCTTACATTTAGGTCTCTAATACATTTTCAGTTTATTTTTGTGTATGGTGTTAGGGAGTGTTCTAATTTCATTCTTTTACATGTAGCTGTCCAGTTTTCCCAGCACCACTTATTGAAGAGACTGTCTTTTCTCCATTGTATATCTTTGCCTCCTTTGTCATAGATTAGTTGACCATATGTGTGTGGGTTTATCTCTGGGCTTTCTATCTTGTCCCATTGATCTATGTTTCTGTTTTTGTGCCAGTACCATATTGTCTTGATTACTGTAGCTTTGTAGTATAGTCTGAAGTCAGGGAGTCTGATTCTTCCAGCTTCTTTTTTTCCCTCAAGACTGCTTTGGCTATTCAGGGTTTTTGGGTTTCCATAAAAATTTTAAGATGATTTGTTCTACTTCTGTAAAAAATGCCATTGGTAATTTGATAGGGATTGCATTGAATCTGTAGATTGCTTTGGGTAGTATAGTCATTTTCACAATATTGATTCTTCCAATCCAAGAACATGGTATATGTCTCCATCTGTTGGTATCATCTTTAATTTCTTTCATCAGTGTCTTATAGTTTTCTGCATGTGGGTCTTTTGTCTCCTTAGGTAGGTTTATTCCTAGGTATTTTATTCTTTTTGTTGCAATGGTAAATGGGAGTGTTTCCATAATTTCTGTTTCAGATATTTCAGCATTAGTGTATAGGAATGCCAGAGATTTATGTGCATTAATTTTGTATCCTGCAACTTTACCAAATTCATTGATTAGCTCCAGTAGTTTTCTGGTGGCATTTTTAGGATTCTTTATGTATAGTATCATGTCATCTGCATACAGTAACAGTTTCACTTCTTCTTTTCCGATTTGTATTCCTTTTATTTCTTTTTCTTCTCTGATTGCTGTGGCTAGGACTTCCAAAACTATATTGAATAATAGTGGTGAGAGTGGACATCCTTGTCTCATTCCTGATCTTAGAGGAACGGCTTTCAGTTTTGCACAATTGAGAATGATGTTTACTGTGGGTTTGTCATATATGGCCTTTATTAGGTTGAGGTAGTTTCCCTCTATGCCCACTTTCCGGAGAGTTTTTATCATAAATGGGTGTTGAATTTTGTCAAAAGCTTTTTCTGCATCTATTGAGATGATCATATGGTTTTTATTCTTCAATTATTTAATATGGTGTATCATACTGATTTGCATATATTGAAGAATCCTTGCATAACTGGGATAAATCCCACTTGATCGTGGTGTATGATCCTTTTAATGTGTTGATGGATTTTGTTTGCTAGTATTTTGATAAGGATTTTTGCAACTATATTCATCAGTGATATTGGTCTGTACTTTTCTATTTTTGAAGTATCTTTGGTTTTGATATCAGGGTGATGGTGGCTTCATAGAATGAGTTTAGGAATGTTCCTTCCTCTGCAATATTTTGGAAGAGTTTGCGAAGGATGGGTGTTAGCTCTTCTCAAAACGTTTGATAGAATTAACCTATGAAGCCACTTGGTCCTGGACTTTTGTTTGTTGGAAGATTTTTAATCACAGTTTCAATTTCATTACTTGTGGTTGGTCTGTTCATATTTTCTGTTTCTTCCTGATTCAGTCTTGGAAGGTTATACCTTTCTAAGAATTTGTGCATTTCTTCCAGGTTGTCCATTTTATTGGCATACAGTTGCTTGTACTAGTCTCTTAAGATGCTTTGTATTTCTGTGATGTCTGTTGTAACTTCTCCTTTTTCATTTCTAATTTTATTGATTTGAGTCCTCTCCCTCTTTTTCTTGATGAGTCTGGCTAATGCTTTATCAATTTTGTTCACCTTTTCAAAGAACAAGGTTTTAGTTTTATTGATCTTTGCTATTGTTTTCTTTGTTTCTATTTCATTTATTTCTGCTCTGATCTTCATGATTTCTTTCCTTCTGCTAACTTTGGGTTTTGTTTGTTCTTCTTTGCCTAGTTCCTTTAGGTGTAAGGTTAGATTGTTTACTTGAGATTTTTCTTGTTTCTTGAGGTAGGCTTGTAAACATGTGTTTGTGTTTTTTACGTTTTTCTCCCTGTAATTCATTTCGAATCTCATAGTGTTGTGGTCAGAAAAGATGCTTCATATGATTTCAGTTTTCTTAAATTTACTGATGCTTGATTTGTGACCCAAGATGTGATCTATCCTGGAGAATGTGCTGTGCGCTCTTGAGAAGAAAGTGTAATCTGCTGTTCTTGGATGGAATGTCCTATAAATATCAATTAAATCTATCTGGTCTATTGTGTCATTTAAAGCTTCTGTTTCCTTATTTATTTTCATTTTGGATGATCTGTCCATTGGTGTAAGTGAGGTGTTAAAGTCCCCCACTATTATTGTGTTACTTTCAATTTCCTGTTTTATAGCTGTTAGCATTTGCCTTATGTATTGAGGTGCTCCTATGTTGGGTGCATATATATTTATAATTGTTATATCTTCTTCTTGGATTGATCCCTTGATCATTATGTAGTGTCCTTCCTTTTCTCTTGTAACATCCTTTATTTTAAAGTCTGTTTTATCTGAGTATAGCTACTCCAGCTTTCTTTTGATTTCCATTTGAATGGAATCTTTTTCCACCCCCTCACTTTCAGTCTGTATGTGTACCTACGTCTGAAGTGGGTCTCTTGTAGACAGCATATATATGGGTCTTGTTTCTGTATCCATTCAGCAAGCCTGTGTTTTTTGGTTGATGCATTTAATCCATTCATGTTTAAGGTAATTATCGATATGTATGTTTTTATTACCATTTTCTTAATTGTTTTGGGTTTGTTTTTGTAGGCCCTTTTCTTCTCTTGTGTTTCCCACTTAGAGAAGTTCCTTTAGCATTTGTTGTAGAGCTGGTTTTGTGGTGCTGAATTTTCTTAGCTTTTGCTTGTCTGTAAAGCTTTTGATTTCTCCATCGAATCTGAATGAGATCCTTGCCAGATAAAGTAATCTTGGTTGTAGGTTCTTCCCTTTCATTGCTTTAAGTATATCATGCCACTCCTTTCTGGCTTGTAGAGTTTTTGCTGAGAAATCAGCTGTTTACCTTATGGGAGTTCCCTTGTATGTTATTTGCCATTTTTCCCTTGCTGCTTTCAATAAGTTTTTTTTGTCTTTAATTTTTGCCAATTTGATTACTATGTGTCTTGATATGTTTCTCCTTGGGTTTATCCTGTATGGGACTGGCTGCACTTCCCGGAATTGGGTGGCTATTTCCTTTCCATGTTAGGGAAGTTTTCGACTATAATCTCTTCAAATATTTTCTCTGGTCCTTTCTCTCTCTCTTCCCCTTCTGGGACCCCTGTAATGCGAATGTTGTTGTGTTTAATGTTGTCCCAGAGGTCTCTTAGGCTGTCTTCATTTCTTTTCATTCTTTTTTCTTTAGTCTGTTCTGCAGCAGGGAATTCCACCATTCTGTCTACCAGGTCACTTTTCATTCTTCTGCCTCACTTATTCTGCTATTGATTCCTTCTAGTGTAGTTTTCATTTCAATTATTGTATTGTTCATATCTGTTTGTTTGTTCTTTAATTCTTCTAGGTCTTTGTTAAACATTTCTTGCATCTTCTCTATCTTTGCCTCCGTTCTTTTTCTGAGGTCCTGGATCATCTTCACTATCATTATTCTGAATTCTTTTTCTGGTAGGTTGCCTATCTCCACTTCATTTAGGGGTTTTTCTGGGGTTTTATCTTGTTCCTTCATCTGGTACATAGACCTCTGCCTTTCCATCTTGTCTGTCTTTCTGTGAATGTGGTTTTTATTCCACAGGCTGCAGGATTGTAGTTCTTCTTGCTTCTGCTCTCTGCCCTCTGGTGGATGAGGTATCTAAGAGGCTTGATGGGCAGGACTGGTAGTGGGTAGAGCTGACTGTTGCTCTGGTGGGCAGAGCTCAGTAAAACTTTAATCTACTTCACTGTTGATGGGTGGGGCTGGGTTCTCTCCCTGTTGGTTGTTTGGCCTGAGGCAACCCAACAATGGAACCTACCTGGGCTCTTTGGTGGGGCTAATGACAGACTCTGGGAGGGCTGATGCCAAAGAGTACTTCCCAGAACATCTGCTGCCAGTGTCCTTGTCCCCACGGTGAGACACAGCCACCACCACCCCTGCCTCTGCAGGAGACCCTCCAACACTAGCAGTAGGTCTAGTTCAGTCTCCCCTGGGGTCACTTCTCCTTCCCCTGGGTCCCGATGCACACACTATATTTTGTGTGCCCTCCAAGGGTGGAGTCTCTGTTTTTCCCAGTCCTGTCGAAGTCCTGCAATCAGTTCCCACTAGGCTTCAAAGTCTGATTCTCTAGGAATTCTCTCTCCTGTTGCCAGACCCCCAGGTTGGGAAGGCTGACGTGGGGCTCAGAACCTTCACTCCAGTGGGTGGACTTCTGTGGTATAAGTGTTTTCCAGTCTGTGAGTCACCCACCCACCAGTTATGGGATTTGATTTTACTGGGATTGTGCCCTTCTTACCATCTCACTGTGGCTTTTCCTTTGTCTTTGGATGTGGGATATCTTTTTTGGTGAGTTCCAGTGTCTTCCTGTTGATGATCGTCCAGCAGCTAGTTGTGATTCTGGTGCTCTCGCAAGAGGGAGTGAGACCACGTCCTTCTACTCTGCCATCTTGGTTCCTCCTCTCTCCAGCCCTTTTTGTTCTTCAAATCTTTGCCATCAAAAAAGCATGAAAGGGCTTCCCTGGTGGTGCAGTGGTTGAGAGTCCACCTGCCAAAGCAGGGGACACAGGTTCGTGCCACGGTTCGGGAAGATCCCACATGCTGTGGAACGGCTAGGCCCACGAGCCATGGCTGCTAAGCCTGCACATCCGGAGCCTGTGCTCCACAACAGGAGAGGCCACAACAGTGAGAGGCCCGTGTACCACAAAAAAAAAAAAAAAAAAAGCATGAAAACGAAAATCCACGGAGCAAACCCTACTCCAAATTGAAGCCTGAAATATAGCTCAATCCAGCTGAGTCTATGTAAGACCCATTGGACCAGAGTTTGAGTTAAAACTCATTAAAAAGAACAAATATTTGTTGTTTAGAGTCACTGTGATTGTGGCAGTTCCTTATTACACGGCACTATCACAGAAAAAAAAGTCTAATATGTTGGGTCAATTTTTTCTTTCAACTTCTAGAACATTAGTTTTCTTTATTACTGTTTTGTATTTAGAAAATGGTGTCTTCTTTGGGGGACATTTTTGGGTGTTCGTAATAATAATTATCAAGTATATTTTATGTGTGAGACACTACACTAGATAATTTAAATATTTATATCATTTAATTATCCCCAAAAACCTAGGAAGTGGGCATGAGTATTTCCATAAATTGAGGTGACTCCAAAAGTTAAGTAACTTCCCCCAAACTGCACAGAAGGTTAATGAAAGAGGCAGGATTCAAATGAAAGACTGTCTGGATCCCAAATCCATGTTCTATATGTCTTTTCAACTTGGAAGTCTTTGTCAGTTTTTCTAAAAGGTAAAAATCATTAGAGGTACCTCATCAATTTTATTCAACCAAGAGACCACCAAAAGCATACTGAATTTGCAACTTTGCTAAATAAGTGAGTCTATTTTTCTAATTTATAGATGAGGAAACTGGAACACATAGGGACAGGATTTCTCTATTAGCAAGTCCTCAACACCTATAATCTCTGTTGTAGGGATACTCTAAGCCAGTCATACTTTGCCTCACTCAATTCTGAGCTCTTTCAAAGGGAAAGCAAAATCTGTTCACCCATGTGTTTTAAACCTCTGTCTCCACCCACAGTGTATGCCATATAGGAATTAGAAAAGAACCTGGTCCACTAAAGTTGCTCAATACTTATGTGTTCAATAATGGGAAGAAAAGAGCTGAACTCTGCTCCCTGATTAATGGGAAGACCCTTAGGAGTCACCCTGAGTGACATGCTTTGCATAGTAAGTGAGATTTTAATACTTCCAGTCTTCTACTATCCTTTTCATCCACTGACAGAGAACAGGACTATGTTTATTTCTATTTCAGAAAACACACAGTTGGTGGGAGAAGGGATTTAAGTTCACTCATTTTTGAGCAAACATTTCATAAACACCTTTCTCTCCAAAGACTAGAGATTTTCTCTAACTGAAGAATCATCAAATTACATCATTAGAGAGGTCCATGTCTTGCCCATGATCCCACATCATTACTGGAAATTGTTTAGGACTACCACATTATTGACGATTACCTTGCTGCTGATGGATCTCACAGAGCACAGCAAATCTCTATGAGGAGACTCTATCATTGCTTCTTCTGGAGAAAAAAACTTTTTTTCAGTCTTTACCTCAACCCATGGTCAAGCAGACTTAGATCTCTTTTGGAAATACATGTCTTTGTTCAAAATACCAATAGCACAAACCACAGAGAATTAACTAGGGTGGCCATTAAAGAAAAATCTCTCTCAGTTAAGAAGGTTCTCAGTATAAAAAGCTTTATTTTTCTGGGGGTACCAAAAACAATTTAACCAGAGCCTAATCTACTGGGATATTATCAGAGCCTAACTGACCTGGGGGAAATTCAATTCCAGCTTACTCAATCCTGTCCCACTTAAGAGTGGAGGGAAAAAAGTGAGAAGCACTTGTGAGAAGCATTCACAGTTCAGACGCTCAGGCTCACTAAAAGACTGAGACCTAATCACAGGACTGTAGAATGTTTCCCCTCCCCCCACATTTTATCACCACATTACTAAAACCCTACTTACAATAATTCCTTTAACACACTACATCATTTCCGGCTATCAGGAAAAAAGTTATATGGCATAACAAAGGGGAAAGACATAATTTGAAGAGACAGAGCAAGCATCAGAACCAGACATGTCAGAGATGTTATCAGACTAGGAATTTGAAATAACTATGGTTAATATATTAAGGGCATACTCTAATATTGTAATACAGTATTGTATTAATCACTTTAGTCTAGCATGAAAGTTATAGGACAGAAGTTTTAAAAATAACTGTATCTTCAGTACTTTGTTAATGGATATAAAATATAAAAATATATAAATTAGACATCAAAAACGAGATGTGTTGAGGGGTAGTAAATGGGGAGAATTTTGTATGCAATCATAGTTATCAGCATAAAATAGACTTATATCTATAAGATGTTTTATGTAAGCTTCATGGTAACCACATAGCAAAAACTTACAGTAGATATACAAAGTATAAAAAGAAGAGGGGCTTCCCTGGTGGCGCAGTGGTTGAGAGTCCGCCTGCCGATGCAGGGGACACGGGTTCGTGCCCCGGTCTGGGAGGATCCCACATGCCGCGGAGCGGCTGGGCCCGTGAGCCATGGCCGCTGAGCCTGCGCGTCCGGAGCCTGTCCTCCGCAACGGGAGAGGCCACAACAGTGAGAGGCCCGCGTAACGCATAAAAAAAAAAAAAAAAAAAAAAAAAAAAAAAAAAAAAAAAAAAAAGAAGAGATTCAAAGCATATCACTACAGAAAATCATCACTTCACAAAGGAAGACAGCAAAAGAGGAACAAAGGAATTACAAAAGAGCCAGAAAACAACGAATGGAATACAATTAGTAATTTTTTTTTGGTATGTGGGCCTCTCACTGTTGTGGCCTCTCCCATTGTGGAGCACAGGCTCTGGATGCACAGGCTCAGCAGCCATGGCTCACGGGCCCAGCCACTCCATGGCATGCGGGATCCTCCCGGACTGGGGCACAAACCTGTGTCCTCTGCATTGGCATGTGGACTCTCAACCACTGCACCACCAGGGAAGCCCCATTAGTAAGTTTTGACTTATCAATAAATACTTTAAATGTAAAAGAATTAAATTCTCCCATCAAAAGACTTAGAGTGGCTGAATGGATTTTTTTAATAAAAAGCCCAACTATATACAGCCTGTAAGAGACTCACTTCAATTTTAAGGACACACATAGGCTTAAAGTGAAAGGATGGAGAAAGATATTCTGTGTGCAAAAGAGAGCAAGCATAGCTATATTCATATCAGACAGAATAGACTAAGTCAAAAACTGTATCAAGAAACAAAGGTCACTATATGATGATAAATGGGTTACTTCATCAAGAGAATATGACAATTATAAATATTCATGCATCCAACATTGAAGCCCCTAAATATATTAAGCAAAAATTAACCAATCTCAAGGGAGAAATAGACAACAATTTAATAATAATAGAGGACTTCAGTACCCCACTTTCAACAATGGATAGATTATCCAGACTGAAAATCAAGAAGGAAACATGGGACTTGATCTACACTTTATATCAAATGGATCTAACAGATGTATACAGAACATTCCACCCACCAGCAGCAGAATACACATTCTTAACAAGCGCACATGGAAGATTTGCCAGGATATATCATATGTTACATCACAAAATAAATCTTAGCAAATTTTAAAAGACTGACATAATACCAAATACCTTTTCTTACCACAAAAGCATGAAACTAGAAATCAATAACAGAAGGAAAACAGGAAGCTTCACAAATACATGGAAATTAAATAATATTTTCCTAAACAAATAATGGGTTAAAGAAGAAATCAGAAGAAAAATATTAAAGTCTTGAAACAAATAAAAAAAGAAATACAACCTAGCAAAACTACTGGTATATATTCACAAGAGGAAATTTAGTGAAACTGTATATATTGAAGAATACCTCTAACCACTTCCCACATCAGCCTTCAAGAAAACATTGGAGTCAGGTAGACCTCTCCTGGTCAGCTGATTGCAAGATTCCACACCTGGAAAACAGACCAGGCCAAGAGTAAAACAAAACAAAAACAAAGAAACTTCCAAATATGACTTGTAAGGTCTCCTAAGGAGACACCCAGGCAAGTCAGTCAACACCATAGCCTACCTGAAGACGACACGCCCCATTCCTTCACACACACACACACAGAACATCCAATCAGTCACTAAAAAGTAACTTCTTCTTAAATACAAGCCAAGAATGCTATTCACAGGACATTTGATAAAAAGCCCAAGCAAGCAGAAAAAAGAAATTAGAAAGAAAGAGAAGCAATGCAAGAATAAAACTGAGGGGAAGGGTAGGAATATGATTGATATTCTCAGAGAACTAACAGAAGATATTTTATCCATTCAACAAGAAGAGGAAACCATAAAAAAGTGGTTTTGAAAAATAAAAAGTGTTACTAGAAGTTACAAATATGATAGAAATAGAAAAAAATTTAATAAAAGGAATTAGAGTGGAGGAAATATCCCAGGAAGTAGAATAAGTGTATACATAAATGAACAAAAAAAAATAGAAAGGGATATTTTGAAGAAAAAAGAAAAATAAAGGGTCAATTCAGGCAGTCCAACATCCAAGTAATAGACATTTCAGAAAGAGAGAACACAGAAAGTGGAGGGAAGAAATTATTTAAAAAACAATCAAGAGGAATTCCCTAGAACTGATGGATATGACCATTCATATTGAGAAAACTACCATGAATCCAGCATGTTAAAAATTGACCACAAAAACATCACATCATTGTGAAATTTTGAACACTGGTGACATTGTAAATCCTAAAATTATCTAGAAATAAAAAGTGGGTCAAATACAAAGGATCAGGAACTAAAGTAGCACCACTCCTTTGAGTGGTGCTGTTGTTGAGTTTAAAAATCCTAAGGGAATCATATGTTTAACCTAGAATTCTAAACTTACACTATGAATCAAGCATGGTGGGAGTTTCCATGCTATTATTGATTCAAGGGAAGAAAGTGTTTTTTAAAAGCTAGATTGATCAGCTAGGCAAACACTGCGGCAGATCAAATGAGAAGGGAACTTACTGACCATTGGATTTAGAAATGTAGAGGTCAATGGTCACAACTGGAACAGGCAAAAGTCTGACTGGAGGGGTGGAAGGAAGGAAGGAACAAAGGAAGGAAGGAAAGATGAATGGATAAAGAAGATGTGGTGTACATATGACCCAGCTATCCCACTCCTAGGCATATATCCAGAGAAAACTCCAATTCAAAAAGATATATGCACCCCAATGTTCATAGCAGCACTATTTACAATAGCCAAGACATGGAAACAACCTAAATGGCCATCAAAATATGAATGGATAAAGAAGATGTGGTACATATATACAATGGAATACTACTCAGTCATAAAAAAGAATGAAATAATGCCATTTGTAGGAACACGGATGGACCTAGAGATTATCATACTAAGTAAAGTAAGTCAGACAAAGAAAGAAAAATGCCATATGACATCACTTATAGGTGGAATCTAAAAAATGACACAAATAACTTATTTACAAAGCAGAAATAGACTCAGACATAGAAAACAAACTTATGGTTACCAAAGGGGAAGGGGGGTGGGGGAGGGATAAATTAAGAGTATGGAATTAGCAGATACACACTACCATAAATAAAATAGATAAACAACAAGGTCTTACTTTATAGTTCCATACAGGGAACTATATTCAATATCTTGTAATAACATATGATGGAAAAGAATATGAAAAAGAATATGTGTGTGTGTGTGTATAACTGAATCACTTTGCTGTACACCAGAAACAAACACGACATTTTAAATCAACTCTACTTCAATTTTAAAAATAGATTTTATAGTTATTACAAAAGGAAAAAGGTGTGGTGTATATATATAGTGGAATACTACTCAGCCATAAAAAAGAATGAAATATTCCCATTTGCAACAACATGGATGGACCTGAAGGGTATTATGCTTAGTGAAATAAGTCAGACAGAGGAGGAAAAATCCTGTATATTATCACTTATATGTGGAATCTAAAAACTAAAACAAATAAAGGAATATAACAAAACAGAAACAGGCTCACGAATATAGAGAACAAACTAGTGGTTACCAGTGGAGAGAGGGGATGGGGGAAGGGCACGATAGGGGTAGGGGATTAAGAGGTACAAACTACTATGTATAAAATAAATAAGATACAAGGATTTATTATACAGCACAGGGAATATAGTCAATATTTTATAATAACTTTAAATGGAGTATAATATATAAATATATTTAATCACTATGTTGTATACCTGAAACTAATATAATATTGTAAATCAACTACACCCCAACATAAGTAAATAAATAAATAAGCAAAATAAAACTAAAAAGAAGGAACACACACCTTATTTCTCAACACAGTGGTATAAAGAATGTGGGAGAGAAAAGGGCTACCATCTGAGAAGCCTTCTGGAAGCACAGTGCCCTCAAGATTCCAGCGAGAGTCAGCAAATAAGGGAACATTCACTTGAGGGTGTAGAGGATTTTGTTGATGACTGAGCCCCAGAAGATGCAGTGAGGGGTGAAATAAAGGGTGAAAGGATTAGGGGGTGCCTAGAGCCAAATAGGAGTGAGCATCCAGATGATCTTGGGAAAGTTGGAAGTCGTGCTTCGTACGGTGGCTAATGTGAGAAGGATAAAGGGCAAGACAGAACAGCCTGAAGGCCTCCAGAGCACCTTGGGGTGATGAGGCCTTGAGAGCTGGAGGTGAAGGTCTTGCCAGAGAGCCAGAAGCTCTGTGGTCCTTTCACCACGCCTGCCAATGGCAGAGCTCATGAAGGGACCACTCAGGACACTTGGGCACGTCTAATATCTCCTACTCTATATGACCTATAGACTTTTGTTGAGAGTAAAATGAGATACACGACATGAAGTCATTTTACAAACCTAGAGCATTATATATAAGATAACTAAGTTCATTTACTTCTTGCTGATATTAATGAATGAATAGACTTGGCTTCTTAACAGTCATGCATTAACATTCTAAAGATTGGAACCTGCCATCACCGTTCTGTTAAAAGCAACATGCATAGAACTAGCATGTTAGACCTGTGTGTGACCCCAGAAAGGATCTAGCCCAGGCCTTCATTCAGGAATGGTGGGTTTCTTTTGAGAACCTAAGGAAGGCATGCTTGGGCTGCAAACTCCTGATCCCTTACTCAATTCAAACAAAATCCTCAATCCCATGTGACTCTTCCTTTCATGTTCTTCCATCTCTTAGTGACATGTTTATATCAATTGCACCATGCATAAAATGAGGGAAATTGTATCAGTCTTTAAGCACAGCTGTGCATTTATTCATTTTCCTTAAATCAACTCAAATCTTTCTTTGAGTCCCCATCTCCCTGAATTGGTGGACAATTAACTATTAGTTGCTATTGGGGTAATTCCTTTCCTAGAGGAAACCAGAAGCCATGCAGTGTCTTGACATCTGGAAAACAAGGGAAAGCCTTTCACCTCTAGAGCCTTATGGTTTCCCCTCACACACTCACGTCCCAAACCCACTGGTCCCTCACGGTCTGGAAGCTCCATTTCAGAAGATCTCAATGTGGGTGTGGAATTCTTTGTCTAAGCAGCAAATTTGAGCACAGGGTTCCATCTTCTGAGAATTAAACAAAACCAAAAAATCCCACTCTTCTAAGGCTGGCAGTGTTATAGCCATGATAACCAATAAACACCAGAACTGGTTTCAAACCTACTTGATTGATTAATGGCTGCTGGGTTCACTGAGCACATAGTTTCATAATTTGGGAGTCAGCCAATCAGTGGTGGACTCACTCCAGTGAATCCACCTCTAAAGCTGAGGTCAATCCACTCCCACCTCTGAAAACAACACAGCCCACAAACACCAGAACCCCATATCAGACCAACAGTTTGCATCATCCAATGAGACCTTGCCTGACCAGCATTTCTCCCCTTAGAAAGTAACCAGTAAATCAGGCTCTTTGGTTTCAGATATTGAAAGGTGTTCTCTACTCTCAAGTCTTTCTGGATGCACCTTATGCTAAGTGTTCCTTTTTCCCACCTCATTGCCTCAGGCTGTCTTTTCCAGACTGGAAAAACCTCTCTCTCTCCTATCATTACCTTCTAGCAGAAGTTCCCAAATCAAATGTCCTAAAGAGGAAGAGACCGTGTCACACTGATTTCCCCCTGCCTATAGAGATTCAAATTAAAAAAAATTAAAGACATTGTGTGCCCTAAAGACATTTCTTGATAAATAGGGTTGGCAGTTCTGTTTTATATACACTTGTCTTTCCTAATTGCCCTTCAAAGGAACTTTGCATAATCTCTTCAATGAATTTAGGCTCCAACAAAGATGTGAAGATCCTTTAGCCTTGCCAAAAACATAAAAGTAAAAAATAAAGTAAAATCCCAGGAATTATCCAGGGCCTGGATACTTGCTTGAAATAGTAGAAGGATAAACACAAATTAATATTTTAATATATCACACAGCAATTGAATCTTATTAATTCAGACTTAATGATAATTTAGACACATATCACGGATAAGCAAAGATTTTAAGAAGAACAATGTCCTTTAGCAAATCCAATTTGTATACAATTTATTTTCTGATTATAAATGATTCTTATCTATTCATTCAGGATTGTTCTCATGATCTCTATTACAGAGTATTGTTGGCTCAGACAATGTTGTAAGTTTAATTTCTTTTTCATTTTAGAGATTCACCAAACTGGCCCATTTTTGCCTTATATATACCACTACAACTACATAAGCCTCAACCCTCTTGTCTATGAAGTTTATAATTGTTACCTCACATAGCTCTATGAAGATAAAATACAAATACAGCAAAATTTGCAAATACAGTAAAACTTACTTTAAAATTTAGGTATTATGTATCATTAAAAAACATGTACTGAGAAGCTATCATGTTTAAGGCACTATGCAAGACCCTGAGGATACAAAGAGATATCTGAAAATACCCATCCTCTAGGAATTTATAGCCTATTTGGAGAAAGAGCATCAGTCCAGGTCTGCGACTTTGAGTTGGGTGATCTGCCCTGGGGCCATGTAGATAACATCCAATAAGAATGAGTTCCTGATCCTGCATTTTCATGCCTGCACTCCGAATCTGCATGTCTCTTACTGCCTCCCAGTCTATCTCCTGGCCAGTTCCTGAATCTAGCCTCCCTGCAGTCTCACTCTGCCTGAGCACTTTCAGACCCTTTGGATCTGAAACTGAACATGAACCTCAGGGACTCTGGGATTAACCTCCGTCCCTCGTCAGCCAGCCCTACTTCAGGCTCTGTGTGACCCCACTTCTCTGAATAGTAACTCTAACTGAGGGAGTCCTGTTCCTGCTGAGAATGCTGTCTGTCTCCTGGAAGAAAGTCAGGCACATAATATACTTACAAATAAGGCTGAACCATAAGATAAAATAATTCCAACTAAGAACCCCATGAGTGACCCACAGACAAGTGCAATAGATGTTCAAGGAGAGTGATCCCTGAGAGCTAGACAAATCAGAGAAAGTCTCCAGAGGAAGCGGGATTTGAACTGAAATTTGTTAGGCGTGAGGCACACTGAGAAAGCAGAAGGAAGTAATTACAGGTCAGGGGAAAAAGTCTGTGAGAGGAAACCATCAGCTAAAGAGCAGATTCTTCAAAGTGATTGTTCAATTTACATTAATTTGCTCTTAGTTTGGATATCCTCATATGCACACCCTGAGACAAGGATTTGTGTGCCAATAGTTCATTTGAGAAGTGCAGGAATTACTGATAAAGAGTAGGGAAGTAAGACAAGGAAAGGAAAATAGCCAATAAAGTTTATATCATAGAGCCAAATAATGCTGTGGGCAACTAGAGTTTAGGGTATTAGAGTGAGGCAGCTGAGCTACACTAACTCCCATTGGCAGTGCCTAAGGGCTGCACCCAGAGGTGTTAATTCCCCTGAATTTCTGGCCAGCTTTAGATGTACAGCAGTTTTCCCCTTTTGGAGAAAAACTCTCAGGCACAGAAACACAGTCCCTAGCAGTAGGAAGTTAGTTGGAAAGCACTGTATGAGGCCCTTGTCAAATGCTCAGAAAGCCCAAGTCTAGGATATTATTTTCTTTGTGGCATGGTATGCAATAAACAGGGGATGATGGCTTATGGTCCTGCCTTTACTATCAATCTGTTCCTTAATCTTTAGCTACACTAACTGCCTGAAGGCCAACAGTGCATCAATCACTGAAAAAGTTCTACTTTATTTAATCTTCACAGCACTAACTTGTAGCTACTCTAAAAAGAATCTGATGCCTAGAGAATTTAATTCATAGAATTTAAAAGAGAGAATTTGGGTTATAGAGTTAAGATCCAGAAAAAAGCATTTGAATCCAGGTAATTTTCAGAGAAAATTCAAATACTTAACAAAAAGATCTTGGAAAAATTAATCTGGCTTTTCCAGCTTTAGTATATCATCTATTTATATTTAATTTTAGAGTCAAAATGTTGATTGAAATAGACATATTTTATCATTTATGTGCCTAATTTTTTAAAAATTTATTTAATAGCTTTATTGAGGGATAATTTATATATCATGAAATTCAGCCATTTAAAGCATAAGGGCAATCGTTGTTTTTTTTTTTTAACATCTTTATTGGGGTATAATTATTTTACAATGGTGTGTTAGTTTCTGCTTTATAACAAAGTGAATCAGCTATACATATACATATGTTCCCATATGTCTTCCCTCTTACATCTCCCTCCCTCCCACTCTCCCTATCCCACCCCTCCAGGCTGTCACAAAGCACCAAGCTAATATCCCTGTGCCATGCGGCTGCTTCCCACTAGCTATCTACCTTACTACGTTTGTTAGTGTGTATATGTCCATGACTCTCTCTCGCCCTGTCAAAGCTCATCCTTCCCCCTCCCCATATCCTCAAGTCCGTTCTCCAGTAGGTCTGCGTCTTTATTCCTGTCTTACCCCTAGGTTCTTCATGACTTTTTTTTTTCTTAAATTCCATATATATGTGTTAGCATACGTATTTGTCTTTTTCTTTCTGACTTACTTCACTCTGTATGACAGACTTTAGGTCTATCCACCTCATTACAAATAGCTCAATTTCGTTTCTTTTTAAGGCTGAGTAATATTCCATTGTATACATGTGCCACATCTTCTTTATCCATTCATCTGATGATGGGCACTTAGGTTGTTTCCATCTCCAGGCTATTGTAAATACAGCTGCAATGAACATTTTGGTACATGCCTCTTTTTGAATTTTGGTTTTCTCAGGGTATATGCCCAGTAGTGGGATTGCTGGGTTATATGGTAATTCTATTTGTAGTTTTTTAAGGAATCTCCATACTGTTCTCCATAGTGGCTGAGCCAATTCACATTCCCACCAGCAGTGCAAGAGTGTTCCCTTTTCTCCACACCCTCTCCAGCATTTATAGTTTCTAGATTTTTTGATGATGACCATTCTGACTGGTGTGAGATGATATCTCTTTGTAGTTTTGATTTGCATTTCTCTAATGATTAATGATGTTGAGCATTCTTTCATGTGTTTGTTGGCAGTCTGTATATCTTCTTTGGAGAAATGTCTGTTTAGGTCTTCTGCCCATTTTTGGATTGGGTTGTTTGGTTTTTTGTTATTGAGCTGCATGAGCTGCTTGTAAATTTTGGAGATTAATCCTTTGTCAGTTGTTTCATTTGCAAATGTTTTCTCCCATTCTGAGGGTTGTCTTTTGGTCTTGTTTATGGTTTCCTTTGCTGTGCAAAAGCTTTGAAGTTTCATTAGGTCCCATTTGTTTATTTTTATTTCCATTACTCTAGGAGGTGGGTCAGAAAGGATCTTGCTGTGATTTATGTCATAGAGTGTTCTGCATATGTTTTCCTCTAAGAGTTTGATAGTTTCTGCCCTTACATTTAGGTCTTTAATCCATTTTGAGCTTATTTTTGTGTATGGTGTTAGGGAGTAATCTAATCTCATACTTTTATATGTACCTGTCCAGTTTTCCCAGCACCATTTATTGAAGAGGCTGTCCTTTCTCCACTGTACATTCCTGCCACCTTTATCAAAGATAAGGTGTCCATATGTGCGTGGGTTTATCTCTGGGCTTTCTATCCTATTCCATTGATCTATCTTTCTGTTTTTGTGCCAGTACCATACTGTCTTGATTACTGTAGCTTTGTAGTATAGTCTGAAGTCAGGGAACCTGATTCCTCCAGCTCCTTTTTTCATTCTCAAGATTGCTTTGGCTATTCGGGGTCTTTTGTGTTTCCATACAAATTGCAAAATTTTTTGTTCTAGTTCTGTGAAAAATGCCAGTGGTAGTTTGATAGGGATTGCATTGAATCTGTAGATTGCTTTGGGTAGTAGAGTCATTTTCACAATGTCGATTCTTCCCATCCAAGAACATGGTATATCTCTCCATCTATTTGTATCATCTTTAATTTCTTTCATCAATGTCTTATAATTTTCTGCATACAGGTCCTTTGTCTCCTTAGGTAGGTTTATTCCTAGATATTTTATTCTTTTTGTTGCAATGGTAAATGGGAGTGTTTTCTTGATTTCACTTTCAGATTTTTCATCATTAGTATATAGGAATGCCAGAGATTTCTGTGCATTAATTTTGTATCCTGCTACTTTACCAAACTCATTTATTAGCTCTAGTAGTTTTCTGGTAGCATCTTTAGGATTCTCTATGTATAGTATCATGTCATCTGCAAACAGTGACAGCTTTACTTCTTCTTTTCCGATTTGGATTCCTTTTATTTCCTTTTCTTCTCTGATTGCTGTGGCTAAAACTTCCAAAATTATGTTGAATAAAAGTGGTGAGAGTGGGCAACCTTGTCTTGTTCCTGATCTTAGCGGAAATGCTTTCAGTTCTTCACCATTGAGGATGATGTTGGCTGTGGGCTTGTCATATATGGCCTTTAGTATGTTGAGGAAAGTTCCCTCTATGCCTACTTTCTGCAGGGTTTTTATCATAAATGGGTGTTGAATTTTGGTGAAAACTTTCTCTGCATCTATTGAGATGATCATATGGTTTTTCTCCTTCAATTTGTTAATATGGTTTATCACATTGATAGATTTGCGTATATTGAAGAATCCTTGCATTCCTGGAATAAACCCCACTTGATCATGGTGTATGATCCTTTTAATGTGCTGTTGGATTCTCTTTGCTAGTATTTTGTTGAGGATTTTTGCATCTATGTTCATCAGTGATATTGGCCTGTAGTTTTCTTTCTTTGTGACATCCTTGTCTGGTTTTGGTATCAAGGTGATGGTGGCCTAGTAGAAGGAATTTGGGAGTGTTCCTCCCTCTGCTATATTTTGGAAGAGTTTGAGAAGGACAGGTGTTAGCTCTTCTCTAAACGTTTGATAGAATTCACCTGTGAAGCCATGTGGTCCTGGGCTTTTGTTTGTTGGAAGATTTTTAATCACAGTTTTAATTTCAGTGCTTGTGATTGGTCTGTTTATATTTTCTATTTCTTCCTGATTCAGTCTTGGCAGGTGGTGCATTTCTAAGAATTTGTCCATTTCTTCCAGATTGTCCATTTTCTTGGCCTAGAGTTGCTTGTAGTAATCTCTCATGCTTTTTTTTATTTCTGCAGTGTCAGTTGTTACTTCCCCTTTTTCATTTCTAATTCTATTGATTTGAGTCTTCTCCCTTTTTTTCTTGATGAGTCTGGCTAGTGGTTTATCTATTTTGTTTATCTTCTCAAAGAACCAGCTTTTGGTTTTATTGATCTTTGCTATCATTTCCTTTATTTCTTTTTCATTTATTTCTGATCTGATTTTTATGATTTCCTTCCTTCTGCTAGCTTTGGGGTTTTTTTGTTCTTCTTTCTCTAATTGCTTGAGGTGCAAGGTTAGGTTGTTTATTCGAGATGTTTCCTGCTTCTTAAGGCGGGCTTGTATTGCTATAAACTTCCCCCTTAGAACTGCTTTTGCTGCATCCCATAGGTTTTGGGTCGTTGTGTCTCCACTGTCATTTGTTTCTAGGTATTCTTTTATTTCCTGTTTGATTTCTTCAGTGATCACTTCATTATTAAGTAGTGTATTGTCTAGCCTCCATGTGTTTGTATTTTTTCCAGATCTTTTCCTGTAATTGATATCTAGTCTCATGGCGTTGTGATCAGAAAAGATACTTGATAGAATTTCAATTTTCTGAAATTTACCAAGGCTTGACTCGTGACCCAAGATATGATCTATCCTGGAGAATGTTCCATGAGCACTTGAGAAAAATGTGTATTCTGTTGTTTTTGGATGGAATGTCCTATAAATATCAATTAAGTCCATATTGTTTAATGTATCATTTAAAGCTTGTGTTTCCTTATTGATTTTCTTTTTGGATGATCTGTCCATGGATGAAAGTGGGGTGTTAAAGTACCCTACTATGAATGTGATACTGTCGATCTCCCCTTTTATGGCTGTTAGCATTTGCCTTATGTATTGAGGTGCTCCTATGTTGGGTGCATAAATATTTACAATTGTTATATCTTCTTCTTGGATCGATCTCTTGATCATTACGTAGTGTCCTTCTTTGTCTCTTTTAATAGTCCTTATTTTAAAGTCTATTTTGTCTGATATGAGAATTGCTACTCCAGCTTTCTTTTGGTTTTCATTTGCATGGAATATCTTTTTCCATCCCCTTACTTTCAGTCTGTATGTGTCTCTAGGTCTGAAGTGGGTCTCTTGTAGACAGCATATATAAGGGTTTTGCTTTTGTATCCATTCAGCCAATCTGTGTCTTTTGGTGGGAGCAATTTAGTCCATTTACATTTAAGGTAATTATCGATATGTATGTTCCTATTCCCATTTTCTAAATTGTTTTGGGTTCGTTATTGTAGGTCTTTTCCTTCTCTTGTGTTTCTTGTCTAGAGAAGTTCCTTTAGCATTTGTTGTAAAGCTGGTTTGGTGGTGCTGAACTCTCTCAGCTTTTGCTTTTCTGTAAAGGTTTTAATTTCTCCATCAAATCTGAATGAGATCCTTGCTGGGTAGAGTAGTCTTGGTTGCAGGTTTTTCTCCTTCATCACTTTCAGTATGTCCTGCCACTCCCTTCTGGCTTGTAGGGTTTCTGCTGAGAGACCAGCTGTTAACCTTATGGGGATTCCCTTGTGTGTTATTTGTTGTATTTCCCTTGTTGCTTTTAATATGCTTTCTTTGTATTTAAGTTTTGACAGTTTGATTAATATGTGTCTTGGCGTATTTCTCCTTGGGTTTATCCTGTATGGGACTCTCTGTGCTTCTTGGACTTGATTAATTATTTCCTTTCCCATATTAGGGAAGTTTTCAACTATAATCTCTTCAAATATTTTCTCAGTCCCTTTCTTTTTCTCTTCTTCTTCTGGAACCCCTATAATTCGAATGTTGGTGTGTTTAGTGTTCTCCCAGAGGTCTCTGAGACTGTCCTCAGTTCTTTTCATTCTTTGTTCTTTATTCTGCTCTGCAGTAGTTATTTCCACTACTTTATCTTCCAGGTCACTTATCCGTTCTTCTGCCTCAGTTATTCTGCTATTGATCCCTTCTAGAGTACTTTTAATTTCATTTATTGCGTTGTTCATCATTGCTTGTTTCATCTTTATTTCTTCTAGGTCCTTGTTAACTGTTTCTTGCATTTTGTCCATTCTATTTCCAAGATTTCGGATCATCCTTACTATCATTATTCTGAACTCTTTTTCACGTAGACTGCCTATTTTCTCTTCATTTGTTAGGTCTGGTGGGTTTTTATCTTGCTCCATCATCTGCTGTGTGCTTTTCTGTCTTCTCATTTTGCTTATCTTACTGTGTTTGGGGTCTCCTTTTTGCAGGCTGCACGTTCGTAGTTCCCGTTGTTTTTGATGTCTGTCTCCAGTGGCTAAGGTTGTTTCAGTGGGTTGTGTAGGCTTCCTGGTGCAGGGGACTAGTGACTGTGTTGTGGTGGATGAGGCTGGATCTTGTCTCTCTAGTGGGCAGGTTCACGTCTGGTGGTGTGTTTTGGGGTGTCTGTGGCCTTATTATGATTTTAGGCAGCCTCTCTGCTACTGGGTGGGGTTGTGTTCCTGTTTTGCTAGTTGTTTGGCATAGGTTGTCCAGCACTGTGGCTTGCTGGTCGTTGAGTGAAGCTGGGTGCTATTAAGATGGAGGTCTCTGGGAGATTTCCGCCGTTTAATATTATGTGGAGTTGGGAGGTCTCCTGTTGACCAGTGACCTGAAGTTGGCTCTCCTACCTCAGAGGCAGAGCCCTGACTCCTGGCTGGAGCACCAAAAGCGTTTCATCCACACGGTTCAGAATAAAGGGGAGAAAAATTAGAGAGAATTAGTAGAAGTATGAGGAAAGAAAGAAGGAAAGGAGGAAAGGAAGGAAGGAAGAAAGAAGCAAAGAAGGAAAGAAAGGAGGGAGGGAGGGAGGAAGGAAGAAAGGAAGGAGGGAAAGAAGGAAAAAAGACAGAAAGAGAGAAGATACAGTAAAAATAAATTAAAGTATAATATAGTTATTGAATTAAAAAATATTTAGAAAAAAAAGGGACAGATAGAACCTTAGGACAAATGTTGGAAGCAAAGCTATACAGAGAAAATCTTACACAGAAGCATACACATACACCCTCACAAAAGGAGGTAAATGGGGAAAAATCATAAATCTTGCTCTCAGAGACCACCTCCTCAATTTGGGGTGATTCGTTGTCTAAAGGAGGGAAGGTGGGAAGGAAAGAAAGAACGAAGGTAAAGTATAATAAAGTTATTACAATTAAAATTACTTATTAAGAAAAAAAAATTTTTTTTAAACCATGGACGGATAGAGCCCTAGGACAAATGGTGGAAGCAAGACTATACAGACAAGATCTCACACAGAAGCATACACGTACACATTCACAAAAAGAGGAAAAGGGAAAAAAATCATAGATCTCACTCCTAAATTCCACCTCTTCAATTTGGGATCATTCCTTGTCTATTCAGGTATTCCACAGATGCAGGGTATATCAAGTTGATTGTGGAGCTTTAATCCGCTGCTTCTGAGGCTGCTGGGAGAGATTTCCCTTTCTCTTCTTTATTCTCACAGCTCACAGGAGCTCAGCTTTGGATCTGGCCCTGCCTCTGCGTGTAGGTCGCTGGAGGGCGTCTGTTTTTTGCTCAGACAGGACGGGGTTAAAGGAGCCGCTGATTCGGGGGCTCCGGCTCACTCAGGCCGGGGGTTGGGGGATGGGGGAAGGAGGGGCACTGCGTGCAGGGCGGGCCTGCGGCGGCAGAGGCGGCGTGACGTTGCACCAGCCTGAGGCCCGCCGTGTGTTCTCCCGGGGAAGTTGTCCCTGGATCCTGGGAACCTGGCAGTGGCGGGCTGCACAGGCTCCGCGGAAGAGGGGTGTGGAGAGTGACCTGTGCTCGCACACAGGCCCCTTGGTGGCGGCAGCAGCAGCCTTAGCGTCTCCCGCCCGTCTCTGCGGTCCGCGCTTTTAGCCACGGCTCGCGCCCCTTTCTGGAGTTCCTTTAAGCAGCGCTCTTAAACCCCTCTCCTCGCGCACCGGGAAACAAAGAGGGAAGAAAAAGTCTCTTGCCTCTTCGGCAGGTGCAGACTTTTCTCCGGACTCCCTCCCGGCCGGCCGTGGTGCACTAATCCCTTCAGGCTATGTTCAAGCCGCCAACCCCAGTCCTCTCCCTGTGCCAACCCCAGTCCTCTCCCTGCGCTCCGTCTGAAACCGAAACCCGAGCCTCAGCTCGCAGCCCCGCCCGCCCCGGCGGGTGAGCAAACAAGCACCGATCCTCTGTGCGAGAATCTGCCCGCTTTGCCCTCCGCACCAGTCGCTGTGCACTCCTCCGCGGTGCCGAAGCTCCCCCCTCCACCTTCCGCAGTCTCCGCCCGCGAAGGGGCTTCCTAGTGTGTGGAAACTTTTCCTCCTTCACAGCTCCCTCCCACTGGTGCAGGTGCCGTCCCTATTCTTTTGTCTCTGTTTTTTCTTTTTTTCTTTTGCCCTACCCAGTTACGTGGGGAGTTTCTTGCCTTTTGGGAGGTCTGAGATCTTCCGCCAGCCTTCAGTAGGTGTTCTGTAGGAGTTGTTCCACGTGTAGATGTATTTCTGGTGTATCCGTGGGGAGGAAGGCGATCTCCGCGTTTTACTCTTCCGCCATCTTAGGGCAATCTATGTGCCTAATTTTAATAGGAAACTTTACATTTAATCCAAATTTGTGAAATCTAAATAAGAGATTTAGTTACTTGTAAATTACTATGAAAATGATTAGCATTACTTATTACTTTCAAAAATCAATGATAAAAGCATCATAGTGCCAAACTAGTAAGCAAAAATACTAAATTTTACCACATACTAGAAACATGTTCTAAATGCCTAAATATACGTTATCATTAGGGATATGGGGATATATGTATACATATGGTTTTTGTTATACAGCAGAAACTAACACAACATTGTAAAGCAATTGTATTCCAAAAAAGATGTTAAAAAATAATAATAAAATTAAATTAAATTAAAAATAACAGAATGAAGATTGAAAAAAATTAATGAAGTTTTAACTCTAAAAAATTAGAACTGGGGCTTCCCTGGTGGCACAGTGGTTGAGAATCTGCCTGCCAATGCAGGGGACACGGGTTCAAGCCCTGGTCTGGGAAGATCCCACATACCCCGGAGCAGCTAGGCCCATGAGCCACAACTACTGAGCCTGCGTGTCTGGAGCCTGTGCTCCGCAACAAGAGAGGCCGCGACAGTGAGAGGCCTGCACACCGCGATGAAGAGTGGATCCCGCTCGCCGCAACTAGAGAGAGCCCTTGCACAGAAACGAAGACCCAACACACCCAAAAATAAATAAATAAATTTATTAAAAAATATATATATAACTGGATTTTTACTTAATATTTTTAAAGAAAATATTAAACGTAAATAAATATATGCCTTTGTGGAGTTTATGTATGAAAATTGTCCAAAAATTTGAGGTAGGTCTTTTGTTTTTGTTTTTGTTTTTACTTTTGATAAAAATCTTGGTCACTGTAAAAAAAAAAAAAAACAGACTCTTCAATGGGTTGATACAATATTGCACTACTGTTTTATTTTCATCCTTTACCAATACTAACATCATCACAATTTCCGCCCGCATTCCCAGGGCCAGCATCACCACCATTACTACAATGAACACATATATGCATAGTCAGAAATACCCACAGGCTCAAATTCTAGAAAAACACTTTGTCTTTCCCCCCTTTTAATTATTCTTTTGGAATAGAACCAAAGCCATTTTGGATCACTTGTGATGTTCTGTTTTCTTTTAAAGGGCTTAGTCATGAGAACTACTTAGCCTGTTCCCTATTGTCATCTTCACTGTCCAAATATTTTGAAAACCCACAAATACAGCATCATCTGCAATAGAACACATCAGAAACAAAATTTCTTACTCTATAAAAAAAAAAATTACAGGCCACTATGTAATGTCAGGGTAATTTTTCCAGCAGCTTCCACCGTAGGGTTCTCTGATCTTTTCTGTGACACAGGATATGCAGTCTTTACATTCATTGCTTTATTCATTGAGTCAACAAATATTTGTTGGGTCCCTACTATATGCTGGGCACAGAACATGCAATGGAAAGCAAAAATGGATTCCCTGCTTTGTGAAGCATTTGGTGTTGGGGAAGAGATGGACATTGTATTGGTTATCTATTGTTATCCAATCTCACACAATTTCTATAAGGAATTAAGAAGTGGTTTCTTTGGGTGTTTCTTGCTCAAGTTTCTCAAGAGCCGATTTGTTGTCCAGATGAAAGCTTGACTGGAGATGGAAGATTTTCCTCCAAAATGATGCACTCACATGGCTATTGGCAGGAGGCTTCAGCTCTTCACCATGTGGAGTCCTTCTACAGGACTGCTTAAGTGACCTCATGACAGGGTGGCTGACATCCCCCAAGTAACCCAAGAAAGCAAGGCAGAAATAAAACTGTTTTTCATGCTCTCATCTGAGAAGTCACAAACTGTCATTTCCATGAAATCCTGGCTCCATAGGTTATCCTCATTCAATATGAGAGAGGGCTACATAGGGCATAAAAACACAAGAAGATAAGAATCATGGGGGTGGGGATTTTGGAGGCTGGCTACCAGACATTATTAAATGATAACAAAAGTAAATGTAAAATTATGTCTACATTAGGAGGTTTTCATAGTTAAAGATATATTTTAGTCTTTATTCTAAGATCGTCGAGACTCCATTAAAATATAACTCGGGGTACAAAACCTTGGGCAGTATGGCCCACTAGACACTCTGAAAACTTCTCCTCCATTATCATGAAATTGATCAGCTAGCTGCTAAGTGAATTATAACTAATATATATTTTTTAATGCATTGCTTGGCTCATAATGAAGTGCAAGAAATCCCTAAGAGCTAGAGAAAATAAGAAGTAAGTTACAATTACAGAAGTAGGCAAAGATGGACACAGGTGGTGCTTCTGGGAGAAGAGCTGATTTCAGCAGATTCAGAGACTGGGAGAGTAGCCCTTAGGCTGAGTCATGTCAGGAATCACTTAGAAGGGATCCTTGAGGAAAAGTCTTACAAAGGGAGCCAACATGGTAAGCAGCTCTTTCTGCTCCTTTTCTGGGTGGGAAAAAATATTAAAATAATAACGATAGGCTTGCAGAGAAATGAAAACTATAGGCTTGCTCTAGTATGATATTGAGATTCAGATCTATACTACTTAGGTAATCCCTAAAACTAGAAGTTAAAGTGGTTCCAAACTTGTGGTACCATCTGATACCTAGCAAAAGCAAGTGCAAGTTCTTTCTGAATTTTGAATGAGAATAGAAATATTCATTATAGACTTCATTATGGTAAGTTTGCATGTTATGTTTTTAAGACTAATGATTAAAAAAGAGAGAGAGAGAGAGAGAGAGAGTGCATAATTTCCAAACCAGTAGAAGGGAATAAATGAAATTTTTAAAAAAATACATTATTGTGTAATAGGAAGAGAACAACACTTTATAATGTCCATAGGATAAAATACATTTTTAAAAATAAATGTAATGTACTCTAGTTCCTTTTTTTTTTTAAGAATCAATTTTATTTCTTTTTGGTTGCATTGGGTCTTCATTGCTGCACACGGGCTTTCTCTAGTTGTGTCGAGCAAGGGCTACTCTTTGTTGCAATGCACAGGCCTCTCATTGTGGTGGCTTCTTTTGTTGCGGAGCATGGGCTCTAAACATGCGGGCTTCAGTAGTTGTGGCACGTGGGCTCAGTAGTTGTGGCTCATGGGCTCTAGAGCGCAGGCTCAGTAGTTGTGGTACGTGGGTTTAGTTGCTCTGCGGCATGTGGGACCTTCCCGGACCAGGGATAGAACCCGTGTCCCCTGCATTGGCAGGTGGATTCTTAACCACTGCACCACCAGGGAAGTCCCTAAAGTGCATTTATTATGTTAACCCTGCTTATCTCCGAAGCTACACAATATAATGGTTAAGAAGATGGACTCTGGAATCAGATAGCCAAAGGTCAATCCTACTCCCAGTACGTATTAGCTGTGTGATCTCAAGGCACATAATTTTCCTGTCCCTCATCTTTCTCATCTGTAAGTTAGAAGTTATAACAGTACATATCTTATAAAGGAGTCAATGAGTTAATAAATATAAAATTCTTAGAACAGAAACAGTTATAGAGTAAACACTTAAAATGTTTACTAAGATTTGTGTTTTAAAGGGGAAAAAAGAATAACTATTTTTATTTGTTTGTTTATACACATCTCTGGAAGAGTCACAACAAACTAATAAGAGTGGTTGCCTTTGCCTCCTACACTGTTGGTGGGAATGTAAATTGGTGCCACTATGGAGAACAGCATGGAGGTTCCTTTAAAAACTAAAAATAGAGTAAATATGATCCAGCAGTTATACTCCTGGGCATATATCCAGAAAAGATGAAAACTCTAATTTGCAAAGATACATGCACCCTTATATTCACAGCAGCACTATTTCCAATAGCCAAGACACGGAAGCAACCTAAATATCCATCAACAAATGAATGGATAAAGAGGATGTGGTACATATATACAATGGAATACTACTCAGCCATAAAAAAGAATGAAATAATGCATTTGCAGCAACATGGATGCAACTAGAGATTATCATACTAAGTAAGTCAGAAAGAGAAAGACAAATACCATATGATATAACTTATATGTGGAATCTAAAGAAATGATACAAATGAATTTATCTACAAAACAGAAACAGACTCACAAACTCAGAGACAAACAAACTTATGGTTACCAAAGGTAAAGTGGGGGGGATAAATTAGAAGTTTGGGATTAGCAGATAAAACTATTATATATAGGGACTTTCCTTGTAGTCCAGTGGTTAAGACTCCATGCTCCCAAGGCAGGGGGCCTGGGTTCTATCCCGGGTCAGGGAACTACATCCTGCATGCCACAACTGAAGGTACTGCAAGCCACAACAAAGATTTCACGTGCTGCAACTAAGACCTGGTGCAGCCAAATAAATAAATATTAAAAACAAACTACTATATACAAAATAGATAAACAGAAAAGTCCTACTGTATAGCACAGGGAATTATATCCAATATCTTGTAATAAACTATAATGGAAAAGAATATGAAAAAGAATGTATATACATAGATAGATACATAGATAGATGATAGAAGATAGATACATAGATACAGAGATGTATAACTGAATCGCTTCATTGTACACAGAAACTAACACAATTTTGTAAACTAACTATGCTTCAATTAAAAAAAAGAAAAAGTGGTTCCCTACAAGGAATGGGGGAGAGAGACTTAACACTGTAAACTTCTTATTCATTTCGCTTTTGATCCATGTTCCTTTGTTATCTATTTAAAAATTAACTTAGAAATATATAAAGGTAGCATATATTTTAAAATATATTTTAAATAAACTGTAATTTTTTTGACTAATATGCTTTGTTTATTGCAACTCAATTAATCCAAATTAAAGTCTATTGTGCAATAGATAAATAGAAGGCACTATACAGACTTCCTTGTAATAAATCAGAACTACTCCCAGTACAAATGCAAGTTTGTGTAATACTATTAAATAAAAGTTACTTAAAACTATTATTTAAAAGTTCTTGAAATTTTTAATAATTATTTCGTTTATGTGGCATTTTTCCTTTATGAATTTACTTTAATAATTACTATTACCATGTATATATTGTAGAACAAGCTTTTTTCTTTTTTAATCAGCTACATTTTAAAACTTTTTTTACAATTTTATTTATTTATTTTTTTATATAGCAGGTTCTTATTAGTTATCTATTTTATACATATTAGTATATATGTCAATCTCAATCTCCTAATTCATCCCACCACCCCTCCCTTTCCCCCTTTTGTGTTCATACATTTGTTCTCT
Source organism: Phocoena sinus (assembly GCF_008692025.1). Taxonomy (NCBI): domain Eukaryota; kingdom Metazoa; phylum Chordata; class Mammalia; order Artiodactyla; family Phocoenidae; genus Phocoena; species Phocoena sinus. Next base: position 11,170,527 of record NC_045766.1, on the reverse strand, counting down.
ACATCTGTGTCTCTATTTCTGCCTTGCAAACTAGTTCATTTGTACCATTTTCTAGATTCCACATATATGAATTAATATACGATATTTGTTTTTCTCTTTCTGATTTACTTCACTCTGTATGACTGTCTCTAGGTCCATCCAAGTCCCTACAAATGACCCAATTTCATTCCTTTTTATGGCTGAGTAATATTCCATTTTATATATGTATCACATGTTCTTTATCCATTCATATGTTGATGGACATTTACGTTGCTTCCATGACCTGGCTATTGTAAATAGTGCTGCAATGAACATTGGGATGCATGTGTCTTTTTGAATTATGGTTTTCTCTGTGTATATGCTCAGTAAACTATAAATTTTAAAAGATCACTTATGTATTAGAATAGGCTAACTGCTGTAGCAGACCCAAACTCAACAGAAATTTATATGTTGTTCAAATATCCTAAGCTACCATATCATTCCTTCTTGCCCTCCTCTCCCCTACCTACCCCTTTGTAGTAGGTCCTTTTATTAAACTCTCTTCAAATTACCCAATTTGAGTTTGCCCTCTAAGACTAAGTGAAGAGAAAACCATAAACTTGAGGGGTGGTTGATGTGCCCAATCAGATGTGTCCTTTTTACCATTTCTTTCACATAAGTCCCAACACTGACTATCCATTCTCTGGGGTCTCTGGTGGTTAAAAGGACATACACCAGGCTTTCTGGGTGAGTCATGATTTGTGGCTTTTCCCAGATGCGTTTCCCTCGAAAACATAAAATTGAGCACTCACTCAGAAAATTTTAAGATTAAGATTGAAGATCAAAAATTTTCTAAATGTCTGACACTCTTCCATGGTGATCCAGGAAGAAATAAGATATTTTTTATTTTTTTTTTTTTGGGGGGGGGGTACGCGGGCCTCTCACTGTTGTGGCCTCTCCCGTTGCGGAGCACAGGCTCCGGACGCGCAGGCTCAGCGGCTCAGGGCCCAGCCGCTCCGCGGCATGTGGGATCTTCCCGGACCGGGGCACGAACCCGTGTCCCCTGCATCGGCAGGCGGACTCTCAACCACTGCGCCACCAGGGAAGCCCAGAAATAAGACATTTTATATGATATGGTAATATATGATATATGCTTTACCTATGTGATACATTTTATACTGTTATAGATCCAGAATAAAAATGCTGAAAGAGGGGGACCTTGAAGATGGCGGAAGAGTAAGACGCGGAGATCGCCTTCCTCCCCACGGATACACCAGAAATACATCCACACGTGGAACAACTCTACAGAACTCCTACTGAAGGCTGGCAGAAGACCTCAGACCTCCCAAAAGGCAAGAAACTCCCCACGTAACTGGGTAGGGCAAAAGAAAAAACAGAGACAAAAGAATAAGGACGGCACCTGCACCAGTGGGAGGGAGCTGTGAAGGAGGAAAAGTTTCCACACACTAGGAAGCCCCTCCGCGGGCGGAGACTGCGGGAGGCAGAGGGGGGAGTTTCGGGACCGCGGAGTAGTGCACAGCGACGGGTGCGGAGGGCAAAGCGGGGAGATTCCTGCACAGACGATCGGTGCTGACCGACACTCACCAGCCCGAGTGGCTTGTCTGCTCACCCGCCGGGGCGGGCGGGGCTGCGAGCTGAGGCTCGGGTTTTGGTTTTGGACGGAGCTCAGGGAGAGGACTGGGGTTGGCGGCTTGAACATAGCCTGAAGGGGTTAGTGCACCACGACTAGCCGGGAGGGAGTTCGGGGAAAAGCCTGCACCGGCCGAAGAGGCAAGAGACTTTTTCTTCCCTCTTTGTTTCCTGGTGCGCGAGGAGAGGGGTTTAAGAGCGCTGCTTAAAGGAACCCCAGAGACGGGCGCGAGCCGCGGCTAAAAGCGCGAACCCCAGAGACGGGCGCGAGCCGCGGCTAAAAGCGCGAACCCCAGAGACGGGCGCGAGCCGCGGCTGAGGGCGCGAGCCCCCGAGACGGGCGCGAGCCGCGGCTGAAAGCGCAAACCCCAGAGACGGGCGCGAGCCGCGGCTAAAACCGCGGACCCCAGAGACGGGCGGGAGACGCTAAGGCTGCTGCTGCCGCCACCAAGGGGCCTGTGTGCGAGCACAGGTCACTCTCCACACCCCTCTTCCGCGGAGCCTGTGCAGCCCGCCACTGCCAGGTTCCCGGGATCCAGGGACAACTTCCCCGGGAGTACGCACGGCGGGTCTCAGGCTGGTGCAACATCACGCCGGCCTCTGCCGCAACGTCACGCTGCCTCTGCAGCCGCAGGCCCGCCCCGCACGTAGTGCCCCTCCTACCCCCATCCCCCAACCCCCGGCCTGAGTGAGCCGGAGGCCCCGAATCAGCGGCTCCTTTAACCCCGTCCTGTCTGAGCGAAAAAACAGACGCCCTCCAGCGACCTACAAGCAGAGGCAGGGCCAAATCCAAAGCTGAGCTCCTGTGAGCTGTGAGAACAAAGAAGAGAAAGGGAAATCTCTCCCAGCAGCCACAGAAGCAGCGGATTAAAGCTCCACAATCAACTTGATATACCCTGCATCTGTGGAATACCTGAATAGACAAGGAATGATCCCAAATTGAAGAGGTGGAATTTAGGAGCGAGATCTATGATTTTTTTTCCCTTTTCCTCTTTTTGTGAATGTGTACGTGTATGCTTCTGTGTGAGATCCTGTCTGTATACTCTTGCTTCCACCATTTGTCCTAGGGCTCTATCCGTCCATGACTTTTTTTAAAAAATTCTTTTTCTTAATAAGTAAGTTTAATTGTAATAACTTTATTATACTTTACCTTCGTTCTTTCTTTCTTTCCTTCCTTCCTTCCCTCCTTTAGACAACGAATCACCCCAAATTGAGGAGGTGGTCTCAGGGAGCAGGATTTATGATTTTTCCCCCTTTACCTCTTTTTGTGAAGGTGTATGTGTATGCTTCTGTGTAAGATTTTCTCTGTATAGCTTTGCTTCTAACATTTGTCCTAAGGTTCTATCCGTCCCTTTTTTTTTTTCTAAATATTTTTTAATTCAATAACTATATTATACTTTATTTTATTTTTACTGTATCATCTTTCTTTCTGTCTTTTTTCCTTCTTTCCCTCCTTCCTTCCTTCCTCCCTCCCTCCCTCCCTCCCTCCTTTCTTTCCTTCTTTGCTTCTTTCTTCCTTCCTTCCTTTCCTCCTTTCCTTCTTTCTTTACTCATACTTCTACTAATTCTCCCTACTTTTTCTCCCTTTTATTCTGAGCTGTGTGGATGAAAGGCTCTTGGTGCTCCAGCCAGGAGTCAGGGCTCTGCCTCTGAGGTAGGAGAGCCAACTTCAGGACACTGGTCAACAAGAGACCTCCCAGCTCCACATAATATTAAACGGTGGAAATATCCCAGAGACCTCCATCTTAACACCAGCACCCAGCTTCACTCAACGACCAGCAAGCCACAGTGCTGGACAACCTATGCCAAACAACTAGCAAAACAGGAACACAACCCCACCCTTTAGCAGAGAGGCTGCCTAAAATCATAATAAGGCCACAGACACCCCAAAACACACCACCAGACGTGAACCTGCCCACTAGAGAGACAAGATCCAGCCTCATCCAGCACAACACAGGCACTAGTCCCCTCCACCAGGAAGCCTACACAACCCACTGAAACAACCTTAGCCACTGGAGACAGACATCAAAAACAACGGGAACTACGAAAGTGCAGCCTGCAAAAAGGAGACCCCAAACACAGTAAGATAAGCAAAATGAGAAGACAGAAAAGCACACAGCAGATGAAGGAGCAAGATAAAAACCCACCAGACCTAACAAATGAAGAGGAAATAGGCAATCTACCTGAAAAAGAATTCAGAATAATGATAGTAAGGATGATCCGAAATCTTGGAAGTAGAATGGACAAAATGCAAGAAACAGTTAACAAGGACCTACAAGAACTAAAGACGAAACAAGCAACGATGAACAATGCAATAAATGAAATTAAAATCACTCTAGATAGGATCAATAGCAGAATAACTGAGGCAGAAGAACGGATAAGTGACCTGGAAGATAAAGTAGTGGAAATAACTACTGCAGAGCAGAATAAAGAAAAAAGAATGAAAAGAACTGAGGACAGTCTCAGAGACCTCTGGGACAACATGAAACGCACCAACATTCGAATTATAGGGGTTCCAGAAGAAGAAGAAAGAAAGAAAGGGACTGAGAAAATATTTGAAGAGATTATAGTTGAAAACTTCCCTAATATGGGAAAGGAAATAGTTAATCAAGTCCAGGAAGCACAGAGGGTCCCATACAGGATAAATACAAGGAGAAACACGCCAAGACACATATTAATCAAACTGTCAAAAATTAAATACAAAGAAAGCATATTAAAAGCAGCAAGGGAAAAACAACAAATAACACACAAGGGAATCCCCATAAGGTTAACAGCTGATCTCTCAGCAGAAACCCTACAAGCCAGAAGGGAGTGGCAGGACATACTGAAAGTGATGAAGGAGAATAGCCTGCAACCAAGACTACTCTACCCAGCAAGGATCTCATTCAGATTTGATGGAGAAATTAAAACCTTTACAGACAAGCAAAAGCTGAGAGAGTTCAGCACCACCAAACCAGCTTTACAACAAATGCTAAAGGAACTTCTCTAGACACGAAACACAAGAGAAGGAAATGACCTATAGTAGCGAACCCAAAACAATATATAAAATGGAAATAGGAACATACATATCGATAATTACCTTAAATGTAAATGGACTAAATGCTCCCACCAAAAGACACAGATTGGCTGAATGGATACAAAAACAAGACCCTTATATATGCTGTCTACAAGAGACCCACTTCAGAACTAGAGACACATACAGACTGAAAGTAAGGGGATGGAAAAAGATATGGCATGCAAATGGAAACCAAAAGAAAGCTGGAGTAGCAATTCTCATATCAGACAAAATAGACTTTAAAATAAGGACTATTAAAAGGGACAAAGAAGGACACTACATAATGATCAAGGGATCGATCCAAGAAGAAGATATAACAATTGTAAATATTTATGCACCCAACATAGGAGCACCTCAATACATAAGGCAAATACTAACAACCATAAAAGGGGAGATCAACAGTAACACATTCATAGTAGGGGACTTTAACACCCCACTTTCACCCATGGACAGATCATCCAAAATGAAAATAAATAAGGAAACACAAGCTTTAAATGATACATTAAACAAGATGGACTTAATTGATATTTATAGGACACTCCATCCAAAAACAACAGAATACACATTTTTCTCAAGTGCTCATGGAACATTCTCCAGGATAGATCATATCTTGGGTCACAAATCAAGCCTTGGTAAATTTAAGAAAACTGAAATTGTATCAAGTATCTTTTCCGACCACAACGCCATGAGACTAGATATCAATTACAGGAAAAGATCTTTAAAAAATACAAACACATGGAGGCTAAACAATACACTACTTAATAATGAAGTGATCACTGAAGAAATCAAAGAGGAAATAAAAAAATACCTAGAAACAAATGACAATGGAGACTCAACGACCCAAAACCTATGGGATGCAGCAAAAGCAGTTCTAAGGGGGAAGTTTATAGCAATACAAGCCCACCTTAAGAAGCAGGAAACATCTCGAATAAACAACCTAACCTTGCACCTCAAGCAATTAGAGAAAGAAGAACAAAAAAACCCCAAAGCTAGCAGAAGGAAAGAAATCATAAAAATCAGATCAGAAATAAATGAAAAAGAAATGAAGGAAACAATAGCAAAGATCAATAAAACTAAAAGCTGGTTCTTTGAGAAGATAAACAAAATAGATAAACCACTAGCCAGACTCATCAAGAAAAAAAGGGAGAAGACTCAAATCAATAGAATTAGAAATGAAAAAGAAGTAACAACTGACACTGCAGAAATAAAAAAAATCATGAGAGATTACTACAAGCAACTCTATGCCAATAAAATGGACAATCTGGAAGAAATGGACAAATTCTTAGAAATGCACAACCTGCCAAGACTGAATCAGGAAGAAATAGAAAATATGAACAGACCAATCACAAGCACTGAAATTGAAACTGTGATTAAAAACCTTCCAACAAACAAAAGCCCAGGACCAGATGGCTTCACAGGTGAATTCTATCAAACGTTTAGAGAAGAGCTAACACCTATCCTTCTCAAACTCTTCCAAAATATAGCAGAGGGAGGAACACTCCCAAATTCCTTCTACGAAGCCACCATCACCTTGATACCAAAACCAGACAAGGATGTCACAAAGAAAGAAAACTACAGGCCAATATCACTGATGAACATAGATGCAAAAATCCTCAACAAAATACTAGCAAACAGAATCCAACAGCACATTAAAAGGATCATACACCATGATCAAGTGGGGTTTATTCCAGGAATGCAAGGATTCTTCAATATACGCAAATCTATCAATGTGATAAACCATATTAACAAATTGAAGGAGAAAAACCATATGATCATCTCAATAGATGCAGAGAAAGCTTTCGACAAAATTCAACACCCATTTATGATAAAAACCCTCCAGAAAGTAGGCATAGAGGGAACTTTCCTAAACATAATAAAAGCCATATATGACAAGCCCACAGCAAACATCATCCTCAATGGTGAAAATCTGAAAGCATTTCCACTAAGATCAGGAACAAGACAAGGTTGCCCCGTCTCACCACTCTTATTCAACATAGTTTTGGAAGTTTTAGCCACAGCAATCAGAGAAGAAAAGGAAATAAAAGGAATCCAAATCGGAAAAGAAGAAGTAAAGCTGTCACTGTTTGCAGATGACATGATACTATACATAGAGAATCCTAGAGATGCTACCAGAAAACTACTAGAGCTAATCAATGAATTTGGTAAAGTAGCAGGATACAAAATTAATGCACAGAAATCTCTGGCATTCTTATATACTAATGATGAAAAATCTGAAAGTGAAATCAAGAAAACACTCCCATTTACCATTGCAACAAAAAGAATAAAATATCTAGGAATAAACCTACCTAAGGATACGAAAGACCTGTATGCAGAAAATTATAAGACACTGATGAAAGAAATTAAAGATGATACAAATAGATGGAGAGATATACCATGTTCTTGGATGGGAAGAATCAACATTGTGAAAATGACTCTACTACCCAAAGCAATCTACAGATTCAATGCAATCCCTATCAAACTACCACTGGCATTTTTCACAGAACTAGAACAAAAAATTTCGCAATTTGTATGGAAACACAAAAGACCCCGAATAGCCAAAGCAATCTTGAGAACGAAAAAAGGAGCTGGAGGAATAAGGCTCCCTGACTTCAGACTATACTACAAAGCAACAGTAATCAAGACAGTATGGTACTGGCACAAAAACAGAAAGATAGATCAGTGGAACAGGATAGAAAGCCCAGAGATAAACCCACGCACATATGGACACCTTATCTTTGATAAAGGAGGCAGGAATGTACAGTGGAGAAAGGACAGCCTCTTCAATAAATGGTGCTGGGAAAACTGGACAGGTACATGTAAAAGTATGAGATTAGATCACTCCCTAACACCATACACAAAAATAAGCTCAAAATGGATTAAAGACCTAAATGTAAGGCCAGAAACTATCAAACTCTTAGAAGAAAACATTGGAAGAACACTCTATGACATAAATCACAGCAAGATCCTTTCTGACCCACCTCCTAGAGTAATGGAAATAAAAACAAAAATAAACAAATGGGACCTAATGAAACTTCAAAGCTTTTGCACAGCAAAGGAAACCATAACCAAGACCAAAAGACAACCCTCAGAATGGGAGAAAACATTTGCAAATGAAGCAACTGACAAAGGATTAATCTCCAAAATTTACAAGCAGCTCATGCAGCTCAATAACAAAAAAACAAACAACCCCATCCAAAAATGGGCAGAAGACCTAAATAGACATTTCTCCAAAGAAGATATACAGAATGCCAACAAACACATGAAAGAATGCTCAACATCATTAATCATTAGAGAAATGCAAATCAAAACTACAATGAGATATCATCTCACACCAGTCAGAATGGCCATCATCAAAAAATCTAGAAACAATAAATGCTGGAGAGGGTGTGGAGAAAAGGGGACACTCTTGCACTGCTGGTGGGAATGTGAATTGGTTCAGCCACTGTGGAGAACAGTATGGAGGTTCCTTAAAAAACTACAAATAGAATTACCATATGACCCAGCAATCCCACTACTTGGCATATACCCTGAGAAAACCAAAATTCAAAAAGAGTCATGTACCAAAATGTTCATTGCAGCTCTATTTACAATAGCCAGGACATGGAAACAACCTAAGCGCCCATCATCGGATGAATGGATAAAGAAGATGTGGCACATATACACAATGGAATATTACTCAGCCTTAAAAAGAAATGAAATTGAGCTATTTGTAATGAGATGGATAGACCTAGAGTCTGTCATACAGAGTGAAGTAAGTCAGAAAAAAAAAGACAAATACTGTATGCTAACACATATATATGGAATTTAAGGGAAAAAAATGTCATGAAGAACCTAGGGGTAAGATAGGAATAAAGACGCAGACCTACTGGAGAACGGACTTGAGGGTATGGGGAGGGGGAGGGGTGAGTTTTGACAGGGCGAGAGGGAGTCATGGACATATACACACTAACAAACGTAGTAAGGTAGATAGCTGGGGGGAAGCAGCCGCAAGGCACAGGGATATTAGCTCGGTGCTTTGTGACAGCCTGGAAGGGTGGGATGGGGAGAGTGGGAGGGAGGGAGACGCAAGAGGGAAGACATATGGGAACATATGTATATGTATAGCTGATTCACTTTGTTATAAAGCAGAAACTAACACACCATTGTAAAGCAATTATACCCCAATAAAGATGTTTAAAAAAAAAAATGCTGAAAGAAATATGTGCATGATTCTTCAAAAAACTAAAGCCAATTTGACACCTTGGAAGAGGTGGGGAAACATTTCAAGTTTAATTGGGGAAGACATACTTCTGCAGAAGCTACACTCATGGTGCATGTTCACCCAACGTTAAATGTTTTTAAGTGGGGAGATAAAAAAGCCAATGGTGTACAGTTAAGTATGAGCTATCAGAAAAATTTGTATGCTAAGGTTTTAGGCTAAGCGTTGGAAGTTTGCAAACACTATTCATCCCAATACAGCTGAACTAAGTAAGCAATTTAGTGAACAAAAGCGTGGGGTTGAGGGGAAATAACACAAAATATGCTTAGAGAAGTAAGCATGGTCAAGTATTATGTAGGCTTGTTTTGGAGTCTGGATTTTATCAAACACATTGAGAAATGATTGAAAGGTTTTGGACAAGAAAGTGACATGATTTCCTTTACATTTTAGGTAGAACATCATGCCTGCTTTGTGATAACTAAATGGAGAGAATGGAGGCAGAGGACCAAACTGAAGATTATTTCAGTGGTCTAGGTAAGAGGTGATGGGGACTTGAACTAGGGTGGTGACAGTGAAAGTGGAGGGAAGTGGCCAGACTCTAGTTGTGACTTGAAAACAAGATTACTTTGGTGTGGCACTAGATCTGATAAGGGATATGAACGGAAGAGAAGAGTGAGAGCTGGCCACCAGGTTTCTGGCTTGAGTGCCTTAGCATGACAGAAGTTTTTAGTGACATGAGTGAGATGGGAGATGGGAAAAGAAGTTGTTTATTCATCACAATCCTAATAACTCTCTAAGAAAGCAGATGCTTACAACTGGAGGATGTTTCTGTTTTCTTAAACCAAACAAAATCATCATCTTCAATATAAAAGATTTCACATACTTGGAATAGGATTAAGTAGCAGATGTGAACATGTGAGATGGACAGAGCTAAGACCAAGTTGAATGGATCTATATAGAAATGTGAAAAATTGAGAAGAAGCAAGCTCTGCACTGGAGGGAGATTGGAGAAGCCCTTAGGCTTTTTGGAAACAGTAACCAAAGGCCACGTCACAACCCTCCTGGCTAGTGGAGCATGAGCTACTTCAGCTGTGTCCTGCCAAGCTGATATCAGGAAAAGAGGCCAGGATATAGTCCTTAGACAGGTTTAAATAGAACAAGACTGTGGTAAGGGGGCGTATTTCTATCCTTTTGGTCAAATGAAAATGGATCTTGAAAAGGAGTTTTGATCTAGAGAAAGAGATGAGAGAAGTTATCCACCCTCATTTGATTCTTGAACACCTTTTTTGAAATCATACCAATGTTCAGCAGTACAACTGTTGGGAATTTTTTCTTAAAGCAACTCCATCTCTGATTTATTTTTTTTTAAATTGAAGTATAGTTGATTTACAATGTTGTGTTGATTTCTGCTGTATAGCAAAGTGACTCAGTTATGCATAAAAATACATTCTTTTTAATATTCTTTTCCACTATGGTTTATCCCAGGACATTGAATACATTTAGTTCCTGTGCTATATAGTAGGACCTTGTTGTCTATTCATTCTATATATAATAGTTTGCATCTGCTAACCCCAAACTCCCAGTCAACCCCAGTCCACCCCTCCTCCCCCTGGACAACCACGAGTCTGATCTCTGTCTGTGAGTCTCTTCCTGCTTCATAGATAGGTTCATTTGTGTCATATTTTAGATTTCACATATAGATGATATGCTATTTGTCTTTCTCTTTCTGACTTACTTCACTTAAGTGATAATCTCTAGTTGTATCTCTGATTTACTTTTTAATTAAAACATTGTCTCTATTCTGGCCTTAAGAAATCTAGAAAACAGCTAGGAGTCATCATCTCTGTGACAACAAATTTAAATTAACACCCTTAAAGACTAATGGAACCCGAAAGTCAGATGTCCCCATATGGAGTCTCCGTTTTTGCTCTTTATTGTTCTTGACCACCCAAAACTCAACAGTAGTTGAACTCCCTAAAGAAAATTCACTCATATTGAAAGGATTAATGAGCAACACAGATTTTGTTGGCGATCTTTGAGTGAGCAACAAAATAAGACTTATATCACACATCACAAAACAATCTAATAAAAATTTTCATTAGACATGTTATCCTAAATCCCTTCTTCTCTCACCTCCTCCTCCTGAGAGTTCTCCTTGCCCTTTCCCCTGCAGGGTGTTTTATTTCTCTGTGCTCCCCCCAAACCTAAATACCTCTCCCATTTTATTGGGCTTCCCTTTCCTGAAGTGTAAACTGTAAGTTACCACAGTTGTTAACAAAAAGCACTCAAAGAGTGGAAGATTTAATCCCATTTTTTTCTCACAACTTGATTCACTATTGGAGAACAATGCCTTTTGTTCGGCTTGACTAAATTAAGTACACATGTCATCCTTCCAACTTTCAGCCATAGATAGTATTTTCTTGCTACTTGATCCCCCTAGAACCAGCACCAGAAAGACAGGCAGGTTCGATCAAATGTATTTGGGGCACCTACCTGGGCTCTTCAAGGAGGCAGTTCCCAACAGAATACACAGCTTGAGGCCAAGTCACAGAGGACTACATCTCAGGAGATGAGAGCCAGAAGAGATTGAGAATGCCTGGGAGTTGATGATCAAAGCTGGAGATGGGGATGATACAAAGACAACAGATGGAACTTCCCTGGTGGTACAGTGGTTAAGAATCTGCCTGCCAATGCAGGGGACATGGGTTCAAGCCCTGGTCCGGGAAGATCCCACATGCTGCAAAGCAGCTAAGCCTATGCGCCACAACTACTGATCCTGTGGTCTACAGCCCACAAGCCACAACTACTGAGCCCGCATGCCACAACTACTGAAGCACACATACCCTAGAGCTCATGTGCTGCAACTACTGAGCCATGTTCTGCAACTACTGAAGCCTGCATGCCTAGAGCCCCTGCTCTGTGACAATAGAAGCCACTGCAATGAGAAGTCCATACACCACAACAAAGAGTAGCCCCTGCTCGCTGCAACTAGAGAAAGCCCACATGCAGCAACAAACACCCAATGCAGCCAAAAATAAATTTTAAAAATTAAAAAAAAAAAAGACAACAGGCCCAAGATGGATGTCCAAAACTCCAAATCCCAGATATGTCACCACTTTGAGCCATGTATTGGCATCACTGTAGGGTGGATAGTAGCCTGAAAGAGCTAAAATCCCTTCCAGACGTTCTCAACCTGAACACAAAAATAATTATTTGAGTCAATATTTTCTCTAATCTCCCAAAAATGGTATATAAGTAGTATTAGATACAAAGGAAATAAGCTAATTCATGGCATGCATAGAATGCTTTGGGCCAGTGGTTCTCAGCATTAGTGAATATCAAAAGCACCTGAAGGGCTTGTTAAAACAGAGACAGCTGGGCTCGACCCCCATATAGTTTCTGATTCAAAAAAGTATAAGGTGGAGCCTAAAAATGTGCATTTGTAACAAGTTCCCAGTGTTACTAGTCTGGTACCATATTTTGAAAACCATGACCTCAAGGCATTAAGGGATAATTCTCTTGGAGGATTCTGGTTGACAAAGGTCTAACTGGATTAAATTTTGTATAGTTTCTCTTCTGTGTATACCCATTCTGACTCATGATTTCAGTGCCATCCCTTCTATACTGAAGGTTCTAAATGTGACATTTAGAAGCCATTATGAAATACTAAGCAGAACTTAGTAGTATGTAGAATTTGCCCTTGAAACTGAGTTTTAATTCTTTCCTCCAAAGTGAGTTTATCAAAGTAAACTTAACACCATGCTAATAGATGATTCATATTTGTAAGTACAGTGGCTTTGAAATATAACAAAACCTCGGCTACTACATCATACAGGTATATCAATTCTCCAATCAATTTTAATTAATCTCCAAGAATGTACAAGGGAAAACTCAGGTGCCAGAGCACAAAAGCAAAGGACACATATTCTGCCATGGTATAGTAGGAAAAAGAAATGATGAACATATAAATACCTCCTACAATGAAGTAGCTTTTTGTTTTTTTCTTTTGCTTAAAGGATCTTAGTTCCCTAACCAGGGATTGAACCCAGGCCCTTGGCAGTGGAAGAGTACAGTCCTAACTACTGGACTGCCAGAGAATTCCCCTGAAGTAGCATTTTAATGGCACTAACCTAAAAGGCTATCTGAGGTTGTAAGGGCAAATACAAATACAAATTAAAAATAAGAAAAAAAAGTCTCACTGGCACACACACGTACACACACACAAAAGGAAAGAAACACTCCCCATTTCCCTTTTCTTAGAGAATTTACTTTAGAATATTTATACTTGCAAATTATTTTTCTGTCTTTTTGAGATGTATGTAAATTTTTTAAAGCTAAATAAGCCTCTTGCCAGCTTTACAACCCAGTAGTGTTATTCTCAAGGATTTGGAAGCTATCTCTTTAAAATGTAATCATCAAGGAAGATAACTCTTCTATTTCCGAGTTTTCATGGAAGAGTAGAAGCCTAACTTTGGCAGGGCACCTGGCTCCATGTTTCAAAACTTCCTTTTGTGGTAAGGCACAAAATTTTTTTCATTGGATAAAGGCAATTAACAAACACAGAATGGCCACCCCAATTACCAGGTGAGTTTGGAATGATCTATGTGTGACAAATGGTGCTGTCATGTCTTCTTACTTGACTAGTTATCATTTCTCTCCAGAAAAAATGTACATCATGGGCTATATCTACTTGGCTAGGCAAAAGGGTGAGATTTCTTTCTGTGTCTATAGCAGATTGTCTGTGATGTACATCATGGTCTGATTCAATGTTTGTTCAATAATAAAACAGTTTTCTGTCTTTCCTATATTTTTTGGAGAGGAATTTTTACATTGGCAGGAAATTTTATTCTTAATTATGTTTCCCCTAGTTCAGGGTGGGGAAATAACGTTTCTTACAAGGTAAATGTCAGATGAGAGGAAGTCTTCTAAAGGAAAGACCTTGAAGATGGGTTAGGACATTGATTGAGGAGAAGAGGGAAGGAAACACTTCAAGTGCAAAAAATAACCCAAGCAAAGGCTAAAGTGGTACAAAGCAAGAATGTCAAGGGAGAGTGGGGAAATCAACTTGGATAGAGTGGTGGCCTGCTCACCTGAATAGCAAGAGACTTAGGAGGAAGGGTCCTGACTTCAATGCCAAAACATTTGTCTTGTCCTTGAGTTGTAATCAAAGCATCCATAATTAACAGGACTCTCCAAAAGCAAACAAGTATCAAGCAAAGATAAGGGACTCAATGAATTTCATCAAAATCAAAGAAAATGATATTTCAGTGGAAATGGCCCCATCTTAGAATTTCATTTAGAAAGCTAAGCCAACTTTGAAAGAGGAGATCAAGATGGCAGAGTAGGAAGATGTTGGGTTCACCTCGCCTTACAAACACATAAAAATTACAGCTACATATAGAGAGACTCTTGCTGAAATTGATCTGGGACCTGGCATGATGGCTCCTCTATAACCAAGGCTGTGAAGAAAGAGCCACATGGAGTCTGGTAGGAAAGGAGGACAAGTGATCCAGTTGGAACCTGCAAACCTCATGGGGACCCAGAAGAGATGGAATATCACAGGCTCAGGGATCCTTCCTTGGGATTGAAGGACTCAAGCCACATATTACGCACCCAAGGTCTGGAGTCCAACAACTGGAAAACAAGCTCCCTTAGCTGGTTTGAAAACCAGTGGACCTTACTGGAGGGCTGTAAGAAACCAAGACTCAGCTCTAGAAGAGCATACACACAAACTTGCTTACTTCTGGTCACAGCCTGGAGGAAGTAGATTGAAAACTACCTGGGGCTGTAGCCAGCCTTCCAGGACCACCCCAGCATACTCCCTAGCCTGCACCAGGCTCCTGCTTCAGCCCTTCCTGCTCCAACACTGCTCCCCACTAAGGCAGAGGCTGCCATTGCCAAAGAACATATGCACACTTGAAGGGAATGGAGCCAATTCAGACCCCTGGACCTGCCTCTGACCTGCCTCTGACCAGGGTGGAAGCTGCTATTGCCAGTGCACATGCATCGCTGCACACACTCAGGAGGCAGTTAAACTAGTTCTAAAGCAGGGACTACCATTGCCTGCCCACACATTCCTGAGCACACTTGGGAGAGAGCAAAACCGGCTCAGTAGTGTGTCAACAACACCTGTAGCCCACAACCCATCTCTAACCAAGTCACACATACTAGGGAAAAGGTGAAACAAGCCAAGAGGTGCAGTCCCAAGACCTCAGGCCACAGCCATTACCCCAACCAAGGTGGAGATGGCCATCACAGCCAGGAGAAGACCAACTCCCTCAGGGCTCCTGATCCAGCCCCTCCCAGGCCCTGACCCATAGGGCAATGACAGCCAATGAGCATAGGAGAAGTCCCAGAATACACTTGGCTCTGGCTCTAGCCCCTCCAACTCCAGCCCTACCACCCACCATGGTGGTGGCTGCCAGCACACCCCAAAGGAATATGCAGCCTGTGCTCATGTCAGATCCAGCTCTCCAACCAAAATCACTGTGCATGTGTAGACTTCATAGGGATGCTCCCATACAAGAACATGCATTCAAAACCAGGATAGGTACCTGTTTCACCTAAACTCATAGAGACAGAGAAAGTTAAACAAAATGGGAAGACAGAGGAATATGTCTAATGGAAGAACAAGAAAAAACATTGAAAATAACCCTAATGAAACAGAAAGAAATAATTTACCTGATAAAGAGTTCAAAGCAATAAGAATGTAACTGAATCTGGGAAAAGAATAAATGAACATACTGAGAATTTTAACAAATAACTAGAAAATATAAAAAAGAACCAGTCAGAGCTAAAGAATACAATAACTGAAATAAAAATATATTAGAGGGAATTAATGGCAGATTAGGAGTTATAGAAAAATGAATAAGTGACCTGGAAGATAGAAAAATGGAAATCATACAATCAGAACATCAAAAATAATTATTTTAAGTGAGAAATTTTAAGAAACCTCTGAGACAACATTGAGGGTACTAAAATTTGCATTATAGGGGTCCCAGAAGGAGAAAAGAGAGATAAGAGGGTAAAAAATGTATTTGATAAAATTACGATTGAAAACTTTCTGAACCTGAAGAAGGAAACAGATATCCAGGTACAGAAAGCACAGAGAGTCCCAAACAAGACGAATCCAAAGAGAGCCACACCAAGATATATAATAATTAACATAACAAAGGGTAGAGTTAAAGAGATAATTTCAAAGGCAGCAAGAGAAAAAACAGAGTCATATACAAGGGAACACGCATAAAGTTATCAGCTGATTTTCAGCAGAAACTTGGCAAGCCAGAAGTGAGTGGTATATTTAAAATGCTGAAAGGAAAATACCTTCAAACTAGGATACTCTACAGAGCAGAGTTATCATTCAGAATTGAAGAAGAGATAACCAGCTTTCCAGACAAACAAAAACTAAAAGTTCATCAATGCTAAACCAACCTAACAAGAAGTTTTAAGGGGTCTTCTTTAAGTGGAGAAGAAAAACCTACAACAAGATATAAGAAATCATTGGAAGGGGGAAAATCCAACTGGTAAAGGCAAATATATAGTAAAGACTGTGGATTGACAACTTAAATAAGCTAGTACAAAGGTTAAAGACAAAAATTGTAAAATCAACTATAACTACAATAAACAGTGAAGGCATAGAAATGAAGACGTAAAGTATGACATCAGAAACACAAAAAGCTTGGGGGAGGAAGTAAAAAATGTAGAGCTTTTAGAATGTGTTTGAACTTAAATGACTATCAGTTTAAAACAAGATAGGTCAACATATATGAACTTCATGGTAACCACAAATCAAAACCTACAGTTTTATACACAAAACTAGACAGAAAGAAACACAAACATAACACTAAAGAAAATCATCAAACTATAAGGGAAAAGACTAAAAGAAGAAAAGAATTGAGAAGAACTACAAAAACAGCCAGAAAACAAGTAACAAAATGGCAATAAGTACATACTTATCCATACTTATTTTAAATGTAAATAGACTAAATACTCCAATCAAGACATAGAGTAGGGCTTCCCTGCTGGTGCAGTGGTTGAGAGTCTGCCTGCCAATACAGGGGACACAGGTTCGTGCCCCGGTCCGGGAAGATCCCACATGCCGCGGAGCGGCTGGGCCCATGAGCCATGGCCACTGAGCCTGCGCATCCAGAGCCTGTGCTCCTCAACAGGAGAGGCCACAACAGTGAGAGGCCCGCATACCGCAAAAAAAAAAAAGACATAGAGTAGCTGAATGGATTTAAAAAAAAACCCAAGACCATTTAGAGACTCAGTTCAGAGCTAAAGACACGCACAAACTGAAAGTGAAGAGATGGAAAAAGGTATTCCAAATGACCAAGAATGGCATTATATAATGATAAAGGGATCAATACTAGGAGAGGATATAATGTTCGTAAACACTAAATATATAAAGAAGATATTAACAGACATAACATTACAATGTCATCATACAATATTAGTATAGTATACTAATAGTATATAGATACATGTAATATTCATATAATATACTTGGTATAATATAGTATTAGTATAGTAGCAATAATATTATTAAGTAGGGATCTTTAACACTCCACTTACATCAATGGACAGATCATGCAGACAGAAAATCTATAAGGGAACAGTGCTCTTAGGGGACACCTTAGAGCAGCTGGACTTAATAGACATCTACAGGACATTCCATCCAAACCCAGGAATACATATTCTTTTCAAGTGCACATGGAACAATCTCCAGTATAGATCACATACTAGGCCACAAAACAAGTCTTAACAAACTTAAGAGGATAGGAATTATATAAAGCATCTGTTTGACCACAACATTATGAAACTAGAAATCAATTATAGGAAGAAAAATGGCAAAAACACACACAAGTGGAGACTAAACAATATGCTACTAGAGAATCAGTGGCAGGGGAACCTACAAACAGCAGAGGACTAAGATGTGGAAATCACCTTCCTCCCACAAATACATCAAAAATAATTCTACAAGTGGAACAACCCCAACAGAACATGAACTGAACATGGGCAGAAGACCTCAGACTTCCCAAAAGGCAAGAAATTCCCCACACACTTGGCAGTGTGGCTGACAGGGTCTAGGGGCTCCAGGCTGGTGTCAGACCTGAGCCTCTGAGGTGGGAGAGCCAAGTTCAGGACATTGGACCACCAGAGACTTCCCAGCCCCACATAATATCAATCAGCAAGAGCTCTCCGAGAGATCTCCATCTCAATGCTAAGACACAGCTCCACCAAATGACTAGCAAGATCTCATGATGCCAAACAACTAGTAAGACAGAAACAAAAACCCACCCATTAGCAGAGAGGCTGCCTAAAATCATATTAAGTTCACAGACACCCCAAAACACACCAAAAGACGTGGTGCTTTTCAACAGAGAGACAAGATCCAGCCCCACGCACCAGGACACAGGCACCGCTCCCTTCCACCAGGAAACCTACACAACCCACTGAACCAATCTCACCCACTGGGAGCAGACAAAATGGGATTTATGAACTTGGAGGCTGTGAAAAGGAGACCCCAAACACAGTAAGGTAAACAAAATGAGAAGACAGAGAAATATGGGGCAGATGAAGGAACGAAGTAAAAACCCACCAGACGAAAAAAATGAAGAGGAAATAGGCAGCCTACCTGAAAAAGAATTCAGAGTAATGATAGTAAACGTGATCCAAAATCCTGGAAATAGAATGGAGAAAATACAAGAAACGGTTAACAAGATCTAGAAGAACTAAACAGCAAACAATGATGAACAACACAATAAATGAAATTAAAAATTCTCTAGAAGGAATCAATAACAGATAAAAGAATAAGTGACCTGGAAGATAAAATAGTGGAAGTAACTATCACAGAGTGAAAAGAATTGAGGACAGTCCCAGAGACCTCTAGGACAATATTAAATGCACCAACATTCAAATTCTAGGGGTTCCAGAAGAAGAAGAGAAAAAGAAAGGGATTGAGAAAATATTTGAAGAGATTATAGTTGAAAAGGTCCCTAACATGGGAAAGTAAATAGTCAGTCATGTCCAGGAAGCACAGAGAGTCCCATACAAGATAAATCCAAGAAGAAACACACCAAGACACATCAAAAACTAAATACAAAGAGAAAATATTAAAAGCAGAAAGGAAAAAATAACATACAAGAGAATTCCCATGAGGTTAACAGCTGTTCTTTCAACAGAAACTCTGCAAGCCAGAAGGGAGTGGCAAGACATATTAAAAGTGATGAAAGGGAAAAACCTACAACCAAGATTACTTTACTAAGCAAGGCTCTCATTCAGATTCAATGGAGAAATTAAAACAGAAAAGCAAAAGTTAGGAGAACTCAGCACCACCAAACAAATGCTAAAGGAACTTCACCAGGCAGGAAACACAAGAGAAGAAAAGGACCTATAAAAACAAACCCCAAACAATGAAGACAATGGAAATAGGAACATACATATTGATAATTACCTTAAATGTAAATGGATTAAATGCTCCAAACAAAAGACATACACTGGCTGAATGGATACGAAAACAAGACCCGTACATATGCTGTCTACAAGAGACCCACTTCAGACCTAGGGACTCATACAGACTGAAAGTGAGGGAATGGAAAAAGATATTCCATGCAAATGGAAATCAAAAGAAAGCTAGAGTAGCAATTCTCATATCAGACAAAGTACACTTTAAAATAAAGACTATTACAAGAGACAAAGAAGGACACTACATGATGATCAAGGGATCAATCCAAGAAGAAGATATAACAATTATAAATATTTATGCACCCAACATAGGAGACCCTCGATACATAAGGCAGATGCTAACAGCCATAAAAAGGGAAATCAACAGTAACACAATAATTGTAGAGGACTTTTATCACCCCACATTCACCAATGGACAGATCATCCAAAATGAAAATAAACAAGTAAACACAAACTTTAAATTACATATTTTAAAAGATTGATTATATTTATAGGACATTATATCCAAAAACAACAGAATACACTTTCTTCTCAAATGCTCATGGCACATTCTCCAGAATAGATCATATCCTGGATCACAAATCAAGCCCTGGTAAATTTAAGAAAATTGAAATAGTATCAAGTATCTTTTCTGACCACAACGCTATTAGACTAGATATCAATTACAGGAAAAAAAAACTGAAAAAAATACAAATACATAGGGGCTAAACAATACACTACTAAATAACCAAGAGATCACTGAAGAAATCAAAGAATACCTAGAAAAAAATGACAATGAACACACGATAACCCAAACCTAAGGGATGCAGCAAAAGCAGTTCTAAGAAGGAAGTTTATAGCAATACAATCTTACTTCAAGAAACATCTCAAATAAACAACCTAACCTTACACCTAAAGCAATTAGAGAAAGAAGAACCAAACAACCCCGAAGTTAGCAGAAGGGAAGAAAACATAAAGATCAGAATAGAAATAAATGAAAAAGAAATGAAGGAAACAATAGCAAAGATCAATAAAACTAAAAGCTGGATCTTTGAGAAGATAAACAAAATTGATAAACCATTAGCCAGACTAATCAAGAAAAAAAGGGAGAAGACACAAGTCAACATAATTAAAATAAAATAGAAGTAACAACTGACACTGCCAGAATACAAAGGATCATGAGAGATTACTACAAGCAACCCTATGCCAAAAAAATGGACAACCTGGAATAAATGGACAAATTCTTAGAAAGGTATGACCTTCCAAGACTTAACCAGGAAGTAATACAAAATATGAACAGTTCAATCACAAGTAATGAAATTGAAACTGTGATTAAAAATCTTCCAACAAACAAAAGCCCAGGACCAGATGGTTTCAAAGAGGAATTCTATCTAATATTGACAGAACAGCTAACACCTGTCCTTCTCAAATTCTTCCAAGAAACAGCAGAGGGAGGAACACTCCCAAACTCATTCCAAAGGCCAACATCACTGTAATACCAAACCCAGACAAAGATGTCACAAAAAAGCAAACTACAGCTCAATATCACTCATGAATATAGATGCAAAAATCCTCAACAAAATACTAGCAAACAGAATCCAACAACACATTAAAAGGATCATACACCATGATCAAGTGGGGTTTGACCCAGGAATGCAAGGATTCTTCAATATATGTAAATCAATCAATGTGATACACCATATTAAAAAATTGAAGGATAAAAACCATATGATCATCTCAATAGATGCAGAAAAAGCTTTTGACAAAATTCAACACCCATTTATGATAAAAGTTCTCGATAAAGTGTGCATAGAGGGAACCTACCTCAACATAATAAAAGCTATATATGATAAACCCAGAGCCAACATTGTTCTCAATGGTGAAAAACTGGAACCATTTCTAATAAGATCAGGAACAACACAAGGTTGCACACTCTCATCACTATTATTCAAAATAATTTTGGAAGTTTTAGCCACAAAAATCAGAGAAGAAAAAGAAATAAAAGGAATCCAAATCGGAAAAGAAGAAGTAAAATTGTCACTGTTTGCAGATGACATGATAGTATACATAAAGAATCCTAAAGATGCTACCAGAAAACTACTAGAGCTAATCAATGAATTTGGTAAAGTAGCAGGATACAAAATTAATGCACAGAAATCTCTTGCATCCCTATACAGTAAAGATGAAAAATCTGAAAGAGAAATTAAGGAAACACTCCCACTGAAACAAAAAGGTTAAAATACCTAGGAATAAACCTACCTAAGGAGACAAAACACCTGTAGGCAGAAAACTATAGGACACTGACGAAAGACAATAAAGACAATACAAACTGAGGAAGAGATATACCATGATCTTGGGTTGGACAATCAACATTGTGAAAATGACTCTACTACCCAAAGCAATCTACAGATTCAATGCAATCCCTATCAAACTACCAATGGCATTTTTCACAGAAGTAGAACAAAAAGTTTCACAATTTTTATGGAAACACAATAGACCCCAAATGGCCAAAGAAACCTTGAGAAAGAAAAACGGAGCTGGAGGAAACAGGCTCCCAGACTTCAGACTATACTACAGTAATCAAGACAGTATGATACTGGCACAAAAACAGAAATATAGATCAATGGAACAGGATAGAAACCCCAGAGACAAACCCACGCACATATGGTCACCTTTGATAAAGTAGGCAAGAATATACAATGGAGAAAAGGCAGCCTCTTCAATAGGTGGTGTTGGGAAAACTGGACAGCTACATGGAAAAGCATGAAAGTAGAACACTTCCTAACACCATACACAAAATAAATTCAAAATGGATTAAAGACCTAAATATAAGGCCAGAAACCATCAAACTCTTAGAGGAAAACATAGGCAGAACACTCTATGACATAAATCACAACAAGATCCTTTTTCACTCACCTCCTAGAGAAATGAAAATTAAAACAAAAATAAACAAATGGGATCTAATGAAACAAAAGCTTTTGCACAGCAAAGGAAACCATAAACAAGATGAAAAGACAGCCCTCAAAATTGGGAGAAAATATTTGCAATTTAAGCAACTGACAAAGGATTAATCTCCAAAATGTACATGCAGCTCATGCAGCTCAATATCAAAAAAAACGAACAACCCAATCCAAAAATGGGCCGAAGATCTAAATAGACATTTCTCCAAAGAAGATATACAGATTTCCAAGAAACACATGAAAGGATGCTCAACATCACTAATCATTAGAGAAATGCAAGTCAAAACTACAATGAGGTATCACCTCACACCGGTCAGAATGGCCATAATCAAAAAATTTACAAACAATAAATGCTGGAGAGGGTTTGGAGAAGGTGGGAGTGTAAATTGATACATCCACTATGGAGAACAGTATGGAGGTTCCTTCAAAACTACAGATAGGACTACCATATGACCCAGCAATCCCACTACTGGCCAATACCCTGAGAAAACCAAAATTCAAAGAGTCATGTACCAAAATGTTCATTGCAGCTCTATTTACAATAGCCCGGAGATGGAAACAACCTAAGCGCCCATCATCAGATGAATGGATAAAGATGTGGCACATATATACAATGGAATATTACTCAGCCTTAAAAAGAAATGAAATTGAGCTATTTGTAATGAGATGGATAGACCTAGAGTCTGTCATTCAGAGTGAAGTAAGTCAGAAAGAAAAAGACAAATACCGTATGCTAGCACATATATATGGAATTTAAGGGGAAAAAAATGTCATGAAGAACCTAGGGGTAAGACAGGAATAAAGACGCAGACCTACTGGAGAACGGACTTGAGGATATGGGGAGGGGGAAGGGTGAGCTTTGACAGGGTGAGAGAGAGTCATGGACATATACACACTAACAAACGTAGTAAGGTAGATAGCTAGGGGGAAGCAGCCGCAAGGCACAGGATATTAGCTCGGTGCTTTGTGACAGCCTGGAGAGGTGGGATAGGGAGAGTGGGAGGGAGGGAGACGCAAGAGGGAAGACATATGGGAACATATGTATATGTATAACTGATTCACTTTGTTATAAAGCAGAAACTAACACACCATTGTAAAGCAACTATACCCCAATGAAGATGTTAAAAAAAAAAAAAGAATATCTAAAACTCAAATATCAAGGAAGACTTCTGTAAGAATATTAAACAAAAGAACAAAGTATTGAATATGATTGTCTTTGGAGAGCTTGAATTGAGGAAGTAAGGGGAAAGAAAATTCTATCCTCTGTAGTTACCTTAGTAGAACACATTGATTTCTTAATCTATGTACCAATAAAATATTATTAAAAATTTAAGTTAAATTTTAAGCAAAGAATAAATAAATACTGTGTGGCAGATTTCCAATTCCATTAATATTATGTGCTATATACAGATGTGGGGGGAACCTCTCACTTAAAAACAACTAGAAATATTGGTGAAATACACTAACATTTTAACTCTATACCTGAGTTTAAAGAAAGTGAGGAAATTCCTCCCCCCAATAAAACCAAAAAGAAACTGAAAGCATCATGGCATAATTTGCCAATTACAGAAACTAAGGGACTTAAAATTTAATGACCCCTCAGGGACAGGACAAAGCATTGCATCTATATAAGGCGTTGGAATGAGACCCCTACATAAAACCAAGACTCTCAAAGAGATACTCTCTTGTTGAAAGAGGGTACCAGAAAAGAGGGAGATGACAAGGAACTTATCCTCCTTGCCCTGGGCCCTGAGTGGAAGAACTGTGTCACCTGATAATTTATAGGTAAAAGCCCACTCTCACACAGCACAGGGGTTCAAATGTACTATGCATGAACTTGGATCCCCAAGTTAAGAGATTATCATAAAAAGTGTTGGATTAAAAACAACCCTGGGATTCCTGGCAAAAGCCAACACAAATCCTCTTTGGAGAGATGTATCCTTAACCCAGGGCTCACAGGATTCTGATGGATAAATTTCTGCATTAACATAGCCCAAAACAAAAGTAGAAAATAAAGTATAAAGTGACAAGACAGGAAACAAATATCAATCTACTGTGAACAAGACCCTTCAGAAGCAACATATACTAAAATTAGAGTCTCAAAACTTCAGTTAATGGAATTATAAGCAAAATACTAAGTATACTTGAAATTATTAATTAGTTAAAAGAATGAGAGAAAAAGAATATATATATATGTAAAACAATCACTTTGCTATACATGAGAAACTAACACATTGTAAATTAATTATACTTCAATAAAAAAATTTTAAATTTTTAAAAATTAGAAAAAAGAAAGACTGACAACATGAGATAGAAACAAGATAGCATCACAAATGATAAAGCAAATTTGAAAAATACATGTATAGTACATCTATATCTAAATGTCAGTGAAATTTAAAACTCTGTGAAGGAGTTTTTTTCAATAATACTAATTGAGATCATCACTCCCATCTGGATTGAAAGAATTGTTTCCTGGAATTTAACAGTTATTTAAACTGTCTCAAGAAGAGATAGGAAAAAATGAATTAAGTCCATGAAGGATGTTGACAAAGTTTCCAGAGAAATTCTCTCTTTACACTCTCCCAAACAAACAAACAAGAAAAAAACACAAAACAACAAAAGGTTCATATATCTTAGTCAATTTTTCAAATAGAAGTAAAGTACAAAGAGTTGATACTATTTAAATTGCTTCAGCCCCAGAGAAAGAAAATAAGCTTCCAAATTTCTTTTTAAAATTTTTTATTTTTTGTATTTTTTAATACAGTAGGCCCTTGCTGATTATCTATTTTAAATATAGCAGTGTGTACATGTCAATCCCAAACTCCAAGTCTATCCCTCCTTCTCACCCTTCCCCATCGTAACCATAAGTTTGTTCTCTAAATCTGTGAGTCTGTTTGTTTTGTAACTGAGTTCATTTGTGTCATACTTTAGATTCCACATACAAGTGATATCACATGATATTTGTTTTTCTGTGTTGACTTCACTTAGTATGATAATCTCTAGGTACATCCATGTTGCTGCAAGTGGCATTATTTCATTCTTTTTTGTGACTGAGTAATATTCCATTACATGTATGTATAACACATCCTCTTTACCCATTCATCTGTTGATGAACATTTAGGTTGTTTCCACATCTTGTAAATAAATGGCTATTGTAAGTAGTGCTGCTATGAACAAAGGGGTGTATTTATCTTTTTGAATTTTTGAAGCTTAGATAAATGGAACCATACAGCATGCATGTTTTTGTGTCTTTCCCTTTCTCTCAAAAATATTGTTTTAAGACTCAGCCATGTTACTGAATCTTAATTCAGCTTAATTCATTCATTTGCTTTGTTGTACACCTTGTTTTAATGTACCACAGCATATTCACCCATTCTACTATTAACAGACATGTGGATTGTTCATGACTTTGGGGTTTTAAATTATGCTGCTCTGAACATTGATCCTGAATGTGTATGTATCCCAATGATCACACACTTGAACTTCCAGGGAATATACTTAAGAATAAGATTAATGGTTCAGCATATTTTTGTTTCAATGTTACTAGAAAATGCCAAAATTCTTTCTTGTTTTCACTGTCAGCAGCCACATCTGAGAGTCCCCATTGCCATTTCTCTGTATCATGGAGAACAGGCTTGGTAATGCTGCAGTAACACCCAAATCTCAGTGGCATAAAATAACAAAGGTATTTTTCTCAAGCATGTTTCATGTCCATCACAGGAAGCTGTTGCATGATCATGGCAGAAATCTGGCTGATGGTGCAGGCTCTAACTGTAACATCGCTATGTCATATAACTTTTTA
Source organism: Phocoena sinus (assembly GCF_008692025.1). Classification (NCBI taxonomy): domain Eukaryota; kingdom Metazoa; phylum Chordata; class Mammalia; order Artiodactyla; family Phocoenidae; genus Phocoena; species Phocoena sinus. The sequence goes on along the minus strand of NC_045766.1, from coordinate 11,144,458 downwards.
CTTTTCTAGATATATATTGATGTCATCTACAAATAGAGATTATATTATTTCTTCCTTTCCAATTATTCTGCTTCTAGATGCTTTCTCTAATCTAACTGCATTGGGCTTTTATATATCTTGAGGCAATATTATTAGATGCATACAAATATAGAACTTTTTCATCATTAAGAAGCAACCCAAGGTCAGCCACCTGCCCCACACTGGCAGCTGCTGGTGGACAAATGAGCAAACTTGGCAACAAATTTTGTCAAATAATAATCACCTCGAACTTAAGGGCTCTGTTAAAACAACAGCCATTTATATAACTCATTGATGTGTGTTGGGCTCATTTGGGTGGGTTCTTTTGTCCTCAGCTGACATTGTTTCTTTTAGCTGCTAAAGATAAGAGATGGGATTTTTTTTTTTAAAAAGGTTTAGTTTGCATGCAAAATTTAGAGAGAATTTAGAGGGGCAAAAGGTGTTTCTTTCATCTCAATTTCCTCAGCCAGAAAAGACTGAGGCTCAGAAAAATGGAATCACTTGTGTAAGGTCACCAGGGAGGCTGGGGAGAGAGCCTGGTGCTGAATTCAAGTGCTTCAGGCTTGGAATTCCCATAACACCATAATGCCAGAACGGAACCCCAAGATGTATTAAAAATATACCTTTGGGATTGTTCAAAATTAAAGGAATAATTCATCATGAGATCACAAGATGGCAAAAACCAAACAAAGGAGAAACATTGGGAAAGTGCTCAGTCAGCATGACCTCCACTCCAGAGTGCTTGGTAAAAATCCTTGGACTCCACTATACACTTTGATAGATAGCTGGGAACTGAGCTCTGAGCCTACAATCCTAAACCCACCAATTTTCTAGGATCAGCAAAATCCCTTATATGATTAAAAGTACAAGCATTAAGGAGAAATTGACAGTAACACAATAATGATGGGGGAATTTAACACCTCACTACACCAATGGACAGATCATCTAGACAGAAAATTAATAAGGAAACACAAGCTTTAAATGACACAATAGACCAGAGAGATTTAATTGATATTTATAGGACATTCCATCCAAAAACAGCAGATTACACTTTCTTCTCAAGTGCACATGGAACATTCTCCAGGATAGATCACATGTTGTGTCACAAATCAAGCCTCGGTAAATTTAAGAAAACTGAAATTGTATTAAGCATCTTTTCGAACCACAGTGCTATGAGACTAGATATGAATTACAGGGAGAAAACTGTAAAAAACACAAACATATGGAGGCTAAACGATACACTACTAAATAACCAGAGATCACTGAAGAAATAAAAAAATACCTAGAAACAAATGACAATGAAAACACGATGATCCAAAACCTATGGTATGCAGCAAAAGCAGTTCTAAGAGGGAAGTTTATAGCAATAAAATTCTAGCTCAAGAAACAAGAAAATTTTCAAATAAACAATCTAACCCTATACCTAAAGCAACTAGAGAAAAAGAACAAAGAAAACACAAAGTCAGTAGAAGGAGAGAAATCATGAAGATCAGAGCAGAAATAAATGAAATACAAACAAAGAAAACAGTAGCAAAGATCAATAAAACTAAAAGCTGGTTCTTTGAGAAGATCAACAGCCTTTAGCCAGTCTCATCAAGAAAGAGAGGGAGAGGAATCAAATCAATAAAATTAGAAATGAAAAAGAAGTAGTTACAACGGACACTGCAGAAATACAAAGCATCATAAGAGACTACTACAACCAACTCTATGACAAAAAAATGGACAACCTGGAAGAAATGGACAAATTCTTAGAAAGGTACAAGCTTCCAAGACTGAAACAGGAAGAAATAGAAAATATGAACAGACCAATCACAAGTAATGAAATTGAAACTGTGATTTAAAATCTTCCAACAAAAGCCCTGGTCCAGATGGCTTCACAGGTAAATTCTACCAAACATTTAGAAGAGCTAACACCCATCCTTCTCAAACTCCTCCAAAAATTTGCAGAAGAAGGAAGACTCCCAAACTCATTCTACACAGCCAAAATCACCCTGATACCAAAACCAGATGAACTTGTCACAAAGAAAGAAAACTACAGGACAATATCATTGATGAATATAAATGCAAAAATCCTCAACAAAATACTAGCAAACAGAATCCAACAACACATTAAAAGGATCATACAACATGATCAAGTGGGGTTTATCCCAGGAATGCAAGGATTCTTCAATGTATGCAAATCAGTCAACGTGATACACCATATTAACAAATTGAAGAATAAAAACCATATGATCATCTCAATAGATGCAGAAAATGCTTTTGACAAAATTCAACACTCATTTATGATAAAAAAAAAACTCTCCAGAAAGTGGGCATAGAGGGAAAGTACCTCAACATAATAAAGGTCATCTATGACAAACCCACAGCAAACATCATTCTCAATAGTGAAAAACTGACAGCATTTTCTCTTAGATCAGGAACAAGACAAGGATGTCCACTCTCGCCACTATTATTCAACATAGATTTGGAAGTCCTAGCCATGGCAATCAGAGAAGAAAAGGAAATAAAAGGAATACAAATCAGAAAAGAAGAAGTAAAACTGTCACTGCTTGCAGATGACATGGTACTATACATAGAGAATCCTAAAAATGCCACCAGAAAACTATTAGAGCTAATCAATGAATTTGGTAAACTTGCAGGATACAAAATTGATGCACAGAAATTTCTTGCATTCCTATACACTAACAACTAAAGATCAGAAAGGGAAATTAAGGAAACAAACTCATTCACCATTGCAACAAAAGGAATAAAGTACCTAGGAATAAACCTACCTAAGGAGGTAAAAGACCTGTACTCAGAAAACTATAAGACACTGATGAAAGAAATCAAAGATGACACAAACAGATGGAGAGATATACCATGTTCTTTGATTGGAAGAATCAATATTGTGAAAATGACTATACTACCCAAAGCAATCTACAGATTCAATGCAATCCCTATCAAATTACCAATGGCAATTTTTACAGAACTAGAATAAAAAAATCTTAAAATTTGTATGGAGACACAAAAGACCCCAAATAGCCAAAGCAATCTTAAGAAAAAACAGAGCTGGAGGAATCAGCCTCCCTGACTTCAGACTATACAACAAAACTACAGTAATCAAGACTATATAAGTGGCACAGCTTCCATCATGAGGGCTTTGTGGCACAATAAATGCTACCAAATTAAAAAAAAAAAAGACAGTATGTTGCTGGCACAAAAACCAAAATATACATCAATGGAACAGGATAGAAAGTCGAGAGATAAACCCACACACATATGGCCACCTTATCTTTGATAAAGGAGGCAAGAATATACAATGGAGAAAAGACAGTCTCTTCAATAAGTGGTGCTGGGAAAACTGGACAGCTACATGTAAAAGAATGAGATTAGAACTTTTCCTAACACCATACACAAAAATAAACTCAAAGTGGATTAAAGACCTAAATTTGAGGCCAGACACTATAAAACTCTTGAGGAAAACGTAGGCAGAGCACTCTATGACATAAATCACAGCAAGATCCTTTTTGACCCACCTCCTAGAGAAATGGAAATGAAAACAAAAATAAACAAATGGGACCTAATGAAATTTAAAAGCTTTTGCACAGGAAAGGAAACCATAAATAAGATGAAAAGACAACCCTCAAAATGGGAGAAAATATTTGCAAACGAATCAATGGACAAAGGATTTACCTCCAAAATATATAAACAGCTCATGCCACTCAATATCAAAAAAAAACAAATCAACCCAATCCCAAAATGGACAGACCTAAATAGACATTTCTCCAAAGAAGACATAGAAATGGCCAACAGGCACATGAAAAGTTGCTCAACATCACTAACTATTAGAGAAATGCAAATCAAAACTACAATGAGACATCACTTCACACCAGTTAGAATGGGCATCATCAGAAAATCTGCAAACAATAAATGCTGGAGAGGATGTGGAGAAAAGGGAACCCTCTTGCACTGTTGGTGGGAATGTCAATTGATACAGCCACTATGGAGAACAGTATGGAGGTTCCTTAAAAAACTAAAATAGAATTACCGTATGACCCAGCAATCCCACTACTAGGCATATACCTAGAGAAAGCCATAATTCCAAAAGACACATGCACCTCAATGTTCATTGCAGCACTGTTTACAATAGCCAAGACATGGAAGCAACCTGAATGTCCATCAACAGACGTATGGATAAAGAAGATGTGGTGCATATATACAATGGAATATTACTCTGCCATATAAAGGAATGAAATTGGGTCATTGTTAGAAATGTGGATGGACCTAGAGACTGTCATACAGAGTGAAGTAAGTCAGAAAGAGAAAAACTAATTTCGCATATTAACATATATATGTGGAATCTAGAAAAATGATATGGATGAACCAGTTTGCAAGGCAGAAATAGAGACACAGATGTAGAGAACAAATGTATGGACACCAAGGGGGGAAAGTGGGGCGTGGGTGGTGGGGGGTTGGGATGAACTGGAAGGTTGGGATTGACATGTATACACTGATATGTATAAAATAGATAACTAATAAAACCTGCTGTAAAGCACAGGGAACTCCACTTCACTGTACAGTAGAAACTAACACAACATTGTAAAACAACTATACCCCAATTTAAAAAAAAGTACAAAGCAGTCAATTCACACAATGATTAAACCCTTAAACAGCAGAGTGAGCCAAGCAGATGCCAAATCACTTCCAACACATTTTAATTCTAGTTTTAGGCCACCAAGTGATTCATTGCATGAGATTTGATGTCACCTGACCTTTCTGTCTTAATACCTTCATCAGAAAAATGAATAACCCCGAAGCAATGCGTGATGATAATTAATGAACTGACAGATCTGAGAGAAATTTAAAACACGTGAAACTTCTTCCACTTGGCTGATGGGTTACTGTTGCCCTGGTGTCTGAAATAAACATCTAAAAAGCAGAGAGTTTTTCTAGAGCAAGAGATACAGAAGGGAAGAAAATGTCAAGTATTGTTGGGGGAGCATTTCTAACACTCTTTGAAGACAGGCAGAGAGTTAAAAAATCAGAACTGTTGGGCTCTACCTCACAGGCCTACAAGTCCTGTACTTGCCCAGCCTTGAGACTTAAGAAAGAGCCCAGAGTCAACAACAGAGACATCAATGGTTTCATGGATGGGGGAGCTTACATGTCTGATGTTCCAAGGTCCTGGAGCAACATCCCCACCTTGTGCGCTGAAGGCAAGCAGGACATGGCTGCAGTCTTCACTCCCTGGAGGAGGGGGTGGTTGCCAGTTATAGGGGGAGGTGACGTCAGGTTGGCTCATCAGTTACCAGGGAAACTAGCAGAGGGGCATGCCTCTCACTACCCCTTTGATAAGCTATCATAGTGGAGATATTCTGGTCTAAAGATTAGATCCATCACTAGCTGGGGCAGGGGCAAGTATGTAAGAAGGTCAGTCATGTGAGTAGGTGTAGGTGAAGCAGGCACTTGTCGAGCAGGGGATGTACAGAGAGCAAGAGAACAGCCATCTTGAGTGGCCTGATCATACAAAAACCAAAAGGAAATGTGTCAGCCCTGTACATGGCAGGCAATTCCAGGGTGAAAAGCCTTATGGTCTAAGGAGATGAATGGGCAGATATTATAAAAATGATGGGAAAGGGGCAAAAAGTGTGTACAGGAAGCCTATAGGATACAATGACTAATTATTTCTTGGAGGGATAATCAGAGAAGTTTTCACAGAGGCAATGAGTGCTGAGCTAGACTTTGACACAGATAATGGACCTGGTACATAGTAGATGCCTATTAAATATTTTTCAAATAAATGAATTAGAGCCATTACCCACAGGAATACCACCAAGGACAAGAGCATGGATGGATGGAATATGGAATTTCCAGGAAACTACAAGTGATTTATTTAGTATTATTGCTCAAGTGAAAATCTGGAGGGAAAGAACAACTTCTATCATTGGTGAGGTTGGAGATGGATGCAAAGCCCAGATCTCTGAGGGCTTTCATGACATACTCAAGTTTTTTGAGTGTGTCCTGTTGGATTTGGTCAGCTGTGGAAATCTGGAAACTGAATGCAAAAGGACATTTCAGGTGGAGGCACTATGATGGGCATGGAGATACACCACCCAGATCCCTCTTCAATGAAGGGCTCATTGTACCAGCTGCTGGTGACAGAGGAAGGGGGCAGGGCACAACCTTTAAAAGAATGATAGCCGTTGAGGATACGACATAAACTGGTTAGAACCAACTAGGTCCAAGATGGCAGATGAGTGACTTCTGCTAGACTTTGAGCCTCAGTATACGCTCATGGTAACACATCAGCACACTACATGACACACCCAAAGGCACCATGACAGTTCCAAGGCTGACCATAAAAGGTCAAAAAGTGGGTGGTGGTCCAATTCCTGGAAATCCCCACCCTTTCCCCAAAATAGCTGGAATACTCCTCCCACTCATTAGCCTATGATATTACCCACCCCTATAAAAACTGAAAACCCCATACCCTGACGCCTCTCACCTCCTGAGATGGCCCATACTCTGTCTGTGTGTTGTGTATCTCCCTGAATAAATCTTTCACTTTACTATGGCTCACTCTTGGATTCTTTCCTGCAGAAAGCCAAGAACCCACACTTCACAGCTGTCCCAGGGACTCAGCTGAGGCCCAGGACATGACTATCTTCTGGCGCCCCACTCTCTTTCCTGCAACACTGGGAGTGCTGTTGGCAGACAGCCTTCAGCTGAGACCCTGCAGTATCTGCCACAGCTGCAGAGCTGCCTCACCCATAAGCATGCCCTTCCTGCGGCAGCCCATATCCAATGGTCATGGGGGCAGGGGATACAGGCCCAACCATTCCACCTTGGGGCAACTGCTCTCTGTGGAGTTGGCCAGGCTGTCATGAGGATTGTCCTGCATCACAGCCCAATTTCCCTGTTTCTCCCCCAGCCTTAGGGCCAGACCAGAATCCCCAGGGGTTGGGGGTGAGGGAGCATCTGAGGCAAGAAAGGAAATTCCATCCTTCTGTCTCAGCCCTCCCTCCTTCCCTGTGGCTCTGACCTTTCAGGATTATCTGATGGAAGCTAATGTTTGGGAATGAATGGAGTAAAGCAAAAGGAGCCCTAGTGTTGGGGTCAAAAGGAGTTCAAGACCGGTTCCTATTATAGGTCTGGGTCAAGCCACTTCACCCCTCTGAGAATGGGAAGAACAAGAGGAAAAATTGGGAAGAATAAGACAAACATCCGAGATTTAGTGGTGGAAGTGAGTAAATTCATGAGATAATATGGGAAAGTGCTTCATAAACTGTATATTCATCATTTCAATGAAAACTATCTAAAACATCTGATAATTGTTTCTTTCCCTTGGTCAGATTGTGTCTGTGCCTCAGGGTTTTTCAGGTAAACTTTCTGCAGGGGTCAGAGGAGCTCCATGGAAGGGTACACCATCGCCTTGTCAACGATGGGAGAACTGCAGTGGCCCCTGTAAGCACGCCAAGGATGGGAACAACCAACATCCTTGAACGTGTCCTCTTACTATTGAAGTTTTGCCTTTGCATCCCCAACCCCAGGACATAAGAACGGCAGGGTACAAGTGAGAAGTGGAAAATAGATCCCAGCTCAAATTACATCCCATCCTCAGGATGGATAAGCTTGGTCCCTTTATGCCCAGGCAGCTGAGGCCATGCTTAAAACAGAAATGCATACACACCTCGGCAGAAGAGCAGCTCTGCTGGGCTAAACGGAACACCTGCTGTTTCTTTCCCATCACATAGATGTTTTAGCCAAAATTGGTTACCATGTAGTATGTTAAGGAAGAAAAAAAAACAGTATCCTAGGCATTAGAAAAAACCTGGGTTATACCAAAATGGTTACCTTTGGGAGAAAAGATGATAGGTGATAGTTATTTCTTCCATGTGCATTTCTGTGTTTTATGAATTTATTACCAGAAACACACAGTTACCCTTTTGTGATCAGATAAAATAATTGTCATAACAATAGATTAAAATTCTCATGTTTCTATGATCAAGCTTGTTCCCACTCCATTTGCAGTGTCAATGGGCTGAAAGGAGGAACAAAGAAATTCTAAAAATCACAGCTTTCATTACTAAACCAGGAACTTGCCAGAAAGCAATCTCCACTCTGGATACCTAGGGGCAACCACAAGCTGCTGGTGATCTGTCATGGACCAGATGTTTGTGTCCTCCCAAAATTTGTATGTTGAAGCCCTAACCTCCAATGTGACTGTATTTGTACTTGGCAATATGGCTTTTAGGAGGTAATTAAGGTTAAATGAGGCCATAATGGTAGGACCCTAATCCTATAGGATTAGTCTCCTTATAAGAAGAGTCAACAGACAATGACTTCTATCTGTGTCTCTGTTTCTCTCTCCACACAGGAAAGGCTATTTGAGGACATAGTGAGAAGGCAGTTATCTGCAACCGAGGAAGAGAGCTCTCACCAGGAACAAAATGGCCAACAGCTTGATCTAGAACTTGTAGTCTCCAGAACTGTGAGTAATAAATTTCTGTCCTTTAAGCCACCCAGTCTATGTATTTTGTCATGGCAGCCTGAGCTAATACATGAATGCTCCAGAGGCCCCGCACAAGGCACCCTCAATACCTGGTAGCTCTAGAATTCAATGTAGTTCAGTTCTGCCCTGAAGCTGAATCCAAGTTCAGAGGCCTGGAGAACTGAACTGTGAGCCAGAAGCTCTTGCAAAATTACAATCATCCTCACTATCTATTGGGTTGGCCAAGAAGTTCATTCAGGCTTTTCCAGACGATGTTATGGAAAAACCCAAATGAATTTTTTGGCCAAGGTGATATTGCAAAATATTTTATCCAGGGTGAACCTAGACCCTTAGTTCCATATATGTATTGACAAGATCAGCCTGAATTGTTGAAGCACCAAGTTTTGGAGGATAAGAGTCATTATAGTTGATGTCAAAGGATCCATCCCATAGCAAACTCACTGCTGTTTCCTCTCCATTAACTGTTACTTCACAAAGTATATCACAGATCACAGTGAGTGGTATCATATATGGTCTCACACCAAGTGATTTAATCTAGAATGCCTTTATTTTTACACTAGGTAGTAAGGATGAACTTCACATTAGATGTCCCCTTTTTTAGACCCCTACTTGACTAATGTTTCCATGTTCTCTTTCTTTTTTTCTTTTTTTTTTCACGGTACACGGGCCTCTTACTGTTGTGGCCTCTCCCGTTGTGGAGCACAGGCTCCGGACACGCAGGCTCAGCGGTCATGGCTCACGGGCCCAGCCACTCCGCGGCATGTGGGATCTTCCCCGACTGGGGCACGAACCCGTGTCCCCTGCATCAGCAAGCGGACTCTCAACCACTGTGCCATCAGGGAAGCCCTTCCATGTTCTCTTAATGATAAAAAAGGAAATCAAGTTTCAACTCATTTCCAAATTAGGTTTTACTTACAATGTCAAGAAAATTTCCTTTTTGCTATAATGCCAAGAAAATTTTTAGGTAAGGTCAAGTTCAAGTTTCTTTTTCATTCAGTTTTAAATCATTGAAATAACTTCCAGGAAAATTTTGGTTCATTTTCGAAACTACTAGAATGCAGTATTTTACAAATCATCTGGCCAAGCTCTCGCTGGCAGGAAAAACTTCACAGGGTGAGGAATCCTACTTCTGAGGTTGTGGCATGGGCTTCATTGCTTATGAGTTGAGTGGCACTGTCTCAGGAAAGTTTATCTCCATTTCATGAACTATTAAAACAGAGGCAGAAGCACTGACACTCTGCCTGCCTGTATAGGGGAGTTGGAACACACCGAGCCTTACATTCTCTCTTGGTCTCGAATTGGTTGGCATTGCCCCTGCAGCCGCTACACCAGAACTGTCAGCAAGCCTGTCCCTTTTCATTATAGGACCATTTCAGGACATAATCCTGGCACTCACTTTCCATTGGATCCAGGGAACAAGGACCTGCAAGAAAATGAATGCAGAGAGAGCTGAATTTCCTGCATGAGCATGACAGAAAAGAAGCAATGGTTTGGCATTCCAGACCTAAAAATGAATCCTAACCTCACCAAAAACTGGCTCTGTGACCTTCAGCAAGTAACTTACCCTCTCTGAGCCTCAATTTCCTCCATCATAAAAGCAATATTAAAAAAAAAAAAGCTACATCACAAGTTTGTTGTAAGGTGTCACAAAACACATATGAAAGGGACAATACGGTTAGAGCTATTATTTTGCACAGTGTCTAGTATATGGCACATACACCAGACAATGTGTAATGAATGAATGAATGAAACAATAAAGCTTTCCTCAATAAAATGCTAGCAAAAACCTAAACAGCACATTAAAATCACCATATACCATGATCAAGTGGGATTTCTCCCTGGGATACAAGGACAGTTCAACATACACAAATCAATAAACATGATCACCACATTAACAGAATGAAGGATAAAAATCATATGATCATCTCAATAGATGAAGAAAAGGCATTTGACAAAATTCCAGAGAACTACTACTCACTTGCTTATTATGCTTATTTCCCTCTTTTTTTCAAACTGTCTCAATCCCTTGCCTAATCCCCAAATGTTCCAGCCTTCTAATGGTCTAATCAAATCCAGCTAATTTATTACTGTACCCTGACAGTAGCCCAAGAAGTTAAGCTATCTATTAAAAGAAAAGCATGATGTTCCTGGAAAATAGCATTGAGAATAAACAAGTTACAACAAGAGCAAGATCTGGAATGCCTATTTTAAATTGTAAATCAGACATGAATTTACCCAGGTCTATAACCTCTGCCTTCTATGGAGAACAGATTTCCTTGGGCACACTCTATATCGGAGGAAAATATTCTTGTCTTGGGTCGGCCCTACAGCACAGAATGATGATATCTTCCAAATAGTTTCCCCTGGGCCTTCTAAGCACTCCCAAATAAAGAGGATATTGTCTTCAGAAAGCAATTCATGGTCCATTTGCAGGAAGTTGCCTACCCATCTCTCATTAGTATAATCAGCACAGACCAGTTTTCTTGAAGGGTTGGCCAGATGTGCTAGACCTCAGAGAATGAGATACATTCATGGGAATTGTCTTCTGCCTTGAACAAGCACATCGGAACTGGCCTGTTTCATGACTCCATGGAGGGTGTAAGACAGCAAGCAGTGAGAGCCCAGGAGAAGAAGCCAGAGCAAATGCTTCTCCAAAAACTTGGTGGGAGTAGGGGGGTGTCAACAGAAAAACACTTCAGTGGTGACCTCTTGACTCTACTCTGTATGTTCAACAAATGGATTTGGGGCTCAGCAATCAGCTGGCACCAACCTCTACCATTACAAACTGATTCCAAATGGACAAGCCAAGGACTAGTTTAAACAAAGCACTCACTTTTCCTAGTGACACTTTATGGCTTTGGTCTTTAGAAGCCCCACCCATGCCTTTAGTCTGAGAGATAATCAAACAGGGGTTGCTTCTTCTAGATTATACTTCTTAGGGCAGCACTGTCCAGTAGAACTTACTGCCATGAGGGAAATGTTCTATATCTGCCCTGTCCAATACAGTAGCCACTGCTCATGTGGCTGCTGGGCATTTGAAGTGTGGCTACTGCAGCCAAGGAACTAAATTTTTCATTTGATACCATTTCAAATTATTGAAATTGAAATGGAAATAGCCAGTGTGGTGCAGCTATAGGTGAGTAAATCCTTACTGCTTTGAACTAATTATCTCTAAGGTGTTCTTTGTAACCTAACACTCAGGAAGCCTCAGACTCAATTTTTTTATCAGTATGATATGGTATCAGGGGACATTTCACCCACGCAATTATTGATAGCCTCCAATCTTACATTTGGTGTTATTTTTACCATGAGTGGTAACTTTTGCCTTTTCAGAAGAACGCTGCAGCAGGGTCAGTTTTACTGAAACAAGTCCATGGAATCCAGGAAGGAAGGAAAGAAAAGGGGGGAGAGAGAGAAGAGAGCTGGAAAGGTATGGAGAGCAGCGACAGGGAAACTGCTGTTTTACCGAGGCCACTTCTCTCTCCTGATGTACGTCTTATAACATAGCCCTATTGGGAGGAGAAAACCACAAAATAGATCTGTGCACTCTGGAGATTACACTGAAATTGAAAATATATCAAGATCAGCCTGGCTGCTGGAAAGAGAGAGGACATTCATTTAATTCTTCACTAATAGATGCAGCAAAATGTGCCAGAGCTCCAGCAGAACTTGGCCTGAGATGCAAGGGCATGGGGTGGCTGTGGGAGCTCAACACTACTTGGGGCCAGAGAGGGCTCCAAGTCTGGGTAACACTGGCCTGAGCAGTAAAAGATGAGCAGATATGGTCCAGATGGGCGCTGTGGAGAGGATGCAGAGACAGGCTGGTGAGGGGAACGATGGCATGGGGACATGGGGTAAATACCAGGGTAGAAAGGCTACTGCAATAGCATGAAAAGTGTATGCAGGTCAGTGGCTGCCAGTGAGACCCTCAGGACCACGCAGAAGCCCTCGTGCTCTACCCAGGCACCCAACCATGATCTCATGACAATGGGGGAACCACAGAAGAAGAGAAATCACATGGCCAGATCTGCATTTTAGAAAAAACAATATGGTCTTCAGAATGCAATTGGGAAAAGGACAAACTGGAAGAAACAAGACCAGTTAGAAGGCACTGCAATTACATTTGAGGTGGATGGCAGGGTATGAAGAGGGAAGATGTGGAGAAGGGGATGGGTCCGAGGGATGCTGAGGAGGGCGCCACGCCAAGATCTTGTTCCCAGTTGGGGGTGCAGGTGGGGAGCAGAGAACAACTAGTGATGTGTGGGCTTGGCTTTCCATTTCTGGGCCAGTGTGGTTCCTTCCAGTAAAGGAATAAAAGAAGAGAAGGTTCCATGGGAAAGTCAAGACCAGTCTGGGTTTGAGATGACTGTGGGCATGTCCAATGATGTAGTCTGGAGGATAGTTGAACATTCTGGTCTGCAGCTCTGGAGAGAGTTAAAGGTGGAAAACATGGATTTCGAGTTGTTTATACAGAGGGGATAGTTGAAGTCACAGTAGGAAAAGTTGCCTGGTAGTGTGTGTTGACGGCTTTGAGACAGGACCGAGGGAAGGCATTGTGGATTTACCATGAAATTAATGAAGCCTAAGCTTCAGGGCCCCTTATGTGCATATACCTCTTCTAAATAAATATTTACTTTCATCCTTAATTTCAATGATTTTGTATTCTTTTTCTTACAGAGGGCCCCCTAAGTTGTATAAACTTCAGGCTCCATAAAAGCTGGATCCTCCTATGAGGATGGACCTGGGGAGAGGAGCTCACAAAGATGGACTGGTCAGAAGTGGAAGAAAAGATAATGATGTTGTCTCTGAAATGCAAATTGAAACTACAGTGAGGTACCACCTCACACTGGTCAGAATGGCCATCATTAAAAAGTCTACAAATAACAAATGCTGGAGAGGGTGTGGAGGAAAGGGAACCCCTCCTACACTGTTAATGGGAATGGAAATTGATGCAGCCACTATGGAGAACAGTATGGAGGTTCCTCAAAAAACTAAAAATAGAGTTGCCATTTGGTTCTGCAATCCCACTCCTGGGCATATATCTGGGCAAAAATATAATTCAAAGAGATACATGCACCCCAATGTTCATAGCAGCACTATTCAGAATAGCCAAGACATGGAAGCAACCTAAATATCCATCAACAGATGAATGGATAAAGAAGATGTGGTACATATATACAATGGAATGCTACCCAGCCAAAAAAAAGAATGAAATAATGCCATTTGCAGCAACATGGATGGACCTAGAGATTATCATGCTAAGTGAAGTCAGTCAGACAAAGACAAATACCACATGATATCACTTATATGTGGAATCTAAAATATGACACAAATGAACTTATCTACAAAACAGAAACAGACTCACAGACGTACAGAACAGACTTGTGGTTGCCAAGGCTGGGTGTGGGGTGTGGGAGAGGGATGGATTGTGAGCTTGGGGTTAGTAGATGCAAACTATTATATATAGAATGGATAAACAACAAGATCCTACTGTATAGCACAGGGAACTATATTCAATATCCTGTGATAAATCATAATGGAAAAGAATATGGATAAGAATATATATATATATACACATTGTATATATATATATATATATATATATATACACATTGTTTTTCATATTCTTTTCCATTATGGTGTGTATATATACACATTCTTTGTGTATGTATATGTGTGTGTGTGTGTGTGTGTGTGTGTGTGTGTGTGTGTGTGTGTGTGTATTGGGTTGGCCAAAAAGTTCGTTCAGGTTTTCCATAAGCTGTTTTGGAAAACTCGAATGAACTTTTTAGCCAACCCTATATATATACATATAACTGAGTCACATTGCTGTACAGCAGAAATTAACAGAACATTGTAAATCAACTATACTTCAATAAAAGAAATAAAAAATAAATTTTAAAAAGGATGTTGTCTCTGAAGCCAAGATAGAAGACAGCTTGAAGAGGAAGGCCGTGGGCAACAGTGGCCCAGGCCCGAGGCACTCCAGTCAGTGAGGTCTGACAGAGCTCTGTGGTCCTTCTTGGCATTCAGTACACCCTTGAAGACAAGAGACAGCTCCTTCCTCTGACTGGAGGGCAGGGAGGAAGGCTGTGGGCAACATAGGGAGTTGCAGGAGCTTGCCCTTGGCTACCTTTATTTGTGAAAAACAAAGTGCTAGAGGAGGAGACGTGAGGAGGTGGTGAAGGCTGAGGATGGCTTCGGGATGCGACCGGAGAGGGAGCTGGCCAGAGCCAAGGAGCAGAGCATGTGGGAAATGCTGGAAACCTTCAAGCCCCCTTGAGTATGATTGGATTCGACCACCTGGAAGCTCTCTTCCATCCCACTGGCCTTGATTAGGAGGGAAAAGATTCCTTCAGGCCGTGCTTCTCACTCTCGGTTGCTCAGTGGAATCACTGGGTCAGTCAGTCCCACACTCGGAGATTCTGATTGAATTGGTCTGGGATGAGGTCTGGGCGTTGAGAATGTTTAAAGATTCCCAGATGATTCTAATTTACAGCCAAAGTATTCCTTAGTATACATGGCATACATTATATACCAAAAACATAACAGTCAACAAGACAAGTTTTTCTGTGTTTAATGTTTAGCCTAAGGAAGTGAAATGTTACTGTCCCTGCTGGGAGTGCCTATTCCTGTGTCTGTCTGGTTTTCTTTCTTTCCTTCGGATATGTGGTTGCTTTGGAATCTAAGAGATAGGACATATCAGCATCTTAACAGCTAACTTGTATGTTTACTATGTGGCAAGCATAAGAATTATCAAGTTTTATTCTCAAAACAACCCCATGAGGTAGGCAGTCACATAATCCCTACTTTACAGATCAGAAAACTGAGCCACAGAGAGATTAAAATTGCTGTTCCATAGCCACCTAGATAAGAGCACGAGAGAGAGAACCATATAAGCACATCCAAAAACCTCTGGGTGGTGACCTCCCATTTAATCTAAGCAGGACTGACCACGCCACTCACTAGAAAGTTTCTCAGCTATCTTTTCCCTACCTTTTAGAAACTTCAGCATCAAATCCAGCCATTTCTCTTTCTAATGTGTTTACTGTTTGGCTTAATTTGTTGATCACACATAAGAGGTGGCAATGGCATTGGCTGTAATCCAAAATCTATGCTACAGTTGTTTTAGATGGATCCAAAATGTTCCTTAAACTTGGTCAGAACACACGTGGCCACTCACAGATGAAGGAGCCTTCTACAAGCTAGAGCATTTTCCCTCAAGGTCAGAAGTGCGTTCACCACTTCTACAATAGGTCATTGCTTCTCCACAAGGAAGTACAGACACTGCATGGGGTGAGACTCTGTAACACTCCCTGAGACAGCTTCCGTTAGCTCCAGTTTTACACTCAGATAAAAGTCAGTCTTCATATGTTTCCTTAAACTAGTTTCTTTAGCTGCATACATGAATCAGCATTTGCAAGGAGAGCTTGTAAAAAGCCAAAGTCTGCATGCTAACACAGTGCACAGGAATTTTTTTTTTATACTAAAAATTTTAGAAAGTAAATACAACCCAAGAAGCAAGGAGTAGTTGGGTTTTTACCAAAGGCAGTGCCTAAATTTCTTTCTTTTCCTGTTTCTTTTGGTTTAGTGGGCTTTTCTTGTTCATTTTCTTCAGCATCGTAGCCACTCTTTTCATAGTTTTTGAGTGCTTCTTGCTGAGTGAAAGATGTCATCATGGCTTTTCTATTCTCCTCTAGAAAAGAGCCTGTTGCTTCGAGTGTTTCCAAATCATCAACAAAGACACATTTGCCAAACTGGTGCTTGGGCAACCTGCATGGAAACAAAAAACATGAGAATGAGGGGGCGAGTCCCACCTGGTGTCCCTGGGCACGGGAGCTTCAGGCTTTGGCATTTCCTGATGACTTCGTTACCACATCACCTAGCTGTTGTCCTAGGTTTGCAGAGGTGTTGGGACAGGTATCAGAATAATATGTTTAGCATTATCAACTTTACTGCTGGGATATGGGTTTAGAGGATAGGTAATGCAGTGGAATCGAAAATCGTTATTGTTTGCTCTTATACACTTACGTGATCTTTGAATTTTTTATTGGCCCTGTATTGCTCTTAATATTGAAAAATAAGAAAAGAAAAACAAAACCATATCAGAGTTGTTGAACACAGGAGCATCTGGGTCCCAATGGTTGGAGTCAAGTCAAGGATTGGCTTGCCTGTGACCTAAGGGAGACAGTTGCCTGCAGGGGACAGAGCCCAGACCTGCCCTCAGCCTACCTCTTGACAGACAGGATGGGTTGCAGCAAGGTGTCCCCTCAGCTTGGGTCTCCACACTCTTCAATGAGCTCTGGGGGTGGGTACCGGTTTGTTCCACCTAAAAATAAAATAAAATATCAAATCAAATCAAATAAAGTGTAAAATAATATGAAACTCAACAGTAAAATGAAGTGAAAAAATGAAGTAAAATAAAACATAGACCATTAAGACGTAAAACTTAAGACACAAAATAAAATCAAGTAAAGCATAAAATAAAGTAAAATACACAATAAAACAAAATAAAGAGTAACAAGATAAAGTACAAAATCAAAAAGAATCCATTGACATAAAATCAAAAAGATGTAAAATCAAACAAAGCATAAAATAAATACAAAAATAAAAGCAAATAAAATACAAGCAAAATAAGAGAATAAAATACATCCTATTGTATAAGCAATATAAAATAAAATAACATAAAAGACTAGAACAATATGAAATACAACCTAATGTAATAAAAAATAAAGTGAAATTAAAACAGACTAAAAAACTAATCCTTTAGCCACCATCTCCCTCAAAGAAGCACTAGGCCGTCAGCCATCTATTACAATTCTCCCCTCCATCTTTTGCAAAGGTAAGGAATCTAAAGTTCAGGGTGGTCCACTGACCTTTCTAGATTCACACAGCCCATTAGTGGCAAAGCTCGGACTAGAACCAATTCATTAACGTCCATACCTCTCAAATTACAGAAGCACAAATGCTATGTCTCTACTTCTAAGATGTCCATCAGACTCCCTTTATTCCTTCACTGACAAATGGACAGATGTTCCTCAAGGATCCTAACAGGGTTGTCACACCCGCTTATAAACTGAGAAACTAATGTCTCCCAGCAAGAAGGGCAAGATGGCCTCCCATGTCACAAGGAGGCACCCCGCACATGAGTTGTTGTGAACTATGCACAGCTGGACAAAGCCCAAGACAAACTCCTGTAAATGTGACCAGGATAATACCCACCCCCAATCCTAACCATCTCCATCATCATGCTAGAGATACAGATTTGGCACCAGTTGCCCATGAACTTGGTTCAACTGGAAGTGAGGCTACTACAACAGGATGCAGGGAAGAATTTTGGCCAAGCTTCACTGTCACCGTGCCCTTCACTGGTGGCTTCATCTAGCCAACCTGAGGTGGGAGACCCCGGACTTCTGTCCTGTCTCCCTCACTTCCTGGCAAGTCCCTGAAGACCCTTGCTACTCAAAGTGTGGTAATCAGCATCAACCAGGAGCCTGTTAAAAATGCAGACTCACCACTTTGCTGCAGCAGAAATTAAACACAACATTGTAAATCAACTGCACTTCAATAAAATTTTTTTAAATGCAGACTCTCAGGCCCCAGCTCAGACCCATTGAGTCAGAATCCAAATTATAACTAGATCCCCAGGAAAGGCATGTGCATGTTCAAATCTGAGAAACACTGTTCTATAGCAATAGATTCTGAATCACTGGATACAGCAATAACAGTAACAATGTCTTATGTGTATACAGCAGTGGTGCTTTCAAGCAGGTATTTGAACGTAGGCTTCACAAATAGAGAAGAGACTGTAATCCTCATTCTGGTAAATGAGAAAATCAAAAGGTTCTGTGGAAACCTGAGGCCTCCCAGCCACCAGACAAGAAACCAACACTAGGCTTGGCACAGTGTCAGGGCAACATAGCTCAGGGTTTTCAGGAAGTGGTGTGCTCTCTGGGGGCTCCCTCAGAGAATTCGGGGCTGCCTACACCTCAGCAAGACTGAAGGTGCAATGGGCACCCATTCGCCCATATACCAGGCTCTGTATGTTCCTCTCCCCACCCAGCATCCCCAGGGCTCCCCAACTGCTCACCTTTTAGGAGGTTCAGGAAGGCCTGCGTGAAGCCCCGGGCATAGGTCACCTCCACGTCCGAGAGCCCCTCAAGGTGCAGCAGGTGCTGTTTGGAGGGGCCGCTGGCCACGCGGGTCCCCACGCCTAGGCCCAAGGCCAGCACAAACAGAGTGATGCCCTTGCACTTGGCCTCCAGGGACAGAGTCCTTAACTTCTCCCAGTCCCAGCTGCTGGTCTCACTGGCCACGATGGTAAAGAGGACCTGCACTTTCCTGGGCAGCAGGGCCACCAGGAGCACCTTCTCTGGCATCCACTCCAAGGTGTGGCCCAGGGCCGGGGCTCCCCGCAGGGCTGGTCCATGGCCTCGCGGACATGCCTCTGCATCTGCATCCGGCGGCCGTACGAGGTCAGGTGGAAGCCCTCGCGCACAGGTGGCCACCCCATGCCCCGCCAGAAGTGGGGGGTCGTGTGTGTCACCAGGGCTGTGGGGGCCCCGCGTGGGGACACGCTCGGCTGCGCAGCCATCTCCAGGTTGTCGAGCATGGTGTCCACCAGAGTCAAGGCTGTGCAGTAGAGGTCGGTGCCCATGCCGACGGAGCTGTCCACCACGAAGGCCACGTCCGCGTCCACCGCCAGTGGCCTAGGCACGCCCAGCCCGCACTTCGGGGCAGGGCTGCACTGATCTGCAGAGGAGAGGCGGGGAGAGGCGGGGTTACCACAAGTCCCTTCCCTTCCCATGGACACACAATTCCAGGTGCTCAGTAGGGAAAGCTGTTGCTGAGGGCTGCCTGCATGGGGTTGACTCTGCTAGTAGATGGGCACTGTCAATAAATGTGCCTGTTTCCCAGAAGGAAAAGTTGAGAGTATCTGACGCCTCGGTTAATGTTTCTAACCACTAGGCCATACGGCTTCCTAATCACTAGGTTCACAGACCCCTGCCTGGTTCAATCAGGCCTGACCTCTTATGGGGCTGTGTGACCTGGGGCAGATTACTCAGCTTTCCCACAGCCTCAGTTTCCTCATGTCAGATGGCGATAATGATAATAATAATAATAGCACCTCCCTTATGAGGTTGTTTGTGAAGTGTAACTTTAAAACTAGTTAATATATGTAAGGGCTCAGAACAACTCCTGGTGTGTAGTAAAAGCTCAGGCTCAATAAACCCCAACTAGATTTTTGCTTCTGCAGGAGGGGGTTGGAGGCCCAGAGAAACCACATGTCAAATAAGACGATGGATGGGAAAGCAGTTCATCGGCTGTAATATACTCTACAAATGACAGTTCCTGTATTTGACCCAACCAAGTTTTCAGAGCCAAATCTCTCATGGCAGTGTTAGGACTTAGTGTGGATCCAGTAAAGGAAACTATTAAGTCCCCTTTTGCTTTTACCTACAGGACTCACTCTGGCCCCGGGTGATGTGGGTGTGGTTGAGAGCTCTTCACACGTGGGCATGTGTGAGTTTCAGCATCACGTTCTTTCTGGCCCAGGCCAGTGTGGGATACAGTGATGAAAGCGGGGACTCTGAGACAGGGAACAACTTGCCAATACCCTGATGATGGCCAAAGGCAGTTCCAGGCCAAAAAACCAGGACTCCTGACCTTAGCTCAGTGGTCTTCCCTTTACACTAAGGTGCCACTGAGGAAGGAACACAAGCCCAGCCATCCACAGGAACCTGGCAGTACATGTAAGTAAGCAGAGCAGGCCAGGACTGAGAAGATAGGGAAGGGGCAGGGAGGGGAGGGTGGGGCACTAGCAGACACCCGCCCCTCCAAAGGGGGCTGGCACCACTCATCTCTGGCTGACTGTGGCCACAAGGGAATGCAGTGTCTGGGATTCTCCAGATTATTCTGACTTCCTAAGAAAAACTAGAAATTCAGACTTAATAGGAAATTCCCCAGTTCTAAAGTTCTTCACATACCAAGCAAATACACATCTGAGCAGCAGAAATGGCCTGTGGTCACCAGTTAATTCATCCTGTTCTGCAGACATCAGTCTGATCAGCAATGCCATCCAGGCTTACCATAGCAGAGAGTGCAGTGGGCCATGTTCTCCACGTCCTGCTGGTTCTCTGTCTCCCAGACATACAGATGAAATTTGTTGGTTCCATCCATCTAGTGCCAACACATACACAAGGTTATTGTTAGCTGAACTAAATCTCAGGCCATGTTTTTCATGCATCTCCCAATTCAGATGAGAAAAATATTGATATGCTATTTTTAAAGAACACATATAATTCTCTATGTCTAAATAATTTGGGACTTCTATTCCAGTTATTATAGTCACTTAGTTCTCTAGTCCTAACCTGGTGGCTGGACTACCATTGGTGTGGGCACAGGAGCTGTGGGTCTTCAGACTCCCAATGTGTGTAAAACTCAACAAACATCAGGTTGTGTTGGAATGAGGGTAAGGGAGTTGAGGCTTCAGTCATTTATAAATTCTGTAAATCTTTAGTGATTGTCCATGGTATGTGATGCCATGTGATGGGAGTTATTAACCATGAACATGCAGACCCTTCAAGGACACGGTCATAGATCTAGGCCCTAAACCATGAGGATGGAGAGAGGCAGAGACCACCAGGGAGGCCTCTCTAGAGTATTCCTGGTGGTCAGAGCTGGGAAGAGTGAGGGGGAATCAGAGAAGTCTTTGTAGGGATGGCAAATCTGTTTATCTCCTTCACCAAACCTTTCCAATTATGATTAATTTAATAATTGATATCAGGTTTAAAAGACAAATAATATTAACAGTAATAAATCCAACAAGATCCATGCGATAACTGGCTAGATAATCAACAAACCCATTCTCTCTTCTTCTGAGGGTCACGACTAGACTACATTTCCCACCATCCCTTGCAGTTAATTGGACCATATGACCAGGATCTAGCCAACAGCGTGTAGGTGGAAGTGATGAATGCCATTTCCAGGGCATGCACTAAGCTCCACTGCCTCCTCTGCCAGCCAGATGTAGAGGATCCAGAAAAGGTCTTGATGCCCTCAGCCATGTTGGGGCCATTGACAGAAGGAGCTCAGGTCCTAAATGCAGCAAAGCACCCCTTTCCTTCACCCACACACCCAGGGACCCACATCGCTGGTGACAGATGCAGAAATAACACTTTCTGGTGTTAAGCCCCTGAGACTTGGGCATGAATGGTTTCACAGTCAACCTGCCCTGGCTAATGCAGACTATTTGCAAGGTTTCCACCTCATAATGAAATTAGGAAAGTTTTCAGATGATTTCTCTCAGGAGTTGAGGTGTGGTTTGCAAAGAGCTGGATATCTAAGCTTAGTCATGGCCATCTCATTGTCCACTCTGTCAAAGCATGTAGGACAGCGCCTCCCTGAGGGTCAGCCCCACCTCCTGCATTGCTGTGGCCAGGGCCAAGCCGACCTGGACCCTCCTCTGGTAGCAAGGTGCTCAGGATATGAAGATGTCGTGCCCACCCTTGGGAATAGAGAACGGGAAGGGTCTACTCTGGAAAAGAACATTCTGTAACATACACTCCTTACAGATCATTCACTCTTCCTGTTTAGGATTGCGGCACATCCCAAACATGGTCCCTCACCTGAGCCTCCTTGATGGAAAAACCCTTGTGGGGAAAGATATATAAAAAGTGGAACTTTCACTTATGCTAATGTAACACAAAACAAACATGGGAACGTTCCTAATTCTTCCATGCCAAAAGCCATCTAAATTTAGGGTTTTTTCTGACTTAGAAATTCAAATCAACAAAGACTGATGAAATGGCTACTAGGTAAAAGTCTTAAGCCATTTGGAGACGCAAAAATGACACAGCCACACCTTCAAAGAGCTTAGAAACCTAAGTGGAAGGATAGACAAATAATGTTCAAGAAAGAAAGAGACCAGTAATATATTTTGGGAACACAGGAAGAGGAGATTCATTTCAAAAGGAATGAATAAAAGGAACCTGATGAAGATAATGGCATCTGGCACTTTTGAGAGAATGAGTAGGATCCTTACCTGGCAAAGAAGCAGGGGAAAGCATTACGGTGTGGAGGAACAGCAAGATAAATGCCCAGAGGTAAGCAGTGGTTATTTATGAATTCTTCTCAACGCCCCTACCCGCCAGACACTTGAGAAAACGCATCTGAATCCCTGGAACTCCCTGACAGAGGGAGGAGGCTGACAAGAACAGTGAGTGGAGAGTTGCCAACATTCGGATCCACTTCACATGGTCATAGACCAAACAAAATGGACCTAACAAATCGCTGAGAATTAGAGAGAACAATGTTAGCATGGGTATAACACATTAAGAGCTTTACTGGAAATCACATGAGGCAATCTGTAAGGCTTCTGAAACCAGGATCCACAGCAGTGCTCCAGGAGACAGGAGAAGACTGGAGTAACACAGGAACATCGACTTAACTCCAAGAGTTGTGGGGAGACACTAAGCTGGTGTACATTATTTTTAAACCACAGGAAGCATGGCTGAGGTGTGTTATCTAAAGAAGAATTGATGAGAATTTTAAAGGTAATATGAAAGACTTCAAATAAATTCAAACATACCCTCAAGTTTGTACAAAGGATTTGTTCACAGGAAAAAATCTATGCAGCACTAATAGACTAGGTGTCGGGAACTCGGGTCCTAATCCTTGGCCTGCCAGAATTGGCTGTGTGGCCTTGGACAAGCCTCTGGCCTATTTCCTCAACAACAGAGTTTAGGGTAGGAGTCAATGCTGCTGAGCTTTCTTCCTATTTCAACACAGCCTGGTCCCCCGTTACTGTCCTCTGTATTTGCCTCGTGTTCAGGACACTATGTTGACTTTTCTACTCAGCTCAGCTCTTCAATCTGCTGTTCGGCTGGTTGGAAAACAACCTAATTCAACTGAATTGGAATAGCTACAAAACTTGCATCTACTTTTTAACATCTTTATTGGAGTATAATTGCTTTACATTATTGTGTTAGTTTCTGCTGTAAAACAAAGTGAATCAGATATACGGATACATATATCCCCATATCTCCTCCCTCTTGTGTTTCCCTCCAGCCTCCATATCCCACCCCTCTACGTGGTCACAGAGCACCAAGCTGATCTCCCTGTGCTATGCGGCTGCTTCCCACTGGCTATCTATTTTACATTTGGTAGTGTATACATGTCCATGAAACTCTCACTTTGCCCCAGCTTACCCTTCCCCCTCCCCATGTCCTCAAGTCCATTCTCTACGTTTGTGTCTTTATTCCTATCCTGTGCCTAGGTTCTTCAGAACCACTTTTTCTATTTTTTTTATTTTATAGATATATATATATATATATTAGCATACAGTATTTGTTTTTCTCTTTCTGACTTACTTCACTCTGTATGACAGTCTCTAGGTCCATCCACCTCACTACAAATAACTCAATTTTGTTTCTTTTTATGGCTGAGTAATATTCCATTGTATATATGTGCCACATCTTCTTTATCCATTCATCTGTTGTTGGACACTTAGGTTGCTTCCATGTCCTGGCTATTGTAAATAGAGCTGCAGTGAACATTATGGTACATGACTCTTTTGGAATTACGGTTTTCTCAGGGTATATGCCCAGTAGTGGGATTGCTGGGTCATATGGTAGTTCTATTTTCAGTTTTTTAAGGAACCTCTATACTGTTCTACATAGTGGCTGTATCAATTTACATTCCCACCAACAGTGCAAGAGGGTTCCCTTTTCCCCTCACCCTCTCCAGCATTTATTGTTTGTAGATTTTTTTTTTTTTTTTTTTTTTTTTTTTTGCGGTACGCGGGCCTCTCACTGCTGTGGCCTCTCCCGTTGCGGAGCAACAGGCTCCGGACGCGCAGGCTCAGCGGCCATGGCTCACGGGCCCAGCCGCTCCGCGGCATGTGGGATCTTCCCGGACTGGGGCACGAACCCGTGTCCCCTGCATTGGCAGGCGGACTCTCGACCACTGCGCCACCAGGGAAGCCCTGTTTGTAGATTTTTTGATGATAGCTATTCTGACTGGTGTGAGGTGATACCTCATTGTAGTTTTGACTTGCATTTCTCTAATAATTAGTCATGTTGAGCATCCTTTCATATGTTTGTTGACAATCTGCATATCTTCTTTGGAGAAATGTCTATTTAGGTCTTCTGCCCATTTTTGGATTGGGTTGTTTATTTAATATTGAGGTGCATGAGCTCCATGTATAAATTGGAGATTAATCCTTTGTCAGTTGCTTCATTTGCAAATATTTTCTCCCATTCTGAGGGTTGTCTTTTCATCTTGTTTATGGTTTCCTTTGCTGTGCAAAAGCTTTTGTTTCATTAGATCCCATTTTTATATTTTTGTTTTCATTTACATTCCTCTAGAAAGTGGGTACAAAACGACCTTGCTGTGATTTATGTCATAGAGTGTTCTGCCTATGTTTTCTTCTAAGAGTTTGATAGTGTTTGGCCTTATATTTAGGTCTTTAATTCACTTTGAGTTTATTTTTGTGTATGGTGTTAAGGACTGTTCTACTTTCATTCTTTTACATGCAGCTGTCCAGTTTCCCCAGAACCACTTATTGAAGAGGCTGTCTTTTCTCCACTGTATGTTCTTGCCACCTTTATCAAAGATAAGGTGACCATATGCATGTGGGTTTATCTCTGCGCTTTCTATCCTGTTCCATCGATATATATTTCTGTTTTTGTGCCAGTACCATACTGTCTTGATTACTGTAGCTTTGTAGTATACTCTGAAGTCTGAGAGCCTGATTCTTCCACCTCCATTTTTCATTCTCAAGATTGTTTTGGTTATTTGGGGTCTTTTGTGTTTCCATACAAATTGTGTAATGTTTTGTTCTAGTTCTGTGAAAAATGCCATTGGTAGTTGGATAGGGATTGCATTGAATTTGTAGAGTGCTTTGCGTAGTATAGTCATTTTCACAATGTTGATTTTTCCAGTCCAAGAACATGGTATATCTCTCCCTCTGTTTGTATCATCTTTAATTTCTTTCATTATGGTCTTATAGTTTTCTGCCCACAGGTATTTTGTCTCCTTAGGTAGGTTTATTCCTAGGTATTTTATTCTTTTTGTTGCAATGGTAAATGGGAGTGTTTCCTTAATTTCTCTTTCGGATTGTTCATCATCAGTGTATAGGAATTCAAGAGATTTCTGTGCATTGATTTTGTATCCTGCTACTTTACCAAATACATTGATTACCTCTAGTAGTTTTCTGGTAGCATCTTTAGGAATCTCTATATATAGTATCATGTCATCTGCCAAGAATAATGGTTTTACTTCTTCTTTTCTGATTTGGATTCCTTTTTCTTCTCTGATTGATGTGGTTAAAACTTCCAAAACTATGTTGAATAATAGTCGTGAGAGTGGGCAACCTTGTCTTCTTCCTCATCTTAGTGGAAATGTTTTTCACCAATGAGAACCACATTGGCTTTGGGATTGTCATATATGGCCTTTATTATGTTGAGGTAATTCCCTCTATGCCTATTTTATGGAGAGTTTTTATCATAAAGGGGTGTTGAATTTTGTCAAAAGCTTTTTCTGCATTTATTGAGATTATCATATGGTTTTTAACCTTCAATTTGTTAATATGGTGTATCACATTAATTGTTTTGCCTATATTGAATACTTGCATCCCTGCCATAAACCCCACTTGACTGTGGTGCATGATCCTTTTACTGTGCTGTTGGATTCTGTTTGCTAGTATTTTGTTGAGGATATTTGCATCTCTGTTCATCAGTGATATTGACCTGTAGTTTTCTTTTTTTGTGACATCTTTGTCTGGTTTTGGTATCAGGGTGATGGTGGCCTTATAGAATGAGTTTGGGAGTGTTCTTCCCTCTGCTGTATTTTGGAAGAGTTTGAGAAGGATAGGTGTTAGATCTTCTGTAATTGTTTGGTAGAATTCACCTGTGAAGCCATCTGGTCCTGGGCTTTTGTTGGTTAGAAGATTTTTAATCACAATTTCAATTTCAGTGTTTGTGATTGGTCTGTTCATGTTTTCTATTTCTTCCTGGTTCAGTCTTGGAGGGTTGTGCTTTTCTAAGAATTTGTCCATTTCTTCCAGGTTGTCCATTTTATTGGCATATAGTTGAGAGTTCATGTGGTAAGGGACCCCAGCATGAGAAGAATAAGCTGGCTCTATGATCCCTACTGCACCAGAGAAGGAAATCTCACAGAGTACCTGAAACACAAGCCAAGTGATCTGCTTGAGGCTCAAAGCTTTATTATAGTTTGAATGAGCATTTTTCATGATTCCCTCAACCAACTTTGCTTCTGAATATCGAGTTGTGCTCTGATGAGACTAGTTGGGCACTAAGGACAAGAGTGTAAGGGGAAGGGGCGGGAGAGGATACAGCACAGGGATTTGCATGAACAGCCTCTTTTGTTTAATAGAAAGGTATGTTCTCAAAGGATACAGACAACACTCAAACCTCAGCCCCCAATATTAAAGAATGCCCTGTGGGCCCTGAGCTGGAGAAGCACACAGGGTTCAAGTCAATGCTTGACTGCTTCTGGGCTGAGCTGCCAGAGGCCAGGGAACAATGCTCATTCCTAGGACTGCACTGAGGAGGCTGTTGGCTCAGGCAAATGGGGGAGAGAGGAAGGAGGCAAGTGCTGAGAAGGAAGATTTGCCGTGGACGGAGGAAGGGCTGACCGGACCCTAAAGAGGGAGAGTTAGATACCATCTGGTGTCCAGTTTCAGCTCCTGCCAGATGGCATGGCCCCACCAGGAACGCCATGAAGCTGCTGACTCTTCCTGGACTCCCCAGTGAACACTGGGGGTCAACATTGGAGGGACCAGGGAACCAGACACACGGGAGT
This sequence comes from Phocoena sinus, assembly GCF_008692025.1. Lineage (NCBI taxonomy): Eukaryota > Metazoa > Chordata > Mammalia > Artiodactyla > Phocoenidae > Phocoena > Phocoena sinus. Next base: position 11,117,124 of record NC_045766.1, on the reverse strand, counting down.
GTTGATTCAGGACTGTGTCATTTATAACAAGTCACTTCACCTCAGAGCTTCCCTCACTTTCTCTGGGAAATGTATTATTGTGGTTAACTTGTAGGATTAGTATGAGGATCAGCCCCAAATTCCTCAGACTTTAACATTCATGGAAACCTTCTGGGGATCTTATTAAAAATGCAGAGCCTGATGGATTAGATCAGGGAGAAAGCTTAAGATTTGGCATTTCTCACAAACCTGGGTGAGGCTGATATGCTGCTGGTCCCAGGACCACATTTTGAGGAGTGAGAGGTGAAGATGACAAGGCATGAAAAGCACATAGCATGGTGGCTGGAACTTCATAGGCGCTGTAAATAAATGGAAGCTTTCTGATTTAATATAGAGTTACTGGGAAAATGCACATTCCTGATGACCTTGAGGAGATAGCAATAACCATGGCCTGCATCGCGTATACACAGAAAGTGTCAGACGTCCCTGTGGACACTACTTCCTACAGCTCTCACAGCAAACCTGTGAGTTTATCCCCATTTTACAGGTGACTAAATTGAGGCACCAGTGCCAAATGACATGTCCAGATTACACAATGGACAAAGCCAGAGTTTGAAGCCTCATTGCCTAATTCCTTCCCTCACTACTAATCCTCACTCTAGGGTGGTAACAATCTAATCGAAAACAGCAGCCCACAAGGCCTCAGCAGCGAGTCATCCATGGCCTCTGAAAGGGGTGTCTGGACAACCCAACACTTCCTTCAAAAAAAAAAATGAATGTCCTCCTGCAACTTTTCTGAATTCTAAAATTATGCCAATTTTTAAAAAATTACTCCTCCCCTAATCCCATTGGCCTTCCTCTTAATATTTTCATCTGCTAAAGCTAATTGTTTTTTTCTGCATGATAGAAAGTATTCCATTCTTGGGATTTTTTTTTTTTTAAGAGCAGTACACAGAAATAGAAATAGGGCCAGTTCGTAAGTCTCTCTCATAGTGTTCTTGTATAGATAAAATTAATTAATACGTGGAAAAAGCTTAGAACTTCTCAACTATCTTCTTTTCCTGTTTTTGACTTTGAATTAAAATCTCATTGTGAATGGGGATTCCAGACCTTGAGCAAGTTTTTTAACTTCTCTGGGCCTCAGTTTCATCATCTGAAAAATGGACCCATAATAATAGTTATCTGTTTGAGTTGTTGTAAGGATTAAATGAATCAATAAGTGGGAAGATCTCAGAATAGCATCTGGATCAATAAATGTGAGCTATTTTCCTAGCTATTGTTTCAAAGGAACAAGTGCTAGATTTTTTATAAAGAAAAATGAAATTCGAAATGAGGCAAACAAATTGCATTTTCCCTATAATCCTCCACTTTTTGACCTTAAAAAAGAGGGGCACATTAAGTCTTATGTTTTGAGACATAAGGCAATTAGACAGTTCTTAATGGGATTAGGCAAGAATCGTCCAAATGCTATAATATTGCTTTATTTAGGGCTGAGGTTGGTTCAATGGATGGTTTAAGAAATCTTTCCAATATGCCCCATAACTTCCAAGCATGTTTAAATGGACGAGAAATTAGGCATCTGTTTATACAATCATTTCAAATTGAACAACCATCATTTTTCTAGAAGTATGGGGGTGTTGTTCTGAAAAATAAAATAACATAGAGGTGAAAGACAAAAGCCCCACAGATTGTCAAAGGGAGCCCTCAAGCAGATAATTCAGAAGGAAAATTACAGGACATTCCCACTCTCCTAACTGGATTCCACTAAGGATAAAGCACAGAGTAGGGAAGGTTATGAGATGCAATATGCCCAGTTGTGAAGAAATGAGGATTTGTTGAAAGTCTCTGAGGATGGGGTTATCGTTTTTATGGTTTCTCTCCTTGCCAATGTCACCAGAACTGAGGTCATTCACTACATCTGAGCTGGCAAGTACCATTTAACAACTTTCTAAATTGTTAAATTGAAGGAACAGACTCATCCCGCAGCATCTTGGGGCAAGAATATGTCTAAGAAATGAAGAGAAGAGCAGAAAGAAAGGACAGAACTGAGATGCAAGTACCTTTAAGCTGGCAGTTTCTTCTCACACACTATGTCATTCTTTCACTCTCACCTAAAGCAGCTGAGAGGGCCAGAACATCTTGACAAAGGACCATCCAGATGCTGTCTGCCCATGATCCCCTCTCAGAGAGCAGCACTGATGAACAATGGGGTGGGGTTAATCATAATTGTACCCTGAGTATCACTCTCCAAATGTTAGGGAAATGCCTTTTAAAAAGTAGATAATTACACCTGGATAGGAGCCTTAAATAACATCAAGTTGTGACACTCTCTCCATTTTAGAGCTGAGCAAAATGAGACTCAGAAAGACAAAGAGACTTTTTCTACAGCACCTTGTTATTGATGAAAGAGCCAAAGACAAAAGTTCCATCTCTAATTTAAACTGTTATGTATTTGAAACAAAAGCAAAAATAAACAAATGGGACTACATTAAACTAAAAAGCTTTTGCACAGTGAAGGAAAGAAACCATCAACAAAAAGAAAAGGCAGCCTACTGAATGGGAGAAGATATTTGCAAACCGTATATCCAGTAAGTATAGAAAGAACTCATACAACTCAACATCAAAAAGCAAACAAACAACCCAATTACAAAATGGGCAGAGGAGCTGAATATTTTTCCAAAGACATACAGATGACATTGGATACATGAAAAGATGCTCAACATCACTAACCATCAGGGAAATCAAAACCACAATGAGATATAACCTCATACCTGTCAGAATGTCTATCATCAAAAAGAGAACAAATAGATATGGGAACATATGTATATGTATAACTGATTCACTTTGTTATAAAGCAGAAACTAACACACCATTGTAAAGCAATCATACTCCAATAAAGATGTTAAAAAAAAACCCACAACATTGTAAATCAAATACCCTTGAAAATATTTTTTAAATGCAAAAAATTTTTTTAATTAATTTCATTGTGTGTGTGTACCACAGGTTCAATATATAAATTATGTCAAATTGATTACATTGTTTTTCAAAATAAAGAATTTTTGATAGTTAAAAAAAAAGAGAGAGAACAAATAACAAGTGTTTGTGAGAATGTGGAGAAAAGGGAACCCTCATGCACTGTTGGTGGGAGTGTAAATTGGTGCAGCCACTGTGGAAAACTGTATAGCAGTTCCTCAAAAATTAAAAATAGAACTACCATATGATCCAGCAATTTCACTTCTGGGTATTTACCCAAAGAAAACAAAACACAGATTCAAAAAGATATATGCACACTTATGTTCATGGCAGGATTATTTACAACAGCTACAAAATGGAAGCAACCTAAGTGTCCTTCAATAGATCAATGGGTAAAGAAGATGTTATATATATATATATATATATATATATATATATATATATACACACACACACACACACATAAATATATACATATATAGAGATGTGTGTATACACACACACACAATGGAATATTACTTAGCCACAAAGAGAATGAAGTCTTGCCATTTGTGACAACATGGATGGACCTAAAGGGTATTATGCTAAGTGAAATTAGTCAGAATGGAGAAAGAAAACTACCATATGATTTCACTCATGTGTGGAATCTAAGAAACAAAAAAAATGAACAAACGTAAAACAGAAACAGACTCATAGATACAGAGAACAAACTGGTGGTTGCCAGAGGGAGGAGCGTGGGTGGATGAGAGAAATAGGTGAGGGAGGTTAAGAGTACAAAATTCTGGGCTTCCCTGGTGGCGCAGTGGTTAAGGATCCACCTGCCAATACAGGGTACATGGGTTCGAGCCCTGGTCCGGGAAGATCCCACATGCTGCAGAGCAACTAAGTTCCTGCGCCACAACTACTGAGCCTGTGCTCTAGAGCCTGCGAGCCACAACTACTGAAGCCTGCATGCCTAGAGCCCATGCTCCACAACAAGAGAAGCCACTGCAATGAGAAGCCCGTGCACCACAATGAAGAGTAGCCCCCGCTCACCACAACTAGAGAAAGTCCATGCACAGCAAAGAAGACCCAATGCAGCCAAAAATAAATAAATAAAATAAATAAATTTATAAAAATAAAAAAAGAGGTACAAAATTCCTGTTACAAAATGTATGAGTCACAGCTATAAAATGTACAGTGTGGGGAATATAGTCAATAACTATGTAATATCTTTGTACGGTGACATATCATAACTAGACTTATTATGGTGACCATTTTGTATGTATAAAAATATCAAATCACTATGCTGTACACACCTGAAACTAATAAAATATTATGTCAATTATACTTCAATAAAAATAAAAAAAAATAAAGTGTGACTTGTTTCACCCTGCCTTTACTAATCCACTGAGAGTTGCCACCATCCTCCAACTCATCCCTGTCCAGACACCCCGGGAGGCAAGAGGGATTAACAGGGAACAAGGGACTCACCCTCTGCATCTTAACTTTATTTCTGAAAACTCAAGATATTTTGTCCATCCTTCCCAACAGTTCACAAGCTGTCATGATCTTACCTATTGATCTTAGAAGCATATTCACAGCTGTGTCAACAAAATCTCTCACCTAACACTCGCGCTACACACCCAACCTTCAGAGAAAATTAAATGGTCTAACACAGCTGAATTCCTTAGCTCTTAGGCTGAACCATATGACACTTCCGTTTTTGCAGATCAGAAACGGTTGAATATTGGCAATGGAATGTAGCTCAGTCTGATATTCATCAGCATCCTGAAATCACTTAAAAAGGAAATTGCCTTTCATTCTGATAAATCATCCCAGATGTTCCATGAGAATGTGTTACATGGGTTTCAGTTAGAAAAGTAAAGTCTAGAGAATAGATCAATAAATACATTGTGGTACACATAGAAAACAAACTTATGGTTACCAAAGGGAAAAGGAGAGAGGGATAAATTAGGAGTTTGGGATTAACAGATACATACTGCCATATATAAAATAGGTAACCAACAAAGATCTACTGTATAACACAGGGAACTATATTCAATATCTTGTAATAACCTATAATGGAAAAGAATCTGAAAAAGAGTATATATATATCTGAATCACTGCGCTGTATACCTGAAACTAACACAAAATTGTAAATCAACTATACTTCAATTTTAAAAAATAAAAATAAATTATGGTATATACACACACTAGAATACTTCAGAAAAGCAGTTAAAAAATTACTCATATAAACAACATGGATGAACAAACGAACAGACATTGAGTGAAAGAAGCCAGATATAAAGAGTACATTCTGTAGGATTCACATTGCACCAAGGCTCAGAACAGGTGACGGAAGCCGGAAAGGTCGTACTAGAAAACGTATAGAATGGCAAAAGTATTCAATATCTCGAACCATGTCTAGGTCACAGCGCTTTAAACATATACAAAAATCCATCTAGCTGTATCCTTAAAATCAGTGCCTCTTACCCACTTTGTATATGGATGTGGATTTTATACCCCAAATAAAAAAGAGGAGAGAAAATTACAGTCTGTGGACCCCCATGATACAGGTTAGCCTAGAGTGGTTAAGCACAGGCTGTGAAGGCAGATAAAATTGGTCTGCCCCCAACAGATACTTGATCTTTGATGATATACTTAACCTCTCTCTAAGCCTCAGTATTCTTATCTCTGAAATGGAGATCACAATGACATTTACCTTATACAGTTTGGGGGATAATTCAATAAGACAGTGTTTAAAAGGCACATGGCACAGAGGCTCAAGGATGGCCAGCAGGTACCAGCAGTAGCACTGGTAGCAGAGTCTGTAATGAGACATCCCCCCAACCCCGCACCTGCCCCCTCCCACGCATATACTTCAGTTTCTGGAGAATTCTTCCCCTGACCAGCTCTCACTCCTCACGTGCTCCTTGGCGGAGGAGCAGGAACCAGGCACTAACCCCCAGAACCCGGTGCAGCCGCGGTCCCCCACTTACCAGTAGGGCGTCTGGGAGGTTGTGGTCCTCTGTGAAGGTGATGACCGCAGAGGTGATGTCCAGCGCACTGAGCTCTGGCGTGGCTGTGCTGATGGAACCTGCATCCTGGATCCAGCCCGCCTGGAAGAGCACGGCCACCTTCCTCAGGAGGCGGTCCGCGCGCGCGCGCTTGAATACATGTCTCACCACAAACCTCATGGAGTCCCCAAGGTTCCTGCTGCTAGAGGACCCTGCCAGGGCGAGTCCCCTGACCTCCTGCAGGAGCGCGGGCCTCCCCTTATGGTCGGAGAAGCGAACCACGTAATCTGTTTTGCTGTCGTAGGAGACGATGGCCCCCCGGGCACCCGTGGGGCAGTTACTCCCATTGATTTCCGTCTTCATCAACAGAGGTAGTAAAATGCCTCTCATCCTCTCGAAATCCAACTGGGAGACGTCATTTCACACGTCCAAGACGAAGACCACCTCGGTCGGGAACACTGGGCATTCGGAAACACCTAGACACGTGGATACACAGATTTAGGATTGTCTGTAATGTCTGTAAACGGATGAAGGTTGGGAATAAGAAGAAATGTTATTTACCTGAACAGGCTAGAAGGGAAACGATTTTGGAGAGAAAAGACGTTGTTAGTTGACATAGACGAAGCCACGTTTGCCAGCTTCAGTATGAAAACCATCTCCTCTGAGAAATTCAAGCCTCTCCGAGTTCTGCCTGAGTGTGGCAGAGAGACCTCACCTTGCTCTCCAATATCTGCTCTCCCTTTTTTCCATGGTAACAGAAACCCAGTCTCTGGCTGCGTATATGGCTGCCTGGAACAAAGGGTACATTTCCCAGTGGGGTAGCATCTTACTAAGCTCTGGATAACAGAATTAGAACCATGGGAGGTACAACCTTGAAAAAGTATCCTCCTTTCCTTTACCTGCTGGCTGAAGCTTGATAGACATCTTGGACCATGAGGTGATTTCGGAAACAGTATCCCCACCCCAGTGGCAGTGCAGGAAAATATAAAGAGGCTGCATCCCTAGGCACACATCCCTAGGCACCATGGTGCTCCATCATCCCGGGACTGGCTACCTCCAGGCTGATTTGAGGACTATGTTGGTGTCCCTGCATTTGAGCACTGAGTCACACTGTACTGAACTTAAATCTAATACACTTAGCTACTCAGAAACTATATATACACACACATATGCATACACACATATCTTAAATTCTATATAATAAAATATAGTAATATTCGTAATTAATTATTAATATTATTATTATTAATTATTGTATTGTTGGTTATTAATATGTTTATTAATGTTAGTAATAATATTAATTGTATATTGCATATATTATGTATAAGTGTATATACACAAGCAATATATTTTCATGGAAAATACTAGAAAACAGTATATTAAAATTACCCTTAATTTATCATATATATGTGTATATATGTATATCTACCATTTGTTTTATTTCATTTTATAAGACTTGGAGCTTAGGATATGCTCTATTCTGAATCTTTTTTCACTTTATGATATTCCTTCCATCAGTAAATTTAGAGCAGTATCATCTGGTCTCCTATGATGTCTCATGATTTCTTCTGCCAACATCCCTTTGTGATGAGAATACTTGAACTTGTATCTGTTCATTTCTGTCCAATTACAGCTCCAAATAGGTCTACAATTATGACTTTTGATATGTATTGTCCAATGACTCTTCAGAAAAATTGTGCCAATTGACATGCCTACATTTCTCAACTCTGGATAGGGATTTTTTTTCCTCATCTTAAAAAAATTTCCAATTTGAAACAAAAAAAAATCTTATTGTAATTTGTATTCTTTGACTTCTTGTGAGGTCAAACATTTTTACAGGTTTATTGTATGTTTTTCTTTTCTGAATCCTCCATTCATGTTTTTGGCCCGTTTTCAATCTAAAAGAGTTTTTTACACTTAGGTTTAGCAAATATGAAATATCTGTGTTTGTAGATGAAAATGATTGAGTAGCAGTGATTTTATATATTTCAACATGATAGAGTAAAGAAGCTAGGGCCTTTCCCTGGGTTCATTGCTTATATTGCATATATTTTCCCCATTTTTCTGTTTGTTTTTGACTTTACAGTGCTCCTGAATGTAAAAGAGGTTTAACTTTTAACTCTGAAACTCTTTTCCTTTGTGGTCAAGGTGATGGTATTATTCTTTATGATTTTTAGGAAAAAAAATTCCAGAATCTCCCTGAACAGCAACTGGATGGGAATGGACAGAATATGGGAGAGTCAGCATAATAGTGGTGGGATGATTGTGGAGAAAACCCAAACTAAACAATTTGCCAAGTCAATGTTCACTGCCTATTGCCAGTAAGTGGAGAAATGTGTATATTATAGGATGCAAATATCCTGGAGTACATTGAAGACAAAGAATTACAATCTGGGAATGTGACAAAGCATTACTTAAGATTTGATGATTCACAGTTCCATTTTTAAAACACAAATGTTAATTTTAAAAGACCCATTTCTTACTGAAGGCTCACTGTTGATTCCTCTTGTTTAAATGGATGAAATAAAAGAACAGAGCTTCTCTTTGCCTGTTTTGTGATAAGAAGCACCAAGATGTGCAGGTGTGCAATTATCATTGCATTGCATGAGGTGCCAATTGTAGAGGACTTTTTCTTCACTGGTGAGATGGCATGCCTTTCATCCACTTCATTTCTTTTAATTTAATTTTATTTTACTGAAGTATAGTTGATTTATAATATCGTGTTAGTTTCACGTGTACAGCAAACTGATTAGTTATACACATATATGTATCATACATTCTTTTACAGATTTTTTTCCCTTATAGGTTATTACAAAATATTGAGTATAGTTCCCTGTGCTATACAGTAGGTCCTTGTTGGTTATCTATTTTATGTATAGTAGTATGTATATGTTAATCCCAAACTCCTAATTTGTTCCTCTCCCCTTTCCCTTTTGGTAACCATAAGTTTGTCTTCTATGTCTGTGGGTCTATTTCTGTTTTATAAATAAGTTCATTTGTAACTTTTTTAGATTCCACATACAAGTGATATCATATGAGATTTGTCTTTCTCTATCTGACTTACTTAGCATGATAATCTCTAGGTCCATCCATGTTGCTGCAAATGGCATTATTTCATTTTTTTTTAATGGCTGACTAGTATCCCATTGTGTATATGTACCACATCTCTGTCCATTCATCTGTCGATGGACATTTAGTTTGCTTCCAGGTCTTGGCTATTGTAAATAGTGCTGCAATGAACATTGTGGTGCATGTATCTTTTTAAATTACGGTTTTCTCCAGATGTATGCCCAGGAGAGGGATTGCAGGATTGTATGGTAGCTCTGTTTTTAGTTTTTTGAGGAACCTCCATACTGTTCTCCATATCATCCACTTCACTTCTGAGACCACGTTGGGGAAGATTACTTACCCAGTGGGGACTGAGCTGTATATGTTAAATTATAAGAGCTTCCCATGATGGACCATGGCACCTCCAAACCCCAGGTGACTTATGTTCTCAGTGCATGATCCATTCCCACTTCACACCCCTGGCTCCTTTCTAGCCTTTCCCAACAACTTACAGCAAATTTCATGACCAAAATTGATGATTTCACAAGGCTGTTAGAAAAATGGAGAAAGAAAGGAAAGAGTACTTAATTTGAAGCATATTCCTCCTCACCGTCATGACTTAGAAATGTCGTATGGATGTTATCCCAGCTTATCTGAAGCTTTTTAATCCACAACAGAAAACCTCAAAGTTATTACAACAGATGGAACTTTCCAGAAGTTATATTTCTGGATCCAGTGGATATTTTTAAACTATTTTATATACAATATACTGCCCATACTATTAGAGATAGGTAGATAAGGGGAACGCTTCTTTTTTAAAAAAAAATCTGCCTCACAAAGGAATGGAATCAAATCTGATTTTGAAGAAGTTTAATTCCAGGAATGTCAGCACAGAAGGCAGAAAAATGCCTTAAATTCTTGGATCTCTACCTTAGCGATTTCTGTAACATTTCTTTAGAATGACAGGCAAGATATTCTACCCCCAACACCTCCCCTAGAATTGTTTCATTCCTTTGATCCCTTCCTCTCTGTTCTGTTCTCCCCTTGACCCCATCACTTCCTGCTCCTCAGTTGCCCCACGTCCTTCCCTACCCTCCCCTCAATAGTATTTTTGTACTTGGGTGATGAAAAATCATCATAAGACTGAGATCATTTTCAGGTGTGCCATAAGACACAGTGGCCTGTACTATACTATGTGTTGGCTTATGAATACTTTACAAGCAATTTTTGAACATTACAAAAAGCCTTTCCCCCCCCCCACCTCCACTGGGGTAGTAACCTCAAAGTCTTTCCTTTCATGCCAACTGGTATTTCTCAAAAACATCCAGATTTAAAATATTATTTTACTCTTGAAAATATTTAAAATATTGTTTAAATATTTAAAATATTATTCTACTCCTTTTATTTGATTTGGTTACAACCTACCAGAGTAAAGTCTATAAACTTAAAGTACTAAGAGAACTTACAAGAGGAGAAACTAAAGAATCTTTACAGATTTCTATTTTGTGAAAGTGGAAAGTTTTGTGTTTTAAAATTTACAATTAAAATCTTCACACCAGGGCTTCCCTGGTGGCGCAGTGGTTGAGGGTCTGCCTGCCGATGCAGGGGACACGGGTTCGTGCCCCGGTCCGGGAAGATCCCACATGCTGCAGAGTGGCTGGGCCCATGAGCCGTGGCCGGTGAGCCTGCGCGTCCGGAGCCTGTGCTCCGCAACGGGAGAGGCCACAGCAGTGAGAGGCCCGCGTACCACCAAAAAAAAAAAAACTAAAAAAAAAAAAAAAAAAAAAAAATCTTCACACCAGCAGAAACAACAGATTCTGTAACTATTTCAGATATTGGAATAATCAGATAGAAAATATAAAATAACTACGTTTTGTATGTCTGAAGAAATAAAAGATATCCTTGAAAATATTTTTAAAAATTTTCACCTACCATCATATCTATCACACCTTTGGGGCCCTTGATGCCCTGGAAAGAACAGAAATGGGTTTCACATGCAAGATTCTGGAAGTTCAACACATTATTCTGAAGAGTTGGCAAGAGAGTTTGAGAAAGCTCACCATGCTACAGAGACCTCCTTCTGCCTTGCTCCTGGGCCTGAAGTTCTGTCTGACTCCTTAAGGAAGGAGGTCAGAGTGTCTAGGAGATGTATCCCAGACCTCAGAGTCCAGGGTGCCCAGGGAGATGCTACAGAAAGACTCTTAGGAGACCAGGTTATTTTGAGACTAAGCTACAGATTTTTTTGGTTTTTTGTTTTTTGGGTTTGTTTTTTTTAATTAATTAATTTTTTTATTTTATTTTTGGCTGTGTTGGGTCTTCGTTGCTGCACACAGGCTTTCTCTAGTTGCAGCGAGCGGGAGATAATCTTCATTGCACTGCGCAGGCTTCTCATTGCGGTGGCTTCTCTTGTTGCGGAGCACAGACTCTAGGCGCATGGACTTCAGTAGTTGTGGCTTGCAGGCTCTAGAGCACAAGCTCAGTAGTTGTGGCACATGGGCTTAGTTGCTCTACAGCATGTGGGATCTTCCTGGACCAGGACTCAAACCAGTGTCCCCTGCATTGGCAGGCGGATTCTTTTTAATTTTTTTATAGTTGTGTGTGAACTTTTTTTTAAATTTATTTATCTTATTTATTTATTATTTTTGGCTGTATTATTTTTGGCTGCATTGGGTCTTCATTGCTGCACACAGGCTTTCTCTAGTTGCAACGAGAGGGGGCTACTCTTCGCTGTGGTGCCGGGGTTTCTCATTGTGGTGGCTTCTCTTGTTGTGGAGCACAGACTCTAGGTGCACAGGCTTCAGTAGTTGTGGCTCGCGAGCTCTAGAGTGCAGGGTCAGTAGTTGTGGCACACGGGCTTAGTTGCTCCACAGCATGTGGGATCTTCCTGCACCAGAGCTCGAATCCATGTACCCTGAATTGGCAGGCAGATTCTCAACCACTGTGCCACCAAGGAAGCCCCAAGCCACAGTTTAGGATCAAATTCAGGAAAAGGCCATTCAAGATCCCAGGACCACTTATAGGCAGTTCTAAAGTGGACCCCTGTCCTCCCCTACCTCTTCTCCTCAGGCCTCCCACCACCGCCCTATCTATTCCCTAGCATTACACAAGTCTTCCCTGGAGCCCTTCACAACAGATCCGCCTGACTCCAGCCACTCTGGGAGTCTGGAGAACCTCGTGCTTATTTGTACTCTACGAGGCAGTCATTTGTGACTTCCTGCAGCTCACTATAATCTCCTCAGCCTTTGTTTCTTTATCTGTAAAATGGGCATGGTGGTCCTTCTTCTTTTAAGATTTTTGTGCATCTCTCCAGCAAACCCTAAACTGCAGTGAAACCACCTGGTTCAACCCGCAGCTGACTCACTGCACCTTCCTTCACGGATGATGGCCTCATCTCTTAAGACAGGCATGGGGCAAAACGACAACCACCTCTAGTCTTTCCTTTCATACCAAATGACCTTCCAAGGAATTTTACAAATATCTGTGGGCTCGCAACATTGTCAGTGTGGATAAGATTATATAAATGTCAGATTTTGTTAGGATTTCTTTCTGGTTTTTGCAGAAATGTTGCCGCTCATCTTGTTTACACTGATAAACGCACTTTCCAGTGAGCTTTACGTATTGTTTTATGTTTTTAGACAGATCCATGAATCTGCAGCCACTCCATATCTTCCCCATGTTCAAGTCAAAATATCTATATTTAATAAATACTATACTGTGTAAGAACTTGAAGCTAATGTCCTCCAAAGTGAATTTGGCACATTCCCTATATAGCTCCTCCTGTGCATTTTAAATGTTTGTTTCTTCTTAGAGATGTCTCATCAAATCCTTATTCAATTTTACACAAAGGTTGAAAATAAAAGAAAGGAGAAATCCATGTTACCACTGGTCCTGGAGGGCCTGGGTCACCTGGAGTTCCAACGAATCCAGGAAATCCAGCATTACCCCAAAAATGACCAAACCAAAGGGATAAGCTTCCCCCTTGAACACGACTTGATTAAAACCAATAGACCCACCTTGAGATTCCAAATTGTCATTATATCTGAGTCTAATGAGTCTGCTATGGACCAGTTAGTTCATGAACCGTCATCAGTAGAGTGAGACATGGAGACTGGGCGGTGGGGGGGATGGGGAGGTCTTTGTGGGAACCATCTAAGTCCCCCCCATACATACCTAACCCCAGCCAACATGTGTAAATTCACACAAACACTTAAAGTATGTCTTGATATTCAGCTGAGGCTCCAGGTCATATAATTAAATGAATGCAGGAAATGTGTATTGAAGGTCAGGCATCAGGAGAAAGGAATCTTCTGGTCTTCAGTGTCTCAGAAAAGGTCTATGCTGACCATGGACTCACTGCTTATCTGACAGGGATTTGAACTGACACAGCATTATCTGCGTATAATTGACACTTTATCTTTTTTTAATTTTAAAACAAGAGAGAGAAGTTTAGCTGAGCAGGGTAATATTAGCCAGTAGCAAGCCAAGTTAGACATAGTTCAAATTTTCCTTTATGTCCTTGCCAGTTTATGAAAATACCAGTTATGGGGTGCCCAGACAATATACATTCTCTTTCCGTTCCTCTCTTCTACATTGAACACTAGTCCATGTTCTTTTCCCAGAAGGCCTTGCCCTCTAATGTATATCAACTAAATACTACCAAGTTGTTAGGTATCCACAGGGTTACTCTTTCCAAAAAGAGATGGTAGTGATTGTGGCTCTTCAATACTGAATCTTCTGAACCTGAAGGAATGGGTTTTATTGGTAGACTCTATAAAGCACAGAGAAAAACTTGACTCCAAGTCCACCAAGATGGCAGCCACATTCTTGAGAGTTTAGTCCTAGAATAGCTAAGAGAAAGTAAAAGCTTGGAAGAATCTTAAAGAAACAGTAATATTTGCCCTGCAGCTAAACCAATACTTTTTCAAATGATGTCTAGATTTACCAAAGACAGAAGTGTCTCCAAACTTGTTCTTTAAAAGGTTGATATTACATAACTGAAACTCCAACTTGAATTTTCTGTTGTTATGGTTTGGTGAGCTGCATTTGCATTCAGAAGATAAATGATAATGGGACTAAGTGGGGAGTGACCAGGAAGGTGTAGAATATTCTGACGAGCACATGGGCTTCCTGCTAAGAAGTCCATTAACCCAGTGGAAGTATAGTCCTGTGAGTAGACTGTCATGATGTGGGCCTCTATAGATCTGGGGAAATTCCTTTGGTTCTTACCCTCTTCCCTCTGATTCCCTTTGCCCCCTTCTCTCCTTGGTGGCCCAGGTCACCATCTTCTCCCTTAATAGAATCAAAAGTAGAACGATGAGTGTAAAGAAAAATAAGTACAAATAAATGACACATGCTGCATACCAGATGTCAGGCCCTAAAAGATATCTTCTTACTTGTGCGCCAGGGTAGCCAGGAAATCCAGGTTCCCCCTAGTTTCAGAAATGAGATAAGGTCTTGTTTAGTGTCATGTGATTAAGTCTTTCTTTGGCATTCCTTGGGGGAAAAAGAAGATACTATAATTTTGAGAAAACAAACTCAAAACAGGTGCCAGAAAAAACAACTATCGCAAAGGCTGTTATCTTAAGCTACTCCCAAGTGGCCGTATTTTATTTCTATAATTCAATACAAAGCAACATGCAAGTGATTTTTACAAATTCTTCCTCCCTTCTTGATATATTGTGTAATAAAACTTTCTTCTTGTGCATTTTTATTTATCTATCAGTTTAAATAACCAGAGATATGATCCAATTGAAACCAAGGGAAGGGCCACCAAATTGACTGCTAGGAAGCAGATGATCATTGCCAGACCAAAGACATACTACCAAGCAAGTATTCATTCAAGAAGTATTTATTTAGCACCTACTGTGTGCCAGGCATGTCTCTAGGTGTTGGGAATTCCATGGTGAACAGAACAAAGACCCTGCTGTCAAGGAACTTACCTGCTAGTGAGAAAGAGATGTAAAGTCTGCCAGGGTAAGATCAATGCTATTCCAGAAAAAGGATTAAGAAATAAAGAATGTAAGGGTGAGGGGTTAGCTATTTTATATAAGGGGGTCAGGCAAAACCATTTTGTAAAGGTAGCATTTGGGTAAAGACCAGCCTGAATTCAGGAAGCAAGCCAAGCAGATGTGTGGAAGTAGAGCATCCCAGGCAGAGGAAAGAGTATGTGAAAACCATAAACAAGGGTATGAATGTGTGCTGTGTTTGGCCAACAATGAAGCAGAATAATGGGATGGGGAGGGGCAGTTATGTAAAATCTTGTGGGCCACATAACAGTGGGGTTAACTCTGAATGCCATCGGGAGCCATGGCTGGGTTTTGTGTAAAGAAGTGACATGACCTGCCTCTGTATTTACAAGATGGTTCTGGTTCCTTCAAAGAAAGCTAACTAGAAGGGCAGAAGCAGTGGGAACAGTTAGGTGGCTCTGACACTAATCCAGGTGCTAAATCATGTTGGCTTGCCCAGAGTGCAGCAGTGGTGGTGGTGAGACAGAATGACATGCTGTATATATTCTGAAGATAGACTGACCCTTAAGTGTTGATGGATTAAATGTAAGGGGTGAGAGAAAGAGACTTATTAAAGAGGAAACAAGCATCTGTTTTAAGTAACTGGTGGGATGGAGTCTCCACTTTCCAAAATGGGGAAGGCAGGAGGAAGGGCAGGTGAATCAGTTTGGGCTGACTGGATGTTTGATGATATTAAAGGATCATTGCTCATTCTTAGGTGTGGTGATGGTATTGTGGTTATATTTTTAAAGAATCTTTTAGAGATGCAAGCTGAAATATTTATGCATGAAATATATGATATCTGGTATTTGCTTCAAAATAATTGGGGGGGGGAGTGGGAAAACGTGAGTAGGACTATAAATAAAACAAAACTAAATTGGCCAAGCGTTTTTCATTGTTTGAGCTAGGTAATATATACACAGGAGGAGGTATCATCATATTAGTCTCTCCACTTGTATATATGTTTGAATTTTTCCATAATAAAAGATTAGAAAACAAAAGAAGAAGAAAAAATTTGCTTGGGGACATGCCAACTTTCAGGTGCCTAAGAGATTAGCAAGTAGAAACATATTTGGAGCTTAAGAGATTGGTCCAAGCTAGAGAAGTAAACTGAGATCAGAGGACAGATGGCACTTGATGCTAAGAGACTGGATAAGGTCACCTGAGGAGTGAGTAACGAGGGAGAGAAATATGAGGATAGAGTCTTGAGTCCTCAACATTTAGAGTTCAAGAACATTCAGAAGATCCAGCCAAGATCAGCCAGGAAAAACCAGGGAAGTGGTATGTGCTGGAAGTTGAGTGAGCAAAGGTTTAAAGAACAAGCCCATTATCATCTCTGTCAAATGCTGCTGAGACACGGAACACAATGAGGGCAGAGAACTGACCACTGGACTTAGCACCATGGGTTTTTCTGTTTTTCGTTTTTTTAAAAAATATTTTGATCTAATTTATTTTATGTTTTTATTTACTTTCAGCTGTGCTGTGTCTTCGTTGCTGCACACGGGCTTTCTCTAGTTGCAGTGAGCGGGGGCTACTCTTCGTTGTGGTGCGTGGGCTTCCCATTGCAGTGGTTTCTCTTGTTGTGGAGCACGAGCTCTAGGTGCACAGGCTTCAGTAGTTGTGGCACGAGGGCTCAGTAGTTGTGGCTCATGGGCTCTAGAGCGCAGGCTCAGTAGTTGTGGTGCACAGGCTTAGTTGCTATGCGGCATGTGGGGTCTTCCCAGACCAGAGCTCGAACCCCTGTACCCTGCCTTGGCACGTAGATTCTTAACCACTGTGCCACCAGGGAAGCCCCTGGGTTTTTTTCTTCTAATTTTTATTTTATATTGGAGCATAGTTGATTAGCAGTGTTGTGTTAGTTTCAGGTGTACAGCAAAGTGATTCATTTATATATATACATGTATGTATTCTTTTTCAAATTATTTGTCCATTTAGGTTATTACAGAATATTGAGCAGAGTTCCCTGTGCTATACAGTAGGTCCTTGTTGGTTACCTATTTTAAATATTGTAGGGTGTACATGTCAATCCCAATTTCCCAATCAGTCCCTCCCCCACCCTTCCCGCCCTCCACGTCAGGAAACGTAAGTTTCTTCTCTAAGTCTGAGTCTGTTTCTGTTTTGTAAATAAGTTCATTTGTATCTTTTTTTTTTTTTTTTTTTTTTCGGTACACGGGCCTCTCACTGTTGTGGCCTCTCCCGTTGCGGAGCACAGGCTCCGGACGTGCAGGCTCAGCGGCCATGGCTCACGAGCCCAGCCGCCCCACGGCATGTGGGATCTTCCTGGACCAGGGCACGAACCCATGTCCCCTGCATCGGCAGGCGGACTCTCAACCATTGTGCCACCAGGGAAGCCCTGTATCATTTTTTTGATTCTTCATATAAGCAATAAATGATATTTGTCTTTCTCTGTCTGACTTACTTCACTTAGTATGATAATCTCCAGGTCCATCCATGACATACAGATGGCCAAGAGGCACATGAAAAGATGCTCAACATCACTAATTTTTAGAAAAATACAAATCAAAACTACAATGAGATATCACCTCACACCAGTCAGAATGGCCATCATCAAAAATCTACAAACAATAAACGCTGGAGAGGCTACGGAGAAAAGGGAACCCACCTACACTGTTGGTGGGAATGTAAATTGCTACAGCCACTATGGAGGACAGTATGGAGGTTCCTTAAAAAACTAAAAATAGAGCTACTGTATAATCCTGCAATCCCACTCCTGGGCGTATATCTGGAGAAAAACATGGTTCGAAAGGATACAGGCACCTTAGTGTTCACTGCAGCACTGTTTACAATAGCCGAGACATGGAAGCAACCTAATGTGCATTGACAGATGAATGGATAAGAAGATGTGGTTCATATATACAATGGAACATTACTCAGCCATTAAAAATACTGAAACGATGTCATTTGCGGCAACATGGAGCACTATCGGTTTTACCTCGACTAAAGCAGATATGGTTGAGCAGGGAGAGTCAAAGGGCGAAGGCTCAACAGTCATCAGTTACAGAGAACAAGAGGAAAGAAAGTGGTGTTTCTAAACCTTGACATTACTGACATTTTGGACCTCATGGTTCTTTGCTGTGAAGGGCTATCCTGTGTATCACAGGATGAAAACACCTCTGGTCTCTACATACTAGATGCCAGTAGCATCTCTTGCCACAGTTCTGTTTTTTTTTTTTTTTTTACTTTATTGGAGTATAATTGCTTTACAATGGTGTGTTAGTTTCTCCTTTATAGCAAAGTGAATCAGCTACACATATACATATATCCCCATATCTCCTCCCTGTTGCATCTCCCTGCCATCCTCCTCATCCCACCCCTCTAGGTGGTCACAAGCACCGAGCTGATCTCCCTGAGCTATGTGGCTGCTTCCCACTAGCTATCTATTTTACATTTGGCAGTATATATAAGTCCATGTCACTCTCTCATCTCATCTCAGTTTACCTTCCCCCTCCCCCTGTCCTCAAGTCCATGCTCGACATCTGCATCTCTATTCCTCTCCTGCCCCTATGTTCTTCATAACTTTTTTTTTTTAGATTCCATATATATGTGTTAGCATATGGTATTTGTTTTCCTCTTTCTGACTTACTTCACTCTGTATAACAGACTCTAAGTCCATCCACCACACTACAAATAACTCAATTTCACTTCTTTCTAGAGCTGAATAATATTCCATTCTATATATGTGCCACATGTTCTTTATCCATCATCTGTCAATGGACACTTAGGTTGCTTCCATGTCCTGGCTATTGTAAATAGAGCTGCAATGAACATTGTGGTACATGACTTTTTTTGAATTATGGTTTTCTCAGGATATATGCCCAGGAGTTGGATTGCTGGGTCATATGGTAGTTCTATTTTTAATTTTTTAAGGAACCTCCATAATGTTCTCCATAGTGGCTCTATCAATTTACATTCCCACCAACAGTGCAAGAGGGTTCCATTTTCCCCACATTCTCTTCAGCATTTATGGTTTGTAGATGTTTTATCATGGTCATTCTGACTGGTGTGAGCTGATACCTCAATGCACTTTTGATTTGCATTTCTCTAATGATTAGTGATGTTGAGCATTCTTTCATGTTTATTGGCAATGTGTATATCTTCTTAGTAGAAATGACTATTTATGTCTTCTGCCCATTTTTGCACTGGGTTGTCTGTGTTTTTGATATTGAGCTGCATGAGCTGCTTGTAAATTTTGGAAATTAATCCTTTGTCAGTTGCTTCATTTGCAAATATTTTCTACCATTCTGAGGGTTGTCTTTTCATCTTGTTTATGGTTTCCTTTGCTGTGCAAAAGCTTTGAAGTTTCATTAGGTCCCATTTGTTTATTTTTGTTATTATTTGCATTTCTCTAGGAGGTAGGTCAAAAAGGATCTTTCTGTGATTTATGTCATAGAGTGTTCTGCCTATCATTTCCTCTAAGAGTTTTACAGTGTCCAGCTTTACATTTAGGTCTTTAATCCATTTTGAGTTGATGTGTATGGTGTTTGGGAGTGTTCCAATTTTATTCTTTTACATGTAGCTGTCCAGTTTTCCCAGCACCACTTATTGAAGGGGCTGTCTTTTCTCCACTGTATATTCTTATCTCCTTTATCAAACATAAGCTGACCATATGTGCATAGGTTTATCTCTGGGCTTTCTATCCTGCTCCACTGATCTATATTTCTGCTTTTGTGCCAGTACCATACTATCTTGTTTATGTAGCTTTGCAGTAGAGTCTGAAGATAGGGAGCTTGATTCCTCCAGCTCCATTTTTCTTTCTCAAGGTTGCTTTGGCTATTTGGGGTCTTTTGTGTTTCCATATAAATTGTGAAATTTTTTGTTCTAGTTCTGTGAAAAATGCCATTGGTACTTTGATAGGGATTGCACTGAATCTGTAGATTGCTTTTGGTAGTATAGTCATTTTCACAATGTTGATTCTTCCAATCCAAGAACATGGTATGTCTCTCCCTCTGTTTGTATCATCTTTAATTTCTTTCATCAGTGTCTTATAGTTTTGTGCATACAGGTTTTTGTCTCCTAGGTAGGTTTATTCCTAGGTATTTTATTCTTTTTGTTGCAATGGTAAATGGGAGTGTTTCCTTAATTTCTCTTTCAGATTTTTCAGCGTTAATGTATACGAATGTAAGAGATTTCTTTGCATTAATTTTGTATCCTGCTACATTACCAAATTCATTGATTAGCTCTAGTACTTTTCTGGTAGAGTCCTGAGGATTTTCTATGTATAGTATCATGTCATCTGCAAAGAGTAACAGCTTTACTTCTTCTTTTCCGATTTGGATTCCTTTTATTTCCTTTTCTTCTCTGATTGCTGTGGCTAAAACTTCCATAACTACATTGAATAATAGTGGTGAGAGGCAACCTTATCTTGTTCCTGATCTTAGAAGAAATGTTTTCACTTTTTCACCATTGAGAACCATGTTGGCTGTGGGTTTGCCATATAAGACCTTTATTATGTTGAGGCAAGTTCCCTCTATGCATATTTTCTAGAGGGTTTTTATCATAAATGGGTTTAAATTTTGAGAAAATCTTTTTCTGCATCTATTGAGATGATCACATGGTTTTTATACTTCAAATTGTTAGTATGGTGTATCACATTGATTGATTTGCATATATTGAAGAATCCTTGCATTCCTGGGATAAATCCCACTTGATCGTGGTGTATGATCCTTTTAATGTGCTGTTGGATTCTGTTTGCTAGTATTTTGTTGAGGATTTTTGCATCTATGTTCATCAGTGATATTGGCCTGTAGTTTTCTTTCTTTGTGACATCTTTGTGTGGTTTTGTTATTAGGGTGATGGTGGCCTCGTAGAATGAGTTTGGGAGTGTTCCTCCCTCTGCTCTATTTTGGAAAAATTTGAGAAGGATAGGTCTTAGCTCTCTCTAAATGTTGATAGAATTTGCCTGTGAAGCCATCTGGTCCTGGGCTGTCGTTTGTTGGAAGATTTTTAATCACAGTTTAAATTTCAGTGCTTGTGATTGGTCTGTTTATATTTTCTATTTCTTCCTGGTTCAATCTGGGAAGGTTGTGCTTTTCTACGCATTTGTCCATTTCTTCCAGGGTGTCCACTTTATTGGCATATAGTTGCTTGTAGTAATCTCTCATGATCCTTTGGATTTCTGCAGGTCAGTTGTTACTTCTCCTTTTTTATTTCTAATTCTATTGATTTGAGTCTTGTCTCTTTTTTTCTTGTTGAGTCTAGCTAATGGTTTGTCAATTTTATTTATCTCTCAAAGAATCAGCTTTTAGTTTTATTGATCTTTGCTATTGTTTCCTTCATTTCTTTTTCATTTATTTCTGCTTTGATCTTTATGATTTCTTTCATTCTGCTAACTTTGGGGTATTTTTGTCCTTCTTTCTCTAATTGCTTTAGGTAAGGTTAGGTCGTTTATTTTAGATGTTTCTTGTTTCTTGAGGTAGGATTGTATTGCTATATACTTCCCTCTTAAAACTGCTTTTGCTGCATCCCATAGGTTTTGGGTGGTCGTGTTTTCAGTGTCATTTGTTTCTAGGTATTTTTTTATTTCCTCTTTTATTTCTTCAGTGATCTCTTCGTTATTTAGGAGCATATTGTTTAGTCTCCATGTGTTTGTATTTTTTACAGATTTTTTTCCTGTAATTGATATCTAGTCTCCTAGCATTGATATCTAGTCTCCTAGATATGATTTCAATTTTCTTAAATTTATCAGGGTTTGATTTGTGACACAAGATATGATCTGTCCTGGAGAATGTTCCATGAGCACTTGAGAAGAAAGTGTATTCTGTTGTTTGGGGATGGAATGTCCTATAAATATCAATTAAGTCCATCTTGTTTAACATATCATTTAAAGCTTGTGTTTCTTATTTATTTTCAATTTGAACGATCTGTCCGTTGGTGAAAGTGGGTTGTTAAAGTCCCCTACTATGATTATGTTACTGTCGATTTCCCCTTTTATGGCTGTTAGCATTTGTCTTATGTATTGAGGTGCTCCTATGTTGGGTGCATAAATATTTACAATTGTTAGCTCTTCTTCTTGCATTGATCCCTTGATCATTATGTAGTGTCCTTCTTTGTCTCTGGTAATAGTCTTTATTTTAAAGTCTATTTTGTTTGATATGAGAATAGCTACTCCAGCTTTCTTCTGATTTACATTTGTATGGAATATCTTTTTCCATCCGCTCACTTGCAGTGTGTACGTGTCTGTAGGTCTGAAGTGGATCTCTTGTAGACAGCATATATACGGATCTTGTTATGGTATCCATTCAGCCAGTGTATGTCTTTTGGTTGGAGCATTAATCCGTTTACATTTAAGGTAATTATCGATATGTATGTTCCTATTACCATTTTCTTAATTGTTTTGGGTTTGTTATTGTAGGTGTTTTCCTTCTCTTGTGTTTCCTGCCTAGAGAAGTTCCTTTAGCATTTGTAAAGCTGGTTTGATGGTTCTGAATTCTCTTAGCTTTTGCTTTTCTGTTAAGGTTTTAATTTCTCCATTGAATCTGAATGAGTGCCTTGCTGTGTAGAGTAATCTTCATTGTAGGTTTTTCCCTTTCATCACTTTAAATATGTCCTGCCACTCCCTTCTGGCTTGCAGAGTTTCTGCTGAACGATCAGCTGTTAACCTTATGGGGATTTCCTTGTATGTTATTTGTTGTTTTTCCCTTGATGCTTTTAATATTTTTTCTTTGTATTTAATTTTTGATAGTTTGATGAATATGTGTCTTGGTGTGTGTCTCCTTGGATTTATCCTGTATGGGGCTCTCTGTGATTCCTGGACTTGATTAACTATTTCCTTTCCCATAGTAGAGAAGTTTTCCACTATAATCTCTTAAAATATTTTCTCAGTCCCTTTCTTTTTCTCTTCTTCTTTTGGGACTCCTATAATTCGAATGTTGGTGTGTTTAATGTTGTCCCAGAGGTCTCTAAGACTGTCCTCAATTCTTTTCTTTCTTTTTTCTTTATTCTGCTCTGTGATAGCTATTTCCATATTTTATCTTCCAGATCACCTATCCGTTCTTCTGACTCAGTTATTCTGCTATTGGTTCCTTCTAGAGAATTTTAAATTTCATCTATTTTGTTGTTCGTCATTGTTTGTTTGCTCTTTATTTCTTCTAGTTCCTTGTTAAACATTTCTTGTATTTTCTCCATTCTAAGAATTTGGATCACCTTTACTATCATTACTCTGAATTGTTTTTCAGGTAGACTGTCTATTTCCTGTTCATTTGCTTGACCTAGTGTGTTTTTACTTTGCTCCTTCATTCGTTGTGTGTTTCTCTGTCTTCTCATTTTGATTAACTTACTGTGTTTGTGGTCTCCTTTTCTCAGGCTGCAGGTTCATAGTTCCCATTGCTTTTGGTGATTGCCTCCAGTGGGTAAGGTTGTTGTAGTGGGTTGTGTTGTCTTCCTGGTGGAGGAGACTGGTGCCTGTGTTCTGCTGGATGAGGCTGGATCTTGTCTTTCTGGTGGGCAAGACCACATCCGGTGGTGTGTTCTGGGGTGTCTGTGACCTTAGTATGATTTTAGGCATCCTCTCTGCTAATCACTGGGGTTGTGCTCCTGTCTTCCTCGTTGTTTGGCATAGGGTGTCCAGCACTGTAGCTTGCTGGTTTTTGAGTGGAGCTGGGTCTTAGCATTGAGATGGAGATCTCTGGGAGAGCTTTCACCATTTGATATTATGTGGAGCCTGGAGGTCTCTGGTGGACCAATACCCTTTACTCAGCTCTTCCACCTCAGAGGCACAGGCCTGACAGCCAGCCGGAGCCCCAAGACCCTGTGAGCCACACAGCTCAGAAGAAAAAGGAGGAAAACAGAAAGTCACAGAAAAATAAAATAAAATAAAAAGGGTATTCAAATAAAAAATAATTTTTAAGAATAAAAAACTTAAAAAGTAATAAAAAAGAAGAGAGCAACCAAACCAAAATATAAATCCACCAATGATAAGTGCTAAAAAATATACTAAAAAAACGGACAGGCAGAACCCTAGGACAAATGGTAAAACAAAGCTGTACAGACAAAATCACACAAAGAAGCATACACATACACACTCACAAAAAGAGAAAAGGAAAAAATATATATATATATTGTTGCTCCCAAAGTCCACCGCCTCCAGTTTGGGATGATTCATTGTCTCTTCAGGTATTCCACAGATGCAGGGTACATCAAGTTGATTGTTGGAGATTTAATCCACTGCTCCTGAGGCTGCTGGGAGAGATTTCTCTTTCTCTTCTTTGTTCCCACAGATCCTGGGGTTCAGCTTTGGATTTGGCTCTGCCTCTTTGTTTAGGTTGCCTGAGGGCATCTGTTCTTCGCTCAGACAGTAAGGGGTTAAAGGAGCAGCTGATTAGGGGGCTCTGGCTCTCTCAGGCCAGGGGGAGGGAGGTGTATGGATTGCAGGAGGAGCCTGCAGTGGCAGAGGCCGGCGTGATGTTGCAACAGCCTGAGGCACACCATGTGTTCTCTTGGGGAAGTTGTCCCTTGATCCCGGGACCCTGGCAGTGGCGGGCTGCACAGGTTCCTGGGAGGGGAGGTGTGGATAGTGACCTCTGCTTGCACACAGGCTTCTTGGCCTTAGCGCTTCATGCCCGTCTCTGCGGTCCACGCTGATGGCTGTGGCTCGCGCCTGTCTCTGGAGCTTGTTTAGGTGGTTCTCTGAATCCCCTCTCCTCATGCACCCTGAAACAATGGTCTCTTGCCTCTTCGGCAGTTCCAGACTTTTTTTCGGACTCCCTCCCTGCTTGCTGTGGCGCACTAGCCCCCTTCAGGGTGTGTCCACGCAGCCAACCCCAGTCCTCTCCCTCGGTTCTGATCTCTCAAGCCCGAGCCTCAGCTCCCAGACCCCGCCCGCCCCAACGGGTGAGCAGACAAGCCTCTCGGGTTGGTGAGTGGTCGGAACCGATCCTCTGTGCGAGAATCTCTCTGCTTTGCTGTGCTCTCCTCTGTGGCTCCAAAGCTTCCCCTCGCCACCCCCCTGTCTCTGCCAGTGAAAGGGTGTCTTAGTGTGTGGAAACATTTCCTCCTTCACAGCTCCCTCCCGAAGGTGTATGTCCCATCCCTATTCTTTTGTCTCTATTTTTTCTTTTTTCTTTTGCCCTACCCATGTACGTGGGAAGTTTATTGCCTTTTGGGAAGTCTCAGGTCTTCTGCCAGCATTCAGTAGGTGTTCTGTAGGAGTTCTTCCACATGTATACGTATTTCTGTTGTATTTGTGGGGAGGAAGGTGATCTCCATGTCTTACTCTTCTGCCATCTTGAAGGTCTCTCTCCTCTTGCCCCAGTTCTGACAAACAGCACATCTCTAGATACTGCCAAATGTCCCCTGGAGGGTAAAATCACCCCTTATTGAGAACCACTGGTACAGACTACTCCTTCAAAGAGTTTTATCAGAGAGAAATGGGGTGATGGGAGTATGTAATTAAATGAGGGTTTTTTTGTTTTGTTTTGTTTTCAGATGGAAGATATTCCCACCTCTTTGTATACTCCTGGGAATGGTCTATGGTGAGGGAAAAAAATTTGATGATGCAGAAGAAAAAGGTGACCCTTGCAAGAGCTAGGGCTTTAAGGAAGCAAAAAGAGAATGGAATCCAGTCCACAAGAGGAGAGATGAGGCATACAGACACATAAGGGCACTGACTCTCATCCAGTGCAGTGGAAGGGAAGGCAGTACATGTAATCACGGAGGCAAGCAGGTGGCCTCCATTGTGGTGGATGTATGTAGCAGTTTTCTTCTCAATGATTCTATTTAATTAATGAAATAGGAAGCACAGTCATCTGCTGAAAATGTAGAAGAGAAAGCAAGTCTTGGAGGTTTGAGGGGAGAGGAGAGGGTATAAAATAGTCAACTTGGAGGGAAGAAGAGTGAACTGACTAGGAGAACGTTGTCGGCTAAGCAGCAGTAGAGCCATAAGGGAGACCATGATGTGTTGCCAGGAAAAAAATCATGCAAATGTAGACTGACTCTCTGTGTTCCACAGTGTTAACTCTATCACAGTGAGCACAGTCTGTCCTTGTGCTTAGCTCACAGCTGGCATGTGGCTCAAAATGTGCCTGTTTGAGTTCTACCCAGAATTCCCTGCTATGCAAACTCTCTCCTAAAGAAGAAAGACTTAATTTGCCAGGATGGGGCTCCAGTGGCTAGCTTCTACACTCAGCTCTGTCTCTAGCTGTGTGACCATAAGCAGGTTACTTCACTTCTCTGAGTCTCCATGTTCTTATCTGTAAATAGACAAGGCTAAGCTAGATGATCACTGATCTAGATGATCACCCCCTTGTCCCATCATTCCACAGATATTTACCAAGAGCTTACTGTGTTTGGGGCCCTTTCCTGCTTGATAAAATGGCAGTGGTGCCATCCTGCAGCCATAAGGGAAACAAGAGAATTGAGACAAGTCAGCCCAGAGTCCTGTTCAGTAGCTGAGCATCACTACACATTCCAGTGATTTCCTAGTTTGTGAGGCAATGAATGTAACTCATAGACTGAAGAATAACTGTAGCTAATGACATTTAATTCATTCAGCAAGCTTCACGTGGCTTCCATGCTTCAAAACCTGTCAGTGACCCGTGAACTACATGTTAAAATACCAGCTTCTTATAGGAGTGGAAATATTCAAATATACTTATTGAATACCTACTCTCTGCCAGGTTTTATTCCAGCAATACAAAAATGAATAAAATGTCTAGAAAAATGATACAAATGAACTTATTTACAGAAATAGACTCACAGACATAGAAAACAAACTTACCAAAAGGGAAAGTTTGGGAGGGATAAATTAGGAGTTTGGGAGTAACCTATGCACACTACTTTATATAAAATAGGTAACTAAAAAAGACCTACTGTATAGCACAGTGTACTGTACTCCAAAACTTGTAATAACCTATAATGGAAAAGAATCTGAAAAAGATTTATATATATATATATATATATATATATATATATATATATGTCACTTTGCTATATACCTGAAACTAACATAATGGCAATTTTTAAAAATAAATTAATTTAAATAAATTAGTTAATTAAATACTTAAGGAATTTTTAAATGAATAATATGCAAGCCTGCTGTCAAGTTCACAAACTGGAAGTAGACACGGGGATAAATTGTAATACAACCTAGATGGGAAAGGCTACTATAGAAATATGAATGATGGGCTTTAGGAACACAGAGCATAGCACAACAATTTCTGTCTGGGGAAGCCCAATAGGGCATCCACAAGGAGAAGCTGATATTTGAGTTGGTTTAAGAAAAGGAGTAAAAATGGTCCAAAAGAGGGAGATGGGGAAGGACATCCCAAATAGAGGCAAGAGCGTTCGCAAAGGCAAGGAGTTGGGACAGGGTCTGGCATGCCTAGAGCTGGGGTGGGGCCATCTGGCACAGGTGGAAGATGAGGTAGGGAATTTGGTTTTTCAATAAGGGAGTAACAAACCCAGCTTTTATTTTTTAAAGCTGAAACTCTGGCAGCTACAATATGTCATAAACAACATGTAGAAATCATTCCTGGCATACCACTTGGGTAATAACACTTATTCTAGTGAAATAAAATAAAAACTACAGTCTTTAGTTGAGAAAAATCTGTAAGGTAACCCTCACCTTTGTTCCTTTTCTTCCTGGACGTCCATATCCATCTGGACCAGAAAGACCCTAAGAAAATGATACACAATGAATTGTAGAGTCATCCACATCAACACTTGGTCAATAATATTATCCGAACTCTTGGACAAATCAGCAGGTGCAAGGAGGTGGAGAAAGCAGAAGGAGCTTGGTGGCAGGTTGGAGGGGCTTGGTGGAGGTTTACCCTACCTTTACAGGATAAACACTAGATTGCCTTCATAGGCTAAGGAGGGGATAAGCGTTTAAAATTTTTAAAGACTATGAGATAAAACTTTATAAGACTATGAGATAAGTTTGTGTGTGTGTGTGTGTGTGTGTGTGTGTGTGTGTGTGTGTCTTAATTTTTAACCCTCTTTTCAGCAAGATTCTGACCTCAGCAAGATGCTACCTTGGTTGTAGGAAGCCAAGTCACTGTACAAAGTTCCCCCTGGGCTAACCTTGCTTTCTTTGTAGGATAAAATAACAATGGAAGAAGTTCCAGAATTCCTAAACCTCTAAGGATAAAGAGAAGTCTGGGAGGTGGGGAGAAGACTGGGATAGAGGCAATGTCGTGCATATGATATAAACCCAGACAGACTTGAATTTTTATGCCACTTCCAGCACTGGTTCTATGAGTGACCTTGGTCAGGTTACTCAGCCTCTATAAGCTTCAGCCTCCTCATCTTTTAAATGGTGATAATAATATCATCTATAAAGCATGGCTTTTGGAAAGATTAAGTGGAATTGCGCATGGAAAGCACTTAGCATGATACCAGGCACAGAGAAATTACTTGATAAGTGGCCATTATTCTGCTGCTGGTGGCGGCTGGAGTATCGGTGATGTTGGCAGAGGAGTGTAATGGTGGTGGTGACGGTAGTGGTAGAGGGGTGGTGATTCATGGTAGTAGTGGTCATGGTGATGGTGATGTTGTTGGAGGTGGTGGTGGTGGAATTTGACATGGTGTTGATGATGATGGTCGCTATGAAAATGTGGACGATGCTACTGGGATCTTAGCATCTGTACATATAGACAGTGAGCATCCTGTAATAAAGAGTGAATTCAGAACCTTTTAGTTGTTCTTTGCTGAATGGACAAAGACTGTGCCTAAATCAAGTAGATCAACTGAGGAAAAATTTTTTGTTTTTTTTTTTTAATTTTAAGCCACAAGAATCATGGCTATGACCTAAGGAGGAAAGTTTGAAATATTAGAAAATAAAAAGGAAGGTTAAAAAAAAAATGCCAGAAATAAATTACTAAGGGGGAAAAAGGATACAAATGAGGTTCAATTGCTGTTACACCAGCTTCCCTCTGCTTAAGGACATGCAGGGCCTCCAGCATCTTCAACTCCAGAGGCCCAAACTGTATATTTTGGAGATTCCCCCTCTGATGTGATACCTTCAAGAAAGGCATTGCTTCCCGGCTTTTTCTGTCCCAGGGAGAGGTCAGCAGGCACAAGCTTTGCATTATTTTAAGTCAAGATATTTTAAAGCTAAACAGTGTTAACTTCATCATCTGATTTGAGTGTAGATGCATTTGATAGTAATACTATTTTTTTTCCCTTTCCGCATTTAAGCTTCTTAGTCCTGTTTTTGTTTCCTCTCCTTGCTAATAGCTGCAAGTTCAGTGCGGAGGGCAAAACAGCTGCAGGTCCTTCCTACTGTTGATGAAAGAAATCTCAGAAACATGAGTTGGAAAGACAGCATTACTCTGTATTATAAAGCTAGTTCCAGTGAGGTAATGAATTGAAAATAGTCATGAAATAACTAACTTGCTCTCATGTTCAGAGTGATGACTAAGGTAAAAATACACAGCCCTGCAGATCATCCCTGGTCTCCAAAGATTAGTGTTGTGCTCTGAATAATCAAACACAGACCCTTAAAAGTTTGCAACGCTGATTGGCTGTCTTACTTGTTTTTTTGGAAAAGAAAAGTTTAATTGAACATCTCTGTATTCCTAAAGACTCAAATGCTTGTAAAATATCTTTGTCAAACAGAAGAGTCTCTTTGGAACTTCCCTCTTCAACAACATGTCAGAAGGCAAAATAAATCCTGAGACACCTTTGGATTCTTTATTGATATAAGAAGTTTGGGAGTCTCTGAACTATGTAGATTCACAACAGCTCTACTGATGATCATATCATATTTGTGACCCCAAATATTCATCAAGAATGTTAGAATTTTGTGTGGAACAAATAAAAAGAAATTTGATTAGGAGTCCAAACTAGACTTACAAACTAGACTTACAGGTTTCCCCCTTGGTCCTTGTAGACCTGGCGGTCCTCTTTCTCCTGCATCACCAAGCTCTCCCTTTTAAAATAAAAGGTAAAAATTAAATTAATTTTCTGCTATGAGTTCATGCAATTTTATGTCATTTTCCTTAAAGGTTTTATACTCCTTTCAAGTCCTCTTGGCATCATCCTACAGTCTAAGGTCAATATCTTCCTCTAGACTTTGTTAAATACAGGTAACTAACAAATATAGTGAAGATTTTGGTACTGAAAATTAACAAACCAGGTATGCAGCACGAGTTAAAGAATTTTATATTACTATGGCTTTTTCTAGGTGTAAGTGTATGGATCTATATTTGTGCTGAGTCTATATGTTTATCTATCTATTGATGTATCTTTGTCTACTAATATATGTGTCCATCTAACCATCCATCCTTCTATATGTCTGTCTAAATATCTTTCCTTCTCTGTATGCATCTATCCAGCTACAAGATAATGGACTGTCAATATCACCACCAAGGGACTTCCCTGGTGGCACAGTGGTTAAGAATCCACCTGCCAATGTGGGGGACACGGGTTGGATCCCTGGTCCTAGAAGGCCCCACATGCCGTGGAACAACTAAGCACATGTGCCACAACTACCGAGCCTGCACTCTGGAGCTCCCAGCCACGAATACTGAGCCCACGCACTGCAAATACTGAGCCCGCATGCTGCAACTACTGAAGCCCGTGCGCCTACAGCCCGTGCTCCACAACAAGAGAAACCACTGCAACGGGAAGCCCGCACAGGCTAGAGAAAGCCCGTGGGCAGCAACAAAGACCCAATGCAGCCCCCCCCAAAAAAAATCCAAAGCCATATCAAGTGTCTATTATCACAGAGTACTTATAAAAAAAAAAAAAAGCCATGTCAAGTGTCTATTATCTCAGAGTACTTATAAATATATATATTTATATATATATATATATATAATTACCAAGAACATCAGACACTCATGTTGGAAATGATCATATAAGGAGATATTCATATAAAAGATTCCAAGTTGCAGTCTAGGAAGAGTGTTTTTTCTGACATTTACCTTCATTCCTCTTGGTCCATCTTTTCCTTTTGAACCATTTGGCCCTGGAGGTCCAGGATTCCCCTGTAATAAGACCATGACCCAAATCATCTCTAATGTTTGATACAATTAATTTTACCCTCCAAAGTGCATAATAGACACATTTAACCTCTGAGCTGGGGTTTGAGGTAGGGCAGTAAGGTGTTCTGTGCAAGAGGCCACGTCCTCCACATACCAAGAATTGGAGGAATTACCTGTCTACTAGAGGGAAAAATACCATCTGATTAAGACACTGGGAAGACAAAAGCCTGGACTTTTACCCACTCCAAATAGAAAATATGATCGAATGAGAATGAAAATGATACAATCAGTTATGTGGCTTGACTTTTCCCAACCAAGAGAGAGATGGCTTAGGCCATTCTGAATCTCCAGATACACTAATCCCTGGCTTAAATTATGCTGCTTGGGTTTTTAAAGCTATCTCAAATGCTCCTTCTGTAGGAAGCCACTCCTG
This sequence comes from Phocoena sinus, assembly GCF_008692025.1. Taxonomy (NCBI): domain Eukaryota; kingdom Metazoa; phylum Chordata; class Mammalia; order Artiodactyla; family Phocoenidae; genus Phocoena; species Phocoena sinus. The sequence continues at coordinate 11,085,743 of NC_045766.1, read as the reverse complement.
ATTGCCTGATCTGACCTGATTGCCTCAGCCTGATCTGACCCTTCTATGAACCATGGGATAGCTAGTGAGGGAGTCACTAAACAGGCACTAGAAAGACCCAAGCTGGTGGCCAGTTCATCCACCTACTACCCAGATGAAAAGTTATTTGATCCCTTTGAGCCTCAGTTTTCTCCTCTACAAAACTGGGATAATTTTAAGCAATGCTTCCTTTTATGTTTGTAAGGAATAAATCAGTCATTTGTGGCCCTTTGATACTACTATTTTTTTCTTTCACTATAAGTAAGTATGAGCATGTGTTACACACCCCTGTGGCTCAAACCAATCTCATTCATCACTATATTCCAACAATATACTTAGAGAAGAAGGGGTACATAGCTGGTGATCAATGTCTACTGCCTCGAATTAGCTATTTCTAGAAATTCCTGATACCCACAGATCCTAGAACAAACAGTATAGCTTTACGTTATTTGTCCAGGGACATGCAGGACTATGAACTGACCATTGGTAATGAGCAGCTGTGTTGAGCTGTTACTTTGTCAAACCTACCTGAGCACCCAGTAAGCCTTTTTCTCAAGAAATTCCTGGTGGTCCTCGCCTTCCTCTTGGTCTCTGGTCCACAGATGAAATTAAAATTCAACCAATTTTTATAGAGCTATTTATTTTCCACGTAACCACAAAATTATCTTGGATGTTAATGGAAGTACAAATTAAGGTACTCTGGCCCATCACTATCCCATGTACCACACTTGAATCAAGCAGCCTCTGCCCTCCGAAGCACCCCAATTCACTCACTCACTCCAAACTCCCTCCATCTGAAGCAGGATGTATCTATATTTTTAACCACCTCTCCAGTTGAAGCTGGTGAACACTAAAGTTTGAAAATTGCTTTTATATTTTAATTCACCCAACTAATTTTACATCCTAAAAGGGAAATGAGAGGAGCTGCTGGGATACTGATCTCCTTTGAAAAATCAACCTTTCCCTTATCCACACAAGGACTAAGGACAAGCGTTCGCATTCTGATATTACCAAGAACCCAAACACATCTAAGTGGCCTAATCTCACTGGGTACATTGCTGAGGAGCTGTTCATTTTCTCCCCAATCTATTTTACTTTATCGATTTTTGACACTTTAATTTTTCTCCAGCTTTTCTGAGAAATTCTTTCTATTAGAAGCATTGATCCTGGCTTCTATACTCCTGGGTGAGGTATTGTAATTATCTGTTTAAACAGACCATCATACCCACACCCCAGGTGGGGTATGGTGAGAATCAAGAGGAGTTTTTATGGATTATCTTACTCATGGTTGCTCCCCTTACATTGAGCTGTATAATAAAGTGAACTTAAAGAAGTCCAGGACACAACAACGGTGGGGGGCAGGGGGAGTGCCCACATTTGAATTAAGCCAGTGATCAAAAGGAAAGCCAAAAATATCTCTCAGTTGTTTCCCCCTAGATTCAGATACTATCTTCTATCATAAATATGTACTTATCATAAAATTAGTACAATTTCTAATAACACTTGATAACCCACTTCTTTCTTTAGTACTTTTGTCAAGTAGAAAAAACAGCAGAAACCTTCTCAATGACAATCTGACACTCATAAGAATTTCAAAATTGTGGAGAATGATTCAATGTGTTAGTAAAATCTTTTGTTTTAAAGTTCTCCTTTTGAGGATCCTTGGAAACAATTTGGCTTTCAAAATAAAGATGCAGAAAGTGTTCCAGAAGGGTTTACAGAATGACATATTTGGGTTATGCTTAGAAGATTACAGAAGAACTGGTTGGAGGTTTAATTTCTGGTTATTATCAATAGCTTGCAATGCCCCACTGGACTGAACTCCTTCAGGGCAAGACCCTTGCCTTAATGGTATGAATGACCCAGGCATATTTGCAAAGTGCCCTCTGTATACCTGACACTCAATAAACATTTTGCTGATTTTTCCTGCCAAATTGAATACAATTTTAATGAATTAAACATTATTTGATTAATTTGCATACACAGCTTCAGAGGCAGTAGTTAAGAGCATAGATTTTATAACTAGACTGCCTGAGTTTGAATCCCATGTCTATCACTTACAAAGCTATGTGAGCTTGGCCAATTTACCTAACTTCTCCATCCCCACTCCATTTCTCCCCTGTAAAATGGGGATGATAAAACCTCCCCATTGAAGGATTGAATGAGCTAATACAAGTGCTAAGGGTCATACATAGGACATAGTAATTGCTCAAAAAATATTAGCTACCAGGGTTTAACCTGCCCAGAAGAGAGGCTATACAATTTTCTTTGGGATGCCCTGGGAGGGAGGCATCCTAGACCATTCTGATACATGTTAAATCCCAATCAAATAATTTAAGTTAAAAATTCAAACAAGTAGTCTTCAGCACTAAAAATAAGTTCCCTGATACAATCTGTGAGCCTGGATACCCAAGTTCTCCTTTGTAACCCCATTCACCAGATTCTCCACGCACACCCTGTCAAAACGAATAAAACTTAGTGAGTTCGCTAGGCACCTTCAGTGTCCCTATTGAAGGCAACCTTCCCTGCAAGATGTCACTTGAAAGCCATAAGAGAAAGGCAAAAAAGATCTGCGTGTCTGCGTTCAGCCCCCTTAGGATCAGAGTTGGAAAGGAAATTGCGGGGGTTGGGGTGTGGTTCCCACTTATTTGGTTAGGAAAATGCAAAACCACATTTTTACTGTCTTTCCCAGTCTCCTTCCAATATCTAAGCTAGTGGTGGAAGCAAAAATACTTTGTTTAAACAACCCAAACTCCCGTTTTACATAATAACTGGTTCCTAAAAGTGCATCCACTCCTTTTAAGGGACGTGGGCTAAATGCTTGCTGGTGTTAAGGATGCTTATCCCATGTGAGGAAACTCAGAATGTTGAGCACAGCGACAACTGTGACATTTTGGAACGAAAGCACAAAAAGCACACAAAGAAATAGCAGAAAACTGGCTTTAAAACCCTACAGATTCTTACAGCATTAAGCTAGTTTTCTAGGCAAGGGGTGAGCTGTTAAACTGATTCATCCGGTAACTGATTTAATTTCTCCCTCAAATATCTTCATTTCTACAGAGGAGATGTGTTTTCTAAAATTGAGGGTAATACCCACTCTGTGAATGATGCTGCCTTCTTTCTCATGTTGCTCACATGTTGACTAGGTTACTGATTATTCATAGATTTGCAAGAAGAAATCCTAAACTAATAATTAGTCAATTTGTGGATCAAATACTAGTGCTTCTTAAGTTTTTTAGACCATTCAGATAAATAAGAAGCACTTCTATTAATCATTATGGTTAAATCATTCTGTTCTTTAAGAGTTGATATCTAGATTTATAAATGTGAATCAAGTCTTAAAAAGCATGTAGCTAGAAATTTTGAAACAGGTTGTGAAATGTTGTTTAATGTGCACATCACGTTAGTGACATTCATGGTGCAACACTTCGGAAAACAATATGGCTCTATACAGCAAAGGTCAGACTCTTTTATTGTAACTCCATGCCTATATTTTTTTTTAACTTTTTTAAAATTGAAGTATAGTTAATTTACAATCTTGTGTTAGTTTCAGGTGTATATACATTTATATTTATATATATATACACACACATATTTATATTCTTTTTCATGTTCTTTTCCTTTATAGGTTATTACAAGATATCAAATATAGTTCTCTGTGCTATACAGTAGGTCCTTGTTGGTTATCTATTTTATATATAGTAGTGTGTATATGTTAATCCCAAACTCCTAATTTATCCATGCCTGTACATTTATATTAAGGAAATTGTCAACGAAGCAAAAGCAAGAACAAAACAAAAACCTTGTAATACAGCTTTTCTTTACGTCACTGACCATGACATCTAAAAAAATAGAAATACCTAAATGTTCAACATAAAAATAGTTTAGTAAGTCATTTTTCTTCAGCAGAGTAAGATATAATGTTTTAAAGTGATAATAGGAAGATTTGGAAACACAGAAAATCAGATATAAAATAGTGTATTCATTATAATAACCCCTTATTATCTATGCAAGTAAAGGAAACACACAAAAATAATTGCAGGACAGTGGTGAGTTAGTGGACATTTTAAAAGGTAATGATATTCTTAACTTTATCATAATTAACACATTAAAATTTTCCCTTATTGCCAAAACAATCTATGCATTGATTTATTTGCCATAGTACAATCTTTTCCATAAATAAAATATTAGTTAGACTTTCATTTTATTATGTATCTTGCAAAAGCCAACATATTTAATTTTATAGACAATAACAAGCCATATTTTCCCAAGGTCAAAGGAATGCTGTAATTTGGAGTTCAGCACCTCTGTAAGCTATATTCTTCCAACAGTACTGGCTGCTCTTTAGCAAGTTATAGCCTCAAAACATAAATTAGTCTATATGATCACTGCTCCAACACTGGGTTAACTAGCAAACCATTGGCTTGTTATATAAACCCAGTTCACCCTGGAGTCTGCAAATAGTTATGAATTTTATCTCTTACTAAAAAATCAAAGCTTGAATAGAAAAAAGAGTGAAGAACTATAGGGATTGTTGAAAAAGAGACAAAACTATAGGGATTCATCAAGATAACAAGGTATTAATGGGAGAGGCTTTCTATTAAAGATGGCAGTGTGCACACACTTTGCTCCCAAAATGAGAGGTTGCTGTTCCCAAAGCTGTCCCCAGAAGACAACAGTGCAGAGGCCCAGAGAGACATCAGCCTGGATGAGAGGAGGAGGACAGATGGCCCAGGAAGGAGGAATCTAAGAAAAATAAACCTCACATGTTTGAGTATATTGGGAGGTTATCAGTTGTGTCAAAGAGCTTTATGATTAACTAGTAATAGGCACACAGAACACAAAGCAAATGGGGAGAGAGGGTGACTCAAGGAATATCACAGTTAGATAGCTGTAACTGCTATTTATCAGTCAACATCTGAATAATGAATTGATTTGAACAAAAGTGGAGAAAATAAGTGTATTTTAAGAATGAGTTGGGGGGAAGCATATGGAGGAGATGGACAGGTTAAGAAAAATCTTTATTCCTCACTGGAAGAAATCAATAGAAAAACATCTAAAACTGAAAACCAAGAAATAGCAAACTAAGTATGTTCTTTAGAAAAATGGCAATAATACCAGAAGGAACAGCCCCAAGAGATGAAAATAAGTGCTCCTGAAGACCTGGGAAACAATGGGCAGGGAAACGTTTTTCATTATATGCTTGCAAGTGCAATTTGACTTTAAATTTACCACAGGTTCAGCTCTGGTTTCAACTAAATAAAAAGGAAAAACACAGGAGATGGAGTTCAGTTTAGGGAACCAAAAGTAACCAAGACCCAAGTGAGCAGAGGACCCACTGTCAATGGCTATTTAGATAAACTGCACATAGCATTGCAAAAGTATTAAATAATTTAAGAGTAGGAAATTCCTTCCACTGCGTAGAGTCACTGAATTTCCCTACAACTTAGCCAAGTCAACTCGTAGACTATTTCTTTCTGCCTTTTGGGGGGATAAAAACAATAGGCTAAAATGATAGTTCAAGACATTATTTATGTCACAAGTGCTATAAAACTGCATTCAAAGCACAGGAAATGGTCTATTTAAGAATTTATTTCAATCTTAACATTTTATGAAACAGATTAAGATTTTACTTGGTGTCAACAGAACTTGTTTGGATTTGTGAGACTTGGGATTTCTCAATAGCTATGCTTTCCAACATGTTTGGTTTGAAGCCACATACACACGCACTCATTCCCAGGCTCAGAAATGACATAAATCAGTCTCTGAATTTTCCTCCATCTCTAAATCATGAGAATGCTAGAAAAAAATACCAGCAGAGCATGACCAGAATATGTTAGAAAGGAATCTACATAACAAATTTAACTCTCATTTTGTACAAAAATTTTGAAGAGTTTCCTAATCTTTGGATTTGAATCCAAAGCTATGTGGCCTCTAACAACTAACTTCACTTTGCTAAACCTCTATTTCCTCTCTTAGCCCTAAAAATTAATTAATGATGCTCATAACTCCTGGGGTTGCAGAAAGGTTTACATGAGGTCATATAAATAAAGGTCTAGTGCAGTGACTGGTGCTAGGTAAATGCTCAGTAAAATATGATTCCCCCACAGAGATATCCCATTCTACCCTGAAATCACACCATTCCTTCTTTGGGAATAGTAAAAGTTCGATTTTTTACCTTTATTTAGTGACTATGAGATCCCCTTATGCACCCACAGGAAGTCCCACTTCTTTAAATGGAAAAATCATTATTTCAGAGGTAAAAGCAATTCTTTAAGATGTTAGCTTATTTTCCATCTAAATGAAATATTATAGCAGGTTGGCGAGGGAGCAGAGAAGAACCATACAGACTTCTCTTTCTTCATGGAAAAGGTCTCCATAGAAATTTCCCAGGGATCATGCAGCCTCCAACAACCCAACCAACACTCCGCTTTATATGAGAGAACTTATATAAAGTAGCCATATATGTGGAACAAGAAACCACTCTTCTCAGAAAGCACTGACCTTCAGCCCTGGCAGACCTCGTCTTCTTCTTGAACCCTAAGGAGAGAAGGGAAGCAGAGACCTTACAGAAGGAAACAAGCCAGTTTTCACCCCATCCTACCTCTATCCTCCACAAAAGCAGATGAAATACATCCCACAAGTGGCTATACCTACCTGAGGGCCAACATTTCCCGTTCCCGTTTCCCCCTGAGGTCCATCGATACTAGAAATTCCCTGGAAAGAAAGAGGTAAAGGAAAGACCAGTTTAGATGTCTACACACTTCTGAGTTGACTCTCTAGTCATGGGCTGCCCCATACAGAAGCCACTAACTAGCCCCATTTGGCTACTAAGTTTAAATTAATCTAAAGTAAATTAAATTTAAAATTTTAGTTTCCTCAGTTACAGTAGGTACATTTCAAGTGTTCAAAACCACATGTGGCTTGTGGCTACCATATTGCGTAGCACGGATATAGAAAATTTCCATGATCTCAGAAACTTCTATTGGTCAGCACTGCTCTAGAAGCAAATGGATTTAATTCTGTTGTTTTAAAATATCCATGTCATAAGCATTCTTTACCCTAAGATTGTTTGACAACACCTCAGGGTTCCCCATGCTGGGACAGTAGTCATAGGTGTTCTCCAACAAGCCATGCTTAATGCTTGAACAATGCTGGCACTTCCCTCTCTAAATGCATCATGTAGGGTACAGCTGGAAAATGGAAACAGGAGGCAAAAGAGTGTGTCTCTGCACACATGGAGTAATGTCTCTGCACACATCTCACTTACTTAGGGTCAGAAAATGAGTGGTGTCCAGAGAAAAAAATGAGTCCAAGTTTCAGGAGAAATGGAAAACCCCCTTGGATGACAAGTAGGAATATTTTAGATAACTATTCAGTGAAGTCATATGTTAACTCAATAAGAATACATAAATTGGGAAAGAATATGAAATACAGAAACAAAAAAATTTTGGACAAAGCCGTTCTTCCAACTGTTATTTATAATAGATAAAATTCTGAAGCAATTTGAATATTCCACAATACTAGGGAAGTGTTATTTAATTATGGTAGAAACACTTATTGAAATTACTTTTACCAAAAATTTATATGGTAGAAAAAAATTGTGCTATCATGTCCTTCTTTTCAAGTATGCTAGATTTTGTGAAAAAATAATTTATCCCAAACAAGGAGAAAGACAAAATGATGACTCCTCACTTTTCTATATTGTTTTTTGTATTGTTTTCTATATTGGACATTTTTTAATAAGCTCATGAGATCCTCATCTGACTTTCTCAGGGAGAAGAACTTTGGCATCAACAAGTTAGGAGCAGAGATTGGTTCAAGATGGCTGAGTAGAAGGATGTGTTCTCACTCCCTCTTGTGAGGGCACCAGAATCACAATTAACTGCTGAACAATCATTGACAGGAACACACTGGAACTCACTAAAAAACAGACCCCACATCCAAAGACAAAGGAGAGGTTACAATGAGATGGTAAGAGGGGCACAATCATAATAAAATCAAATCCCATAACTGCTGGGTGCATGAATCACAAACTGAAGAACACTTATACCACAGATGTCCACCCACTGCAGTGAAGGTTCTGAGCCCCACATCAGACTTCCCAACCAGGGGGTCCGGCAACGGGAGGAGGAATTCCTAGAGAATCACACTTTGAAGGCTAGCAGGATTTGATTGCAGGACTTCGACAGGACGGTGGGAAACACAGACTCCACTCTTGGAGGGCACACACAAAGGAGTGTGCATATCAGGACCCAGGAGAAGGACCAGTGACCCCATGGGAGACTGAACCAGATTGACCTGTTAGTGTTGGAGGGTCTCCTGCAGAGACAGGGGGTGGCTGTGTCTCACTGTGAGGACAAGGACACTGGCAGCAAAAGTTCTGGGAAGTACTCCTTGGCATGAGCCCTCCCAGAATCAGCCATTAGCCCCACTAAAGAGCCCGGGTAGGCTCCAGTGTTGGGTCACCTCAGACCAAACAGCCAAAATGGAGGGAACCCAGCCCCACCCATCAGCAGACAAGTGGGTTAAAGTTTTACTGAGCTCTCCCTACCAGAGAAACAACCAGCTCTACCCACCACTAGTCCCTCCCTCCCATCAGGAAACTTGCACAAGCATCTTAGATAGACTCATCCACCAGAGGGCAGACAGCAGAAGCAAGAAGAACTAAAATCCTGCAGCCTGTGGAACAAAAAAACCACATTCACAAAAAGGTAGACAAGATGAAAAGGCAGAAGGCTATGTACCAGATAAAGGAAAAAGATAAAACCCCAAAAAACAACTAAATGAAGTGGAGATAGGCAACTTTCCAGAAAAAGAATTGAGAATAATGATAGTGAAGATGATCCAGGACATCAGAAAAAGAATGGAGGCAAAGATTGAGAAGAAGCAAGACATGTTTAACAAAGACCTAGAAGAATTAAAGAACAAACAGAGATGAACAATACAATAAGGAATTATTGTAGGAGGAATCAATAGCAGAATAACTGAGGCAGAAGAACAAATAAGTGACCTGGAAGACAGAATGGTGGAATTCACTGGTGTAGAACAGAATAAAGAAAAAAGAATGAAAAGAAATGAAGACAGCTTAAGAGACCTCTGGGACAACATTAAACACAACAACATTCACATTATAGGAATCCCAGAAGGAGAAGAGAGAGGAAAAGGACCCAAGAAAATATTTGAAGAGATTATAGCTCAAAACTTCCCTAAAATGGGAAAGGAAATAGCCACCTAAATCCAGGAAGCACAGAGAGTCCCAAACAGGATAAACCCAAGGAGAAACACACTGAGACACAGAGTAATCAAACGGGCAAAAATTAAAGACAAACAAAAATTATTGAAGGCAGCAAGGGAAAAACGACACATAACATACGAGGGAACTTCCATAAGGTTAACAGCTGATTTCTTAGCAGAAACTCTGCAAGCCAGAAGGGAGTGGCATGACATATATAAAGTGATGAAAGGGGAAAACCTACAACCAAGATTACTCTACACAGCAAGGATCTCATTCACATTCAATGGAGAAATTAAAAACTTTACAGACAAGCAAGAGCTAGGGGAATACAGAACCGCCAAACCAGCTCTGCAACAAATGCTAAAGGAACTTCTCTAGGCAGGAAACACAAAAGAAGTAAAAGACCTACCAAAAAAAAAGAAAACAATTAAGAAAATGGTAAAAGGAACATACATATCGATAACTATCTTAAATATAAATGGATTAAATGATCCAACCAAAAGACACATGCTCGCTACATGGATACAAAAACAAGACCCGTATATATGCTTTCTACAAGAGACCCTCTTCAGATCTAGGGAAACATACAGACTGAAAGTGAGGGGATGGAAAAAGATATTCCATGCAAATGGAAATCAAAAGAAAGCTGGAGTAGCAATTCTCATATCAGACAAAATAGACTTTAAAATAAAGAATGTTACAAGAGACAAGGAAGGACACTACATAATGATCAAGGGATCAACCAAGAAAGATATAACAATTGTAAATATTTATGCACCCAACACAGGAGCAACTCAATACATAAGGCAAATACTAATAGCCATAAAAGGGGAAATCAACAGTAACACAATCATAGTAGGGAACTTTAACACCCCACTTTCACCAATGGACAGATCATCCAACATGAAAATAAATAAGGAAACACAAGCTTTAAGTTACACATTAAATGAGATGGATTTAATTGATATTTATAGGACATTTCATCCCCAAACAACAGAATACACTTTCTTCTCAAGTGCTCATGGAACATTCTCCAGGATAAATCATATGTTCGGTCACAAATCAAGCCCTGGTAAATTTAAGAAAATTGAAATCATATCAAGTATCTTTTCCGACCACAATGCTAGGAGACTAGATATCAATTACAGGAAAATATCTGTAAAAAATACAAATACATGGAGGTTAAACAATACGCTACTAAATAACAAAGAGATCACTGAAGAAATTAAAGAGGAAACCAAAAAATACCTAGAAACAAATGACAATGAGAACACGAGGACCCCAAACCTATGGGATGCAGCCAAAGCAGTTCTAAGAGTGAAGTTTACAACAATACAATCCTACCTCAAGAAACAAGAAACATCTCAAATAAGCAACCTAACATTACACCTAAAGCAATTAGAGGAAGAGGACCAAAAAACCCCAAAGTTAAAAGAAGGAAAGAAATCATAAAGATCAGATCAGGAATAAATAAAAAAGAAATGAAGGAAACAATAGCAAAGATCAATAAAACTAAAAGCTGGTTCATTGAGAAGATAAACAAAATTGATAAACCATTAGTCAGACTCATCAAGAAAAAAAGGGAGAAGACGAAAATCAATAGAATTAGAAATGAAAAGGGAAAAGTAACAACTGACACTGTAGAAATCCAAAGGATCATGAGAGAATCCTACAAGCAACTATATGCCACTAAAATGGACAACCTGGAAGAAATGGACAAATTCGTAGAAAAGCACAACCTTCTCACACTGAACCAGGAAGAAATAGAAAATATAAACAAACCAATCACAAGCACTGAAATTGAGATGGCGATTAAAAATCTTCCAGCCAAAAAAAGCCCAGGACCAGATGGCTTCACAGGCAATTCTATCAAACATTTAGAGAAGAGACAACACCTATCCTGCTCAAACTCTTCCAAAATATACAAGAGGGAGGAACACTCCCAAACTCATTCTATGATGTCACCATCACTCTGATACCAGAACCAGACAAAGATGTCACAAAAAAGAAAACTACAGGTCAATATCACTGATGAACAGAGATGCAAAAATCCTCAACAATATACTAGCAAACAGAATCCAACAGCACATTAAAAGGATCATACACCATGATCAAGTGGGGTTTGACCCAGGAATGCAAGGATTCTTCAATATATGCAAATCAATCAATGTGATACACCATATTAACAAACAGAAGTAGAAAAACCATATGATCATCTCAGTAGATGCAGAAAAAGGTTTTGACAAAATTCAACACCCATGTATGATAAAAACCCTCCAGAAAGTAGGCATGGAGGGAACTTGCCTTAACATAATAAAGGCCATATATGACAAACCCACAGCATCATTCTCAATGGTGAAAACCTGAAACCCCTTCCCTTAAGATCAGGAACAAGACAAGTTTGTCCACTCTCATGACTATTATTCAACACACTTTTGGAAGTCTTAGGCACAGCAATCACAGAAGATAAAGAAATCCAAATTGGAAAAGAAGGAGTAAAGCTGTCACTGTTTGCAGATGACATGATACTATATAGAGAATCCTAAAGATGCCACCAGAAAACTACTAGAACTAATCAATGAATTTGGTAAAGTAGCAGGATACAAAATTAATGCACAGAAATCTCTTGCATTCGTATACACTAATGCTGAAAAATCTAAAACAGAAATTAAGGAAACACTCGCATTTACCACTGCAACAAAAAGAATAAAATACCTAGGAATAAACCTACCTAAGGAGGCAAAAGACCTGTATGCAGAAAACTATAAGACACTGATGAAAGAAATTGAAGATGATACAGACAGATGGAGAGATTTACCATGTTCTTGGATTGGAAGAATCAACATTGTGAAAATGACTATACTACCAAAAGCACTCTACAAATTCAATGCAATCCCTATCAAGCTACCAATGGCATTTTTCACAGAACTGAAACAAAAATTTTCACAATTTGTATGGAATCACAAACGACCCCGAACAGCCAAAGCAATCTTGAGAAAGAAAAACGGAGCTGGAGAAATCAGGCTCCCTGTCTTCCGACTATATTACAAAGCTACAGTAATCAAGACAGTATGGCACTGGCACAAAAACAGAAATATAGATCAATGGAACAGGATAGGAAACTAGGACAGTATAAAGCAATCCCACTACTAAGCATATAAACCCATGCACACATGGTCACCTTATTTTTGATTAAGCAGGCAGAACATACAATGGAGAAAAGACAGCCTCTTCAATAAGTGGTGCTGGAAAAACTGGACAGCTACATGTAAAAGAATGAAATTAGAACATTCCCTAACACCGTACACAAAAATAAACTCAAAATGGATTAAAGACCTAAATGTAAGCCAGACACTATAAAACTCTTAGAGGAAAACATAGGCAGAACACTCTATGACATAAATTACAGCAAGATCGTTTTTGACCCACTGCCTAGAGAAATGGAAATAAAAACAAAACAAAAAAAAATGGGACCTAATGAAACTTAAAAGCTTTTGCACAGCAAAGGAAAACATAAACAAGTCGCAAAGACAACCCTCAGAATGGCAGAAAATATTTGCAAACGAAGCAACTGACAAATGATTAATCTCCAAAATATACAAGCAGCTCATGCAGCTCAGTACCAAAAAAACAAACAACCCAATCCCAAAATGGACAGAAGAACTAAAGAGACATTTCTCCAAAGAAGATATACAGGTTGCCAACAAACACATGAAAGGATGCTCAACATCACTAATCATTAGAGAAAAAGAAACAAAATTGAGTTATTCGTAGTGAGGTGGATGGACCTAGAGTCTGTCATACAGAGTGAAGTAAGTCAGAAAGAGAAAAACAAATACCGTATGCTAACATATATATATGGAATCTAAAAAAAAGAAGGTACTGAAGAACCTAGGGGCAGGACAGGAATAAAGATGCAGACGTAGAGAATGAACCTGAGGACATAGGAAGGGGAAGGGTAAGCTGGGAAGAAGTGAGAGAGTGGCATGGACATATATACACTACCAAATGTAAAACAGATAGCTAGTGAGAAGCAGCCACATAGCACAGGAAGGTCAGCTCAGTGCTTTGTGACCACCTAGAGGGGTGGGATAGGGAGGGTGGGAGGGAGGGAGATGCAAGAGGGAAGAGATATGGTGATATATGTATATGTAGAGCTGATTCACTTTCTTATAAAGCAGAAACTAACACACCATTGTAAAGCAATTATACTCCAATAAAGTTGTTAAAAATAAATTAAATAAAATAAAATTGGAGACTTTTAATACTGGAAAGATCTTAGGCATCATTGAATCTGAAAATTTCATTCTGGAGATGAAGAAACCAAGGACAAACAAGGTAAAGTAACATATTACTAATGTTGTGGGAAATAAGATTTGTACAGAAAAAAAAACTAAGAGACATGGATGCTAGGCAAGGATACAAGTGGGGATTAGCATTCAGAGTTCCTGTTTCCATAGATATCGGAGTCCCACAGGTTTGCTCTCTGTTTTTCTATGTTGATCCAACTGGAATGCCCAAGTCTCCTCCACCAGCTAGCATCTGCTCCCGTGGGTACCAGTATCCCCAAGCAAACAGAGACCATCTTACCTGGTGTCCACGCCTTCCTTTTTCTCCCTTAGGGCCTTGGATGAAAGTATCAATTCCAGGATCCCCCTGAGAAAGTAAAAGTTTTCTTAGCTCAAATGAACAGGAAAGACAGGAAAAGAAAATATAGGAAGTCAGATTTTTTTTAAAAAGAAAGGTACCAAAGTCGTGACTTTTCATTTTCTGGATCTGCTCAGTAATCCCAGATAACCAATGCAATTAAAATTCCAAACTCTTTGAGAGCCCAATTGTTCTATAAGATGGGTTTCCTCTCAAATCTCTTATTTGTAGCAATACTTAGATAGGCTGAACAGATGCCTCATTAATGAATAATTCGTTGTTCTCTGCCATTGTGCCCATGCAAACAGTTCACAATCCTTGTATTAAAGCAGCAGAAATCCCTCAACCGCCACTCACAGGCTCTCCCCTCAGCCCCAGCTCTCCATGCTCTCCAGGTTTTCTGGATGGTCCCGTCAGGCCCTTAAATCACATTAAAAAAAAAAGTGTCACTTTTTAAAATCACCTATTGCCTAAAGAGAGAGGGGAAGTGAGACTCAAATTAAAAGAGCAATTTAGTACTTGAACTTTAAAGCATTCGTTGTCAAAGAGATGAGAATGAGACACAGAAAAAAACATACTTTTATTGGAAATCTGTGATATGCTTGGCTCTAGATGTGCCTTACCTCATTTAACACTCACAACTCAAGAATTAACCCATTTGTGTATGAAGAAGTTGGACCTCGTCTCCCTACCTCCAAACCCCTGGATCTTTCCACAACTTCCTGATGCTCCCACACAGAAACACATGTAAGAAAATGAAGAAGGCTTTCTTCATCACAGATGTGCACAGCATTAGCAGAGCAAGATCTCATGAAAAAAGAGAAGAAAAAAGAGAAAAATACTTGCAGGGCTCCTGACTGCTGTAGACAGGGAACCAGAGAGGTGGAGCAACTTGCCATGAGACTATGACATGATAAGCAAATGGCTGCTTCTCTCACAATCTGCTGTTAATTGTACCATCTTTGTGTCCTAGCTCCTACAGAGCCACAGAGTTGGAGAGAGCTCCCCACCAGAGGAACCCTCCTCAGAGGATGTTATGTACATGGTTCTGGCGGTTACACAGCATACTCTGAAAACAGTGAAGTAGGGACCACCTCTGAGATCTGGGTCTCAGACACACAGGGAATGGGATAACTTCTGGACTCCACAAGAAGCCACTTCCCAATGTTACTGAAGACCCCTCCGCACCTCTTCCCTGGCCTGATATGGTGGTAAGAGGAAGTTCATGAATTCCAAATTCCCATCCTGCTGCTTAATTTGCTAGCAAGGCAAATTTACTTGACTTCTTTAAGACAATTTTCTCATTTGTGAAACTGATATATTTATCTTATAGGGCTGTCATAGGGAGTCAATGGAATAATAAATTAAAATGATGAGTACAAAGCCTGGCATATGGTTCTTATTATGTTTTGTTCAACATCTAGTCTCTCCTTTTTCTGATCCAGACACTGGCTTCCACAGTAATCTTCCAAACTCGTAGCTTTAACATGTTCTTCCTTGCCTAGAAACTTTCAGTAGTTTCTAGGCAAACTGATTACTCAGTAGGAAAAAACAAGACCCTTAAACTTGGCATTAAGTTGACTCCAACTTGCCCTTCCAGACTTTACTCCCATTCTTTATACTTTTTAGCTCTCCCTCCACTCCTGTTAAATTGGAATCCTTGTTTGTCCAAACCAGCTCTGAGTTCTTCTAACTCTAAGCCTTTCCTTTTTCTTAACCTGGAATACCTTGTGTGTGCCTCTCACAGAGGTCTGTGTAGATAATGTCTTGATTTCCTGTGTGCCCTGGAATGCCCAAGTCCTGTCCACCCTCAGCACATTCTAAAATGCCCACAGGACCTCAGTAGAGAAGGCTGGTCTCTTCCTGCTTCGACCTCCCTCACAATCTGGTTGTTACTCGTGCTTTATTTCATCCCATCTTTACTCCCTCAATGAAGCTTTCTTGACTGCACAGGCTGGATCAGAATGCTCTACCATTTACCACACCTTCATGTACTTATCTCAGCAGTAATCTTATATCTATTTCCATGATTACTTCATTCATGTCTGTCTCTCCCCATAGAGGCCAGTTCTGAGACACAGAACTCATGCCTGTTCTGTTCCAGTCACGCCTGTATTAAAACAGATGCTCAGGGCTTCCCTGGTGGCGCAGTGGTTGAGAGTCCACCTGCCAATGCAGGGGACACGGGTTCGTGCCCCAGTCCGGGAAGATCCCACATGCTGCAGAGTGGCTGGGCGCATGAGCCATGGCCTCTGAGCCTGCACGTCCAGAGCCTGTGCTCTGCAACGGGAGAGGCCACAACAGTGAGAGGCCCAAGTACCACAAAAACAAAAACAAAAACAAAAAAAAAAGACTATGCAGTGCAATACTGCAGCCACTAGGCTGTTTAGCACTTGAACTGTAGCTAGTGTGACTGAGAGAAATGAAATTTTAAGTTTTGCTGAATTTTAATGTATTTTAATTTAAATAGTCACACATGTCTAGTGCCCACTGTATTGAACAGTGCAAGTATAGAATGAGTTCGATTCACCTATCTCACAGATAAGGAAAATAAGACCTAGAAGGGCAAAGTAACATGCGTAAATCTGTTCGAAGAGCCAGCATTAGAAACCAGGTCCCTTGACATCTAGCCCATACCCTGGACTGCCATAAAGAAGATTACATTGAAAGCCCATGTTACAGAAAGGCAAAGACCACATGAGAGTTTAGGTGGAAAAGGGCTGGAGAAGGTTGTTGTACTTCAGGGACAGTATATCCTGAAGGGACAGTCACTTCTATATTCCTAAATACCACTTCTGGGAAGTTGGCCTAATCTCAATCATAAAGCCAAGTGAAGTCAGGATTATTGAAAAGGATGATAATCAATGAGTTTGAGGCCCTTTAAGCTTCCCTTCCCTTTGGCCCTCCAAATGCAATCCTCTTGACAGGAGAGGGTCCAGTGAGTGCTCCAGGGATGGCCACCTGCTTTGTCCCCTTGAAAGCTCTTTCAGAAGAGATCAAACACAGACCAGGAAGTGTTTCCCTGTTCTTTCCAATCAGGAGAAACCTCACAGCTATAGAATGTATTTCAGGCAAAGATATGGTTTCATCACATGCAACTTGAGAGACATATTACATTTTCATACATTGTTACTTTCTGAACGACTAGATTTTTTTCATTTTAGGAGGTGTTTGAAGCAGGAGAAGATTCACTGTCACGGCTTCTGTTCACATGAGAGGAGTCAGAGCCGAAGGGAAATTTAGAGACTTCATGTTTTTTCCCAACAAATAACAGCCTGTGTAAACACTTCTGAACATTTAAAACTCAATATTGTCTCAGTGGGAGCTTCAGGCTACTCATACAATCTTCTTTTGATGATTTCATCTTGAAAAGTCCCCAAAGTTAAAATGACTGCAAAAAAAATTGCAGAAGTGTCCTTAGCACTCGGGAAAACTATTCACCTTGTGATAACAATTGCCCTGTAGAAAAGCACAGCCAAAGAAGACAAGCAAAATGCAGAGTCAATAGAATAGGCCCACATTTACAAAAGCATTTGAGAGCTTGGTAACACATTCAGAAGGATAGCATCTTTTAATATTCATTTTTCGTCATTTGAGGTTAAGCTTTGAAAAATATCAAGGGCCCACCATTAACTAAAAGCTTTCAGATTCTAAATTCTCCTTCAAAGAATCATTTCCCTTTTGTTAAGTATGAAACTCCTGTAATATTTTCTTTTAATATTGTCAGTACCACTCTATTCCTGGCAAGATCATCATTTTTGGCTTAAAGAACCCAACGCGTTACCAATTCTCTGTGACTTGATGAAGCCAAAACCAACTGCAAGGAAGATGATCCCCCAAAATGTCTTCTGTGTCTCCATTTTAGATATGTACCTAGAGAGAGAAAGATACCTCATAATTAAAATTATGTCTTCATACAGTTAAAATGAGTGCATCATATTGTATATTCATTATACCTGAATACAGTTGATTTAAAAAAACACACACACACAGAACTATGTCCTTCCCCAGACCAATTATAAAACTAAAGAAGGACATGTTGCCATTTTTTTCAATTGTGCAAGGACTATGGTCTTGCTGACCCAACTCAGGAAGAATTTTGTTAACGCCCGAAGTATATACCTCAGACTTTGTCTGTTTAAAGTTGTCCAGATATGGCTATAAAAGGAAAAATCATATAAGGCATGGGGTAGAACCACCGTTTCACACACTGAATTCATTTGGTGGAACATAAACATTTCTGGATGATTTTGCTTGTATTTTTATACAAGCATTGGATGACCTGATAAACACTGTGAGATGAGGAAATATTCAAGTGTCTCAGAATCACATCTGCTTGATAAAATCAGGCCAGCCTGAGAATATTTGACAAGTTCCCAGAAGAAGCAGAACACCAGACTTCCCTCCCCTAGACTTGGATTTAGTTCCAAAGGCCTCCGTGGAAATCATCCACTCCCAATTCTATTTCTAATTTTTGACTCTAAGAAACCCCATATATTTAAAAATAAGAACAACATGGCAATCACATTGAATGAGATGTTCCAACTGGAACAGAGAACACGTCATCTTTATCTTCTATCTAACTAACCTCACAGCCATCCTCAGCAGAATGCAGTGGGGTTAAAAGCAAGGATTCTTGGAGACAGACAGCCTAGGTTTGAATCTCAGATCACGTACTTGGGCAAGTTGCTTCTCTTCTCAGTTTCCCCATTTGTAAAATGGGAGCAATAATAGCATCTACCTCATAGTCTTGTGATAAGGATCAAATGAGTCCATTATTGTAAAACAGTTTACCCATGCCTGCAACTTAAAAGCACTCTTTAAGTGCTTGTTAAATAAGTCTTCTTAGAAATTCACTATGTAAAAGTGAAAACATATTCCCCCTAATTTGAAACTCAGAATCTGTGGAGATAGAGGAACACTAATACTTTGCACTGTGTATTAATAAAGCAGTTATTTTGTTGTGTATATTGTACTTTATATTTTTTATTTGATTGGTTCCGTTTTCACTTTCAGTTGATTGCTACTTTGTAAGTAACTGTGTTAATCTCCATGTTCCTCGCCTCAAATCTAGGAAAAGCCAGCTAAGCAGGCCTTACTCTGTTCATTTTGTTGATGGAAATGAAAAGGTCCCAGAAAGGTTTAAGCAGCGTCCCAGGTCTACACAGTCATGCACAGTCAAGTTCTGTCCCAGGTAACCTGATTCCAGGTCCATCGCATGGCTGTACTTCAAACATGTGCTTCAAACCCTTCAATGAAAATCTCCAAGGCCAGACTGTCACTCAGCTCCCCAGAGTCTGCTTCGTGTAAAATGAAGACGTGTGAGCAATTTGCCTTGGGGTAAAAATGTGAGCTCAAGCCCTCTTTAAACTCATCAAAGAGCTTAAGCAAGAATCTCAGTGTCTAAATCACTTCGCGGTCTCAGGCACTTTAAGCAGAATATTGTGTAGAAATGATATCACAATGCCCAGAAATAGCAGCCACCCAACAGCTGAGTCCTCTCTGCAGAAGGTGTAAGTGTAGCCACCTTGCTTCCCTAAGACATGTTTCTACTGCGCATGCTTCATTTTCTCCTTGGCAGTGACTCAGGGTGTGAGATAACCACATCTGTTATATTATTTTACAGCAACAGAAAATACTGGGAGAAGTCTTGACTCCAAAGGAAACCTTGATTCTGGTTTCACCTTGACCTTTGGCTCCATGTACTTGAGCAAGCCAGTTCAACTCTCAAGGTTGATGTGATGATAGAGAGCTTGGCACTGATTTGGGACACCTACGATATTGCCCACTATATTACAAACCTTCCCCAGGGCATTAATCCAGCGACTTTCCAATAAATGATGTGATATAATTGGATTCTCTGTTCCTCAGTTTCTACATCAACCTCCCATTAATGTCTCCTTAAGGAGGCTTGCAAGTAATTTGAAAGAAGATACTTTAAGAATAAGTTTGTCATTCCCCAACACACTTTCATCTAATGGCAAATAAATGAAAGTGTGAATCTTAAAGAATACATGGTTCTAATGGATTAAGGACAGTGTGAGGGTAAAGAGAGTGAGAGTTTGGGGGCGGCTCCTGAGTCCACAGGGAGCTCGGCCGGAGGCTCCTCACTGGGGCAGGGACGTTTCCTCGCCTGGGGCCATATCATAATTCTGAATCATGTCTGATAATGGAGAACTGGAAGACAAGCCTCCAGGACCCCCCACCCCGTGCAAATGAGCAGTACCAGTTTTAGCACTGGAGGCAAAGACCCTGTGTCAGCCAATCACAGTTTGAAACCTTTGACCTCTGTTCCAGAGGGAAAAGAACCCCAGGAATAAAATCGTCTCTATATTCTCAAGCACAAAGAAATGAAGTAAGAAGAAAGAGAAGGAAAGGCCAGAAATTTCTCCTCCCTATGACTTTGAGCACACCATCCATGTTGGTTTTGATGCTGTTACTGGAGAAGTCACTGGCATGCCAGAACAGTGGGCTCGATAGACCTCCAATATCACAAAACTAGAGCAAAAGAAGAATCCTTGGGCTGTGCTGGATGTCTTAAAGTTCTATGACTCCAACACAGTGAAGCAGAAATATCTGAGCTTTACTCCTCTTGAGAAAGATGGCTTCCCATCTGGAACACCAGCACTGAATACCAAGCGTTCGGAAACAGCAGTAGTAACAGGAGATGATGATGATGATGAAGAGACTCCTCCTCCTGTTATTGCCCCATGACCAGATCATACAAAATCAATTTATACACAGTCTGTAACTGATCCTATTCCTGCGCCAGTTGGTGATTCTAATGTTGACAGTGGTGCCAAGACTTCAGACGAACAGACAAAGAAGGTCAAAATGACAGATGAAGAGATTATGGAGCAATTAAGAACTATTGTAAGCATAGGTGACCCTAAGAAAAAGTATACAAGATATGAAAAAATTGGGCAAGGGGTTTCTGGCACAATTTTCACTGCTACTGATGTGGCATTGGGACAAGAGGTTGCTATTAAGCAGATAAATTTACAGAAACAGCCAAAGAAGGAATTGATCATTAATGAGATTCTGGTGATGAAAGAATTAAACAATCTCAATATAGTTAACTTCTTAGACAGTTACCT
Organism: Phocoena sinus; assembly: GCF_008692025.1. Classification (NCBI taxonomy): domain Eukaryota; kingdom Metazoa; phylum Chordata; class Mammalia; order Artiodactyla; family Phocoenidae; genus Phocoena; species Phocoena sinus. Next base: position 11,064,743 of record NC_045766.1, on the reverse strand, counting down.
GGTGGGAGATGAATTGTTTGTGGTAACGGAGTACCTCGCTGGGGGATCACTTACTGATGTTGTAACAGAGACCGGCATGGATGCAGCACAGATTGCTGCTGTATGCAGAGTGTTCACAGGCATTGGAGTTTTTACATGCTAATCAAGTGATCCATAGAGACATCAAAAGTGACAATGTGCCTTTGGGCATGGATGGATCTGTTAAACTTACTGACTTTGGCTTCTGTAGCCAGATCACTCCTGAGTAGAGCAAGCGAAGTACTATGGTTGGAACGCCATGCTGTATGGCACCAGAGGTGGTTACATGGAAAGCTTATGGCCCTAAAGTAGACATCTGGTCTCTGGGTATTATGGTCATTGAGATGGTAGAAGGAGAGCCTCCATACTTCAGTGAAAATCCTTTGAGGGCCTTGTACCTGATAGTAACTAATGGAACCCCAGAACTTCAAAACCCAGAGAAACTTTCCCCAATATTTCGGGATTTCTTAAATCAATGTTTGGAGATGGATGTGGAAAAGGAGTTCAGCCAGAGAATTGTTACAACATCCCTTCCTGAAACTGGCCAAACCATTATCCAGCTTGACACCACTGATCATGGCAGCTAAAAAAGCATTGAAGAGTAACCATTAACATCATTGCTGTGGCCTCATATTCCTTTTTCCATTTTCTAAAAGTCTTTTACTATATGAAAATTATTATTCTTTTGGGGCTTAAAGAAATGGTCTGCATAACATGGAGGGAAGAAACAAGCTACTGTTTCCTGAAGACAAGCAAGAAAAAATTGCAAAACAGAGCGACAACTTTCTATTGAATCCCTTCTTTAGGGTCCAAAAGGAATTGTGGACTGAATCATAGCCTTATGCCCTTCAGCAGAAAGCCCATCAGGACCATTTATCATGCTTGAGATTTGCACTTTATTTTGCTGACTTTATTGTAATAGATCCCATTCATTGTCCCTTTTGGGGTATTTTCAGTACTTGAATGGCAGATCTGAGTTTTTCAGAGTATGTGTTTTATCTGCTAGTCTTCTCTTCTCTCTTCTTCATAACTTTCTTTCCCCTGACTTGCTCCTTTTGAGTTGCTTTGAGAAATGTTTCTTATGCCTAAATTGGAGGCAAGTGTGATAGAAATGACATAGCTCCTTATATTGGCAAAGGAGTTCAATATGGTTTAACTTTGTATAGAAGTTAGAACCAGCTATTGTTACATGTAACATTTCAGTTCAGAATTTGAACTGAAGGAAGGGAAGAAAAGTATGTGATTTTTACCCTTTCTAACAAATGTGAAAGGGTCAATTTTTATAATTTCATAATAGTGAGCTGTTTGGCATTTGTTACATGTATAGAGAGAAGACTAATAATCTATATTTATAACTAAATCATTGAAACAGTAAAAGAGTCCCATTGACTATATTTTCTAACAGTTTCGTTTTTTTTTCTATGTCCTCTTCAGATTTGGCTTCAGGACTTTGTGCCGCTACTTTCCCCTTCCCTGCTTTTTCCCCTTCATTTTGGAAGTAAGTTTCTGTATATGTTGTAATTTTAGCTAGTTTGTTTGTTTTTTAATTAACCCTTTCTCACCCTACTCCTCACCCCCTTCCCATGGTAAATAATATAATAACCATTGAATTTTCAGAATTTAAAAGTTAACGTTTTTTTTCCATTTAAAGGTAAAAAATATTTGAAACTAGCAGAGACAAAGTGAGAGGCTTGAACCTTGGTGAGCTCTAAAATAATTAGATAAGATTACATTCATGAAAGAGAAATGTCAGTTCCTTAGAGATGCAGCTTCTGACCAGTAAACTGTAGAGATTTGTTATAAACATTGTTCCCAACCCATTAGCAACATTATTTTTTTAGTTTAATAGACATTTAGTCTATCATTATATATAGTTGAACCACCTCTACACACAAAGTAATATGGTTTAAGATTTTCTGAGTGGGAAGGAATTTGGGTCCCAAAAGGTTTTTTGAGCCTGCTACATGTTTTCTGGAAATCATTTAAGTGGGCCTTTTAAAAGACCCTTGAAGAAAATACAAGGAAAATTGGTTTGCCAGAAATCCAGCAATTAGATTTCAAAATTAAACTACCTATTAAGATAGCAAACCAAGAACTGGGGCAACTCCTCTTCCATATTTCCTACGCACTCAACTCCACCCTGGGAAACAGAAGCTCAGTCTAGGGGAAGTCATGATGCCAGCAGAATATGGTGGTACGCCGGACCACAACCGGTGGGTGGCCTGGCACGTTTGTGGAATGGTGAGGCTCTTGGGGGTAGTTTGAGCAGGGATGAGAAAATAACTGTAGACCACACATAAGATCGGAAACCAATTGAACTGGTATTGACCCCAACCACACGCCTCTTCTTAGTAGCCTTATGGGAATGGATAAAGTGATGAGCCAAGATAACACTGATTAGACTTAGCAATGTTACTTTTAAATAAAACCAACCCTATTTTCCCCAAGGTGGCTTAGATTTCATAATGGGTCACAAACTAATACTACAAATAAAACATTTAAATTTTTGATCCAAGTCCCTTCTATCCTCCCACACTTGAAAGGGACCCGATGAACACCAATTTCCCAATCCTAGCATCACTAGCTTACAAGCCTTAGGGTTAAAAACTCCCTTCTCATTTACCTAATGTTCAATTTCCATCAATTTCAATATATACTAGTGTAAATACGATGACTGTTTTGCATGAAGTTAAGTGTTCTACTGATCAGAGCCACGGGATTGAACCAGGAGCTCCCACCTTTTATGTGAACTTCAGTGGTACCATGGAGACCAAGGCAATTTAATTTAGGCTAACCAGGATTTGTTTCAATTTGTAAGAGAAACATCTTGCAACAGGTTTATTCAATTATCTTAAAAAATCGTGGTATTCCTTTACTTTCTGCCTTTTGGAAGCAGCAGTTACATATATGGAATAGCAGATTAAGTCTAAAAACGTGGGCCCTAGTCAACTTTATTTTTCGGCATAATGATCATGATAAACGATCATGACATCCTTCACATTTCCAAGGAAAACCCAGTTTAAAGTTTGTCCTTGCCAAACTCCATAAAACAGCCACTTTAGAGTAAACAAGCAGAGCATTGCCTCACCCCAATAAATCTGTAGGTTTCATCACATGCACCAATAAATCTATACGGCTAGTTTCTGTGCTCTCTTTTACAGAATTTTACACCTATTGTTACCAGACAGCATTTTACACACGGACATATCAACTGCCTAATAAAGCAAAAACAAAGGCATTTCCCTTATTAGAAACAAGATACACCATCACTTAAAATCTTCAAACATTATTGCACTTTAACTTTCAGAATTTGACTATGCATTCAATGAAGCAATCTGCAGACAACTAGTTTTAACAGACAGATTAAAAAACACTTTTAAGCAGATGTGGATGTCCTAAACTCTTTATTAGGTAAGAATTTTACAAACATTACTTATATTAGCGGTAGCGGTGGAGCTGCAGAGTATTGCGCCTTCTCCAGGCTGCGCGGCGAGAACCACCGATCGTGTGGTGGAACTTGTGGCCCTTGCCGAGGCCGCGGCTCTTCCTGCCTGCAGACGTCAGCCCCCGCATCTCCCTGTGCTTGTGGACTCGTTTGGTGATCCACTGGGTGTCAGGGTTTCTTCTGATAGCCTTATGGAAGGGATCAATGAGCATAACCTCAAAAAATTTGTATGTAGAATCTTCACCCACCAAGAATTCAGGACCCTCAGGGCCCCACAGCGGCGTCCCGCTCGCTCCTCGGCAACAGACTGAAGGCTCCGGGCAAGTTTGAGCTGTTTGACGCCATGGTGGACAGGCTTGCAGTAGGTGGCGCCCTTCGGGACCGGGCGTTTGCGGCCACCGCGGCGCACGCGAACCCGATATATCACATAAACTTGCTTGGCCTTGCAGCCCAGCCTGCGCGCCTTGTCGGGCCGGGTGGGGCGCGGAGCCCGGCGCAGCGCCGAGAGCTGGCGGTACTGCCAGCAGCGCACCCTGAGCAGAAAGCGCATCACGTCTGACTGCTTCTTCCTCCACAGCTCCTGGATGTACTTGTAAGCGCCCATCTCGGCTCACCTGATGGCTGCAGCCAAACGGAAAGGAAGGACCCTTTCTCCTCCGTTACCAACATTTTTACTGTCTGTGAGAACTTAAGTGACAAAGTACTTCTTGGTAAATTCATGGGTCATTTGAGATGTTACTTTAGATTTTTTTCAAATAAATAATATTCATGTAAAAAAAGCTGGAGAAAGAAAGAATAATGCAACGTGCTTGTTGATAGCAATACATTTTACGTTTCAAAGATTTTAAAAAGGTCTGTGACCTGTAGGATTAATTATTAGGGTGCCCTCTTTTCTCCCTTCCCCTCCTCTCCTCTTCTCTCATCATTTTAATTGTTTGACTTTTGGAGGCAGTACTGCCCCTTCTGACATGCCAAGAGCCACATGAAAGAGAAAAACCTGTGCTTTGGTTCTGGCTTTTTATTCCCACCATTGGCTCCTAATTGACTTGCCATCCTGCAATAGTACAAATCATGAATAAAAATAATTTTGATGTTTTGGAGTGCATTAGGAGAACTTAATAGAGTTTTATTTCCTATCATTCCCATCATATCTGTGTTAAGATACAGGTATAAGGACAGAAATGGCTGGTGGGTTTTTTGGTTTTTTAAAATCGGTAAGGCAGGAAGGTTTTCACAAAAATAAGATAATTAGTGAAACTTGTATCTAGAGCACTTAATGGTCTCTGTTTTCAATTTGATTCTTGATTTCATTTTTCTCTGAATTATATTGGCCTTCTACAGCTAGTACTAAATTACTTTACAGAAATAAGCTGGTTTATTCCTGGTGGAAAGCTACAGTGTCTCTTGAGTTCCATATTTGAACATTCTTTGTAAATAGTTGTCTGGATGGATTATGATAAAGAAGATGCTACCAATGAAATAGAAAACCAACTACATGATATAAGACTGTGATCCTCATGACCATCTAGAAGGTACTTCCATACATAAGTCATATAGGCCATATTCACTGAATGCAGTGCCAATGCCCCATTTTTATGCCTGTGACTCAACAAAGGTCTTTTCAGTTTATAGAAGCAGTTTGGGATTTGTATTTACAACTTCTTTGATGGTTGCCTGCATGTCCATTGCTGGCAACGGACTTTGTCATTAAAACCTGAGTCCTAGGTTAAGGAGCTACAGTGTGGTTTATTCTTTACCTACTTGGATAAACTAAATTATAATAGAAATGTACTTCGGTTAATCCTGAAATGTGTCGTTTTTGAATAATCTTAATCTTAAAAGCAATACAGAATTGTGATTTATTAATTTTAAATTAAAATATTCACATCTTGTTGCAAGAAAAATTATATCTGAAAAAAAAAGAGAGTGAGAGTTTGAAAGAGCCAGAAATAATGATCCAAAATAAATTCATGCATAATGATTACAATTGCTATTATTACAATGATACCATACTTCAATTTTTTAAACTCTTAGGTAATAAAGTAAGATGAAATATAAAACCTTCAAGTAGTGTATCTACATTTTCATATTCCATTATGTACTAATTATTAGTATTAATGCAATTAGTCATAAGAAATGAGAAGTCGCAGACCTACTACAGAATAGACTTGAGGACATGGGGAGGGGGAAGGGTATGCTGGGACGAAGTGAGAGAGTGGCATAGACTTATATATACTACCAAATGTAAAACAGATAGCTAGTAGGAAGCAGCCGCATAGCACAGGGAGATCAGCTCGGTGCTTTGTGACCACCTAGAGGGGTGGGATAGGGAGAGTAGGAGGGAGGGAGATGCAAGAGGGAAGAGATATGGGAACATATGTATATGTATAGCTGATTCACCTTGTTATAAAGCAGAAACTAACACACCATTGTAAAGCAATTATACTCCAATAAAGATATTAAAACAAAAAGAAAGAAATGAGAAGTATTTTTAATTAATTGTAAATAAAGCAGTAGAGCTGTTTATGGAAATCTAGTGGGAAAGTCAAAAGTTTATAAACATTTTACAGCTGTGCATATGTGTGCTATATCAATGAAGAGAAAAAGGTCTGTAGATTGACTTAGTATCTACATTACATATACTATTTCATAAGGATGTTTAAATCTAATTTAAGCTGTAGAAGAGGGGTTGAATTTAAACATGTATAGGGCTCATTGTGGAGGGAAAAAAATGAAGTTATTAAATGAATTGTAAAATAGGTAGGGATTACATTGGATACTGATTTTTTTTTAATTAAAAAAATTGTTTTGGCCACACTACACAGCGTTCAGGATCTTAGTTCTCTGACCAGGGATTGAAACCATGCCCCCTGCAGTGGAAGCCCAGAGTCTTAACCACTGGACCACCAGGGAAGTCCCAGGATACCGATTCTTTACTATCTACTATTAGAAATAATTCTAGTGGGTTTGGGGTATAGAGACTTCTCTCAAACTATGTTGCTCAAATAGTTATCTGAAAGATCTTTTTTTTTAAGATTAATTCGTTCAGTTAAATTACTTTGCAGCCACCATAGTAACAATTGATTCAGGGAAGAATCACCAAGAGATTTTAACACCATTGGGTAAAAGTGTGTTGGGAAACAGGGTTTTAACACAGTTTCTAAGTATATCCTCAAAAATTACTTATAAATTACAAAAGGCAAGAAAAATACAATGGAGAAATGATGGACACAGCTTAATCAAGTGATCAAAATTAATATCAACAATAATAGGATAAACTAACACCGTATACCTCCTGATGTTATGCATGAGAAAACTCAACATCACTTATATGGTAGTCCTCCCCAAAATCCATGACCTAAATCTAATAATGAGGAAACAATCCTATAAACCAAAACTTGGGGACAGTCTAAAAAACAACAGGCTGGTGCTCCTCAAAAATATGAATTTCATGAAAAACAAAGAAAGACTGAAGAACTGAGACAAACACTCTAACAAGACATGACAGCTCAAGGCAGTGCATGATCTTGGCTTGGGAAAAAATGTTATAAAAGACATTAAGACAATAGGTAAAATTTTAATATGGGCTGAATATTATATAATTATTCTGTATCAATGTTAAATTTCCATCATTGTATTATAGTCACATAAGAGAATGTCATTGTTATTAAAAAATACACACAATACATTATGGGCCAGAGGGTCTTGAGGTCAGCAACTTGCAAATATTCAGCAGAATTATAATAATTCAGAGAGAGAGAGAAGGGAGGAATAAAATATTGCAATACTCTTGCAACTTTTTATCGGGTGTCTACTGCTTGCCAGACAATATGTCAGGCACTAGAAATAACAGATTAATGAAATATTTCTTTTCCTCAGAGGACTTAGAGCTCTCGTGGAAAGAAAGACATGGATATGCTGCATTATCATGGGGTGAGCAAAATAATATTGAAATCTACACAAGGTCCTGAGGAGTACAATGGGGAGCACCTCTGTGCACTTGGTTGAAGGCTTCACAGAGCAGATGACGTTGGAGTTGGGACTCAAAGGATGAGGAGAAATTTGTAAGTGAGCAAGAGGAGAAAGGGGGTTCCAGGCAGAATGACAGCATGTGCAAGGGCACAGGAGAGGTATTAGGCACCCCAAATAGAATCCATCCAAGGCCTCAAGAGCCTACGTTTGGCATGTAGAGGACTTGGTTAAGCCTGCTTTGGTGCTCACAAGGCAAGCTGTATGACCTCTTAAGGTATGATGAGTCTAATGGCGACCTTGCTTTTCTGAAATGCCTGAACTAAGAGGGAGGGATAGAAAAGGGGACCTGGGCAGAGTTTCTCCATCTTCAACCATAAACCTCTTTAACTCCATTTAATTTGACCAACAGTGCTTTGTATACCAGTGTCCAAGGTTTCTGTTCTTCCTCTGTGGACCATTCAACAAGAAAATGGAAAGATGCCATCACTAATGTTCTATGGCGGGGCTCTCAGACTTGAGCATTGCATCAGAATCACCCAGAAGACCTGTCAAAACCCAGTTTCTGAAGCCCACCTCCAGAGGTTATGATTCAGTAGGTCTGGGGTGGGACTTGAGAATTTACCTGCTGAGCTGATCCAAGGAACCACATTTTAAAAACCATTCTTTGGGGCTTCCCTGGTGGCACAGTGGTTGAGAATCTGCCTGCCAATTCAGGGGACACGAGTTCGAGCCCTGGTCTGGAAGGATCCCACATGCCGCGGAGCAACTGGGCCCGTGAGCCACAATTACTGAGCCTGTGTGTCTGGAGCCTGTGCTCCACAGAGAAAAAGAGAGGCAGCGATAGTGAGAGGCCCACACATGGTGATGAAGAGTGGACCCCGCTTGCCACAACTAGAGAAAGCCCTCGCACAGAAACGAAGACCCAACACAGCCATAAATAAATTAATTAATTTTAAAAATTAAAAAAAAAACAATCTTTGGAGAGACCTTCAAGATGGCAGAGGAGTAAGACGTGAAGATCACATTCCTCCCCACAAATACATCAGAAATACATCTACATGTAGAACAACTCCTGCAGAACACCTACTGAATGCTGGCAGAAGACCTCAGACCTCCCAAAAGGCAAGAAACTCCCCACGTACCTAGGTAGGGCAAAAGAATAAACAGACAAAAGGATAGGGACAGGACCTGCACCTCTGGGAGGGAGCTGTGAAGGAGGAAAGGTTTCCACACACTAGGAAGCCCCTTCACTGTCAGAGATGGAGGGTGGCCGTGGGGAAGCTTCTGAGCCATGGAGCAGAGCGCAGCAACAGGGGTGTGGAGGGCAAAGTGGAGACATTCCCGCACAGAGGATCGGTGCCGACAGGCACTCACCAGCCCGAGAGGCTTGTCTGCTCACCCGCCGGGGCGGACAGGGGCTGGGAGCTGAGGCTCGGGCTTCAAAGGTTAGATCCCAGGGAGAGGACTGGAGTTGGCTGCGTGAACACAGCCTGAAGGGGGCTAGTGCACCACAGCTAACCAAGAGGGAGTCCGGGGAAAAGTCTGGACCTGCCAAAGAGGCAAGGGACCATTGTTTCGGAGTGCGCGAGGAGATGGGATTCAGAGCACCACCTAAACGAGCTCCAGAGACAGGCATGAGCCGCGGCTATCACTGCATACACCAGAGATGGGCATGAGACACTAAGGCTGCTGCTGCAGCAACCAAGAAGCCTGTGAGCAAGCACAGGTCACTGTCCCCTCTTGGGAGCCTGTGCAGCCCGTCACCTCTCCTCCCGGGAGCCTGTGCAGCCTGCCACAGCCAGGGTCCCATGATTCAGGGACAACTTCCCCAAGAGAACACAATGCCCGCCTCAAGCTGGTGCAACGTCATAGTGGCCTCTGCTGCCACAGCCTCGCCCTACACTCCATACCCCTCCCTCCCCCTGGCCTGAGTGAGCCAGAGCCCCCTAATCAGCTGCTACTTTAACTCCGTCCTGTCTGGGTGAAGAACAGACACCCTCAGGAGACCTACACTCAGAGGCAGGGCCAGATCCAAAGCTGAACCCCAGGAGCTGTGCAAACAGAGAAGAGAAAGGGAAATTTCTCCCAGCAGCCACAGAAGCAGAGGATTCAATCTCCACAATCAACGAGATGTACCCGGCATCTCTGGAATACCTGAATAGACAACGAATCATCCCAAACTTGAGGCAGTGAACTTTGGGAGCAACTGTAGACTTGGGGTTTGCTTTCTGCATCCAATTTTTTTCTGGCTTTATGTTTATCTTACTTTAGTATTTAGAGTTTATTACCATTGGTAGATTTGTTTATTGATTTGGTTGCTCTCTCTCGTTTTTTTTATATAGATTTTTTTTTCCTTTTTCTCTTTTGGTGAGTGTGCATGTGTCTGCTTCTTTGTGTGATTTTGTCTATATAGCTTTGCTTTTACTATTTGTCCTAGGGTTCTTTCTGTTCCTTTTTTGTTTCCTTTTGTTTTGTTTTTTAGAATGGTTTTTAATGCTTCTTAGCATTGGTGGATCTGTTTTTTGGTTTCATTGCTCTCTTCTTTCTTTCTTTTTTTTCCCCTTTTTTTATTACTTTTTTTAATTTTAATAACTTTATTTAATTAATTTATTGATCTTTCTTTCTTTCTTTCTTTCTTTCTTTCTTTCTCCCTTTTCTTCTGAGCCACGTGGCAGACAGGGTCTTGGTGCTCCGGCCAGGTGTCAGGTCTGTGCCTCTGAGGTTGGAAAGCCGAGTTCAGGACATTGGTCCACCAGAGACCTCCCAGCTCCACATAATATCAAAAGACGAAAGCTCTCCCAGAGATCTGCATCTCAATGCTAAGACCCAGCTCCACTCAATGAGCAGCAAGCTACAGTGCTGGACACCACATGCCAAACAACTAGCAAGATAGGAATAAAACCCAACCCATTAGTACAGAGACTGCCTAAAATCAAAATAAGGTCACAGATACCCCAAAACACACCACCAGACATGGTCCTGTCTACCGGAAAGAGAAGATCCAGCCTCATCAGCCAGAACACAGGACCAGTCCCCTCCACCAGGAAGCCTACACAACCGACTGAATGAACTTTACCCACTGGAGGCAATCACCCAAAACAATGGGAACTACGAACCTGCAGCCTGTGAAAAGGAGACCCCAAACAGAGTAAGTAAGGCAAAATGAGAAGACAGAGAAGCACACAGCAGATGAAGGAGCAAGGTAAAAACCCACCAGAACAAACAAATAAAGAGGAAATAGGCAGTCTACCTGGAAAAGAATTCAGACTACTGATAGTGAACATGATTCAAAACCTTGGAAATAGAATGCAGAAAATAAAAGCAACATTGAACAAGGACCTAGAAGAACTAAATAGCAAACAAACAATGATGAACAACACAATAATGAAATTAAAAATTCTCTAGAAGGAATCAATAGCAGAATAACTGAGGCAGAAGTACACATAAGTGACCTGGAAGATAAAATAGTGGAAATAACTACTGCAGAGCAGAAAAAAGAATAAAGAATGTAAAAGATTGAGGACAGCTTCAGAGACCTCTGAAACAACAGTAATATACCAACATTCGAATTATAGGGGTCCAAGAAGAAGAAGAGAAAAAGAAAGGGACTGAGAAAATATTTGAAGAGACTATAGTTGAAAACTTCCCTAATATGGGAAAGGAAATAGTCAGTCAAGTTCACAAAGTGCAGAGAGTCCCATACAGGATAAATCCATGGAGAAACATGCCAAAACACATATTAATCAAACTATCAAAAATTAAATACAAAGAAAAAATATTAAAAGCAGCAAGTGAAAAACAACCAATAGCATACAAGGGAATCCCCATAAGGTTAACAGCTGATCTTTTAGCAGAAACTCTGCAAGCCAGAAGGGAGTAGCAGAACATATTTAAAGTGATGAAAGGGAAAAAACTACAGTTAAGTTACTCTACACAGCAAGGCTCTCATTCAGATTTGACAGAGAAATTAAAACATTTACAGACAAGCAAAAGCTAGGAGAATTCAACACCACCAAACCAGCTTTACAACAACTGCTAAAGGAACTGCTCTAGGCAGGAAACACAAAAGAAGGAAAAGACCTACAATAACAAACCCAAAACAATTAAGAAAGTGGTAATAGGAATATACATATTGATAACTACCTTAAATGTATATGGGTTAGATGATCCAATCAAAAGACGTAGACTGGCTGAATGAATACAAAAACAAGACCGGTATATATGCTGTCTACAAGAGACCCACTTCAGACTTAGGGACACATACAGACAGAAGTTGAGGGGATGGAAAAAGATATTCCATGCAAATGGAAATCAAAAGAAAGCTAGAGTAGCAATTCTCATATCAGACAAAATACACTTTAAAATAAAGACTATTACAAGAGACAAAGAAGGACACTACATAATGATCAAGGGATCGATCCAAGAAGAAGATATAACAATCGTGAATATTTATGCACCCAACATAGGAGTACCTCAATACATAAGGCAAATGCTAACAGCCATAAAAGGGGAAATCGACAGTAACACAATTATAGTAGAGGACTTTAACACCCCACTTGCACCAATGGACAGATAATCCAAAATGAAAATCAGTAAGGAAACACAAGCTTTAAATGATACATTAAACAAGATGGACTCAATTGATATTTATAAGACATTCCATCGGAAAACAACAGAATACACTTCTCAGGTGCTCATGGAACATTGGCCAAGATAGATCATATCTTGGGTCACAAATCAAGCCTTGGTAAATTTAAGAAAATTGAAATTGTAACAAGTATCTGTTCTGACAACAACACTATGAGACTAGATATCAGTTAAAGGAAAAAGTCTGTAAAAAATACAAACACATGGAGGCTAAACAATACACTACTAAATAACCAAGAGATCACTGAAGAAATCAAAGAGGAAATCAAAAAATACATAGAAACAAATGACAATGAAAACAGGACAACTCAAAACCTATGGGATGCAGCAAAAGCAGTTCTAAGAGTGAAGTTCATAGCAGTAAAATCCAACCTCAAGAAACAAGAAACATCTCAAATAAACAACCTAACCTTACACCTAAAGCAATTAGAGAAAGAAGAACAAAAAACCCCAAAGTTATCAGAAGGAAAGAAATCATAAAGATCAGATCAGAAATAAATGAAAAAGAAATGAAAGAAACAATAGCAAAGATAAATAAAACTAAAAGCTGCTTCTTTGAGAAGGTAACCAAAATTGATACACCATTAGCCAGACTCATCAAGAAAAAAAGGGAGAAGACTCAAATCAATAGAATTAGAAAGAAAAAGGAGAAGTAACAGCTGACAATGCAGAAATAAAAAGGATCATAAGAGATTACTACAAACAACTATATGCCAATAAAATGGACAATCTGGAAGAAATGGACAAATTCTTAGAAAAGCACAACCTTCCAAGACTGAAGCAGGAAGAAACAGAAAATATAAACAGACAAATCACAGGCACTGAAATTGAGACGGTGATTAAAAATCTTCCAATAAACAAAAGCCCAGTGCCAGATTGCTTCACAGGCGAATTCTACCAAACATTTACAAAAGAGCTAACACCTATCCTGCTCAAACTCTTCCAAAATATAGCAGAGGGAGGAACACTCCCAAACTCATTCTACGAGGCCACTATCACCCTGATAACAAAAGCAGACAAAGATATCACAAAGAAAGTATACTACAGGCCAATATCACTGAGGAACATACATGCAAAAATCCTCAACAAAATACTAGCAAACAGAATACAACAGCACATTAAAACATCATACACCATGATCACTTGGGGTTTATCCCAGGAATGCCAGGATTCTTCAATATATGCAAATGAATCAATGTGATACACCTTTTTACCAAATTGAAGGAGAAAAACAATATGATAATCTCAATAGATGCAGAAAAAGCTATTGACAAAATTCAACACCCATTTATGGTAAAAATAGAAACCCTCCAGAAAGTAGGCACAGAGGGAACTTACCTCAACATAATAAAGACCATATATGACACACCCACAGCCAACATCATTCTCAATGGTGAAAAACTGAAACCATTTCCTATAAGATCAGGAACAAGACAAGCTTGTGCACTCTCACCATTATTATTCAACATAGTCTTCGAAGTTTTAGCCACAGCAATCAGAGAAGGAAAAGAAATAAAAGAAATCCAAATCGGAAAAGAAGTAAAACCACTACTGTTTGCAGATGACATGGTACTATACATAGAGAATCCTAAAGATGCTACCAGAACACTACTAGATCTAATCAATGAATTTGGTAAAGTAGCAGGATACAAATTAATGCACAGAAATCTCAGTTATTCCTAAACACTAATGATGAAAAATCTGAAAGAGAAATTAAGGAAACATTCCCATTTACCATTGTAACAAAAAGGATAAAATAACTAGCAATAAACCTACCTAAGGAGACAAAAGACCTGTATGAAGAAAACTATGACACTGATGAAAGAAATTAAGAATGATACAAACAGAGGGAGAGGTAAACCATGTTCTTGGATTGGAAGAATCAACATTGTGAAAATGACTATACTACCCAAAGCGATCTACAGATTCAATGCAATCCCTATCAAACTACCAATGGCATTTTTCACAGACTACAACAAAAAATTTCACAATTTGTATGGAAACACAAAAGCAATCTTGAGAAAGAAAACTGGAGTGGGAGCAATCAGGCTCCTGGACTTCAGACTATACTACAAAACTACAGTAATCAAGACAGTATGGTACTGGCACAAAAACAGAAATATAGATCAATGGAACCTGATAGAAAGTCCAGAGATAAACCCATGCACATATGATCACTTTATTTTTGATAAAGGAGGCAAGAATATACAATGGAGAAAAGACAGCCTCTTCAGTAAGTGGTGCTGGGAAAACTGGACAGCTATATGTAAAAGAATGAAATTAGAACACTCTCTAACATCATACACAAAAATAAACTCAAAATGGATTAAAGACCTAAATGTAAGGCCAGGCACTATAAAACTCTTTGAGGAAAACATAGACAGAACACTCCATGACGTAAATCACAGCAAGATCCTTTTTGACCCACCTCCTAGAGAAATGGAAACAAAAACAAAAATAAACAAATGGGACCTAATGAAACTTAAAAGCTTTTGCACAGCAAAGGAAACCATAAACAAGACGAAAAGACAACCCTCAGAATGGGAGAAAACATTTCAAATGAAGCAACTGACAAAGGATTAATTTCCAAAATTTACAAGCAGCTCGTGCAGTTCAATTTCAAAAAAATCAAACAACCCAGGTTTCCCTGGTGGCGCAGTGGTTGAGAGTCTGCCTGCCGATGCAAGGGACTCGGGTTCGTGCCCCGGTCTGGGAAGATCCCTCATGCCCCAGAGCGGCTAGGCCGGTGAGCCATGGCTGCTGAGCCTACACGACCGGAGCCTGTGCTCCGCAACGGGAGAGGCCACAACAGTGAGAGACCCGCATACTGCCAAAAAACAACAACAACAACAACAAACCACCCAATCCAAACATGGACAGAAGACTGAAATAGGCATTTCTCCAGAGAAGATATACAGATTGCCAACAAACACATTAAAGAATGCTCAACATCACTAATCATTACAGAAATGCAAATCAAAACTGCAATGAGGTATCACCGGACACCAGTCAAAATGGTCATCCTCAAAAAATCTACAAACAATAAATGCTGGAGAGAGTGTGGAGAAAAGGGAACCCTCTAGCACTGTTGGTGGAAATGTAAATTGTTACAGCCACTATGGAGAACAGTATGGAGGTTCCTTAAAAAACTAAACATAGAACTACCATATGACCCAGCAATCCCACTACTGGGCATATACCCTGAGAAAACCATAATTCAAAAAGAGTCATGTACCACAATGTTCACTGCAGCTCTGTTTACAATAGCCAGGATGTGGAAGCAACCTAAGTGTCCACTGACAGATGAATGGATAAAGAAGATGTGGCACACATATACAATGGAATATTACTCAGCCATAAAAAGAAATGAAATTGAGTTATTTGTAGCGAGGTTGAAGGACCTAGAGTCTGTCATACAGAGTGAAGTCAGAAAGGGAAAAATAAATACCATACGTTAACACATATATATGGAATCTAAAAATAAAACAGGTTCTGAAGAACCTAGGGTCAGGAGAGGAATAGAGATGCAGATGTAGAGAATGGACTTAAGGACATGGGGAGGGGGAAGGGTACGCTGGGACAAAGTGAGAGAGTCGCATGGACATATATACACTATGAAATGTAAAATAGATAGCTACTGGGAAGCAGCCGCATAGCACAGGGAGATCAGCTCAGTGCTTGTGACCACCTAGAGGGGTGGGATAGGGAGGGGTGGGAGGGAGACGCAAGAGGGAAGAAATATGGCGGTATATGTATATGTATAGCTGATACACTTTGTTATGAAGCAGAAACTAACACACCATTGTAAAGCTATTATACTCCAATAAAGATGTTTAAAAAATAAATAAAACCATCCTCTATGCATTCAGCATGCAATGGTTCCCACTCAGGCAGACATCTACTCCATTTACCTTCAACAGCATTTCTAGCTCCAGATGGAGAAAATTAAGTGTCTACTATCAACTACGTGGGGAAAGGGAAGAGAAGACCAATAAAAGAATGTTTTGTTTGTATATACATGACTGAGAGGTAAGCAAAAGCTTCAAAATATTTGGATGAAAGACCCAATGCTAATGTACAAGGTTAATTTAACGCATTTTTTTCAGTTTGATTTCTAATATACTTTATCCTCTGAAGTCCAGAGATATGTTCCCTTTTAATTTTTTTTCCAGTCACTTAAGCAGGGTTATTTTAAGCACTGTATTTTTGGCTTTCTCACAAGACAGTCCTGCAATGTATCACATCTGGGCAACAGGAAGCTCCAGAAGACAAACAACTGGGGGACATGAAAAGATTCTTCTGTACACATCACAGTAGAATCCACACAGCATGTTTGACAGTTGAAAAAAACTAAAGGTTAGCCTTTAACCTATTGTATAAACATTAACATTTGCTTCCCGTATCCATTCACAAGTCTTATGACAGCTTGGACATACATATAAAACTTCGTTGTAGACTATTTGAGGGAGGATGGGCCAAACACTTCAATGGCAATTAATGTGTCATCAGGCTTGGAAAACAAACAATAAGATGCAGAATCACGGAGCATTCCTCCAGGGAGGGTTAAGGATTACAATACCGGAGTTCAGCAGAGCTCTGTACAATGCAACAAATGGGGCTGTTGGCCGTGATACTCCCATCACGGCCTAATTAAAAGACTAGCACACAATTAATTTGTAAGGTGTTTAAAATTTTGGAACTGAACAAAATCTCAGCTGTTGGGAAGTTTTCAACGAGTTTCCCATAAAGCCTGGTTCATACCTCAACTATGCCATTAACCATATTGCTTGTCATCCGCTTGATTGTTTATTTCCCTCACCGGGCTCTGAACACACAGAAGGTGGAGCCTCTGTCTGGGAAATGTTTGTAGTGTTGGGTACATTGAAGTCAACTAATAGATCTTTTCCTGTTTTGATCATTATATAAAAGATTGAACAAACTTCTAAATGATTCAATTCAAAGAGAAAAGAATATTTACTCAAAATCTTTCAACTTATGAGTGGCTTATAAACTCCATCACCCCAGCATTTCATGAGATTAGACTCAGCAGAGAAACGGGAGTAACTACCCTATCTTTCTGAGGCATTTCATTCAGGAAGTATGCCTACAATCCATGAGGCAGATCAGGCCTCTCCAAAGACCTGGGTGTGTCAGGGCTCTCTGACACTCAGTGTTACCTGACCCCAGGAAACATAGAACAGGCAGGCCATCGTAGTGAATAAGGGCAAGATCCAACGGCCCTCTGCAATTGTCTAGGCTGGCATCATACACAGTCCTTCATTTCTTTTATATCCTTTAAGAAGAAGGTTTCTCCAGAAACTGCAGAGAAAGTGGAGGGTGGAGCAGTAAAAATTGCACAAAATTGACTTTGAATTTTCTGGTTCAAGTGTCAGCCCTGCTACATTCTTTGTTTTTGTTTTTTTTTCAGCTCAGCAGCCATGGCTCACGGGCCCAGCCGCTCTGCAGCATGTGGTATCCCCCCGGACCGGGGCACAAACCCGTGTCCCCTGCATCGGCAGGCGGACTCCCAACCACTGCACCACCAGGGAAGCCCCCCTGCTACATTCTTGTCTCATGGCTTCCTGTAGTCTTTTGAACTCTCTAAGGCTCAGTTCTTCTCAACATAAAATAGAGACCACTTGCCATCACCACTTGGCAGAGCTACGGTGAGGTTGGCGTAAGCTAATGGAAAAGGAAGAACTTTGTAAAAAGCCATAATATTTAAGAGGTTACCATCACCATTGTCAAGCAATAATGTATGGAACAAAATCCCCTAAATTTAGTCCTTTCTCATTGACAGAACCAAACCTCAGCATTTTTTTTATTCCAGGAGGGGTGCTTTGCTTGAATCAAGGGGCTGTGACTACATATTTGTTTCATTAAGCCTAGGAAATAACCATGCTATGATGAAAGTGAGATTTTGGATTATAGCAGACTTTTACAGCAATGAGAGAAGACTCCCTAAATCAAAGGAGTGGGGCACCAGGTGTGACAGCAAGCTTGTGGCAGTGTGGCATCTAGCTTTCCTAGATGAGAAAAGCTCTTTTAAACTAGCTGTCTTTGCTCTTTGAGCTAAATGTTTTCCTTTTGCCCCCAGGACTTCAGCTTAAAATCACTAAGTGCCATTAAACTGTCCTTTGTATCTTTTTTAAATATCTTAAATAGTTCACAATAAATTTTTTTAAGACAAACTGAAGAAAACCCACTAAGCACAGCAACACTAACCTATCCAGCCCTCAGAAAGATAAAGCTATTTCTTTACGGATTGTGGGATGCATTGGCTAGGCTACAGAACTTTCTAAAGTTTATTTAATTACAATCTGCAGATTCAGAATATTCACTTGCTCCTTCCCTCTTCCTAGAAATCTGCACACCATTCCTCAGCCCCAATACACGTGCACAGGTGCACACACATGCACGCAAACACACACACCTGGCAGTCTCTTATTCATCTTTCAAAACCCAGCTCAAATGTCACCTCCCTGACTCCAGCCTGCTGGCAAATCGCTCCCTCTTCTGTGCTCCCTCTCTGAACTTTGTCCATTTATTTCAATAAGTAACTGGGATTTGTTAAGACTGTGTCTTCATCACTTATATACACTCAGCACCTAGAACAGTTCTCATCTTGCCTCTTTCCTTTTTTTCTCCCTTCCTTCCCTCTTCCTCCCTTCCTTCATTTCTCCCAGTTCATGCACCTGTAGCCTGGGAACATAGCCCCAAACCATGGAGTCCTCATTAACTCCTCTCTCATATGCCCACCCCAAATCCAAACTGTCAGGAAATCCTCTCAGCTCTGCCTCTAAAGCTGCATATTCAGAAACTGATCCTCTCTCCAGCCCTACTGCAAACAGCCTGGGTTTAGCCTCTGTCATCTTTCTTTCTTGATTATTGCAAACTTCATGGGTGTCCCTGCTTTTAACCTTTCTCCCTGAAGTCAAATCTCAACACATATCCAGGGAAATCCTCTGAAAACCTAAGTCACCTCTGCTCAAATCCTTCCAATGGCTCCTTGGTTCACTCAGAGAGAATGTTCTATACACAGATTCAGAGGCACTCTTGGGTAGATTGGTGCCCCCTAGGCCTTTTTTTTTTTTTTCTTTTTTTTGTTTTGTGGTACACGGGCCTCTCACTGCTGTGGCCTCTCCCGTTGCGGAGCACAGGCTCTGGACGCACAGGCTCAGCAGCCATGGCTCACGGGCCCAGCCGCTCCGCGGCATGTGGGATCTTCCCGGACGGGGGCACGAACCCGCGTCCCCTGCATCGGCAGGCGGACTCTCAACCACTGAGCCGCCAGGGAAGCCCAAGGCCATTATTTTTTGATACATGGAGGACCAAGCCACCTGGATTCACTTTTACATTTTAGTGACAATTATATTTTTAACTCATTTGTATTAAAAATACAATCAGAACAAACAGCATAAAAGTAAACATTTGGCAAATTTTGTAGAATGAGTAAAACCAGATCATGGGCACAGTATTTGAAGGGGTCTTGGTGTAAGACCTCTGAGAACTCATGACTGAACAGGTCTGGGAATGCAACCCATGACCAAGGTGGGGACAGAGGTGGTGGGAACGGTGAATCTTTCAAAATGCACAGCCACAAAGACTCATTTAGATCGTGAATTGCTCAAACATAAGAAACAAGTTTAGGTTGGAGTATTTGGACAAAACATGATCTTTTTTAAGGAGTCATTGTGTCTTCAGGCTCAGGATATTTTAGGCCAACGTATCAGGTAGACAATATTCATCATTTCACTTCCTAATGGCTCTGTAATATGCCGTACCTGCTGTTTCTGCAAAACATGTGCACAGGGCCTCATCACTCTTGGCCAGTGGCAGAATAAACACATCCATAGACCTTTCAGTATCCATTCTTTCTTTTTTTTAATATTTATTTATTTATTTATTTACTTATTTATTTATTTGGTTGCACAAGTTCTTAGTTGCGGCACGTGGGATCTTCGTTGCGGCATGTAAGCTCTTAGTTGAAGCATGTGGGATCTAGTTCTCTCACCAGGAATCGAACCCGTGCCCCCTGCATTGGAAGCATGGAGAGTCTTAGCCCCTGGACCACCGAGTAAGTCCCCTCAGTGCCCATTCTTATGAGTTAGAAACTACCAGACAGAGTTCTGTGATGGCCTGAGGGCTACACACTCAAGGGGCCAAAACAAAAAAAGAATCCTTCTCTATTTTGCATGCCCCGGGCTTGTTTCTTAGCCTCTGGAGATCCATACAAAAGAAAATAAAAATGTGATAGATTTTTCCCCTGTAGATCTTGTGGAATAATTCTCAGCCAATATTTAATTTTTTCACCCCACACCTAGTAGTCTTCACCATCCCTATGTTTATTCAGCGAATTTAAATGTAGACATAGCCCCAGTTATCTAAAAATTGCACACAAAATCTAATCCAAATCAATTTAATAAGAACTCTTCTTGAAGTGCTTTATAAAAATAAACATGTTCTTGAACTCTAGTAAATTATATGCATACTGAAGTATTTAGGGAGTAGTGTACTGATGTCTATAATTTACTTTAAAATGAATTTTAAAAAGATGGATTAGAGCTTCCCTGGTGGCGCAGTGGTTGAGAGTCCGCCTGCCAATGCAGGGGACACGGCTTCGTACCCCGGTCCGGGAAGATCCCACATGCCGCGGAGCGGCTGGGCCCTTGAGCCATGGCCGCTGAGCCTGCGCGTCCAGAGCCTGTGCTCCGCAACGGGAGAGGCCACAACAGTGAGAGGCCCGCGTACCGCAAAAATAATAATAAAAGTAATAAATAAATAAATAAAAAGATAGATTAATGGGTGGGTAGAGGGATGGATATGTGGTTAAATAACTATATTAAAATGTTAATGGTGAATCTCGGTGATAAGTATATATGTATTCTCTGCACCAGAGGCCTGTTAGTAATTTATATATTGCATGACACTATTTGAGTTTGACATGTAGAATCATTTTTAATTTCGTGGTAACTGACAGTCCTAATAGCCCAGCTAATTTGTAACTAACAATATTGCTGTGTAATAGGAAAAAATGGTGTTTGCGTTTGAATTTTTAAAATTTTGCTGTATGTTTGAAATTTTTCATAAAAACTAAATAATCACCATAAAAAAGAATGAAAACGCCATTTGCGGCAACATGGATGGACCTAGAGATGATCATACTAAGTGAAGTAAGTCAGACACAGAAAGACAACTATCATATGATATCACTTATATGTGGAATCTTAAAAAAAAAAAAGATACAAATGAACATATTTAAAAACAGAGAGGAAGGAATCAAACTCCCAAAATGGCGGCGGCATCGGAGGAGCGGATGGCTGAGGAAGGAGGCGGTGGCCACGGCGACTGCGGCTCCCCTTCCGCCATCGGCTCTACCCAGCGACTGCCCCCACCGCCCCCGCCCCAGCCCCTGCAGCTGGGGTCCCAGGCGCCCCCAGCCTCGGCGCTGGCTCCGGACCAGCTGCCTCAAAACAACATGCTCATGGCGCTGCCCATCGTAGCCATCGAAAACATCCCCAGCTTTATGTCCCAGGACGAAATTAGCCAGCTCCACCTGGTTTGTAAAAGAATGGACTTGGTCTGCCAGAGAATGTTGAATCAGGGATTTCTAAAAGTGGAGAGGTACCATAATCCATGTCAGAAACAAGTTAAAGCACAGCTCCCAAGGAGAGAGTCAGGAAGGAGAAACCATTCATTAGCTCCTCATGCAGACATCCTCAATGCTGTTGAAACAAAGCTGTTTCTCTTAAATGTGACTTTCATGAAGTATGTGGACTCCAATCTCTGTTGCTTCATCCCAGGAAAGGTGATTGATGAGATTTATCATGTGTTGAGATATGTCCATTCTACCAGAGCCCCTCAGCGAGCTCATGAAGTACTTCAAGAGTTAAGGGATATTTCCTCCATGGCAACAGAATACTTTGATGAAAAGATTGTTCCAGTTCTAAAGAGGAAATTACCAGGATCAGATGTATCTGGAAGGCTCATGGGCTCTCCTCCAGTTCCAGGACCTTCTGTAGCCCTGACAACAATGCAACTCTTCTCCAAGCAAAACCCTTCAAGACAAAAGAGGTTACCAAACTCCAGCAGCAGGTTAAGACAAAGGGTGCTGGGGTGACTGTTCTCAGGTGTGAAATTTCTGAGCTTCGCACCAAAGAGCAAGAACAGCAGAAACAGCTTCAAGACCAGGACCAGAAACTGCTAGAGCAGACCCAGATTGTAGGTGAAAAGTAGAGCAGACCCAGATCATAGGTGAACAGAACGCACGGTTGGCAGAGCTGGAAAGCAAACTGTGAGAAGTAATGGAAAGTGCAGTAGGAGACCCCTCAGGGTCCGGGCAGAATGAAGAGTCTCCTTGGAAATGAAAAAAGGCCGCAGAAGCCATAGACTCTTCTTAGGAAATCTAAACGTCTCCGAAATAGAAACCAGAATGTGCTTCTAGCTCCAGAGGAAGCCCTGACTTCGTAGCTTGAGCAGTTCTAAATATCAGGACACTGTGAGCAACATGGTGGCCCTTAGCTCTAGGCTTTCAGAACACAACGTAAACTTGAACTCTCATGGTTGGGACAGTCTTTTCCTGCTTCTCCTGGTTGAACTGATGCACAGAATCCTTTTATTTTGCAATAGATTTGTACTAACCAGACCTACCCTATCAGGTTTTGAGAAGTTAATTTTATTTCTGCGCAGATAATGTTTAAAGCAAGTTTATTTGTTTCTGCATATATGCACATTACATAAGGATCTTAAACCAGTCTTGACAGACTAGAAGTTAAGTTTAATACATAAAATGTCCTGTTCACTTGAAAGAAAAGTCCCACTTTTTAAATGGACAGTATCTTGTTTTTTTAAAAAAAGTTGACTTTTTGTTATAAGTGACCTTTGTCTGGAATGCCTGAAAAGTCGTAAATGCTTTTTGGTATTGAAGTAATGGGTAACTAAAATGGACTTCCATAGTATTGGCTGTAGAAGGGACCTCTACAGTATTGACTATATATTTTTATAAACTACTGGCAAGGGACTTACCCAGTTGTTATACACATGTTTTCAGTTCTCTTTTGGGGCCATGTCCTACATTTGCATGGATGCATGCATGCACTGCATAGTCAACTCACTTAAAAAGCTCTTGCACTGGTATTGATCTTGAACCTCTACACTTCTCCACTTTTTAGAGCAGCATCTTAGTTCATTTAAGTGCTTAACATCTTCCACCACAACAGCTTGCCTCTGGGGGCGGGGTGGTATTTGTATGTCCATTTGTCCTCCAGTCTTACAAGAATAAGAGAGTATTAAAGCCCATTGCTTTATCTATTCTCTGCAGGGTTCAGGTACACTGGCTAAGGCAGAACTCCAAATTCTTTACATTGATGTTAGACTTCTGGCAACTAGTATTCTTCCTTACTCACCACTGTGTATGCTCATTGATCAAATGTGGTCATGACCAGTGGTGTGAGTAGGAAACCCAACCTGTGGGATGCAGTTTTGCCATTGAAAGAAAGTTCACTGAAGAAAATTATACTATGAAAAAGCATTTTGATCACTTCATTTCTGGGGGATGACCCGAGGGAAGCATTTTAATATTAATTTCAAGCTTTCCTTATCCTGCAACTTTAAACGAAAGCTTTAATTTCATTTGCACTCCTGTTTTGAGCTTGTAACTGGAAAAGCATGTCTTGCGCTGTTCAACCTTCTAAGTGGTCACTTTAACAACCTCCAAATTGTGTACAGTGGTTATTTTCCCCAGTTGTATATTTTTGAATATACAAAATATACAACTATTACTGTCCTAGTTTTAATGTACTAAATTATGTAGTTATTATCTGCCTGTTAGTTCTTTTAAACAACTGTTGCCTTGGGCTTCAGTTATTTTAGGTAAACTTAGGTGTAGTATAGAATACTATCCCTTTCCAAGTGGGAGTTTGACACCTGTATAAAACCTAAGGTTTTGGTAAGTACCTTAGTTGAATAAAAGCTCAAGGTCACTACTTTTTTTTAATCTGTCCAACATGACATGGTTATGCATCCTTTAGATTAACCTCACCAAATGAAACTTTTTCTTATCCATTTTTAACATTGTCCTTATATAATATTGTCCTTGGATTTTGATCAATTCTTTCTCTAACTTTGAAACTCCATTTACAGTGTAGTATGTTTTCAATGAAAAGCCATAAAATAACATCCAAGTGTTTCATGGTTTTTTGGGAAGGTAATTTTAAAATAAACAATTTCCAAAAAAAATTAAAAAAAATAAAAACAAAAAGAGACTCACAGACAAAGAAAACAAACTTATGGTTACTGAAGGGAAAGGGGGAGGGAGGGATAAATTAGGAGGTTGGGATTAACATATACACACTACTCTATGTAAAATAGATAAACAACAGGACCTACTGTTAGCACAATATTTTGTAATAACCTACAAGGGAACAGAATCTGAAAAAGAATATTTATTTATTTCTTTATCCACCCTGTGATCTTTTTTAAAGGAGTCATTTTGTCATCAGGCTGTGCTGTATACCTGAAACTAACATGACATTGTAAATCAACTATACTTCAATTTTTTAAAAAATCTAAATAATCATTTATTTATCAAAATTGTGTATAGTAGTCAAATGTAAAGGGAAAATGGTAGTCAGATTATATGAATCCTGGCAAGCTAGACAGAATAAAACAACTCCTGTTTCTAACTCAAAATTCCCCTATTACCCCTGGGGATGCTCTGGGTGGGAATCATTTTTTACCTGAGTTTTCTATCTCTCCTAAACTTGTTTGTTCATTAACTCTTTAAGTGTTTTCTTCTCCCTTTGGCCTTACCATTCTAATGCTAAGCTTCATTTTAAAAGTCTCTCAAAGATTTGCACCGGTGAAATAATTCATGGAACTCACATGAGTCCCGATAAGTCACTTTCCCTGTCCACAGAGATGGTAAATTCCAGGTGCAATCTCAAAATATTTCACATCTTCCTACTCAATAAAAGTTCAGAGAGTTACAGACCCCTTTTTAACATAGTTTTCATTTTAGAGATTATTCTTTCTCTGTATATCTAATAGATATTATTTGGGTTTTTTTCTCTGTGTCTTTATCCCCATGTCTATTTCTCTCCATCTCTTTGCTATCTGAGGTCTCCCAGTCTCTATCTGTTTCTCCTCTGTCTGTCTATGTATCTCTGTCTCTCTCTGCCTGGAAATGAAAGAAAAGCAGTGCATTTGCAAAAATAGATGGAAACCAGCTAGAGTTCCCACTTATATAAAACTATCCCTGGGAACGGGAATCTCATCTCACCTGGCCAAAACTTTCGGTCTGGTCTTTTCAATTTCTCCTTCTTCCCTTCATTCCTTAAGAAGCTGCTTAAGCCTCATGAATTCCCTAGAGTGCAGGAAGGCCCAAAGGCACAATGACACTTCAGCCTTTCCAGTGTTTAATACTCTCCTTGGGGAAATGAAGGGGGCTGAGGGGAGGAGCAAACACTGTGTTTATGGGGACTGACACACCCCTTATGCTCACGCATGTTTTCTTGCCATTAGATAAAAATGGTCCTTCATTCCGTCAACACTGGTCTCAAAAATGAATACAAAAACTAGCCAGGGAGAGCATTCTCAAAAAATAGTAATAATAATAATAAAGTAATATAAATGAAACTAGCCTTTTTAATTTTAATTGGCATTTTCTAGAAGAAAAATTTATCATAATTATTCCTATTTCATTGATTTACTCTCCACCTAAAGTCTCTAAACTATAAGCTCCTGAGAGCAGGGTGTGCTTACCATTCATCTTTGTGTCATTCATATCCCCTAGCAAAGAGTCATACATATTAGGTCTCAAAGCAGCATGTGAAATGATTGGATGGATGGATGAATGAATTAATGAACTGAACAATGACAAACACTCCCTACAATGATAATCTCTACTCAGTCAGGGTAAAACTCAAGTGTCTGTATGTGGGAAGCCGTTGTTCTGCCAAGTCGCAGATAACGGTTATTAGGGAGTAGCCCAAAGGCTATGTGCCACACATGCGCCACGACGAGCCAATATGCTAATGAAGGATCAGAATTGTAACCAATAAATTGTGAACAGCACATATCTTGTTGAGTTAACCAGCCAACCACAGGTCGCCACGGGTTATAGTGCATTATAAAAAGCCAGTGTGAACAAGGCTCGGGGTCTTCCTTCCATCCGCCCGAAACCAAGCTGTACTCCAATAAAGTGTGATGCGAGAAGAATCTAGCGTGTGGTGATTCGTCATTCTGCTGGTCAGAAGCGGCTCGCCGCAAGTGGTGCCGAAACCCGGGAACTTCGCACCCCGCATGGAGGACCGATTCAGAACTCGACACACGGAGTGGACCATCGGTGAGTAGTCCAGGTATGTTTTGATATTGTCGCTTTCGTCCTTTTGTAGTTCTCGCATTTTTTGTCTGCGTGTAGCTGCGGGTCCATCAGCCTGACCGAGTGTGTCTCCCCTGGCCATTGGATAGATCAGAGACTTTCCCACTTTAGTAAGTTGTTTGTTTAGGAGAGTGAACTATGGGGAACAGTTTATCTACGGAACCGTCTGCTGGATTTCATGAACCCATTCAAGCTCTTTTGAACAGCCGAGGACTTAAGCTTTCGCACAAAACTATTAGTAAGTTATTGCAGGATATTGATGGTGCCGCTCCATGGTTTGCGGTGTCTGGAAGCCTGACTGTTCCATCTTGGGAAAAACTGGGGAAGGACTTGGCTGATCGTCACAAAATGGGGGAGCTCTCTCGAGGCACGTTTCCGTTATGGAGAATGATACATTCGTGCTTAAGAGAAGGGAAATGCGAAGATATTGTACAGATGGGCCGTAAAGCTCTTAGCATATATCAAGATAGTGCGTCAGAAAGTGAAAATATAGGGACTACGGTAGATAGGCCTAAGAATCCTAGGAAAAAGAGAGAAAAACAAATAGAAAAATCGGATGCAACGCCAGGATTGTATCCACTTTTAGATGAATTTAAAGCGCTTTATTTGTCTCAGGATGAGTTGAATCCCAAGGAGGAGGCGGATCTGGAAGAAGCAGCTGCCGAATATGAAAGAGGACGATATGGCAGTTCCCCATGTGCTCGTCCGCCATTTTGTGCCTCTGCGGGTGCTCATCCGCCATTTTGTGCTTCTGCTAAATCAAAAGCTTTAACATGTACTCAGACTTCCGCTTTTATTGCTAGCGCCCCCCCTGGCGCTGCGGTTCGGGAACCGCCAAAGTGTACATTCATACCCAGAGAAGTCTGGTCTCAGGTACCCACAGCTTTTCCGGTGTTTGAAGACCCAGCCACGCGTCAAAGATATTATGAGATGGTGGATCATAAAATACTTAAGGATCTTGCAGAGGCTGCCAGGGGATATGGGGTTACTGCTAATTATACCTTGATGCTATTGCAGCACCTTACGCGAAATGCATTGACGCCCACAGATTGGCATGATATTGCTCGTGCTTGCCTGTCCATGGGGCAATATTTAGATTGGAAATCAATTGTGGCTGACTTGGCGTACAGCCAGGCGAGACAGAATGCCGCCAATGGGCAACCTGCCTGGAATGCCGAGATGCTGCTAGGACAGGGCCAGTGGTTAAATAATCAGACGGTGTTTCCGGTAGAGGTTTATGGCCAAATAAACCAGATTGGCATGCAAGCGTGGCGTGCCCTCCCAAATAAAGGAGAAGTTACAGAGAATTTGACTAAGATTATACAGGGAAGCACCGAGCCATTTTCTGATTTTGTAGCTAGGATGATGGAAGCTGCGGGCAGGATTTTTGGAAGTGTAGATGATGCTTTGCCTCTAGTAAAACAGTTACTTTATGAACAAAGCACAAAGGAGTGCCGCAGGGCAATAACGCCTATTAAAGGAAAGTCTTTGGAAGCATGGATGAAGATGTGTAGAGAAATTGGAGGGCCTTTATCTAATGGTGGGTTAGCGGCAGCAGTAATGGCTGCCACCAATAATGCAAAGCCCTCTGGAAAATCAGGGGTTTGTTTCCAGTGTGGGAGGCCTGGACACATTAAGAGACAATGTAGAGAAATGAGCAAAAAACCAAATATGCCACCTCAAAAGACTCCAGGAACCTGTCCTAGATGTAAAAAAGGGAAGCATTGGGCAAATGAATGTAGATCCGTTAAGGATATTAATGGACAACCCATCCCGTCCGCTACAGCGTTTGCAGACTCAGGGAATGCTTATGCCTCCAGTTCAAAAAACGGGATGAAGGGCCCCCGGTCTCAGGGCCCGAAAATTTTTGGGGCCCACGAGAATGTGAGTTTCCAACCACCCAAACCCCGAGGCGAGCCACGTCAGGATCCGCAGGGTTGGACCTCCGTGCCGCCTCCAGAATGGTACTAACAATGACTATGGGTGTACAGCCCGTGGAGACCGATATGAAAGGACCACTACCTAAAGGGACGGTCGGATTGGTGTTGGGCCGATCCTCCTCTGCTCTAAAAGGGCTCATAGTCTTACCCGGGGTAATTGATTCTGATTATACTGGAATAATTAAGGTCATGTGCCAATCCCCAAAAGGAGTAGCTATTATAAATCCCGGTGATCGAATTGCCCAATTGTTGGTGTTGCCATCTCTTCATGAAAAATACCCTGCTCGCTCCAAGGACCGAGGAGATCGCGGATTTGGATCTACTGGGGTTGATCTGGCCTGTTTATCATTGTCTCTTGATGATCGTCCTATGATGGATTTAATTATAGAAGGAAAGGTATTTCCCGGTCTGGTTGATACTGGAGCTGATCGCAGTATTATTACTGCCACCTACTGGCCAAAATCCTGGCCTTTACAGACCTCCTCTCAGACCTTACAGGGTTTAGGATACGCCAAAGCACCCCAAATTAGCTCTAAAACACTGACCTGGATTTTTGAAGATCAGAAAGGGAAGTTTCAACCCTTTGTGGTTGAAGGATTGCCACTTAATCTGTGGGGAAGGGATGTGCAAAGCCAGATGAAATTAAAACTTACTAATGATTATTCCGAGGCTGCACAGCAAATGATGCTCAGGTCTGGTTTTATACCAGGCAGAGGGATAGGAAAAAATTTACAAGGTACTGCTGCTCCCATAGAAGCTCAGGGAAACCCCTGTCGCAGGGGGCTGGGTTTTTCTCAGGGGTCACTGAGTTAATGATTCCTATTACATGGAAGACCACAATGCCCGTGTGGATCCCTCAGTGGCCGTTGTCTAAAGAAAAGTTGGAGGCAGCATCGCAATTAGTAGAGGAACAATTACAATTGGGACACCTAGAACCCTCTCAGTCACCCTGGAATACTTCTATTTTTGTTATTAAGAAAAAATCAGGGAAATGGCGCTTGCTCCATGATCTAAGAGCAATAAATCAACAAATGCAGGTCATGGGACCCATACAATGCGGCCTACCGGCTTTGACAGCCATCCCACAGGGGTGGCCCATTATTGCCGTTGATATAAAAGATTGCTTTTTTTCCATTCCATTGAATAGCAAAGACAAAGAGAGGTTCGCCTTTACATTACCCTCAATTAATCATGAAAGGCCTGATAAGAGGTATCAATGGGTCGTGCTTCCTCAGGGTATGGCCAATAGCCCCACCATGTGTCAACTTTATGTTGACACTGCCTTACAGCCAGTACGGGATAAGTTCCCGGATGTTAAAATTATTCATTACATGGATGATGTTTTGCTGTCAGCCCCTAGCATGACACTGCTTGAGCAGGTCTTGGGAGATTTATCTGTGAGTTTAGAGAATAGAGGTTTATATTTGGCCCCTGAAAAAATTCAAAAGGGAGATGCCATTAACTTTTTAGGAGCTGTTATAAACAAAACCAAAATAGTGCCTCAAAAAATTGAAATTAGAACCAGCCGTTTGGTAACTTTGAATGATTTTCAGAAATTGCTTGGGGATATTAATTGGCTACGACCATATTTGAGTCTGACTCGCTTTGAATTACAACCTTTGTTTGCTGTATTGGAAGGTAATCCTGATCTTTATTCCCCGCGTCAGATGACCCCCGAGGCCCAAACAGCTCTTCAGAAGGTGGAACAGGCTCTTATGAAAGCACAATTACAGCGTTATGACAGTACCTTGCCTATTTGGATGTGTGTTCTTCCAACCTTAGGATTTCCAACAGGTGTTCTTTGGCAAGATGGGCCCTTGCTTTGGATCCATACTAAGTCCCTGGGGATGAAGACGCTGTCTCACTATCCATCTATGGTTGCTGAGGTTGCCTTCTTGGGTATTAAACAATGTGTTTCCGCCTTTGCAATGTTGCCGGAAAAACTTGTAGTTCCCTATACTAAGGATCAAATAGAAATATTAACTGCTACCACCTCTGAGTGGTCTATACTTATTTATACCTTTTCTGGAACTATTGATAACCATTTGCCCAAGAGTGAAATTTTGAAATTCATTATCCAGCAACCTGTCATTTTTCCAAGGGTCACTGTAGAGCGACCACTAAATGATGCCCTGACCATTTATACGGACGGATCAAAATCCGGAAAAGGGGCTTATATGGTTCAGGGTCAGCATCCTGTCGTTATAGACTATCGACCTGATGCTCCTCAAGTGGTGGAATGTCATGTGGTTTTGGAAGTTTTTCAACGATTTCAAGAACCTTTTAATTTGATCTCTGATTCATTGTATGTGGTTAATGCAGTGAAACATCTTGAAGTGACCCCCCATATTCGATCCTCCAGCACAGTGGCATCCTTGTTGGCCGGGATAAGGTTTCAGATATTGCGCCGCCAACACCCCTTTTATGTTACCCATATACGGGCTCATTCCCTGTTGCCTGGTCCAATGGCAAAAACCAATGAACAAGTTGATATGGCAACACGTGTTTTCTTATCCTTGGATCAAAGGCAGCAAGCACAAGAATTTCATGAGCTATATCATGTATCATCTGCAGTGTTGAGAAAGAAGTTTTTCATTACTAGAGCCGAGGCCAGACATATTGTTAAGTCTTGTTCCACTTGTGCCCAATTTTTGCCGGCCCAAAGGACTGGCGTAAATCCCAGAGGTTTGTCCCCAAACGAGCTGTGGCAGATGGATGTCACTCATGTTCCCTCCTTTGGGAAGCTCCAGTATGTTCATGTGTCTGTGGATACCTATTCCGGGGTGGTACATGCTACCCCTCTCTCTGGAGAACGGGTTCAACATGTTATTACTCATTGCCTTGAAGCCTGCGCAGCCTGGGGCAAGCCTGCTAAACTAAAGACAGATAACGGCCCAGCTTATAGTTCCAAGAGCTTTGCTCTCTTTTGTCAAAAAATGCAAATAGAACATGTTACGGGCCTGCCTTACAATCCACAAGGCCAAGGTATAATAGAGCGAACTAATCGCACACTTAAAGAATTGCTTTTAAAACAAAAAGGGGGAATAGCAGAGAATTGCACCCCGAAGCAGAAATTGTCGCTTGCCTTATTTACTATTAATTTTTTGAATTTACATGATGAGAAAGAAACTTCTGCTGAACGCCATATGATACGTGAACAAAAGGATTACGGCAGAGTGATGTGGAAAGATGTGTTGTCCAATCAATGGAAGGGCCCGGATCGCGTTGTTGCGCGGTCCAGGGGATCTCTTTGTGTTTTTCCGCAGGATCAAGATCCAATTTGGGTCCCAACAAGATTCACAAGAGTCGTGGAAGAGGATCCCAAGGGCGATGATGCTGGGCTGGATGGTGTTGACGGGCCTTTCCCCGCTCAAGGCGGAGGACAAGATGTTTTGGGGAATTAGCCGGTCCTGGCCAGTTCCTCTACCGGTCCATTCCCATAGCAGAGTGCTTCCAATATTTTATTCCACCAGTTGTGAGATGAATACAGCCTGCACTGTATCGTTAGACGATGAATGGGTGCAATATAATGCTACAAATTGTGTTTTAAATAATACCCTTTGTTTTAGTTGGGATGCCTCTGTGGACTGCATTCATTTAGCTCGAAAAACCTTGACTGCCTGGAATAACCCGCTTACGGGAAATCAGATTCCCCTGTCTATGCTAAATGAAGCCTTGACCCAAATATCACAGGGTCACCGTTCTGGCTCTGGTACAGGGAACTCTAGCCAGGATGCAGTGAATGTTACCACCTTACTTTTGAGACATGAGGGCGTGGTCCCCCTACCGAACAATACAAACAATTGCACTGCGTCTAACCGGACCAGGATTGCTCCTTACTGCGCTGCCATTGTCAATACACCTCCAATTTTTACCCCTTGCCAGGCACAAACTTATGCTACGTGTCAGCTTACCTCTGGATTTCAGTTTTTCCCAGGTTTAAAGTCTTATGTAGGGAGAAAAGAGACAGATGATAATAAGACAGTCTGGTACTATGAAGGGTGGCCTTTCTTTTCTTGGCTATTGAGAAATCAGGTAGGGGCAAGTACAGACATTTCCCCTTTTGCTATGTTACAAGATAGTAATGGCACCCTTTTTAATGTTAGTGGCGTGACAAAAACGTCCAATGGGACACGATACAAGCTTAATGTGACCTCTTATGCATCTAGGTTATATAATTATTCCAGAGCAGCAGCTTCGGTTTGTGTACAGTCGCCATTTATGTTTTTATTAACTAATGATAGTCAGGACTGTGGTAACGACAGTGTATGCTGGCTATCACAATGTTGGAATGGCTCTGTGGCGCAGACTGTCTTATTGGTCAGGGTACCTACCTTTGTGCCCATCCCAGTCCAGGCAGACCCCAATAATTTTCCTCTTTTGAATTTACTGCGCGAAAAGCGAGACTTTGGCGTAACAGCCATAGTCACCGCGGTCGCGATATCTGCTGCTGCAGCGGTCAC
The DNA here is from genome assembly GCF_008692025.1 of Phocoena sinus. Lineage (NCBI taxonomy): Eukaryota > Metazoa > Chordata > Mammalia > Artiodactyla > Phocoenidae > Phocoena > Phocoena sinus. The sequence continues at coordinate 11,031,878 of NC_045766.1, read as the reverse complement.
CACTGGAGTGACCATGGCTAATCAAGTACAAACTGCACAGGCGGTAAATACTATAGTCTCCCAAACCTCCCGGATCTTGGAGGATCAAAATAAATTTAATAATCATCTGATGAATGGGATTTTATCACTTAATCAGCGAGTAGACTTGCTGGAAGAAACCGTGGAGGATGTTTACAGCATCCTACAAGTAGGATGTGTACAAAAGCTGGAACATTTCTGTATCACGCCTCTTCCTGTTTCAGATGCCCTGAACCGGAGCAGGGAGATTGGCACTTTCCTGAGAGGCAATTGGTCCCGAGAGGCTGAATTGATGCTGTTAAACCAGAAGATACAGATTAAGACTTTAAATGCTACTAGGCTATACCCCGTTACGCTTGGGGACTTTACTACCTGGCTGTCCTCTGCCTTTACCTTCTTTAAGGAGTGGATCGGTGTAGGGATGTTTGCAGTGTGTTGCATGGCAGGACTTGTGGTGTGCCTGTGGTTGATATGTCGTTTGCGAACTCGGACAAAGCGAGATAAGATGTTGTTCACGCAGGCATTGGTGGCCATTAGTAAAGGCGACTCCCCTGGCGCCTGGATCTCCATCTTGAACGACCCGTAGTGATTGCCCTTGCACAAAACGGTTTATGACCATTGCACTTTTGATGGGAATCACGAGGAACATCAGCCCCTGCACTCCGCGGTCTGTGTGGACATTGCACGACGGGGAGGGTGATGAGCCAGCTTCTCGAACCAACTCTTGCTCAGCGAGCATCCCATGGGGTGAGCGCTTGTGCGGGCATTGTTCGAGTTCAGCTCCTGGGTCTAAGAAAACAAAAAGGGGGAGATGTGGGAAGCCGTTGTTCTGCCAAGTCGCAGATAACGGTTATTAGGGAGTAGCCCAAAGGCTATGTGCCACACATGCGCCACGACGAGCCAATATGCTAATGAAGGATCAGAATTGTAACCAATAAATTGTGAACAGCACATATCTTGTTGAGTTAACCAGCCAACCACAGGTCGCCACGGGTTATAGTGCATTATAAAAAGCCAGTGTGAACAAGGCTCGGGGTCTTCCTTCCATCCGCCCGAAACCAAGCTGTACTCCAATAAAGTGTGATGCGAGAAGAATCTAGCGTGTGGTGATTCGTCATTCTGCTGGTCAGAAGCGGCTCGCCGCATCTGTAATCATCTTGGAAGCTCTAAACTAGCCCACACCAACCAGATTAGAGATCAGGATGGAGTCAGAGGAAATATAGAAGTATTTATAGAAGTGTATGCATGATAGAGCATAAGAATCAAGCTGCCATAGCATAAGACCTAACAATAATATGAGTTTAAGAACAAAGATGGTCATTTCCCTCTGAGATAGTTCAGTCCAAGGTGGGCATTCCAGGTCAGTAAGCAGCTTTCCTCCACACAGTCATTCAGGGACCCAGGCTAATGCAGACACGCTGTATTCAACATGTGGCATCTGAGGCTTCTGTAAGTAGCACCAGGGTAGCAAGCGGGAAGCGTGAACAAGCTAAACCCAGAGACTTTCTCCTAAACGAAGTGAAGCAGAAGTTGTTTACATGCCTTCCACCCACATTCTGCTGGGCAGAGCTGAGTCTCACAGCCACACCCTGTAGCAGGGAGGGCTTGAGATTTGGTTTTCAACTAGGCAGCCGTGTGCCCAGCTCAACTCCATTACAGTGGAAGGAGGAGAAGGATGGATGGGGGAGGAGTGTCAGCTAACATTCACATCACATTTGTAAACATGTTCATCACCGTTATCTAAATCTGAAGACGCAACTTGGAATGGATTGTTGTTTAGTTTTGGGCATAAGTATTTGAGGAAATGGAGTCAAATGAGGTTTCCTGAAGGAAAAAAAAAAAAAAAACCAAAACTGTCAGAGGAGAGTCTATCATTAACAGAGTTGAATTCAAGCTTCTGTATTTTTCCAGGATTGTTAAATGTGACATAAAACCTAGAGAGCCTTCTACACAGAGGATAACCTCCAAAGTGATAGGCTAGTTCACACTTCACCAACTGTCCCTTAATCATTCATGATGTGCGGACAACAGGGGAAAAGTCACCTTCGACTTGGAAGTAGGGTCACCTTGCAAGTAGCTAAGAGGCAGCAGGTGCTGACTAAATGTTCTGATTCCCTCAGGAAGATAATCACGCTCTCATATGTAAAATTCTTCAGCAAAAACGATGACACTTGGATATTGAATGCCAACCCGTGCTTTCAGTCTCCTGTTCCCTCTTCTGTTCAGAAGCCATCCACACATTCTCCCCTCTGACTCACCTGCCCAACAGCATTCCCTTCCTGTAAGCTCTCCACTCCGTAGGGCAGCAGCTTAGACCCCAAGATGACTTGAGGCTCAATGTCTTGAACTCCCTCCAGCACTGACCCTGGTTAGGTAGTAAGATCCTTATTTCTTCTGCTACTTCAGAGTACTTCCCACTCTGCTTGGCTCTGGATCCTCTCCTTGACCTTCAAGCCATCTTCCCACTTCTCCCGCAGGGAGAAATCTTTCCGTCTTAGTTCCCTGAGACGAGGACTTGGGTGTAGGCAATTTATTTGGAAAGTGATCCAAGGAAACAAGTGTGGGGATGGAAAGTAAGACCTGAGGAATAAAGCCAAAAGTGTGCCTTCATGAAGGCTACCTCTGCAAGCAACTGGGGTTAAGTCCTTCTGGAGACCCTCTGAGAAACTGAGAATGACCCTCAGAACAGCTCCAGGGAGAGGCCTTAGTCATCAAATGTCGCCCTTCAGTGGGTGAGGACTGCCCCTGGTGGCAGGATGAGGAAGCTCCCCTAGTGAGGGAGAAAGCCCTCCGGCGGAATGGGAGGCTGTGGGCATGCTCAGGAACTGTCCACCTGCCACAGGTGAGCTCATAGGTGCACGGAGGGGACTGGGGCACGGCATCAACGGCGTCTTCCCAGCTTCTTCAAAGAAAAATCTCCTCACTTAAAACCTCAGACTCCCCCTCCCACTGACTGTCCTCACCATGAGTGGAACCAAATTCCTCAAATCAAAGTTCACAACACCTCCCTTTTGCTCTTGCAAACATTTATGCCAAAATCCACTATTGAGCTCATCGTGGAGTACTGGGTTAGTTTCCTTCCATGATGTTTCCATCACTAAATTGTGAGCTCATCGAGGATAGAAATTCTGTCTCTCTTGTAATGATTGGCACATAGTAGGATTTCAACAAATATTTGCAGAGAGAATAAATGGCAAATAATCACCTCAATAATATACCTCAACTCCAAAAGACCTTCTCCAATTTCTCCTTGTAACTGACAGGACATTTCCTCTTAGCTTACTCCTTATTGTTTGACTACAAAAGCTATTCTGTTATTTCAAGAGAGACCCTGATCAAATGTATATCTGGTAAGTCGAGGAGGAAGAATCTCTTCTGAGAAGCTATGGGAGAAAAACAATGCTTTTGTTAACAAAAGAACATGAGAAAACTTGTTCTCTGAAATCATAGACTATCAGAAACTTTGCTGTTTGCTATCACATTTAGTGAGAATGAAATACCTCATTCTTGCCTGAAGGATCTAAGTTCTTTTAATACAGAAAAATAGCCTCAGTTTTCAACCCAGGTGCAGAGCTTCAGATAATGGTTTTGCACACAACATTCCACATTTATCTTAACTTGGTCATTCCCAAGGAAACAGGACCCTGGATTGTCATCTCAGGCCAGGCCTGGTGTCAGCCTCTTTATACATGGCCCTGCCTTGCTTTGAGCCAGTACAGCACTGCTTTGTTGAAATTTTACCTGAATCCCACCCCTCCCCCTAATACTATAACCAGCCTGTGTCTTCCTTTGTCCGGTGAGGCACTCCAGCATTCCTCATATCCCCCACCTTGCTCAGCAAGTTAACCTAACTTTGTATCCTGTGTCCTTGGTGGTCTTTATCAAGTGGACTTTATCACCTGTGCCAATTTGTTTGTAGCATAGATTTTTTAAATTGAAGACTAGTTGATTTACAATACTGTGTTAGTTTCAGATGCATAGAAAAGTGATTCAGTTACACACATATTTTTTTCAGATTCTTTTCCATTATAGGTCATTACAAGATATTGAATATAGTTCCCTGTGCTATACAATAGGTCCTTGTTGGTTATCTATTTTGTGTATAGTGATGCGTATCTGTTAATCCCAAACTCCTAATTTATCCCTCCCCCTGATCTCCCACTTGATAACCATAAGATTGTTTTCTACATATGTGAGTCTGTTTCTGTTTTGTAAATAAATTCATTTGTATTACTTTTAAGAGTCCACATATAAGTGATATAATATTTATCTTTCTCTGTCTGACTTATTTCAGTCAGTATGATAATCTCTACGTCCATCCGTGTTGCTGCAAATGGCATTATTTCATTCTTTTATATGACTGAGTAATATTTCATTGTATATATATCACATCTTCTTTATCTATTCACCTGTCAATGGACACTTAGGTTGATTCCATATCTTGGCTATTGTAAAAAGTGCTGCTGTGAACGTTGGGGTGCATGTAACTTTTTGAATTCGAGTTTTAATATTTCCCTTATACATACCCAGGAGTCGGGTTGCTAGATCATATGTTAGTTTTATTTTTAGTTTTTTGAGGAACCTTCACACTGTTCTCCACAGTGGCTGCACCAATTTACATTCCCACTAACAGTGTAAGAGGGTTCCTTTTCCTCCACACTCTCTCCCACATTTGTTGTATGTAGACTTTTTCATGATGGCCATTCTGACTGGGGTGAGGTGATACCTCATTGTAGTTTTGATTTGCATTTCTCCAATGATTAGTGATGTTGAGCATCTTTTCATGTGCCTGTTGGCCATCTGTATGTCTTCTTTGGAGAAATGTCTATTTAGGTCTTCTGCCCATTTTTTTATTGGGTTGTTTGTTTGTTTGTTTGTTTTTTGGTATTGAGTTGTATGAGATGTTGGTATATTTGGGAAATTAAGCCCTTGTTGGTAACATCATTTGAAATATTTTCTCCCAGCTTGTAGGTTGTCTTTTCATTTTGTTTATGGTTTCCTTTGCTGTACAAAAACTTTTAAGTTTCATTAGGTCCCTTTGTTTATTTTTGATTTTATTTCTTTTGCTTTGAGAGACTGTTCTAAGAAAATATTGCTACAATCCGTGTCAAGAGAATGTTTTGCCTGTGTTCTCTTCTAGGAGTTTTATGGTGTCATGTCTTATATTTAAGTCTTTAAACCATTCTGAGTTTATTTTTGTGTATGGTGTGAGGGAGTGTTCTAACTTCATTGATTTACATGTGGCTGTCCAGCTTTCACAACACCACTTGTAGCACAGATTAACTTATCAAGGTTGCTGTTCTGTACCATAAAAAGTACCTAGGGTTCGACACAGAGAAGACTGGGCAGGTAAACTTCAGTCAGGAGCTCAGTCACAATTTTTTTTAATTAATTATTTGTTTATTAATTTTTGGCTGTGTTGTGTGTTCGTTGCTGTGTGCAGGCTTTCTCGAGTTGTGGCAAGCAGGGGCTACTCTTTGTTGATGTGCACGGTTTCTCATGGTGGTGGCTTCTCTTGTTGTGGAGCACAGGCTCTAGGCATGTGGAATCAGTAGTTGTGGCTTGGGGGCTCTAGAGGGCAGGCTCAGTAGTTGTGGCGCACGGGCTTAGTTGCTCCGTGGCATGTGGGTTCTTCTTGGACCAGGGCTCGAACCCGTGTCCCCTGCATTGGTGGTGGATTCTCAACCACTGTATCACCAGGGGATCCCTCAGTCACAATTTTTTAAAAGGCCTACAGGCTTCAAGGGTATAGTGGTCTTTTAAGAAGGGTAAGTTTGTAGTGGACCTAACCTAGAGGAGAAGGGGTAAAGAGAGCAGCCATGACAACATGAAACAGCTGCCTACCTGGAATGGTGACCACTCTCTTTACAGGAAACTTCCATCCATCCTCAGCTCCAGTGAGAGCTGTACCACCAAACACAGTCCTCGTGCAATGATTGGCCAGGGAATCAGCATGTGACCCAAGCCTAGCCAATCAAAATCCTCCCTTGGGTATTTTTCCTAACATCTCTGGTTATGAAGCTTTAAAGATATAATGCTGAAGTTGCCTGTTGCCATGGCTACTGTTTTGAGAGGCACTCAGCTCCCAAAACACAGAGGAAAGCAAAAATGAAATCCTGAGGATGTTCAAGGACCTGCCCTTTCCACTTTCTCTTCTTTCCTTCCTTCCTTCTTCTTTCTTTCTTTTTCCTTTCTTTCTTTCTTTCTTTTCTTTCTTTCTTTCTTTCAAGTCAGTACATTACCTACCTCTCTTAAGCTAGCTCAATTATGAATTTTGATCATTTTTAACTCAGAATAATCCCTATGACTTTCACATAGACCCCATGTGAAACTTTTTCCAGGATCCTATGTTATACTTTCTTACTTGAGCTTTATTCCATCTCTGCAGATGCAAGCCTGCACCTTTTTTGTCAGACAACAAACACCAAATAATTCAACATCTATTCCTATTTTCTTCTGCTACCAGGAATCCAAAACCAAATACAACATCCAGCTGAAGAAAATGTTTGTACATTCACAGAATTTAGCCGTGGAAAGGATCTTGTGAATCATCTAGTCAAACCTTATTATTTTGCAAAGAAAACTTGAGGTCCAAAAAGGTGATGTAATTTGCCCAAGGGACATAAGCAATTAATAGCCATTTTCTTGGGTAACTGATCACATCTCCCACCCTACTCTCACTATATTCTCCCTGACCTTTTATTTGAAAACTGCGTCAGTAAGAGTGTCTCCATTTTCATCTTCACTGATGGGAGGGCAGATGGCAGAAAATGAGGGATGATCCCAGGAAAATAAGGAGGGAAAGGGGCAGAGATAATGGGATTTAACCAAGGAATTAATACTATTCAGACACTACAAAAGCCTGGAAGTTTACTTAAGAGACAGAGTTCACAATGATTTCAGGAAGGGAAGGGATTATGAAGGAGCCAGGGAGAAGGACTTGTATATTGGCAAGAGAAGATTTTGACTTGTCCTATGCTCAGGAGTTCCTAAAACATTTCAGTGCTCTAAAAACTTAAAGACATTTACTCATGCTTAATAGAATGAAGGAAGCAATGCTAGTCACAAATGTGTAGCTTGGTGTATTCAATCAGAACTGTGTAAAAGTCAGGCTGTGGAAGAATCTCAGATGTAAGCCACCCTTCACACACCCTTCGTGGGTGAGAAATGATGAGAAGGCAAATTATGCAATAAAGGTAATCTGTGATTCAGAATATCTTTGTGGGATCTTTGGGAGATAAGATGCTAGCAGCAATGAAGAAGAGGGGTCACTGCCAACTCCATGAGACTCCATCAGAAGAGCATGTGCTTATTAGTGGACAAACTAGCTTCCATTGGTAACATCAGACTCATCTCCCTCTCAAACACCTCTCGATCTGGAAGCTGGAGGAGATACTTAGGACCACAGTCTTGCTCTCTACTTCCCAGCCCCTGTAAACAGAGACATAAAGGCCTCTCATTTGGGGCCAGACAGGAAGGCATCAGGGTTTGAAAACTATCTCCCTCCATCCTCACCCGCAAACTGGATCCCTGCAGAGATGAAGAGCCCCAGTCATCACCACCAAATGCTGGCTGAGTATCCACAGTAGGAACAGCATTCCCCTGGCCTCTTGCAATCCAAGACTAATCCCAAAATCTATGTTCCTTGGAAAGACAAGATTGATGCACCCATGACAAAGAGCAGACAAGAAGGGATTGAGAAACCAAACATAAACCAACAACAACAATAAAAAATAACTAACTTTTGTACAGCCAAAGCTGGGGCATTTTGGTCATTTGTATGATATCATTTTCACATCTGTACTTAGAATGTTCAGTAATTCTGTTACACAACTTTATCAAGTTTTGGGGAAACAGGTCCAAACCCATTGTGGAAGAGAGAATTGGCTTTGTGTCTTCACCTGGAAAATCACATGTTTAACATTTAATTGGATAGAATTTGTAGAAGGAAAAATAGCATTCCTTCCTCCAAAAAAAAATTGCTCAATTTTCATATAAGGACTAGTTGATTACAACGAGATCAAGAAGTCATAGTCAGGGCATCAGTGATCCCAAGGTTGGCCATAAATTCATCCTCTTGTGACAAACATAGTTTAGTTTTAAGTGATAAACACTGTGCTCTGTAATAAATATTCTAACAAATGTAGTTCCTTATAACACAAACTAATGGTCTCAAAGTTACTAGTCTTTCTAAGGTTTATATTAAGTAAACTTTTGACTATTACAGGAAACTCTGCCTCTGTAGAAAACTGACTTAGCCCAAAAATCAACTTTCTGACAAGACACACGTTAAAAATAAGTTTAACCCCTGACATTGACAGTTTGGGGTATACGTAACCAAGCTGTGTGTATGTATGTAAAAGAAAGAGACAGCCAGCTGGAATAAATGTGAGGAAATTGCCCCTGCTCCAAAAATTAAAATATAAAATAATAAATAAGTTTAACCCCAATTTTTTTGCAACTGGCATATAAGTATTTTCTAATCTTCCTAATCTATGTAGAGCAGTGTTTTGCCTTCTCAAAAGCACTTGCATTGACGACTTACTATTCTGTCAAATTTACTGCTATGGAAATTATTAAACTTAATTTTAATCAAGGCTGATTAATTCCTACACCAGTCAGACAGAGCACGGTGAGATTTCCCATATCCTGGATGTGATGTGGTTGGTAAATTCTTTAAAACACTTTCCCACAGTATAGCATGTGGATTGTAATTTTCAGCTGCACCCTAGGAGCAGTGGATTGCCCTAATGTGATGGTCAAGTAGCATTTAATCAAAAGGTTACACACTAGAGATGGCTACAGCCAGTGCTTCAGCTGTCTCTATCTTCAACCAACAGCAGGTATTTTGTTAATTAGCATAAGTACCACTGGAAATGGAATTTCTCTGGTGAAATCCATGATGTTCTAGATGGGTGGGTTTGCCAGAAACACTTTCAGAAACACTCCCATTACTGTACAAACAGGGTATAAGAATTTAACAAGCCTAGTGTACTTTGGGAATATTCCGCTGAGTCTTGCTTCTCAAAGATTCTGTGTTCAAGTCCTGATTTGGAAGGATTCTTGATACTCTCACTCACCTAAGTAGTGAGCCAAAGCCTGACCCTAGAACACTGTCACATTGGCCTCTGGAGAGTCATTCCTTCATGCAAAGAACGTCTTGTTTCTATAAGACAAATAACTAGCCCTTTCTTCCTCTTGCCAAGCAGGAGGCAAGATATGTAGCTCTAGCTTTTAATGATTGGACATTACAGATATTAATCAAAAACTAAAATAAAATAAAAACAAAGAGCCTAATAATTGTGAACAACCACATCAGCATAGGTCAGGGTGTGGTACTGAGGCATCTACCTTTTTTCTGTGGATTGATTTTTCTGTGCTTAGTTATAATAGGAATTTAAACAGCTTATAATAAGAAGGTACCTTAAATAATAAACACAGAACAAAAAGAGACAGACCAAGTGACAAAAAAGGAAGAAAGGAGGAAAATACATCAAAAACCACTGGCTGAGTAAAGGAATAGCAGTGAAGCATAGAACTTGGCTCTGAGCTTCCGAACAGGGAAGCATTGTGTGGCTGATCTAGAATGGTGTCTTAAAACAATCCTGGTCCACCCCAGTGGGGATGCACCCAAACAGAATGACACTTGGCAGCCTTGTTGTGCTTATGGCCTTTATCCTGAACTGCTCACCTCAACGTTTCTCTTATGCCTTTGACTAGTTTCCCGTTTACTGCTTCAGCTTCCCTCTCAGACCTAAAAATGCCTGATATGCTTTGCCGAAAGCAAATTTGAAGGTTATCATAATTCTCCTATGAAGAGCTAGTAAGCACATTCAAAGTTTTATTCAATTCATTAATGCAGAAACGAGCAGGAAGACAAAGCCAGTCCCAAGAGGCTTTGAGAAATTTGGTTTGTACAGTCCGTGGAATAAAGGCAAGCTGAAATAGGAGTGCTAAGTCAGATACAAGGCTGGTTAACATCCTACGAGACAATATAACCTTAATCTTTGGGATTATCTTCTCCACTGGACAAGAAAATAAATGTCCTTTCTCAGTTTAATACAGCTTAATCTCTGACTTTTCAGAGCTGTAAAACAAATGGGATCTAATTAAATTTCAAATACCAAGTCAAAGTTCTATTCCCTGGGATCCAGATGACCCTGAGGCACCCTTATTAGAAAATGCCCTAACGTGGCATTAAAATGTCAGGTAATCCTCTTTTTACTTTATTCCCAACTTTTAGATAATTTTCCTGAACAGATTTTTTTTTAACTTTAATCTACAAGTAACCTGCTTTCTCTCTGACTGCTCAGCTGTGAACAGAAACAACTCCCCCTGACACACACATACACACCATTGCCACCCCTTGCAACTGGGGCATATTCAGGGGGTTTGCACTGGCCATCCTGGCAGCCCTTATATATTACTTAACTTTCTTTGGTCAACAGTAGGATGCCAGTTCATGGGTGAAACAAAAATTGTCCAGACACAGCAAGAATCACAAACTTTGGTATACATAGAATCTTCTAGGGAAATCTGATTCCGTGAACTTGGAGTGGGGTTCAGATATCTTTAACCGTCATCCTCAAGGGATTCTTGCTTTTTCTACCTCTGGTCCATAATCTGCCCCATCTCCTGATTTACTTACTTCACATGTTTGTTCCTGGGAATTTGCAAGACGAAAAAGATTTATAAACATAGATTTGCTATCAGTCTGTCCTTCCCCAATTCCCACGCTGGTGGGAGGAATCAGCACTAAGATTCTTTGTCCCTCCCCCAGTCAACCTCATGAACTAAATGAAAATCCTCTGTTTCAACACAACTGAGGAGGATTCAGCTGGGTGTCTGGGGAAGAGGCAGCAGAGGCCATTACCTGGGTTGAGAATGGGGACATAAATGTCCTGAGCCTATCCCTGTGTGCCCCCTGAGCCCCAGGAGATGGCGGCCTGTGGTGGAGGCCTGACCAGGGCAAATCTGCAGCCCAGGGAAGCCCAGAGGGCTGCTTCTCTGGTTTGCTGGGTGCAGGTAGGAGAACCAGCCACACTCCTGGCCCCCGGGACTGTGTTCTCCCTGAACGGTTTCCATATTTCTACTTTGGAGAAAGGCAGGTCTCTTAGTTAAAGCCTTAGACACCAGCACTTGAAGGTAGGTGATAATTTGGAAGATGAGTCCAGGAAGCAGGAGGGAAGGAGTTGGGAGAGCCGGGTATGAGTCTGTGTCATTAGATCCATCACTGCTGCTGTGAGCTAGGGGGGCTGGACCCCCTGAAACCTCCCAAGAAGCAGGAGAAGTGTGCCTCCTGGAATCGTACCCCTAAAAGATGAGAGGCCAGGACAATTACCTGTTCTCTGTTGGTTGAGGGCAACTCCCAAGGCATCAACTTCAGGCCAAGCTTACTAGAAGGTCCGAAGGATTCCCTTTAGCATTAGAGAAAGCCCTGCGTTAGAACGTGGGAAGACACGGTATACACACTTGAGGGGCAGGTCGCTAGGGTGGTGGGTCCAGGCTCTCCGGAAATCTCCACCACAGCTGCCACTGACGTCAGAGTTGGCCCAAGGGGCGTGACCTGGGGGCCAGCAGTGCCTGCTCAGCACAGAATGAGCTGGCTGCACCCCACCTGGTTCCATACTTCCAGACGCCTGGCTTCAGGCCCATTTCACAGACAGAACAATCGAGACTTAGAGAGTTTGAACGGCTGCAATTTTGCACCCCCTGGAAGTGGGAGAAAAGCAATGAACCTGTGTCTCCTGCTGCCTGACCCACTCTTCCTTCAGTCCCCAAGCCCACTCGCAGTAGGAAAAAACTGGGATCTTCCTCTCTGTTCTTTTCTGCTAAAAGGTTCCCCCACCTGGCAGCCTGGAGCACACTGACTCTTCTGCTGGGGCCTCTGGTCCTGTCAAGAGGCAGTGTATGTAACCTGGGTTAAACACATGAGCTCTGGGTTCCTGGCTCATCCCAGCTGTTTGACCTTCAGCTGCTTACCCTGACTCCCTGTGTCTCAGGTTCCTCAGCTGTAAAATGGGATAATTATTGTACCCAATTCACAGCACTCATTGAGGATTAAACAAATTAATACTTGTAAAGCACTTCAAAGGCAGCACTCACTCAACAGTATTATTGAGCAACTACTTTATTTTAGGTACTGTTCTAAATTCTGAAGATGCTGCAGCAAATGAACAAAGTCTCTTCTCACCGATTTCCTACACCAGCAATTCTCATTACCCTGGATGAAATGGGCGCCATTAGGGGCAGAGAAGTAACTTAGATCACTCTGTGAGGTGGGAAATAGACTATTCCAGAGCAAAGATGGGAGCAGGGTAACCGTTGAAGAGGCTATAAATATCGGTTTTATAGAAGTATTATTGCAGGGAGGGGCTCCCATAATAAACCTGGTGCTGCCCTGCCTGGAGGGACACACAGCCCAGATGTGCAGCACTTACAAAAAACTCTTCGGCATCCTGTCTCAACTAACTACTGTGTGTTGAGACAACCAGTACTATGCATTCTTCCTACTTCATGTTATTTAATGTAGGAAATTACTATTATTGAATCAAGAACTCCATGAGCTAAGTATTATCAATACAGATAAAGAGATCGAGACTCAGAGAGATGAAGTAGCATCTTTCCTGAATTCTCACACCGAGATCTCTCACGCATCCTTGTACTGCCTCCTCGATAACAGCTGAGGATTGCAACTACCTAACTAACTTGTTAAAACTTAACTTAGGGGCTTCCCTGGTGGCACAGTGGTTGAGAGTCCGCCGGCTAATGCAGGGGACTCGGGTTCGTGCCCCGGTTCTGGGAAAATCCCACATGCCGTGGAGCAGCTGGGCCCGTGAGCCATGGCCGCTGAGCCTGCGCGTCCGGAGCCTGTGCTCCGCAGCGGGAGAGGCCACAACAGTGAGAGGCCCGCGTACTGCAAAAAAAGAAAAAAAAAATTTAACTTAGTGTTCATTCAGTTTGCATCTATAATGATACCATTCTTAGTCACTTTCTCCTGTGTTTTCTTTGGCTGGAGAGGACTGGAGTTGAGCCAGTGATTTAGAAACTACATCTACCCCCGGTCAACCTCTGGGACCGGAATATAAAAGGTTTTCTGGGGAAGCTGAAAATAAAGTTTAAGAACCACCGTAGAGAGAGTCCAAGTTAATATTGCTACATAACAAACGACCCAATACTTAAATGTTTAGAACAATCATTTTAGCTTGCTCACAATTTCTTTTTTAGCATAGACATGGTGTTTATTTGTATTATTTCTTTTAACTTCTACATGTAAGTGATATCATATGATATTTGTCTTTGTCTGGCATACTTCACTTAGTACGATAATCTCTAAGTCCATCCATGTTGCTGCAAATGGCATTATTTCATTCTTTTTTGTGGCTGAGTAGTATTCCATTGTATGTATGTACCACATCCTTTTTTTTAATTTATTTTTTATTGAATTATAGTTGTTTTACAATGTTGTGTTAATTATTGCTGTACAGCAAAGTGACTCAGTTATGCATATATATATATATATATACATTCTTTTTCATATTCCTTTCCATTATGGTTTATCACAGGATATTGAATATAGTTCCATGTGTTATACAGTAGGACCTTGTTGTTTATCCATTCTCTATATAATAGTTTGTACCTGCTAAACCCCAAACTCCCGATCCATCCCTCCCCTACCCCCTTCCCCCTTGGCAACCACAAGTCTGTTTTCTATGTCTATAAGTCTGTTTCTGCTTTATAAATACGTTCATTTGTGTCATATTTTAGAGTCCACATATAAGTGATATTATAGGGTATTTGTCTTTCTCTTTCTGAATTACTTCACTTAGTAAGATAATCTCTAAGTCATCCATGTTATTGCAAATGACATTATTTCATTCTCTTTTATGGCTGCATAGTATTCCACTGTGTATATATACCACATCTTCTTTATCCATTCATCTGTTGATGGATATTTAGGTTGTTTCCATGTCTTGGCTATTGTGCATACTGCTGCTATGAACATAGGGGTGCATGTATTTTTCTGAATTATAGTTTTGTCTGGGTATATGCCAGGAGTGAGATTGCTGGATTACATGGTAATTCTATTTTTAGTTTTCTGAGGAACCTCCATACTGTTTTCCACAGTGGTGGCACCAACTTACATTCCCACTGACAGTGTAGGAGAGTTCCCTTCTCTCCACACTCTCTCCAGCATTTATTATTCGTAGACTTTAATGATGGCCATTCTGACTGGCGTGAGGTGTGTACCACATCTTCTTTATCCATTCATCTGTTGAGGGACATTTACATTGCTTCCATGTCTTGGCTATTGTAAATAGTGCTGCAATGAACACTGGGGTACATGTATCTTTTCAAATTATGGCTTTCTCCAGATATTTGCCCAGGAGAGGGATTGCAGGATGACATGGTTGCTCACAATTTTGTGGATCAGGAATTCAGGACAGGCTTGGTTGATGGTTGTCTTTCAGGGGTCTCTGATGTAGCCAGAGTCTTGGACATCAGCTGGGGCTGTGGTCATCTAACGGCTCCACTGTTCTGGATGTCCAAGGTGCCGCCCTCATGCACTTGGCCAGCAATTTGTCCTTTCTGTAGCTAGGCGTTCTGCTGGGCTGTTGATCGGAGTGCCTATTCATGGCCTCTCCAACTTGGTCTCAGAGTGATCAGATTTTTTCCATGGTGTCTGGTTTCCACAGAGAGAGCATCCCAATAGAACAGGCAGAAGCTCCATGGCCTTTTATGACAGAGCCTCAGAAATCATAGTATCACTCCTAACACAACTATTTGTCAATGCTGTCACAGCCCATCCATATTCAGAGGGAGGGGACACAGACCCCACTTCCCAATGGGAGATGTGTCAAAGAATATGCAGACATACTGTCCACAGAGAATTTGTCATCTGACAGTGTTCAAGAACTGTCTGCCTAACTCATATATTTTGCTGGTGGGAAGGTAAATATATATTCCATGATATAACCCTCACGGAAACCAATCTGGAAATATTTATCAAAATTATAAATGCATATATTCTTAGATGGAGCAATTCCACTTCTGCGACTTTACCTTATGGTATGGTCAACTCAAATCACTACACGTCATCTTTAATATTTCAGGAGTTTTAAAGATGCAGGGCCAGCATTTCCACTAAAGAAAAGGTGGGTGCATTTGCTAAATTTAAGGAAACCACAAAATGATTTAGTAGTTAGGATTATTAAGTTTAATCTTAACTATTTTTTCTTGGCCTCCAATGTGGCCAGCATGCTACCTGCTTTACATCCATTATATCTAATCCTTTGTACAACTCTCTAAGGTTCATTATTTCTGTTTCTCTGCAGCTGTGGAGAAATGGAACTTGCCCAAGACCCCACAGCTAATTAAGTGGAGGACCTAAAATTCATGATCCAGTTCTGCCTGCGTGAACTATGGTTCCCCAGCTCACAGAACCATAGTTCAGTCTTTCAAGCTACATGCTTTCATGTGAAAACCTCTGGTCTCTCTACATTTCTAAACAGCACAATGTAAGAGAATAGTTCATTACAATTTGCTTCCTGTCAGAAGTAACATGTAAAGATGATTCGACACAATTCTTTGAAAGAGAAAGACTATGAGATTTATGTTTGTACTGAATATTTCCTTAGAAATGGAAATTACTCTTGCAGTGTGTAAGTAGAACACGTGTCAGTTTGCATAGTTTGTTAAGAAATTCCCTGGAAATTGAATCTCTGTGCAGTTTGCCCCCATCTCTTCTCTTGCCAACATTGTACAAGGACAGCTGGAAGATTTGAGAACTGCAATTAATACAGATAAGTAATGGCCTTTTACTACCCAAAATAAGGAGTAGGCATAGATAATGAGCCAAAATGTTTTGCCTTAGCAAATTAGCCCACATCCTCTCCACTTCCCGATTCCTCACAAGTGTCATTGGAGGGAGCTGCCCAAGTAGGAGCTGTCCCGTCCCAGCACCTACACACTTACACACTTACACACATAGGTACGTGTGCACAGCCACACTCTTTGCACCTGAAATTTACCCTTGCTCATTTCCCTGAACTACAAACGCACAGAAAATGCTCCATCTTAGCAGACTCTTAGAGCAGACAGTTTCTTAGGCCGAACGAATCACGCCCCTGCTCATTTACAATAGCTCCATATTG
Organism: Phocoena sinus; assembly: GCF_008692025.1. Lineage (NCBI taxonomy): Eukaryota > Metazoa > Chordata > Mammalia > Artiodactyla > Phocoenidae > Phocoena > Phocoena sinus. The sequence goes on along the minus strand of NC_045766.1, from coordinate 11,015,706 downwards.
CTCCAAACTTCTTCCATGAATAAATTTAAATGTTCTTGTAAAAATATATATATATATGAAGCATCACTCACTCTGTCCCGCCTTTCTTTCTTCCTGCTTCACCTAATCCGTTATCTGACACTTCTGCATAAACCAAATCCACTCCCCTTCCCAGGCTTTCTGTGTTGTTTTCCTCTCCACGTATGTCCCCTTCACTGTCCTCCACCTTTCCTGATTCTACCTGCCCTGTGAGCCCACATCGAGATCCATCTCCTCCAAGAACCTTCCTGTAGTACCTACCGACCCCGGTGGCCTATGGTGTTTGGACCCTTCGGTTGAAACTTAATAGTCTACGGCCCTGTGACTTCTCTAAGGCAGTGCTCCGCAAATGCTGGTGTGTATAAGAACCGCATGGAAGGTCTGAACAGACTGCTGGGCTCCATCCCAGCGTTTGTGATTCAGCAGATCTGGGCTGGGGACAAGAAGTTGCCTTTCTAGCAAGTTCCCAGGTGCTGCTGCTGCTGTGACAATGGCTGGGGCAGAGCACAGAGCTTGCCATCTCTCTGAACCTGGGCAGTTAGTTACTTCTGTGTGCCTCGGTGTCTGCAATGATGCAACTTCAGAGAATTGTTGTAAAGAACTGAAATAATGTATTTTAAAGGTTTAGTAGAGTTCCTTGTGCATAGTGAGAGCTCAAAGCATGGTAGCTATTATTCCTAGCAGAAAAAAATATAAAACTTCTTGGGGATTACCTATATAACAAGCTAACTCCCAGACTGTGGCTTAACAAAGCTCTGGGCTGTGGGCTTATTGGCCGGGCTGCTGCATCCCATGCCAGGGTTTGAGAGGAAGCTACATGAATCTTTATCCACCCCCTTATTTAAGTCTTTATCTGGGAGGGGTAATTGAGGATAACGTTTGTCATGTTTATAAGACCCCTCTCAAAGCTAAACACCTGCGATTGACTCGACTTTCGATTCGAAATAGCTATGTTTTCCAACTAGTTATTCTGTAGAAATATTATTTTTACTTTATTGTAAATTCTACTAAATGAGACAAAAAGCAAAATATCCTATAGTTTCCCCACTTGTTTCTTCATTAGGAAAAGCAAACCCAAAAGAAAAAACCAGTAGACTCTTAAGAAAATCGTAGGAAATCATTTATAATTGCAAAACCCGTTCTGACTACTAAGAATATCTGAGAAGAATGTCAAAGTTTATAGAATATTGGACTATGGGAGGCAGGGGGTGCAGCCTATTAGCTGCAGCCTAATCCAACCAGGGGAAAGGGATGGGATGGGGGGGTGCAGAGGACGTGGCATCCAGCCTGCACAGACCCTGCCCCACTCACCTCTGGCAGGCAGAGAACCGTCTTCTGGTTCCACAGAGCCAGTGCTGGGCCAACACACTGGCTTTGACAGCTGCAGTCTGAGGCCTGGACTTTTCCTGGGACCTCCCGGGAACTTGGAATCAAAGAAGGAAGCTGGCAGAGCAAAACCAGGGAGTCTACTCTGTCCTTTGAACCCCCCAGCCCACTCTTTCCCCTGCCAGCTCCAGGTGGAGATCTCACATTTCTTTAAACCTAGAACCTCATTCACAGCACCTGGGGCATGAGAAATGCTGATTTAGTCAATCAAGCCATTAAACAAGGTAGTTGTTGAGAGGTCTTCTTCTCTGATATGACACTAGTGCGGTGGCCATTGTGAATTCAGGAAACTGTGTTAGCCATGAGAAATCAGTGTGTGTATATATAGGCATCAGAGTTCCTGTGTTTTTTTCCACACCTGTATCAGTCAGGGTTTGATCAGAGAAGCAAAAATACTAGAAGAAATATAAATAATAAAAGCTATATTAAACAGATTTGAACTTACACAATTGTGAGAGCTCGTTCAACAGTTTATGGAGGGCTGTTGTTTCCACATCTGGTGTTGGGGACTGAGTCAGCAGGGCCGTAGGCAGAAGGAAGGATGGATGTGAGGTGGGAGAGAGCAGAACAAGCTGGAGGGTGCCAGGAAAGCACAGGGTGGAGGAACCACGACAGCTCTCACCGCCTGCCAGCCTCCACCTTCACTGATGTGAGTGACCTGCAGGTGAAGTTCCCTTTGTCACGGAGGGAAACACCACGCACCTGGCCAAGAAGTTGGAGAAGCCGTAGAGGAGATTCGGCAGAAGAGGGGGAGCTGTGGGCCTGGCTGGTGCCCCACATCCAGGTGAGCCAGCAGATAAGTGACAACCAGCCTGAGTGGCCACAGCGATGAGTGCCTGGCACCGGCCTTCAAACCTTAAAAACAGTGTCGCTGCTGAGTCTCTTCTGCCCTCCACAATTCACACAAAGTGTGTCAGGGGCCCATGCGGGATGGAAACTATGCAGGGAAGGGAACTATGGGCAATGCAGTCTGACTTAGATAAGCTGACAGAGTACAATCCACCACCACGCCAGGGGAGCTGACACCTGCCCAGTGCCCAACGATGGGTCCAGAATCACATTCTCCTGAGGATGAACTGCCTTTCTCCAACTCAGAGGATCAGGTGGACCAGCTGGCGATCAACCCTGACACACAGTTCATTTCTAGAAAAGACGCTGAGAAGAGGAACAGAGTTCAAACTGCCACTTGTTAATTTTAGTACATATAATTCATTTCAGAAGGTTTTAGTACCAGTTAGACACGTGAAATGGCTAAGGATGTATTCCTGATGAGCTAGCCCTCCAGAGCGAGATAAGGAACGTGAGCTAGAGCCAGGAATTCGACAGCGTAAAAATCCCCTGCTGTGCAGGTGAGATGCACACTCCCAATCTGTGTTTAACTAACACCTAGAGATGCTCACACAGATCTGCACTCCAGATTTCTCCAGAGGCCTGCAAGTCACCTTGCAAACTCCTAAGTCTTTCCTGTCTGCAAAAGCAGATGACCATAGGCTATTTTAAGTGAGGCAGAGAACAGCAGAGAACATCTTTATAGAAAGGCAGCAGTGAGAAATAAAAATCGCAATTTATTTTAGCACGATGTTCTCAAGGTTATTTTAGAATTCTATTTATTAAGGGTTCATAAATGTTACTTGCTCTGTTAATAAAGAACTCGAAGGCTGACAGACTGCATCCTCCACCTGGACTGGTCTATCGGCCCACACATCTTCGCCACCTCCAAGCAGCCGCAGGTGGGCTGGCGACACCTGGAGGCCACATGAGCATGTGCTAAGCGCAAAGCAAAACATCTTAGTGCTTTGTGAGTGTCAGAACTGAACTTTGGGAACCGACAATGGTTTGAATTTGATATCTTAGTCATAAATAACTTTGAGCATTTCTTGTGTATCCTTCCTTGACTGCTTTAAGAGCACAGAAAGATCATGGACTTTGGACTTTGGCAGACTTGGTTTAAATCCCTGCTCCAACACCTATAAGCCACGCCCTTCCTTCTGTGCCTGACCTCCCATCTCCTCGGGTCAGCAGCTACACGCAGGAGCAAGGGGATGGCAGCCTGTCTCCGCTACACTGATTACAGCTCAGTGTCTGCCCTCAAGGCTTGTCTAAGGCAGGGGATGCTTGGGACAACTGTGGGAACTTATCAGCTGTGGGTACACCCCTGCAATAACCTTGACCACAAGGATCCAGAACTCATAACAAGTTATTCACTTTTCTCTCCTGGGCTGGCCATTCTGAGGAACATTCTACCCAACCCCTCAGAAGATTCCAGGACAAAACAGTGGGAAGCCCCCGTTGCTCAGAATGATGACAAATGAAAGAAAATCCACTCTCATATATTTTTACTCCTTCCATCTGTGTTCCCTGAGATCACTTGCCAAAATAAACTTCACAAGCCCGTGTCTCATGTTCAGCACTCTCAGGGGATTCTGGGTAAGAAAAAGTAAAACCTTAGGCGATTCATTATCCTTTGTTTTCTCAGCTGCAATATGAGATTTTTTGCAATATATGACATCTTCACAAGGATATTGTGAAGATAAAGTGAAATTCTGTAGAAAAACACTTTCACAGTGCCTGATTCATAACAGAACCCTCTTTTCAGGGAAGGGAGGCACATCTCTGCTACCTGGTAACTTCTTGATGGGGCTATTTCTTCTTAAAGCTGAGCCATCACCACCAGCATCATATTCACCACCACCATCACCACCATCACCTCCACCCCCCACCACTACACCATTACCAACACCAACACCAACACCACCATCACCTCCACCCCCCACCATCACCATCACCAACCCCCACCACTACACCATCACCACCGCCAATACCAACACCACCATCACCATCACCATCACCACCATCACCTCCGCCCCCCACCATCACCATCACCTCCATTCCCACCACTACACCATTACCACCACCAATACCAACACCACCATCACCTCCACCCCCACCATCACCATCACCTCCACCCACCACCACTACACCATCACCACCACCAACACCAACACCACCGTCACCACCACCATCACCACCATCACCTCCACCCCCCACCACGACACCATCACCACCACCAATACCAACACCACCACCTCCGCCACCCACCATCACCATCACCTCCACTCCCACCACTACACCATCACCACCACCAATACCAACACCACCATCACCTCCACCTCCACCATCACCATCACCTCCACCCCCCACCACTACACCATCACCACCACCACCAAGATCTCTACCACCACCACCATCACCACTAACCCATCGTCGTCATTATTCTCACCACCACCACTACCGCCATCACATATACACCACCTTTACCATATTCTCACAAGTCAATGAGCAGGATTGACCTAGTAGAAGTCTAGTCAATTCTTTTCAGCTAGAGAAAATACTTGACATGTCTCTGTTATACCTCTGCCTCTGCAAAAGTCTAAACACTAGCCAATGTCAACATTTCCAGCTATTCTTAACCAGAATTTTTGGCTAATTAAAATCTTGCAACATGAGAATTCCCTGGCAGTCTAGTAGTTAGGACTCGGTGCTCTCACTGCCAGGGCCTGGATTCAATCTCTGGTCGGGGAACTAAGATCCCACAAGCCGTGCAGCACAGCAAAAAAAATATATTTATTTCACAAAAGAGTTAACATTTTGGCCATGACATATATCTGCAGTATGTTTGCATATCTTCTAGGAGTCTGGTTCAAGTAGAAAAGGTTAGAAGTCTCATAGTAAAATCACTGAAGTCCGATGGACTGGAACTTTTTTAATAAACTTAGTTTTTAGAGCAGCTTTATGTTCACAGAAAAATTGAACAGAAAGTACAGAGAGTTTCCATATGCCTCCAGCTCACACACACAGCCTTCCCCACTGTCACCATCCCGGCATTACAGTGATGTATTTGTTACAATTGATAAACCTACACTGACACATCCTTACCACTTAAAAGTCCATATTTACATTAGGGCTCACACATGGTGTTGTACATTTTATGGGTTTGGAAAAATGTATAATGACATGTATGCACCAGTATAGTATCATACAGCGTAGTTTCACTGCCCTGAAAATCCTCTGTGCCCCACTTATTTAACCCTCTCTCCCTTCTAGCTCCTGGCAACCACTGATCTTTTTACGGGCTCCATGTTCCTTTTTCCAGAATGTCATACAGTTGGGTCATACAGTATGGAGCCTTTTCACATGGGCTTCTTTCACTTAGGAAAATGCATCTACGATTCCTCCATGTCTTTTCATGGCTTGACAGCTCACTTTTTAGTGTTGAATAATATTCTATTGTTTGGATGGGTCATAGTTTATTTCTCCATTACTAAAGGATATCTTGGTTGCTTCCAAGTGTTAGCAGTTATGAATAAATGTTATAAATAAATATGTACAGGTTTTTGTGTGGGTATAAGTTTTCGTCTTACTTGGGTGAATACCAAGGAGCATGATTGCTGGATCATATGGTAAGAGTGTGTTTCATTTTCTAAGAAACTGCCAAACTGTCTTGCAGAGTGGCTGTACCGTCTTGCATTCCCACCAGCAAAGAATGTCAGTTCCTGTTGCTTCACGTGCGCACCAGCATTGGTATTGTCAGTGTTTTGAATTTTCACCATCTAATAGGTTTAGTGGAACCTCATTGTTGTTAAATTTGCATTTCTCTAATGACATATTATGTGGAGTATCTTTCCACATGCTTATTTGCCATCTGTATATCTTCTCTGCTGAGGTGTCTGTTCAGGTCTTTTGTCCACTTTTTAATCGGGTTGTTCATTTTCTTATTGTTGAGTTATAAAAGCTCTTTGTATATTTTGGATGATAGTCCTTTATCAAATATGTCTTTTGCAAATATTTTGTCCCAGGCTGTGGCTTGTCTTCTCATTCCCTTGAGATGAACTGGATTTTAACCCTAATTATGTTAGTATTGCATTATAAAAACCATAAACCATAAAAACCTTACAACTAAGTTTCCTCTTTCATCCAATAAGTACTTTAGTGCTACTATGTGACAAGCATCTACTAGGCACCAGCAAAGAAGATTCCAGGCCTTCCTTTCAAGGAACTTTCTTAGTAGTGGGAGAGACTGACAGGCAAAGAGTGGAACCACAAGGCAGCTCATGACCAGTTCCATAACTGGGGAAGGTGAGGAGAGCCTGAGCCGGTTGGAGATGGGGAGTGTTCAGGGAAGCCTTCCCGAAGGAGGTGACCTAAAGGAGGAGAAGCTAGCTAGGTGTAATTGGGAAGAGGCGGTAACAAGCCTCCCGGCAGTAGGGACATCACGGGTAAAGTCCCAGAGGTGACGGAATGTATACATGGCTTCACAGGACTGACTATGGCTGTGATGCAGTGTGCAGGGCAGCAGGAGCTGGGGCCACATCACGGAGGGAACATATGCCACACTGAGGAGTTAGAACTTGGTTTTTCTATATAAACAGGTTCCCTAAAAACATTTTTTTTTTCTGAGGAGATGGCCTTGGAATAAAGTTAGCCCAAACCAGGTCAATGCATCACAAAGGAAGGAATGTTTTATTAGCACCTAGTTTTCTGGAAGATTCTATCCACCAAGAATTTACAGAGGGTGGGATTCGAAGGGTATTGATGGACCTCGTGGCCACTTTCCACTCCTCCTGTGGTGACATCCGTCGAAGTCACCCTCACACGTGGGCAGGCGTGTGAGTGAGTTCCCATATCGGTCTGACGGCTGTGTCTAGTGCTTCTAAGAACCTTCCTGCCCACACCGCCAAGCAAAGACAACCAGACCCTTAGTCACTGTTGCCTTCTAGGAGTCATAGTATAAGGAAAGCAGTGTTGCTTACACTGAACCCAGCTATCATTTCTAAGAAGGAACCAGCAGGGATAATCTCTAAGGCGACCCTGTGTGTCCCTGGCCACCAAAGTGAAGGCTCCTTTTATGCAAGGTTAGTGTTTCTCCTTTGAATCTACCATGTTTAACACAATGCATGGTTTGAGGTAAACAAATGATAAACACGTGCATTAAATAGACTGAATTTAACACACTAACAAATGATGTAAAAGTCAGCATGGGGGTATTTGATAATTAAATGTTTCAGTATTTATAGGCTAAAAGAAAACCTCTGTAAATTTAACCTTTTACACTCACTGAGGAAATATTTTCTTGAAAGAATAAATTTTTGAAATATTCTCCTAAATCTTCCCCTTTACCTTTTTCTTCTTTAGATAAATGGACCAAAATGCAAAGAAAGTGAAAAACTTCCTCTCTGTAAACAGAAAAAGAGAAACTGGAAAACACAAAGAGCTTGGTGGGACCGAGTTTTCCTGGAATCCCCTGGTGCCATAGATACACTTTTTTTCTGTCTCATAAAGTGACTCTTTAGTACAAAGCTAACACAAAATCCCATCACAAGGGGAAATTTGTCATCTTTCCTAGAATGAAGTCTCTGAAATGCTTTATTAGAAATTAGTTTACTGGAAAATTTTAGTCACTAAGACAAAGAAAGAGAGCAGAAAAATATGCGTGTTGGTTGTCTTGAAAGTTGTGAGCTTTGCTCCCCTGTGGGAACTGGTGATAGATAATAGAACTCTGGTCAATTGTGTTTTCCAACCATGGCTGCAGCAATAGCTCCATGCCACAGGCTCATCTACCTTGCCACTCCCCGATCAAGAGGTGGCATCCATGTCCCTCCTCATTTAACTTACTTGTGACCAGTAGAATGTGGTGGAAGCAACGCTGTGTGATTTCCAAGGCTGGAGCACAAGAGGCCGTGAAGCTTCTGCCTTGTCCTCTGGGCACTGGTGTGCGGAGCCCCACACCACCGTGTAACAAGTCCAACCCAGGCCGCCATGCCGTGAGGAAGCCACGTCAGGTGGAGGGGCTATGCGTAGACTCAGTGGGCTTAGTCTCTGTGTCCTTCCAGCCCAGGTACCACACATGTGAGGAAACATGCTTCAGATGAGTCCACCCCAACTGCCGTGCCACCCCCAGGCTTTGGGGCTTCTCAATCGAGGCCCCAGACACTATGGAGCAGGAACAAGCGGTCCCTGCTGTGCCCTTTCCCAATTCCTGACCCACAGAATCCATGAGCATAACGAAATGGTGGTTGTGTGTTATGCCACCAACTTTGGGCTGCTTTGCTACATAGTAGTACTCAATAAAACCACAGCTCACACAGACTTAAAATTCACTGTGTGCTAGCACTCTTCTACGTGCGTTACATATATTCACGTAGTTAATCTCCTCAATAATCTTATGAGGTAGGACCATTATTACCTCCATTGACAATGCAAACATTCTATCCAGCACTGCATGATCAAGGTGAAGCAGAAGCAAGTGGTGCATTTGTGTTTTTATCTGAGAGGTGGGAAATTGAAATATAGCCTACAGACCACATTTTGGCATTTCGATCCTTTGCAAAATGAACACTTTTTAGTATTTTTGTGTATTCGTGCAATACACAAATATACCCTCATTGTACAAAGCATCAGACAACTGCTAGGCACCATTTCAGATCCTCTTGGCCCCAGTAGTGTCTCACTACAATTGCTGCTGCTGCTGCCACCAATTCTTTGTGGGTTTGGACTCCCTTCCACCGATGCAACCCACAGAGCCTCCCTGAAGCCCATGCCTCTAACCTGCTGTGCTGTCTTCCCATTGACTCCACTGCGGAAGTACACTCAGCACCCTCACTCATGCAACCCAGAAGGGCCAGAAAAGTTAACACACCAGAGGCCAGTGGGGAAGGGTGGATATGTTCTTCCCCCTTTTCTCCACTACTCCTGACAATCCTGGGGCTCAGCTCTTTCGACAGCTTCTTGCCGAGGGGTCCCAGGGGGTTAAACAAACAGTCACACTTGTAAATAGTCAATTCAGTAACATCTCTGTACAGTCCCCCCTCTTCCCTGCCTCACAACCATCACCCTTCACCCCTGCTCCCTGGGCTTGTGCTCCCAAATAGCAGATAAGCCTGAGCTCTGGGGAACCCAGAAGACATCACTTAGTGTCCAAGCAGGATTCAGGCGACCTGAGCAATATGGGAAATCTTCCCTCATAAACCATCCCAGCTCTTCTCCCCACACCCCACTCCCTCCCCAGAGGAAACCATTATCAATAGTTTTGTATATGTATAACTGATTCACTTTGTTATAAAGCAGAAACTAACACACCATTGTAAAGCAATTATACTCCAATAAAGATGTAAAAAAAATTTAAAAATAAGAAAATAAAGTGACTGTTGGTGTGCTGGAAAAAAAAAAATAGTTTTGTGTACATCCTTCCGGTCTCCTCTCTATACATATACATATACATACACATACATGTATACATATGTATATATAAATAATGTTTTCATATACATAAATATATATATATCTTTTTAAATTTACATATATAAAATCTATTATTAGCCCGATTCTGAGTGTTTTGGGGTTTGGGGGGTTTTAAATTGAAATATAGTTGATTTACAATGTTGTGTTAGCTTCAGGTGTACAGCAAAGTGATTCAGATATATATATACACACACACACATATATATATTCTTTTCCAGATTCTTTTCCCTTATAGGTTATTACAAAATATTGAGTATAGTTCCCTGTGCTATACAGTAGGTCCTTGTTGGTTATCTATACATAGTTGTATGTATATGTTAATCCCAAACTCCTAATTTATCCCTCCTCCCCTTTCCCCTTTGGTAACCATAAGTTTGTTCTCTGTGTCTGTTTCTGTTTTGTATCATTTTTTTTAGATTCCACATATAAGTGATATCATATGATATTTGTCTTTGTCTGGCTTACCTGACTTAGTGTGATAATCTTTAGGTCCATCCATGTTGCTGCAAATGACATTATTTCATTCTTTTTTATGGCTGAGTAGTGTTCCATTGCATATACACACCACATCTTCTTTATCCATTCATCTATCGATGGACATTTAGGCTGATTCCGTGTCTTGGCTATATTGTAAATAGTGCTGCTATGAACATTGGGGCATATGTATCTTTTTGAATTAGTTTTCTCCAGATATACGCCCAGGAGTAGGGTTGCTGGATCATATGGTAGCTCTATGTTTAGTTTCTTAAGGAACCTCCATACTGTTCTCCATAGTGGCTGCACCAATTTACATTCCCACCAACAGTGTAGGAGGGTTTCCTTCTCCCCACACCCTCTCCACCATTTATTGTTTGTAGACTTTTTAATGATGGCCATTCTGACCGGGGTGAGGTGATACCTCGTTGTAGTTTTGATTTGCATTTCTCTAATAATTAGCAATGTTAAGCATCTTTTCATGTGCCTTTTGACCATTCTGTATGTCTTCTTTGAAGAAATGTCTATTTAGATCTTCTGCCCATTTTTTGATTAGGTTGTTTTTTTGATTTTTGTATTGAGCTGTATGAGCTGTTGAGTGTTTTATTTTGTTTTTACTTATCAATATGTCTTAGATATCTTCCCATGACATTCATTTTTGTCAAAGAATGATTCGTACATATAGCTATCGATTCTGCATGTACTTTGTTGTTTCCTACGCAAAGGGTTTACTCCTGGGTGAGGGCGTCAGTTAGCAAAATGAGTGAAGGAACAAGGGCAAAAACAGAATTTATAAGAGATGGGAAGACCACAAAACTTACAATGGATCTTATTTGCACATTTTGGTGGGAAAACTTTTTAGCTGGCAAAGGCACATCCTGCCCAGAGTGATTCTGTAGTTGAACAGACCAACCGGACACATGAATGCAATTTTAGTGGTTTCACAGATTATCTAGAAAACCCTGGAGTGAGATGGTGGAGCTTCATGGTAGCTGACTCCAGGGAACGTCACCCAGGATGTCATATATCACCTCCACCTGCTCCGCCAGGTCTGTGACATTCACCAGGGCAGAATTCGTCCAACGTTAAGCAACTCAGAAGTGCTTGGTCAAAATGCCCTCATCCCACCCTCCCTCTGTGGGGACCCCCATCCCCCATGGAGCTGGCAGAGACCCCAAGAGAAGGGTGAGCTCAAAAAGACTGGCCACACCCCTGCTCAGGAAGCCTACGCTGTTGTTGTTGAATCCCTGGCTCCCTCCCTACACATGGCTTCACAGGCAGAAGCAGCAAAGCATCCTTGTAAAATCCTGGCTTGCAGAGGCTTATAAAAACAACACTGTCTGGGAAACCTCCCAGGTAGATGGGGGGAGACCTTTGGGTTCTCCCCTCCTCAGCTTCCTTAGAATTTCAACCTCTCAGCCTCCACCGGAATATGGAGCCCCCAAGCATGGCTTTTCCTGCACGCTTGTGGAACACAGGGAATTTCCCACCGTGTACACGGATCTCTCTCTCTCTCTCTCTCTCTCTCTCACACACACACACACACACACACACACACACACACACACACACACACACCCTGGCATCATACGTTCTGAGGAGTGACGTGGAGGGACCAGGGTAAAGGACAAGCCTGACCCCATCCCCATCCTCCTAGGATGTAAGTATAATTTCCTGTCACAGGGCAGGGCTTCTAGAACTCTAACCTGTACATGAATCCCAGGGAGATCTTGTTAAGGGCTGGTTGTGATTTAGCGGGCCTGGGTGAGACCAGCAAGGCTACATGTCTAACAAGCCCCCAGGTGTTGCTAATGCTAGTCCGGGGACCACATCTTTTTTTTTTTTTTTTTTTTTTTTGAGTTTAACTATGTCCACACTGATTTTCTGCCTGCTGGATCTGTCTATTTGTGAGAGAGGGGTGTTGAAGCCGCCAACTATGATAGGGGATTCATCTATTTCTCCTCACAGTTCTATCAGTTTTTGCCTCATAGCGTTTGAGCTCTGTTGTGAAGTACGTAGATGTTAAGAATTGTTATGTGTTCTTGCAGAACTGACTCCTATCTTGTTATGTGATGCAGAGACTGCATCTTGAGCAGCAAGGTCACAGACCATGTGCAGGGCATCTCTGGAACTGGAGTGCACGGCCTAGGAGGTTGTGGTCAGCAGCCCCAGAAGGTATATAGGTCTGGCCTCCAACCTTGTCGGCACCAGCTTTGAGTGCCCTGTCACCCTTCCCCTCCTCTTTCTATGGTCCCATGCCCAGCAGTCAGAACCCTTCCACCCAAGCTCTCCAAAGCACTCAGCCCAGGGCTTTCCTTCTGTTTTATCACACTGGAGGCTGAGTCCTTGCCTCAGAAGAGCCATCACAAACTAACCATATGACTTGGACAAGTCACTAAACTGATTGGAGGGATGTCCTCCCCTTTCAAATGGGTAGTGATACACTTGTATATTTATCCATCCATTCGACAGGTATTTACAGACATTCACATGGGCCAGGCCCTCCCCTGACAGATCTCCCAGACTTTGTGAAGCTCAGAGAAGATGTGTATGAAACTACATAAAAGCAAAAAGTACTTTTAGGGCTTCCCTGGTGGCACAGTGGTTGAGAGTCCGCCTGCCGATGCAGGGGACACGAGTTCGTGCCCCGGTCCAGGAAGAGCCCACACGCTGCAGAGCAGCTGGGCCCATGAGCCATGGCCACTGAGCCTGCGCGTCCGGGGCCTGTGCTCCGCAACGGGAGAGGCCACAACAGTGAGACGCCCGCGTACCACAAAAAAAAAAAAAAAAAAAGTACTTTTACCCAAAGCTTGGTCACAAATGTTTATAGCAGCTTTATTCTTAAAAGCCAAACACTGGAAACAATCCTAATGTCCAAAACTAAGTGAATGGATAATCAAATAATGGTATATCCACACAATGGAATACTACTCAGCAAAAAAGATACAAATCATTAATGATATACACAAGGACATAGATGAATCTTAAACACATTATTCTGAGCAAAAAAAAGTCAGACACAAAAGAATAAAAACTGTGATTCTGTACTTCTAAAACTCTAGGAAAGACAAAACTAACACATAATGACAGAAAGCAGGTCAGGGCTTGTCTGGACTTGGAGGGGTGGGAGGTTGATTTGGGGTGGGGTATATGGAACTTTTGGGAGTGATGGTGTTTACATGGGGTAAATAGTTTTTCAAAATTGAAATGTGCACTTTAAACATGTGCATTTTATTATTTGTAAATTGTACTAAAAATAAAGCTGCTTTATAATCTGTAAAAAAAAATAGGAAGGACTGCATAAATATTAATTATTTATTTTTTATTATTATTACATTTTAAAGTTGCTAGCCAAGCAATGGTAATTTGTTATTGCACTCAACACATTTTTTATTTTTTTAATTTTATTGAAGTATAGTTGATTTACAATGTTGTGTTAATTTCTTCTGTACAGCAAAGTGATTCAGTTATACATATATATGTATATTATTTTTCATATTCTTTTCCATTATGGTTTATCACAGGATATTGAATACACTTCCCTGTGCTGTACAGTAGGACCTTGTTGTTTATCCATTCTATATATAATAGTTTACATCTGCTAATCCCAAACTCCAAATCCATTCCTCCCCCCACCCCACCCCTCCTTGGCAACCAAAGTCTGTTCTCTATATCTGTGAGTCTGTTTCTGTTTCATAGATAAGTTCATTTGTGTCATATTTTAAATTCCACATATAAGTGATATCATATGGTATTTGTCTTTCTCTTTCTGACTTATTTCACTTAGTATGATAATGTCTAGGTCCATCCATGTTGCTGTAAATGGCAGTATTTCGTGCTTTTTTATGGCTGAGTAATATTCTGCTGTGTATATAACACATCTTCTTTATCTGTTCATCTGTCGATGGGCATTTAGGTTGCTTCTATGTCTTGGCTATTGTAAATAGTGCGGCTATAAACACTGGAGTGCATGTATGTTTTCAAATCAGAGTTTTGTGGGGATATATGCCCAGGAGCAACACATTTTTTAAATTCCATGGGCCAGGCACTGGGAGTTTTAGGAAATGGACAAAACAGTTTACCTAGTAGAACGAGAAAGACCCACGCCCAGGGCTTCCCTGGTGGCGCAGTGGTTGAGAGTCCGCCTGCCGACGCAGGGGACACGGGTTCGTGCCCCGGTCTGGGAAGATCCCACATGCCACAGAGCGGCTGGGCCCGTGAGCCGTGGCCGCTGGGCCTGCGCGTCCGGAGCCTGTGCTCCGCGACGGGAGAGGCCACAGCGGTGAGAGGCCCACGTACCACAAAAAAAACCCAAGATCAGCCCAGGGTAGTCTCACATCATGTCCCAGAGGAAGGGTTGCTTGAGTCAAGTCCCAAAAGTGGAATAAAAGCAAATAGGAGAGGAAGAGAGGATGACTCAGGCTCAGCTAGAGGCCAGAGCATTGAGCCCTGGGCATGGGGAGGACTGTGACTCCTTGGGTCTGGCTGTGGGGAGGTGGTGGCCATGAGACCTGAGAGCCATGCTTCCCACACTTGGGCTGAATCAGGATCACCCGGAGGAGGGTGCCTGCTCGTATGCAGATTGCTGGGCCCACCCCCAGGGTTTCTGATTCTGTGGGTCTGGGTAGGGGCCTGGAATGTGCATTTCTGACAGATTCCCAAGTGATGCTGATTCTTCTGGCCCAGAGGCCACACTTGGCAAAGCACCTTTCTAGATTTGAAAGGAGGCATGGGAAACTCAAGTCTGTTCTCAGCCAAGACCCTTGACCGTGACCCATGACCTTGAAATTCCTGCACTCAGGGACTCAGCACATTGTGATGATGGTGCCGAGACGGGGTGAGCTGATTTCCTCCCCTGCCGTCCTGCCTCTGCCGTGTGGGTCTGTGTCCTTGAAGTGTCTTTCCTTCCTAATCGCTTCTTCTAAGACCCTTCAGGGTACTTTGCTTTTGACCCTGCGATGCGTCTGACCAAGCTTCACCATCTTGCACATTTGTAAGGAGACTGAACTTTGATGAGTCACCTGCGTGCAGGTAAGTAACCCCGAGGTGCTCCCATACCCCCTCCAGACCCCATCCCTGATGCCTCAGGCCCCCACTTCTTACAGAAACTGTTAACCACAGTGACCCCCTTCCCTTCCCATGTAATGGGAAAATGAAATAACTTCCCTATCCACAAACACCGCCTATGACTTCCCACGTGTGAAAAGCAAAACCAACTGTTTGTCTTTGGTTTCTTGGTAATATTGGCTCCCTTACTCTGATAAGGGACCAATTTTTCATGTCATTGACAGATTGGGGACATTAAAATTAGAAACTGATGGAATTCCCTGGCAGTCCAGGGGTTAGGACTCCGCACTTTCACTGCCGTAGACCAGGGTTCAATCCCTGGTTGGGGAGCTAAGATCCCACATGCCACACCTCGTGGACAAAAATTAAAAAAAAAAAATTTAGAGGGAGAAGGTTCTAGTGAACGAGAATACAGATAAGTTTTGTTTTCTAACAGATATAAAAACTTTGGTCCATTTGAAAAATGTTAGGTCCAACTATATAAAACTGCCATGTTGGAAGGCCAAAACACTCAGTTATTTGCAATATCATATGGTTCAACATAACTATGTATTCTAGTTATATTAAATATATAAAATTCTATATACATCTTAATTTTTTATAAATATTAAATATATATCCAAGGTTATGCCCTAATTTCACATCCTAACTATATATTTTAATAGATATTACATATTAATTATACATCTAATTTTAAAGGTATTTTAGCTGTGTATTCTATTATATAATCCTTCTATATGTACAAATCATATATATTTTAATCACATATATGTTACTTAAATATATGTATATATACATCTAATTATGTATCTTCTAATTTTAAACTCCAGTATTGTATATGCATGTGTGTGTATGTGTAGATAAAGACATATACAGCAGGATAAATGTAAGATTATGATATATTTATATCATTGAGGTTACGTGCGCACTGTCACAGCAGATGGAATTCAGTCTGGCCAGTGAGGAAGATCAGGACTGATGTTCACTTTGTTTGCATGGCAGGCGCTTGTGGATTTCTGAGAGAACAGCACCACTGTGTGTCTCCTTGCAGAGCTACATGTGAGTATCAGCGTGTTGCCCTGGGGAGGACTTGGGGTCCCATGTTTATTCATTTAATAAACATTTATTGACCACCTGCCATGAACCTCGCAGTGGGATAGACTCAAAGCAGGAGTTTTCCAGTCTGAAGCCTCCCAGGGACTCTAAGGGCACATTAGCTCCACCCACCCTCAGGCAAAGGATGCCAGTGAGAAGCATGCTTGTTGGAGGACGGGAGTTAGAGAGTGCACGTCCTACAGAGCTGGGGCAGCGCAGCTCAGCCCTAGACAGTTGCTCCAAGAAGGGAATATGGGCCTAGAATGTTTTTTCCAAGAAAAACCAGAAATTCAAGTGTTGGTTTGAAAAATCCCTGGTTTTCAGATAACAACTAATTCTAATTATTTCTGAATACCATGAGCCGATATCAGGCATCTGTGGACTACATTAAGCTCACACCCTGCTGGGTTTGAACCCTTGGTTTGTGTTTTCTTTAACCCTTCCCATCATTCTAGGGTGTCTCACCAATGAGAGGAGGCAAATGCTGATCCCTGAGATGCAGTGGTAAGCAAGAACAGACACAGCCCTCCTCTCATGAGGCTACAAAAATGGCAGTTTTCCCAAACTGCTGATTTATCCCTTGAGATTGACATATACACAGTACTTTGTATAAAATAGATAACCAACAAGGACCTGCCGTATAGCACAAGGAGCTATACTCAGTATCTTGTAATAATCTATAAGGGAAAAGAATCTGAAAAAGAATATATATAGGGGCTTCCGTGGTGGTGCAGTGGTTGAGAGTCCGCCTGTCGATGCAGGGGACACGGGTTCGTGCCCCGGTCCGGGAAGATCCCACATGCCGCGGAGCGGCTGGGCCCATGAGCCATGGCCGCTGAGCCTGCGCGTCCGGAGCCTGTGCTCCGCAACGGGAGAGGCCACAACAGTGAGAGGCCCGCGTGCCGCAAAAAAAAATAAAAAATAAAATATAAATAAATAAATAAATAATGCCATTACACAAATGAATATCATATGTAGTTTTAAGGAATAAACCATTGATACTGTACATTCAAAAATATAGATAAATCTCAAAGATATAATGATGAGTTAAAAAAAAAACAGACTAAAAGAGCACATAACTACATGACTCCATACAGAAATTAAAGAACAGGTAAAACTAATCTACAATGAACCAAGTTAGAATAGTTGTCGTTTCTGGGTGAAGGGAGATACTGCCTAAGAAGTGACACAATGGAGTCTTCTAGGATGTTGAAGATGTTTTCTATTTTAATTTGGGTGCAGTTAAATGGGTGCACACAAATATAAAACTTTATTGAGTTATATACAAAAGACCAGTGCACTTTTCTAAATGATTATTATAACTAAATTTTTTAAAGATTAAGCAAATTAGAATCCTTAGGGCATATGTAATTTGGGGGTGGATATACTAGCAAAAGAGTGGTTATTATTAAATTTTATATGAAATTGTTCAGACTATTGACCCTTATAGCAATCCCTGGAAATTGAGGGAGGGGATCTTGGAAAGTGATATATTTATAGTATATCACTTTCCAAAGGGTTATGAATACTCATTGTATATCACTTTCCAAGGTGTATGTGTGTGTGCATGTTTCATGTTAAAAAACAAAACAAAACAGAAAAAAACCATAATTTGGCAAACACAGAGATGTTCTGCTCAGAACGACAAGAAAGAACTCAGTGCCCAGCTGAGAAGTGTGGTTAGCCCCTAGCCTCCAGGTGTTAACCCCGTCACATCTGCTTCAGCTCTCAGTGGAGGGCATGCTCTTCTTGGAAAAGCCCCCAACCAATAACCAAGCAAGACAGCAATACAAGGCCTGGCCACCTGTGCCCAAAGTGGCACACATCTCCAGAGCAGTATTTGCTCGGTGTCTCCATTAGATTGGAAGAGACTTTGTCAGGTCTACATGGCAGAATGATGGCTCCCCTTCCCAATCTTTCTTCCTCCCGTTCTCTTTCACAAACGTTCCAAGTAAGACTCCTTTTTGTCCATTTCAACTGATTTCATCTGATTCCCTGAGAACCCAAAATGTGACATATGAACAGAATATCACCAAGACGTTGCCTGAAAAGCAAATGTTACAGTCTGAAATGCACTAATGGAATGTCTTAGGATAATGCTGCTAACAGAAATATAATATTAGCCATGTCGATGGAAATAATCAATAAGCAATCTATAATAGGAATAGAAAAGTTTTCTTTGAGCCCAATGAGGACTACAGCCTGGAATACAACCTCTCAAATAACTGAGGAGCTGCTCCAGAGAAGCACAGTTTTCAGCACAGTTTTATATCTTGTCAGAGAAAGAACGTCAAACAAGTCAGGAGTACATTCCTTCAATGTTGAAAAACAAAACGGACCAGCACATACGAAGCAAGTCAGCATGTCCTTGGCACCTAGGAAGGGAGTCTTATCATCAAAGGAGGACCAGCATTGGAGTCCCAGGAAGGGAGGCATTTAATCTTTATTTTTAACATAGACATTCTTTACTTCTGGTCAATGCACACTGCTCTTTAAAAATTAAAGAAGATGTATAATGTATGTTTGATAGGCCACACACAGGCTGTTCTAGTTAGCATAAAATGCTAGTTAAATCATGTATAAGCCAGAATGACTTCCCCAGACCTCAATGTGTGAAAATTTCTTTCATCAGCCACATGTGTAATTTTAAATTTTCTAGTAGAAATATTGTTCCATAGAACAAATATTTAGAAAGGAAACCAAACAGGTGAAACTGATTTTTTAAATGTATTTTATTGAATCCAATATATTTTAAATATCATTTCAACATGTAATCAACATAAAAGATAATGAGATGTTTTACACTCTCTTTTGTACTAAGTCTTTGAGGTCTGGTATAAGTTTTATACTGCAGCACATCTCAGTTTGGACCAGGCATATTTCAAGTGTTCCAAAGAGAAGAGGTCTGCCAAAAATAGAGAAATTGAGGAGCATTGGTGGCAAAGGAAAAGAGTGGAAATGGCATTTGTATTTATTGCATGAATTAATACAACTGTTTCCTTGCAAGGTTCTGACTAGGTAGCTTCACCCCACCAGCCCTTCTCTTTTTCACTTCTGTGAGGCAGAACACCTCTCCTTTTCATCATTATCAGATCTCAAACCTTAGTTTGTTTCCCTCAGACTCGAAGATTTGGGCACTCGACACATTGTCGTCACCAAGCAGAGTCACCGATGACATTACTACCTCCGTGGATACCCCAGCCAGTGTTCTCTGAGGGCAGCCTAATGTTGCCCGGTGGGAGGATGTAGTCATGGGCCTCTTTGGGGATCTTAAAAATTATGGACTATTTTTTAGGGAAAATGTTTATCAACAAAATTTGCATCTAATTTCATGGTATTCACAATACTCCTGAAGCGGTATATGGACCCCAGGTTAAGAGGGTCTGTTCTTTAGTTTATTATTTCTTCCATAGAACAAAGTCCAAGTTCCTTTACATACCATGTGAGGCCTTCTGTGATCCAATACCTGCCACTGGCCTCATCTGCTACTTCTCATTTGCACTGCTCACAAGGGCTCTGTTCATTCTGAAATTACCTTAGCTCGTTCTGCTGTTTAACTCGTCTGCACATTTGTACATCCTGTTCTCTCTACTTAGAACCCTTCCTTGCTCCCCAGGTGAACTCCTCTGCAGCTCAAATGTCAATTTGGAAAAACATTCCCTGACTCACCCTCTTCCCATCATTAAGTCAATAATTTCTGCTGTGCATTTGCTCGCATGTGATACTTCTAGCCTCGCATTTGGTATTTTGTGATACAACTGTTTGCCTAAATGTCTGTCTTCTTCCACAAAACTGTGAAACTACACCTTCAGGGTAGAGACTCTGTTTTCCACATTTTACCCCTATCACCTTGCATATTATCTGGAATATAATTAATGCTCAACTGATGTTGATAAAATACTGTTTACAGAAATGGTTTTCTAACCTTTAGAAATAGCTTAAACAGTGAGATGGTGGCAGATACATATGAATTTTATATATTAATTCTTATACTAAGGATATTTGTTTGGGCCTTGAAGTAAACTTGATTTCCCAGAAAGTTTAAATGTGAGAAGAGAAAAACATTTTTCTCTGCCCATACTTTCCCCTTCATTTTACAGGAGAAACATTGAGTGAATTCTGGACAGTTCTTTTAAAAAAATTAAGTCAACAAATGTTAAAGGAACACTACCTCCAATGAGAGCACTTTTTCCTCTACTATCTAGTTCCTTCCTGAAAAGCTTTGTAAAAGTCCACAGCCATGTGACACACCAGGACACAGGGAGACGGGAGAAAAAAATGGAAATGCTCGGTATGTCAGGAACTAGCTGATGACTCACTGACATGAAGAATTTTGTTAACATATCAAAGGCAGGTAATTTTGTCCTCATTAGGTTTGTCCTACTTTGACGTTAGTCATAGTGTACCTTGTTGATATTATGTAATTCGAAATTATATTATCCTATAGTTAAAATCTGAAATAAACTGATAAAATGTGTTACTTTTTAAAATTTTATTTTATTGAAGTATAGTTGATTTACAATGTTGTGTTAATTTCTGCTACACAGCAAAGTGATTCAGTTTCATTCATATATATATATATATATATATATACACACACACACACACACAAACACATACACACACGTATTCTTTTTCATACTCTTTTCCATTATGGTTTATCACAGGATAATGAATACAGGTGCCTGTGCTATACAGTAGAACCTTGTTTTTTATCCATTCTATATATAATAGTTCGCATTTGCTAATCCCAAACTCCCAGTCCATCCCTCTGCCACACGCCCTACCCCTTGGCAACCACAAGTCTGTTCTCTTTGTCTGTGAGTCTGTTTCTGTTTCGTAGATAAGTTCATTTGTGTCGTATTTTAGATTCTACATATAAATGATATCATATGATATTTCTCTTTCTCTGACTTACTTCACTCAGTATGATAATCTCTAGGTCCGTCCATGTTGCTGCAAATGGCATTATTTCATTCTTTTTAATGGCTGAGTAATATTCCATTGTCTATATGTACCACATCTTCTTTATCCATTCCTCTGTCGATGGACATTTAGGTTGCTTCCACATCTTGGCTATTGTAAGTAGTGTTGCTATTGAAACTGCTAGGTAGCGTTTCAGGGGGCCTCTGAGGAGTTCCAGTCCTTTGTCTCAGTGCAGAAAGAATTCAGCAAGAGGCAAAGTGATAGATAAGAAATGAATTATTAGAACAGGATGCTTGTGGGATGTACAAGCAGGTGGGCGAGAGGGTGCCACACCCCAAGAACTTAGTGAGCTACAGTTTTATAATCAAAGGAAAAGACGGGAGGGGGAAAAGACCACCTTCTTCCTCAGTCTTGAGTAGATGTCACGCTTCCATCATGAGCTTCTCCTCCACATCAGGTGGAGGAGTATTCTTGTCCTTACATGGTCAAGCCCAGTCTGTCATGGCACAATGGAAATGAGCAAAAAGGCGGTAACATATGCTAAAAATGGTAAATCATCTCAGGGTTTAGTATAACATCACCCTTTCCTTACACTTTTGTCATTAGTGCACACAGAGGAGTGTGTCCTAGGAATCATTAACTTACTGAGCTCACTGGGAAGGATGTGGGTCTCATGCCACTATTGTTTTATTGTTTTGGGGACATGTCTCATGCTTCTGTTTCATGGTTTTGTTGCTAAGCAAGCCTGCTTGGTTTTGTGGTTAAGCAAACCTGCTTTCTTGTGTGATCATTAACTTATAGGGGACTCCTATACTTTTTTCTTTACTTACAATCCCCTAGTGGGATTAACTATTAAATCACCTATTTTGTCCCTTTACTCTGTCCCTATCACTATGAACATAGGGGTGCATGTATCTTTTTAAATTATAGTTCTGTCCAGATATATGCCCAGGAGTGGGATTGCTGGATCATATGGCAACTCTATTTTTAGTTTTTGAGGAACCTCCATACTGTTCTCCATAGTGGCTGCACCAACTTACACTCAAACCAACAGTGTTGGAGGGTTCCCTTTTCTCCACACCCTCTCCAGCATTTGTTATAAAATTTGTTACTTCTAATACTCTGTAGTATGCATTCCTTCTAGACATGATACATGTTTCTGGCAAACCTGGTATTCTGTAAAATTAAGCACTGAAGGCTTATGGGGAAACACAAGCCTGTGAGTAGGTCACTCAGAACATAAACGACTTTGTCACCAAAGCCCTAACAAAAGAGATCATTGTTACCTTGAAATAATCATCTTGGCAGGTTTCCCTGGATGTCTAGAGACTGCCTCAGAGGATATTTGTAAATGCACGAAAACACCATGTGGGAATCCTGGATGGCATTCTGAGACAAGCAGGTGGAATCTCCATTCTCTTTGAGCCAGTGGCTTCTCTTACTTAGGGCCAGCACAGGAAGAGGTACAACCCACCAAGTAGTGTGTAAATCCTGCAGGTGTTCATTGTCAATTTGTTTAAAATGGAGCTGAAGAGGCTCCTGGCTGGGTGGTAGCCATCTGAGAGCTTTGCCTTTTGTTTCCTGCAGATGTTTTAAGTTCTGCTCATATCACCTGGTCCCCCATGCCTAGGAAGAATTGTGTATAAACCAACACAACTGTGACCTATTGGATAATAGGAATATCTGCTATAGCAAAACATAATTTCTTTGGAAAAGGGGGGAAACAATCATATTTTCAGTTTCTACTTAATAAACCAGGTTGAGATCATCAGAAAAGTATAAACTTCCTTAATTTGATATCATTACACAGTTCACCTGTGGACGAGGAAGGTCGGCTGCCATATCAGTAAACAAAGGATGTTGCGGCCATCAAGCCATCAAGCCATCAGCCACTGCAGCCACCCCTGACTGTGCACCCTGAGAGGATTCAGGATGGAGAAAAGCAGGATACTGGTCCCAGGCAGCTGAGGTGCATATCATCAAAGGAATGATTTCAGTGAGCCCAGACTCTTGCATCTTCCCATACATAGAAAAGCACTAAACTAATAACCTTGAGATGTCTGTTTTTTCTTTAATTAACAGTAATCTTTTGATGTTCCAACTACCTGTGTGTTGTTGCAAAAACGCCTATGCATCCTAGTCCCTTCCTTACCTCTGTGGAGCAGTTCCTCAGAGCTATCTGAGAGGCTGTTTCCCAGGCTTAAGTCCTCAAAAAGTCTGTCCAATAAAACATAATTCTCGACTTTTAGGTTATGCTTTTTTTTTTCAGTCTACACACCTCTGGGAATTTGTAGAGTGGAAGCACTTTTAAAAGGCTACCCAGAGAGGGATTGTGGATACTATTTTAGACATCAGCCAGATGGATGCTGTAACTACAGAAACAATGAGAATCCTGTCTTCTAGTCCCAAGAAACTTTACCTACTTTACTGGAAACAATGTATTCTTTCTTGGTTCCAGATCCTACAATCAGTTGGCAGAGTTAATTACATTGTATAATAAAAAACATATTTTAATTATGAGATAGAAGTTATTAGGAGGTAGAAACCATACAAGTAATTTGAATAGGGAAATTAAATGTGAAGAAACGCTAGCTCTTAAAAGGAGGTAAACTACTAAAAGGGATTATTTTTAAGGGTTCTCAGTCCAATGGAAGTAGTGTTACCCAAAAACTGGGTTCGCCTCTTGGTGGGTGTTGAGCCAATAGACTCAACCAAGCCAAAGATCGGGAGAAGGAAGGATTTATCATTACTTACAGCAAGTAAGGAGAACACCAGAGACCTTTTCCCAAGCAGTGTCTCCATGAACAGCAAAACTGGGGAAGTTTTAAGCTCAGGGTACATGCATATTCATGAGGGGGCTTGAGCAGAGGAGAATTCAGCATAGAATTGGGGCAAAGGTCGACAGAGTCTGAGCTTTAATGGGTTGAAGTCAGGAGGGTCAACGTCATCATACCATCCTCCTCCTGGGTGGGGGCCTGTGTTCCATCAGGACTCAAAGATATATTATTATGGATATCCCTTGAGAAGGAACTAGGACTCTGCTTTATAATTACACTATTGTTTGACTGCTTTTTTTCTTTGTTCCCTTAAGATCATTAATTACTGAGACCTGTTCAAGGGCAAGCACTGAAGCCAGGCTTAGGACCCAAAATAGCTTAGGCCGAAAGTGTGTTCTCTTATGTCAAGAAAGCCATGCTGGTTCTCTTTCTCTGGGGACCCTCTGATCTATCTACTTACAGTAGCAATTGCAGAAAGCGGCTACTGCTTGTAGGGCTGAGAGAACGTGAACGAGGAGGAACTGAGAAATTTAGGCAAGGGCCTCATGCCCTGGAAGGCTGAGCTGCAGGTCTCTTTGCAGAGGATGTGGTTCCACGGGGATGTGCATCCTATCAGAGCAACTTGCTGGAGGGCCTGGGTGGAAACTGGTCCCTATGCCCAGGTTGAACCTGTCTTCAACCATCATGGCATCTGCTTGATCTCACCATCTACATCAGGTTCAGGTGTAGATGAGACTCGTTGGGTGCAATTCACTGTGTGCTGCTCCTTTAATAAGAGTCCTTTGTATTGGAGAGCTGTTGATTAAAGAGACTAGTAATCGGCTTCCTTCTCCCACCCCCATCACATCCAACAGACAACAACAAGACAACTGTAGGATGGTCACTACAGAAAATCCCATTCAAAAGCAGGTGGGGAAGCGGGGCACACAGCTATAGTCCACACTTATTCTGAAATCCAGCTGTGTCTGTGTAAGCAGCATTTTGCCGGAAACCAACCTCAGCAGGAAGCCCTTTTCCTTGTCACTTTAGCAAAGCTATATTGTCACTAACTTTTAAACGAGGCACCCCCGTGCTCTACTCATCTATGGCCCAAGCACACCTTTCAAATCTTTTCATCACACAATACCTTGCTAACTTGTTGGTTTTTTCCACAGATCAAAGAAGTAGAAATGAAGAATAAGTAATTAACAGATGACCAGATCTCTTTCCTACCTTCCCCTTCAGTAATCTCACAAACAAACCGTGTGACCAAACCGTGTGAACAAGATAACACCTAGAGGAAGATCCCGAGGAGTTGACAAACCTGCACGCAGTAGGGGACGGCAATGACTCTGACCCCTTATCTCAATGGTTAACTGAGATTGATCTCAGGTGGCCTGCAGTGGCTTGAAGCAGGATCTCAGTTCCACAACCAGGGATTGAACCCAGGCTGCGACCATGAAAGTGCCAAATCCTAGCCACTAGACCACCAGGGACTAGTAGCTAGGAGTAGGGCCCTGGCTCTTTGTCTGCTTTGAAGAAGGAGTTCAGCAAAAAGATGGAAAGCAGCGAAACAAGTAACGTGTTTATTAGGAGAAAAAATGTATGTGTGGATAGACACACGGGTGGGCTCAGAAAAAGAGCCACGTGCTTTTGGGGTGGATTAAATCACTTATATCGGGACAGTTCTTCTGGGTTTCCTCTGGTCAATCATCTTGCTTTGTCTGGCTTTGAGTCCATATTTGGTCTGGCTCAGGGTCCTCCCCTGTGTGCGCAGACGTCTTGTAGCCAAGATGGGTTCCAGCGTGAGGGTCTCTCGGAAGTTAGAATGTATTATGGCCTGGCGCCCCCTCCCTTCTCTGACCCATGAGGAACCTTTCTGTGCATGTGTAGGGTGGGAGGTCTCCTTGACCTCAAGAATGAGAAATATGTGCTCTCTTTATCTTGTATCAAAGCAGGACTCAGATCCTCCTTGATCCTGTCATTATCTTTATCTTGAAGTATCTGTCCACAGGAGACAGATTCCAGCTGCTCAGCCTGGGCCCCATCTATCTCCTGCCTCAAGATTACTTCCCTTTTTCCCTTTAAAACTTTCATGTTCGAACAAACTCTTCAGAGGTGGTTTTTGGGGACACTGAGTCCACCATCTCCCCAGATTGCTGGCATTCTGATTAAAAGCATTTTTCCTTTCTACCAACATCTGTCACTCTCTTGAGTACTGATTTTTGAGTGGTGAACAGCCAGACCTGATTCAGTAACATCTGGGCTTCCAATTCCTTATCAGGACTCTCAGGGGGTTGTGTCCAGTGAATTCCAAATTCTGAAACACATCTGGCTCCAAGGATGTGATAAAGGACGGTAGACCTGCACTCATAGACTATAAGAAAAGGACCTGATAAACACTCACGTTGCCTGTTAACAATGGAGCTCTTCAGATGATGCTGTTG
Source organism: Phocoena sinus (assembly GCF_008692025.1). Classification (NCBI taxonomy): domain Eukaryota; kingdom Metazoa; phylum Chordata; class Mammalia; order Artiodactyla; family Phocoenidae; genus Phocoena; species Phocoena sinus. Next base: position 10,989,239 of record NC_045766.1, on the reverse strand, counting down.
TTGCTTCTGTTTCCCCATAGGGATCAGTCTCCAGGAAATGGGACTCCAAGCAGCTCAGAGGCAAGACTGTTCCAGGACCAAACGATCTGTCCCTGAACTGACAGATCATTTCCTGAAATAGCCAGAAGAATAATGAGTACAGTCAAGTGGAGCAGGACAGAGCTTGGTCAAATATCTCATATTCGCCAGGCGCTGTGCTAAAGGCTTTATCTCATTCAATCTTCCAGAAACTTAGCGAGGTAAGTATTAACATCCCCCATCCATGTCAGCTCATTTGTCCCCATTTAGATGAGGAAACTGAGGCTTAGAGATGTTAAGCAGTGTGCTCAGGTTTGCAAACTAGAAAATCATAACAAAAATTGTGACGCAACTTTCTCTGTCAATTTTCTCATCTTTGCTATTCTGGTGGAAATTTAAAATTCTGATTTCTCAACTTTGTTCCATGAAAACTGAAAGCGTTAAGACTGCTGTATTGTTACAATGCCAATTTCCTGTTCAGATATTGTACAATAGATTTGCAAGATGTTACCATTGGGAGAAAATGGGTAAAGGGTACATGGGATTTTTCTGTATTATTTCTTACAACAGCATATTAATTTAAAATTATCTCAAAGTAAAAGTTTGATTAAAAAAAAAAACTAAAACTGCCCTACAAAGATGGTTTCTCCAGACTTCTTTTATACCTTTTTGAGAGATGATGCAGTACTTTGGCAATGCAATGAGAAAACCGAAGGGTGATGTAATAGTGAGGATTTATTTCATTATTACTTCATTGATTTATGCATTCCATCTTTCTTCTGTTTTCCTGTTATCTTAGTATTTCTTAAGCATAGATTGGAATTATTAATAATGAAGTAATTTATAGAATGATAAAATAGCAAAATATTATAACACACAGAAAAAGATCCCCAAAGGTTGCTTAGATACTAAAAGGTAGCTGTGATCTCTAAAAAGATCCAATAGACCCATACGACAACTGCTAAATAGAATGATAGATTCTAGATAGATGGATGAATAGATAGATAGATAGGTAGATAGATAGTAGATAGAAATTTTTTTCTTGGTTCCTTGGAACAACTTTAATGAAGAATAAAAGTCATTGAAATATCAATTCCTACAAATAATTAAAATTCCTCCAGAAAGCAACTCAGAAACTAAAATTGGTCCTTATGGTATACTGAGGGTTAAGACAGAATCCAAATGCTTAGCTTGGCCAACAAGGCCCTGCATGGTCAGCGCCTGCGCCCCGACCTCCCTGGCCTCTTTGTGCACCTTGACCCTCTCACGCTCTCTGCACCAGCCACACCAGCCTTCTCCCCAGTCTTGTTCAGTCTTGTCACAGGGCCACTGTACAAGTAGGTTCCTCCATCTGGAGGGACGTCTTTGCTGACCGCCTAGTTAAGGTCAATTTCTTTTTCATAAGCTTTTACAGGATGGAGTTAATTACCTTTGGAGCACCCCCTCCATCTGTACCTATTCATTCACTACTGGATTTTTTAAATTGAGGTCTGTGTCCCCTGGGAGACCAAAAGCCTGTGAGAGGAGGGCTGTTCCCGTTTCCACACATCACTGCATCCACAGCTGTCAGCAGTAACCCACATCCTCCCTGAGATCCCTCTAAAATTATGAAGAGAAATGAAGTACAAGCCAGAGGATCAAAATGGCAAGACGTGGGTCCAAGGTAGCCTGCAGATCTGCACTGTTGGTTCATAGTGTTTAGAAAAACACTGGAATTTGTGTTCATTTAAAAATCAGAGATTTTCACACTAAAATTTGAATTTCTGGCTTCTCTTGATTAAAAAAAAAAATTCTGGGCCCACATTCCCTTGAACTTTCTAGAGCTGAGCAGTGGCTGCCCCAGTTAGCAGGGCATCTCTCTTCAACTCAGCTGTCTACCACCAGCCTGCTTCCATTGTCCCTATTTCTTGCCTCAGGGATGGAGCTATAAACTCCATAGAGCCCCAGGGAAGCTTGGGACTGGGAATCACTGTGCTCTTTAGGGATCATGGTAGGTGTTTTAAATAACCATTCATTGAAAGAATAAATCAGTGACCATAAACATCTGTGTGGTAACCTGCCACTATGCCATACAGCTGCAGTGTCACATGGAAACACATGGTGACAGTGTGCTTTCAGAAATTCACAGATTTATTGTGGCTGGTAATGCTTTGCAGTAAACGGGATGAACTGTCCTACAAACCCTTTTTGTTTGATTTTCAGTTCTTGATATGCTTGTTTGTTTGTTTGTTTGTTTGGTGAGATGGCAATGTAATCCTGTGTCCAAACGAGCACTTTCTCAATTTTTATTGCTAGCCAGACTTCAAATTCAGGACCATATGAGTGTGTGTATATGTAATTAGGATGCGTATAATATTAGGATTATATAAAATTAGGAGATATGTAAAATTAGTGTTATGAAATTTGTATCTTAAATATATACTAATAAATTTACAGTGTGTATAAATAAAATGAAGATATGTATATATAGTTAGGATAGATTTAAAAATTAGAATAGAGAGACAGAATTAGGGTATCTGTATACATGTGTATATATGATATATATATACACATTCTAATTTTGTATATCTTCTAATAGTGTGTGTGTATATATATTCTAATTTTAGGTATATATTTGATTAATTGAACATATGTAATTTACATATTATGTATACTTAAGCTATATATAATATAACCTACTATATATAATATGTAAATTACATATATGTTCAATTAATATGTTATTTATATATAGTTAAGACATGTATAAAATTAAGATACATGTATATAATTGAAATATATATACATAATTTAAGATATATAGTTGGAATATATAGAAGTAAATAGGATATATATACATTTTACTTCTATATATTTTGGAATATATAGAAGTAAATAGGATATATATACATAATTGAAATATATATACATAATTTAAGATATATAGTTGGAATATATAGAAGTAAATAGGATATATATACATTTTGGGATATAAAAATAATTAGGAGATATATATGTATATCAGGTTGAACCATAGGAAATTGAAGATTGCAGCAGATGTTCAACTGTTTTTGACCTACAAAAATGGCAATTTCATTTAGTCAAACCTAATATTTCAAATGGGCCAAAATAATCATATCTGTTGGAAAATAAAACTCATTTTGTACAATCTTCCCTCAGAATACTCTGTTGTCTGTTTCTAGTTCCAGTGTCCCCAATCTGTTAATGATTTGAAAAACTGGTCCCTGATCATACTCGTGAGCAACTCTAACAAGAAACCAGGATCCAATGAGGTTTTGCTCTTCCCATGTGGGAGGTCACAGGGTGCTGTTTGTGGGAAAGAATATTATTTCATTTTTCCATTGTAGGCAGACCTCATTACAGATAGTGTGTTTTTTACTAATTGAAAGTTTGTGGCAACCCTGAGTCGGGCAAGTCTATTTTTCTAGCAGCATTTGCTCACTTGGTGTCTCTGTGTCACATTTTGGTAATTCTCACAATAGTGCAAATTTTTAATTATTATATTTGTTACAGTGATCTGTGATCTTATTTATTTATTTTTTTATTTATGGCTGTGTTGGGTCTTCGTTTCTGTGCGAGGGCTTTCTCTAGTTGCGGCGAGTGGGGGCCACTCTTCATCGCAGTGCGTGGGTCCCTCACTATCGCGGCCTCTCTTGTTGCGGAGCACAGGCTCCAGACGCGCAGGCTCAGTAGTTGTGGCTCACGGGCCTAGTTGCTCCGCGGCATGTGGGATCTTCCCAGACCAGGGCTCAAACCCGTGTCCCCTGCATTGGCAGGCAGACTCTCAATCACTGCACCACCAGGGAAGCCCTGTGATCAGTGATCTTTGATGTTACTATTATTGTTTTGGGGCATCACACACCGTGCCATATCAGATGGCAAACTTAATCCATAAATGTTGTGTGTGCTCTGACTGCTCTCTCTCCCTCTCCCACACCTCCTTATTCCCTGAGACACAATACTGAAATTCGGCCAATTAATAGCCCTGCCATGGCCTCTAAGTGTTCAAGTAAAAGGAAGAGTCACACATCTTCATTTTAAATCCAAAGCTAGACATGATTAAGCTTAGTGAGGAAGGCATGTCAAAAGCCCAAATAGGCTGAAAACTAAGTCTCCTGCGCCAAACAGTTAGCCAAACTGGTGAAAGCAAAGGAGTTCTTGAAGGAACTTAAAAGTGCTGCTCCAGTGACCACACCAATGATGAGAAGGTGAAAGAGACTTATTGCTGATATGGAGAGAGTCTGAGTGGTCTGGATAGAAGATCAGACCAGCCGCGACATTCCCTTAAGACAAAGCCTAATCCAGAGCAAGCCCCAACTCTCTTCGTTTCTATGAAGGCTGAGAGAGGTGAGGAAGCTGCAGAAGAAAAGGTTGAAGCTTAGCAGAGGTTTGTTCATGAGGTTTAAGGCAATAAGCCATCTCCATAACATGAAAGTGCAAAGCGAAGCAGCAAGTGCTGATGTAGAAGCTGTAGCAAGTTATCTAGAGGATCCAGCTAAGACATTCATGAAGGTGGCTACACTAAACAAGACCCCAGATAAACTCTTCTTATTCACAGCTTGCTGCATTAAGTTTTCGGTTGACAAATTCAAGCATCCCTTCCTCTGGGACGTGGTGTGAGCGTCCACTGGGCTGATTTGGTTGCTGCTCCTCTGGCCCTCCCAGCCCCTGACTTACCCTCTCTCAGCAATTATTAAAGGCTGTTTGAACTGTTGGCTTATGCATGTCTTACTCACTACAGGGTGAGCTGTTTTGGTCATTTTGTTTTGATCCCCACTGTCTGGTCAACAGAATTACTACTTGTTGACTGAAGTAATAAATTACCATTACTGGGTTAGCAGCTTTAAAAAAGAGTACTACTACTATTGTCATTACACGATTGCTACTATTACTATTACTACTACTACAACTCTGTTTTCTACTTACAGTGGCTCAGATGGTGCTATTTCCATTAGCCTCTGCGAGGCTGGATTTCACAAGGATGCTTTGCTGCTTCCTCCTGTGAAGTCGTGTGTAAGAAGGGAGCCACAGATTCAACAACAACAGCATGGGCTTCCTGAACAGAGGTGTGGCCAGTCTTCTTGAACTCACCCCTCTCTCTAGGTCTCTCCCAGCTCTCCGGAGGGTGGGGGCCCCCATACTTCAGGATGAAGGTATTTTGACCAAGCACCTCTGAGTGCTTAACGTTGGGCAAATTCTGCCCTGGTAAGTATCACAGACCTGGCAGAGCAGGTGGCAGTGCTACTGGACATACTGGCATACATTCCCCAGAGGCAGCTGTCATGAGGCTCCACCACCTAACTCCAGGGTTTTCTGGATAATCCATGATTGCGGAATATAATGTCAATATATAAATATCAACTCTATTCCTATATACTAGCAAAAACAATTGGAAATTGAAACTAGATAAACAATGCCATTTAAAATAGCATCAGAAATATGAAATGCTTGGAGATAAATCTGTCAAAAGATGGATGTATAAGACCTGTGCCCTACAGAACATTGCCGAGAGCAATGAGAGAAGGCCTGAATACGTGGAGAGGTTTACCATGTTCATGGATTGGAAGTCTCAATGTTGTTAAAGACTGCAGATACTTTGAAGCTTCGACTTGCTTTTACCCAGCTTTATCTCACTCTCTCTCATTTGTCTTTGTATCTTCAATGTGTCACTCTGGGCCTGGCACCAAGCAGGCATCCAGTGTTCAATGAATAAGTGAACAAGGAATAAGGGAATAAATGAGCAGGTAACAGGAGGGGTCACAACTGCCTGGGAGAGTTAGAAAAGCCCCCTTCAAGGTGGGCTAGGAATTCTATAAGCTGAGATGAGAGGGGAACATTAGACACAGAAGTCCTCTTATGAGCGGGTAAAACTGCATTCATCTGCTGTAACTTGGGGATCAGTTCCTGCCAGACAGTGGCTGCAGATACCTTGGGAACACACCCTGAGCTCCTGTTCTGAAGGACCTTCCACTCTGTGTTAAGGAATTTCTATTTCATTCTTCAGAATAAAGATGGGGGAGGGCACATTGAGTATATTTAGTTGGGGAGTTCACTCACTCAACATTTTGAAATATTTATCCAACAACTGCTCTGGGCCAAAGCTTGGGCTTAATTCTGGGATAAAAGTGGTGAAGACAGAAACCATCCCTGCTTCAGTTATAAAACTGTTGTAGCTAATGATGGGAACCATCTTTGTGCCAGGCAGAGTCAAATTCTCCACCTATGCTCTTTACAACAGTCCAATGAGATAGTTATTACTATTAACTTCACAAAATGTGAAGAAACGGTTAAATTAATTAAGAAATGAGTCCCACTTAAATGCAGGCCAACTGACTAAAACAATTTTATTGAGGTGTAATTAAGAAAAATTAGAAGCATGCATTTATCTTTTTTTGCTGTACAGCAAAGTGATTCAGTTATATATACATATATTCTTTTTCATATTCTTTTCCATATGGTTTGTATATACAGTAGGACCTTGTTGCTTACCCATCCTATATATAATAGTTTGCATCTACTAATCCCAAACTCCCAGTCCTTCCCTCCCCCACCACCTTCACCCTTGGCAACCACAAGTTTGTTCTCTATGTCTGTGAGTCTGTTTCTGTTTCGTACATATCTTCATTTGTGTTGTGTTTTAGATTTCACATATAAGTGATATCATATGGTATATGTCTTTCTCTTTCTGACTTCACTTAATATGATAATCTCTAGGTCCATCCATGTTGCTGCAAATGGCATTACTTCATTCTTTTTTATGGCTGAGTATTATTCCGTTGTATATATGTACCACCTCTTCTTTAACCATTCATCTATCGATGGACATTTAGGTTGTTTCCACGTCTTGGCTATTGTAAATAGGGTAGCAGCATATATTTAAAATGTACAGTGTAATAGGTTTTAACAAATGGATGTACATTTTGACATCACACACCAACAAGATACAAAACATTTCCATCACCTCCAAAGGTTCCCTTATCCCTTCCCAACCATTGATGTGATTTTGTCACTGGATGGGATCTCTTTGAGGGCGAGAGAGTGGGCTCTTGTCCAACACTCGGAAATGAATTGTCTGAGGAGACACAGCACTGACAAAGCGAAAGACTTTATTGGAAAGGGTCCCTCAGGCGGACAGCAGCAGGGTAGGGGAATCCAGGAGAACTGCTCTGCCTCATGGCTCGCAGTCTCAGGCTTTATGGTGGTGCAGTTAGCTTTCTGGGTTGCGGTTGTCTCTGGCCAATCATCTTGCTTTTGCCTTCATTTGGTCCAACTCAGGGCCCTTCCTGGTGCATCCTTCAGTCAAGATGGTTTCCAGCGCGAGGATTTCTGGGGAGATTGGCAAGACATCTTATGGACTGGTGTCTCCTCCGTTTCTTGGCCCTTCCTGGATTTTCCCTGGGGTTGGTTGTGGGCCCTTCACTGGTTTTGTGTTCTTTTGAAGCATCCCAAGGTGGGAGACTGAAGCAAAGGTGTTACGGTGCCCCGCCAAGGCAGGCAGTTTTAGTCGATGGCTCCCTAACAACTACTTACGTTATTGATTAGATTCCTCTTTGCTAGTGTTCCTTGTAAACAAAGTCGCTCAGTCTGTATTCTTGTGTCTTGCTTCTTTGACTTAGCGTGAATTTTGAGTTTTATCCGTATTGTGGAGCCTCTCACTAGTTTATTTTTATTATTTCTGAATTCGGAGTTTTAGGGGAGAGAGACACTAATCAAATAATCACCTAATTGAGTATTTAATTACAACAGCATTAAGTTAACCTAAGGAGAAGTACACGGGAAAATGCATTACCTTGTTTGTTGGCAATTCAACCAATACCATACACTGGGGCATGTATACAGGGTTAATTAAGACTCAGCTTGTGGATATAAATATTATTAAAAAGTATCTAAGAATCGTATATCCTTACTTCACTCCCCTAATTTAAAAAAAAAAGTCATCTCAGATGATGTTGGGAAGAAGCACTGCTCACCTTCTCTTTACACTCAGGGGAAAAAAGTTCCGGGAGGCGCATGCGCCCCTCCTCCCAGCCTGGCCGGCAACAGGCTCCACAGTCACTGCCCGGACAGGCGGACTGCGAAGCCGGCAGCCGCTCAGACGTGGCACCTCTTTTGCTTGCCCAATCCCGGGCGCCCCGGCAGTCACGTGCACACGGCACCGCGCAGGCCGGGCCCTGCCCACCGCCCGCGCCTTCCCGCACCAACCGGCGAGCCCGGCAACCCAGGCTACCAAAACACCTGCGCCGGCCCGGCTGCGCCTGCGCAGTGTAGCCGGTGGGCGGGACGGCGAATGCGGCGGCCGCGGAGCTAGGCTGCCAGCGGGCTAGGAGTCGGAGTTTTGCCGAGGGGTCGGTCGCGGTCCTCTCTCAGCCGCCGGAAGTGAGCTCCGCCGCTCCTTCCGTGCGGCCGGGGTCCTCGCCCGGCACTCGGGCGCGCGGCGGTCGGCGGGGGTCCTCGGCGCGTGGCAGCCATGGACTCGGCGGCGCTGGAGCGGGACGCGGTGCAGTTCGCGCGGCTGGCGGTGCAGCGCGACCACGAGGGCCGCTACTCGGAGGCCGTGTTTTACTACAAGGTGGGCCGGGGGCGGGTCCAGGTGCCGAGGGGACGGGCGCGCTCGGCGTGGCGGTCCCCCGTCGCGCTGTCCCTCTCGCGGCGGTGGCCGGGCTGAGGGGTCAGGCCTGCCCCCGCCCCAGGGTCCGGCCAGCGGCGGGCTTGGTCGCCGCTTTGGGGTCGGTCCTGGCCGGCGAGTCCCCAGCTGACCGCTCCTGAGGGCGGCGGCAGAGCTGGACTGTCAGCTCGCAGCTTCTCACCGTCACGGATGTACACGGAAACAGTGCTCACGGAAGAACGCAGAAAGTCAATCAAAAATAAAACATCGCGTATCCTGGTATTTGACATCTACGTATCTTTGGTTTTCTACGCATGTGTGTGTGCACACCTTTTTTAAAAAAACAAACTTGGATCAGACTGTTTATACTTTTTAAAATCTGTTCTTTGCATTTGAACTTCTAAAAAATTTTGAATTTTTTTAAAGTTTCATAGTATAAACTTGTTAATGATAGATGTATAGTATTCCATTATGTGGGTGTGCCATAGTTTATTTACAAACTCTTCTGGCCATTTTATGTTCATTATGGATCTTCAGCATCATAATACCCTTATAGCTAATGCTTTACACGTTTCTTTGGTATTGCTTTTGGGTAAATTACTGGGGCCAGAAATATTAAATGAGAGTAGGAGCTCACAGTCCACCGCCTGCTCCCCAATCCTGAGCATTTGCAAACACACCCCTCCGGCTCCCCGTGCAGATAGCTGTATCCTCTTGACATTGTCATCTTTTCTTTTAGAAAGAATTTGATAATACAGAAGTCGTGATTTTTTTCCATAAATCTATATGCTGTCAATAATGTGTGGTTTGCTTTTCTCAGATTAATATTTGATTGCCTTCATTTTATAATCATATATTTAGAGACTTTGGGTGTGTTTCAGAATCATTCTTTTTGGACATTTTTTTTTTTGACAATTTCATGACGATGGTATTTCTTTAAAAGTAAAACTGTGTTTTATTAGTTTTGTGAAATAACTGACAAATGTTCATAGGTGAAAATAGTGCCATATAAAATAGCTTTTTTAAAGCAAAAGGAAGTACTGTACAGTGCCTCTTGTTTTGCTGTAGGATTACATGCATGTTGTTATGAAGAATTTCTTTTCCTTGAGAGAATCAGAAAAGTGGTTGTGTTTCTAGGAGCTATTTATGTAAACTGTATCAGATATTTAGTGTTTTCTGCCTTCATGCTGTTCTACTAGGGATTCCTTAATTGTTAATCACTTTCAAGTGTAAGCAAAATGAGCAAAATAAAGTTGGTACCAACAATTTAAAAAATTAGTTTTAATATTTACATGTACAGTTATATTTTCCTCCCCTGAAATATCTGAATTGCAGAATCTGAGGAAAACATATGTTTTCTACCCCCAATTTCCATTTGGATCAAACCTGTACTCTTCTTACTGATTTTGTAGGTTCAGGGAAACAAGTCCTGCTCCAATAACTGGATTCAAAAAGTGATGCTCAGGGCTTCCCTGGTGGCGCAGTGGTTGAGAGTCCACCTGCCAATGCAGGGGACATGGGTTCGTGCCCCAGTCCGGGAAGATCCCACATGCTGCGGAGCGGCTGGGCCCGCGAGCCATGGCCGATGAGCCTGTGCGTCCGGAGCAGTGAGAGGCCTGCGTACAGCAAAAAAAAAAAAAAGTGATGCTCAGTAGATGGCTTCTTTGGATCCAGATAACAAGGCGTGAGGTTCCTTGAAGTGCACACGCTTAGATTACTGCAGTGAAGGTCGTGGTACTTGGGAAAGTCTCTCTGTGGTTCTTGTGTGTGGTAGCATTGGTCACCCTCCTGGAATGGTGATGGCGAGAATGGAGGCTTTTCCTCGCCAGCACAGCCTAACTGGCTGAGGAAGTCATGGAATAACTGGAAGACAAATCCAGGTTTTCTTAATTAAAATAAGTTTATTTCATACAACTGAAATCTGCCTTAAAATGTGTCCCCCTTTGACAATATTTTCTGTGGAGAAAAAGATTTTCTTTCCACTGTGAGATATTTAACCTTTATAATTTCTTATAATCTTTTTTTGATATTTAATTTAATTGTATCGGGTACTATCTGTTCTAATGCTTTCGAGACTCAATTCACCTTTTCACAGTACATAATTTCAAGTCTGACCTATTGCAAAAAGAAAAAGGAAAACAGAGAACATATAAATCACAGTTATTCTAAGAAAATACTTATAATCAACCCCTTCTATTTGACTTCATAAATTTTCAACAGTAGGAGAAAGAGAGCATTGAGAACTGAAAAAAAGTAGTAAAGGAATATATCTCATTTACTTTACGAAAAAAATTACTGGTATCAAAGACATTCTTGTTTTGTCATTCATAGAAACCAATAGTTAGAAAGTGGTAAAGAAAATTCAGATTGTAATTGATCTGTTAGATTCCTTTGAATTCTTTTTTTTATTTTTAGGAAGCTGCACAAGCTTTAATTTATGCTGAGATGGCAGGATCAAGCCTAGAACATATTCAAGAAAAAATAAATGAGTATCTGGAAAGAGTGCAGGCTTTACATTCAGCAGGTTGGTAAAGGACTACTAACCATGTCACTGTATTTTTTTTCTTCTGTCGCATCACATCTTACTTTTCCCCTGTGTTTCTCTTTCCTTTTCGTTTTCATCTTTGATTCTTGATCCTCACTTGGTTGCTGCTCATTTCTTTTTTGGTAATCACATCTTTGAAAATCATAATGTGGAAATATGTGATAAATCTGTGAAGAGGGACCTTAAAGGTGATATAGTCTGATATCCTAATTTCCCAGAGGATAGAGATGAACTATCTACATTCAAACAGTGTATCATTGGCAGAGTCAGTATTAGGACCCTGTTAAAATCTGCTTTTAAACATCTGTCACGTGCCCTCTCCTGCTATTAAAATTAAATGACTCCTCCTCTTCAGTGTCTGAAGACTTCAACAGTGGGTTCACAGTCTTTACTTTATCGATATCCTCAACCTCAAGACCTTAGCTAAACTCTTGTTTTAAACCATATCTTGGAAAAGGGACATGTAAGCAGAGACCTGGAACAACCTGTAGTTATTTTTGCAAATGCTGTGAAACAAGTTCACAGGCTTAATGATCGCAGTTCTGTTAGAGGTAAGTGGTTCCTGGCGAAATCTGGTGTTCACGTGGTAGGAAAGAAAATGATCATCTATTGACATTTTGTTTTAGGAATGCATTCATGTCACTGAGGACTCTTTTTAACCCCTTTTTTTCTGTGGCTGTGTAATAAAGCCACAAGCTTAGAGGAGTCTTATTCAGCATTCTCTGATGGACTTTGTGCTACTTTCTGCCACTCATTCTGAATAGATAAGAGCAGTTACAAGCTCATAGTTAGGATAAAGTAGATTTGATTGTTGGATTTCTTATTATGACAGTCCCCTTACAGACATGGCACTTTCCTTTAAGACAGTGCCCAGAAATTGCATGCATTGAAAAGTGGACAGCCTGTGTGTCAGGGCCTCATTTAATACAAAGTTATACTGATTCATGTATTCAAAATACCATGGAATTCAGAGGCACTTCATTTTCCCAGCTAAGTAAATGAAGTTTTTAAATTTATAAATGTGATGTTTATATGATACTCAGGCACAGAATGAGACAGGCCTAATCTCTTGAAGAATGAAAACTTGCCAGTGAAACAGAAGTAAAGTTCAAAAAGGATTTTTAAAGCATAATATACATTAAATGTTTTGCCGGTTTTTTTGACCTATTTTGTTCAATAAATGGCATGTAATCTGTAGAGAATTAAATGGTTTACTTAATGATTATTTCAAACAGGAGAGTCCTTTATCAAATAAAAATCTTGTTCAGAATCCCAATTTTTAAAACAGATAAAGTCTTCTGACAGTCAAGAGACTTTGAGAGATAGCTTGACTTTAGGGTTGGGGAAAGGTAACCCAGTTTGAAATTCACCAGTGTAGTAAAAGAAACTCAAGACTTGGAATTCAAGGATCTAAGCCGAGTCCCTACCCTTCCATTGTAGCTGTGAAACCTTAGGCTCAATAGTTATTCTCAATTAGAATCGGTTTTGCCCCGCAGGAGACATTTGTCAGTGTCTGGAGAGATGTTTGGTGTTTATGCCAGGGTAGGGATGCAGTATACTACTAGCATCTGGTTGGGTAGATGGCAGGGACAGTGCAGCAGGGAAAATCCTATAATGCATAGCACCGTCCACAGCAAAGAATTATCCAGCCGAAAATGTCAGTAGTGCCAAGGCTGAAGAAGCGTTGAGCTAAATATTTTAACATTCATTTAATAAATGGGATTAATAAATACTTTAGAGAGGGGTTACCGAGGGTTACAGTTTTTAAAAGATCAGACACAATTTTGAGACAAACAAAATTTAAAACTTTTTTTTAAAAAACAGTTTTATTGAGATGTAATTCACATACCATAACATTCAACTTTTTACAGTGTACAGTTCAGTGGTTTTTAATGTATTCCCAGAGTTGTGCAACCATCACCGCTATCTAACTTCAGAACATTTTTGTCACCCTTAAAGAAACCTCTTAGCCATTAGTAGTCACTCCCCATTCCACACCCTAGGCCCTAGCAACCACTGATCTATTTTCTGTCTCCATGGATTTGCCTATTCTAGACATTTCATGTAAATGGAGTCATCAGTATGTGGTCTTTTGTGTCTGGCTTCTTTTATTTAGCATAATGTTTTCAGGGTTTATCCATTTTGTAGCATGTATCAGTGCTTCATTTCTTTTTATGGTTAATACACCATTGTATTAGTATACCACATTTTATTTATCCATTCATCGGTTGGTGGGTATTGGCTTGGTTCCACCTTTTGTCTATTATTAGTAATGCTGTCATGACCACTTGTGTCTAAGTTTTTGTGTGGACATATGTTTTCAGTTCTCTTGGATGTATGCCCACAAGTAGAACTGCTATGTCATATGGTAGCTTTATGTCTAACTTTTTGAGGAACTGCTAAACTGTTTTCCACAGTGGCTATACCACTTTACAATTCCACCAGCAATGTTCCATTTCCTTCACATCCTTATCAACACTTGTTATTTTCTGTCTTTTTTTTTATTTTAGCCATCCTAGTGGGTATAAAATGGCATCTTATTGTGGTTTTGATATGCACTTCCCTGATGGCAAATGATGTTGAGCATCTTTTCATGTGCCATTTGGCCATTGAATATCTGCTTTGGAGAGATGCCTATATGGATCCTTTGCCCATGGTATAAGTCAGGGTTCTCCAGAGAAATAGAACCAGTAGGATGTACATAAAGAGATTTATTATGAGGAATTGGCTCATGCAATTATGGAGACTAAGAAGTCCCACTATTTGCCCTCTGCAAGCTAGAGACTCAAGAAAGCCAGTGGTGTGGTTCAGTCCAAGTTCAAAGGCCTGAGAAGCAGGGGACCTGATGGTGTGAGTTCCAGTCCAAGGTCAGGAGAAGACCAATGTGTCAGCTCAAGCAGCTCTGCAGTGAGGGCAGATTCTCCCCATCTGCCTTTTGTTCTGTTCATGCCCACAGTGGATTAGATGATGCCCACCCACACTGGGGAGGGCAGTCTGCTTTCAGTGTCAATGCAAATGCTACTTTCATTCGGAAACATCCTCACAGGCTACCCAGAAATCTTGTTTAGCCAAATAGCTGGGTAACCTGTGATCCAGTCAAGTTGACACAAGTTGATGATATCATCATCACACCCATTTTAAATTGGGTTTGTCCTTTTATTGTTGAGTTGTAAGAGATCTTTATATATTCTAGATGCAGGTCTCTTATGGATATGTATCTTTATATTAAAAACAAACAGAAGCACTTATTTCAAAGAGCAGTAAAAATATAGCTTATTCTGGACCCAGATGAATAGGAAACAGCATGCATTTTATCATCAAGGCCTAGTATATTACATAATTATTGTCTATACTGAATAAAAATTTAAATTACCTTAAAACATAATTGAGTTTCTTTCGATTTAGTCTTTTCCAAGTTTCAGTTTTGTTTTTTGTGTGGAGAACTCCTATGTTTTATTTTTTAAATGAAGAAAGTGCTGGTAGGGACAGAAAGAAATTCAGGGGAAATTTTTTTAAGGATTTTTTTTTGACCTTGCTAAGCTTTTTAAATGAAGGATTATAGAGTTTTGGTAAAGAATGAATTAAAATGGTATGTTGTTCCCTGGATACATATATATGTGGCTTTCTTCCTATGCTAGTTCTTCTCTGTGGCTTTTTTTCCTATCCTAGTTCAGTCAAAGAGTGCGGATCCTTTGAAATCAAAACATCAGTTGGACTTAGAGCGTGCCCATTTCCTCGTTACACAAGCTTTTGATGAAGATGAAAAAGGGAATGTTGAAGATGCTATAGAACTGTATACAGAAGCTGTAGATCTCTGTCTGAAAACCGTATGTATAATAGCTACAAGTTAAGTTTGGTGGAATTATGCTAAGAAATTTCTCCCCTTACTAGTGAGTTTTACTTAAGAATTCCTTAAAAGAAAAAAAAAATTATCCTGTTATTATACATGTAACTAAGTTATTCCTCATTAAAAGATAATGAAGAATAGAAAATTAATAATGGACTTTAACATCTTGTTAAAAATTTGACAGTATTGAGGTTGAGTCCCTTGGCAATTGTTTTTTAAATTATAGGTACTATTTTTGACCTTTTTATACCCCTATAACTAAAATTAACTTATTATAGGAAGAATTCACCATCACAATCTGTGAATTTAAAATAAACTTCTTGGGGGAGGGATAAATTAGGAGTTTGGGATTAATAGATACACACTACTGTATTTAAAATAGATAAACAACAAAGATGTACTGTATAGCACAGGGAGCTATACCCAATATCTTGTAATAACCTATAATGGGAAGGAATCTGAAAAAGAATAGATATATATGTATAACTGAATCACTTTTCTGTATACCTGAAACTAACACAACATTGTACATACTTCAATTTTAAAAAAAAAAGGGAAAAAACGACTTTGGTCATCACACAAAAAATAAAACTTCCCCCTTTTTTTCAATTTCATACACTAAGAAATAAGTTAGTGGTTTGGGAGAGCTTTATTAATTTGCAGTGTAGAGTCTATATGTCGAGCGGTTTTTACTGCTTCCCGAGGAGCCCGGTGGGCCTGTTAGCTCTCCGGGGCATCTAGTGCGTAAGAGTAGCGCATTCACAGGGGATGTGATGTGGTAGAGAGTGGTGTTCTCAGCATTGTTCAGAGGGCCGGCTCTTTGTCCAAGGTCTTTTATTCAGAGGAACTATCTAGCCTCATTTCTGTAGGTACCTGAGACTACGGGTAAGTGCTGGGTTTTTTTGTTTTTAATTATGTAAGTTTCAGTGCACAGTATAGCATTATAATTCGACATCTGTACGCACAGCAAAGTGATCACCACCGCAAGTCTGGTTACCTTCCATCCCCATACAGTTGACCCCCTTCACCCATTTCACCCATCCCCCAACCCCCTTCCCCTCTGGAAACCACTAATCTGTTCTCTGTACCTATAAGTTTATTTTATTTTGTTTTTTTATTTGTTTTGTCTTTTAGACTCCACATATGAATGAAGGCATAAGGTGGTTGTCTTTCTCCTGCTGACTTATTTCACTTAGTACAGTAGCCCTGCTCTTCTGGGGTTCCTGCTGCCAGGCCTTCTGTGGCACTGTGATTATACGGTTGTGTTCCACTTACTACCTGTCCGAATTAAGTGGTGTTAGGTTGAGTGGTGACGAGTTTTCAACACAATTTAAATGATACCTTTAAGGACAAAAATAAAGTGTCTTGGTTTATTCTCTCATAATTTTAAGAAGTGTAATGTGCATTGTAATTTTTTATTTTTGCTTAGAAATATCATGGATCAGGCAAATTAATAATTATGCTTTGGAACATCTGTCTCTCTTTCTCTTAAGTCTTATGAAACCGCTGATAAAACTCTGCAAAACAAACTGAAGCAGTTGGCACGACAGGCACTAGACAGGTGAGTTTTGGTCCCTAGAGTTCTTATCTGTGGATGGCAGCGTACTGTGTTACTTCCGTGGTTTACCTGAATGTGTGGTGGAGCTCGTGGTAGCAAACCTGAGATCCAGAGCAAAGTTGCCTTCTTCCTCTGAGTGAATTTACCCCTCTCTAGTTCCCTGCTGCTTTTTTCTACATGTCATTTTGGCTCATTAGATGGTGAACTCCTTAGGGGAACAGAGAGCATCTTATTCATCTCTGTGTCTTCATCCGTGCTTTAAACTCAAGAAAATAACAAATCAGTCAAGAAATATTTTACTTAGTTTTTGCTGTGTCTAAAACAAAAATGATTATGGTATTTGAAATGGTAGACTCCCTTCTGTTGTTTAATATCAGACTTCCAAAGAGAGAACTTCCAGAGAGCCCTTCCAAAGCTACTACGAGAAATGGAGAAACTAAGAGTGAGCCAGCCATGCAGATCCCTCAAATTATACATGTGTGTAGCTCCCTTAACTCTTTGCTCAAATGTCAACTTTTCAATAAGGCCTGCCATCACCACTCTGTTTAAAATTTAATCTCCTCCAGTACTTTCATCCTGCTTCGTCTGTTCTAATATACTTTCCTGTAACTCTTACTGGTTTCTAAGGTATATGAAATTTCCCAGTTTATCATATTTGTTATCAATGTCTGTGTCCCTTCTAACCCCTGTCCCCCAAATATAAGCTCTTTGAGGACAGAGAATTCTGTCTTTGTTCAGTGCTGAAACTAAGCACCTAGCAGAGGGCAGACATACAATATGTGCTCAGTAGATATTTGTTGAGAAGTAATGAATGTATTTGCACAAGAGAATTGTACCTCTTGTATAGACAAAGCATTATAGGCAAAGGAAAAGGGTGGAATGGCATTTATAGTTATAGCACGAATTACTAAAATATCTCCTTTTGAGGCTCACACTAGGTAGCTGTGCTACCCGCAGCCCTTCTTTTTTATTGAGGTATAGCGGTTATCCCTCCTTTTCATTACCATCAGCTAGCATTTAGTTTGTTTCTCCAAATTCATGAAGTTATGGGCACTCGACACGTAGCTATCTTCTCCATTTTTACTTCTTTCCCCAGTCAGAATCATAGATGGCTTTTATTACCTATGTGGGTAACCCATCTAGTACTCTCTGAGTGCATCCTCAGCGCAGGGGCATGGGTCAGTCATGGGCTCCTTTTAGGATCTCTTCTAAAGAATGGACACGCTGTACAGAAAAGATAACGTAACATTTTATTTGCATAGAATTTCAGAATGTTAACAAGACTCCTAAATCTCATATAAGGACCTTAGATTAAGAACTTCTGTTTTTTAGATTGTTAGTTCTTTGACAGAATAAAGTCAAAATTCCCTTAAATACCATGTGAGACCTTCCGTGATCCAGTCCCTGCCACTGGTCTCATCTCCTGCTGCCTCTCATTTGTACTGTTCACAAGGGCCCCGTCCATTCTTTTGAAATTACCTTAGCTTGTTACACGTTTGCTCATGCTGGTCTCTGCTTAGAACCCTTCCTTGCTCCGCAGGTGGATTCTTCTGCAGCTCAAATGTCAATTTGGAAAAATGTTCCCTGACTCACCCACTTCCCATCAAGTCAGTAATTTCTACTGTGCATTCACTTGCATAGAGTACTTCCAGCCTCGCATCTCACTTTTTTTTTTTTTTTTTGCATCTCACTTTTGATGCAATTGTCTCTCTCCCCACAACACTAGGAGCACCTTGAGAGTAGGGTTTGTGTTTCGTACATTATTGTATCCCCCTTACTTTGCATAGGATCTGACATGCAATAAGTGCTCAATTAATGTTGTCAATAAAATGTTGTTTGCAAAAATACTTACCTTTGGGAGTAGCTTAAGTAGTGAACTGTTGACTAGTATATAGGAATTTTATATACTAATTTTACATTAGGGATGCTTGACTGGTTCTTGAAGTAAATTTTATGTTCTGGAAAGCTTAAATGTGAGAAGAAAAACTAGAACGGTTTTTCTGTACCTCTCTCTGTTGTAGAGCAGAAGCATTGAGTGAGCCTTTAACAAAGCCATCATGCAAAATCAAGGCAACGAATATTAAACCAAAGCCACCTCCAGTGAGAGCACATTTTCCATTAGGAACTAATCCCTTCCTTGAAAGACCTCAGCCATTTATAAGTCCACAGTCATGTGATGCACAAGGACAGAGATACACAGCAGAAGAAATAGAAGTTCTCAGGTAAATCAGTTTATGATTGGTTGTAATGAACAGTTTTGTTAACATAATCAATGCAGGTAATGTTACTCTCATTAGGTTTGCTGAGTCGTAGTCACATCTTTGGTATAATGTGTCATGCTGTTATTATGTAATTATAAATTATGTTGTCACATAGTCACAACTTGAAATGGTTAAAATTTCTTCTAATATATTTTAGTATTCTCATTTCCACTAGATGTATTTTTTTCTGAAAATCTTAGCATTCTTCAGAATTGAATAATAAAGGTTATGGGGCAAAGTAGAGCTATGGCAGACTATTCATCATCTCTTCCACCTCGACCAGAGCCCTAATTGTTACCTTGAAATAGCAGTCTAGGCCAGAGTCAGCAAAGGGCAGCCTTAAGCTATGAATGGTTTTTTTACATTTCTTTAAAGGGTTGCAAAAAAGAAAACAAAAAAACCCAGAATATGTGACAGAGACCTCACTGCAAAGCCAAAACTAGATACTGTCTGACCATTTACAGAAAAAGTTTGCCTACACCTGGGCTGGGAAGCCCGCTCAGTGTCTGGAAGCAGCCTCAGGGGATATTAAAAATACAAAAGAACAGGCTCTGGAAATCCTTGATCGCTTTCTGAGCCAGCGCAGCTGCTCTGCACTTGGGCTTTGAAGGAGATCAGCCTGCTTAGAGCTGCGCGCGTCATGCTGCTGCTCCTTCTGGTCTGCTGAAGTTGCACTGGAAGGGCTCCTTCCTCTTTAGCTACCTGGGGTCATTTTTCTCTCTTCCTGCTAAAGATTTTAATTCTACTCCTACTAATCGGGGTCTCTTTGCCTAGAAAAAATGCATATGAACCAGCACAACACAAAGGAGGACAAAGAGTGGTTTTGGACCTGAGAGACAAGTTAGTAACAGTCCAACACTTTGGCTACTCAGCACCCACATGCTCCCTTCTGCACACGTTTGAAATTCTGCACTACTACAGAACAGCTCTGTGTTTCTACCTAACAAGATGCAGCTGTCCTTCATACAAGTGAAAAGCTCTCACCATCTCAAGATGAGGATACACAGATGTTATGTTCATCACCCGCTGCATTAATTAGTCCTCCAGTTCAGTCATTGTCTCATTGTATATTGTTACCTAGAGACTAAATGGTGAAGTTAACCCTGCAATTCCTTCTAAATGAAAGGAGGGAAAGAAACAGAAGGAAATAGCTAATATATGCAAGTAAACATATAAACAAAACAGGAAGAGAACATGCAAAACTACTACAAGTCACATTTCTTAAATTTGTCAAGAGGCTGTAACTGTTATCTGTGCCACTACCTTCTTCACTACCCATTCCTTAGCCTCATAACCAGAAAATATGAAGAACATATATCCCAGAATTGTAAATGTTATGTTTTTTAAATCCCCAAATAACTAAGCAATTGCTTTCTCTCTTTGGGCTTAGGAAACAATTTGCATTGTGTCCTGGTGACACTTTCAGTACCTCTAGTGTAGCCCTATCTTGAGATAGTTGTTTTGTTGTAAAGGATGTTAGTCTTAAAAGAATAACTGATTGAATTGAATTGGATTAGTTATTTTCTGGTATTCAACTGTTTCGTGAAAATTTTGTTCAAATAAAGTTATCAACATTATATGAGGTGGTGAGTTTAATTTTATTACAGTACCATACCTTGTCATTTGAATTTTAAGAAGTTTAAATAAAATTGGTAATCAAGGTAGACTTGAACATCTACTTTAGATTTTTTTCTTGTATTTTATAGGACAACGTCAAAAATAAATGGTATGGAATATGTTCCTTTCATGAACATTGATCTGAGGGAACGTTTTGCTTACCCAATGCCTTTCTGGTAAGTAAACACTACTGCAACGTTTACTTTCAAAATTATTTTGATTTTTCAGTACTTTTCCCATCCTCTGGAATCCAATTAAATCCATAGCCTTGAAATTAAAATGCATAATAAAAAAATTCGATTGGGAAAAAGGTGTGGCTGTGGGAAGGAGGTGTGGCAGCATCGCGAGAGTGCCTCCGACCCTTCCCTGGTGACGGGACGTGCGCGCCTCCTTTTGCCTAAGGTTATACTCATAGTGTCTGACGCGGTGCCTGGCACAAGGTAAGTAGTGGGTAAATATTTGCCCAGTTGGTGTTGGATCACAGCAGAAAGGCAAGTCAACAGAGATGTTGAATGGAAAAGTGGAATAGAATGACAGGGTTGTTGTTTACTAAGAAGATCCAATTCAAGAAAAGGGTTCATTATGAAAGTGTTGGCACAACCTGCCAGGACAGTGGCAGCTTATGTCAAGAACTTAAAACCATTGTTTGTTTCAGGACTCCCAGCTTCTAGCCTTCCCAAGGAAACTATAATTCGGTCAAAGATGTATATAATAAGAGCATTTACCAAGTGTCTGTTACAGCAGAAAATTATTGAAACAAAGTTGGTATCCAGCGATATGGGAGTGATTAAATAATGGCATGTCCATATTATTATATTACGTATTATGCTCTCCACAAAAAATAAGTCCGTAGAATATAAGGAAAACGCTTGCGATATATGAATTTTAAAAGATAGAAAATTATATGTAACATCCAAACTTTATTTTTCTTTTCTTGTGTTTATAGATACATAGAAAAACATGATGTTAAGTTATACATCAAAATGTTTACAGTGGTTATCTCTAAGCAGCAAAATTAGGTGATATACTTTTTAAAACATATATATTTTTCAAAATCTGCAGTGAGTATGTTATATTGTATTTATTATCAGAAAGCATCAGAGAGTTGAATGCTTATTGTGTACAGAATATATAAAGACTATAAAGAACAAAAGAGCTGCTCTCTCATTTCAAGTGTTTTGCTCTCCTTGGATGGGCAGAAGTTAAACATCTCAAAGCCAGTGAGTTATCAGCATAACGTTTTCCTCAGGCACCCATGTGATGACTGATTTGGATCTAGGAATTGTTTATATCTAAGAAGTTTATAGCACTGACGTTAAGGGCACAGAATCCAGACCCACACTCTCCAGTGTCATATCCTGTGTGACATTGCAAGTTTTTTAATCTGTCTCAGATTTTAAAGTAATAATAGAATCCACCTCATGGTGTTACTGTGATGGTTAAATGAGTTAATAAAATATAAAGCACTTACAATGGTGCTTGTTCTGTAGCAAGCACTATATAATAAGGATTAACTATTAGAACATAATTATTTTGTTAAATATTAAGCTATATTATATAATTTGGCTATACATTTCAAATACTTTAAAAATGTTTATACCCCTGTGCCCAGTGATTTCAATTCAAGAAACCAATTCTAAAAAATATTTACAGATCTAGTCAAAGATTTATATAAAAGATATTCATCAATATTTTTATAATTATGAAAATGTGAATCAGTTATTCTAGAATGCTCTTAAATGGTTATATCGAAGCAGAGATATAAACTTCTGTTTATAAGTAGTTCCAGTCTTTGTGTAACAGATTGAGATAAATCATATTTTTAGTGCTCATACAACAGAATGTCCCTAAGAAGAATTTTGTACAATCATGAACAATCAAGTTTTCAAGAAATTAAGTAACGTGGGAAAATGCTTATCATGTAATGGAAACAGAAAAATATAACTGTACCAACTCCCTTAGTTTAGGCATGGCACTTGTCAGAGTTGGGATTTTACATTGTGTGTGTGACCCCTTGCTCTGTGCTTGTCCCCCACACGGGACCATAAGCTGCATGAGGACAGAGAACGTGTGCCTGCACAGTGTCTGGCATGTGGCAGGTGCTCAGTGAATACTTACTGAGTTAATTAAATTTTAAGAAAAATCAAGTAAAATGAAATGCTCTAACTGGCAAGATTTTTTCTTTCTTGTTTTCTGGATTATTTTACAGTAAGAATAATCAGAAGAAAAAGTAACAGTAAACATTTTAAAATTCAGAGATAGCAGACTGATGGCTAAAAGCTCCCCAGGGTATTTATCTTTGGTTAGAAAGATTGGGTGACTAAATTTTTTTCTTTTCTGGTCATGTATTATAATGAACATTATATTTATAAAATATTTTTAAAGTTCTAAGAAATAAGCATTGAATTTGTTGATTTAGTGGTGACTTGAGAGAAACAGATATTAAGGAGTCTTGGATTTACTGAATTCTGGTTTATATGGCAGGTTAGATTTGACTCAGCCTTATTTTTTCTCCTAAAAGTTTTATGATAGCTGTCTTTAAATTCTTCTCAATTCACCCAGCTCACTGTCTGTTTAGTCAGGTCCTGATAGTACATAGGTACCAAAGTGTTGCCTAGGACACCAGTGGCTCTATGAGATGTATGAGGTGATCATCAAAAAAGTTTGAGAAGTGTTATATACCATATTCTGCTCTAAGAGAGTTCCAGTAAACATTGGCTTATTAAAGGTTTAGAGATGTCCTTCCAATGAGAAAAACCAATACTTTAACGAGGAGTTTTCAGATCCCATCTGACCACAAAACTCTCTTTCTCCTAATGTCTATCAACAGTCCTTTTTTTAAAAAAATGTTATATTTTTTCAGTTTGCATGTCATACAACTTACATTATCCTAGAAATCTTTTGAAACCCAAAGATTTGTTGCCCTTGCTCTAGAAGCAGTTTGAAGAAAGGTAGATTTTTAAAATTTTGTGCTGTACGTCAATTTTGCAGAAATATTACACAGTATATTCCTTACACAGTGTGAGTAGAGGGTAATGGGTAAGATGGTGGATTTGGCACCAGAGACCTGGATTCACATACCCTTTCTTCTACTTCTTAGCTCTTCGACATTGCAAGTTATTTAATCACTTAAAGCTTTTTCCAGAAAATTTGCTTTAATAGAATTGGTTTGAAGATTAAATGAATGATGTATGTAAAATACTTTTGTGTGATGCCTGGCACATGTTTATTACTCAGTAATTAGATGCTCTCATTATTAGCCTTGCAGAGAAGAGTTTTGTCAAGAGCCAGCATAAAGATCTGTAGCTTCCTCGGTCCTTTTGAATGAATCAGATTGTATTGTTGTTAATGGCTCCATTTTACTGAAACTGAATTTCTTGAATATAAGCATGCTAAATTAAACTCTTAAAGTATATTCTTAAAATAAATATAAAAGAGTTTAGGTTGCTCTTCTGTTTTCAGTTATCTATGTACATTTTTTTTAATTGAAGAGGATAATCAGATTGGATTCAAGGTTAAGTGTAAAGAGCCAGATTTGACCAGAGGGTTTTTTCGGATTATATAGTTTAGCTGTGATCACTATACCAAAAAAAATTCTCTAGGAAATTTAATTTTGCTTTTGAGTCATCTTTTAAGATTAATTTTATCGTTATTATTATTAATTTTTGTTATCACCTCAGTGATAGATGTGGCAAGCTACCGTTATCACCTAAACAAAAAGCTACATTTTCTAAATGGGTACGACCAGAAGATCTCACCAACAATCCTACAATGATTTACACTGTGTCTAGTTTCAGCATAAAGCAGGTAAACTTTTATTTTGTATAATTTTATATGAAAAGCCAACATTTTAAAGTAATTGAATATCGTTTGCCTTTTTTTCTTAGATTTTTATTATATATTTAGATGCATTAGTATAATTGGAAAAATTATTCACCCTGCATACTTTGACTTAGACATACTGAGATATGATAACTGTTGAACAATTACAGATTTTTATGTACATCCTATTTATTGATATGTGCTTGTGGATGAGAAAGTTGAGAATCTGAATTTCACCTTTGATAAGAGAATAGATAGGAGAGATAGAAAGGTATTGGGCTAATTTAAAACACTTCAGTGGTAGAACAACTCTGTGACTTTATTGTAAAGTTTATTAATGATATTTGAGCATTGAAGTCACAGATGTTTTCCACATGAGTATAAAAATAATGGTCCTGAAATACTATGATTCAAATCTTTTGATTTGCATATTCATTTTAATTGGTCATATTATAGTAAACCAACTTTTTAAAAATGCCCGTAATTTTTTGTCATTAAAAAGTGTGATTCAGTTGAGTATGCTTTTTATCCATGTAGGAATGCTTCATCCATATTTAATTATTCTAAATTAACTTAATTGAAATACTTTGTCTTTCCTAGGATTTGTTGGAACAAAACACGTGTTAGTTGGCGCTATGGCATTTCTATTTATTATTTTCCTGTTCAAGCAACAGTCATGATATTTACTGTAAAAAGTTAGGCTCTAGATGCAATGCTTATATATTGTGGTAATGTTGAAATTGCATGAATAAATGAATGTATTAATAAATTCTTATTAACAGACAATAGTATCAGATTGTTCGTTTGTGGCATCACTGGCTATCAGTGCAGCTTATGAAAGACGATTTAATAAGAAGTTGATTACCAGGTAAAATTTTATATTTGTCCCTGTAGCCCTTTTCATAGGATTGTCTCGTAACTAGAAATTAAAAGCTTGGGCTTTATCTGCACAGAAAGTGAGGAGGGCATATCACTTAGAATATTATGGCCCTTGTGTGTCAAGCAGATGGGTTGTGAGTGTGGAAAGATTTGCTAAGACAGTCTAAGAACATATGCACGTATAGTTAGAATAATATAAATGAAATAAATATGTTTTGAAATAAATGAAATTGGTCACATTGAAATCATGTCATATTTATAACTGCACTGTACTGTATAGTAGCCGTAAGCCATATGTGGATATTACGTACTTGAAATGGGCTAGTCTGAATTCAGATAGGCTATAAGTGTAAAATGGATCAGATTTTGAAAACTTAGCGCCAAAAAATGTCTCTTGGAAAATATCTCAAATTTTTATATTTATTATTTATTGAAATCATAACGTTTTTGATATATTGGGTTAAATAAGACTTTAAAATATAATGTGTGAAATATAAAATAACATTTTTGTTGGCTAGAACTGCTTTAGAATGTACTGAAATGGTACTGGGAAATACTTTTTCTTTCAATTTTTAAAAGTTTTATTACCTTAATATTATTCATTGTAAAAATTAAGCATTATAATTTTTTTGTACAACTCTTCCCGAGTGGTGTTTGTTAAGTCCTGAAAGTACAAAGATGAATTAGATACAGCCCTTAGTTTCAAGCCGTTTGCCATTGGATAAACAGACCATGTCAGTAAATAATGTGCAGTTTGTGATAGAAAATTGATACTGATAGTTTCTACAGGTTTCTTACTAGATAATTTTGTGTACTTAATCAGAGTTCTGCTAACTTTATCTCTGTCAGAGTTATAATTTCCTTAGTTGTGGTTAATTGAAATGGTCTTCTCTTTATGTCTTGGGGGCAAAAGTAGATTACTTTAACTGGCTTAAAATATATCCACTTAATAGAAAATGTATTATAGTATATAATTAAAAACTGAGCATTTTTCAGAATATTATAAAATGTATGCTCTGTTGTATGATTGCATAAGATATTTTCTTCATTTATTTATATTGAATAAGCACTTTGACTAAGGTAAAATTCTTTTTCTATTACAGGCCTATTATAGACAAATATTCTTATGTTTATTTTTATAAAATCTCTAAGACAATAGCATATGTTTAAGTAAAATGTAATATTCTGCCTAGTAGTTTATATTGAATATTAATGTTGGTATTTCACTATTTCTTTTCCTTATTAAAGCATAATTTACCCTCAGAATAAGGATGGTGAGCCAGAGTACAACCCATGTGGAAAGTATATGGTAAAACTTCACCTCAATGGTGTCCCTAGAAAGGTGAATGTTTCTCCCCGTATCAGCCCCTTCTCTCTTCCCCACCTTTGGCTCTTGAGTAGAATCATTAAGAAATGTTATTTGTATAAACATTTTAAAAGTCAGTTTAGTTGATTTTGACTCTGTGATATTATACATATTTCTACAATAAGATTATCAGTAATAATTAAAAATAAAAATCATGACAAGCATAAAGTCTTTTAAAAAATGGGTTTGGGAAAATTTATAGAAAGTTCCCAGAAGTGACATTGAGCTAATGATTGCTAATGCTTAAAATGAATTTTAACCTGATGGTTGTTAACTATCTTTTTGATTAAAAGGATATCAGACATACTAAGTCTGTTAGGTCAGAACAATTTAAGTGTGTAGTCATAAATTGAGATGTAAGATACCTTTAATATTGTTTTCCTTTGTGAAATATATACATAGTTTTTAATTGCACATCTTGGGACTTCCCTGATGGCGCAGTGGTTAAGAATTTGCCTGCCAGTGCAGGGGACACAGGTTCAATCCCTGGTCCGGGAAGATCCCACATGCTGTGGAGCAGCTGGGCCCCTGTGCCACAACTACTGAGCCTGTGCTTTAGAGCCTGTGAGCCACACCTACTGAGCCCGTGTGCCACAACCACTGAAGCCCGCGCGCCTAGAGCCCGTGCTCCACAGCAAGAGGAGCCACAGCGATGAGAAGCCCGTGCACTGCAACAAGAGTAGCCCCCGCTCGCTGCAACTAGAGAAAGCCCACGTGCAACAATGGAGCCAAAAATAAATTTTAAAAATAAACAAAATAATAAATTTCACATCTTTAATTTCTTTAAGGATTCCGAACCATGTTGTAAGGGCCTTGCGTTGTTAGGATTCTCTAGCTCCTGTCGACTCACGGAAGTCCAGGGATCAACATTAGCATCACCTGGGAATTCGTTAGAATTGCAGAATTTAGGCCTCATCCTGGACCTGCTGAATCAGAATATGCATTTAAACAAGATCCCCTAGTGATTCCCGTGTGAGAAACTGAGAAGTTGCTCTGTAGTTGAATGATAATCAAACTGTATTGTGCACAGGATCACCTGGAGAGCTTGTTAAAAAAGATTGCTGGGCCCCATCCCTAAAGTGTCTGATTCAGTAGGTCTGCGGAGGAGGCCAGAATTTGAATATCTGACGGGTTCCTAGGCGATGATGATGATACTGTTGTCTGAGAATACCCTTTCAGAACCACTGTTCTAGCTGATTTCTTAAAAACTAAACAAAATTATTGAGGATGTGGTTTTTCTGAACTATAATTTTTAGATAACCTCTTGTTTAAAGAATCTTTCAAAATACAGTTGCATAGTTCTTCTGTTAATATTAGATCAAAATTCTTCTTATCCTCTTGTTTCCCAAATCACTCTATAATGTGAATTAGAAGCCGTATCTTTGTGGTGATTACTTCTATATTTCTCTACTATTTAAATGTATTTTTTAGCCATAATATTTTACACCTAAACACAGCATGAATCTTTCTGCAGGTTTAGGTTAATATTGTTATTTAGCTTAATAGTGAGAAGCCCTTCTGTAATTATTTTAGATATAGTATACATTTCTAGAATTTCTAACAATTTTGCTGGTCGATCCATAACATTTAACCAACCAATTGGCTCAAAGTTAATACCTGACAGGGAGATGTCAACCTGAAGAAAGACATCACAAAACATTTTATAATTGATCAGATTCTAGAAATTTGAAACTATCATTACCTTAACAATAGGCATAGCATGCCTTTTATTTTATCAGTATGAAAGGTGTGGAGGTTTTTTGATAGAAAGGATTTTAAGATATTTTGTACCACCTAAGGAAATTAATGTTCTCTTTCTCCAGGTGATAATTGATGACCAGTTACCTGTGGATCATAAGGGAGAATTGCTGTGTTCCTACTCTAACAACAAAAGTGAATTATGGGTTTCTCTCATAGAAAAAGCATACATGAAAGTCATGGGAGGATATGATTTCCCAGGATCCAATTCAGTAAGTAATAAGATGATCCAGGCACAGACTTTTGCTATCTGATATGACTATTTTAAGTTCAAAAGATTATAGATGATATATTTGGTTTAAGTGAAAACATTATCAACCCCTGAAAAATGTTGACCGGTCACCTTATCATGGGAGTACATATTTTCTTTTGTAAGGTTATTTGCACATTGTATAGATTGGGTGTTCAGGAAAGCCTAAAGTGTATGTGTCTGGTGGGATATATGACCAGTTAAATACAGTGTACCTTTCCAGAGAAGCCACTGCAAGGGATATGTCATATTGTCATCCTTGTATATTTTTTTTGATCTGTAAATTCAGGTTCAAGGAGTTTGGAGTTAGTTTTTCCCAACCTTAACACAACTTAACCTGTAAAATCAAGGTATGTGCCAGTGTCCTTTAGTTGTAAACCACTGGCCTTATGCCAGAAATTATTCAGACTAGCATGACTTTGAATTATAACACTAATCAGCCTGTTGCCTTAGAAAGCTATTTACTCTTTCTTAGCCTCTTTGCTTGTCTGTGATGTGAGGATAATACTCACCTCTCAAGAACTGGAAAGATTAAATGAAGTAATATATGCAAATCACCCATTATTCATACCTAGTTAGTATCCTTGCCTAGTACCCAGCCTCCTTCATCCTTCTGGTTCTTATAATGGTAGTCAAAGAATGTATAGTTCATAGTTAAAGGTAATAGGATGTTAAAATTTCTTTCTGGCCTCCATGTTCAGTTGCTCTGTCCTTCAAATATTTTTGGTTTAGCTTTCTAATCCATTGCCTGTTGAATTACCCAGTCAGCTTAAAGAGAGGAGGAATGAGCATATATGTAAAATGTTAGGAAAGGTGACTGTCATATTGTAAAAACTCAGTAAACGGTGAGTGACTGTCATGATCATCAAAGCAGTTTTTTCTGTTAAACGTTTTGAGTTTTCATCATATTTATCAGTAAAACAATTCTTTGAATTCAGGAAAAGCAGCAGAGATTGTAAGAAGAGAGGCTTGTGCTTAAATCCAGGTAGGAATTTGAGTTAAATAAGAGATTTATTACTGGTAGAGAACAACTTACTACCTTCTGATTTATTTCTGTCAGAATCATCATATCAGATCAATGAGATTTAATAGCTACCCTGGGGATTTATTTATGAGCTTGAAAACCACGTTGACAGTCCTGTGTTTATGTTGCAGAATATTGATCTTCATGCACTGACTGGATGGATACCAGAAAGGATCGCCATGCATTCAGACAGCCAGACTTTCAGTAAGGATAATTCTTTCCGAATGCTTTATCAAAGGTAAACATTTCTCTGTCTCTGTCTTTTGTACTAAAAGAGACTATTTAGAAACTTCATGTTGGGACTTGCCTGGAGGCACAGTGGTTAAGAATCTGCCTGCCAATGCAGGGGACACGGGTTCGATCCCTGGTCCGGGAATATCCCACATGCCGCAGAGCAACTAAGCCTGTGCGTCACGACTACTGAGCCTGTGCTCTAGAGCCCACGAGCCACAACTACTGAAGCCCTAGAGCCCGTGCTCCGCAAAAGAAAAGCCACCGCAATGAGAAGCCCACACACCACAACAAAGGGTAGCCCCCGCTCACCACAACTAGAAAAACCCTGCACGCAGCAACAAAGACCCAACTCAGCCAAAAATAAATTTTAAAAAATAATAAATTTATTTAAAAATTAAAAAAATAAAACCTTCATGTCTTATTTAGAGTGGATATTGCAGAGGCTGTCATTTTCAGTTATTAGGGACGTTGTGTTTTTAAAATAGACTTCACTTTATGCACTCGGTCCAGCCAGCCCTCAGTCATCCTCACTGATGCTTACAGTTAATCCAGATGGTAGATAATCCAAACATTTGAGTCTAGAATATGTAATTTTGTACTTCCTGAGTACTTACCAATTTGAGGGAAGATGGGAAGAGAGAAGGGTGAGAACATAAAGAGGAAGATAGCTTAAGCCTTAAATGGATAATCCACATGAAGAGCTGGAAAACTGTCTGTACAATAATACACATTCACTATTGAAACCAGAAAGCTCACTGATTGGATAAATAAAAGGATGTGGCTTTGGGAAAAATACATTTGGTATTTCACATCTTCACCTTTATTTGTAAATCATTTGAAAATTTAGCATTTATTTGCCTTCACTGATAGGTTTCTACCTGAGAATTAAGTTGTCTAAAACTGGAAGGGAAAAGAAAGAAATGTGATAGTTTTTTTGATTTGCTGTAAAATAGAAATGTACTTGTTACAAGTTCTCTGGGGGCTGTTGGGAATAGCCCATTTTAGAAAAGATTTCCACTTTGTGGAGATTTTCATGTAAACCATGAGGCTAAAGGAAAGATGGTGTGATCTGAGAGTACAGATGTGTTTTCCTTTGATTATTGGTCTGTTGGGTCCATTCCAGGTTTCACAAAGGGGACGTCCTCATCACCGCATCCACTGGAGTGATGACTGAAGCTGAAGGCGAGAGGTGGGGCCTGGTTCCCACACACGCATACGCCGTGTTGGACATCAGAGAGTTCAAGGTTTTGCCTTACATTTATTTCCCTTATTTTTCTTGTTTGCTAGTAAGACATTGCAAGGATTCCAGGTGATACATGAGCTTCTTAAATGCTGACAGAAGAAGGTTTAGGCCAAGTTTTAAAATCATTCCACCTATTACATTAAACAACTTGACCTCTACCATTGGAAATTATGAATAAAACGATGGGAAGTGTAATGACAGTAGCAGCACGGATATTGATGACAGAACAGGAACATTGTATGCCTCTTTTTTTGCTCATAAAAGTAGCAGGGTCAAAGTGAAAACATGTCCCTCAAGGTTCTGGGCTGTCTGTTGGCAGTGGGGGTCAATCGCAGTGTCAGGCTATAGAGCGTAGTAGACATTCAGTGAATAGCTGTGCATGGACGAAAAATAAGAGGATACCTATGAATAGGAAACATGCCAGTGGGTTTGCAAGTGTTTTCCTAACAGCCCTTGCATGCTATGAGGCTTTTTTCAGACCCTTTTTCTGTGTGTGGGTGTTGGCACGGTTGACTTCATTACTTCTCATGTTATTGATTAGTTATTTTGCACTGAAAAATAGATCTGTTCTATGGATTAGAAGATACAAAAATTATTAAGGAAGGACTCTTTTTCCCTGATGGTACAGAAACTAAGCTGTCTAGTTACTGGAAAGTTTAACTAGCAGTGTATTCCAGTTTCTTCTGTTTAAACTTATAGAAAGAAGTAGTGATTAATCAGCAAGAACAGAGTACTACTGGGTATTAATTAGTCTGATTTTCTTATGTGGCACATGGAACTGTATGAATTACAAAGGCAATTGGGACCTGCTGCAACATTTAAAAATTTATAGTCTCAAAGCTTTCTAAATCAGCCCCCATTGTGATGCCTCCAAACATTCTGTGTAGAATTGTCTCTTCCTTTTAAAGTGGAATAAATATTGACTACATAAAGCAAAAAATATAAAAATTTATGTGAAATTGAATAAGCTGAGAGGTTTGTGTTTGTTTCAGGAATGTAGTTTGCCACAAACACCAATTAAAACATTGTGGGGGGAGACGCAAGAGGGAAGAGATATGGGAACATATCTCTTATACATATACATGTATATGTATAACTGATTCACTTTGTTATAAAGCAGAAACTAACACACCATTGTAAAGCAATTATACCCCAATAAAGATGTTAAAAAAAAAAAACAAAAAAACACTGGGGGGCTTCCCTGGTGGCGCAGTGGTTGAGAGTCCACCTGCCAATGCAGGGGACACAGGTTCGTGCCCCAGTCCAGGAAGATCCCACATGCCGCGGAGCGGCTGGGCCTGTGAGCCATGGCCGCTGAGCCTGCGCGTCCGGAGCCTGTGCTCCGCAACGGGAGAGGCCACAACAGTGAGAGGCCTGCGTACCGCAAAAAAAAACACATTGGGAAAAAAGTTGCTATTATTTAGTAACAATTTTATTGTTAGAACATCCTTTGAGATAGGTGTTAATGAATGTGTCTGGCAAGAGATTTAAATTTAGATAATGAAACAGTCAATATGAAAGTAAGCTTGAATATGAGGAATATTTCTCTAAAGATGTATCATTTACTTCAAGTAATAAGACTATTATAATTGTTCAAGGGAAACTAGAAAAACAACATATTTAAGAGAAAAATAGGTACCGGTGGTTTGACTTGAAAACAAAACATTAAAAAGTTGTTAAATTTCAGTAAAGTAAACATTTCGAATAATAGCCTTGTTGAAAATCACTTAAGGGCTTCCCTGGTGGCGCAGTAGTTGAGATTCCGCCTGCCAGTGCAGGGGACACGGGTTCGTGCCCCGGTTCGGGAAGATCCCACACGCCGTGGAGCGGCTGGGCCTGTGAGCCATGGCCACTGAGCCTGCGCGTCCGGAGCCTGTGCTCCGCAATGGGAGAGGCCACAACAGTGAGAGGCTCGCGTACCGCTAAAGAAAAAAAAAAAACAAAAAACAAAGACAGAAACAAAAAAATCAGTTAACATTGTTTACACAGTATCAATCCCATGTGTCAGTTATTCTGTGATGATTAAGGCTGCCTGTTTTTTATTTTTTTATACATTTTATTTTTTATTTTAAATTGAGGTATGATAGATGTACAATACTGCATTAGATCCAGGTGCACAGCATAGTGATGCGATATTTCTACATGTTATAAAATAGTCACCCCATTAAGTCACCATCTGTCACCATACAAAGTTATTACAATATTATTGACTGTATTCCCAGTGCTGAACATTTCATCCCCATGACTCATTTATTTTGTAGCTAGAAGTTTCTGCCTCTTAATCTCCCTCGCTTATTTTACTCATTCCCCCCCAGCCCATTCCCTTCTGGCAACTGCCTGTTTTTTCTCTGTATCTATGAGTCTGTTTCTGTTTTGTTATGTTTGTTCATTTGTTTTGTTTTTTAGATTCCACACATAAGTGAAATCATATGGTATTTATCTTTCTCTAACATTGCACTTAGCATAATACCCTTTAGGTCCATCCATGTAGTTGCAAATGGCAAGAATTCATTCTTTTTTATGGCTAACATTTCATTGTATATATGTATACCAAATTTCTTTATCCATTCATCCATCAATGGACACATAGGTTGTTTCCATGTCTTGGCTCTTGTATATGATGATGCAGTGAACATTGGTGTGGGTATGTCTTTTTTGGATTAGTGTTTTTGTTTTCTGTGGACAGATACCCAGAAGTGGAATTACTTGATCATATGACAGTTTTGTTTTTAATTTTTTGAGGAATCTCCATATTGTTTTCATAATGGCTGGACCCAATTTACATTCCCACCAAAAGTGCCCTTGAATGTCAGTGATACCTGGGACCTGCTTCTGAAAAGCTTAGCGGCAATTTCCTCTCCTTTATATGTATACTCCTTCCGTTAAGAAGTGATAGAGTCCTGAAATAAGGAGATTTCCTGCTCATGTAGAAATAGGTTTTATGAAAAGAAAGGAGTTACAGTTCAAGGTTTGTTGGCTGATGCGTGGCAGGGGCAGGGTGAGGCACAAGTGGTGTAGAAGAGATTGAGAACAGAAATTGTATTAATGAGATTCTAGGGAATTTGGCCTGAGAGTAATTAGTCTGGCTTACGTCCAGAAATCACATCTTCCCCAGGCCATGTTTTGCCACATTTGAAATAGCAAAGGAATGTGTTTTTTTTCAAATGTCTTCCAAATAGTTTGATTTGTGACATCATTAGAAAAAGCACAATTTTCTAAGTTGACTCCTTGAAATAAGACAAATCTTTTGGATTTACAGATTCTTTTGTTTTTCTGAATTAATGTAATCAACTCTGTAGACATGCCCAGTATTTACCGAGCGCATACTGTGTTCCATAAACTCAGTGGAGACGTCTGAAAAGGATAATAGTGTTACCATTTCAAGGAGTTTATAGTTGCATTGGGGAGACAAGACTCCTGCATTTGCACAAGTAGGAAACGATATAAGATAGGATATTATTTGTTGTAAACTAACGTAATACAGATTGTTAGCACTATGAACTTTAAAGGAGAGGTAGTAATTAAAATGAGAAGGAAGTTGCTAAGTGCTAGAAACTTTGCATATGTTACTCCATTTAATCTTCATGACAGCTCAGAGAGAGTAATGACCAACCAAGGCCCATAAAGCTGATAAATAGTAGAGCTGGAATTTGGTCCCATTTCATTATGACTCCAAAGTTCGTGTTTTTTTCATTGCTCCAGTCTTCACTGAGAGACAGTGGAACGAAGCTAAAGAGGATCTGAAAAGAAGAGTAGTTAAAAGGGATCAGAGAGTGCCTTCCAGAAACAGGAGCAGTGTGAGCAAAGGCATTTAGAGGTGAAATTGAATAAGGATCATTTGTGGGATTGTGAGAGGAAGGACTCGATTCTCTAAGGCAGGGCAGCCCAGTAGAACTTCCTGTGATGATGACAGTGTTCTGTGTCTGTGCTGTGCGATGCATTAGCTGCTGGTACACTTGGTCCTTGAACTCTTGAAATGTGGCTACTGTGACTAAGGAACTGATTTGTAAACTGAATTAAATGATACCAATTTTTTTTTTCTTTTTTTGGCTCCGCCATGAGGCATGAGGGATCTTAGTTCCCCAGCCAGGGATCAGATTTGTGCCCCCTGCATTGAGAACTCGGAGTCTTAACCACTGGACTGCTGGGGAAGTCCCGATTTAATTATAATATAACTAATCACGTGTGATTAGCGGCTACATATGGACAGCATAGCTCTAGGGATAGGTAGCCATTTATAGTTTTTGATCAGATATGGGATTCGGGGAAGTATCGATTAAAGAATAGTAATTTCAAATTTATTTGTAGGGAAAAGAATGGATAAGTATTCAAATTGCATCCTCACTTGGAGAATGATATAACTAATAAAAATATGGTAAAACTGTTTTGCAACTTCATTACCTCCTGGTTTTTTAAATAGGGGCTGCGATTTATCCAACTGAAAAATCCTTGGAGTCATTTACGTTGGAAAGGAAGATATAGTGAAAACGATGTAAAAAACTGGACCCCAGAGTTGCAAAAGTGTTTAAACTTTGATCCTCGAACAGCTCAGAAAATAGACAATGGTACATATCTTTTTAATTTAATAATATTTGATCTTTAAATAAATAACATGCTTTAACAGTGTGAAATGTCCTTAACTGACAAGTCATTAAGATTTTTTTTTTAGACTAACAAAGACATCTGATTTTCAGGAATATTTTGGATCTCA
Organism: Phocoena sinus; assembly: GCF_008692025.1. NCBI lineage: Eukaryota > Metazoa > Chordata > Mammalia > Artiodactyla > Phocoenidae > Phocoena > Phocoena sinus. The sequence goes on along the minus strand of NC_045766.1, from coordinate 10,953,501 downwards.
TGGGATGATCTCTGCCAGTATTATGATGTGATTTATTTGAGTTGGAATCCAGGTCTTTTTAAAGAATCAACATGTATTCACAGGTAACTTTTTTTGCACATTTCAGAATATGCTTTATAGTAGTCTCCCTTTTTTCATTTAAAATGAAATTATTTGGGAAGACTAGTATTCTCTCTTTTTGTCATACCCACAGATGACTATCGTGTAATAGTTATTATCCTTGTATGCTTCTTGGTTATGCCAAAAATTTAAAAAACAAGAAAACCCGATAACCTAATTGTATTTGAAACACAAAACAAAAATAGTATTTCAGTTTAGCTCTATGAGAAATTTAATTACTACTTTCTTTGTTGATTTTGTCCTTTAGCACTTGGGATGCTAAGCAAGGACCTGTGAAAGATGCCTATAGCCTGGCCAACAATCCCCAGTACAAGTTGGAGGTGCAGTGTCCACAAGGGGGCGCTGCGGTTTGGGTTTTGCTTAGTAGACACATAACAGACAAGGTACTGATACCCTTCTTATATCCCATACAGAAATCCTTTTAAATATAATTAGACCATTGTGAGCAAGATTTGTAACTTGATCACCAGCCTGTTTCATTTATATAGGTGTCTTGAAAATAGTGTTTACTTAGATAAATGAATATTTTCCTCAAAGGAAATTGGTTATTTATAATTATACACTTAAAATCTCGTTCAAAAATCATCTATGAAGAAAAATATGAGGGAGTTTATGCTTTCCAGAGAGGGTTTTAGTGTTGATTCTATATGCTTAGATCTTAACAATATTAACATAAAAATATGCTAAAGAGGGTTTGGAAATGTTGATTCATTGGGCCTGATTTTATAAAGGGTAACCATGATTTTAATGGCTTTAGAGTGGTTTTTTTTAGTATCTTGCTTCGTACAATATGGTCATCTATTGAAATGACAATTTAATTGAGAACAATGACATTTTTTAATAACACTAAATAGAAATGCTCTTAAACTTAGAAATAATCTCCTTCCCCTCCCCTCCCCACCTCCATACATGAACACACACACAGGAGCATTTTGAGCCCATTTTCCTAACCATATCGGATTCTTTGTGCTTTTAGGATGATTTCGCAAATAATCGAGAATTTATCACAATGGTTGTATACAAGACTGATGGGAAAAAAGTTTATTACCCAGGTATGTTCAGTAAACAGACATTCAAACAAACATTAAAATTCTATTTGTGTGATTAATTTGAAAATGAAAAATTTTATGTAGATATGCAGAAATTAATAATTATGCTGATAGACTAATAAAAACTACTCAAACAGATGGGTAGGTATTTATGCTACTTGTGTGTTTTGTTTTGATTTATTTTTAATCTAGAGACCTCAGGAACTTGGGATTTCTACACTCTTGCACATTGCTGTCAGAGCTTTATTTCTGAAATTTAAATCCTATCTTTTTCCCTGATCAAAAATTCTGTGGTTTTCCATGGACTCTTGGATAAAATCCAAGCTCTTCAGCTTGATGTCTAAGGCTTTTTATATTCCGACTTCACCTCGCTGTCGCCCTTTATCTCATGCCCCAGCATTTCACAGTGGGTCTGGCTTCTCCTGAACACACCATGCCCTTGTTGCCCCTGTTTTCACACAGTTTCTCCTGCCAAGAGTCTCTTCTACCTGCCCTCTGCCCACATATTTCTTTTACGCTATTCTGTGTAATGAATGTGGTTAAGATCCAGTTTATGTTATTTTCTCTGTGATAACCTTCCTACCAGGCAAAGCAAATCTTTCCCTAAGGCATTAACATACTGGGTTGAGACCATTTTGCTTTCACATTAAAAAAATTTTTATCACTTCTTGATAGGAGCTGTTAGTTTATTTTCTAGTTTGGGAGACAAACAATAAGAAAAGAAAAGACCTGATAGTGACACATATTTGTAAAGAAATGCATAGGGTCACATTGGTTACTTTGGTTGGGTGGCCATGGAAAGCCTCTTTAAGAAGGGATAAGAGGAACTCCAAATCACGAACAGGAGTCATGCAAAGGAGTAGAGGAAAAAGCATTAGAAGTAGAGGTAAAAGCATTATAAGCAGAGGGAACAGCAAGTGCAAGGACCCTAAAATGAGGGAAAGATAGGTGTTTTCTGGTAACAGAAGAAAGGCCAGGAGGCCTGGGCAGTGTGGTATCACAGAAATGGTCAGAGGTATGCAGGCTTAGATCACAGGAGGTCTATCAGCCCAGGAAAGGGTTTGGATTTTGCTCTAAGTGCGATGGGAAATCTTTGGAGGGTCTTAATCAGGAAAATGGCATTATCTGATTTTTTTTTAAGAAAATTATTTGTAGCATATATTGGAGGGGACAAAAAATGGAAGCAGAGAACCCAATTAGGTGATTTTATTTATGTGAGAAGTGACAGTGATTTGAACTGAGAGGGCTAAAGTGGAGATGGAGAGTGGACAGATTTGGGCTTGGTTAGGGTTGTCAGGACTTCGGTTAATGTGTGGTCAAAGAGGAGTCAAGGATGATTCCTGTGTTTTGGGCTTGAGCCATAGAAAGGTGTAACATTGACTGAGATGTAAATGTTGGTGGGAGCAGGGGAGGGAGCAGAATTGTTGTGGAGTAAAATCAAAAGTTAATTTTTGGTTTTGTTAAATTTGAGATCCCTGTTAGCTCTCCAAGTGAAGGTGCCAAGTAGGCAGTTGGGGTTTTGAGCAGAATTCTGGCACAAGGGTAGGGCCGCAGGTACAGACGGAGGAGTCGGGATAAGGAAAGCATTTGAAGGTAGGACTGTATATAAATCACCTACGGAGAGAGTTGTAGGTTCAGAGACAAACACCCAGCACCTGGTCCTTGGACTCTGGCATCTTACGGTTGAGCAGAGGGCGAGTTACCACAGAAGAATTTGAACAGAGTGCCTGACGAGACAGAGTAAGGTTTCACATAACCCAAGGGAAGAAAATACTCCATGCAGGAAAGAGTGGACATCTCCACCCATTGCTATTTCTGAGGTCCAGTGAGATTAGGCTAGAGAAGAGACTGTTGGACCTACTGCCCTGGCAGCATCTTTGACCTTGACAAGAACAGAGTTGGCAAGAGGTGGGCTGGAAGCTCAGGTGGAGTGGATTGAGGAGGGCCTGAGGTAAGGAAGCAATCACTGACCGTTCTTTCAAGAAGGCTGTGCAGAGAAATGGGCACTGATGGGAGAGATGGGATCAAAAGTGGTTTTGTCCAGTTTCGTTTTGCTTGATCATAGGAAGACATGGCCTTCTTCCCCATTATGCTGCATTGAGGGTATCCCAAGGTTTTCTGGCATGTGCATGGCACACGGTAGGTCCAATGATAAATGTCAAGTTAAACTAGATAAATTTTCCATTTTTCATGTTGGTCATTATATAACCAAAAAAGCACAAATTTTGTGAGTATATTCCGAGCATTAACATGTTACATGGCTTTTGAATTTCAAACACCTTGTTACTCTTTGTACTTGGATTTTTTAAAAAACAATGCTTCCTCTCTTACACATAGTATGACTTTGCCATTTCAGGATACTTTCTGGTTTCTAGTTTTGTTTTCATCACAATACTCTGAGGCAAATCAGACTGTTCTCCATCTGACAGGAGAGTAAACTGAGACTTAGGTCACACCTTTCAGGACCACAGACGTGCCCATTCTTTTCCCTTTCACACTAGATCGCACCACCTCTAAGCTTGAGAGACTTATTACCTGTTTGAGATACTAAAATTTTTTCTACGAATTACTTTATAAATATTCATTGTGCCTAAATAACCTCAGTGATATAGCATTGATCTTAAATGACTTAATTGACATGCATGAAATGATTTTATTGTATCAGCCTTAATTCATGAGACTGTGAAAGGATATGACAGGCAGCATTGTGTGTGAGAGCAAAATATTGGAAATAATCCAAATCTCCATCCACATTGTCTGAATAACTAGATGGGGGAGTATAGATAAAATATGTCCTATTCATATGATGGCATACAATACTGTACACATTGATTTAAAAGGAATAAACTGTATCTATGTAGATCAACGTGGATCTCAAAAACTTCAGTGAAAAATGAATGATAAGACATATACTGTTTTTTTAGATGTGTGTGTGTGTGTGTGTGTGTGTGTGTGTGTGTGTGTGAGAGAGAGAGAGAGAGAGAGAGAGAGAGAGAGTCTGAAAAGATGCCCATCAAATCCATCAGAGTGGAATGGAATATTAAGGGTGGTGGTTAAAAGGAACTTTGCTAGTATGACAAAAAATATGTTAATTTAATTCTGAGTGGTGGGAAATAGATATATGTTTATATATATATGTTTATATATATAAACATGTTTACTTTTATATATATGTTTATATATATATATATGTTTACTTCTTTGTATCTTTTTTAAAAATTTCCTTAACAGAAAAAAAGTTAATCTTGATTTTAAAATCCTCTACCAGGAGAGAAGAATAAAACATAGGGCAAAAGCAGGGATTGGATGTATTCCAAAAGATCTCTTTTTACTTATTAGAAACTATTTCATTTTAAAGTTTTAAATTGCTTAATTGTAAAGTTTTAAATTGAAATTTAATTCTTTAGTACATTATATTTTAAAGATGAATTAATTAAGGGGATGTCCATCCATTTAATTATTTTTCCTACATCAACCATAAAACTTAAAAACTAAAGTCCTGTCTTCTGTAAACCTACTTGTTTATTTGCAGCTGACCCACCTCCGTACATTGATGGGATTCGAATTAACAGCCCTCATTATTTAACTAAGATAAAGCTAACCACACCTGGGACCCATACCTTTACATTAGTGGTTTCTCAGTATGAAAAACAGAACACAATCCATTACACAGTCCGGGTAAGTAAACCAACATGACAGAACAATAATAGAAAGTACGTAACGTCTCTGCTTTGTAAGTGGGATTATCTACAAAAAAGGTTATTTATAAAGATTAATCTATATATTGTTGAGCGTGTGTTTATCTGTATAACAATTCAGTATTAAATTATGATGATGCTTCATGCAGAAAATAATGTTTTTGAATGGTAACATTTTTATTTTGAATAACATTTTGACTGAACATTTTAGTTTTTAGAGTAGTCGTTTAGTCCTGAGGTAATTTGGTATGTTGGACTAATAAATTCACAGAGCAATAAAAGCTCCTTTAGTCTATATAATACTTTTATTGAATTAAAAAAGAAGACCTTGAACTTAGTGAAAGGAAATCGATTGCCTATAAACATGGCTCTCGGGTAGCTGGGAAGGCCATCGTAATTTTGTTCTGCATAGATTTGTTTGTCGTAGATCAGTCAAGAAGCTCAATTTGAATAGATTTTTAGTGACGAAAGGGACTTAGGGAGCTGCTTTCACCCCTTCATTCTTCACATGTAGAAGCCAAGGCCTGGGGAGATTGTGGTATGTCCTGAGTCATACAGTTAGCAGCGGACAGAGTCTTAGCCGCCCAACCCAGAGTTGTTTATTCCTGCCCTGATGCCAGGCTGCCTACAGAATCAAGACTATTATATATGCCAACTAATTTCTTAGTCTTCCAAAACATTCTTTCATCACGTTAGTGTTTTTATAAGCATAAATTTTATCACTATAATAATTTTTTTTTTTTTTACTCTAGGTATACTCAGCATGCAGCTTTACTTTTTCAAAGATTCCTTCACCATATACCATATCAAAGCAGGTAAGAGAATTTTTTCTCTGGGTCATAATCTCATCGAAATCTTAGAATTCCCCTTCCTTTTTCTCCTTTTCTCATTTTTTTTTTTTCATGTTTAACAATTTCTTACAAAGTAAAAACATTTTGGGACTTGACAGGACTACAAGGGAAATGTAAGTAGTCTCCAGTCTGGGTTGGAATACAAGCTCTTCAGTGAGCACCGTTAAGTGATTCTGTGGGAAAAAAATTAATTCAGAGAAAGAAGACTAATGCAAACCTTGGTCAGTAGGAAAGGCCGTAAGCAGAATTTGAGATTGACTCTGCAGGGCGGGCTGGACGTGTGGAAGAGGATTTTAGGGAGAATTCTTGGCAGGGCAGACTTGAAGGCTGAGAGTTGGAGACAGGGCTGAGAGTAGCAAAGTAGCCGGGCTGACTTGGAGAGGGATGCTGGCTGCTGGTGGCAATAAAGCCTGGAGAGAGAGGATGCAGCCACGGTGGAGAGTTGCTTTTTTTTTTTCTTTTTTCTTTTTTTTTTAAGGCACAAAGGAATTTTGTCTTTAAAATAGAATTATAGAATGTGAAGTTTTGTTAATACAAAAGCTTTGTTTTATTAGATTAATGGAAAGTGGAGTGGTCAGAGTGCCGGAGGATGTGGAAATTTCCAAGAGACTCACAAAAATAACCCCATTTACCAATTCCATATAGAGAAGACTGGGCCACTACTGATCGAGCTAAGAGGACCAAGGTTTGTGATAAATAATTTTCTTAATAATGTTATATTAAAAATGAGTTTAGTGGAACAGAATAGGGTTTTGAAATATATATATGTGTGGACACTTAATTTATGATTGAAGAGGAGTGAGGAAAGGGCGCCATTAAATAATGGTGCTGGAATAATTAATATCCACATACCAAAAAGGTGATTAGACCCCTGTCTCACACCCAATCTAAAAATCAATTCCAGGTGGATTACTAATACAGGAGATGAGAACCTCAGGATAAGGAAAGACTTAAGACACAAAGAACACATAAAAAGATTTGTAAATATCCTACATTAGTAAGAAAAAGTCTGCAGTTTTTTTGTGTGTTTTTTTTTTTGGCTACGTCAGGTCTTAGTTGCGGCACACGGGATCTTCGTTGAGGCATGTGGGATCTTCCGTTGCGGCATGTGGGATCTTTTGTTGCAGCGCATGGGCTTCTCTGTAGTTGCAGCGTGCAGGTTTTATCTTCTCTAGTTGTGGCGTGCAGGCTCCAGGGCTCATGGGCTCTGTGGTTTGCGGCACACAGGCTCTCTAGTTGAGGCACACGTGCTCAGTAGTTGTGGCATGTGGCCTTAGTTGCCCGGCGGCATGTGGGATCTTAGTTCCCTGACCAGGGATCAAACCCGTGTCCCCTGCATTGTTAGGCAGATTCTTTACCATTGGACCACCAGGGAAGTCCCAAGTCTGCAGTTTTTAAAAAATAAAAACAAAAACTTGAATAGGCATGTCATAGGAGAAATAATCCAAATGGCCAATAAATTGTGTAAGAGCCAAAAATTAGAAAAGCCAGTGTTCATCAGTGGCATTTAAGATTATAAAACAGTTATACAGTAATAGAGTCCGCCATAACAATGAAAATAAATTACAGCTCCCCACAGCATGGGTACATCTTGGGAGCAAGGCTGAGCGACAGAAGCCACATAACAGGATATGTGACTGTTTACCTGTTCTTGACTTCCACTTGTATGAAGTCAAGAACAGGTAAAACTAAACTATTGTTGAAGGATGCACACTTAGGTAGTCAAGACTATAGACAAAGCAGGAAAGTGATGACCAGGCAAGTTAGCTCTGGGGGACAGAGGCGGTGATCAAAAGGGAGCACACAGGGACTTCTGCAGTGCTGAGAGGGTTTTGTTGACTGAGGTGGGGGTAACCCAGGTGTTCGTTCACTTTATGAATTATTTGTTAAGCTGTATATTTGTTTTATGTGCACTGTGTTATATTTCACAATTTTAAAAGGTTTAAAAAATACAGAGAATACAAATAAAAATAGTACTAGCTTCTAAATAAAACTAGGCTTAACTTTGCCTTCCTGTAATTATAGACTATTTCAAAAGAAACTTATCCTTTAGATAAGACTAAGCTATTTCTCCACGTCATTTTAAAAGCCTTTACCAGTTTGATAAGTGAAATAAGGTACCTAATTGCCCTTTTGTATTTCATTACCATGTAGCTTGAATATGGAAAAATGTTTATTGACGATGTGTATTTTTTCCTTTATTCATATATTTATTCATGTCTTTTGACCATTTTTCTGTTGGACTTGTCACGTTTTTCTTAATTGTAAGCGTGAATAAGGGTATGTATGTAAAGGTATTAACTCCTTCACATATTTGCAGGTATTTTTCCCAGATTTTTTTTCTCACATAGAAAAAAATGTTTCTTTATAATCAGATCTGTTTCTTTTGGTTTATTTTGCTGTGGGCAGGAACTCTCACCCTAATATCAAATAAATTTTTACCGTATTTTCTTCTAGTTCTTTTATGGTTTTATTTTTTACATTATTTGTTTCAAGTCCATGTGGAGTGTATTTTGTATTTGGTGTGAAATACAGTTTAACACTTTTTTTTCTAAGCTTTTGTCACCTTATCACCACCTACATAAGTAATCCTTTCCCTACTGATTTGGAATGCCATGTGTACCATACGCTAATTATTTCTGTAAATTTAGATCTTATTTCAGGATCCTCTCCTGTTCTTTTTCTGCCTGATACACTATTTTATCATTTAAATTTAACATTATTCTCTGAGAGCCTGTGGTAAAAATAGTCTCTTCTAAAGTAAGTTTAATAAAATGCTAATCTTTATGGCATCAATTTCAAAACATAAATGGTGTTTTCTGTAATTAAGAGTAAAAATAGTATGCATGTGTCTCAGAGTGCTGTTTCCTCCTACTGAAGCTTTAGAAGCATGTACTTGATTTAATAGTCCATCTGCACTTTAGGTATAGTTATTTGGGGTATGTGTTTGAGACGACTTAATAACAGCAATAATTTGTTCTTTTTTACTGCTAGGCAATATAGTGTTGGATTTGAAGTTGTAACAGTTTCTGTGGTGGGAGACCCTGGTCCCCATGGCTTTCAGAGGAAATCTAGTGGTGACTACAGGTAATGTTGGCATTTTGATTGCTATCTAATTTACACTTTACTTTCTGTGGCATCATCACCTGAAAACCTTGTTCTCATTTTCCCTGAATATAGGTGTGGGTTTTGCTACCTGGAACTAGAAAATATACCTGCTGGGGTCTACAATATCATTCCCAGTACTTTTTTGCCTAAACAAGAAGGACCGTTTTTCTTGGACTTTAATAGTATTATCCCCATCAAGACAACACAACTGCAGTGACAGAGAAACCTCAGCAATAGCTGGATCTTATACTCAGCAAACATCATCTCTTCAAGTGAGGACACAGATCTCCAGGACACTGAACACAGTCATCAGAACAGAATTAAATCTCTAAAAGCGTTCCTGTGGAATTTGGTGCTGAAGTCAGGGTGTGTGGTGAGAATTGTATGTAGTCAGAATTACCCTGTGTTACTTAGAAGTACCATTTACATGGTTTTGTGTATATATGGAGTGGGCTTGCATTTAGGGGCCACATTGTACAAAAAAGTGTAGATGCTTAAAGATTAGGCTCAGTCGAGCACTGAGATAGATGCCCTTGCTAAGAGGGAACCGAGACCAGACGAGGAAAGTGAGGGGTGTAGACTCACTCACTGAGTGGAACAGTAGGCTGGGATAATATTCTGAAGTATTTATGTCATGTTGTCTTCTTGGCAGAGCATGTTGTTAAGGTAGACCTGCTTGTGTCGTGAGTCTGCTGTACATCCTGGGCACCTAATTATCAAATGAATCATGTTACCGTGAGATTTTAATTCTGCATTACTTATGGCTTTAAATGCTTACTGTTGCCCATAGGTTATGAAAGGATAAAGTTTTAATACTAATTAACTTAGCATGAAGATGCTCATGCTTCAGAATGAAGGTTGTTGACGTTAGATACCTGTCTCCCGTTGACTCATGTAAAGAGAACTGAGGTATGTTCATCAGTGTAGTTTTTATCAGGTTGATGAAAGTAGTCGTCTGAGACATTGAAGACATTACAATTTAGTTTGTATAGTCTTTTTTAAATTGCTCTGTAGTTCAGTGTTCTTATGGCAACATCACTCTAAAGAAAATACAGTTGAGGATTTAATATATGGTAATTGGGTTGTGTTTGAAAAAATTGCCAGGATACTGTTATGTATAAATTCCCAGTTGTTTACATAAAAATTCATCAGAGTAGAATGATGCTCAAGACTTTAAAGATCTAAAAATTAACACAGTGGGATTTTTCATCATCTCTAATTATTAAAACTTCTTTTGTATTTCTATTATCTTTAATTGAAATAAAATGTTTGTTTATACTTATGGAAACTGCATAGTTTAACCTAGAGAAATTATTAGAGGACTTCATGTGGTATGTTCCATCTAAAACAGAACTCATTACTTGCATGAAAATTGACACTTTTACAAAAAAAAAAGTCTGTTCTTTTACATTCAGGATAGTGGTAGATTGTACTAGTGATTAATAGTGAGATTTCACTTTGATAAATAGTGCTTTCACTTTTAGCATATTTTAGGTGGATTACTTTTCTATTACTTTTTAAAGAAAAATCTAAAGCATAAGAGGTATATTTATTATAAACATGATTTGAACCTTTTGTGTTAAAGAAAGATCTTATACGGGATGCAAACTAAGACCTAATCCCTGCCCTCAAAATCCAATGGAGGAGACCTATATAAACAATTTACTATATTGTAATGTTGAATTCTGTAACAGAGCTCTAAACAGAACTCACGATGTACAAGTAAAGATTAATTTTGGTTGGACCAATATAGAAAGAGAATAGAAACAACTGGGGAGCTTTTCGAAGTCCAGTGCCCAAGTATACCTGAATCACTAATCAACCTCTGGGGCTGAGACCTAGGAGATGCCCAGGTGCCACAGACAGGAGAACCAGGCCTCCAGCATAAGCACCTCATCTTTATTTATTTTCCTGCCACTGCGTCTCCGTACTGCTCGGCTTTAGTAGCAGCAGAAGTGGAATTCTGATTCAAACCTGGTAATCAGGGCTTAAATTGTTAGGATCCAGGACCTTAACTGAAAATAAGAACAGATGACCACTGCATTCCATGCTCTTCCTTATGGCAAGAGGATTGTCTGGAAGATTTAGGCAACATCAGGATTTCTTATTTATTTGAAGTCACAGAAAGACATTTTCTTAAGCCATTTTTATTACACTCAAGGTATTAAGACAAGTACAAAATAACCTTGTAATTAGGATACTGTATCAGTCATTAAAAAAGGAGAAAACAGGACAGTATGAAGGGATTTACACAAATGACAAATATATAAGCTTGACAGACTTAATGGGCAACTTGAATGGGGTTGCTTTTCTTTCTTTTAGAAACGCTAAGTTTTCTTAACAAAAAGGGATGAATAAAATACAATGCTCTAAATATGTGTAACCATGAAAACAAGAAAAGCAGTAATAGAACACTTACACTTAGCATAACAGACACCATTGCTTCTGTTTAACAGCCTTTGCCAACATGTGCCTCCTCCCTTTCCTAGCTGTAAGGAACAATTTCCTCTAAGAAATACTAGTGCAGCATAACCCTTAAATATTTTTTTATTTTTAAAGTTACAGCCTACAGAGAAAGAAACACCTTGTCAATCTAGAACAACACTGGCAACCATTCCCCATGCACTTCTTTTAGAATAAGTCCCCTGGGCCGGTAGGATGAGGTTTACGCTATAGAACCTTTTCTTCCACAGCCATGAACCCCCTTCTGTGACAGGCCCCTGCTGCCCTCGTCCCACCCCCCCCCATCCCCACACCAGCATTCACCTTTCCCGCCCCCAAAAGTGCAGCTCTTGGTGACCTTTTACAGAAGATGATTTTAATGGGTGTCCCAGCAAATTCACTTTTTTAAAAGCCCCCTCTGAAAACCAGAGATGATGAAAATGAATTGTGTCCTTGGATTTTTTTTTTTTTTTTTAAGCCTTCATTGGGTCAAAAAGGTGTCGTTCTGAATATTTGAGTTTTGTCTTGTGTACCTGTTTTCCTTTAGATCCCCTGGGATATAAAGGAGAGAACAAGGCCATTTCCCCAATCGAGCCAGCCATCGAGCCCGCTGGGGGCTCAGCTCCCCGGCCCCTTTACCGGCTCGGGGATTTTTCCCAGGAACTGGTTACTGCTTCCACAGCACTGACAGGGGACATTCCACAAAGGCCGTGGGCCTGGTCACAGCCCACCTGCAACGACTCTGTGCTGAAAAACACCAGCCTGAGAGCTCTTACCCAGAAGAAACATCTTCAGCTCTCAAGTTCACTGAAACGTCATTAGTGCAGTTTAGAGGCAATGCTTGGGATTTGGCATATATTAAATGATTATTGGCACAATTGTTCTCCATACAGTTTCATGTCTAAATATTGATATGCGCTTGGGCCAGAGCCGCGGCTCGATCAGCCGATCTGCACCACGTTTATGTCCTCGATGACCCTGTCCCTGCCCTTCGAGCCCTGCAGGGACAGCTGCCGCATCCTGTCCTCCAAGGCCTGGCCCTCGGGGGACGTGCTGCTCGGGCTCTTGCCACTGTCACCGCTGCTGCCGAGACCCCGATGGTTGCTGGCTCTGTCACTTGCTTTATTCTCTGCCCCTTCCGCCCTGTCTCCTGTAGAAACGTAAAGATCACGGGGTGAGTACCGACAATTCCAAGGGTCCCCTGGGCCCCAGCCCGTCAGCCGGCTCAACCTCCAGACTCCCAGTGTGGCCCCACTGTGCGCATCACACAAGCGCTTCCATCACAGGACTGCCTACTGCTTTCGTTGTGCGGGAAACCGTATATGTCCCTCATCTTTGCAGATGAAATCTGTCACACGCATGTAACAGCTGGGAAACAGAAACCTCTCTAGCGGGTGCTTGTCAAGAGGACTGTTGTGATGGCAGATACAGAAGGAAGCAGGTTGGGAGTGGAGCTGGGCGCCATCTCAGGCTGCCACACCACAGCATGTGCACCGAGGCCCTGAGCGTGGCCTCCGGGGCAGGCTCCCCCGAGCAGGGGGCTCAACTCACCTCGCTCCACCTCGCACTCAGGGGAGGAGGCCCCGCTGCACTCACTGCGGGGGCCCAGCACCGGGAACATCATCCCGAATTCCGACAGGGACATGGGGCTGGGCAGGTCCAGGCTGCCGGGCCTCACGGCTGCGGGGAACTGCTCAGGCATCTCCGACGGGCTCGTGGGACCCGAGCTGAAGCTGGACACGGACTGGGTCTCCGAATCATCTTCAGACACAAAGGTGCTGCAGTTGTCATCTTCGAAGGCCTCGGAGGCCACTAGGAGGAGAGAGAACAGCCATCACCCAGGCCTGACAGCCAGCCACCCAGTTCCTTACACGTCTCCAGACGCATCCACTGCAGGCAGGAGCTAGACAGGGCTTGGCAGCTGCAGGGTCCAACCACCTGATCCCAGGATCCCTTCACCTTGCAGGGAAGCCACAGGACCCCATGGATACTCAGTGTCCTTACCATCACTTTCCAGCCCTGCCCTAGAAGTCAGCGTCACCAGACACTGCCTGAAGGTGGAAGGTGAATTCAGCCACAGATCGGGGGTTTTATCCACCCCAGTCCCCCAAACAGATCCCCCCGTGCACAGGAAGAGGGCTGGCCTGTGTAACGCACCCTGAACCAAGCCAGCCAGGCTTCAGGGCTGCCTCCTTCCACGGGATGGGCAGCAGAAGCGGCTGGACGAGACGGCCCTGCGTGGAGTGTCTGCTGGGACCATCTTCTGAGTAACCTGTGATCTCATAAAAGACGTGCTCGGAGCCCAGCTAGATCACTACTGGCCACAGGAGAGCACAGTTCCCTTACAGTGCTCTGTAGCTTGCGCCTCCTTTGTTTTGTGGACCGTTATGACCAAGGCCCAGAGACACGTCATTCTCACGGTTTGAAAGCCGCCTCAGCTTTGAACTATTTCCCCCTCAGCCCACACATGATCCCACTCCCCTTTCCTCCTCCCTCTGCTTTAGAAACAGCCTGTAGCATCCCACAGATGATCATCCACGAGAAGTACTGTAATGCTGAGCACAGAAAACGGGCTCAGCTCTGAGTTCAAATCCCATCTCCACGACCTGCTGTGTAGCCTTGGTCAAGGTACTTAACCTCTCTGAGCTTCATGTTCCTCTCCACACAGGGCTTATGAGATGATGTATACTAAAGTACTCACATCATGGTTGCTCAAATTAGTTTTCCTTTTCTTTTACCTGGGGCCTGGCACTTGAATGTTTATTGGCTGAATTAAGGAACACCCAAGGGCAGAGTGTGGGGAAGGGCCAACGGCCATGATTCACAGAAAAGGCAGAGAAGGATGTGTGCAGAGACAGTGCTGGGGGCGTTTTCTGGACTGACATAGAGGGAGCCACCACAACCCTCTGTATCCATTTCCCAGGGGTGGTCCTTGGAAAAGAGGTCCCCAAGGACAGACACATGTGCAGTGACCACTGGAGGCCAGTGCTCCTTCATTTAATCCTGATGACCGCTCTCTGTAGTGGACGACAGGGACCTTCATGTGCCCCCCGCTTTACAGGGGAAGAAACAGACAGGAGTTACACCCTAGCCCATGTCATGTACTAGTCATAGTGGGAAGGTCAGGACTTGAATCAAATCTGATTCCCAAGTCCCTATTCCAGATGACTCTTCTTCCCTGCGGGACTTCTCAGAGCCTTCAGTGCCCTAACATGTACTTGGAATGTCAGGAGTGAAAGTGTAACATTTCCCAAACATATCTAACCACAGAAGCCTGACTCAGGATGCTCAGTAGCATCTTGGTGAACACAGTGTCCCACCAATGGGGGAGGCCCCAGGAAGCAGGTCGCACTAGCTGCACATGTGCCCCTGACTCACCAGAAACAGCGTCAGGCTCGGGCTTGCGCCCCGACAGGTCCTCGGCAGCCGGGCTGCCCCCCTCGGCCCCGACACCGCACCCACGGGGCCCCATGGCGCTGGAGCGCCGCCGCTCGTGGATCTCGTCGGAAATCGTCTCCAGGTTCCTCAGGGCCGTCTTGTACTCGCCCTTCGCCAGGGCCAGCTTGGCCTGCAGTTCGTCCACCGTCTTCTTCAGCTGCTGCTCGGGAGAACGGGAGGCTCTGTGAGTGAGGCCACCCCCGCCGGCCTGGCGATGCTCTTGAGTGACAGGTTCAAACATTTGCGCCCATCACTCTACCCTCAAGACACGACTGGGGCCCTGATCCCCTTCCACAGCTCTCCACGCAGCAGATATGAGAGCAGCCACCACTCCGCAACTCCCAGCCAGGTGACAACTTGAGCTCTATACCCAGGAGCAACCACTGGGAATAAGCCCATCAGGGAAGCAGCAGTGGGAGTCAAGTTCCCACAGAAGTCCCACACTCCAGCCATCTGATTCGGGAGCTGTGGTCCTCACACATGAGGTGCATCAGGACCCCCTGGAGGGTGTGTTAAAACCCAGATGGCTGGGCCCCGCCTGCAGAGCCTCTGTTCAGTCGGTCTGGGACGGGACTGGCAATCTGCACTGCCAGCAAGCTCCCGGGCCCTGCTGAGAACCACTAACCGAGTACAATATGGAAAGCGACCGAAGCAGATTCAGAGGGCGGCAGAGAGCACTAAGGACGCGGCAAGACCACTCTGAAGGCTGAAGACTTGGTCAAGAATGTGTCCCCCTCACTGGCAGCCATGGGGCCATTTGAAAGCCCACTACAGAAAGGGGGCTTTGAGGGCAGAAAACTCCGATCTGCTTCAAAGCCAAAGGCCACACGTACCTCAAGCTGCATGTAGTACTTCGCCTTGAGTTCAAAGTAAGGCCTGTAGAAGACAGGAAGGAAACCTATAAGAGCACAATAGCAGTGCCCCCAAACACTCCACGGGGTGTCCAGGGGGCAGTGGCTGCAGCTGGCCAGGCCATCCTCCAGCATTTACTCAGCTCTGAGGAGCCATGAGATAAGGGGGTGCTCCCAGCTCCTGGGCCTGACGGATACAGACACTCCCCCAGGGCCAAGCTGCCAGAAGGCCTATCTCAAGACACGGGAAACCCACACATAGGCACACGTATCCCAGGGGCCCAAACCCTGGCTCACTGTCCTCTCTGGGGGGGCTGTTCAAGGCCACATAGGGCGTGCCCAGCAGCTAAGGTGGCCCAACCTCCTCTCCTAGGGATGCCTAGCGGATGAGGCTGAGAAGAAGCTGCCTCAACACACACCGGCTCTGCCGAGCTCATCCAGGGAAGGGAGAGGCACCACAGGGACAGGGGCTCAGGTCGGCCTCTTGGATTCTGTGCTGGACTAGGGGGACCGGACAGCGTGCTGACCCAGCCAGGTCACGGGCAAGAGAGAGGACAAGAAAGGCCAACATTCTACGGGTTGTGGGTTCTGGGTCAGCGGGAAGACGCTGGCTCCTTCAGGAACTCGGGTGTCTGAGCATGAGGAGTTGACAATACTTTATTCTTGAGCCCTTCACCCTCCATGAGCTCGGGGTCTGTCTCTGGCTGTGGGGTCTAGGCCATTCCAGGTCCTATGTCTTTGCTTGGAGGCCCAGCAACTGTGAGTGAAGCTGGGGTTAGTCCCCAAGATCACTGTCATATGACAACATATAGGAGTGGTAGTGAGAAAAGCGGAAGAAAACCTCCATTGAAACCAGTCTTCCCAACACTGTAAATCAACTATACTTGAATAAAAAACATATACATTAAAAAAAAAAATTCCTTTGGGCCCATCTGTGTGTGTCAGTAATAAGATGAACTGTGCTTTCAGTGCTGTTTTATGGCCTACCTTTATTACATATAAATATTATGAACATATTTATATACTAATGAAGACAGAATCTATGTCATTATTTTAACTGCTCTAAACTATTCCAGTGTTTGGAAGTGTCAAGAGTTATTTAACCAAAGACTATACTGTTGGACAAATTAACTGTTCCTAGTGTTTGGTATTATTATAACAGGGAAGACTCCATGTTGGATCTGTTTCTTTGACTTTAACCTTTGCTTTTCATTGCTTTTGTTATTATAATCACACATAATGGCCTGCCTCAGGGAACCCTGCCCCTCTGCCTGAATGTTAAACTAATGGGCCTTTGTTCAGC
Source organism: Phocoena sinus (assembly GCF_008692025.1). Classification (NCBI taxonomy): domain Eukaryota; kingdom Metazoa; phylum Chordata; class Mammalia; order Artiodactyla; family Phocoenidae; genus Phocoena; species Phocoena sinus. The sequence goes on along the minus strand of NC_045766.1, from coordinate 10,936,641 downwards.
TCACAGGGAGACAATCTGACCCTGCCCACCTGAGAATGGCGGCAGAAAAGAAGAAATTAACACAACCCCTCCCTGATGCTGGCCAAGCCAGGCACAACTAATGGCCTTTTTACTTTACTTCCTCACTTCCTCCCCCTCTCTGTTCTATAAAAGAAACTGGCATCCAGACCCCGAAAAGATGGTTTTGGGGGACACCAGTCCTCCATCTTCTCAGTCTGCCGGCTTTCCGAATAAAGTCATATTCCTTGCCTCAACACCTCATCTGATTTATTGGCCTGTCGTGTGTTAAGCAGAGTGAGCTTGGACTTGGTAACATTATAAGAAACTTTTGAAATAAATATCCTGAGAGAGAGAGAGAGAGAGAGAGAGAGAGAGAGAGAGAGAGAGAGAGAGGGAGGGAGGGGGGAGAGAGAGAGAGAGAGAGAGAGAGAGAGAGAGGGAGGGAGGGAGGGAGGGAAAGAAAGAAAGAAAAAGAAGAAAGAAGAAGGAAAGAAGAAAGGGAAGGAAGGGAGGGAGGGAGGAAGGAAGGAAAGGAGGGAGGGAGGAAGGAAAGGAGGAAGGAAGAAAAGGAGGAAGGAAGGGAGGAAGGAAGAAAGAAAAGAAACCAGTCTTGCTCCACTTCATCAGCTCTTGGTCTACAGGGATGTGTATTATGTACCTAGTTCACCCCATTGTGCTGACAAGGTCATGAGGGACAGGGCCTCATCCACACCATCAGCCACAGAGCCAAGCGCACACCCTGAGTTTCCCAAAGCCCAGCCCCAGCCCACGGGCCAGCTAATGGTTTACTCTTGAAATTCCTCTTCCTGTGCTCCCAGGTCGGAGCAGCCCCACCCCTGGGGGGTTACAGGTAGCCTGGGCAGGGGGCTCTGGTGGGGCAGGCCACAGAAAAGGTTGAGAAGATGAGGAAGAGGAAACGAGCAGCAGTCCAGGGACCCACTCGCCCAGGCTCACTTGGACTTGTTGATAGCTCGCTTGAGTTTCTTCTCCAGCTGCCGCATGCGGCCCATGGCCGCATTGTACCTGGCTGCCGTCTCCTTGTGCACCAGCTCGCTCCTCGTCTTGGTCTGCTCCGCCTCCATGACCTTCAAATGACAGCAGAGGTCAGCCCAGCCAAACCCAGAATGGTCCCTTGTTGGGGTATTACTTATGTAATTAAAAAAAACTAGGAATTTGGGATTCCCATATACACACTACTATATATAATGTAGATAAACAAAGACCTACTGTAGAGCACAGGGAACTAAACTCAGTATCTTGTAATAACCTATAAGGGAAAAGAATATGAAAAGAATATATATGTATATATATAAAACTGAATCACTGTGCTGTACACCTGAAACTATCACAACATTGTAAATCAACTATACTTCAATAAAATGTTTTTAAAATAAATGAAAAAAAATTATTTGAGGAAATTAGTGGGCAGACTAAGATTAAATGAACTTCCAAAGAGAACAGGATTATTTTTCCCTTTTCATCTATTCTGGAAAAATCACATCAGATCAGATGAAATAGATCGGCTGAGGCAATGAGCAGGAAAGAAGAGAAGGAAAAACAAAAAATCAGAGGGAAAAAAAAACATTCTCTGATTTAGTTGACGTCCACTTCCTCTGAGTAGCCACTGTGGGTACCTCCTGTTCTCACCTAGGGTCAGGGACTGAGGGGCAGGCAGGCGGTACCAGTGGGAACTCAGACGTCAGGGACCTGGGAGCCCTACAAAGCCAGGTATGTGCGTGTCAGGACGGCAAGGCAATGGTGACCTCAGCTGTTTGGCCCCTTCCCAAATATCCTGAGTTAGCTGGTGGACAAGAATCCAGGATCCAGAGGGTCAAACTGAACAGATTTTGGGGTTTACAAAAATTTGTGACCAGGTGACCAGTCAGTGTTCTGGTGGGAGATTCTGGTTTTAAAAATGAGTTCAAGGGGGCTTCCCTGGTGGCACAGTGGTTGACAGTCCGCCTGCCGATGCAGGGGACGTGGGTTTGTGCCCCGGTCCGGGAGGATCCCACATGCCACAGAGCAGCTGGGCCCGTGAGCCATGGCCGCTGAGCCTGCGCGTCCGGAGCCTGTGCTCCGCAACGGGAGAGGCCCACGTACCGCAAAAAAAAAAAAAAATGAGTTCAAAACCTAACAATCAAGGGCCCTCCATGGCAGCTCAAAGGCACATTCCTAGAAACAGGGACAGTGTTGGTTCTCTCCCCCATCACCTAAAAAGCATCAGAACAAGGCCAGCTGGGAGGAGAGATGATGCAGGAGATAAACAGCAGTTTAGGCCACATCAGCGGCTCACAACTTCCTTCTCATCTTTTACTTACAACTCACCCAAGTGTTATGGGATGAACTGGAAAAGCAGCAGTGAGGTGGGGCGAGAGGGCTGTGCTTTATTTTACCCAAAGAGCAGCAGGGAGGAGACCCAGCAGGACAGTTGCAGGAGGACACCACCCAGGAGGAAGCCAGCGGTCCATCACCCCCTCCAGGCAACAGCCACAGTCAGCCCGGGGAAGTTTACTTATGCACTTATATTAAGGGGTTTTTTTAAGTGTCAGGAAAAATTCTGAAAGACTTCGATATGAGCATAAAACGACTGGGTGCCCTGTCCTGTCTGGGTGTCCTGCCCCCTTCCAGGTTATCTCTGCCTTTCGTTGTTTTGGAGCTATTTTATGACCCTGTAAGTTGAGGAAAACTGATAGTAATATAAATGATTCTTACCCCTAGAAATGAAGATTGTGTCCAGTAGAGATGCATTTGATTACTGATTGCCCTGTAAATATTGACCAATTCTGTATCTTGTAAATTCATTTCAGCATTCCTAAACCTCTGTATGAGTGTGTTTTTTGAATTCTCCTTTGAAAGAGCTGTAACATCTTAGTAGTTCCATCCTTAATGAGTTAAATAAAATCTTTGACAGGAGAACACTTTATACTTATCAGAGTTCACCCTTTACCTTCTTTAAAATGTATATCTTTTAACAATGTTTTTTTTGTTGTTTTCAACAATGGTTTTAATGCTTGAGATACTTTTAAAAACAGAATTAAAACAAAGAGAATGGAAATAGGGAAGTGAGACAAGCTGGCATGTGGTGACAGGTTTGCTAAAATGACCTCTCAATCAAGACCAAGGGGCTCCGGAGAACCCTTCCCCTTGGCTTCTAACACCAAAGATGTCACAGTGACATAAAATGCACTCGAAACCTCCCCAGCTTGGTCACTTAGGGAAACGGTAGTAACTGTTCAGTCTTGTCTTAAATCTTAATCTTTAAGGATTCACTGGTGTAACCTTTATGAACACACAAAACCCAAGCATATCAGACAGATGAAGGCAACCTATTGTGATCTGTTCCACTGCAAGAGGATTCAGTGCAGGGTTCACCTTTAAGGACCAGTCTGAAAGCATTTTAAATAGGCGATCTACAAAAGCTCTGATCTGAGGCTACAATACAGAGCATTCCCTGCAAGAAGCAGGGCTCTCACCGACTGCACACAGGCCCTTGTTCTTCCTTGGCCCTTCGTCTGCAAAACTCTTCCTAAAATTAAACACTCTGAAGGCTCCGAGCACTTGGCGACATTGCCGGCGCAGAGTGAGGCAGCAGCAAGGACGCCGTCCCGATTCACCCCCACCAGTCCATCTACCATCCCCCGTCCCAACCCCCCGACCCCACGTGCACATAACCCCCTGCTCTCGCAGGAGAGTCTCCACTCCGCCTCCTGCCTCTAGGGAGAAAGTCCCCAAGCAGGTCACCTTGGTTACGTCTCCTAGGTAACCAAGCAGCCCCTGAAACATGGAACCAGCTGTGAACTGTGTGCCCAGGGGTGGGAAAGGAATGTGCGGATAAGGGCGGATGCTGGGAAGGTGGAAGTCACAAATGGAAGCACAACGCGGATGTCCCTGCAGACCTCAAGGTGGCCAGACGCACGTGCAACCCAGCCCTGGGGCGCCAGCGCCCAGACCTCCGTGAAGGCTGGGCTGACAGATAATTGGCCTGGACTCTGGGCCCCTGAACCCCCGATCAGCACCACGCTCTTCAGTTTACCACCAGCATATTCAACTCAGAGCTGCGTACTCTGATTAAGCACCTACTGTGTGCACAGAGCACACTGGAGACCAAACCCGGACCGCCAGCCTCACGGGGCAGACGCCCAGCAGCACCACGCTACTCGGGCAGCTGGGATCCAGGCTGTCAGGGCCACCGGGCCCAGGGGCGTGGGTGGGGGCCGGCAGCAAAGGCTGCGCTGGGGGGCTCGGTGCAGGGTGCTGGGGGAAAGGGCGTGGGCTGGGGGTGCTTAGCAGAGCCACCCATCCACCCTCCGCGGGCAGCGCTCAGCTTCCCGCCTCCTTCCCCAGAGCTGGCAGGCTCCCGGAGGAATCACTATCTGGGCACCAACAGCCCTGGGACCCTCTTCCCCAGGGGGACCATGTCCCGGGGCTGACCCACGGGCTCTGTGTTAACCTCTGGGTGCACTGGCCTCTGTGGATTCTAACGACTAAGAAGGCAGCATCCCTGGGGTTCCCAAAACCCACAGACACACGCTCCTACCCCGCCCCCCGGGCCGGCTCCAAACGCCCAAGGACTGACCACCCGCTGCTGCCCAATGGGAGGCTTTGAGACCCCAGGCGTGAGGCCTGAGTGACCAGAACAGCCGCAGCACCATGGCCCAGACAGGCAGCAGGTAGCGGGCCCTGGAAAAAGCATGTGGGGAGGCCACCGCTGGTGCTCGGGACCCTGAGAAGCCACAGGCCTCCCCCTGGGTCAGCAGAATAGACAGAATGGGGCCCAGCAGTGCTGACGGGCCCCCTCCCGGGAGCCGCAGGGCAGCCCAGGCCCTCTGCTCACAGCAACACCCAGAAGATGCTCAAACAGATACTTCCTACAGGGACACCAACGGGCACTGCCAGCCAGGCTGGGTCCCCTGCCCGCAGAATGAGCTCAACCCGACCAGGAGACATCCAGCCAGCCCGGCTCCTCTGTCTCACATTCAGCTTCTCCCAACCTCGAGGCCATCCACCCTCATGCCCAACATCCCGGAGCTAAGAGCAGGGTCCTCCGTTCCCGAGAAGGGGGCTTCACGGTCTCCTCAGATCCTCAGCCCATTCAGGCTGATTTCTGATTCCTCCTGCAGCCCTGGGTACACAGGGCCAAGGAGGTAGCTTCCCAGGGCCTTGGGGGACAGGTGGTACATGCCCACCAGCACAGAAAAAGCTGGCCATGTGCATCCCAGGGCTCAGATCCACGCCCCCAGGGCCTTCCTCTCCAGGAGCTGCTGGTCCCTGACAGTTCATGCCTCCCCACACCTCCTCCCTAGAAGGGCTGCTCCGCGGCCAAACTGGGTGAAGCTGGAGGGCCCTCAGCTGCCTAAAGCCCAAGTGGGAGCAGCAGGGACGCCACGTCCCCAGTAAGGGCCACTCAAGTGCGTCACGGCTTCCAAAGCCCTGCTGATCCCAGCTCTGAGTGCAGAAACTGTTCCTCTGTCCCCTGCCCGGGGTACTGCACGTGGCCTAACAAGAGAGACCCCGGGGCTCCAGCGTGGCTCCAAGTGGAGCTAGCCCATTGTCACCCTAAGTCTGAAGGAATAGAAGGGACACACGGATGGCCTCAGGTGAGGAATGTGGGGGACCCCAGGATCCTTCCACTGTGCCTGGGGTGGAGGTCACACAGCCCAAAGCACTGCCACTTCCTCAAGACAGCCTGGACCTTCCTGAGCTCTGCACTCTTTCTCTAGACTCTTATGTGGCAGTTTCTTCAGGAGAAGAGGGTGAGATGACGCTCCCTTCTCCTGAAGAAACAGGCTTTCCTGGAGGGATCTAGAAGTCAGCCAAGGCCGGGGACATATTCCAGGCCGTTCGCTGTCTTCATCCAGCAGCACTCAGGAAGCCGAGCGTGCCCGGGGCCATGCATACTCAGTCAGAGCGCGGCTCACAGCAAAGCCACACTGTGAGCGCCTGTACCATCCGTCACAACCCTGGAGTGTGCCCCCTCCAGGCTGGATTTCTCAGTGACACAGGGACATGGTCGAGGACAGCTCTGCCAAGGGCTCTGTCTCCTTGCTGGTGTCAGTTTTCCAATCTCCTTCTCCCTCATCAGGTCAAGGAGCAGCATCTGAGGCCCAATAAAACTGGGGAGGAATCTAGGGAAGAGGAACAGCAGCCCCAGGGTGGAAATCCTGGCCTGTGACCCAGAAAATCTGCTCATCCGCAGGGGTTACACCCCCATGACCAAGAAACCTTCAGTGACCTCAGTGAGAGCACACATCAGATGACCCTCCCTGGGACCTCAGGGGCCCCATGCGACGTCAGGAGGCGCAGGGCCGTTTGGTACAGCCCACAAGTTGCACACTGCACAACCCCAAGAAGCGCGCCATTCCCAAAGACTGGTGTGAATGGTGCTTCCGGAAGTCATGGGATGTGGAGGTCTTGAGGACACCTCTCCCGGACTGCCACTTCACCATCCACTTATGGTCCCAGGACTTAAAGAGTAGAAGGAAAAAAAAAAAAAGCAGAAAACCCATTTTGTTCTTTTTTAAAGGACAGATTAAGTGATTCTGAAGATTCTGACTAGCTTGATTGGGTCTTGTTTGGGGTGGACGAAGGGCAGGAAAGAAAGGCAGGCCTTCCGCTAATTTCTTGCAAGGAGCTACTCTAATTTTTATTTTTTTTCTTGTCCTTTTCATTCTGTCAGGCTGTGGCTTGTAAATTTCCAAGATTTCCAACCTCCCCTTTGGCGTTTCCCCAGTGGACCCAGGAAAGCTGCGTTTGGCTCTCCCAACATCATGTTCACTAGGTGGCAGGAGGCCCCAGGCCACACAAGCCCGGCTGGGAGCCCGGGATTCAGGGGAGGTGCTACAGAGTCGACCCACATTTGACACCAAGTCCAAGCCGTTTGTGTGTCAGGCATTCCATTTAAGGAACCACAAGGCCATCTTTAATTATCAGGTCCCCCAGGACTTGAGCCACCGTGGCAGGTGACATTGAAAAGGTTCTCTTCCAGCCCCGCAGGCGGCCTCTCAGGGAATCCAGACTAGCTCCCACCCTCTACATCACCCTTCATCCAAGGCCTCACCCACCTCCCCACAGCAAACCAGCTGGAGGAGGGGAGGAAAGAGGTGACAAGTCCAGCTATACCCACCACTTCCGATTCTCAGCAATATGGCCAGAGGGCAGATCGTGGGAGCTGGTAAAGGGCCAAACAATGATGGCACCAAACCTAGGAGTCAAAGCCCACTTCCTGTGCATACACTGGTTCCCCAGACCCCAGCCCAGCCCGAAGGCCGGCCTGCGCACCCCCTGTATTCTGGCCTCATCTGCCATGGCCCCCGCTTCTCACCAACTGGCACCCACCCCTGAGTCCAGGCTCAGCAAGGTCCTCCACCCCAGGCTCCAAACCCAGTCAGTCCCCTGGGACTCAGAGGGAGGGGACTCTGGAGAACGATCGGGTCCCTCGGGAAAGCCCCATCCACAGTCAGGACCGTCAGGGGTGATCTGAACCAGATAAACCTCAAACGACAGGGAAGGGGCAGGTACGCCTGTCACCGGGTGATTGTCATCGCAGAGTACGGCTCAGTCCCAGGCCCGCAGAGACCCCATGGAGATGACCACCTGTGACGCACAACATGCCTGGGGGTCTGTTTCCTCTGCTCGGGGAAACCAGCGGGGAGTCTGGGTCTGATGGGCACCTGCACCCCGAGCCCGCAGGAACCCAAGGCGGACGCAAGCCCAGCCCCTCTCCCCACCCCACGCCCACACGCAGACGCATGCCCCGCCCCCCCCCCCGCCCTCCCCCCGCCCCTGCCCACAGGCAGGCTCAAGGCAGAGGCGCGCACCCGAGCGTAAGCCCAGCCCGGCCCTGGGTTCCACGGACACGTTCCGCTGAGACTCATACCCTCTGGGTGGCGTGGTTCAGCATCTCCTGCCAGGCCGAGTCAAACTGCCGCTTGTCATCCTCCAGCAGCCGCTGCTCGGCCAGGGAGATAGTCTCCTTGGCGGCGCGGAGCACCTCGGTGGCCCTCTGGAAGTCCTGCGTGGCTCTCTGAGCTTCCAACTGCGCCTGCGCGAGAGAGAAACCTCATGAGGCCTCGGACACAGCAGGGGCTCCTGCTGGCTCATCACACCCTCCAGAAGGTGGGCGTCCCGAGGGCCTGGACGAGTCCTGTCCTTCTCTGCCTGGGCAGCCTGGGAACAGGCCGGGCACCTGCAGGTCTGTGTAGATGCTGGATGGGGGAGTGGAGGGTCTTCACAGCCCGGGACCCAACATACCAGATAAACACGCAGGCTCTGGGTCAGAGTTAGAGGCAGCGAACTGGCCCATCCGTGCTGGGTACAGTGTCAACCGTGGCCCTTCACAGAGATGATCTCATTTGCTAATGAGGCCAAGGGTATCAGTGTCTCCAGCAGCACCCCTGCGCAGACACATGGTTCAGCTCACAGCACGTGAGAATCAGAAAAGCCCCGGAGATTACTGTCCAACAGCGTCATTCTGAGTGGGAACCGTGGCTTCCACAGGCCAGGGCCATCCCTGAGCTCACGCGGCTGGACCAGACTCCAGCCGCTCCGAGGCCCTGCCTCCCCATGCGGTGACCCTGCGGGACAGGCCCCCACTCAAATCACACGCGCCGACACCTGCGATGGGTGGGGGGAAGGCCCTGATCGTCACGATGCTGTCCCTGCTTTCAGGGAACTTCAAGTGGGAGAATCAACAGAAGCGGCAGCAGAGCCCCGTTGGCCTGGACTATCGGGAACATGAAACGTCACTGATCCAAACTGAGTGTAAAACACCCCACATTTTAAAGTCTTAGAACAAAAAGAGAATAGCGATCTCCTTTATAATGACCATGTTGATTACATGATGAAATGACAATATTTTGTACCTAAGGAGTTAAAATGTATTATTTAAAACTAATTCCACCTGCTGTTTTTAAATCTTTTACTGGGACTAGAAAATTGTAAGTCACATAGTTGACTCGCATTCTGTTGTTTTCATGCAGTAGAAACGCGTCCCCCAGGAGTGGGCCATGAGGTTGCACCAGAAATTTGCAGCAAATCCTTGTCACTGCTCTCAGCAGGCCCACCTTGAACTCCCTGCCAGGGTTCAGGCAAGCCGCTGCCAGATGCTGGCCTGCTGCAGCCTCCCACTCACCCCTGGCTAACCGGATCCCTCAGTCAGTTGCATAAACTGGGGCACACCCCCGAGGCAGTCCCTGGGACCCAGGAGGTGGGTGGAACATCTGGGCCCACACCCATTCCCAGAGTGAGTCTCACGTGACTGAGAGGAAGTCTTCAGATACCACAGGCCAAGGACACTTTTCAAAGGCAGTTGAGAGGAACAAAATCAGACTTCGAGCCCATCAGCCCCCAGGGTGAGGGACAGCTGTGTGACCCCTCGGTGCCCCCTCCATCTTTTTGATCCTGTAACTGCGGGTCACACCCGACCCGACCCTCAGGCAACAACTACCTGGTCAGGGAGCCGAACTGGGGAGGGAGTGGACATTCAGAAGTACCAGAGGGAGGGGACACGAAGGAGGAATTTCTTCCCATGGAGGGAATCCAGGACGGCTTCTTAAATGAGGATGATCCCGAACTGAGGGCTGGAGATGGGGGTGATCTGAAAATGCGGGTCGGTGGGGGGCCTGGAGGAAGCAGAGTTATGAAACAGTGTCTGCAGGAGGCTTGACAAAGGCTCCCATCAAGGTTTCAAAAGGGAGTCAAGGGCTTCCCTGGAGGCACGGATTCGTGCCCCGGTCCAGGAAGATCCCACATGCTGCGGAGCAGCTGGGCCCGTGAGCCATGGCCGCTGAGCCTGCACGTCTGGAGCCTGTGCTCCTCAACGGGAGAGGCCACAATGGTGAGAGGCCCGCGTACTGCAAAAAAAAAAAAAAAAAATAGGAGTCAAGAACAGAGGCTGTGAATGAATGCCAGGCTAAAGCTTCCACCGGGGGATCTGCCTGCTGCAGACCCACTGTGTGGCGCTGGGACCACACAGGTGTGCCTAAGGAAAACAGTGGGGACCAGGGGCCGCCCTCTAGGACACACCACTGAGAAGACAGCACCACCTGCTGTCAGCAGCACACTCACTGCTCCAGAGCCCGAGCTCCAGGTCCACCGCGCTTCTCCAGTGTGAGGACAGCCCTCGGGGGCCCTCCACCTGCCCAGACGTGCTGGAGGGCACCTGGCACTAAGAAGCCGTCCCATGCTGAACCACAGACCACCTAGAGGCTTCAAACCAGGACCATCAGACCATAACTAACCCCACAGGATTCTAACATTTTCTAAGAAGGGATCTGTGTTTAAGGAAATTTTAGTATTTCAATTCAGCCACGTCTCCCTGCTTGAGTAATGAAGCTTTTCTTTCTTCAGACAAGCCAAAAACAGATGCCCTCATGGGAACCTTCTGAAATGTGGCTGCCGTGACCCAGGTCCAGCCCCTCCTGACCGGCTGCAGTGCATCTGCTGTGTTCCAAATAAGGGAACCGGATCCCTACAAAGAGGGAAAAGAGGATGCCCATCTGAAGTGCCCTGTAGAACATGCTCTCTTTTGAGTCCCTGGGGAGTTTCTGAAGTTTCCTCAAGGCTCTGTCCCTCTTGTGGTATCAGAAATGTGCTTTCCTTGTCATATTGTGGATCCTGCTAATATGAGGGTTTGGTATACATTTAACCCAGATGGCACCTCTCCATCACTTATCCCCTCACTCATTCATTCATTCAAGTAAGTGCTGGACACGTGTTCTGTACTCACTGTCTATTCACTGCATCTTTCTCGGAAATAGAGCCCCCATGTCTCCAGGTGAGGCGATGTCCCAGCTAAAACCTACTTCCCAGCTGTCACTAACTTTTAGCTAATGAGATGTAAATAGATATTGAGTGAGGCTTGTACCCCTGTTACTAACCTTGTTGCTAACTTTTAGCTAGTACTCCTCTTACTAACCTTTAGCTAACGAGATATAAATAGATACTGAGCGAGACTTTCAGGAGAGCTCCTTTGTCTTTCCATCTGTGATATTAATATGACAGCTGGTGCTTCAACAGCCTTTTTGGATCATGAGGCAACTCTCTTAAGGATGAAGGAACAGTAAATTAGGTCCCTGCCCTGAACTGACTTTTTACATGACAGAGAAAATAAAGTCTCATATTCAAGCCAGTGTTATTTGGGGGTTTTCTGTTATGTTCGGCCAAATCTAAACCTAAATGATAACACATCTTCCCCTCCACACAGCTGGGCTATTCTGTAAACATGATAGATGTGACTATAGCAGCCGCATAGACTGGTCAGATCTCCCTCAACTCCTTTCAGGCTGCTCAGAGCCTATTTTATAACCGTTAAGCCCAAGGAAACAACTTTGGGGCTTCCTAAAGAACCCCAAAGCACATGGCCTGTTTGTAAGGCATTTCATAAAACATTTTCTAAACCCACACACACAAGGAAGGACCAGGTGGGTGCACACAATGTGGGGAAGGGAGCATGCCATCGCCCGCCCCCAGCAGGACACGAGCCGCTGGACATTGATGAGGCATCTCCTGGGCGCTGAGTTCTGGGGAGGAGGGGTTCACACCAACATAAAGGGTTCCAACTCAGTCGGGTAAACAGACACATTCATTACAAACTCCAATTCAAGACAGACAGTGACAAGTGACCAGTGTAAAGCACATGGGAATGTTGGAAAGAGAGAGTGATTAGTCCAAGGTTTCTTAGGGAAGAGTTCTCGAAGCAGAGGGTGTCAGGCACCAGGCACCATGGAGCACAGGAGGCATCCAAGAGCTCACACCCATGTCTAACCGAGGAGGCTTAACTCAGAGACTACTTCCCACCCTCCTAACAGGAACACGTGACCTCAAAAATCAGAAGACAACTTAGAGTCCAAGAAAAGAGCAGGCTGTATCTGGCTCTCACCATCATATGAAAGATGATACCTAGAAATCTTTAACCCAGCCAACTAGGTTTTACCTTCAAACTCCAACAAAGGACCCAGGCCCTGGTATTAATACATTATCTGAATAAGGGCCCTACACTCCCGGGCTCCCCAAGTGCACACACGGCCCAGCGGGGCTCACGCACGGCAGAGAAACCCAGTTAGCAAACCAGAGAGCTGAGGCCTGCCCGACACAGCGCTGAGGAGATGTTAGCAGAACCAGGCTGGCGCTGTACAATGCAACACAGGAAAAAGGTAAAATATCTTTATGACTCGTGAACACTAATGGCTTTCACGGAAACAGCGCTATGGGGAGAGTGTTAAAAGGCTGCTTGTGAATGGATTTGATAAGTGGGTTCCCACGGTGTCATCAACAAAAGGGGAGAGGGTGGAGAGGCCGGCCACTGTCGAGGCCACGGCCATGGCCTTCACTCCACTCCACGCCAGCCCACCATCAGCCTCAGGAAGGAAGAAAAGCGCCCAGATGTTTGCGCTGGTTGCAACAGAGGTAGAAGGTGGAAGGAGGTTTGCAGGCCATCCAGTTCAACCCTCATATTTCAAAGGAGGGCCCAGAGAAGCAAGGCCACTTGTTAAATATCACACAGCTACTTGGTAGCTGGCCAGAGCCAGGAAACCAGAGCCCCCAACCCTTGGTGGGGCTATTTCTGCTCTACAACAAGGTGCCTGCAACCTGGGTAAAGTTGCCAATGACATGATCGTGGGGCAAGTGGACAGTCTACCCATAAATAATACACAGCCAGAGGAGCTGTTGAGGGACCAAAGACCAGATAGCGGCGCAAACTGTGCAGGACTGCGCCCCTACCTGGGATTCACACCAGCCAGTGAGCTGCAGAAACTGAAAAAGAGTAGGGGTCGTGTCACTCGGCTGCCCAAAGCCATGCTCTAGCTAAGGGTAGCTCCAGATCACGCAGAAAGCCTGCAAGACAAGACTAACCCAGTACCTGACTCCTAACAAACCCTAAGTGTGGATTTAGATGATTACAAAGAAAATCATAGCAGCTACTGTTGGAGCATTTATTCTGAGTATAATACATAATAAGGTGTTCTGGAACACATCTCATTTAGATCTCATAATTACCCTGTGAGGTCCTCCAAGTGTCATTCCTACTTTATAAAGGAGACCAAGGTCAGAAAGGTTAAAGAAGTTGCCCAAGGTTACACAGATAGCAAGGGTGGGTCCAGATTAAAACCCTGACCCAGTGCCTCCCTGCTAAGCTTCTACCAAGTACCACCCACTGGGCTACACACTTCTGACCAAGAGGTGCTGGTCAAGCAAGCCTCTCACTGCTGTGGCCTCTCCCGTTGCGGAGCACAGGCCCTGGACGCGCAGGCTCAGCGGCCACGGCTCACGGGCCCAGCCGCTCCGCGGCATGTGGGATCTTCCCGGACCGGGGCACGAACCCGCGTACCCTGCATCGGCAGGTGGACTCTCAACCACTGCGCCACCAGAGAAGCCCCTTTTTTTTCTTATTTGTTTGTTTATTTATATTTATTTATTTTTGGCTGAGTTGGGTCTTTGTTGCTGCATGCAGGGTTTTTCTAGTTGCAGCGAGTGGGGGCTGCTCTTCGTTGCGGTGCGCAGGCTTCTCATTGCGGTGGCTTCTCTTGTTGCAGAGCACGTGCTCTAGGTACGCGGGCTTCACGGGCCCAGTAGTTGTGGCTCGTGGGTTCTACAGCGTAGGCTCTATAGCGTACAGTAGTTGTGGCGCACAGGCTTAGTTGCTCCGTGGCATGTGGGATCTTCCCAGACCAGGGCTCGAACCCATGTCTCCTGCATTGGCAGGAGGATTCTTAACCACTGTGCCACCAGGGAAGCCCAAGCGAGGTCCCTCTTACTTCTCTTCCCTAATCACAGGGTCACACTGGCCACTGCTAAATAGATGGGGACGGGTAGGGGGTTTGCAGGGAGAAAAGATGTCAGCCACCAAGGAGACCACCTTTCCCTTCCACAGAGTGCGAGTGAGGGGGGTAAGGGATGTGGGATCCCCGGTGTAAGAGCTGAGCGCTTTCCCAGTCAGGAGTCGGGGAGCAGATGGTGGGGTCTATAGAGGCTGATGCTGAAAGCTCTCTACGCGTGACCTCTCCTGCACCCCGACCCTGTTCCCTCACCTGCTCTTGGTAACAACTCGGACCCCACTCCCAGGGGAGCCTGGGGCGGTCACAATTTCTCTTCTATCAAAACCACATTCCCGGGCTTCCCTGGTGGCGCAGTGGTTGAGAGTCCGCCTGCCGATGCAGGGGACACGGGTTCGTGCCCCGGTCTGGGAAGATCCCACATGCCGCGGAGCGGCTGGGCCCGTGAGCCATGGCCGCTGAGCCTGCGCGTCCGGAGCCTGTCCTCCGCAACGGGAGAGGCCACAACAGTGAGAGGCCCGCGTAACGCATAAAAAAAAAAAAAAAAAAAAACCACATTCCCATTCAGGTCAGGGGCCTCTGGATGGCTTTCCCTATTCGCTATGAACGCCTTTAGCACTTGAAACCCAAAGGGATTCTCTGGGTTTACTTAGGAACCAATGGGCTCCATCTGCACCCACCTCCCAGTGCTCGATGGGAACAATCACGGATCAACAAGAGGCTTCCGGAAACCTCGGGACACCTGGGCGTGAAATGAACATAGGGTGCCCCACTGCCTCCTAAAGAGGATCAGAAAGTCACCAGCCTGGGGAGCACAGAGGCCAGAATGTGAGGGCAGCAACGGCCCTTCGGTGGCCATGGGCCTCAGAGCACCACAGGGGGGGCCCGCCTTCTATATGGCCCGAGTACTCTGGCTGGGATGACCCCACCCCACAGGAGAGCAGGACGAGGTCAAGGTGCCTGCTGCACTGGACATCCGCTGGGGGGAAGCCCCTGTCCTTGCCTGTTTAAAAAAAAAGATACAATTTTGTCCTTGCCCCTTTACAGTGACTGTTGCATGTGCCGCTGGGAGAATCCATCCCCCAGCTAGAAGCTCATGAAGAAAAGCCACAGATGCCTCTCTGAGCCATCTCAGGAAGATCAAAGATCCCCAGCAAGGGAGGGATATCAGGATGAACATCAAAGTGGGCAGGAGACGGGACATGTGTTCTCAGTTTCACTCAAGCTCTCGTTGTCCGCCAGTGTTCTGAGCAATCCCAGGGATGGGAAGTTGCCAGAGTCTGAGACTTTCAATTCTGAAAACTTCCTCCTTCCACGCCCTTTCAAGCCTGTCTGAGGTTAATGGAAGAATGGCCAGAGATGGGCATCCGCCACCTTGACCCTGAGGATGTTCCGGACACAAACATTTTAATCAGAAGCATCTTCTGGAGAGAATGCCAAGAAGTCCATTTAGTTCCTTGATTATTTTTCATATCCAGTGTTCCTAATTATTTCATTTTTATTTAGTCAAAATTATTTTCATTAGGATCAGTTCTTTTCAATTTCAAATCAATTTGAGTCGCTGAGTAGTTTCATCCACAAACTTTACTCATTATACAGCCTATGCCATGGAGTTTTCCGTTATTTCTGTCAAACTCAATTTTCCTGGACCAATTTTTGCAGATCTAGAAATGTGTTGAACATACGGGACATCAATCAATTTTTAATCAGTCCCAAATGTTACCATGTACAGTTTGTTACCATGTACAGTTTGTTACCATGTACAGTTTGAGCTGTTATCAGCTAATATTAAACTGTATAATATAAAACATATTAAACAATATATATTACAAATTATATGAAAGATCCATGGTGCGTATTTCTCATTAGGGAAATACGAGGAAGCCGTGAGCAGTCTTAAGAGACATCATACAGGGCCTGCAGCTGGTTTAGTGGAAGGCTCATCAATAAATCAGAATGTCAGGAGTCCCGAGGGATGAGAAAACATCAAGGTCAAATAGTTTTGCTCTGTCCTGGGGTTAAAGATGAGCTGTTTAAAAACAAAAATTAAAAAGCTTTTATCTGCTTCAAAATAATACAGAAGTGAGAGCTGGGATGGTCAGGGTGTAGGAAGGTAAAGACAAAACAAGACTGGCCAATGGGTTAGTGATTACAGAAGCTGTGTGAGGGGTATATAGGGCTCCACTACACTACTTTGTATATATGTGAAATTTCCAATAATAAAAAGTAAAGAAAAAAAATGATTCTCATTTGCAATTACCTACTTACTATTCTCTAGATCTGCAGTGTCTTATGCAGGAGCCACTGGCCACAGGTGGCTGTTTACATTTAATTACAATGAAATAAATTAGGTTTTCAGTTACTTGGTTGCACCAGTCATATTTCAAGGGCTCAGGAGTCACATGTGACTGGTGGTCCCACACTGGACAGTGCAGACACAGAACATTTCCAGCATCACAGGAAGTTCTACTGGACAGGCTGGCCTAGACACTGGCCAACAACGAATGAAGGCTGGTGGAAGGTCTCAGCTACCATCCACAACCTCTGGTTTGTGTTCATCAAAACAGCATCTTCACGCTCATCGTTGCTAATTATTAGAGAAATGCAAATCAAAACTACAATGAGGCACCACCTCACGCCAATCAGAATGGCCATCATCAAAAACTCTACAAACAACAAACTCTGGAGCGGGTATGGAGAAAAGAGAACCCTCCTACACTGTCGGTGGGACTAAAAACTGGTGCAGCCATTATGGAGAACAGTATGGAGGTTCCTCAAAAAACTAAAAATAGAGGTACCATATGACCCGGCAATCCCACTACTGGGCATATACCCAGAGAAAACTGTAATTCAAAAAGACACTTGCACCCCTGTGTTTATTGCAGCACTGTTTGCAATAGCCAAGACATGGAACAACCTAAATGTCCACTGACAGAGGAATGGATAAAGAAGATGTGGTACATATATTCGATGGAATACTACTCAGCCATTAAAAAGAATGAAATAATGCCATTTGCAGCAATGTGAATGGACCTGGAGATTATCATATCAAGTGAAGTAAGTCAGAAAGAGAAAGACAAATACCATGTGATATCACTTATATGTGGAATCTAAAATACGACACAAATAAACTTATTTACAAAACAGAAACAGACTCACTGACAGAGAACAGACTTGTGGTTGCCTAGGGGGAGGAGGGGGGGGAGGGATGGATTGGGAGTTTGGGGTTAGCAGATGCAAACTATTACATGTAGAATGGATAAACAACAAGGTCCTACTGTATAGCACAGGGAAGTATATTCAATATCCTGTGATAAACCATAATGGAAAAGAGCATGAAAAAGAATGTATACGTATGTGTAACTGAATCATTTTGCTGTAGAGCAGAAATTAACAACGCTGTAAATCAGCTATCCTTCAATAAAATTAAAAAAATTTTTTTAAAGCAGCATTTTTGTTCCTGCTCTTTTTTATAAATAATCATACAGTTAAAAACCTGTCATAAAGGAACCCTGGAGGCACACTGTGGTGAGACCCTGGGTGCGGGGAAGGCCCAGCCACTCAATAGGGTGCTATGACCCAGTTTCTGGCAGGACAATTCCCACTTCCCCTGGTCATCCAGGGCCCCAGAGTGACCAGGGCTGGGTGTGACTCAGTGGTTTCGGTTGGGGGCTTCGGGGAGGTTCATCTGGGATGGAGCCCACCTTGCTTGTCTCCTGTGTGAGCCATCAGCCTGCACCTGACCTCTGGGCCCAGCACGCACGTCCACACCACACCCGGGGGCTTCCCGCTTCACTCACCTGCCGCTTGTCCCTCGGCCTCAGGTGGGCACCATCTGCCTCCCTACAGACGGTCCCCGGTCCAGCCAAGAGCCGCTGGCAGGAGGGAGGGCATGGGGCTCTTAGCCCAAGTCAGCAGGTCAGGGCTGGCCAGCCGCTGCCGTCTCTGACCTTCACACTCGGCTCCCCCTGCACGATCACTGTGGCTCACCCAGCCTGCCAGCCACGCGTGGCGGGGTCTCCGGGAACGGCACATCCCACGCGGGCCCCCAAACCAAATGCTTGCTGCCACAGCTGGGACCCAACAGATGCCGAGCCTCTCTCTGCGCCCCCCTCCCCAGCCAGAAAAGTGCCTCCACATCCACCCCCTGGGCTCCCGCTTGCTCCCATGCTCACGTGGCTGGGCTCCAAGCTGGCACGAGTCAGTCCAGGGCAAGCCTGAGGCAGGGGACGGTGCCCAAGGCCAAGGCCCTCGTGACCCAGCAGCACGCCGGGAGCTACCACCACGCCCAGACCCCTGGCCCACGGAGGTCGAATCACAAAGTATTTGGGCTCGAGGAGACAGAAACAACGGAGACCAACCGTTTTGTTTTACAGAAGCGAAATCAAGAGCCTAAGAAGTAAACTGGCCTGCTCAAAGGGCCAAGTCACATACCACCTCTAACTTCCTCAAATACGCGCTCACTTGGCGAGCCTCTCTGCTGTGGAGGGCTCCCCAGACTCAGCAGGGCTGTACCTTCCTCCCCACAAATCCTCCCCTTTATTTCTATCTCTGCCTTGTCCCCAAACTGCCCCCACCCACCCCCCCACCCCCAGGTCATTCCCAGGACACAAGAAGCACAGCATCTCCAAGTCTTGGGGTCAGAAAGACACACGCACCCGTCAGGGAAGCTTCCCTGGAAAAGAGCGCAGACCCCGGGCACAATAGGGTCCCCGACCATGGCCCGAGGTTTTGAGGGAGGGGAGGGGGCTGCTTCGCGTGGGCAGAGCCCCGGGCTCTGTAATTATGCCTCATGACGGCCCTTCACAGCTCATGAGCAGCTGCTGGCTTCCCATGGGGAAGAGGGAGAGTGGGAGACGAGAGGTGGATGAAGAATCGGGATGCCAGGATGAGTAACGGCACCTCCCTCCGCTCAGCCACAGCCAGAGTCTCGCACCCGAAGACAGCAGCTGCCTTGGCAGAGCTCTGTCCCTGCTCTCACCTACTACTCCTCTCCTTTCTCTCCGGCGGGGAGCCAGGTGGCTGGCTGGCCCTCAGCCCGTTCTGCCTCTGTGGGCACAGTCCTCCCTCTACCTGGGGATTGTGAGGGAGCTGCCAACATCTCCAGGGCCTGCTCTCCAGAAGGCGGGACCACGGGGACAAACACGCCCCTTGCAGCTCTCCAATCCCAGGGCCCCCGGTTCTAAACACACCATAGTGCTGACGAAAGAAACCTTCCCCTGCCCTGCACAGAACTGGCATTGATCGCCTGGCACAGCTGGGCCGCTGTGAGGCACCGTCCTGCGTCCAAAGAACTGAGATCACCAGGGTGCACTCCCAGCACCAACAATGACCATTGTTCTTGGGTCTTCAACCTTGAACAAGTCACTGGATGTCTCAGACTGGAGGTGAAAGGACAAGGCCTCTCTTATCTCCCAGGGAGCCTGGTTCCCAGTACAGAAGACATGTAATTACAGCAGGATTTTTGAGGCCGCGGTCTGGAACGCAGCGTCTGGCTTAGACATGTGCAAACAGTCCATCAGCAGGTGAGTTTACCACTGGGCTATTTTGCTTTTGCTGTCATCTTTATTGTATATATTTGGAAATATTCCATAATAAAAAGCTTACAAAATTGCTTCTTGATGCACTTCTTCATCAGCTGTTACTTTGCTATTTATCTACCACATAGTTCTTTCCTCACACTCAAAATTATGTCACTGGGTTGAGTAAGGGCATCACGTGAGGGAAAAGGAGAGGCCCACACTATTTATCAAATCAAAATATAACCGTTGTTTCTAGTCAAATGCTTTAAACCGATCATAAGAAAAATACATTGTTCAAACAGCCAGGGAAATCTGAAAAAGGACTGGGCATGAGATGATACAAAAAGAACTGTTAGGTGTGAAAATGTGATCTTTTAAAGGTTCTTATCTGTTAGAGATAAACACTTAAGTATTTACGGGTAAAGTGATATGGTATCTGTGAACAGCTTTACCATTAAAACTGGGGACAGTGGGGAACACAGGATTGCAAGATGTTGCTGCTGGTGATGGGTGCCTGGGGTTCACTAATAGTCTTTCTACTTCTGTGCACACTTGAAACATTCCATAATAAAACGTGGTAAAGAAATGTTTTTTGAAGGCTTTGGTTCATCAGTTATCGCTTTTGCTATTTACCTGCCACGTAATCACAAAACTCAAGAAAATGCTACTCACTGAAAGATTAGGGAAACCAAAGGTATTTTGTCAAAGGTGCTCCTCACTGAAGGCAAAATTTAAGCTAAATAAATAAAATAAATAAAAATTTAAAAAATAAAATAAAACGCCTGTAGGATTGCCAATGAGGGGAGGTAAAGAGCACAAATTTTAGCCAAGCCTGAGACAGGTTTACAAGACTGGAAAGGCTCCTGACCCTTCGAAACCCACCTTGCCCACGTGGGCAACTTACCAAAAATGTGGTGACGTCCAACACTGCCCCCCCGCCCCGCCATCCTGTTAGTGGGCAAACCACTCCGGCTGTCCAGAATTTCTCATCTCTAGTCTTGATCTCTTCTGCTGTGATTTAAAACCCTCCCTCGCAGAGACGGGGGGAGGGGGGAGGGCACCCACTTAACAATGACAAAGCATGTTATCAGCACAAAGCACTTCCAAGGAGGGCAGAAACCAAACTGCAGAAACCTGGGTAAGCCCTGCCCTGGCCTGCACCTCACTTCTACTGCCGACAGGATAAAAGGAACCAGGTCAAGGGTGTTTATTCAACTCCTGCTGTACCAGTATTCACCTACGGAATCTAGCCTATAGCCCTGTTGGTAAGTATTGCTGTACCCATTTGAAACCCAAAGAAACGGAAGTTAAGGAACTGATCCAAGGTCACATGGCTAGAAAGAAAGGAGACCAAAGTAACCTAAATGTCCATCAACAGATGAATGGGTAAAGAAGATGTGGTATACATATATATATATATATATATATATATATATATATATATATATATGCAATGGAATATTACTCAGCCATAAAAAAGAATGAAGTGCCATTTGCAGCAACATGGATGGACCTAGAGATGATCATACTAAGTGAAGTAAGTCAGACACAGAAAGACAAATACCATATGATAATGCTTATATGTGGAATCTAAAAAATGATACAAATGAACTTAGTTACAAAACAGAAACAGATACACAGACATAGAAAACAAATTTATGGTTACCAAAGGGGAAAGGGGGGAGGGAGGGACAAATTAGGAGTTTGGGATTAACAGATATAGACTACGTATAAAATACACAACAAGGACCTACTGTATAGCACAGGGAACTATATTCAATACCTTGTAATAACCTATAAGGGAAAAGAATCTCAAAAAGAATATCTATATACCCAGATATATGTATCACTGAACCACTATGCTGTACACCTGAAACTAACATGACATTGTAAATCAACTATACAAGAAAGGGAGGGAGGGAGGGAGGGAGGGAAGGAGACCAGGCTCAGACCCAGGTCCCATGACTGCAGTGCCCTAGAAAAGGAAAAGCACCAGCACAGCACATTACTCCACTTGTCCAGCGGGGAGGCTGATAAGACCCATGTCTCTAGACCCTGATGAGAAACCCAGAACCCACCGGGCCACCCTCAGTTTGACAAACTGTCTCTACAACGCCATCTGCACATTCACTTTGCCCAGCCCTCTGGCCAAGACATTCTCTCTGTAGAGCATCCAAAGCTGGACAAGTCCCGGCCAACCTCCCCACCCCCAGCTCTGTACCAAGGACTGAATGGGCTCCAAAGACATCTCCAGCCTCTACACTATTAAAACAAATGGGCTCAAAAAACATTCCTCCTGCCTCTGAGGTAAGAAATACTCAGAAGATATAACGGGAGTATCTGTCAAGGGCCCCTTCCCCACCAGTCTGGGATCCACAAAAGGGGCTTCTCAATTGGAAAGCTTCCTGACATTGGCCAGGACTGGCCTCCCCCAAGCCGGTGCCTCCATCACACAGCTGCTTGGCTTCACACCCAAGAGGCTGCTGTTAACGGGGGCAGGGGACATGCCCATTCCAAAGTGACTTCCATTCACACAACTTACTTGGCAACTAAAGATGGATGGTTGGGAAGAGGATTCACAAAGCTTTCTACTCTTGGCCTGGAGGGCTGGAAGACATCCACAGAGGAGCCATGAAGGGAGACAGGGAGGAGGAGGAACAGTAGGACAACTCAACCCCTGGGCCCCCAACACATGCTGGTGACCAGAGACACCTGGTCAGTCCTCGGGGCTGAGGGCCCTCAGAGTTGGTGCCACAGCAGAAAAGCTCACAGGGAGTTTCCATAATCTCTCTACAGAGCATCATCCAGTGACCCGGGGAGCCCTAGTGATGGGGAGACCATTCCTGAACTTTTTGTGTGTGTGTGTGTGTGGTACGTGGGCCTCTCACTGTTGTGGTCTCTCCCGTTGCGGAGCACAGGCTCCGGACGCGCAGGCTCAGCGACCATGGCTCAAAGGCCCAGCCGCTCCGTGGCATGTGGGATCTTCCCGGACCGGGGCACGAACCCGTGTCCCCTGCATCGGCAGGTGGACTCTCAACCACTGTGCCACCAGGGAAGCCCCATTCCTGAACTTTTAATTCCCAAAACCTAGCCAAGTGGCCAGTACATGGCAGACGTTTAAGAAATGTCTTATTTTAATAGTGTAGTCTGTTTAATTTAGGTACCAAGCTAGGGTACAAACGATAAGCCACAAACAACTTCCTAGTGGTCAGTCATCCAAATGCACCTTGTAATTTTCTCCTTCTGTGGCTCCAGATCAATGGAGACATTGATCTCTCTGGGTGCACATACCCTCCAAAGTGCCCGTTTACGTGATGTGAAAACTCACCTGAATAAGGACTTCACGGTATACACTAAATCGTGTGGTGTGAATGTCATTCTCTTGAGATCTAAATAATTCCCCTTCTACTTGACCTCGCCTCCTCCAAGCTAACTGATATATAACCCAGGTCGCAGTGGGTCTTCGGGAAATTTGTTGCCAGGTGAAATTTTACCCTCTGAATATACAAGACCAAACTTCTATACTTATATTTCAACAGTTTGCCATGTTATTAACACTTTGAAAACTGTCCAACATATGAACATACTGACAACGTATCTCGAATTATTTTATCCTTCACTTGGCCTTCTTGACAAGACTGCTAACTCCTTGAAGGCAGTGATGTTTGTTTTTGTTTTTTTAATTATTTGCAGTTTACTCAGCAAACATTTTTTTTTAATTTTATTTATCTATTTTTGGCTGTGTTGGGTCTTCGTTTCTGTGTGTGGGCTTTCTCTAGTTGCGGCGAGTGGGGGCCACTCTTCATCGCGGTGCGCGGGCCTCTCACTGTCGCGGCCTCTCTTGTTGCGGAGCACAAGCTCCAGACGTGCAGGCTCAGTAGTTGTGGCTCACGGGCCTAGTTGCTCCGCGGCATGTGGGATCTTCCCAGACCAGGGCTCGAACCCGTGTCCCCTGCATTGGCAGGCAGATTCTCAACCACTGCGCCACCAGGGAAGCCTGCAGTGATGTTTTATACATCTGTGAGTCCCCCCCCCCCCACCAGGGTGGTGACTTGGAAACAGGAGCTATTCCAAGCCCCTCATCAGCCAGGGACCTTGGCTGCCCCCTTCCCACCTTCTCCGGGTTTCAGCCTGCCCTGGATCATCTGGACCAGGGGTTGCCTGGGACACTGAAGCACAGCCAGAGGAGCAACTGATTCACCGAAAGGTCAACCCCCTCCCCTCCAACTCATCTTCTGCCTCTGGGTTAGCATGACTTGGCTTAATTTTAACTACCACCGGCAAGATGAACCCCAAAAGAACTCAAGGTCAGGAGGACACAGATGAAAACAAGGGCCTAATATAAATAAGAGTAAGCATAGCACACCTCCCGCCTAGCTCGGTATATGGAAAAGCCAGCAGCCCCCAGCCAGGGCCAGAGCAAGCCGTCACTGCAACAGGACACAGAAGCAAGCACACCCAGGACTCAGAGCCCACGCCACTTCAAGCCAGCGAGGGTGCTCTGAGAAAGACAGGAATGGCCTTGTGATAGGGCCAGGGTGCAGCAGGGCCCCCGGCTTGGGGAGGCCATGTGGGCACCCGCTGGCTTTCCATCTGGTATTGCCAAGCAAAGCAGGTCTGAGGGACTCGGGGCCTCTCCCGGCCCTAGGGGGTCAGGAACAAACCACAGCCATTGGAAGAAGAAAGAAAAAGACACCCAGGGGAAGAATCCAAGGTCTCAGGGCCGTGACAACTTTGCCTTAAGCCGCTGTATAACTCAGGCAGTCCCAGCACCCTCCTTCCACCCAGCGATCATTTCATTTCTACCATGCACCATGCGTCATGAAGATCTGCAAAGGTCAGAAAGATAAGATGCGATTTCTGTCATCAAGGAGCTCAGATTCAGGGCGGGCGGTCAGGGTTCTCAGCCTTCGTTGGAAAGGTTAGGAACCCAGACGCGGGACTCGGGCTGCCTGGGTCATTAGCTGAGTGACCATGAGCACTTTAATTCTCGGTGCCTTGGTTCCTTCATCTGCAAAATGTGGACAACAGAAGCCACCTTGTGGGGTTGATCTGAGGAGCAAGTGAGTTAACACACGTAAAGTGCTCAGAACAGGCGTGCGCGAGCAGGACAGAAGTGTCAGCTGTTACACACGCAAGCATGACATAGTATTAGCTCATGGTTATTAACCCACAGGAAAAACCTGTCCTGTGGGTTTGTTATTCACCCTTAAGGGGAGCTGACGACCACCTTGAAATTGTGATTATGATGTATACACCCCCGTGCATATTCGTGTGTTCCCAGAGGACGACATCACAACTTTCATCCAGTTCTCAAAGCAAAGCTGCAGGAAAGCTTAGAGTGGGAGGGGGCCTGCAGCAAGAGTCTCAAGAAGGTGCACTGACCTGTGCCTCCATTTTATCAGGTCATCAGGCAAAGGGCAAAAGCTTCCCATAGAACTTTCTGCAACAATGGAAATGTCCTCTGTCTGCACTGTCCCCAAACAGCCACCATCGGCCACATGTGCCCAGTGAGCATCTGAAGTGTGGCTGGTGAGACCGAAGGGCTGAACTTTTGCTTATATTTCATTTTATTATTTACATTTACGTAGCCACGTGTGGCTACTGGTCACTGTTTTGAACCTCACAGACCTAGTCAGTCTGGGGAGGAAAACATCACAGGCAAAGAGGACAGAGTGTACGCAGATGCAAAACACCCCATGACGTACCCAGAGGTTGTGACTGAAACAACACGATGCGGCCAGCAATTGTGAGTAGCGGCAGAGGCGGGCGCACACGGGGCTCAGCACCGAGAGGAGCAGACGCAGAGGAGGAGGTGAAAGCCTTGTGTGCCCTGCTCAGACCCGGGCGTGTCACCAGAGACAGAAGAGGTGCTGTGTCAGGCAGCGTTCTCCGGAGAAACAGAACCAGTGGGCTGTGTATACACAGCCGGTCCCTGACTCACAATAGTTCAACTTTTAAGTTATCGACTTTATGACAGTGCAAAAGCTATATGCATTCAGTAGAAACCACACTTCAAAGGTGGACCGTTCCCTGGGGGACCGGCATGCAGTATGACCCTCTCTCTGATCCTGGGCAGGGCAGCTGCAGCCCCCAGTCACGGGGGTGAGCAACTGATACACTGACAACCATCCCGACCCGCACTCCATTCTGTTCTTCCCTTTCAGTGCAGTATTCCATAAACTCCATGAAACAGTCAACCCTTTATTATAAACTAGGCCTTGCGTTAGAGGGTTCTGCCCATGTGCAGGCTAATGTGAGTGTTCTGAGCACATGTGAGGTGGGCGGGGCTGAGCTGGGATGTCCGGGAGGCTGCGTGTATCAAATGCATTTTTGACCCATGATATTTTCAACTTACGATGGGTTTATCAGGATGTCATCCCATCATAAATTGAGCAAGATCTGTATATAGAAAGAGATTTATATTAAGGAATTAGCTCATATGATTATTTTTGAGGCTGGAGGTCCAAAATCTGCGAGGTGGACCAGCAGGCTGGAGACCCAAAGCAGAGCTGATGCTGCAGGTCAAGTCTGCAGACCTCTGCCGCATAACTGCCTCTTGCTCGGGGGAGGGCAGTCTTCCATTGTAGCTAGGCCTTCAGCTGATTGGGTGAGGCCCACCCACACCATGGAGGGCAATCTGCTTACTCAAATCCCACGGAAGTAAATATGAATCTCATCCAGTAAACTCCCTCACAGAAACATTCAGAATAAGGTTTGACCGTGTATCTGGGCACTGAGGTCCAGCCAAGTTGACACATAAAATTAAGCAGCACAGCTCATCCCTTCCTCTCCTGCGCCGCGTGAACGCCTGTCACTTCTCAGCAGAGCAGGAGCACCTTTAACACAGTCTATCACTGTGAGGAAGTATAAGAAGATTTTAGGAAAAAGGCCACGTGAGGACTCAGAGAGAAGATGGCCATCTACAATCCAGGAAGTGAGCTATCACCAGAAATCAAGCCTGATGGCACCTTGATTCCCAACTTCTAGCCTCCAGAAAGATACACCAGAAATACATCTACACGTGGAACGACTCCTACAGAACACCTACTGAACGCTGGCAGAAGACCTCAGACCTCCCAAAAGGCAAGAAACTCCCCACGTACCTGGGTAGGACAAAAGAAAAAAGAATAAACAGAGCCAAAAGGATAAGGACGGGACCTGCACCAGTGGGAGGGAGCTGCGAAGGAGGAAAGGTTTCCACATACTAGGAAAGCCCCTTTGTGGGCGGAGACTGCAGGTGGCGGAGGTGGGGAGCTTCGGAGCCGCAGAGGAGAGCACAGCAACAGGCGTGCGGAGGGTAAAGCAGAGAGGTTCCCGCACAGAGGATCGGTGCCGACCAGCACTCACCAGCCCGAGAGGCTTGTCTGCTCACCCGCCGGGGCGGGCGGGTCTGGGATCTGAGGCTCGGGCTTCGGTCAGAGCGCAGGGAGAGGACTGGGGTTTGCGGTGTAAACACAGCCTGCAGGGGGTTAGTGCACCATGGCTAGACTGGAGGGAGTCCGGGGAAAAGTCTGGAACTGCCGAAGAGGCAAGAGACTTTTTCTTCCCCCTTTGTTTCCTGGTGCGAAAGGAGAGGGGATTAACAGCACTGCTTAAAGGAGCTCCAGAGACCGGCGCGAGCCGCGGCTAACAGAGCGGACCCCAGCGATGGGCGTGAGACGCTAGGGCTGCTGCTGCCGCCACCAAGAAGCCTGTGTGCGAGCACAGGTCACGATCCACACCCCCCTTCCGGGGAGCCTGTGCAACCTGCCACTGCCAGGGTCCCGGGATCCAGGGACAACCTCCCCGGAAGAACGCACGGCGCGCCTCAGGCTGGTGCAACGTCACACAGGCCTCTGCCGCGGCAGGCTCGCCCCGCATCCGCACCCCTCCCTCCCCGTGGCCTGAGTGAGCCAGAGCCCCCGAATCAGCGGCTCCTTTAACCCCGTCCTGTATGAGCAAAGAACAGACGCCCTCCAGCGACCTACTGGCAGAGGCGGCTCCAAATCCAAAGCTGAGCCCCGGGAGCTGTGCGGACAAAGAAGAGAAAGGGAAAGTCCCAGCAGCCTCAGAAGCAGCGGGTTAAAGCTCCAATATCAACTTGATGTACCCTGCATCTGTGGAATACATGAATAGACAATGAATCATCCCAAATTGAGGAGGTGGACTTTGAGAGCAAGATTTATTACTTTTTCCCCTTTTCCTCTTTTTGTGAGTGTGTATTTGTATGCTTCTGTGTGAGATTTTTTCTGTATAGCTTTGCTTTCACCATCTGTCCTAGGGTTCTATCGGTCCATTTTTTTTCCTCTTTAAAAAAACATTTTTTTTCTTAATAATTATTTTTTATTTTAATAACTTTTATTTTATCTTACTTTATTAAATCCTCTTTCGTTCTTTTCTTTCTTCCTTCCCTCCTTCCTTCCTTCCTTCCTCTTTCTTTCTACTTCTACTAATTCTTTCTTTCTACTTTTTCTCCCTTTTATTCTGAGCCATGTGGATGAAAGGCTCTTGGTGCTGCAGCCAAGAGTCAGTGCTGTGCCTCTGAGGTGGGAGAGCCAACTTTAGAACACTGGTCCACAAGAGACCTCCCAGCTCCACATAATATCAAATGGCAAAAATCTCCCTGAGTTCTCCATCTCAACACCAGCATCCAGCTTCACTCAATGACCAGCAAGCTACAGTGCTGGACACCCTATGCCAAAGAACTAGCAAGACAGGAACACAACCCCACCCATTAGCAGAGAGGCTGCCTAAAATCATAATAAGTCCACAGACACCCCAAAACACACCACCAGACGTGGACCTGCCCACCAGAAAGACAAGATCCAGCCTCATCCACGAAAACACAAGCACTAGTCCCCTCCACCAGGAAGCCTACAAAACCCACTGAACCAACTTTAGCCACTGGGGACAGACACCAAAAATATCAGGAACTACGGACCTGCAGCCTGCAAAAAGGAGACCCCAAACACTGTAAAATAAGCAAAATGAGAAGACAGAAAAACACACAGCAGATGAAGGAGCAAGATAAAAACCCACCAGACTTAACAAATGAAGAGGAAACAGGCAGTCTACCTGAAAAAGAATTCAGAATAATGAGAGTACATATGATCCAAAATCTTGGAAACAGAATAGAGAAAATGCAAGAAACATTTAACAAGGACCTAGAAGAACTAAAGATGAAACAAGCAATGATGAGCAACACAATAAATGAAATTAAAAATACTCTAGATGGGATCAATAGCAGAATAACTGAGGGAGAATAGATAAGTGACCTGGAAGATAAAATAGTGCAAATAACTGCTGTAGAGCGGAATAAAGAATAAAGAATGAAAAGAACTGAGGACAGTCTCAGAGACCTCTGGGACAACATTAAACGCACCAACATTAGAATTATAGGGGTTCCAGAAGAAGAAGAGAAAAAGAAAGGGACTGAGAAAATATTTGAAAAGATTATAGTTGAAAACTTCCCTAACATGGGAAAGGAAATAGTTAATCAAGTCCAGGAAGCACAGAGAGTCCCATACAGGATAAATCCAAGGAGAAACACGCCAAGACACATATTAATCAAACTGTCAAAAATCAAATACATAGCAAACATATTAAAAGCAGCAAGAGAAAAACAACAAATAACGCACAAGGGAATCCCCATAAGGTTAACAGCTCATCTTTCAGCAGAAACTCTGCAAGGCAGAAGGGACTGGCAGGACATATTTAAAGTGATGAAGGAGAAAAACCTACAACCAAGATTACTCTACCCAGCAAGGATCTCATTCAGATTTGATGGAGAAATTAAAACCTTTACAGACAAGCAAAAGCTGAGAGAGTTCAGCACCACCAAACCAGCTTTACAACAAATGCTAAAGGACCTTCTCTAGGCAAGAAACACAAGAGAAGGAAAAGAGCTACGATAACTAACCCAAAACAATTAAAAAAATGGGAATAGGAACATACATATCGATAATTACCTTAAATGTAAATGGATTAAATGTTCCCACCAAAAGACACAGACTGGCTGAATGGATACAAAAACAAGACCCATATATATGCTGTCTACAAGAGACCCACTTCAGACCTAGAGACACATACAGACTGAAAGTGAGGGGATGGAAAAAGATATTCCATGCAAAAGGAAACCAACAGATAGCTGGAGTAGCAATTCTCATATCAGACAAAATAGACTTTAAAATAAAGACTATTACAAGAGAAAAGGAAGGACACTAGATAATGATCAAGGATCGATCCAAGAAGAAGATATAACAATTGTAAATATTTATGCACCCAACATAGGAGCACCTCAATACATAAGGCAAATACTAACAGCCAAAAAAGGGGAAATCGACAGTAACACATTCATAGTAGGGGAATTTAACACCCCAGTTTCACCAATGGACAGATCATCCAAAATGAAAATCAATAAGGAAACACAAGCTTTAAATTATACATTACACAAGATGGACTTAACTGATATTTATAGGACATTCCATCCAAAAACAGAATACACATTTTTCTCAAGTGCTCATGGAACATTCTCCAGGATAGATCATATCTTGGGTCACAAATCAAGCCTTGGTAAATTTAAGAAAATTGAAATTGTATCAAGTATCTTTTCCGACCACAATGCTATGAGACTAGATATCAATTACAGGAAAAGATCTGTAAAAAATACACACGTGGAGGCTAAACAATACACTACTTAATAACGAAGTGATCACTGAAGAAATCAAAGAGAAAATTAAAAAATACCTAGAAACAAATGACATTGGAGACACGACGACCCAAAACCTATGGGATGCAGCAAAAGCAGTTCTAAGAGGGAAGTTTATAGCAATATAATCCTGCCTTAAGAAACAGGAAACATCTCGAATAAACAACCTAACCTTGCACCTAAAGCAATTAAAGAAAGAAGAACAAAAGAACCCCAAAGTTAGCAGAAGGAAAGAAATCATAAAGATCAGATCAGAAATAAATGAAAAAGAAATGAAGGAAACAATAGCAAAGATAAATAAAACTAAAAGCTGCTTCTTTGAGAAGATAAACAAAATAGATATACCATTAGCCAGACTCATCAAGAAAAAAAGGGAGAAGACTCAACTCAATAGAATTAGAAATGAAAAAGGAGAAGTAACAACTGACACTGCAGAAATACAAAAGATCATGAGAGATTGCTACAAGCAACTCTATGCCAATAAAATGGACAACCTGGAAGAAATGGACAAATTCTTAGAAAAGCACAACCTGCCAAGACTGAATCAGGAAGAAATAGAAAATATGAACAGACCAATCACAAGCACTGAAATTGAAACTGATTAAAAATCTTCCAACAAAAAAAAGCCCAGGACCAGATGGCTTCACAGGAGAGAATTCTATCAAACATTTAGAGAAGAGCTAACACCTATCCTTCTCAAACTCTTCCAAAATATAGCAGAGGGAGGAACACTCCCAAACTCATTCTATGAGGTCACCATCACCCTGATACCAAAACCAAACAAGGATGTCACAAAGAAAGAAAACTACAGGCCAATATCACTGATGAACATAGATGCAGAAATCCTCAACAAAATACTAGCAAAGAGAATCCAACAGCACATTAAAAAGGATCATACACCATGATCAAGTGGGGTTTATTCCAGGAACACAAGGATTCTTCAATATACTCAAATCAATCAATGTGATACACAATATTAACAAATTGAAGGAGAAAAACCATATGATCATCTCAATGGATGCAGAGAAAGCTTTTGACAAAATTCAACACCAATTTATGATAAAAACCCTGCAGAAAGCAGGCATAGAGGGAACTTCCCTCAACATAATAAAGGCCATATATGACAAACCCACAGCCAACATCATCCTCAATGGTGAAAAACTGAAAGCATTTCCTCTAAGATCAGGAACAAGACAAGGTTGCCCACTCTCACGACTCTTATTCAACACAGTTTGGAAGTTTTAGCCACAGCAATCAGAGAAGAAAAGGAAATAAAAGGAATCCAAATCGGAAAAGAAGAAGTAAAGCTGTCACTGTTTGCAGATGACATGATACTATACATAGAGAATCCTAAAGATGCTACCTGAAAACTACTAGAGCTAATCAATGAATTTGGTAAAGTAGCAGGATACAAAATTAATGCACAGAAATCTCTGGCATTCCTATACACTAATGATGAAAAATCTGAAAGTGAAATTAAGAAAACACTCCCATTTACCATTGCAACAAAAAGAATAAAATATCTAGGAATAAACCTACCTAAGGAGACAAAAGACCTGTATGCAAAAAATCATAAGACACTGATGAAAGAAATTAAAGATGATACAAATAGATGGAGAGATATACCATGTTCTTGTATTGGAAGAATCAACACTGTGAAAATGACTCTACTACCCAAAGCAATCTACAGATTCAATGCAATCCCTGTCAAACTACCACTGGCATTTTTCACAGAACTAGAACAAAAAACTTCACAGTTTGTATGGAAACACAAAAGACCCCGAATAGCCAAAGCAATCTTGAGAAAGAAAAACGGAGCTGGAGGAATCAGGCTCCCTGACTTCAGACTATACTACAAAGCTACAGTAATCAAGACAGCATGGTACTGGCACAAAAACAGATAGATCAATGGAACAGGATAGAAAGCCCAGAGATAAACCCACGCACATATGGTCACCTTATCTTTGATAAAGGAGGCAGGAATGTACAGTGGAGAAAGGACAGTCTCTTCAATAAGTGGTGCTGGGAAAACTGGACAGGTACATGTAAAAGTATGAGATTAGATCACTCCCTAACACCATACACAAAAATAAGCTCAAAATGGATTAAACAGCTAAATGTAAGGCCAGAAACTATCAAACTCTTAGAGGAAAATATAGGCAGAACACTCCATGACATAAATCACAGCAAGATCCTTTTTGACCCATCTCCCAGAGAAATGGAAATAAAAACAAAAATAAACAAATGGGACCTAATGAAACTTCAAAGCTTTTGCACAGCAAAGGAAACCATAAACAAGACCAAAAGACAACCCTCAGAATGGGAGAAAATATTTGCAAATGAAGCAACTGACAAAGGATTAATCTCCAAAATTTACAAGCTGCTCATGCAGCTCAATAACAAAAAAACAAGCCACCCAATCCAAAACTGGGCAAAAGACCTAAATAGACATTTCTCCAAAGAAGATATACAGATTGCCAACAAACACATGAAAGAATGCTCAACATCATTAATCATTAGAGAAATGCAAATCAAAACTACAGTGAGGTATCATCTCACACCAGTCAGAATGGCCATCATCAAAAAATCTAGAAACAATAAATGCTGGAGAGGGTGTAGAGAAAAGGGAACACTCTTGCACTGCTGGTGGGAATATGAATTGGTACAGCCACTATGGAGAACAGTATGGAGGTTCCTTAGAAATCTACAAATACAACTACCATATGACCCAGCAATCCCACTACTGGGCATATACCCTGAGAAAACCAAAATTCAAAAAGAGTCATGTACCGAAATGTTCATTGCAGCTCTATTTACAATAGCCCGGAGATGGAAACAACCTAAGTGCCCATCATCGGATGAATGGATAAAGAAGATGTGGCACATATATACAATGGAATATTACTCAGCCTTAAAAAGAAATGAAATTGAGCTATTTGTAATGAGATGGATAGACCTAGAGTCTGCCATACAGAGTGAAGTCAGTCAGAAAGAAAAGGACAAATACTGTATGCTAACACATATATATGGAATTTAAGGGAAAAAAATGTCATGAAGAACCTAAGGGTAAGACAGGAATAAAGACGCAGACCTACTGGAGAACGGACTTGAGGATATGGGGAGGGGGAAGGGTGAACTTTGACAGTGCGAGAGAGAGTCATGGACATATACACACTAACAAATGTAGTAAGGTAGATAGCTAGGGGGAAGCAGCCGCAAGGCACAGGGATATCGACTTGGTGCTTTGTGATCGCCTGGAGGGGTGGGATAGGGAGGGTGGGAGGGAGGGAGACGCAAGAGGGAAGACATATGGGAACATATGTATATGTATAACTGATTCACTTTGTTATAAAGCAGAAACTAACACACCATTGTAAAGCAATTATACTCCAATAAAGATGTTAAAAAAAAAAAAATTAAGCAGCACATCCACTACCGTTTTTGAGCAGGATTATCAGCAAAACTGACTTTGCCAAGACTGAGTTGGGAGGTTATGGGGGAGAAGTGGAGAAGGTGGACTGGGAGAGGCAGAATTCCAACGGAAAAAGGCGATTTCAACAATCCAGGTAAGACATGAGGGCTTCCACCAAAGAAGGGGTGATGGGAAATGAGTCGTTTAATGAGTGTGTGTTAAAAGAAGGTATGACTAGATTCTGTGACTTTACGAAATCTCTCTCACACTCTCTCTCTCTCCCACACACACACACATACACACACACACACACACACACACCCCTTCCTTTATGGTAAGCTAGCATTTTCACCTAGGACTCCAACATAATGCAAAGGAGAGGAAGTTTCCCATGTAGCAGAAAGGGACAGAAGTGACGGAGCAGAGAGGTACGGGGTTTGCAGCAGTTCCCTCGGAGGAGGAGTCCTATGCCTGCTCTATGGGTCACATATGCCCACCTCTAAGTCTTTCCAACCAAGAGCCTCCCTAGAAGATGAATAAACCACAGCAAAGACACGGCAGAGGTAGTTAGCTGCCTCTCAGTATCCGTGCTTCTCTTCATCCTTAGAAACAACCCTGCTAGCTAAAACGCTCCAAGCCAAGCCTTTCTTGCTACCCATGACTATGCCCGGGGTCAGTGTGAAAACACCTCCCCAGTTTTCTCTGTACAAAGAGAAACTTTGTTCAGCTGTAAGCCTGAGATCAAGAGACTTAAATTCAAAGAATGAGAGAACCAGCAATGAAAGAGAAGCAGCGTGTTGCCTGGGACTTCTGGGTAGACTCTTTCAAATACAAGGGGCATACGTCCTTTCCCCTTCCTCTTTTCCTGAAACACAGATGAGATGGCTTGAGCGTCTGGAGCTATCCTGGACAATGAGGTGACTCCGAGGATGGGACTCACACACTAGGATTGAGCAATAAATACGACACTGGATCTCAGATGACCCTGGACTCAGGGCATCAACCTAGACTGCCTAATTCAGGTCTTCTTTCAGGTGAGAGAAAGTATTCTTGTGTGTTTCGGCCACTGTTTTTAAGCCCTGTGTTACTTGCAGCAAAAGGAAATTCCTGGCTGATACAGGATGAGGCCATTATTTTGTGTACAAGGCAATATAAATTTCAGAATTTTAGGTTGTAGAAGTTCATTGGTATATTTTTTTATGGGCTTGGGGTGGAGCCAGATTGAAGAGGAACCTACCTAAACTAATACATTGCCTCGCATGTCAATTTCTTTCCAACAACTGCTCTCAGGAGAGCCCGCTACAGGTGCCTGCAGCCACCCTGGTTGAGTGCCCAGGGTCAGTGTGAAAACACCTCCCAGTCGTCTCTGTATGAAGAGAATCTTCGCTCAGTTGGCTTGAGCCTGAGATCAAGAGACTTAAATTCAAAGCATGAGAGAACTTAGAAGACACACCATGATTTTCAGAAACAGAAAAGGCCCATCACCTTCTCTGCAGTACAGTGCTTTGCCAAAAGGCTGTGGAAGGCACTTGAGGCCAGTAACAAATCGATGAACACATGGTATTTTGTTTATTTTACTTCCATTTAAACCACTTCTTCAAAGTGAGGCTTCCTAAAGCCCGCTGATCACTGCCTTAATTGAAGCAAAGAGGCACCCTTTCCTCTAGTGCCTAAAGAAGTTCTAAATGGAAACATGAATAAACAAGCAAATGAATAAATGATCAAACTAATTAAGGCACTCGAGGATGGGGAAGGAGAGAGAGCTGGAGGGAGGCTTACGCCCGGCAGCGCAGGGAGGACAGCTGGGGAGCTCACCTTCTGGAAGGTCCTTCAGAGGAGACCCAGTGCTGCGGCCTCCCATGAGGCCCTTCGGAATGCAGCGATCAAGCTAGGGAGGGCCAGGGAGGGACAGAAAAAAATGTCAGCCTCAGGCACCTCTCTTAGGAACCTCATTTCCTCCTAGAAGCACCAAGCTGAGTGCATTTTAGTCATTTGGAATCCTAGCACAAGTGCCTGTCCTGTACCTGCCAGGTGGCAAGGTGGGGACCACAACTCTCCACGGCTCAGCGCTGTAACTTCAGGAGCCCCGAGAAGGGGCGGCCGACTCTGAAACTACTTTCTCCGCCTGGCTGATGACTCAGACCACAGCTTCCCTCCTCAGCAGGACTGCCAGATTTAGCAAATAAAAATACAGGACTCCCAGGCCCATTTGAATTTCAGATAAACAAATAATCTGTTTCAGTGAAGTGTGTCCCAAGGTTTACATGGGACAGAGTGATGCTTTAAAAAACGATCTGAAATTCAACTTGAACTGAGTGTCCTGTATTCTGTCTGCCGACCCTACCGTTAGGGCTTCAACTCCACAAGGATCTTTCACCAGGCAGAAATGAAAACTCGTCTATGGCCTGGACTCCTCAGCACCTCCCTCTTGGTGTGATGGGCATGGTTCCCTTACACACATTTCAAGAAGCTCCCCCTGTGTGATGAGCCCCAATCAGAAAAACCCAAGCTATGGGAGTTTTTCTAAGCAGAACTACTTGAACATCCAAAGACCATAAATCTCGAAGCCTATCAGTCATCCACTTCTCAGCGTGAATAAGTCCATCAGATTCTCAGGGGGAAGTTTTCCTAGAAGGGAAGGGGGGACAGGAAGTCACACTGGGAAGGGGGAGAGAAAAGGAGGAAAGTAGGGTGGGCAGGGGGTGTCCCCAGGCGAGGAAAGCTAAGTCAAAACGTTCAAGAGAAACATCACCGCTGGCTGGGGACCAAACCCTGTTGCCTGGCAACATAAGAGGCCTACCCGTGTTGACAAAACTGGTAGCAAAAATACATCCCATACTCTGATTTTCTTCAACTGAGAAATCAGTCACCCTGCTGCTCCCTCTAGGGAATGCCAGTGGTTTACAGGAGGGGGAGGGAAGGGCGATCCATGTGGAAGCAGCAATTTCATTGATTTTATTGATAATAGACGGAAGCGGGGATGGAGGCGGGGGAGGGAAGAAAGAAAAGAAAAAGAGAAACATCCAAGGAGCCTCATGGTTTCAGATTCGGGACAGAACTCCACATCCTGCTTTCCCTCCAACCACTGTCCTGCGGTGACAAACCACATCTGTCAGCTTCAAGCAGCACTTATGGGAATCAGCCAGGCCTCAGCAAAAGGCCACTGAAAGGAAAAGGGGACTGTCCCTGAGAAGCCCCCAACAGACTAGGCATCGGCGGGGGGCACGGGGGCAGCACCCCCAGCGTCATACTGCCCCGCTGAGACCCTGCTGGCCACCAGGCAGGAAGGGGTCAAATGCAAGTGGTCCTCGCACCACAGAAGAGAAAACCTCAGATCTGCCACACTCCCTCTCCAGTCATGGGAGAGTGGAGGATGCTGGAAGCACGGCCAGCCCAGCAGGAGGGGCAACGGCTCCAAAAGGGGGTGGGTCCTTCTGGAAGCCTCGAGACCTGCTCTATGTCAGGAGCCTTCACCCTGGGTCAGAGGCTACCCCTCGTCTCCCCACTGACCCCATCTTGACACAAGATTCTAGGCCTCCCAGTGTGGCTGCTTCTTCCCTGGAATCTCCAGCCAAGACTGCAAGGCAGGGCGGCCCTGCGGGCCAAGGAGGGTTAATAGCACATCCCCCTCCTGCCGTAAATCACCAGAAACTCTGCTTCGGGACAGGTGCCCCCATCACCCAGCGGCCTGCCCTCAGCCCGGGCGCATGGGTGATGCAGTTCCCAGGAACTGGCCCGTGGCCGCCCAGTGGGAATGTGACCAGGATCACAGGGACGGACGTCACTGACCCGGCCCTCCTCACGCAGACAGCTGCCACCCAGGCAGGCACAGGCTCAGCAGAAACAAAAGTGACCAGGAAAGAGGGAGGCAGGACGGAAGTGCACTCAGGTCCCAGGAGGGGAAGAAGTTTCAAGGGGCCACCAATGACTCGGCAAGAGCCTCCCAGGTGCCCCAGGGCAGCAGAGGCAGGGAAATAACTGCAGAGGAGCCCAGCATCTCCCCTTAGCCCTACGAGTTGAGTATCTCTCTTACCTGTTCCCATAAGACGTGTCAAGACGTGGTCAGGTTTTCAACAGTCCCTAAATACTGTCAGGGTGCCAGCACCAGGCTGCAGGCAACAGCCAGAAGCAGGGAAATGGGGGTTCAAATCTTCGCTCCTCTCCACGGGGTCTGTGGTCTGGGCACGTTCCCTTACCTCCCAAAGCCTTAGTTACCGTCCCCTCCGTGTGATGACAGTAATGATACCATCGTCTGGCCACCTTCCGTCAGGCCCCAGGGGGTTCATGTCTATAAGGGACCCACCCCTGCAGGCCCAGGCACCCCACAGATCCGAATAAATGAGGGCCATGGGAGCCCCTTGAATAACCTTTCTCTAAGCCTCAGTTTCCTCCTCTGTAGAAGGTTTTTTTAAAGTACTGCCCTTCTTCCCTGGTGGCGCAGTGGTTGAGAGTCTGCCTGCCGATGCAGGGGACACGGGTTCGTGCCCCGGTCCGGGAGGATCCCACATGCCGCGGAGCGACTGGGCCCGTGAGCCATGGCCGCTGAGCCTGTGCATCCGGAGCCTGTGTTCTGCAACGGGAGAGGCCACAGCAGTGAGAGGCCCGCGTACCGCGTAAAAAAAAAAAGTATTGCCCTGGTGCTTGGGAAAGTGCCTGGTGTACAAAGAGCGTTACAACAACCCTCCTTCCCCTCCATCCTTGACCTCTGATGGCTCTGTCCACATCCTGTCTTCCCCGAAACAGTCACCTCTGTGCTGTCCACGCCCAGAGCCCCCCTGCAGCGTGCCTGCATCACTGTGGGGCTCCCACTCGGGCACCAGGTGCTGCTAGAACCTTCAGGGGAGGAGAAGCTCACCACCTTCTCCCAAGGCTACACCTGACTGCGCTTCAACTGCCTGCTGCCTCTTCGGGTCACAGCCTTGGAGTTCTCATGACTCACTCTTGGCAGCTGGTTAACCACTGAATCCGATCCAGCCCCCTCCACGTCCTCCCAGATCAGATCACAGCACGGGAAAGGCACATGTGAAGGCCCGAGTGATGGTCTCTGGGCTGCGAGGCTTGTTTTCTCATCTGTATTATGGGGACACGTGGTGCCTGAGACACCGCTGGACCTCCATGCGGAGCTGCCACCAGTACGAACCCAACATGTGGCATCAGTGCCCCATCAGTCTCTCCAACACAACCTGAGCCCACACACAAGGGCCACCGCGGCTACTCTACCCAGGCAGGAGGCTAGGCTGAGGCTGCACCCTCCCTCATCAGGCCATGCGGTTCCCTCCCTGCCTGGTCCTTCAGCTGCCCGAGGCCCCACCACACAGCCCCGGAGCTGACAGACTCAGGCCAGGTCCCGTCCATGCCGGCTCCACCCTCAGATTGCGGCTCCTCTGTCCTTTACCCAGACTGTCTCATACTCAGGGGCCCAGGTGTGTTTCCAAAGCTTTACACACATGCGCACACACCCCGTGACCTCACTCCACCGGCCTCCTCCACACAGTCTACACCTGTGCCATCTATACCTGTTCTCTAACAGATGTTCCTCCCCACTGGGCTCTCCACTTGTTGAGTACGTTGATCCTCATTATTCAATGGATTCCATATTTGTGAATTTGCCTACCCGCTATGATTTATTTGTAACCCCAAAATCAGCATTTACTGCACTTTTGGAGTCATCCACGGACCAGCCCAGAGAAGCAAAAAAAATGTGAGTCTTGATGTGCACGATGCCAGCTGAGGCCAAGCAGAGAGGACCCCCTGCCTTCTGTTCCGGCTGTCAGGTTGCAAACACCCATCCTTCTCACGGTCTACTGAGTGCCATGTTTTTCACGTTTTTGTGCTTTTCATTGGTGGTTCCTCTCTAAGGTGGCCCCCAAGCCTAGTGCTGAGTGCCATCTGGGGTCTTCCCTAAGCACAGGACAGCTGTGACGTGCCTTACAGAGAAAATACGTGTTTTAGATGAGCCACTTCCAGGCGTGAGTCATTATGCCGTTGGCCATGCGTTCACTGTTAATGAATCAACAATACAGTACATTCAGAAAAAGGAAGAGGAAATGTGCAGATCCGTACAAGACGCTGCTCCAGTAAGCGCTAACGTCAAGTCTGTAGTGCAAGATGAAGCCATGGAAACGCGGCTAAATGTGTGGCAACAATGCCTGAGAGGTCACGACAGAAGCACAATACGGTGTGGGGCTGAAAGCCAGAGAAATTTTTGGTTCCCTCACCCAGGGGCAGGGAAATATTCATCCCTTCTGGGCTAGTGTTTCATTGTAAAGAAACATTGTATAGAATTAATAAGACATACAGATTAAAGAAGGTGCCTTTAAAGAGAAACATACATAAAACAAAATTGTGTTTGATGAAATTGTGACCAGAGGCTCCCAGGAACAATCCTGTTTCCCTGGGAGCAATGCTTCACTCCATTTCTCAAATGAAGGGGGAAAAACCACACACACACACACACACACACACACGAATCCAGATCAGTAACAAAGATTCTACTTTTGCCCAAAACATTCCATCCCACACAACTTTTATAAGACTGCTAAGAGGGGACTGTCAGCTCTACGGGACACAGTCTTTCTTCTGTTCTTGACAAGTGGCTAAAATAGTGCATGACACTTAGTAGGAACACTGTAAATATCTGTCGAATGAAAGAAAATAATGAATTAGAAGAAAAAAAATTCATGGACAAGTAGAGTATAAGCTGTATTCACATACACTTGCATTTTCGTCCCATCTCTGCAAAGTCCCAGGCTTCCTGTTCTCCACTTAGGGAAGGTCTTCTGTAAACAAAATCAACATCCAGATTTCCCAACAACAGAAGACTATGATAGTGATTAACATAAGAATTCAGGGGATTATCTGACATATTTGACTTACTCCTTTCATTGGAAACATGACTTCCCTTCCATTCAAGGTCCCCGCCATTCATCCGTTTGGGCTTGGAAGGCTTTCCATCAGTCGCAAGGTAAGTCAGCTATCCCCTCATCGTCATTTTCGATCCTCTGCCACGTTTTATCTTCACAAGCAACTTGGTAGGTACCCACCCTGCCTGGGGTCACCCTTCTGTCTCTACATCTTCCATATCCCCTCTCCCAGCCAGCAGAGGACTGTTTCTTCTTCCACCCACAGGGTATCTTTTTGCGGTGGTGTATTTGTTTTGTTTTTTAACATAGCAGATCCACCTTGGAGATATAATATTTGATAGAAAAATACATCTAGAATAATAACTTAACATTCATTTTCTTTCATCCAAATGCTTTACAGGAACTAACTTAATCACTGTGGTAAACTGCAAAAATGGCAGTAATACTTTGCAGGTATTTTTGCAGGTGGAGTTTATTTTTTCCCTACCTCTTTCTTTTGGACGAGCCATGTGACTTACTCAGACCAGCAGAACATTAACAAATGTGATACAAGCAGAGGCTTGGAAAGGGCTTGCCGTTTCTGTTCCTAGAATCCCAGCACCATGTGAAGAAGCCCACACTAGCCTGTTGGATGCGATGCACGTGGTCCAGCCACCCGACACCTCAGTTGACAAACGCTTGACAGATAAAGCCATCCCAGGTCAGCCAACGCCCCAGCCAACCCACCACCTGACTGCACATTCATGAGATCAGCCAAAACCTAAGTTCAGAAAACTTGCCCAGCAAAATCATGAGCTAAATAAATGTATTAAGCCACTGAGTTTGGTTTGTTTCATAGCAACAACTAACTGATACACAATTCCATTTTAGAGATGAAGAAATTAAAGCACAAACATTAAGTAACCTGCAGAGGTCCCATAGCTATTAAATGGTAAAATGGGATTAAAAGCCAGGCAGTCTGGCTCAGAGGCCAAGCTTTGCCAGTGGTCCTACAGTTAAGTCAGCTAAGTTTCAAACATTTCCCCAACCACTTACTTCCCCCAGGAGGTTAAAGCACGTGGACTTACCTGGTCCCATAAACACAAAACGGGCAACCGTCAGCACTGAATAACCCTCACTATTTTGCATTTATGCTGCCCTTCAGGGTTCCAAAGTCTCCTGACACATTCCAATCATTTCAAAATCCAAAGGTCCAGGCTTCCCTGGTGGCGCAGTGGTTGAGAGTCCGCCTGCCGATGCAGGGGACACGGGTTCGTGTCCCGGTCTGGGAAGATCCCACATGCCGCGGAGCGGCTGGGCCCGTGAGCCATGGCCGCTGGGCCTGCGCGACCGGAGCCTGTGCTCCGCAACGGGAGAGGGCACAACAGTGAGAGGCCCGC
This sequence comes from Phocoena sinus, assembly GCF_008692025.1. Taxonomy (NCBI): domain Eukaryota; kingdom Metazoa; phylum Chordata; class Mammalia; order Artiodactyla; family Phocoenidae; genus Phocoena; species Phocoena sinus. The sequence continues at coordinate 10,895,003 of NC_045766.1, read as the reverse complement.
GTACCACAAAAAAATCCAAAGGTCCACCGATGGATGAGTGAATAACAAAATGTGGTCTACACATACAGTGGAACATTATTCAGCCTTAAAAAGGCATGAAATTCCAACACAGGCTACAGCATGGATGAACCTTGAAGACATTATGCTAAGTGACAAAAGCCAGTCACAAAAGGACAAACTGCACAACTCCACTTACATGGGGTACTTAGAGGAGTCAAATTCAGAGACAGAAAGTAGGACGGTGGTTGCCAAAGGCTGGGGGAAGGGAGGAGTGGGGAGTAATTATTTAAGTACAGGGTTGCAGTTGGGAAAATGATAAAGTTCTGAAGGCGGATGGTGGTGAGGGTTACACAGCAATGTGAATGTACTTAATGCTACTGAATCGTGTACTTAAAAACAGTTAAAACGGTAAATCCTATGCTAAATACAGTTTACCCCCATTTTTTAAAAAGGAAAAAAAATCACAAGGGTTGGAACAGGCAGTGATAAAATGACAGGCCCAGTGATAAAATGACAGGCCCGGGGCCACTGTTGGACTAGTTAGAACACAGGGAGCAGAGAAAGCAAGAAACTGTCTTCCATTCAAGTTTGCTGAGTCACACGGGCTCCACGCCCACCCACCCCCCTTCAGAATGTCCCCCGCCACACACTGAAGGCCAGATGGGCTGGCAGATATGTCAAAGCCACCTTAAAAACAAGCTCTGGCTCACGGACAAAACCCTCAAATAAATCAAAGCCAGTTTCCTGCCCCCACCTGGCCCAGGAAAAAAAACAAGTGCTCTGCCCACTCTTGGCGGAATGTGGATTGGGTTTTCAAGATCACAGAACTGGATCCGACTCCTGGCAGGAAAGTGAGTTGACATCAGGAGTAAAGTCAGCGCAAATTTCTCATGATCAGACACAATTCCTACTGGCCCAACAATCACAAGTCTTTGTAAACGCTTTATGGAAAACCAAGCTGTAGAACTCTTTTCCTTTGAAGTCTCCGCTGTTCGCTGAGACTCTGGACGGATGGACAGGAGCTTTTCAGACATTATAAAACCATCACTACAGCATTACCTCTTCTTTTTTTTTTTTTTTTTTTAAAGGAGGTATACATCAAATATTAACAGAAGGTATGGGGACTTATTTTCTTCTTTTTGTCTATTTTCTGAATTTTCTACAATCTTTTTTTTAGTGAAACCAAAATCTAAGATCATACAGGAATTCCATCATCAAACATTAGCTCATTTAAGTCCTAAGGACACCTCAGGACTCTCACGGTCCGTGACCATCACTGTTTCACTGTTTTCAGATCACTGTTTCCACAGAGACGAGGATGCTGAGGCTCTGAGAACGCAGTGCCTCACGAGACACACGTGGAGGAGACGCTTTGACGGCATCTCTCAGAGACCATCCCTGCTACACACAGTCAGAGGAGTTTGTATATATAGAAAGGAAGGGGTGGGGGTAAAACCAGAGGAAGAAAACAGGAAGCCCCACTTGGCAGCCCCCTTTACCACCAGGAAGGTCAGAGACAGACTCAGCCTCCTGGCCAAGCCCAGACGGCCCACCGTCCGCAGAGATAAAAAGTGACATCCTCACCCAGCCTCAGCCTTTGAGCGCCCTTCCAGTTCCTCGGCCAGAGACCAACAAGGTCCCTTGGGGCTAAGGGGTAGGCGTCACGCAGAGCCTTTTCTACCCTTCTTCCTGCCCACCTGCGAGAAGGCAGGAGTTCGGCCGGGGGTGGGGGGGGGGTGGCGGGGGCGGGTTTGCAGGCATAATGCCAGGCAGGATTCCCTCAACATTCATCCTGGGCTCTGCCAGCTGACAGAGAGTCACTCAGCCCCAGTCTGTATCGCCTGATGAGGCCTGATGACTCAGTGGCTTGACCACGGGACTCAGTAACTGCACGGTAATTGTCCTCACTGGCCAAGAGATGAGAGGAAGGCGCAAAGCCACACTTCACTGCTGCCCAGCAGTGGGACCCTCCCAACGTAGCTCCCTCCTACCTCTTTTTCCATCAAAGAGGATTGGGGTGAGGAACAAAAAGGGAGTGGTGTGAAATCTATTCCAGGTGTGTCACAGCCAACTGGGGACCCACCCACCAAATGAGATTTGAACGAACCCAACCCAGATGAAGCTGGATTTGCCAGTCATGCTCCTATCCCTCTGCAGGGAAGAAGTTGTGAGTAAAGCGGCCATGGAGAGGGAAAGCCCAGGATGCCAACGGAAGGCCGGGAGGAACACCTGGTCAACCTCATCATTCACTCATTGGTTCATTTGTTTGTTTCCTCAAGACATGAACACCTTCTGTATGCTGGCAGTGACCCAAACAGACCAAATTCCCTGTCTGGGAATTTGTGGAGTTTCACTACTATAAACAAGTAAACAATAACAGGTCGGGGATGAGAACTGCTATGAAGAAAAAGCCAATCAAGGAATGAGGGCTGGGGCGGCAGAGACGGTGGGCTGGCAGTTGTCATTTAAATGTTAGCCCAGGAAGGCCTTGTTGATAAAGTGACATCTGAGCAGAAAGCTGAAGGAGATGGAGTGGACCGTGCAAACCCTATGGTTAAGACAACAAGAAACAGGGGGAGCAGCAGGTTCAAAGACTCTGAGGTAGGAGCATATATGACATCCGTTCAGCCAAAGGAGGGGCAGGCCCATCAGCTGGGGCTGGTGGCTCAACGGCCAACCTCCAGAGGCCCCTGAACACAAAGGTCCCTTCCCCAGCTCTGCTGCAAAATCTAAGCTCAGGGGACCCCGTGGGGAAACTCCCGTGGGGAAGCCACTGCCGAGGCTCCAAGGGGATGCTTTCACAGACCACTATGAAATCACCCCACGGCATGGGGACGTGGATGTTTTTATATAGATATTTGTGTCCTCAAAGGGACCATAAATTCAAGTGTTGAAGACTTCCAGAAGAGGAGGTTTCATGACCTCCTCAGCACTGACCCAATGTTTACATTAAATTATCAGAAATTTCTCCTCAAACCTAACCAGAACCCTTCTCACTGCAAGGTCAAGACCACTACCACCCTGGGCTATGGTGGGTGAGACACATCGCCAACGTGGGGCACTTTGGAGGGAGGATGCCTTAGGGTTGGGGAGCTTCTGGGGACTGGTGAGCACCTTCTGGAGAAGGGCTCCTTCTCTCTAGAAAGCTGCAGCCTGGGTGGGGCCCCAGAGGGAGGCGGAGAGAAGGACGGCTGCTCAGGCTTGTGGCAGGCCAACAAGTCACGGGCACTTGGATGTTGTACAGTCCAGGGCAGCAGGACAGGGAAGGAAGGGTTTCGGGCAGCTGGTCTGTCTAGGAACAAAGGCCACATTATCTGGAAGGTTCCAACCAGAAAGCTCAGTTCAGCATTCAGAGTGCAAAACCCAAATACGTAGCTAGAATCTCAGCAGAACCACCAAAGCGTCAAGGGGATGAGAAATCTGAGGGGTGCACGGAGCGGGGCAAGGAAGAGGAATGCCCGAGTCCTGGCCCCTTATCCTCGATGGCTCCCATCTTAACACATTCCTGGGGCTTCGCTTCCCAAGGGCTCGCTTTCCCATCGCCTCCCCCCAACCGCCCCAGCCCAACAGCACACTGCACACACACAGTGGGGGCCTGCCGTGGTACCTGCACTCGCTGAGTATCTGCTTACAGGAAGAGACCCTGGGAGGCGACAGCATCTTCTGTCACATCACACACAGCAGGGACAGGAACTCAACCGGGACCAGCTCCTCAAGAGTCACCTGAGCAGGAAGCCCCAGTGTGGTCCAAGGGGTGTGAGAGCCCCCAGCCCAGGGCCTGGCACACAGCAGGTACCACCATGTGTTGGGAGCTCTTTTCCTTCCCATTCACGGGGCCTGCATCTCAGGCTGGGAAGTCCTCGCATCGGTGACGATCCAAGGAAGACACTCTGAAACCAGCAGCCCCGGCGGTTGCCTGACCGCAGCCCCTCTGCCGCCCCTTTTCTGGTCTTGGTTCCTCTGTTGCCTATTTGGGCTCTCAGGACAAAGAACCAATGTTCCAAGAGAAGCAGATGGCTAATTTCTCCCAAACCAGGGAGGAGAATACGAGGGAGGGAGTGTTCCTCCTGCTGTCCGACAGGCAGTCATCAGGGAGGCAGAGGACAAGCCCAACGTTCTAAGCACTGCCTCTGGTCCGGCCACCTGGGAGGTGGACCTGGGTACCAGTTCCAGCAGTAAGGCAGCGCCCACTGGTAGGGGCATCCAAATGCCAGCACGCTCACCCTACTAATAGTACCAAGAGCGGGAGTGAAAGCAACCTGTGGGGGGGAGGTAAACAAGGGGCTGACTCCAAACGCACCTGTGGACAAAGCCACGGCTGTCCCGTGCCCCTGAGCTTCAGCAGGAGGCCCACGAGTCAGAGGTGCGCCCATGGTGTGGGGTGGGGTGATGGGCAGAGCAGGAGAGCTTACCTGCCTCGCCACCCTCCGTGCCTCCCAGTAGGGCTTCGAGTCTTCCACAGCTTTGCCAATTTTCTTCACCAGCTCATCCAGTTTCACCGTTGCCTCAACAAGAACAGAGCGGAACTTCTGACGAATGTCCTGCAGACAGGAAATTGAGGACACAGTTCAGGCTTAAGAAGGAACGTGCGGAAATCTGCTTTACTTAACCAGAAGCACCCAGAAGGGCCTCCACTCGGCCTACAAGCCCCTGATTTCATGCCTTTACAAGACGGTGTCTAGAGCACTTCCACGATGCTGGAGTGTCCTAGGAGCTGCAATGGTCAGTATGACAGCCACTGACCACACATGGCTACTGAACACTTGACACTGACTAGCAAGACTGACGAACTGAGTCTTTAACTTTCATTTTAAGTAACTATATTTAAATGTAAACAATGTGGCCAGTGACTACCTCATTGGACAATGCAGGTTAGACTGAAAGGCTCCATCCAGGGGAAGATGCCCAGTCCGGCCACACCTGGCAGCTTCACTCCCTAATGACGGCACCATTTGCTACACTCCCATGATGTCCCCATCCGTGTAACGTGGTCAACATTAAACAGCGGGTACAGATTTCCCACATGCCAGACCCTGTGCTAGGCCTTGGGCTTGGTCCCTGCTTTCAGGGCACTTCCTGTCTGGTGGGTGAGGGAGGCATTTACAGCCCAACCCAGCGAGTCTGAGCCAGGATGGGACCAGTACAGGTGCCGTGGAACCCAGGGCAGAGAACCTCACCGGGCCAGGTCAGGCGGGCAGGGGGAGGGGGACGAGGTTAGAGGGAGACTCGCAGGAAACTTCCAGGGGTTACTATCTGCACAGAAGCCTGAATCATGGATGGGCACCTGGGGAGGAGAGAAAATACTGAGTCCAGAGCAGGTGGCAGACCAGTGCCCACCGGGCGGGGGGAGGGAGTAGTGTGGCGTTTTCCAGAGACTGAAGGAAGCTGGACGTCTGGAATGCAGAGAATGGCTAGAGAAAAGGGCGGCCACCCCTCCCAGAGATGCCACGAGCAAGGTGGCCGGCATAAGAGTTTGGGAGAGAAGAACAGGCAGGTGGGCGGTGCCAGGGTTAACCACATTGTGAAAGTCAGGAAACCAGATCCATGGATGCCACAAGGAGGAAAAAAAATTAAAAAGACAACATTTAGTCCCAGGTCTAGGAAGACATGTTGGATGGTCGGTGAGGGCTTCAGAGACCCCACGTCCCTCCCCTCTACTCCTCTGCCCTCGGGCACTGGCCTGTCACAGCCATGCCTCAGGGTGCGTGCGTGCGTTTGAGAGCAGAAGTGGGTGCCCAGGGAAAGAGGAACAACACATGATCACCAGCCATGGGGCGGCCCCAAGAGCAGCCGGCCGCACTGCTGGTAAAACATGTGTGCTCTGCTGGCTACAAAGGGGCTGCGTCACTATCTGAAAACTATTTCTAAACATAAAATTATACGGGCCTCTTGGGCCAACAGGATGGCTCATGGGGGTGAGGAAGGCCCCGATCACTTCTAATTTCCTTTCCCCCATCATCTCATACCGTGGGTTTTCTAGATGGGTTTGAAAGTGCCAGCGCTGCAGCATATGAAGACGTGGCCTTTGTCTTGTATGGGAGCTTCTCAGCTCCTGAGTCCCATCCTACTTCTAACAGAGGCCTTGGTTGCTTCCCCCAGGCCTGTATCCTCCTCATTATCATAATTTTCTCTGCCTTCCCTCCTATCTGGCCAGGCTTGCAGTCACGTGCTACAGCTACAGCTGCCGAAAACAGAACAAGACTAGGCTTGTCCTCCAGAGGACGCGCCACAGATGCATGCAGGCCGCCAGGGACAAGCAAAGCTCCACCGAGCTTCTGTTAGACTTGACTTCCTGTACGTGGGAGGTAACATGTTGTCTAGAGCTCGGGATTTGTATCAGAGAGATGGATCTAATCCTGGTTAAACCTCTTTCTGTGAGGCCCCCGTCAGGTAACTTCCTTATGAATAATTTTTATTACCTATAAAATGGTGACTTTCCATCTCATAGGGAAGGCTGTTGGAAGGAATAAGAGAGAATGCAAACATAAAACACGTACTAGTTCCTGGGCACACGGCAGGTATTCAATAAATGCACACAATTTTTTTCCCCCGGCATAAAAAGAGACCCACGATCCTATTAAACACCACCAAGGGGGTGGCTCTGAGGCAGGGGGAGCTGACGTGAGGGCGGGAATAACCTGCTACCATGTGGGCAGAGGCTTGGCAGATGCACCTACACACATGGCTGAATCCTCCCACTCAGCCCCCTGGTGGGGGAGGGGCCAGCACCACGTCCAGACCACAGGTGGGAACACCAGCGGCCAAATCAGTCAGAGTGTGACCCAGGGCAGGTCATGCCACCACTCTGCACCTCCTCTGGGAAATGAGAACTGTGCCCCAAACCAGTGGCCTATGGGCCCACAGGCTTAGGGCCTTCAGCCGCTACGCTGTGTACTAAATGTCAGGAAAAATCGTGTACTTTTTTAAATGCAGATGCTCACATTTCTCGTAAAAAAAAAAAAAAAAAAAAAAAATTTTAAATCAGATGATCTGGCAAAACTGGGCCCCCATTCCTACTTGGCAACCCCTGGCTAGAAGTAAAGGAGAAGACACCCCTTGGAGACTGTCCTTTCCAGTCCCCATGTCCTGTGCCTGAGCCACACCCAGCCTGCTTCACTCACTGAGCTCCCCTGCCAGGCCCTCAGAGACTTCTGATTTGCCCAGAGCTATTCTGGGCACCAGTGCATATAAGCCACCTGCTTGCATGAGGCGGGTACAGGGAACAGATGGACAGTTTCCCTTGGGGCAGACACTTACAGATGCTTTCATTCCATCAGCATATGCAGTCACTAACAACCTTACCACGTAGGTGCTGTGGTTGTTCCTTTTTTTTCTTAATTGAAGTATAGTTGATTTTCAATGTTGTGTTAGTTTCAGCTGTACAGCTCAGGTGTACAGCACAGTGATTCAGCTATACATGTATATCTATTCTTTTTCAGATTCTTTTCCATCATAGGTTATTACAAAATCTTGAGTATAGTCCCCTGTGGGTGCTATGGTTGTTATCCACATTTTACAAAGAGGGAAACTGAGGCACAGAGCAACTAGGTAGCTTGCCGAAGGTCACAAAGCTGGGAAACAGCACAGCCAAGATTTAAACTCAAGCGGTAAATAAATAAGCACCGTGCAGTGTGATAAGTACTAAGACCTCAGTCTACACGCTGCAGTGAACACACAACCAGGAAGGACACACCCAGAGAAAGCACCATTCCAGCCAGGCCTTGGATGGAGGAGGATTTCACCAGACAGAGAAGGGGGCATCGGAGGACCAGCAAAGCGAAGGGTGGCAGGTGGGAGGGCTGGTGGGACGGAGGAAGGAAAGGCACGTGGGCCACACTGAGGCCTTTGAACTCTATCCCACACGCAATGGGAGACAGGGTGGGTTTCTCGTGTGAGTCTCATGCCTGTCGTCAGCAATGCTTGAAGAATTCTCTACCACAAAAAACAAAAGTTCGCATCGTTCCCTGGACGGCATGTCTGTGAATAGATCTTTCCTAGCTGTAACGGTGTAAACGCCGAACACTGACTACAACGCGGTCCTGCTGGGAGGGACGGGGGTGGAGGAGGACACAGGAGGAAGGAGACTAAAGCCTCATCTTCCATAGGGGGTGTCCGCAGATAAGAACTAAAACTAGGGCTTCCCTGGTGGCGCAGTGGTTGAGAATCCGCCTGCCGATGCAGGGGACGTGGGTTCATGCCCCAGTCCGGGAAGATCCCACATGCCACAGAGCGGCTGGGCCCGTGAGCCACGGCCACTGAGCCTGCGCGCCCAGAGCCTGTGCTCCGCAACGGGAGAGGCCACAACAGTGAGAGGCCCGCATACCACAAAAAAAAAAAAAAAAAAAAACGAAAAAGTCAAGAAGTAGCCACACAAAGCCTACTGTTTAGAGTCACAGAAGTAACAGAATCCAACAGCACATTAAAAGAGTCAGACACCATGATCAAGTGGGGTTTATCCCAGGAATGCAAGGATTCTTCAATATACGTAAATCAATCCACGGGATACACCATATTAACAATCTGAAGGAGAAAAACCATATGATCATCTCAGTAGATACAGAAAAAGCTTTTGACAAAATTCAACACCCATTTATGATAAAACCTCTCCAGAAAGTAGGCATGGGGGAACTTACCTCAACATAATAAAAGTCATATACCACAAACCCACAGCCAACATCGTCCTCAATGGTGAAAAACTGAAAGCATTTCTTCTAAGATCAGGAACAAGACAAGGATGTCCACTCTCGCCACTATTATTCAACACAGTTTTGGAAGTCCTAGCCACGGCAATCAGAGAAAGAAAAGAAATAAAAGGAATCCAAATTGGAAAAGAAGTAAAATTGTCACTGTTTGCAGATGACATGATACTATACATAGAGAATCCTAAAGATGCCACTAGAGTCACAGACGTAAATACCTAAATAATCAGCTAAAATATGTTAAACTGATCAATTAAATTGCCTCTAAGGGAGAAATAAATGGGGATGGGGTGGGGGGAGGGTGTTGTCTGTTTTATTTTGTTTTCTGCCCTTTTTAAAATTGTAGTAAAATATCACGGTGGATTTTTAAGCAGAGGCATCACCAGATCAAATCTGGGTTTTACCAAAGAGTGGACTGGGGTCTTCATTTGAGTCTGGTCGGCAGATTCAGGGACCACCAGCCTGGTCAAGCGTGTGACCATCAAAGGGTGTTGGGCCCAGGAAATATGATTTGACGTCAGTGTCTCCCTCTATAAAAGAGGCTGTGTTGCCAGAGAGGATGACGCATGGCTGGCCGACAGCCAAGTACCAACAACTTATTCATCCAAGACGTGTTAAAAGCTAAACATAAAACCAGGCTTCTTCCTGATAAAAGAGTGGGCCTAGTTCTGGTACCATCCCACAAAGGGTCATGGCTACCTGAGTAATAATTCACTACAAATGCTGGGGTGTGGGAGTCCACAAACCAAAACCTTTCCTACCTACCCAACCTAATAGCCCTGATTTTCCCAGGCCTCACCCTGGTCCCAGAACTGGTCCCATGCCTGGCCAATCAGTCGGGGATACTCCTAGCCTCAGGGATTGCTGAGGGAGGGCACGGGACTGATCAGAACCAGTAAGATTTCATTCTGGGACTTTTCTGAAACTGTTAGAGGAACTTTTTGCACTGAGATGGCTGAGAAGATGGAATGAAAGCTGGAGCAGACTGCAGCCATCTTGGCACCATGAGGGCAAAGCCTGCCAAAGGCAGGGAGGGAGTCCCTATGACACTTTGAGCTCTTGGTCCTAGCAATGCTTTACAGTCTAACCCCATACTCCACTCTCCTAGAGGCAAAATAATGCACACACACACCCAATTGTCCCCCCTTGCTTTATGCTGTGTTTAAGCCAGTTGGAATTGAATTTCTATCATTTGCAACTGAATTAAGCTTTTAAAAAAAACTGAAAAATACTGGATGCCTTAAAGTAGTCACATTAATGTATTCAGGGAGGGGAAAGTCAATCTACAGTCTATAATGTGGCAAAGCACTGTAACTAAATACAGGTAACTGCTGGAGGGCTTCTGCCCCTGATAATAAAGCCATGCTTATGAGGAGCAGGGTCTGGGGAACTTAATTCAACCTACCCTGTATAAAGCATTTCCTTTTTTTTTTTTCCCTTAATCCATCTTAAGGCCAGCTGGCCACAATTGAACTTGTGTTTCTTGCCTTATTTCCTAGTGTGAGAAAAGACTCGACCGTGGTTCCTTGTCTCCTACAATTACAGGCAAATGTGTCTCCCAAGATCAGAATGGGGGCTGCTTCCAGGACTGTCCAGGGAGGAGAGCTGGCTGTTTTCCCTACGGTAAGTGATCCATGGAGGGAAGCAGTTCAGAAGTACAAACACCTCAGGAGAACGAGTAGAACTTTCACCAGTCAACAAAAATAAGCCACATACCAGCCAGGGCTGTTTACCAGCTGATTTTTTTTAGATCACCACTTGAAGGAGTTCTAAAAGGGCTCCCTCGGCCTGGATGAGGCCTCAGATCTTCCAATCTCAAAACTGTGTCACATCCATCAGGTGACTCAGACTGAGGGCAATTTATTCACGCAGAGAACTGCTGAGGGTGGCAGTCTCCCTGTTTGAATATGTCAGTGTGTCAAAAATGCAGCCCCCTATCAGACAAGAACCTCAGCCCCACGAAACCAGCACCAGCGTGCCTTGGAAACAGCGGGCAGGGGTCACCACCCTGGGGACAATCCCGTTTTCTGGCCAATCCACTCACCCAAGCCTCGATGATCTCACCTGTAAGCTGAGAAGGGCAGCCTCTCCCCTTCACAAAGACGTCCCCAGAACCAAGCGAGATCAGGACACGATGTCAGTTTTTAAAAATAACTGTCCTACAAATTAAGGGTGACACCAAACTTCAAAAGATCCCTAGTAATGCCATTTATAAATACACTGCTTTCTGCTCATGGAAAGATTTCACAGGCATGATCTGAGACTCACAAGGACCCTGCAGGACAGGATGGCCAGGCTCAGCAAGAAGGGCGGTCCCCAGTCTCCAGATAAGAGACCTCAGCCCCAGGGGAGAAGTGCTGTCTTGACCTAAGGTCACACGCAGGGGAGCATCAGGCTAGCGTCAGGAGCACAGACCCCTAGTCCTAAGTTCCATGTGTCTTTCCCTTCACCTCTGGCTCCCAAAGTCTGGTCCAGGGAACACGGGGGTAGGGCCTGGGGGTTCCCTGAGACCTTTTCTGGGAGTCTGCAAGGTCAAAACCATTTTCATAATTGAGTTCGACTCAATTTGCCTCTTTCACCTTCATTCTCTCATGAGCGTTGAGTGGAGTTTCCAGAGACTACTTGAGCGGTGACATCAAGAGACAGAATGCAGAAGCAGAAATGAGCATCCAGCTCTCCTATTAAGCCAGACATGAAAGAGACTCATAAAAGCCATAAAATGACAGCTTTCTTTTCACGGATTTCTTTTGGTTTGGGAAAATAGTTATTTTTGATAAGATATATTCTTTACGCTGACAGGTAATAGGCTTATTACTGTCATTTTTAATGAATGAATACAAGTGTTTATAGCAACTCTGTTTTAATCTCTAACACGGCAGATATTGTAGATGTTCCCCACAAAAAACAAAAGCTCTCTGAAATGCTCAGTGATCACAGGAGTGTAAAAGGAACCTCAGGCCCAAAAGCATCGGGCGAGGTTTGCAAGGCACAAATAAGAGACACGGATGTAGAGAACAAATGTATGGACACCAAGGGGGGAAAGCGGTGGGAATGTACTGGGAGATTGGGATTGACATATATACACTAATATGTATGAAACAGATAACTAATAAGAACCTGCTGTATAGCACAGGGAACTCTACTTCACTTTGCTGTACAGTAGAAACTAACACAACACTGCAAAACAACTATACCCCAATTAAAAAAAAAAAAGAAGCATCGGGTCAGCTGGTACCACCAAACCACACCCTGCCCCTGGGCTGCCCTGCAGAGACCCTGCTGGAGGGAAACACCAGTGTATTTTCAGTAACAGAGAAGCAGTTATTCCTTCTCAGGCCTTCCTTTACTCCTTCGGATTTTCCCAAGAGGAGAAAGCCTCCATTTGGGGTCACTATCTCTTCACAGCCCTTCTTCACGTTTGCTAATCTCCTTTTTAAGAAAGGGGGAGTTAGGCTCAGAGCCCTCCCCAAAGGGAATCTGCTAGAATTTGATAAGCAAAACAATAAACCCACTGGAAACAAAAGAGCATTGCTCTGCAAAGTCAGCAAGCGGGACCCTATGAGTTGGGCACGTCCATATGATTCTTCACTGAAGTGAAAGAGTGGCATTGACATATATACGCTACTAAATGTAAAATAAATAGCTAGTGGGAAGCAGCCACATAGCACAGGGAGATCAGCTCGGTGCTTTGTGACCACCTAGAGGGGTGGGATATAGGGAAGGTGGGAGGGAGGGAGGGAGACGCAAGAGGGAGGGGATATAGGGATATATGTATACATATAGCTGATTCACTTTGTTATACAGCAAAAACTAACACAACAATGTAAAGCAATTATACTCCAATAAAGATGTTAAAAAAAATAATAAAAAATAAAATAAAATGTTTTAAAAAAAGCCTGCTTGAAACAAAGTTATTTCCCTTTGATGACTTTTCACTTCTGGTCATGAAGTCTCATTTTCAAACAAACTTAAGTACGAATGTGAATCCATGTAAAGGAAAATACAGAATAAACAGTACATGAGAACTAGAACAAGGCAAAAATTATGACAGAGGCAGAAGAACGAGAGAGTGGAGATGTAAAGTCTCTGTATCAGGAATGTTCCAGAATTCCACGATGAAAGGCACGCCCGGAAACACTCCAACTTCCTGACCAATTCTAAGGTACCTGAAACGTTTTTAATGTTACTACAACATGTTTTTTCCCTACCCATCCAATCTATTCTTTAACAGCACTTGTGGTAGCTACTAAAACACACAAAGAAACCATTTTCCTAGAGCTTCGGTGAAAGGGATCAAGTGTCCTCCAGGGCTGGCTGCTAGAACTTTCTGCAACAATGCAGATGTTCTGTATCTGTGTAGCTCACTACAGAGGCCACCGGCCACAGGCGGCTAAATGAAAACTTGAAATGTGCTTAGTGCAGCTAACTGGATTTCGTATTAAATTTTAATTTTTAAAGTATACTTCAAATCGCCCCATGGGGCTAGTGGCTGCCATCCCGGACAGCACAGGTCCAGCTCCTGGACCCCAGATTTCACCCCGCTCCCCACTTGGAGAGATCACACCACACTCCCGGGTCCTCCTGCTGCCTTGTCTCCTTGCCTCTGGCTGGTTTTTCTTGCCACAAGGAGCGGCTGTCACAGCCCTGTGAGAAGGGAGGCCAGGACAATCTGATTTCACCTTCAGGAATTCTGCAGCAGAGGCAGAAGTGGAAAAACGGCGCCAGGGCAGAGCCGGGACCTGGGGAGCCAAACCAGAAAGGCCGAGGCAAGAGGGCCCAGGAGCAGAGAAGAGGCAGAGGTGGAGAAGCGGGGGCGAGGGCAGGAGCCCCCGGGGGACTGGAGCCAGCCCCTCCGCCCAGCACCCCTCAGGCCCAATTCTCCATCAGCGAGTTTCATCCAACCAGGGAGCCTGGTGAAGACAGCTGCAAAAGGATGGAAACGTGCACGGAAAAGAAAGAAGGGGGAGACAGTACCAGGGCCTCCGAGTTGGAAGCAACAGAATCACTACCGGGACCTCTAGCCTAGCTCCCTCCGTCCACCCCCGCTTCTTTCCCACCTCAAACCCCAACTTCAGAGGCAGAGGCTTCTTGAGGCGTCTGCCAAAGCCTACCTTCTGTGGGGACTGTGCCTCACGTGTAAGCAGAGCCCTACTGCTGTGCTTCTGACACAAGACCCTCTCACAGGGGACAAAACGGAGGAAGCCAGAGCGGGGAGAGATGGGGACACAGAGAGAGTTGACCGAGAGGGAAGAGAAAGCAAACGAGAGAAGGGGAGGCAGCAGAGGGGAAATGCGGGCAATGATCCTGCTTCCCGACCCGAATTCTGCAATTACACAGCCACATCATTTACCAACCTTTGGCAAAGGCACCTTTGAGAGTGAGGACTGCGAATAACGATGCTGGGATGCCTGGTGTCCCTGCTCAAGGCTCTACAACGCCCTCCCCACCCTTGGGGTTCATGAAGGAAAATCCTGCCTTTTATTTAAGCCGTTTGAGTGGTTTGGAAGAAAGTGTAGGGGATTCCATCCCAGCTCCAGACCCAGGGGCAGGCCCTGTGCAGCTCGGCAGCCTTGGTGACAAGGTCAGCCCTGCTTCCTCTTTCCACAGCACCACACCATCTGTCCTGTTTCTGGGCCACCAAGAGCTTCCTTCCACTGAGAGAGGAGAAAAGGAAAGTAAGAAAAGACAGTTGGTCAGCATGGTTTCCTGGGGCCAGTTGGCCTCTTCCGAGGTTATCAAGGGTCTGAGAGCTTTTTTAGGCCTAAGTGGAACCAAGTTACTCCCAGGCAGAAAGGCTGTGCTCTAGAATTCTGATTTGACTAGAGGGATGTTTCCAAACAAGCAGGTGAGGACACACTCCCATCTCCCAGAGCACAGGCAGCCCCCGCAGCTCTCCCCACACTGGACCACCCAGCTTCGTGCAACATCAAGATTCCACAGCCATTTGGAGGCCGAGTTAAGGCAGTCGGTAGGTCTGGGAATAAGGAAAAAGCTCTTTTTTCAACGTTTTTAGTTTGAAATAATTTCAGACTTGGAAAAAATGAGGGTAAGATGCAGACTTGATGTCCCTTTACCCTGAAGTATTTCAGTGTGTATTTCCTAAAGATGAGGACATTCTCTCACAGAACCAGAGTACGATGATCAAAATCAGAAAATTAACATTGATACGATGCCATTAAACCAGTCTATGACTTTGTTCAAATTGCATCAACTGTCCCACCAACGTCTTTTACAGCAAAGGGAAAAAGATATTTTTCCTGGTCCAGGATCCAGTCCAGGACTCAAACGGCATCTACTGTCAATCTCTCTCTAGTCTCCCTACTCTGGAAGCATTCTTCAGTTTTTCATGGCCTTGATAGTTTTCAATAATATGAACCAGTTATTGTGTAGAATGTCTGTCACTGGGAAAGACTCACTTTCAATTCACCTTTTTTGGTGATGTTACATAGGCAGGAGCCACCAGGATGGAATCTAACCAATTACAAAAAAATATGTTTAAATAGCCTAAGGTCCAAAGCACCACAAAGGAGAAAACCCAACAGCCCTTTCTTTAGTCTTCAGGCACAACGGTCAATTGTATGAGGCCCAGGAGGAGGGACAAAAGCTACATAACCACCCTACACACACACACACACACTCAGTCAGACACACATACACAGAAAGACACAGGCACACTCATGCACACACAGACACCCTCTCTCACACACACAGTGACACACACATACACAGCAGAGCTGAGAAGGCTGAAAGGACGCGCTGCTTTTTTCATTCAGAGCCAAACGCATGTGTTTTTTTGGGGGGGTTTTTTTGCGGTACGCGGGCCTCTCACTGTTGCGGCCTCTCCCGTTGCGGAGCACAGGCTCCGGACGTGCAGGTTCAGCGGCCATGGCTCACGGGCCCAGCCGCTCCGCGGCATGTGGGATCTTCCCGGACCGGGGCACGAACCCCGGTTGAGAGTCTGCAGGCGGACTCTCAACCACTGAGCCACCAGGGAAGCCCCAAACACATGCTTTTAAATCCACAAGATTCTTTGTGTGAGAGGAGGCAGAACTGCTGAAACTGAGGCATTTTATGGAGTTCAACCACAAGTGAACTATCTCCATGTCTGCACCAAAAGGCTTAACATATTTCCTCAATTTTAAGACTCACTTTTTTTCAAACATTTGCAAGTATTAGGGGTACTTCCCTGGTGGCCCAGTGGTTAAGAATCCGCCTGCCATTGCAGGGGATATGGGTTCGATCCCTGGTCCAGGAAGATCCCACATGCTGTGGAGCAACTAAGCCCATGCACCACAACTACTGAAGCCCGCATACCCTAGAACCGCAACTACTGAGCCCACGCACCGCCAACTACTGAAGCCCGCACGCTCCAGGGCCTGTATGCCGCAAATACTGAACCCACGTGCTTCAACTACTGAAGCCTGCGGGCCTAGAGCCCGTGCTCTGCAACAAGAGAAGCCACTGCAATGAGAAGCCTGCGCACCGCGACAAAGAGTAGCCCTCGCCTGCCGCAACTAGAGAAAGCCTGCACGCAGCAGCAAAGACCCAATGCAGCCAAAGTAAATAAATAAAATAAAATAGGCCTTCCTATTTTAAAAAAATGTGCAAATATTGGATTTTAGACGGATCATACAAATAATGTGAACATTTATCAGGGGTGATGTTTCAGCCACCCATCAAACAGTTATGCAATACAAGGTCTGTTTTAAATTAACATGAATGTCAGCATCAGGGCAATGGTGAGTTCACGGCCCGGCCTAGGGAAGCTCGAGGGACCAGGCAGTGAGGCCTCTGTGGAAAGCATGCGCCCCCATCCCAGCACTCCAGGCAAGCTGCTGCCTTGCTCCTCTTGGAGGACCTTCCTCCTGACTGCAGCTCACGGAACAGAACGGAAAGAAAGGAGGACGGAGGATGTAAAGGAAACAAAGTAAAAATCCACTGCCATTGGTTTAAGAGACACGGAAGAACCCAGAAGTGTCTAAAAACAGGAAAAGTGGCTGCTTCTAGCAGAACTGGGGGTGGGAAGGAATGAGGCAGAGGACTTTCATTTTCTCAGGGGCTTTTCTTCAACTATGTGCACGTATTGCTTCAATAAATATCAGACTTTAATTTGGCTGCAGCACAGATTGACCAATGTTTTGTATTTCCCCATCATCAAGACTGAGGGGGACTCAGCTCACTCAGCATGTGGCTAGATTCAAATCAAAATCTCAATCATTCCAGTAAACTGGTGCAGCCGCTATGGAAAACAGTATGAAGGTTCCTCAAAAAACTGAAAATAGGGACTTCACTGGTCGTCCAATGGTTAAGACTCCGCGCTCCCAACGCAGGGGGCCTGGGTTTGATCCCTGGTCAGGGAACTAGATCCTGCATGCCACAACTAAAGATCCCACATGCTGCAGCTAAAAGAGCCTGCATGCCACAACTAAGGAGCCCACATGCTGCAACTAAAGATCCCGCATACCGCAACTAAACATCCTGCATGCCACAACTAAAAAAGATCCCACGTGCCGCAACTAAAGATCCCACATGCCACAATGAAGATCCTGCACGCAGCAACAAAGATCCCGCATGCCACAACTAAGACCCAGCGTAGCCAAATAAATAAATAATTTCTTCTTTTTAACTGAAAATAGAGCTGCCATATGATCCAACAATCCCACTCCTGGGCATATATCTGGACAAAACCGTAATTCAAAAAGGTACACGCACCCCAATGTTCATAGCAGCACTATTCACAAAGCCAAGACATGGAAACAACCTAAACGCCCATTGACAGATGAATGGATAAAGAAGACATGGTACATATACACAATGGAATACTACTCAGCCATAAAGAAGAATGAAATAATGCCATTTGTAGCAACATGGATGGACCTAGAGATTATCATATTAAGTGAAGAAAGTCAGACAGAGAAAGACAAACACCGTATGGTATCACTTACATGTGGAATCTAAAATATGGCACAAATGAACTTATCTACAAGTTTGTGAGGACTCACAAACATAGAGAACAGACTTGTGGCTGCCAAGGGGGTTGGGGGAGGGATGGATTGGAAGTGTGGGATTAGCAGATGCAAACTATTGGAAGTGTGGGATGGATTGGAAGTGTGGGATTAGCAGATGCAAACTATTATATAGAGAATAGATAAACAACAAGGTCCTACTGTATAGCACAGAGAACTATATTCAATATCCTGTGATAAACCATAATGGAAAAGAATATGAAAAAGAATGCATATATATGTATAACTGAATCACTTTGCTATACAGCAGAAATTAACACAACACTGTAAATCAACCATACTTCAATAAAATAAATTTTTTTTTAAATCTCGGTCATTCAATATCAGGGCTGGAAAAGCCATTGCCCATCATTTAGCTCAGAGGCTGCCATTTCACAAAGGAGAAAACTGAAACCTCTCCCAAGGATGTGTATTTGGCGAGCGTCAGGGCAAAGACTGAAAACTTGTTCTAGATCAGGATTCTTTCATCTCAACAGCCTCAGTGAGGACCTCTGAAGCAGAGCCTCCACACCCACAAACACACATATTAAAAACTACTTCAGGGGGCTTCCCTGGTGGCACAGTGGTTGACAGTCCGCCTGCCGATGCAGGGGACACGGGTTCGTGCCCCGATCTGGGAAGATCCCACATGCCGTGGAGCAGCTGGGCCCGTGAGCCATGGCCGCTGAGCCTGCGCGTCCGGAGCCTGCGCTCCGCAACAGGAGAGGCCACAACAGTGAGAGGCCCGCGTACCGCAAAAAAAAAAAAAAAAAAAAAAAAACTACTTCAGGGCATGGGCTCCAGTCTCAGACTCCTGGATTCAAATCTTGGGTCCTCATCCCATTGGCCATGTGACCCGTGAGAACTGGTTCAATCTCCATGTCTCATCAATGTCCTCAAGACATTGTGTTAGTTTTGAGAACTAACAGGATAAACTATACAAACCACTTAGCACAATGCTTGGAATAACAATAAGCTTTTGATAAATAATCGTGACTTTTACGCAGGTGTTGTTATTCAATAAATAGCAATGGTTAGAAAGGGAAGGGCCGAAGCTGGCTGAACGTATTATATGCTAGGTACTGTGCCAGGCCCTTTACAATCATGACCTTATTTAATCCTTAACAACCCTGCAAGATAGGTATTGCTCTTCCCACTTTAGAGAGCAGGAAATGAAAAACCCAGAAAAGCTAAAAACCTTGCCAAGACTGCACAGCTTATGAAGAGGCAGAGGGAGAATTCAAACCTAGCTCTCCTGAACTCCCAAGCCCATGCTTTTCCTCTATTAGCTCCAAAACAAGTTTTCCTGTGCTTTTTTGATCCCAGGGTTCACAGCATCAAAGTATGATTTGCTTGAACAAGTTCCAACTTGGGGAGTGGATCCAATTTCCAGCAAATGCATGCAATACCAGGATCCTATTTCTGCAGTGGGGACGCTAGCAAAACCCGTGGCAGGGAAAGAAAGCAGCGCTCAAGAGCTATCCAAGGAGCTTAAGAACCTTCCCCCTGAATTTATAAAGTGTCTGTCTAGCTACTGTACTTTGGGGACTCTAGGCTCCACTAATTTTCTGTAATAGGCATTGAAGCCATGGCATAATATTCTCTCAGACAACATTTTTAAGAAACAGGCAAAGCAAAGAATTCCCTATCGCAAGACCCATAGCACTGCTCAAAACTGCTCCCTCTTGCTTTAATTGTAGCTGGTTGGTTTAAGGGTTATTGACAGAACGAATCAAAGTCCTTGCTCTGCTGGATGGTTAACTATTAAAGCAGTTTGGCAAGGCACTGTGAAATGTGGCTGTTCATGAAGCAAACGGACATCCTGCGGGCCTCAGAACGAGTCACTGTCTCTGTATCACCACCAGGAGTGTGGCCATTCTAAAACAGGGCTCGAAATGCTTTAGGACTGCTCCCGTCAAGAGATGGCATCTGGGCCATCTCCTCTTGAACCTGGGCAGGTTCGTGGCTGCTTGGACCAGCAGGATACGACAGAAGTGCTGCTATGGGACTTCCAAAGCTGTGATGCTACCACCTGGTCATCTTGGGATGCCCACTGTGGGAAGCCAGGCACCATGAGGAGGTCAGAGTACCTGGGACCACCGTGCTGGGACGGTCGCATGTAAACACTGACCACTGACCAGCTGAGCCCCCAGCCATGAGCCAGTATCCACGGCCAGACACAGGAATGGGCCTCCTCGGACAACCAGTCCTGTGGGGCGTTTGGATGAGCACCCCACCCCACCCCCAACCGACATCTGCCTGCAACTGCTCAAGACTCCTCCGGCGAGAACCACCCTGCAGAGCCCTCTCCAAATTCCCGATCCAACAAATCATGGGCAAAATAAAGCATTTGATTTGGGGTAAAGTAGTTTGGGGGGTAATTCATTAGGTAGAAATAGTAACCAGAACCATAAGGAAGGACATCTTCGTTTCATCTCTTCTTCCAAAAAAGCTGGGACTCCCCTGGTGGCACAGCGGTTAAGAATCCGCCTGCCAATGCAGGGGACACGGGTTCGATCCCTGGTCTGGGAAGATCCCACATGCCGCGGAACAACTAAGCCCGTGTGCCACAACTACAGAACCTGCGCTCTAGAGCCCGTGAGCCACAACTACTGATCCCACGTGCCACAACTACTGAAGCCCGTGCACTCTAGGGCCTGTGTGCTGCAACTACTGAGCCTGCGTGCTGCAACTACTGAGCCCTGTGCTACAACTACTGAGGCCACGTGCTGCAACTACTGAAGCCTGCACACCTAGAGCCCATGCTCTGCAACAAGAGAAGCCACCGCAATGAGAAGCCTGCGCACTGCAACAAAGAGTAGCCCCTGCTCACCGCAAGTTGAGAAAGGTTGCGTGCAGCAATGAAGACCCAACGCAGCCAAAAAAAATTTTTTTTTTAAAAAGCCAAACACCAGGGAAGAAAACATCAAATCTGCAGGTTTCATATCTTATCAGAATGAAGCTGAAGCCTTTTGCGTGTTGGCAACAAAAGGGTCAGGTGGACGAACATACCCGAACCCTGTTCATCACGCTTCGGGTGAGTCTGATGCCACAGAGTATGCGTTTACATTAAGTGGGTTCGGCTGCAGTGAGAATAAACAGCGGATGTTCCTGTCATTGTCTCCCTGCTGGCAGTTTCTTTCTGTCAGAGCAAACATTAACATCTCTTGGATAATCCAGCAAAACACAGCAAAGGAAAAAAGTCAGGCAAAAATAGAACGAAATTGTTTTCCATCTTCCTTTAAGGAAATGAAAGAGGCTGATTCTCTGAGCTCTCTAAGAGTGCCTTTGCAAATCTGCAAATTATCGTGAGACTCTTGCTTAAGATGTGTTGCATAAAAGGGATACAGTCTCTACTGTTAGAAGCATCTATGTGGTGATAGGCAGATTAAGTAACTCTCGGAAAGGAGGGCTGGTCGAAGATACCCAGGATGCTGCCAAAGGATGAGGTTCAATAGATGTTTAATTCATCCAGCCGACACACACACAAATACACCGCTATGTTCAAAGTTCCTACCATAAACGCTCAGAAGGAAAATAACAGCTCAATATTAAAAGGCTGCAGGGCTTCCCTGGTGGCGCAGTGGTTGGGAGTCCGCCTGCCGATGCAGGGGACGCGGGTTCGTGCCCCAGTCTGGGAGGATCCCACATGTCGCGGAGCGGCTGGGCCCGTGGGCCATGGCCGCTGAACCTGCGCGTCTGGAGCCTGTGCTCTGCAACGGGAGGGGCCACAACAGTGAGAGGCCCGCGTACCGCAAAAAAAAAAAAAAAAAAAAAAAAAAAAAGGCTGCAGCCCACAGGGACCACAGCTCTCTGCCAACAGGGGTATCTGAAGATTCTATCAACCGTGGGGACAACAATGGATCCGCCAACCCTCAGAGCCTGTCTTCTTTTGAGGTGGGGACACCTCTAGACACCCTGAAGTCAGAGGGAAGGTATCCCGGATAAACGTGGGGACACAGTCATGTCACTGTACTACAACAGCAATGGCCCGTGTTCCCACAACGGTGCCAGCTAAGGGGCCAGGAAAGTTTACACACTATCTCACTGGTCTTTATAGTTTAAAAGAAAGACACATCTGATATTTTTAAAGCAGTAGACTCCGTTTCAATATTGACAGCTATTTCTATATTCTAGCCAACAGCCTGCACTAATAATCATTTTGCCTAAGTGACTACAGTGAATGACGCCCACTTATATGTGCCCACAAGTCTTTATCCATGTAGAAAGGAGGCTACTACTCAAATCCATATAGTAACTAAGTTTGAATATCTAAATATTCTTAATATTTGGAACGTTTTCCACTGTTCTATCTTGGTGATTGTTTTGGATTTTCATAAATGAGGGTCTCTTGGCTGCAGACAATTCTAAAATGCCTTTAAGTCACTTTTCATCCCTCCGTGAATTACCACATGAGAGTTTAACAATACAGTAATTCACCAAGCAAACCCACCAACGTCTGCGTTTATCTACAATTAGGGCAGGGACTACTGATCTGAAAGTTTTTTCCCACCAGCCCTCATCATTCCTAAAATTCCTTCTGAAGACATTCGTCTCTTTGACTCATAAAGACATCTTTTTATAATAGTGCTTTGTTCTCCACCCTCATGCCCTGCCTATGACAATGATAAAATATGGTCATTGCAAATAATTCAGAAAACATCAAGAAATGAAAAATTAAAATCACCAGCATTCTTAGCGACCAGCACCAACCACTAGTAACATCTGAGGGTACATACTTCTCAGACTCTGTGGTAATGCATCCCTCCACCCCATCACCAACCAACATGAATCAACACTTCTGTAGAACACAACAAAAATAAACTAGAAAAGTGAAAAGCCACGTGGATGTCACAGCCATGTCAAACTGCTAAAGAGAAGAATTTCTAAAGTCTTACTCTCAATTTCTGTATGTACTTCACCTTAATTGGTAACAAGCAGATCATAGCCTGTGGACCACACTACGAAGATCTCTGTTCTAGACATTTTTTCTGTTAAATGTACATGTTCTTTTACTGTATGTATATATGCTTTTACATATACTCTACACATAGCTTTATATGTTTTCCCCCACTAGATTTTATTTCCACTAAACAGATCATGGCCATGGGTCCACAACCACACATGTTGTGGGGCCGTTAGGGACTTTCCACCCCCTCACTTGTTCCCGTAAACCAATTCTTCTCCCTATCGTGCGCCACTCCTTCTCCCTATCGAAACCAATTCTTCTCCCTATCGTGCGCCACTCCTTCTCCCTATCGAAACCAATTCTTGTTGTTTTTCAGTTGACGGGGACTTGCCAGACAGCGGGTAATTTTCCAGTTGCCCGTAACAGGTATACGCCCTAACCGCCACAATGAACAGACAACTATAACGGCCAGAAGGTGGGACAAAAGTTCCTAAGCCAATGAATTCAAAAGTCACCACATTTACCCAATCATTGTGAGAATATACCCGCCCTATGAATAAATAAACCTATAAAAAGTATGTGATTCCGCTTTTAGGGGTTCCCCATCGGCCTCCTGCGTGAGGTTCAGGGAACCCCGGTGCATCGGCTCCTAATAAACCTCTTGCGTGTTGCAACGGCTCTCGACTCTTGGCGGTTCTTGGGCGAGTTGGAATCCCTCGTAGACCGCTTGGGTCTAACATTTGGGGGCTCGTCCGGGATCCCCACTCGCCCCCGGGTCACAAGAACATCGGGAGTCGGAGGTATCAGGTAGGCTCGAGCCCAATTGTCTGTTTGTTTGTCGTTTGTTTGTTGCTAGCCGCCATTAGGAAAAAGCCGTGTGAACCGGCTTGCTGTGGAATCTGTATTGGACTCCTGGCTAGGCAGACGTGCCGAAAGCTGGTGTCCACGGGCCCCGGGGGACGCCCTGGTGGTCCATCTGGAAGGAGAAACAAATTTTGTCTCCCCTTCATCTGGTTCTGGCAGGTTATATAAGCTGCCATCTGAATTTGAGTTGGTTTCGGGTTTAAGTTCGCGGCGGCTGGTTCTGGCAGGTTATATAAGCTGCCATCTGAATTTGAGTTGGTTTCGGGTTTAAGTTCGCGGCGGCAATATCAATGTGTGTCTTTTGAAATTTTATTGTTTTTCTGTACTATTATCTTTCTTTTGACGGACGACAATGGGACAAACTATGACGACTCCTCTTTCTCTTACCCTAAGCCACTGGACCGAAGTTAGGGCTAGGGCCCACAACCTTTCGGTAGAAGTAAGGAAAGGAAAATGGCAAACGCTGTGTACCTCTGAGTGGCCTACATTTCAGACAGGGTGGCCACCCGAAGGATCTTTTTTGTTAGATAAGGTTGGGCTAGTCAAGTCTAGGGTCTTTAACACAGGACCCCACGGACACCCAGACCAGATACCATATATCTTGGTCTGGGAAGATCTAGTTCTCTCCCCGCCTCCGTGGGTCCGGCCCTTTGTTTCCTCAACAGGCACGTCTGCATGCGCTCCAGCACAATCGGAGATATTGGCCCTGAAGAAAACCCCAGACACGGAAAAGTCATCTGCTGCCCCGGACCCGCCAAAGGCGATATATCCTGACCTGCAGTCTGATTTGCTTCTTCTAGATTCCCCACCTCCTTATCCTCCGGCCCTAAATCCCATGTCGCCCCTAGGACCCCCAGCTTCACAACCCTCCACACCAGTAGGGCCACCTGTTATGGCGGAAAGGGGGGGTCCCTCGGCGGGCACCAGAAGCCGGAGGGCTGTTTCCCCGGATTCTACTGCTTTACCCCTTAGAGAATATGGCCCCCCCGATAACCACGGGAATAGGCCCCTTCAATACTGGCCCTTTTCCTCCGCAGATCTTTATAATTGGAAGATGCATAACCCTACTTTCTCTGAAAACCCACAGGCTCTTACTGCTCTAATAGAGTCTCTTGTCTTCTCCCACCAACCCACCTGGGATGATTGTCAACAGCTCCTCCAGACTCTCCTCACAACTGAGGAGAGGCAACGGGTTCTCCTGGAGGCTAGAAAGAATGTGTTAGGCGCCAATGGACAACCTACCCAGTTGCCTAATGAGATTGATGCCGGTTTTCCACTCGTCAGGCCGAATTGGGACTTTAATACCCTGGAAGGTAAGGAGCACCTGAAAATGTATCGCCAGGCTCTGGTGGCGGGTCTCCATGGAGCGGCCAGGCGCCCCACGAATTTGGCTAAGGTAAGAGAGGTAACTCAGGGGCCCCAGGAATCGCCAACCGTGTTCCTAGAACGCTTAATGGAGGCTTTTAGACGATTCACTCCTTATGATCCAACCTCTGAGGAACATAAGGCCACCATAGCAATGGCCTTTATTGACCAGGCGGCCCCTGATATTAGAAAGAAGTTACAAAGGCTGGATGGCCTACAAGGTTTCTCCCTTCAGGACTTAGTAAAAGAGGCAGATAAGGTATATAATAAGAGGGAGACAGAGGAAGAAAGGGAAGAAAGAAAGCAGAAGGAACAAGAGGCTCGTGAGGTAAGACGAGATAAGAGGCAAGAAAGACATTTGAGTAAGATACTGGCCACTGTAGTCAGAGGAGGAAACAGTAGAGACAGAAATAGACAGGAAGGGCGAACAACGGATAGAAGGCGGCCATTAGACAAGGACCAATGTGCCTACTGTAAAGAAAAAGGTCATTGGGCAAGAGAATGCCCTAAAAAAAGGAACGGGGGAAGGCCAACCAGAGATAAAATCTTAACATTGGAAGAGGAAGATTAGGGAAGTCAGGGCTCGGACCCTCTCCCCGAGCCCAGGGTAACTCTTAAAGTGGAGGGGGAACCCGTCCAGTTCTTGGTGGACACCGGAGCCCAGCACTCAGTCCTCCTTCATTCAAAGGGCCCCCTTTCAACTAAAAGGTCATGGGTCCAGGGGGCCACTGGAAATAAGCAGTACTCATGGACCACCCGAAGGACAGTAGATCTTGGGGTGGGACGAGTAACCCACTCATTCTTGGTCATACCTGAGTGCCCATACCCTCTGCTAGGTAGAGACTTACTCTCTAAGGTGGGGGCCCAAATCCACTTTCAACCAGAAGGGCCCACCATAACTGACAACCAAGGGAGATTACTCCAAATCTTGACCATGAAACTGGAAGATGAACACAGGATATATGAAACACCCTCGCCTCCACAAGCTGACATGCAGGATTGGATGACTAGGTTTCCACAGGCTTGGGCAGAAACTGCCGGTATGGGAATGGCAAAATATCGGCCCCCTGTGGTGGTAGAACTTAAAACAACCGCCACCCCAGTAACGGTCCGCCAATACCCCATGAGTAAAGAAGCCCGAGATGGCATCCGTCCTCAAATACAAAGGTTACTGGAATTAGGGATCCTGGTAAGGTGCCAATCTGCATGGAATACCCCTCTTTTGCCAGTTAAAAAGCCAGGAACTAATAATTACCGACCGGTACAAGACCTACGAGAGGTAAATAAGCGGGTGATGGACCTCCACCCCACGGTACCCAACCCCTACAATCTCTTAAGTACTCTTCCACCTCAGCACACTTGGTACACTGTTTTGGATCTTAAAGATGCTTTCTTCTGCCTGAGACTTTCTTCTCTCAGTCAGCCTTACTTTGCCTTCGAGTGGAAGGATCCAGCCTCTGGGATGTCAGGCCAGCTGACATGGACTCGCCTGCCACAAGGATTCAAGAACTCCCCCACCATTTTTGATGAGGCTCTCCACCAGGATTTGGCATCTTATAGAGAATCCAATCCCCAGGTAACTCTACTTCAATATGTCGATGATATTCTTTTAGCTGCTGAAACCCAAGAAGACTGCATCAAGGGAACCGAGAGGCTGTTAACAGAACTGGGAACATTGGGATATCGGGCTTCAGCAAAGAAAGCACAAATATGTCAACGACAGGTTAGTTACCTGGGGTACTTGTTAAAAGGAGGACAGAGATGGCTTTCGGAAAGCAGGAAAGACACTGTTGCCCGGATACCGGCCCCCAAGAGTCCCAAACAAGTTAGGGAATTTTTGGGGACGGCCGGATTTTGTAGGCTATGGATTCCGGGGTTTGCTGAATTAGCAGCCCCTTTATATCCCCTGACCAAAAATGGCATCCCTTTTGCTTGGGGTGATAAAGAACAACGGGCTTTTGACCGAATTAAACGAGCCCTACTATCAGCCCCGGCTCTGGGGCTACCAGATGTTACTAAGCCTTTTCATCTGTACGTGGCCGAGAATAAAGGCATCGCAAAGGGAGTACTAACTCAGAAACTGGGCCCCTGGAATCGCCCGGTTGCGTACCTATCAAAGAAATTGGATCCTGTGGCAGCAGGATGGCCCGCCTGTTTAAAAATAATCGCCGCGGTGGCCGCTTTGGTCAAAGATGCTGACAAACTGACTTTGGGGCAGAACCTAACGATAACAGCCCCCCATGCATTAGAAAATGTAATTCGCCAGCCACCCGACAGATGGCTAACAAATGCCAGGATGACTCATTACCAAGCCCTGCTGTTAAACTCAGATCGTATTAAGTTTACCTCAGCCACAGGACTCAACCCGGCCACCTTGCTACCCGACCCTGACCTGGAAAGCACTACCGTCATCCATGATTGTCAGGAAGTACTGGCTGCAGCACACCGTAGCAGACCAGACTTGATGGATCAGCCCCTCCCCAACGCCGACGTTACCTGGTTTACTGACGGAAGCAGTTTCCTAGAGGAAGGTAAGCGTCGGGCGGGAGCTGCCGTGGTAGACGGGAAAGAGGTCATCTGGGCAGCCGCATTACCACAAGGGACATCGGCCCAACGGGCTGAACTAATCGCCATGACTAGAGCATTGGAACTAGCAGAAAACAAAAAGGTAAACATCTATACGGACAGTAGGTACGCATTTGCTACCGCCCATGTCCATGGGGCCATTTACCAACAAAGAGGGTTGCTCACCTCGGCGGGCAAAGAAATTAAAAACAAAGAAGAAATAGTGGCACTGCTAGCTGCCCTCATGCTCCCCACTAAAGTCAGCATCATTCATTGCCCCGGACACCAGAAGGACAATACCCCGGTGACAAGAGGCAACAACATGGCAGATAGGGTGGCACGAGAAGTGGCTCTACGGGAAATCATACTAGAACTATCAGATGAGAGTCCTGGGAAACCAAATGATAGGGGAACAATTACCCCAGCCACAACTAAAGGAACATTATCTCCTCAACAAGCAAAATCCATGCTACAACAGATTCACAGATGGACACACTTGGGAACCAAGAAGATGGTATCCCTATTACATAAGACAGGTTATGATACCTCTGGATTAACCAAAATAGCTGAGCAGATTGCACGAGAGTGCATTCCATGCCAACAGGTAAACTCCCATAAAGGAAAACTTGAGGTCGGAAAAAGGCTCAGAGGAGACCGCCCAGGAGCCTATTGGGAGGTCGACTTCACTGAAATATGCCCTGGAAGGTACGGTAACAGGTATCTTCTAGTTTTTATAGATACCTTCTCAGGATGGGTAGAAGCTTTCCCGACGAAGAAGGAGACAGCTACTGTGGTGGCCAAAAAGATCTTAGAAGAAATTTTCCCCCGGTTCGGGGCACCAAAGGTAATAGGATCAGATAATGGTCCCGCCTTCGTCGCCCAGGTAAGTCAGGGTGTGGCCAAATACCTGGGGACTGATTGGAAATTACATTGTGCCTATAGACCCCAGAGTTCAGGACAGGTAGAGAAAATAAATAGAACTCTAAAAGAGACCCTAACTAAATTGTCCATAGAGACTGGCGGTACAGATTGGACGGTGCTCCTTCCCTTAGCCCTGTTCCGGGCTAGAAATACCCCCTCCCGCTATTATCTTACTCCATTTGAAATACTATACGGGGCCCCACCTCCTCTTTTTACGCTAAGGGAGAAATTAAGTCCTGACTGCCAGAATAACACTGACTTATGTGCTAGGCTGTTGGGACTCCAGTTGGTCCAAAAGGAGGTGTGGTCCCAGCTGGCAGAGGCTTACCGACCAGGAACACCAGCAGAGGCTCATCCCTTCCAAGTCGGAGATTCCGTGTACGTCCGTCGGCACCGAACCCAGACTCTAGAGCCTCGGTGGAAAGGACCATACATCGTCCTGCTCACCACCCCCACGGCTATAAAGGTAGACGGCATCGCTGCGTGGATCCACGCTTCACACGTGAAGGCCGCACCAGCATCTGCAACATCGGAATGGCGAGCCCAAAAGACCAGCAACCCGCTCAAGCTCAAGCTTCTGCGATCATCAGATTTATAACTTTAACTCTGTTACCCCTACTGACTGTGAGTAATTTTAGTCCTCACCTGCCCCAGCATTTAACCTGGCAGGTAATTTCCCAAACTGGAGATGTAATATGGTCTGTTAGCCATACTGCTGCTCCTTGGACCTGGTGGCCAGACCTTTTCCCCGATGTTTGTAAATTAGCCATAGGAGCTCCCAATTGGGACACAGCACACTCCCATGATCGTCAAAATGCCCCATCCATACCCGATCGGGCCGGCCAATACGGCTGCCAAAACTCGGGTACGCGACAGAAACTTAGCAACCCTACCTTTTATGTATGCCCGGGATTTCATCGCCATAGGTCCCTAAATTATCAATGTGGGGGAAAGGAACATTTTTATTGTAAAAGCTGGGGGTGTGAAACCACAGGAGACACCTATTGGAAGCCCACCTCTGGCTGGGACTTTATTAAGGTGACAGCCAATTATACACACCCAACCAACCCCTTAACTTATAGGCCTGAATGTACTAAATGGTGCCATCCCCTTAAGATCTCTTTTAGTAAACCAGGAAAAAAGGATAAAAACTGGATAAATGGCCATTCATGGGGAATCAGGTTTTATAAAGAAGGATATAATGATGGATTACTAATGACCATCAAACTAAAAATTGAAACCCCTACTCCAGTTCCTATAAGCCCCAACCCTGAGATAGGGCACTCTTTGCTACCTTTGGTCCCTCCCACAGCGTTACCAGAGATAAGAAACCAAACTTCTGAGCCAAAAGGAATAACAATCAAGCCCAAGACCCCCCGGGACCGAATGCTCTCATTGGTCCAGGCGGCTTTTGAGGTTTTAAATGCCACAAACCCGGAGGCTACCAAATCATGTTGGCTTTGCTATGCTGCTCCTCCCCCTTATTATGATGCTATAGGATATAATTCTAATTATAATAATGTTAACACTCCAGATCAATGTCGATGGAAACAAGAAAGAAATAGTAAATTGACCCTGGCCTCAGTATTAGGAAACGGTACATGTGTAGGAACGCCCCCCTCGTCCCACCGACATCTTTGTGCCAATTTAAGCCTCCCACAGGGCTCAGGGTATCTCCTCCCTCCTCCGGATGGATGGTGGGCATGTAACACAGGATTGACCCCCTGCATTTCTTTAGAGGTCCTTAAAGCTTCAACCGATTTTTGTGTGTTAGTTCAGCTGGTCCCCAGACTCATTTATCATTCAGATTCATCCTTTCTAGATGAATATGAGGGCAGAGGAAGGTTTAAGAGGGAACCCATAACACTCACCCTGGCTGTACTCCTAGGACTAGGAATGGCAGCCGGGGTAGGAACGGGTACAACAGCCCTCATCCAACAACCCCACTATTATGATGCCTTAAGGCAAGCTGTAGATGTTGACCTCCGGGCATTAGAAAGTTCCATAACTCAGTTAAAAGAATCCCTCACCTCGCTTTCAGAGGTGGTAATGCAAAACAGGAGGGGATTAGATCTGCTGTTCCTTAAGGAGGGCGGACTATGTGCTGCACTAAAAGAAGAATGCTGTTTTTATATTGATCATTCTGGGGCTATTACCAAAACAATGGACAAACTTAGGGAGCGCCTGGACAAAAGACAACAGGAAAGGGAAAATCAAAAAGGATGGTTTCAATCATGGTTTGATAAATCTCCCTGGCTTACTACTTTAGTTTCCACCTTGTTAGGGCCCCTCATTATTTTATTGTTGCTTTTAACTTTTGGACCATGCATTCTGAATCGCCTGATAGCCTTTATTAGAGAACGCATTAGTACGGTACAAGTTTTAATGCTAAGGCAACAATACCAAAACTCGCAAAAAGAAACTGAAACTCCATGATTGGAATTAGTTACAAAAAAAAAAAAAGGGGGGAATGTGGGGCCGTTAGGGACTTTCCACCCCCTCACTTGTTCCCGTAAACCAATTCTTCTCCCTATCGTGCGCCACTCCTTCTCCCTATCGAAACCAATTCTTCTCCCTATCGTGCGCCACTCCTTCTCCCTATCGAAACCAATTCTTGGAGTTTTTCAGTTGACGGGGACTTGCCAGACAGCGGGTAATTTTCCAGTTGCCCGTAACAGGTATACGCCCTAACCGCCACAATGAACAGACAACTATAACGGCCAGAAGGTGGGACAAAAGTTCCTAAGCCAATGAATTCAAAAGTCACCACATTTACCCAATCATTGTGAGAATATACCCGCCCTATGAATAAATAAACCTATAAAAAGTATGTGATTCCGCTTTTAGGGGTTCCCCATCGGCCTCCTGCGTGAGGTTCAGGGAACCCCGGTGCATCGGCTCCTAATAAACCTCTTGCGTGTTGCAACGGCTCTCGACTCTTGGCGGTTCTTGGGCGAGTTGGAATCCCTCGTAGACCGCTTGGGTCTAACAATGTCATCCTATTTTAGTGCAAAACACTCTTCAAACCCTGGCATCTCCAAGCAGGGCAGAATCTTATACCTCCATGAGCTAAGACCTCCGGGAGTGAGGGCTTAGGGGAGCGGAAGGAGGTCACAGGTTGTGCTGTAGCAGCGCTGCCATTGTGCCCAGGGTTGGCCCTGCCTAAGGAAAGCCCAGGGACCAGTGCATTTCCAGAGCAGGCACTAGGGAAAAGGGACCTGCCGGTTTTGCAGGACACTGTGTATGGCAACGCCAAGAGCCACGAGTCCACAAGGTGTTTGGTTCTAACCACAAACTCTAGCCATTCATTCCAACATTCATCGTACCCCTGTGTGCAGGCACCGCATGAGATACTAGGGCACAAAGATGGGGAGGCCAAGCCCCTCCCTCCAGGGGCCTAGTCCAGTGGGGGAGCCAAATACACAAATGACCAGAACACAGCCTAATGGATATGCGCGAAGCTGCTAGTGCTGGTGAGGACAGACTCCTGGGCACCGCCGCCCCATCCCCCACCCCCGGAGACTGAGTCATCAGGTCTGGGTGGGGCCCAAGACTCTGCAATTCCAGCTTGGTCCTGCGATGCAAAGACCACACGTTGTTGGCACTGCTCTAGGGCACTGGTTCACCACCAGGGGCAACTTTGCCCCCCTCCCCTGGGACACTTGCAAGTCTGGAGACATGCTTGTCTGTCACAACTGAGGTGTGGGGTGGGGTTGACTGGCCTTTAGTGAGTCGATGCTGCTAACCCTCCTACAGTGGGCAAGACAGCCCCCCACAACAAAGAACGTCAATAGACGATGTCAACAGCGCGGTTGAGCAACTGCTCGAGAGCAAGACACTTGAACTCCAGGCCTCAGTTTTGTTATCAGGAAAATGGGGATGATAGTATCTATCACAGAAAGTCGTGTCGAGCATTCAGTGACTTTATGCAAAGTGCTTAGAACAGGGTCTGGTACATGGTAGGCATTTATTATTATTATTGTTATTATTATTAACTATCATTATTATTGAAGAGCAGACAAAAACAAGCAGAAAAGACATTCCAGGATGGACACAAGTCCCTCCTGCAAGTACCCACCATGCTGCGGCCCTCACCTGCCCTGCTCCAGTAACAGCAGCAATGATGTTTATTCATGGCCTACTACGCACCAGCAGTGGAATAAGGAAACTGAGGCCCAGAGACATTAAGTAACTTGCACAAGGTCACACAGCCACGAAGGGGCAACCTGCTGACATTCATCCACTCAAACATCTACTGAGCACCCATTATGTGCCAGGCAAATCCCAAGAGAAGACAGCCTAACACAGCAGGGCTCATGCAGGGAAACAACTGATTTCCACACCCCGCAGACCAGCCACAGAGCAAAGCCCTCTTGCTCCAGAGACTGCAGAGTCCACCCTGCTGTAATCCTAGCCTTACGAGCCCTCTCTCTGGCCCCTTGCCCAGAGCCGGTCTCTGACAAAGAGACGTCATGGCGGGGCCTGGGGGGAAGAGGGCAGAGCTGCGGTGGGCCTGGCTCCAATGCACATCTCGATGGAACTTTCCCTGCATCCGGCAGTCCCCGGCACTCGCTGCCAGCCCCGCACGCAGGAAGCCTCTCCCTCACCCAGGCTTGTGCCGCTAGCAAAGCCCTCCCTCACACAGTGTCTCCTCCTGTCCCCCAGGCCACCCAGGAAGAATAATGACACCAGTTCACAGATGAGGGGACTCAGGCTCCAAAGGCGCAAGTGCCCCCAAAAGTCAGCAGAGCTCGGGTTCTAACCACGTCACCTGACGCCAAGACGTCCCTCCACCCACCCCTTCCCCATGACTTTGGGTTTTTTCCCCCTGGATTCTAAAGTAATACAATTCAGTGCAAATAATTCAGAAAATATAGAAAAGTATAAAGAGAATACGTCTTACTCAACTCTCACCAGATATAACTGGCATGTAATCCTCTCCTGATATTTTTATGCATATAAACATATTTTTTAGAATAGCGTCATGAGTCCAAATCATGACTCCAAGCTTTTGGAACCTGTTTTCCATTCAGATGCCTTTCTAGGTTAATAACAAGCTGTGTCATCATCTGAAAGCCTGGATTCTCTTAGCTATCGCCTGGGCTTGGTATTCATTTATTTCCTCAACCCCCTACTGACAGTCATGCAGACTCACAATTTTTCCAACATTTTTAAACAATGCTGCAGTGAGCACTGTTGGACCTGCATCCTTGCCCAGTTAACCCCTTAAAATAAATTCTTACAAGCGCAACTGCTGGGTCAAAAGTCACTGTCCCCCAACATCCCAGCAGCAGTGTGGGGACCACTACCCAAGCAGGAAGCCCTAAGGCCTACTATTCCAATGGCCAAACTTCAGGTCAGAGCTGTGGGGACAGAAGTAGCCCCAGCTCCGGGACCCAGGAGGCCCAGTAAAGACCTCAAGTGTGTTGATCTTTACAACCAGCCAATGAACAAAGGGTCCCATCAGCAATGCTCCCCGCCCCTAGCACTGCACAGGCTGCAAGGGATGTCTGCACTGGTCCCCTCCACTTGCTGGCTGCTAATCCTCCCAAATAGCTAGGGTCCCCAGGCCTCGACTCCAACGCCCCCTGTTGCAGCAAAGCGTCCCCCGGCTTCGAAGACCCTGCCCGGGTCCCTCGCTCTGTGTCCAAGACCTGAATCCAGGACCCCCTCCCCACCCCCGCGAGGTGAGAACCCCACACAGGACTCAACCCGCAGGGGGCCCTCAGTGCCGGTTCCATGAACACCTCCAGGCCTCTGTTCCTCAAACTAGATCTAACCTGGCTACAAAAGAGATCCCAGCCTCACTCATGCACAACACACACACACACACACACACACACACACACACACACACACACACGTGTCTTCAAGGGGAAAGTGCTAAGATGTGATGGTACTGTCCTCTCAGAAAAGAATCTCTCTCTTCCCCTGACTTGTGTGAAAAATTCATTACGAGAGAGTCCAGGCTGCTCCCCAATTCCCCCCGACCCCGGGTTTCCAAGCTCAGGACAGTCTTCTTTCTTATTTCTTTTTTTTTTAAAGAGAAAATGTTTGCTGGTTTCTGGCAGGGACAAAGGCAGATTCTGGGTGCAGGCCTTATACGAGTCTGAGGAACACAGATGTCCAGAATCAAATGCTTTTGCAAACTGCCCTCGCCCAAGCACCGAGGGAAGCACACGGCCATTTACAATCAAACCGTCTTTGCCTCCCCAGGTAAGGACAGGCTGGAAAAGTCAGCTTGTGAATACTCAGAGCCAGAAAAGCTGTCTGTGGGCAGCTAGGCCCGGCCTGTGTTCCTTCCCCCTCCTCTGGACCATCTCACAACCTAGAATAGCCCGCCTTCAGAGGAAGCAGGGGAATACAAAAACACTACACATCATAGTAAAAGATAAATAACTGGCACGGACTATTACAAATCTTGATTAAAATGATTTTAGAAATTGTGCTGCCTCTTGTTTTAACAAACATTTGAGAAGAGATCGCTCTATTGGGTATGCATTGTAAAAGTGCATCAAGCACATTTACCTGGACTGCCTCACCTGGCAGGGCTGCTGCACACCTGAATGACCTGTTATCTCTCTCCATCCATCGCTCTCCCCACTCCCAGCGCCACTGGCCCCCTGGCTGGTCCTGAGCTGGGCCAGGCCCCTCTCTCTCTCACCTTAGCACTGGCTGTTCCGCTGCTGGAACGCCCTTCCCGCACAAGGCCCCGAGGCTCGCTCCCTCCAGATGGGCTTTCACGGAAGCAACTAGTAGGTGCTCAAGAACTACTCCATGACTTAATAATTAAAGCTAACTAACCAATGCGCCCTGTGAGAAAATACATGTGCTTTCTTAACTTGAAACAGCAGGCTTATATCCAAGAGCCTCTCTGGTTAAAAGGTACTCCCTTCAACAGCTTGAAAGGCTGGCTCTCTCAACCACAAATCAGAGTGCAAGGGATACCATGCTGTCCAGACAAGGTCAGAGGCAAACCGTGGTCATGGGAAGGGGCAGGTGTCTGCCTGACAACAGGCCAGCCATCAGACACCTTTGGTCATCTCCCATTTAAACTGCCGAGAAACAGAATGGGATCCAAGGGCGAATCCCAGCTGACACCTCAGCTGCGGCTGCCCAGAGGCAACTGCACCACAAATTGGTCACCAATTCGTTGTTTTTTCAATTTTTTTATACAATTTGGAAAGGTTACTTTCCATTTACAGTTATTACCAAATATTGGTTATTTTCCCCGTGTTGTACAATACATCCTTGAGCCTCTCTTACACCCAATACTTCGTACTGGTAACCACTAGTTTGTTCTCTATATCTGTGAGTCGTTTCTTTTATGTTATATTCACTAGTTGATTGTATTTTTTTAGATTCCACATATAAGCACTATTATACAGTGTTTGTCTGCCTTATTTCACTTAGCATAATGTCCTTCAAGTCTATCCATGTTGCTGTAAATGGCATTATTTCATTTTTTATGGCTGAGTAATATTCCACTGTATATATGTACCACATCTTCTTTATCCATTCATCTGTCAATGAACACTTAGGTTGCTTCCATATCTTGGATACTGTAAATAGTGCTATGAACATTGGGGTCACCAATCTGCTTTAATCACTCAAAGTCAGGAGGGGTGTTGGGCCCTGCAGACCATAATCAAAAAGCAAAGGAAAGGAAATGCAGACAGCAAAAGACCCTCCCCTAGTGGCTGCGAATTATATACAGTCAGTCCTCATTATTTGTGGATCCCAAATTTGTGAATCTGCCTACTCAGTAAAACTGATTCCAAAATCAATACTGTGCTGCTCTACAGTCATCTGTGGACCCGCACAGAGTGGCAAGAAACTCCAGTAGCCCGACGTGCCTGCTTCCAGGGAGGATGAACAGACGCCCTCCACCCTGGTCCAGCTCTCATGCTGTAAACAAACATCCTTTACACTGTCCCTTTAGTGCCACGCTTTCTGCACTTCTCTGCTTTGTGTCGATGGTTTGGCTGTTTAAAACAGCCCCCAAGCCTAGCGCTGAAGTGCTGGCTAGTGTCCTAAGCCCAGGAAAGCTGTGGTGAGCATTATGGAGAAAACGTGTTAAATGAGCTTCGATCAGGCTGAGCCATGGTGCTGATGGCCAAGTTCAACCAACAATACACATTAAGTAAGGTGTCTTTAAACAGAAACACACATAACACACGGTTACGTACTGATCAGTGGATGAAGGTGTTGGGACCAGAGGCTCACAGGAGCCTAATGAGGTTTAAGTTCCCGAAAGCCGCTGGTCACAACATCTCCCTTGGGAGCCACGGCTCAGTATCCACTAATTCAAGGTTCACGGCGACCTTAGTGAAAACTACCGCGAATAAGGACAACTGACCATATACTAAGGTGGCTGCTTCCTGACCCGCGTCCTCTGGCATTTCCCCCGCCCCCGCCCCCCGCCATCATCCCCACTGCTCTCTCCATCTGCCACTCCACACACCGGCTCCCTTGCTCAGGTGTCTTCTGGAGACTCCTCTGTCACATCACTCTTCTACTGGAGTCACCACAATCAGTAAGTACTAGCGAACCCTCCACGCCTCACCCCCACCTGAAACATCAACTCCCGGAGGCAAAGCCTCTGTCTTGTACCCATATCTACCTGTATCTGCAGGGGCCACAGTGCCCGACACAAGGTGGGTGGCCAGTGCTTGCCTGAAGGGACACAGCCCACCACACACACGGCCACAAGGTCCCTGGCAGGTTCCGGGAGCATGACAAGCATCCAGAGAGCCTGCACGGAGGCTGAAACCCCACCAATGAGACGCCCACGATGGCCCAGGGCCACGTGCCCCTGCTGTGCACTTGAAACGTGGCTGGTCCAAAGTGAGATGTGCTCTCGGTGTAACAGATGCACCAGACTTCCAAGACTCGGTACAAACATATATGTAAAACATCTCACTCATGATTGTACTGATTCCATATTGAAATTATTGCATCTTGGACATTCTGGGTTAAAGGAACTAGATTAAAATTAACTTCACCTGTTTCCTGTTGCTTTTGAGCATGGCTGCTAGGAAGTTTTCATGACGTACAGAGCTTGCCACTATAGGTGTCTGAGTCCAGCTGGGTTATAATAATGCCATGGAAAGGGCAGCCAGTGACACAGGCCAGCCCTGACCACCTCTCTAGGCTACTGCCTAATACTCTCCCGAGGCAGGCAGGAAACACCCGACCCGTGGCTTCCTGTGACACACAAAGCCCTAAGTGTGTTCCGAAAGAGGGCTCAGAAATCAAGGAGAAAGAGTTAAGAGATGAAACAACTGCGCCCTCAGAAGGGGAGCACCATCAGAACAGGGGCCAGCATCGAGCAGGCCTACCGGTGTGTGTTGAATGAATAAACCAGTAATTTGCAAAAAAAAAAACGATTTCTAAGTTGTTTGTTCATATTTGGGATAGAATAGGAGAGCTGGAGGGGACCTGGAAAATGACCAGGCTCTGCCATGTCGCTGAACTGTGAGGACGCTGTGCTTCCGCGTCCTCCCCTGGAGAAGAGGTGGTCCCTGCCAGTCCCTACCTGCCAGGCCCACGCCGTCCAGCAGAACTTCCTATGGTGATGAGAGTCTTCTCTGATTTGTCCAATACAGTGCCTACTGGGCCCTCGAAACGTGGCTACTGTGACTGAGGAAGTGAAATTTCATCTTATTTAATTGTAATTAATTAAGTTTAAATTCAAATAGCCACATGTGGCAAAAGGCTGCCATCCTGGACAGCACAGCTCCAGCCTGCTGTGACAGGCAGGAAGGAGATAAAGCTTGTAAAAGCACTTTGGAAATGCCAAATCCTGACAGAAATGGTAGGGGTTTTGTTGTTGGATGCATTACAAACGCGAGATTCTGAGAGATTTCAATTGCCCAACGAAGAGACTTGATTCATCGTAAGTGAAAAAAAATTTAAACACACAGATTGTACTTCACCTGGGGGAGAAGAGTGTTCATAGACACCTGGAATCAGAACAGAGCAAGAACGCTTCACACACAGCTCAGAAAACTAGCTCTAACCCTCTGGGCCACAATACCTCCAGGGCCTGGACATGCAGGCAGAAATCAAGGTTGCCAGGGTGTTGCTGGTAAGATTACATTCCTATCTCCCACCCCCTCACTCTACGGACCAGCGGTGTCCTGTCCCTTCCGCTGACCTTCCCTGCCATTCCTCCTGCTACTGAAACGGGTCCTCCCACAGCTCTCAGACAGAAGCGGGGGTTGTTCAAATCTCATGGATGGTAAAACCAACCGGTGCTGAAAAGGGATGCGGACTAAGTGGGAGCTGTGAAGAATGCTAATCTGTTTACACGCAGGTTGGAAGATGCTCATGAAATTCAAATCAAGTTCTCGGCTCCCAAGATTCTTCCCAGCAGGAAAGCCCTTCCCAGTCTAAACAGCTTTTCGGTACCATCAAGATCATCATATTCTACACACAAGCAGACAATAAAGATAAAAAAAAGCAGGGGAGTGGAAGGGGGGTGAATGATTAGGGCCGGAAAGTCAAACAAGTCTAAGTCTTTCTGAGGAAACACACAATATTTCCGAGTACCAGTGTAAGGAGCTGCCCTAAAATATTTAAAAGATTTTGTGAGCTCATTCATTCTTGTCCATTAAAGAGCACAGCTACTTTTCCCCTCCGTCCTTTTAACTCTTCCACAGACACATTAACTTTAGGGCTTAAGCGTGTGTGATGCCCTTGGTTTGGGCCCCTCGGAGCTTCCATGATGAAAACCACGTGAAACTGGATCCGCACGCGTTCCACCCACAAGCTGGCCTCAGTGGTGTAATTTATTCTGTCAGGCAACAGGCTGTTGCTCAACTTGGAGATGGGAATGCCAGCAACCACCCTCCAGCTATTAAAACAAAATGAACCAGCCTGGTGTCAGCGGGACAGACGCCACTTCACTGAGAAAAGAGACCCTGCTTTCCGTACCTCAAGTTCAGTCTCCCGTCTGTTGATATCATCCGTGGATTGATTTAACTTCTCCAGCTCTCCCTGATGAA
Organism: Phocoena sinus; assembly: GCF_008692025.1. NCBI lineage: Eukaryota > Metazoa > Chordata > Mammalia > Artiodactyla > Phocoenidae > Phocoena > Phocoena sinus. The sequence goes on along the minus strand of NC_045766.1, from coordinate 10,855,666 downwards.
GAAAAGGGACAGAAAAAAGATTCAGGGATTTGTCTTTTGTTGCCAGTATGACTCAGCCCCAGTACCTGCAAATTACTCTGGCACACTTTGTAGGAAGAGGAAGGAGTCAGTGGTAATTCTCAAGGAAAACAGTTGAGCCTTGGCTGGAAGAACAAATGAATGTCAGCATTTCTGAAACCTTTTTCTTGATGGTGGCCTTTTTGAAAATGACTTTAAGGTCCTAGGAATTTGTCTTTTCTTAGAAGGTCAATTATTTATTCCAGGTATGTGCCTTCAGGTAAACCCACCTGTTACAAATGGTTTAGAGGCGGAATCAAAACAATGCTTTCTGCTTTAGAGCAAGGATTTTGCAGAAAAGATAATAAAAGAAAACAAAGCCAAGCCTAAAGTATAAACCCAATGAAATAATTTAAATCAAGGGTACAATTCTGGCATTATCTCATCCATGGTTGAGTATTTTTCTGTAGGAATGAAAAGTCTTTTTCAAACTGCTAGTTATTCAACCTACCTGGCTGTTTTACAAAACAAACAACTAAAACTAGCTTTAATCCTGATCCTTTAAATAAACATTCACACACTGACATTTTGTAAAAAAAAAAAAAGTGCCCAGCGTGAAGTTAACTCATTTTACTCAGCAAACAAAGGACCTTGTGAACAGAATTCCCCTACCAAGAAAACAAAATTGAGTAGCCCGAACTGATTTTATTTAACAGAATTCCTAATGCAAAGATTTTTCCACCTGATTTTTATCTCGCTAACCTGCCATAACAAGTCATTTAAATGCAACAGCTGAGTTAAATGAGCTTTTAATTGATCTGCGCGCTGAAAAACCAATTAAGTCTCCAGAAACTGCAGCGCATGCTGAAAAGCAATATTAAAAAAAAAAAAAAAAGCTTTATGGAAAGGGTAGAAACACGGGTCTTCGAAAGCGATGTGCTGTGCTTTCTGCTTGGAGGGTGAAGAGGTTAAGCTGTCACTCCGAGATCTCGGCTTAGAAATCGTTTTTAACCATCTCCCAGAGAAATGGAGGCACAGGAACCGGGCCAACCCTCTTGCCTTCTCGCGCGTCAGCTATGCGCACCGCTTGTCCCAGATTTCTGTTCACACCCGACCTCATAAGGAGGGAAAGCTGGGTTTTAAACCGTTTGAGGCCAAGCGGAGAGCTGAGCCAGTGGTGACAATAAGCCCTTCGGTTTGCTAACAATGAATCAGAGGAGAAGGGAGATGGCTCAGGCCGGGCACCTCTGCCAGCAGGAGGCTCTGACCCCCAGGCACGGGTGGCCGCCCACCTGCAGGGGCCGACGACGCCCACCGCCCCGGGAGCCCGCGCCTAAGCGGCCCGCCCGGCTCCCGGAGCCCGGAGGTTGTCCAAAGCCCGCGGCGCCGCGAGCCCAGCCGGGTACCCAGACGCCGGCGTGGCGCCCCCGCCCCCTTCCCTCTTTGTTGCGCAACCGCCCGCAGCGCTGGACACGCTGCTGCGACCCCCGGATCCTGCCGGGGAATCCCGGCGATAGAGTCAGGCTGCGTCCACGCGGGCACCGCAGCCTCCCAGGAACTGGGGGAAACCGGGTACTCAGACCCTCTCGTCCAGCCCCGGACTTAACGCTGCCACCTCCCCCGGGCGCAGGCACCGGTGGGGGGGTTGGGGGAGGCGGCTGCGAGGCGGGCTCAGTGCAGATGCCGGGGTCCTTGTGCACCCCCGCGCGCCCTACCTGGATCCGGGGGTCCACCTCTTCCTCCTCCTCCAGCCCCGGCTCCATCCCCTCCTCCTCCTCCTCCGAGTCCCGGGCTGGCGGCGGCAGCTCGGCCGGCTCCTCCGGACGGCTCCGCTTCGGCGCCGCGTCCATGCGGGCGGCGGACTTGGGAGCGCGTGGGTGGCGGCCGCAGACTGGGCCGGAGCCGTCTGGCCACCGCCCGGCGAGCTCAGAAGGCGCCGCTCGCCGCCGAGGGTTCCCGGGCCCAGCTCAGGAGGAAGTGGGCGCGGTCGCCCCCTCTCCGCCGCGGCCGTCAGCGCAGCGCCGCCCGCTCCGCCCCCAGCCCGCCGGCTCTGCGCGGCCCCGACTCTAGACCTGGCTGGCCGGCCGGCCGGGATAGCCGGGGCTCCGTCACAAAACCTCACTCCCAAAACGCGTGAGGGTGATGAAATGGGGGAGCCCTCACCCCCTTTTACCATAGCAGCCCGACTAGATCACAATTTACCGAACGTCGGCCGCCTGGTGTCAGGGTGCTTTTCTCTCCCTCCCTCCTCTGCTAAGGCAATTGACTGCATGCAAGGAAAGTTTGGGGTATTCCCACCATCTGAAGGCACCTTTAGAAGCTTGTACTCAGTGACCCTGGACCAGCCCCAAGACTCACTCAAACCCCCGTGTACACTCAAAGCACTTTTGTCCCCTTGGGTTAACCTGGGGAAATGTGTGTACCTGAAGATTTCCTCAGAAAAGGGAACTGAAACATGCTCACACAGACACAAAAGAACAAAGAAGGGAGCCAGCTGCAGCTCCTTGGCGTGGATTCCTTGCCCAAAAGCTGCGGCCCCCATTGAGCAGAGCTCCATACGCAAGCTCCTGTGCTTTCACAGTTGCGGGATGGTCCTACCTGAAGAGGCAGGAAGCACGGAAAATCCATTGATCAGGAATGTGCGAGAGTGAGCGGGTGCCTGCCAGTACACCCTTCTCAAGGAGATGCGAGTGTAACCCCTGTTCATGGGCACGCGCCATCCAAGGATTCATGAACTGGTGAGGTTTCCTGCCCACCCTGAACAAGCGGAGAACCAGAACTTGTCTGGCAAATTCAACATCACAAAAAGCCAAAGAATAAGGGGAATGTTTGTGCTTTTATGAAATGGCAGGGCCACTATGATGTCAGGAGAGCAGAAGGTCAGATGACCTTAGCAAAGCAGGCAAGGACATTGCCACTGGCCATTGCTAATGTCTCCTTCACTACAAAAATGCAGAGCGTACACACTTTCTACACAGAAGCTTGTGGCCTGTGGGCTCAGTGAGTTCGGAGGGCAGACTTGCTTGAGAAAGGAGCTTCTTTCCGAGAGCCTGTCATTAAAGCCAACCTTGGGAAACCTGCTTATGATGGTTTTATCAAAAGCTAAGTTGGGGGAGTTACTCCTTGGGCAAGGTTCCACCCTACACACTCTGGCACTGTGGTCCACCATCACAGGAGCTTCCTTGTCTCCTGGAGGTAACACAGGTGTACACCATGGGTTTGGTTCTGAACAGGTCACACCTGTTCACTGTTCTTTAAATCAAGTGAGAGTCAGCAATTCTTTGTGAGATGTTCTCAAATTCCCTGCTAAAGCCATAGTTGCTTTTCATTTTCCAGTGATGGATGAAGGCAGGGTCAAGATGGCCATTAAGAGTCACAAACTGAGACAGAGGTTGAAAACAAGTGAGGTCAGCCCTGATTCTAAACGCTTCCCAAGTGGTGGAACCTCATCATCACCATTCAAACAATAGCCTCCAAATTACATTACGGTTTAAGCTTAGATCTAGGAGCAATAGGGTGGTTCAAAATACCTTTATGGGGGGACTTCCCTTATGGTGCAGTGGTTAAGAATCTGCCTGCCAATGCAGGAGACACGGTTTTGATCCCTGGTCCGGGAAGATCCCACATGCCAAGGAGCAACTAAGTCCGTGCACCACAACTACTGAGCCTGTGCTCTAGACCCCGCGAGCCACAACTACTGAGCCTGCATGCTGCAACTACTGAAGCACATGTGCCTAGAGCCCATGCTCCGCAACAAGAGAAGCCCGTGAACTGCAAAGAAGAGTAGCCCCTGATCGCCACAGCTAGAGAAAGCCCCCATGCAGCAACGAAGACCCAACACAGCCAATAATAATAGTAATAATAAATACATAAATAAAATGTAGTCTCTTTAAAAAAGAAAAATGCCGGGCTTCCCTGGTGGCGCAGTGGTTGAGAGTCCGCCTGCCAATACAGGGGACACGGGTTCATGCCCCGGTCCGGGAAGATCCCACATGCCGCGGAGCAGCTGGGCCCGTGAGCCATGGCCGCTGAGCCTGCGCGTCTGGAGCCTGTGCTCCGCAACGGGAGAGGCCGCAACAGTGAGAGGCCCGCGTACGGAAAAAAAAAAAAAACCTTTATGGGATATAGGGCAACTGCTCCTGAACACTGAACATCACTGTAGACTTTTGTTGTTTTATTTTTAGAAGACCTGGGCCAGCTATAGCATGATGTTCTAAAGTTAAAGTAAGGAAAATAAATAAAGCACAGCAGTACTATATATTTCTATTGACACATACATATGCACATCAATGCATAGAAAAAGGGTCTGGAAGGAAGATTCATACCCAACAAAGAGTGGCTAGCCCTGGAAAAGGCAGTATGAAGGGGCCCAAGATTGGCTAGGATGGGGTTGGGCATGTCAAAGGGAACTTTTAATCTCTTGATAATGTTTTCATTTTTTACAAGGAGGATGTATTTATGATTATTTGTATAATTCTAAAATAAATTTTAAAAGTGCATACTGTATTAGTTTTCTATTGCTGTGTAACAAACTACCACAAATTTATTGGCTTAAAACAGCACTTGTGGGGCTTCCCTTGTGGCGCAGTGGTTGGGATTCCGCCTGCTGATGCAGGAGACGCGGGTTCGTGCCCCGGTCCAGGAAGATCCCACAGGCCGCGGAGCGGCGGGGCCTGTGAGCCACGGCCGCTGAGCCTGCGCGTCCGGAGCCTGTGCTCCACAGCGGGAGGGGCCACATCAGTGAGAGGCCCGAGTACCGCAAAAAACAAACAAACAAAAAAAAACAGCACTTGTTCATTACCTCACAGTTCTGTAGGCCTGACGTTGAGGCAGGGTGTGACTAGCTTGCCTGATGTTGAGGCAGGGTGTAACTAGCTCCTCTGCTCAGGGTCTCCCAGACTGAATCAGGGTGTTGACCAGGCTGCATTCCTTTCTGAAGGCTCTGAGGAAAAAGTCCTTCCAAGCTCTTTCAGGTTGCTGGCTGAATTCAGTTCCTTGTGGTTGTAGGACTAAGGTCCCCATTTCCTTGCTCTCAGCCAAGGGCCAACCCGAATTCCTTGCCACATGACCCCCTCCATCTTCAAAGCCAGCAGCAGAGAATTTCCTTGGGTTGAGTCCATCTCACACTACAATCTACTCTTCAGGAAAAGCCCAGTCCCTTTTAAGGATTCACTTGATTAGGTCAGGTCCACACAGAATAAAGTCAACTGTGCCATATTCACAACCTAATCATGGTGGTGACTGTCCCATTATATTTACAAGCTCCCACATTTTACAGGAATATGTACAGCAGGGGGCAGGAAATGGGGCAATCTTATACTTCTGACTACCTCACATACTAAGAAGGCAAGCCATGTAAGTGGCTCGTAACCCAAGCAAATGCTTAGTATCTATTTTAGCTGCCATACTGATCTAGATGAGTGGTTCTAAAGGTATGGGCTGGAGACCTCTGAAGGTCTCTGAGAACTTTCAGGATGCCCATGAGATCAAAACTAGTTTTAGACAAATACTAGACAAGATTTGCTTTTCCCACTCTCATTCTCTTACAAGTATTCACTGGAGTTTCCCAGAAGTTACATGACACGATACAACAGACTGAGTGCAGAAGATACGAGAATCCAGCTTCGTCTTGCTAAAGCCACCCGTTAAAGAGACGTGCAAAAATGTAAAACAATGCCCTTCTCACTATTTGTTTTGTTTTGGAAACAATTTTATTTTTCATTTTGGAAATGAGTTATTTTTCATAAAATTATGATATTTATGTTAACATGTAGTCAATGTGTTGTTATTTTTAGATGAATTAATTTTAAAAGTTTTTAAAATTGCTTTAATTTCTACACAGTAACCACCTGTAGATGCAACCATATAAACAACAGCTCTTTGAGATCTTCAATGGCTTAAAAAAATATAAAGAAGTACTGGCAGCAAAAGGTTTGAGAACCACTGAGCCAGAGGAAACATATCCTCCAGTTTGAGTTATCCTTTTTTATTTCCATAAATGTTCCACTGCCTCCTTCACTCAAAAGATTCATCACCCCTCCCAAGGCCCCACTGGTGGAGTATTTGGGGCACAGTACATTTTTGCCCATTTCAAAAGACTTTAAATATAATTTAATAATTTAAGTGATTGAGATCATTATGGTTATTTCCTGGGATCTATATTTTGTCAATTCCTATGAAGAATTCATCACCCAGTTATAACATCGCCCCTTTGGAGAAACAGTCAGCTTTTTAGTGCCTTGTGTGTGATGTAGTTTCCAAGAACACGCCTCTGCTTGCCAGGCTTTGGGGGGTCCCGAGTGGTGGGGGGCACACCTGTACCAGAGCTGTGATTTTTGGCAGCCTGATCACATGGTGCGTGTTGTGGGCAAAGTGGGGATGGCCGATGTCCTGAGGACTGCTTTACTAGGAGACATACTCCCTGTTGTCCAATGGAGAAAAATGCATAGCCTAAAAGTTGCGAGTTATGTTTTATTTGGGGAATGTCCTGAGGATTATAGCCCGGGAGGCAGCCTCTCAGGCAGCTCTGAAGGAACTGCTCCAAAGAGGTGGGGGAAGCCAGGACATTTAAAAGTTTTTGCTGGGGCTGGGGGGAAACATGTAGCCAAACACCAAAAGATGACTGCTAATCACAAAAACAGACATCTCAAGTTAATGATTTTCATGCTTTTCTATGTATGTGAAGATGCAAGCGCCTGGGCTCATTGAAATTATTCCTTAGATGTGCATCGTAACTATCTTGGGCCAGTATCCTGGTTTTCTCCATCCTGAATCCCCTCAGGGTTCGCCAGCAGGGCTGATGACTTGATGACTGCAACATTCTTTGTCCACGCTGTTCAATTTATTTTTACTATTTCCTTGTAGTTTGATTAAACTGGGGGGAAATATGTGTGTTTGTTCCCTGCCCCTCCACTTCCTCAAGCTGAAAATCTTCCTTGACGAAAATCACAGCCTCTGTGCTGTCCCAGTTGCCACAGAGCACAGTGGGCTGACATTTAGAAAGAAGGAGGAAAAAGGTATCTGGCAGGATGAGCCTGGGTTTACATATTTCTCCATATTGGGTCCTTGTTTGTCATGATCTGGTCTCTTTCATGGGATTAATGTCAACCTCTCCTTTTGTAACCCCACCTCCTCACTGGTGTCATACATTTATCATCCAAGCCTCTTCCTGCCTGAATTATAAAGCAAGCAAGTGTCCAGCAAAGGGAGACCCTCTCCTTATTTAGTCCCCCAGTTGGAGTGAGCATTTGGGGATGTTTCTATTTCCATAGATGTGGAAAGAAACCTGGGTTTATTTAATAAACGCAAAGAAAATCCTGCCATGTTCAAGGAACCTCACATTCCTGTCTTCGGGTGAAGAGAGGGTCTCCAACTGTGTTTAAAATGTTCTCAGCCTTTTTTGTGAAAAGAGAAACGTGACCTTTTCCCCCAAACTCATGAACACCCAGGAGTGGAGGCCTGAGAGGAAGTGAGGAGGTCTGCTGACCTCAGGGAGTTTGGACGGAGTTTAGGGCAGAATGAGGGCTGGAGCTGGCCATTCACCTGGCTGAAGGAGCAGCCCTTTCCCTCCTGGCTGCGTAAAGGGCTGTGTCACACTCTGTGGGGACACAGAGGTCATCCCATCTTCTGCCTGCAAGGGCCAGCGTGGTTTTACGGAGAACATGACACTGGGCCTTGAATAATAAACAGAATTTCCTCAAACAAGGGAGGAGGATTTTGCCAAAGAAAGAAAGAAAGGGCTTCCCAGATAGGCAATAACATGGGGAAATCATGGAGGGGTTGGACCGGTCAGGAATAGTGGAGAGAGAGACCATCTCAACTTGGGACCCAGGAGGGACAGTGGGAAGTGGAAGGGGCAGGGGATGAAGCCTAAAGTAGAGTCTGGGGCAGGTCCTCAAGGGCCTTGAGTGACAGGCTCAACCTTTGAACTACAGACCATAGACAATGAGATGCTGTTCACTCGTTTGTCCATTTATTCATCCAACAAATATTAACTGAGTACTTAATATGTTTTAGACACTATACCAGAGGCCAAGGTATCACTATGAACAAAAGACACTACCTCCCTGCTGTCATGGAGATAAAAGTATAATAGGTCAGAGTGATCAGGGCCAAGGGCCAAGCAGGGGATGGACAGAGAAAGAGGGGTGCTGCTGTGGTTATGGAGAAGGCTCCCTGAGAAGGGCGCCTTCTTGACTTTGAGTCAAGACCCCAAAGAAATGAGAGAGCAAACACCACGTCCCTTTGGGGAGAGCACTCCAGCGCCTGAAGCATGTGTAGGGGGTCCCAGGAGCTTGGTGGGAGAGAAAGTAAGATAGTTAGGCTGGGAGATGAGGATGCCTCTTCTGGTTACTGCCCTTTTCTCAGTGAAATTGTGAGCAAGGTCATCGGCTGTGAATAAGGGGGGCATGGGGGGCATTGAAGAAACCCTGGAGGTTAGAGGAGAGATGTGAATGGCTATCCAGGAGAGCTGGGAAGTGAGTGCCCAGGGGAATATGTTATAATTGTCAGGCTGCACTGAGGACCCATCAGTGGCTGGAGATTCTCAATGAGACCACTCATCACAGGATGAATGGTTTTGCCTACCCAACTTCAGCATCAGGATACAGGTGGAAAGTAGTAAGAACGCGAGATTTCACCAGGGCTAGGATTATGTTGGGTTCCCACAGTGGTGGGGAAGAGGGGTGAGGGAATCGCGCGTGACAGCAGGTGTAGGGATTTAATGGTGGCACATGGGATCTAAGCTGGATCAAACGGGAAGGGCGGGCGTAAGGGGGTGAGGGAGGGGCTGTTAAAATAGTTCCAGGGAGCAATGATCCATCCCTGAATCAAGGGATAGAAAGATGGGAATGGACCTGAGACTACATGGAAGCTGGTGATTGGTAAGATCTGGAGGAAGAGAGGGAAGGAGGGAAGGAGGGAGAGTCAAAGATGATTCCAAACTTTCCAGTTTGAGGGACTTGATGACACCATTAGCTGGGACCTACCTATGCTATAGAAGTTTGGGCTGGGAAGATGATAAATTATCATTTTTTTAGAACATACAGATTTTAAAGGGAAAACCCTGACAGTTGGACTACCTGTTGTACTTGGAAATAGGGATCCAGGTTACCCAAGGGTTGAGCAAAACTCTTTGGAAGACCTTTCCTGTGGCCTCCATACACTTCGCTACCATAGCAAGTGGGGTCCAGCTCAGCTGGTCTGCAAGGATCACGCCGGTTTCATTTCTGACACTAGGGGCCTCCAGGAAACAGAGGTGCAGTGGAAATCTCTTCTTTTGGTGGGGCTCCTGGAGAGCAGCAATGACAAAAATGATATTTTAACTGGGTTCAAATCCCAGCTGAACCCTTTGTGAGCTGACTTTAGACAAGCTGAACATTAGTATCCTTGCCTGTACAATAAGGGTAATCACACCGGTGCCTCCCAATGAGAGAGGTGGAGATTAAATAAAATGGTATTTACAGAATTACTGGCACATGACGAAACTTTATTTTATATTTTTAAAATATTTGTTTATTTATTTTTTTATTTTGGCTGCACCAGGTCTTAGTTGCGGCACACGGGATCTTTTAGTTGTAGCATGTGGACTCTTAGTTGTGGCATTCATGCAGGATCTAGTTCCCTGACCAGGGATCCCTGCACTGGGAGCTCGGAGTCTTATCCACTGGACCACCAGGGAAGTCTCCTGACAAAACTTTAATTCATGGTGCTTCCCTTGTCTTCTCTTCCTCTACCCCATGGCTTAGACCTGAGGGAATCAGGTATTTTACACAAGAAATTTTTTAAAATGTTTTTAAAAGTGAAATCTGCAAGCTGAAAGTGGTCAGCAAAATGAATTCAATACGTTTTTAAGCACCTCTGACATGTATGCACAATTCCAGGTGCCAGTTTGAGGGCCCCAAACATGGAGATGACAAAGTCATAGGGTCTTCCTACTTGGGGAGACATGTCCCCACCAAACTTGTGCTCCAAGGAAGCAATCATGGTATTCCTTCCTGTGAAATTAAGGCTCTTCCTGTCAAACTTCAATGCCATTTAAATGAAGATTCCCTGCAACACGGATTTTTAAAAAGTTATTTGCATCTGCTTGTTAACCCCTATAAAATAGGAACTGCTCTTCCGGACTAAGGAAGAGTGGATCTGCATTCATACCACATCCTGGTGGCAGTGGCTGAAGAAATAGACATCAGCATCTTCTCCTGTCCACCCTGCCATCTTTACCTGCTGCCTTAGGTCAGAGGTGGCAGATTGGGAGCTTCTGGCTGTATCAGACTGGAGGGCACGTGTTGTCTGGCTGGCACGGTGCTCTGTAAATTTGGGGCAGCAGTTAAAATCCAGGCAATACAAGAAAATTCACACTTCTCTATTTGGCGAGAGTCCAGAGATGGGAGGAGTGGCTGACCCTCTGGAGAGGATATGTTAGCCTCAGAGCCCTGGAGGCCGACCTGCCCAGTCTCACAGGCCACACCCTGGCACTAAGGCGACGCTGTAAGGTGACGAGGAGGTGCAGGTTCCCTCTGCCTTCCTCCCACCCTCCCTTCTCTTCCTACCAACTCCAAAGGACCACGCATGTGGTAAGAGGGAAGAGAACTTTAAAGCAGACCTCAAAACGCTCAACAATGCTTTTCGCCCCCAGCTGACTGGTTCTCAGAAGTCAAGGAGCCATAGGATCCAGTTCTTTGAAAGGGATCAGGGCCTCCAGATCACAAAGCATCTGTTTAATTCTGTGACTTGGTGACATCGGTATATAGTATTGCCAAATTGTCTTGCACTGTGGCTGCTCCCCTCTAATGAGAACCTTTATTTGTGTCCTAAATTGAATTAAGCTCAAGTGTCTTGACCCAGATGAACTATAAGCCAGAGTACTTAGAGAACCCAGGAAAGAAACTTTCAATGTTTATCTGTGGTCTTAAAGGACCTGCAGATATTTTAAATGGTGCCAGAATCATGGAGACAGAAAAAAGTGTTCCATTAAAAAGAAAGAGCGTTCCATACACTGCAAAACAGTGAGTATAACAGATTGCAGGCATGATTCTAGAATGGATTTTAAAGGGAAAGGTCATTTCTGTGCCCCAGAAGAAAAATGATAGATTACTGTGATCTAGCTTGGGTTAACCAAGAACAAATTATGTCAGCCTTGCCCTCCCTTCCTTATTCCACAAGTTTATTAGTCTAGCCAAGGAAGGAAACACGCAAGACAGGAAATCTTCATTTTTCAAAGATAACTGGTAGAGGAAAAGGCCACTTAAATAAACCCACTTATAAAGGAAACCAAAATTTCATATTAAATAATGAAAAAAGACTTTTATTGGGGCTTTACTCTGCAAAATAAACTTAAAATTATGAAAATAAGTTTTTTCTTCTCTTTTAAAGACTATTTAGTTGACAAATATTTACTGAGCATCTGTTATGTGATGGCCTCTGGCAATGAAGACCCAGCAGTGAACAAATTAGACAAAATTCCTGCCTTCATTGTGGTTTATAGTCTAAGGGAAGACAGGGAAAAAAGTTAAATACATAAGTAAACAAAATAGTTGCAGTTAGTGATAATGATAATTGCCATGATGAGCAACAAAAAACATAGGAAAACCAAATAAAGAGGCTGGAGGGTGGAGGCTGCCTCAGACGGGAGATGGAGAGGGCTCTCTGTGGATATGACATGTGAGCTGAGATTTGATGAGGAGGTGTGGGGCAGCCACACGCTGAAGGGAAGAGTGATCTGGATGGCACAGACCCTGAGCAGGGAGCTGGCTGGACAGCCCTTGAGATGACCAGAGAGTGAATAGGGAGGACAGGGTGTTGAAATGACCATGGTCACATATCAGATAATGTGGGGCCTGGGACGCCACAGGAAAGAGTTTGGATTTTATTATAAATGTGATGAGAAGCCACTGGAGGGATTGAAGCTGAGGAATAGCAAGATCCATTTCGTATTTTTAAAAGATGACCATGGCTGCTCTGTGGAAAAGGGATGGCCATGAAGGCAACAGGGGGAGCAGGAACTCTAGTTAGGAGGCTGTCACAGGGGCCCTAGCGACAGACGTGGCTGAGGGGCTTCCCTGGTGGCGCAGTGGTTGGGAGTCCACCTGCCGATGCAGGGGACGCGGGTTCGTGCCCCGGTCCGGGAAGATCTCACATGCCGTGGAGCGGCTGGGCCCGTGAGCCATGGCTGCCGAGCCTGCGCGTCCGGAGCCTGTGCTCCACAACAGGAGGGCCCACAACAGTGAGAGGCCCGCGTACCGCAAAAAAAAAAAAAAAAAAAAAAAAAGAGACATGGCTGGGCTGCATAAATGGAGTGAGTCGATTGAGGATGTATTCTGAAGACAAATCCAACATGTGGGAACGGGCAGAGGCAGAGGCATTAAGAATGACTCCTGAGATTTTGACTTGAGAAGTGGCTGAAAGATGCTGCCATTTACTGAGCGAGGCAGGGAAGACTTGAGGAAAAGGTTTGCAGTCAAGACGTATGTTTTTGCAGCTTAAATGTCCATTGACGGATGAATGGGTAAAGAAGATGTGGTACGTATATACAATGGGACACTACTCAGCCATAAAAAAGAATAAAACAATGTCATTTGCAGCAACATGGATTGACCTAGAAATTATCATACTAAGTGAAGTAAGTCAGACAGAGAAAGACAAAGATCATATGATATTGCTTATATGCAGAATCTAAAAAAAAATGACACAAATGAACTTATCTATGAAACAGAAACAGATTCACATAGAGAACAGACTTACGGTTGCCAAGGGGGAGAGGGGGTGGGGGAGGGATGGAGTGGGAGTTTAGGACTAGCAGATGCAAACTATTATATACAGAATCATAAACAACAGGGTCCTACTGTATAGCACAAGGATATATATTCAGTTCCCATAAAGGAAAAGAATATGAAAAAGAATATATATATATATAACTGAATCACTTTGCTGTACAGTAGAAATTAATAAAACATTGTAATTCAACTATACTTCAATAAAATAAATTTTTAAAACATGAGGTGTGTGGGCTTCCCTGGTGGTGCAGTGGTTAAGAACCCACCTGCCAATGCAGGGGACACAGGTTCGAGCCCTGGTCCGGGAAGATCCCACACACCACGGAGCAACTAAGCCCATGAGCCACAACTACTGAGCCTGTGCTCTAGAGCCCACAAGCCACAACTACTGAAGCCTGCATGCCACAACTACTGAAGCCTGAGTGCCTAGAGCCCGTGCTCCCCAACAAGAGAAGCCACCACAATGAGAAGCCCACACACCACAAAGGAGAGTGGCCCCTGCTTACCGCAACTAGAGAAAGCCCGTGCACAGCAACCGACCCAATGCAACCAAAAATAATTAATTAATTAACTTTTTTAAAAATGAGGTGTGTTTTTGGACACCTAATTCTGAGAGGCTATTAAACGCACAAGTGGAGACGTCAAGTAGACAGGAGGATACACATCTGAAGGCCAAGTCCACAGATATAAATTTGAGAGTCAACTGCATATGGATGATATTTAAAACCATGGAACTGGATGAGATCATTTAGGACAGGGGGGATGCTGAAGGGGAGAGGACCAGGATGAAGCTGGGAGCACACCAACATCTAGAGGCAGGGCCTTGGAGAAGTCAGGAAAGAGCATTGCCACCAGCTCATCAGAATAGCAATACTCACCACCACAAAAATGATCAGTCAACTGACAAGGATTTTTTTTTTTTACATCTTTATTGGAGTATAATTGCTCCATGATGCTGTGCCAGCTTCTGCTGTACAACAAAGTGAAACAGCGATATGCATATATACCTCCCCATATCCCCTCCCTCTTGAGCCTCCCTCCCACTCTCCCTATCCCACCCTTCTAGGTCATTGCAAAGCATTGAGCTGATCTCCCTGTGCTATGCAGTAGCTTCCCACTAGCCATCGCTTTTACATTTGGTAGTGTATATATGTCAATGTTACTCTCTCGCTTCGTCCCAGCTTACCCTTCCCCCGCTGTGTTCTCAAGTCCATTCTCTACATCTGCGTCTTTATTCCTGCCCTGCCACTAGGTACATCGGTACTGGTTTTTTAGATGCCATATATATGCGTTAGCATGCAATATTTGTTTTTTCTTTTTCTGACTTACTTCACTCTGTATGACAGATACTAGGTCCATCCACCTCGCTACAAATGACTCAATTTCGTTCCTTTTTATGGCTAAGCAATATTCCATTATATATATGTGCCACATCTTCTTTATCCATTCATCTGTCAATGGACATTTAGGTTGCTTCCATGTCCTGACTATTGTAAATAGAGCTGCAATGAACATTGTGGTACATGGCTCTTTTTGATTATGGTTTTCTCAGGGTATATGCCCAGTAGTGGGATTGCTGGGTCATATGGTAGTTGTATTTTTAGTTTTTTAAGGAACCTCCATACTGTTCTCAATAATGGCTGCATCAGTTTACATGCCCACCAACAGTGCAAGAGTGTTCCCTTTTCTCCACACCCTCTCCAGCATTTATTGTTTCTAGATTTTTAAATTTTTTATTTATTTATTTTTGGCTGTGTTGGGTCTTTGTTGCTGCACACAGGCTTTCTCTAGTTGTGGCGCGTGGGAGATACTCCTCGTTTTGTTGCGTGGGCTTCTCATTGTTGTGGCTTCTCTAGTTGTAGAACACAGGCTCTAGGCGTGCGGGCTTCAGTAGTTGTGGCATGCAGGCTCAGTAGTTGTGGCTCGCGAGCTCTAGATGCAGTCTCAGTAGTTGTGGCGCATGGGCTTAGTTGCTCCATGGCATGTGGGATCTTCCTGGACCAGGGCTCGAACCCGTGTATCCTGGATTGGCAGGCAGATTCTTAACCACTGCACCACCAGGGAAGCCCCTGTTTCTAGATTTTTTGATGATGGCCATTCTGACCAGTGTGAGGTGATATCTCATTGTGGTTTTGATTTGCATTTCTCTAATAATTAACAATGTTGAACATATCTTCATGCGCCTGTTGGTCATCTGTATGTCTTCTTTGGAGAAATGTCTATTTAGTTCTTCAGTCCATTTTTGGATAGGGTTTTTTTTTTTTTATATTGAGCTGCATGAGTTGCTTTATATTTTGAAGATTAAAGCTTTGTCAGTTGCTTCATTTGCAAACATTTTCTCCCATACTGAGGGTGGTCTTTTCATCTTGTTTATGGTTTCCTTTGCTGTGCAAGAGTTTTTAAGTTTCATTAGATCCCATGTGTTTATTTTTTTTATTTTTTGCGGTACGCGGGCCTCTCACTGTTGTGGCCTCTCCCGTTGCGGAGCACAGGCTCCAGACGCATAGGCTCAGCAGCCATGGCTCGCGGGCCTAGCTGTTCCACAGCATGTGGGATCTTCCTGGACTGGGGCACGAATCCGTGTCCCCTGCATTGGCAGGCGGACCCTCAACCACTGTGCCACCAGGGAAGCCCCCATTTGTTTATTTTTGTTTTTATTTCCATTACTCTAGGAAGTGGGTAAAAAGGGATCCTGCTATGATTTATGTCATAGAGTGTTTTGCCTATGTTTTCCTCTAAGAGTTTTATAGTGTGTGGCCTTACATTTAGGTCTTTAATCCATTTTGAGTTTATTTTTGTGTATGGTGTTAGGAAGTGTTCTGATTTCGTTCTTTTACATGTAGCTGTCCAGTTTTCCCAGCACCACTTATTGAAGAGGCTGTCTTTTCTCCTTTGTATATTCTTACCTCCTTTGTCAAAGATAAGGTGACCATATGTGTGAGGGTTTACCTCTGGGCTTTCTATCCTGTTCCAATTATTGATATTTCTGTTTTTGTGCCAGTACCATACTGTCTTGATTACTGTAGCTTGGTAGTATAGTCTGAAGTCAGGGAACCTGATTCCTCCAAGCTCCATTTTTCTTTCTCAAGATTGCTTTGGTTATTTGGGGTCTTTTGTGTTTCCACACAAATTGTAAAATTTTTGTTCTAGTTCTGTGAAAAATGCCAGTGGTAGTTTGACAGGGATTGCATTGAATCTGTAGATTGCTTTGGGTAGTATAGTCATTTTCACAGTGTTGAATCTTCCAATCCAAAAACAAGGTAAATCTCTCCATCTGTTTGTATTATCTTCATTTCTTTCATCAGCATCTTATAATTTCCTGCATACAGGTCTTTTGTCTCCTTAGGTAGGTTTATTCCTAGGTATTTTATTCTTTTTGTTGCAGTGGTAAATGGGAGTGTTTTCTTAATTTCTCTTTCAGATTTTTCATCATTAATGTATAGGAATGCAAGAGATTTTTCTGCATTAATTTTGTATCCTGCTACTTTACCAAATTCATTGATTAGCTCTAGTAGTTTTCTGGTGGTATCTTTAGGATTTTCTATGTGTAATATCATGTCACATACAAACAGTGACAGTTTTACTTCTTCCAATCTGGATTCCTTTTACATCTTTTTCTTCTCTGATTGCTGTGGCTAAAACTTCCAAAACTATGTTGAATAATAATGATGAGAGTGGGCACCTTTGTCTTTTTCCTGATCTTAGAGGAAATGCTTTCAGTTTTTCACCATTGAGAATGATGTTGCCTGTGGGTTTGTCATATATGGCTTTTATTATGTTGAGGTTGGTTCCCTCTATCCCGACTTTCTGGAGAGGTTTTATCATAAAGAGTGTTGAATTTTGTCAAAAGCTTTTTCTGCATCTACTGAGATGATCATATGGTTTTTATCCTTCAAATTGTTAATATGGTGTATCACGTTGATTGATTTGCGTACATTGAAGAATCCTCGCATTCCTGGGGTGAACTCCACTTGATCATGGGTCTGATCCTTTTAATGTGCTGTTGGATTCTGTTTGCTAGTATTTTGTTGACGATTTTTGCATCTATGTTCATCAGTGATATTGGCCTGTTATTTTCTTTTTTTGTGACATCTTTGTCTGGTTTTGGTATCAGGGTGGTGGTGGCCTCGTAAAATAAGTTAGGGAGTGTTCTTCCCTCTGATATATTTTGGAAGAGTTTCAGAAGGATAGGTGTTAGCTCTTCTCTAAATGTTTGATAGAATTCGCCTGTGAAGCCATCTGGTCCTGGGCTTTTGTTTGTTGGAAGATTTTTTTTTTTTTGGAAGATTTTTAATCTCAGTTTCAATTTCAGTGCTTGTGATTGGTCTGTTCATATGTTCTATTTCTTCCTGGTTTGGTCTTGGAAGATTATACTTTTCTAAGAATTTATCCATTTCTTCTAGGTTGTCCATTTTATTGGCAAATAGTTGCTTGTAGTAGTCTCTCATGATCCATTGTATTTCTTCAGTGTCAGTTGTTACTTCTCCTTTTTCATTTCTAATTCTGTTGATCTGAGTCTTCTCCCTTTTTTTCCTGATGAGTCTGGCTAATGGTTTATCAATTTGTTTATCTTCTCAAAGAACCAGCGTTTAGTTTTATTTATCTTTGCTATTGTTTCCTTCATTTCTTTTTCATTTATTTCTGCTCTGATCTCTATGATTTCTTTCTTTCTGCTAACTTTGGGTTTTGTTGTTGTTCTTCTTCTTTCTCTAATTGCTTTAAGTGTAAAGTTAGGTTGTTTGAGATGTTTCTTGTTTGTTGAGGTAGGATTGTACTGCTATAAACTTACCACTTAGAACTGCTTTTGCTGCATCCCATAGGTTTTGGATCATCAAGTTTTCATTGTCATTTATTTCTAGGTTTTTTTTTTTGCGGTACATGGGCCTCTCACCGCTGCGGCCTCTCCCGCTGTGGAGCACAGGCTCTGGACACGCAGGTCCAGTGGCCATGGCTCATGGGCCCAGCCATCCTGCGGCATGTGGGATCCTCCCAAACCGGGGCACGAACCCACATCCCCTGCATTAGCAGGCAGACTCTCAACCACTGTACCACCAGGGAAGTCCTCTAGGTATTTTTTCATTTCTTCTTTGATCTCTTCAGTGACCTCTTGGTTGTTTAGTAGCATATTGTTTAGCCTCCGTGTGTTTGTGGTTTTTACAGTTTTTTTACTGTAATTGATATCTAGTCTCACAGTGTTGTGGTTGGAAAAGATGCTTGATATGATTTCAATTTTCTTAAATTTACCAAGACTTGATTTGTGACCCAAGATATGATCTATCCTGGAGAATGTTCTGTGTGCACTTGAGAAGAGAGTGTATTCTGTTGTTTTTGGATGGAATGTCCTATAAATATCAATTAAGTCCATCTGCTCTAATGTGACATTTAATGTTTGTGTTTCCTTATTTATTTTCTGTTTGGATAATCTGTCCATTGGTGTAAGTGGGGTGTTAAAGTCCCCTACTATTATTGTGTTACTGTCAATTTCCCCTTTTATGGCTGTTAGCATTTGACTTATGTATTGAGGTGCTCCATGTTGGGTGCATAAATATTTACAATTGTTAGTTCTTCTTCTTGGATTGATCCCTTGATCATTATGTAGTGTCCTTCTTTTCTCTTGTAATAGTCTTTATTTTAAAGTCTATTTTGTCTGATATGAGTATTGCTACTCCAGCTTTCTTTTGATTTCCATTTGCATGGCATATCTTTTTCCATCCCCTCACTTTCAGTCTGTATGTGTCCCTAGTTTTGAATTGGGTCTCCTGTCAACAGCATATATACGGGTCTTGTTTTTGTATCCATTCACTCAGGCTGTGTCTTTTGGTTGGAGCATTTAATCCATTTACATTTAAGATAAGTCCATTTACATTTAAGGTAATTATTGATATGCATGTTCCTATTACCATTTTCTTAACTGTTTTGGTTTGTTTTTGTAGGTCTTTTCCTTCTCTTTTGTTTCCTGCCTAGAGAAGTTCCTTTAGCATTATGTTGTAAAGCTGTTTTGGTGCTGCTGAATTCTCTTAAATTTTGCTTATTTGTACAGCTTTCGATTTCTCGATCAAACCTGAATGAGATCCTTGCTGGGTAGAGTAATCTTGGTTGTAGGTTTTTCCCTTTCATCACTCCCTTCTGGCTTGTAGAGTTTCTGCTGAAAGATCAGCTGTTAACCTTATGGGGATTCCCTTGTATGTTATTTTTCCATTGCTGCTTTTAATATTTTTTTGTGTGTTTAATTTTTGTTAGTTTGATTAATATGTGTTTTGGCATGTTTCTCCTTGAGTTTATCCTCTATGGGACCCTCTGCGCTTCCTGAGCTTGAGTATTTCCCTTCCCATGTTTGGGAAGTTTTCAACTATAATCTCTTCAAATACTTTCTCAGACCCTTTCTTTTTTTCTTCTTCTTCTGAGACTCCTATAATTTGAAGGTTGGTGCGCTTAATGTTGTCCCAGAGGTCTCTGAGACTGACCTCCATCCTTTTCGTTCTTTCTTCTTCTACTCTGTGGCAGTTATTTCCACCATTCTATCTTCTAGGTCACTTATTCGTTCTTCTGCCTCAGTTATTACGTTATTGATTCCTTCCAGAGTATTTTTAATTTGAGTTATTGTGTTGTTCATTACTGTTTGTTTGCTCTTTAGTTCATCTAGGTCCTTGTTAAATGTTTCTTGTATTTTCTCTATTCTGTTTCTGAGATTTTGTATCATCTTTACTGTCATTACTCTGAATTCTTTTTCAGGTAGTTTGCCTATTTCCTCTTCATTTATTTGGTCTTGTGGGTTTTTATCTTGCTCCTTTGCCTGCAAGATTTTCTCTGTCTTCTCATTTTGTCTAATTAACAGTATTTGAGGCCTCCCTTTCCTAGGCTTCAGGGTCATAATTCCTCTTGCTTCTGTTCTCTGCCTCCGGTGGTGAGGTTGATCCAGTGGCTTGTGTAGGTTTCTTCTTTTTTTTTTTTTTTAATACATTTATTTATTCATTTATTTATTTTTGGCTGCATTGGGTCTTCGTTGCTGTGTGCAGGCATTTCTCTAGTTGCAACGAGAGGGGGCTATTCTTCATTGCAGTGTGCAGGCTTCTCGTTGTGGTGGCTTCTCTTGTTGCAGAGCACAGGCTCTAGACACATGGGCTTCTGTAGCTGTGGCACACGGGCTCAGTAGTTGTGGCTTGCAGGCTCTAGACTGCAGGTTCAGTAGTTGTGGCACACGGGATTCGTTGCTCTGCGGCATGTGGGATCTTCCTGGACCAGGGCTCGAACCAGTGTACCCTGCATTGGCAGGCAGATTCTTAACCACTGTGCCACCAGGGAAGTGTCTTGTGTAGGCTTCTTTATGGAAGGGACTGGTGCCTGCATTCTGGTGGGTGGAGCTGAGTCTTTTCCCTCTGATGAGCAGGTCCATGTCAGGTGGTATATTTTGAGGTGTCTGTGAGCTTAGTATGACTTTTGGTAGTCTGTGTGCTGATGGGTGGGTTTGTGTTCCTGTCTTGCTTGTTGTTTGGTGTGAGGCCTCCAGCACTGGAGCTGCTGCCAGTTGGGTGCAGCCAGGTCTTGGATTCAGATAGAGGCCTCCATGAGAGCTCTCAGCCATTAATCTTCCCTGGGGCTAGGAATTCTCCAGTGGTCCAGTGTCCTGGACTTGGTGCTCACACCCTAGAGCCTCAGGCCCGACTTCCAGTCAAGCAACCAAGACCCCGCAAGTCTCTCATCCCTGCAATAAAGGGGATTTAAAAAAAAAGAAAAAGGCTAACAAAACCCCAAATGATAAAAAGTAAAGTCAAACAAACAAAACCAAGGAAACATGCACACACACAAAAGAAACAAAAACAGAGCCAAATAAAACAAAAGGCAAGAGAACAACCAGACAAACAAAAGAACCCAAGAACAAAATCAAACAATTAAAAAGGAAACTGACAAAAATGCAAAACCAATGCAGAGTGCCAACTGAAGAATGAAGCAAAGAAACAAAACAAACTGACAAAAACGATAAAAAGAAAAAGAGAAAGGGGAAAGAAGATAGAACAATGGAAAAGCAGCATAGATATAGAAATATGAAAAAGTAAAATAGAAAATATATTAAAGAAAAAAAAGATAAAACCCCAGAGAAATGGTAAAAACAAAATCAAACAAAAGCAGAAATAAGCAAACACACACACAGGCAAGAGGAAAAAAACAGAACCAGATAAAACAAAAAAGCAAGAGAACAACCAAACAAATAGAAGAACTCAAAAATGAAATCAATTAGGATCAAAACTAACAAAAACAAAAAACCTAAAAACAAAGCCATAGCCGTGTGCCAACTGAAGAATAAAGCAAGGAAACAGAACAAACTGATAAAAATGATTTTTAAAATAATAATAAAATTAAATTAAAAGGGAAAAAACACAGGACAACAGAAAAGCAAAGTAGAAATGGAAATATAAAAAATTTAAAACATATTAAAGAAAAAGAAGAAAAAATTAGGAAAAAGAACACAGAACAACAGAAAAGCAAAGTAAAAATAGTAATATATTTTAAAAAACAATAAAAAATATGTTATGAGGGCTTCCCTGGTGGCGCAGTGGTTGAGAATCTGCCTGCCAATGCAGGAGACACGGGTTCGAGCCCTGGTCTGGGAGGATCCCACATGCCACGGAGCGGCTGGACCCGTTAGCCACAACTACTGAGCCTGCGCGTCTGGAGCCTGTGCTCTGCAACAAGAGAGGCCACGACAGTGAGAGGCCTGCACGCCGCGATGAAGAGTGGCCCCCGCTCGCCGCAACTAGAGAAGGCCCTCACACAGAAATGAAGACCCAACACAGCCAAAAATAATAAATAAATACATAAATAAAAATTTTTTTAAAAAAAATGTTATGAAACATGAAGATGTCAGAAGACTAAATAAAAAGAGTACTTAAACAACAACAAACCAAAAAAAGGAAGAAAAAACAACAACAAAAGAAGCCAGACCCAACAACAGAATGAATCAAAACATAATAAAATTAATAGTAATAATTATGTTTCCCTGGGGTCTCCGCTGTAAGTGTCCTTGCACACGCCGTGAGCCATAGCCCACCTCCGTCTCCCCAAGAGGCTGTCCTGCCTCTGGGCTGGTGTCTGGACCTGCTGTGGTACCTGTGGAGACCCCTCATACTCTGATCTGGCCCAGTTCCTGCGTGTGCTACCCCCAAAGTCCACAGCTGCCAGAGCTAGACCGTTTTCTTTCATGGGAACACTCATTATCTACTCAGATATTCCATAGACGCAGGGTCTACCTAGCTGATCGCGGGGATTTAACCTACAGGTTATACAGCTGATGAAAAGATTTTCAATCCTCTCCCTCAGTCACCCCGTCCCTGGGGTTCAGCTTTGGTTTATCCCCACCTCTGCGTGTGGTCCACCCACAGGAGTCTGGTCCAGAGGCTGCCGTGGAGCTCTTAGGTCTGCCCCAGTGAGGACAGGGCACAGAAGTGGTATGACTGCTTGGATCTTGGGAGCCCGGGCAGTGCCAAATGCACAGGGAAGTCGGTGGCCACAGGCGCAAGAGATGTGGCCCAAGTGAGGCCTTTTCTGGTGCCCAGCATAAGGCCCGTGAGGGCCAGTCCTGGCTGGGGTTTTCCTGGCACCCAGCAGCAGGCGTGCAAGGGCCAGCCCAGAGAGGGCTTATTCTTTTAATTGCCCTGCAGCCAGCACGTGAGGGACAGCTCTGAGGGAGCTTTTTTTTATTGCTCGGCTGCCAGCGTGCAAGAGCCAGCCCTGAGCGGGCTTCTTTTATTGTCCTCTGCAGGCGCTGGTGTGTGGGGAGAGAGAGGCTACAATAGTGGCTCCTCCCCCGCGTGTGACTCAGCAATAGCGCCTGCTTCCATGGCAGTCCTGTCTTCCTCTGTAGGCATTCCCTGCTGTGGCTTTCCTCCCTCCCGTCCCCTCAGTCTGTCTCCCCACAGCCAACAGCAGTTCTCACTCTGGGCCTGTTCTCCAGTCCCCATGCACCAGCTCCCAGCCCGCTTGCACACCTGTGAACACACGTCCCAGTCGGGACACTTAGGGCCGCGGTACAGATCATCTGTGTCTCACTCTGTCCCCATCTGCCACAGATCAGCTGCTTCAGCATCTTCCGAGAGCCTCAAATGCTTGCCTTCTGTCCCAATTGATTTCCCCTTTGGGGGTTTCCCCAGTGGAGAGGGTTTTCCCGGAATTCAGGAATCTCTCCTCTGTTTCAGCTCCCCTGCCCTGGGGTGCAGGTCCCACCTCCTCTCCTCCTCCTTCTCCCTTCTTTTTTCCGTCCCACCCAGTTATGCAGGGATTGTTTTAGTCCTTTCTGGTCCAAGGTCTTCTGCTAGTTTTCAGGTGGTATTCTGTGAGAACTGTTAAATCTATAGATGTATTCCTGATGCATCTGCGGAGAGAGATGAACTCCATGTCCTCCTACCCCTCTGCCGTCTTCGAGGATTTTTTTCTTTTTTTTTTTTTTGCGGTACGCAGGCCTCTCACCACTGTGGCCCCTCCTGTTGCGGAGGACAGGCTCCGAACGCGCAGGCTCAGTGGCCATGTGGGATCCAGTGGCCACGGGTCCAGCCGCTCCGCGGCATGTGGGATCCTCCCGGAACGGGGCATGAACCCGTGTCCCCTGCATCGGCAGGCGGACCCTCAACCACTGCGCTACCAGGGAAGCCCGAGGATTTTTTTTTGGCATATTTTTCTGATAAACTTTTCATATCATATAATATGAAATTCTTCAATTAAGATTTGACTTTCACAGCACAATCATAAACAGCATAACTTTGGCAAAAATACTTGAGGCGTTTGTTGATTTTTTTCCAGTTGTCTCTCTTACCCTTTTGACGTTAATATCATTCTCAAAGTGTCTTTTTGGTCCTCATCCTCTTTCTCTGAGCTAACACTACAATTTCCTCATTAGTCAATGGCTTTGCAAATGATGAGGGCAGTTCCCCAAAATAGCTTTCCTAATCTTGAAATCTAGCTTATTTTGCAAGACTGACAGTTTCACTTTGCCACCAATTTTGATGTTATTTGCCTTGTATTTGCATTATGTTGTTGTAGCCTGACAACTCTAGAGGGGATACTGGACAAAGATTTCAACCCATAGACAGGGACAGAAGCTTGGTTTTAAAAGGAAGGAATGTGCGTGAGGTCAGCTTTTTAGTGATTAATCTTGTGTCATGAGGATGTTAGTTACCTATAGTGGAGACCACCAGCTGTTCACCGAATCCATTCTCCCTTCCTTTAAGCACTTAGCTAAACAGCATTTTCCTACCACCCATTTGGCTGAACGTGGTTTTGCTGAGTCAGTGAGCGGCAATGATACGGCATTTTCAGGCCTGCCCCACAAAAACTTCCCACGTACGCTCTCTTGTGCTCTTTGCTCTTTTGGGCTGGATACAGATGACAGTGATGCCCTGGAGAATGGCACACCCATGAGGTGGAGAGAACCTAGGTCCCAGAGGGGCTGCCCAGAAGACAGTACCAACCTGAGTGCCTGAATTGTTACCTAAGCTACAGACAAAATTCCACTGTGTTTAGCCATTCAACATTTGGGTCTGTTTACTACCATGGCTTCGCCTATCCCAAATAACACACGGCTCTACTTACCTTCAGAAATGGGATCATGCATACCCAGTAATGAGGAGCCCCTTATGTGTTTCATCAAGACACTTAGCTGGTGTCATGTGACTTCCTACAGACACACTGAGAAATGGGCCGTTGCTAGCCCAGGTCAGAGAAGTAGTGACTGACTGGACAACCAAACCCAATAGCTCATGGATCACTGTCCAACCACACACACTCCTTTGGGCTTGACTCTCAGCTCTGTCCCTTTCAACATCTGTAGTGATGACTCACTGAATGTGGAGAAGGCATGCTTTTCAAACTTGCAGGATACACAAGGTTGGAAGGGGTACCCAGATTGTACAACCATGATTCATACGGATTGTGGCATTGGATTTCCATTGTGTTGTTGTACTATGGCAACTATAGAGAAAATAATTCACAAAGACTTTGACCTCTGGGCAGGGGCAGAAGCCTTTAGGGTAAGTGGGACATACAGAACAGAGTGAAATTCACTGGGGCTAAATATAAGGTCCTGAACTTAGTCTGAAATAAACTAGAACAAGACGGAGAAACATGGCTTAAGACATAACATTTTTTGAAAAGATTTGGATGCTGTAGGCTGCATTACTGAAGGTACTGTGTCTAGAGAGAAGACAACTAAGGGAGACTCCTTCCTGGAGTCTGCAGTCAAGTGCCATGCTAAATGTGAAGTGTGTTCAGAGGAGAGCACCAGGTGAAGTTGAAGGGACAGGGATATGGATTTTCATTTTAGAAAAATAATTTTCTGTCAGTTAAGTTTATCTAATTTTCAATTGAGCTGCCACAATAGGTAGCGAGTTTCCTGTCTCTGGAGGTGTTCAAATAAGTTAGCCAGATGAAATTACTGATGTTCAGTCATTTTTGACCTACAAGAACAGCAATTTCATATGGCTTAACCTAACCCTTGGTGGAGATGGTGGAAGGTGAGTCAAATAATTGAGCAAATGGCAGAAATACAACTCAAAGTGACTTAAGAAAGGAAGGGAGGGGTGACCGTGGGGTGGCAGATGCACTGGTTCGTGTAACTTAAAAATCCAAGGAAATTCGAGTGTCAAGTATGGCTCGATCCGGGCGTCTCTCTCACCATCTCCACCTCTCCTCCCTGCTCTCCCCTGTGTCTGCTCTGTTCCCAGACAGGCCTGCCCCTTGTGGTGGACAGTTGGGCACCAGCAGTTCCAGGCTTGAGTTAAACCTGCCTAACAACCCTCACCCACAATTCCTGGGACTGACTCTTATTGAACTGACTTGGGTCACACGTCCATCCCTGAATCAATAACTGAGGCTGGGGGGTCGGGGTGCGGAGAGGGAGAACGACCCATTGCCTTGGCCTTTACTGCAAGTTGATTCTGGAGTCCAGACAATGGGGAGATGCAAAGAGTGGGAGTTTGGCCACACAGCCTGAGCAGAGAAAGGGCAACTTTCCAAAACAAACAACAATAACCACAGTAACAATAACAAAACCTGAGGTGCTACAGGCCAAACTGAGGGATGAAAAGGACCAGCCTTGTGAAGACCTGGGGGAGGTGTGTTCCAGGCAGAGAGACCAGCTGGTGCCGATGGAGGAATGGGTTTGAGGGACAGAAAGAAGGCCGGTTGTTTCCATCATCCATGGCTGTAAGACAAAGCACCAACACTTAATGGCTTAAGGTGCTAACCATTTTCTTTCTCACAGTCTGTAAAATGACCAGACTCACCCGACAGCTCTCTGCTCTGTGTGATTCCAGCTGACCTCAGTCATCTAAAGGCTGGGATCTCCAAGGTGGCTCGCTCACACGGCTGGGGGGCCTCTGGGACGATGGCCCAGAATTCTGTTCTCCTGAGTGTGGCCTCTCCGTGTGGCTTTTGTTTTTTCACAGCATGGTGGCTGGACTCCAAGACAGGAGGTGGAAGCTGCCAATTTCCTTAAATCCTCAGCTTGGAAGCCCTAGAACATCCCTCCCACCACTTTCCACCGGCCAAAGTAGTGGTAGGGCCAGCATATTCAGGGGTTGTGGCTTTAGTGTGTAGGGACCAAAGGAACTGGTGGCAGCCGTCTCGGGAGGCTTTCTACCCCAGCTGGCCCGGCTGGCCACAGTGAAGGGCAGAGTGGTATGCGACAGGGTTGGAAAGGCAGAAAGGGGATAATAGATCGGGGTCAGCAAATTGTGACCCACAGGCCAAATCCAACCCACTGTGTTTTTTGTAGATGAAGTTTTCTTGGAATCCAGCCACACTCATTTGTTTGCCATATTGTCTACGGCTGCAGTCATGGTCCAACAGAGCTGAGACGTTGCAACACAGATCGTACGGTTCACAAAGCCCCAAATAGGTACTACCCAACCCTTTACAGGAAAGTTTGCCAACCCCTGGGCTAAGTCAGGGGGTGCCTTATATGTCTTCGTGAGAGATCTGAATTTTATTCTAAGTCACAGGAAGACACTGGAGGGTTTTAAACCAGTGAGTCACGTGATCTGACCTCCATTTTTAAAAGATCTGCTCTGGGAATGGATTATAGGAGGATACAAGTGAACGCAGGAAAACTAGTAGCAGGCTATGGCAACCATCCAGATGAGGAAGGACAGAGTGAAAAACCAAGAGAAGATGAATTTGGCACACACGTTGAGAAGAGGAAGCCCACAGGACTTGCTGAGCCATTGGCTACAGAGGTGAGAGGAGACAGCAATCAAACATGACTTCTAAGTTTCAGCTTAAACAACTGGGCCAGTGGTGGCCCCATTAACAAAAAGAAAAAAGGCTCAGGGAGGAGCAGTTTGGGTGAAAAGAGCATTCGAGAGTTCTGTTTTGCACATACTAAGTTTGAGATGTTTGTCAGGCATCCAAGAGGCAAAGTCATGTAAGCAGTTAAACACTTGAGTCTGGAGCTCAGAGTCCAAGTTTGAGAATCATCCGTAAATAGCTAGTATTGAAAGCCAGAAGCCAGGAAGAAATACCTCCTGGGAAGTGGTGTGGAGAGACCCCTAGGCTGGGCAAGAATCAGAGGCCAGTCTTCGGCATGGAAATCAATGGAGAGACTAAGAAGGAGTGTCTGGGAAGGCGGGAGGGAGCTGGGAGATGATGGGAAGGAGTGGTCCACTGGCTTGAATGCCACTGAGTGGTGCAGGGACAGGTGAACAGAGAGGTGACCACCAAATTCGGTGACAGGAGGTCTGTCTGAAACCTTGACCAGAGCAGTTTCAGTGAGTAGGGGTCCTGGACACTGACTGGATGGGATTGAGGAAAACATGGGATGTGGGCCAGTGGAGACAGCAAATACATAGAGACCTCTTCTGACGAGTTTTGCTAACGAATGAGTCAAAACCACGCATTTCCACTGTAGGCTCATGGCCTTGAAAGTCCCTTTCAATGCTGTGGAGCTTTGGCTCCATGAAACGCCTACTCTGGGCCAGCTCATCACTTGTCTGTGATGCTAATGAGGCATTTCTCCCTGATAGTTCATTGGGAAGCTGGATGGAGCAAAACAGAGATCCATGCATAGAGATTCAAGAAAAACCAAAATGAAAAAGAAAGCTTGCAGCCACAGAGAGACGAGTGTAGATTTTCATGGGTTTCTCCCCATTGTCAGAAGGCTGCAAACCCATAAGGCCAGCAGTTTCTTTTCTGGTGGGTGGGACACACAGTTCTTCCCTCCTCACTTTCCCAAGGAAGCTAGTTCATACAAACTTCTGAAATCTGTTGCCAAATATAAACGTGCGGCCCAAAGGATAAGCAGATTTCTGAAACTGGGGCACAAATGCATCTTGCAGAAGGATACAAAGGATCATTTTTGTTTCAATTTTTTTTTTTTTCTGGGAAACATTTAGTTTATGACAAACATCCAGGACAAAACACTCACACATTCATGTACATAGAACCTATTGTTATTTTAAAAACTATTTAATCACTTTAAAGACTGTAAAGAAGACACAGAGATAATTCTGTATCTAATTCTATTCCCCGAGGGTCTTCAAAGAGTTGATGTGACCCCAAAATCTGAGCTCTGAACCGTTTGCCACCCTATTTTATACAGGTGCAGGCTGATCCTTTAGCTTGCCTGTTTTCCCGGATCATAGAAAGGGATATGTACAATCATACACGAGCCACATTTCTGTCTTAGCCCATGACCCGGTTTAGAATCCCACGTCTGCTCCTTATGAGCCTGTGTGACCCTGAGTGGGTCCTTAACCTCCGTAAGCCACCGTGGCCTCATTTGCCAACTGGTGATAATAGATCTACTTTGCTGTCATGTATTAAACAAGCTAATATAAATAAAGGTCTGTGTACGTATTCTGAGTACAATAAATGGCAGCGGAAGGACAGTATCTGTTAGGACACCCAACCCTTACCAAGAAGGCCAAGCTATGCCATGACTATGAAGGGCATCCCAGATCTCCTGGGTAATCCTATCCTACAGTCCAGCTTGTCTGTGTGTCTGTTTGAAGAATGACCTTGATGCTTTGGGAATCCTGTGATTAGTAGCGTAATTTTAAGCAAGTGTATCTTCAAAGGTCACAGGCTTTAGAAGGCCATCTGCTGACATTAAGTGTCTCCCATAGGCAGCACCCGAGGGCTCCTTGCTAAGCTCCCCAAGCTCTCCTCTTCCCAGACTTAAAGTCCTCAGCAGCCATCTGGACTTGCTTTGGTTGCCCCAAAGACGAGGAACTTCTCCCCTCGTCGTCTCTACATTTGAAGATGTCACCGTGGGGACTGCTCTGCTGTGGAAATAAAGGCAGTCCCCATTTGGGCCAGTTTTCAGCTTGGCTTTGAATGTTCCCCAAACCACAGCTTGCACAGGAGGGGAAAGTTCTATCCCCAAGCCCTGTGTGACTCTGAGTCAGCTTCTTATAGACTGATGAAGAGTGACGACAGGGCTAGGGAAGACCCACAGTTTCGGCCTGACTTTGGCTACTGAAACACATCTAACTTAAGAACAGACAGGAATTAGAAGACTAGGCCCTCCAGCAGAAAGGGCCCTTGCTTTGGCCCTGACCTGACCATGTGTAAGCTGGCTGTCTTTGAGGATTCCATCCTCTTGAAATGAAGAAACAGCGCAGAAGTTACATCAGGTTGTGGGGACATTTCCATTTAAACATATTTGGTTTTTGTTTTTTTGAGGGGGTGAGGTGGATCGTGAAAAAGCCAGTGCTTTTGTGTTCTCCACCACTTCCCCTCTGGCCTTCCGGGGTTTCAGCTGTAGCTGAGGGGACATTCTCTGTGCACACCACCAGCACCCACCTTGAGCTCCTTCCTCAGGGCTTTTTGAAGCTTCGATAGTTCACTTTGCCCTTACACCGGCAGCCCGAAGAACAGAGGATGTTAATATTCCCAGGGCAACCCTCAACCACTAGGGTGGATGGAAAGTCGGTGGCCTCAGTCTCTGGTTCTTCAGGGTACAATTCTGGAAGACATTCTACACCATTCCTTGGAGAGTCCCCAGCAACAGGGAGCCCCTGATGTCCACAACAATAACCAGTGGATGCACACAGCCTTTACTGGCTTTTTTCTCCTCTTACCCCACTCCCTCTCTCCTACCTCCTGGGACCCCTCCCCAAAAGGCAACCTGCACCCAAGACCCAAGTCTCTGCTGAGGGTTTGTTTGGGGGAGAACCTAAACTAAAACATGCATCAGTGAGCATGATGGGAGCGTGTTTATCTTGAATGTTCAGAAATAAAGTTGCTCCTTTGCTGAACGAGAACAAAAAGGGAAGCAGCACTGTTGGGAAGAGGAGTGTCCCAGGAGCTGAAGAAGTGGGGGTCAGCTCTGCCCGCTGGTAACAAAGTGAGGTTGCCAGGTTGACTCTTGACAAAGGCCAGGGAAGGAGAGCCTGGCTGATCCTGGGCATGGATGTATTTCACAACCCCGGCCCTAGTGTGGAAGGCGTGAATGGAAAAGGCTGTGGGTTGAGGGAGAGACAAATGTTCCAAGCAGACCATGGAGGCCTGGGAGGCCTGAATTGAGGTTACAGGGTCAGAGAAAAAGTGGGCAGAGCAGACTTGTGAAGGGGAGGTGGTCTAGATTAACTGCAGGGACCAAGGGTGAAGGCCTCTATCCCATCCCCACATTTGTGTGAGGGGCCTGCCATGGAAGACACCCCTAATCAGCCTGTGGCTCTAACGACAAGACCATCCCTGGCTGTGGGGCTATTTGTATGGCAGGAAATGAGGAGAAGGAGACAGGGATAAAAAGCAGTCCAAAAGGGACACACCTGCATCCCAAGGGCACAATTTTAACCCAAGGAAAGGAAGAGCAGAACAAAAGGTCACCATTAGCGAAGGGGGATTTCCAAGAACAATCAACAATAACTGAGAAATCAAACAATCACTTGCCTTCCTCCAGCTGATTTTATGAGGTTGCTTTATTCTTATTTGGATCTGTGAGTTGACAGAGAAAATGTAGTTCTTGTGTTTCTGGGAAAAGAAATATTTTTTCAGGTGCTCCAGCAGCAGAATAATTTTTATTTCCACAAGAGAGCTGGGTAGTTAGATCCAAGTAGAATTGTCAAAGTTGGACAGTGAATATTGTAGAATTAATCAGATTCTCCTGTAATGAGACAGCAGACTAGAACCCATCAATGAATATATATTGTAAGAATCTTGACAGTACTTTAACTGGTTGTATTATCCCAAACTGGACAAGCTCTATCTCACCCCTAATCAAGCCAAACCAGAAAAGCCCACCTGAGACCCTTTCAACCTGTAGGTTGAGATGGTCTGTGATGTCGTCATTTCTAGATGGCTGATATTTAGAGTTCAATAATTACAATAATCAGACTTATTACTGTAGATCATCACAGCTGTTCCCTTGCAAGGACAGAATGCAGTTTCCTGATAAAGGACATACCTTTAATCTTAACTAAAATCCTTGCTTCATAATTCCTAGTCTCAAAATGCCTCCTTTGCAATATTAATTTTAAACACTGCCATGTGTGCTGACCATAGAGATTTAACTGCCAAGACCTGAAAATGAAACTCCCTGAGTACATTAAAAAATTCTTCAGGACCATATGAAAAATTAATTTTCTAAAAAATGAGGATCACAGAGATGAGTAGGGTTTTATACAATCCAACATATACCTTTCCTCGTTTGCTTGTTTAATTAGCAGTGGAAGTCTGCGTGAAAACCATTCTCTCCTCAAACAATCTGAAGTCTCTGCACGATCCACAGGATGCCTCTAGGCCTGAGTTGTCCAAGGCAATAGCCACCTGTGGCTTTCCAGCACTTGAAAATGCAGCTGGTCGAAATTGAGATGTGCTGTTGGACACGTATCAGATTTCGAGGATATACTATGAAAAAAAGAATGTAAAACATCTCAATAATTTTTATATTGATGATATGCTGAAATGATCATACTTTGAACACATTGGGTTAAAGAAAATATATTATTAAAGTTCATGTCATCTGTTTCTTTTTTAATGTGTCTACCAGAAAATGTAGAAGTACAGACATGTGGCTCCCCTTGTGTTTCCAGGGGACAGTGCTGCGATGGCCCATCTGTTCCGAAGGGGCCGAGGGGCAGGCAGTCTGTTGGAGGGGAGCCCAGGAGGTTTGTCTTGAAGTTCCCTTGCAAAACAGGTCAGTTTTCCCCTAGAGTGCATGTTGGGGGTAAAGGTTTATTTTCAGGGGCTGCTGGATGTTACTTGCGAGTCAAGGTGTTATAACTCGTCCAGCAGGGAGCTTTTCTGCCCCACAGTAACCAGGAGTTGTTGTCTAACCTTTTTTTGCATTTTAGAAATGGTGTAGCAGTGCACAATTCCCAGTGCTTTCCTCCTTCCCTCCCTCCCTCCCTCCCTTCTCCTTCTCTTTCTGTCTCAAACAGCTTTATTGTATAATTTACATATCATAAAATTCATAATCTGATGAATTGTACTACACTTACACAGTGATGCAGCCATCACCATAATACAGTTTTAGGACAACTCCATCACCCTGGAAATTTTCCTCCTGCTCTTTTATACTCAATCCCTGTTCCCAGCAGCCTCTAGGAAACCGCTGATCTGCTTTCCATATCCATAGCATCTCCTCTTTGCAGAAATTTCATATAAATGGGATGAACAATATGTGGTCTTCTGTGTCCGGCTCCTTTCACTTAGCGTACTGGTTTCCAGGTTTATCCGTGTTTGCGGTGTCCCTCTGGCCAGCTCCGGCTTTTTGGCCTACTTTTAGAGGAGACAGAAATGAGTGGTAGGAAATTTGGGGAAATACCTCAGTAATTTGATCTGAGCCTAGGAAAGTTGCCGAGGGTAATAAAAGGACACCGAGAGTTTCATGTCACACTGGGATTTGATGATAGGTTACTGCTGGCCTCTCCTCCTTCTGTTTTAAAAAGAAAATGAACTGTATTGGCAAAACCATATTAATTTCCCCATTTTAACTTCCTGTTCTTGCCCATAAAGTTATGTAATTCATACATTATTGTACTCACAGTATAGATAAAAATGTGATATTCTACAGTTCTTTTCCTTTACTGAGTGCTTTTTAAAATAATGATGATAAATTTGCTCCCCAGCATCCATGGTCTCTCATCTGGAAACTGAGCAGATGTAACTGCTTTTTATGGAATTCAACACTGTGACAGTCACTCATTTATTCAAAGAAGTGCGAGCTCTTATGGCTCTACTTATATTGAAATCTAACCAGATGAATCTAACGTCCCACGGTCCTAAGATTTTACATTGTAAGTCCTGGTGTTTGTTTGATTAACAGACAACAGCAAAGAAGAATCACTCCAGGGACTCAATTTTCTTTGCTAATAAGCAGGTACCAAAATAATGAATATATTATGACATAACCTTCTCCCCCAACTTCAAATCCCTGACAAGTTTACCCACAATAATATGTGGGCTTTGAAGTGTGGGTGGCTGGGATTTCTGATAAACACACCCATAAAGACCAAATCACACAAAAATTGCTTTAGGAACCTTGGGTGAAAATCACAGACTGTGACAAGAGGGGTGGGCAGGAAGGAGTTGAAAGATGCAGGCTGGGATCAAACCTCCTTCAGTAACATTTTTAATCAAATAAAGGGAAAACTCATCTGTTTCCTGTCTCTTTTGCAGACTAGGGCGTGTTTCCCTCGCCATCCCCACTGAAGCAGCAACGGCCGGGCCCCTCCGTGTGGTCCCCTTGGCTTTGGAAGGCAGCTCCGCACACACTGGCTTTTCCCTCGGGCACCCACGTGGCCGCCTACGGGCTTCTGCCACAGCAGCTGGCTGGGTCGGCACACAAGATCCCCAGGCCAGCCTCAGAGACGAGGGAGAGGAGCTGGTGAATGAGCCCACCGGCCCTCACCCTAGTGGGACAGCTGGACGCGTGCTCTGCCCAGCCTCTCAGAGGGGCCGCAGCAGGATTGAGGCCCCACTGCCCTCATGGGCAACCTGCTCGTTAACTCCCCCTTTTCAGCTTTGCTCTCTTCTCTCCCCCACTTCCCCGCTTCCCGCTCTGCTTTCCTGGGATCGCTTCCCAAAGATGACTTGACATAAATCCTTTACCTCAGGGTCCACTTTTGGCGGGAGCTCAACTAAGACAGCTACCCAAATTTTAGATAAATACAGACTTTAAAGGGATTCTATGACTACTTGCTCCTTTTTTTAGCAGAATTTTCCAGGTCATCCTTAGGAAGACCCAGAAAAGAGAAATGAAAACAATGAGAGTCGCACCAAATAGAAGCTGTGTTCTTGAGCAGTGTCACCTGATGTCATCATGTCCCCCTAATTCTACTGTAAACATACTGCGGTCTGGGACTAGGAGGCTGGACACCGTGTAGAGCTTACACGCATTAGCTGATCTCATTCTCACAACAGCCCCCTGAAGTGAGTACTACTGTTATCCTCATTTACAGAGGAGGAAACTGGGAGGTGAAAGTTAAGTTCTGCTGCCTAGAAAAGGCAGCAGCAGGATTCCAGCCCAGGCAGCCTGGCTCCATATTCTCAGAGTAAAGCCTCTGACACAGGCCTGAGTCAGTGAGAGGTGTCTGATAAATGCTCGCTTGATTGGGGAGTTACTACATGTGGAGAAAGGAAAGAAGATGGTCTATGTAGTATCTTTGAACGTTTGACCATGAACCCTTTTAGCAGTCTGTGAAGTCCACAGAGTCTTTCCCAAAACAATATACCGCACCTCACGGCATGCGGGATCCTAGTTCCCCAACCGGCTATCGAACCCGTGCCCCCTGCAGTGGAAGTGTGGAATCTTAACCACTGGACCACCAGGGAAGTCCCCAAAACAATATTTTTAAGTGCATAAAAGAAAATATATAAGATTACAAAGGAAACCAATTATATTGAAATGCATTTATCAAAATGTTACCACAACTTGTAACCTAGCAATACATAACTTCATCCTATAGGGGTGATTATACATTGCAATGGGCTCCATAAATGTGTCAAATCTGTCTGTGACAGGAATGGGCTGAGCTGCCCAAAAGGCTGGTTTCAGGATAGACCTCAGTGATTGGCTCCAGAACCTGAATTACAAGACCTCTTCCCTCCAAGTCACCCTCCACCTTCACTAACTTCCTAAAACACAGGTTTGATTGTATTTCTCACCCATTCTAAACCTTTCAATGCCTGCCCTCCATTGGCTCCAGAATAAAGTCTAGGATGCCCAGGATGACATTCAAGGTTTGCATGATCTGAATCCAACAATTTACCTTACTAACCCCCGGCCAGTGCTTCCCATGTTCCTTACACCCCAGCGGCAGTAAATTCCCTGCTGGAATGAGGAAGGGCCCCATGGCAGAATCCTTTCCCTTCAGATGAAACTTCTTTGCAAAGTCTTCTGCCATGGTCCCTCTCCCATGTAAAATTAATCACTCCTCTAAGTGCACATAACTCTCTCCACATGCCTCTACCATAGCATAAGTAACACATGATGTTATAGTTTCTGTGGGCATATATTCTGGCTTCCTACATGAACAATACTTTGTTCATCTTAAACAGGACCCAGTGGAATATCTAGCCCAGGATGAGAATTCAGTTAATGTTGGTTAAAACTGATTTGAGGGTGGGACATGGGTAGTTGATTTGACACAGGTTTGAGATACCCGTGAGGACTATCTCAGTATTTGCCTGCAAAGATGATGGATCATTAGGAGTCTGGGAACAAAGCTTGAAGTGATCCACAAAGATCGTGAAACTTCCTTGAAAATGTGTTATCTTCAAATTTCCTGTAAAACTGTCTCTTTCATAATATATTAACATTTGTTATCAATGTCATTGGTTTTGCTCAAATTTTTAAGAAAAATGGACATTCCTAAAAAAAAATCTGTCCTCTTTCTCCTGTTTCTTCTTCTACGCCCTGGCCTGCCAATAATCCAGTGGGTGCAAGTACCCAGGGACCTAGGGCTCCTCTTCCTGACCCGGAGATGAGGGAACCATTTGGCTGACTTTAACCAGAAGTCCCAGGAGAGCTCTCCTCCCACCTCCTCAGGCAGCTGAATGCTAAATACGCCGCATCTGGCAGGACTCTGCCTCGCAGTAAGTTCAAGTGAGTAATTATTCCACAACTTATCCATTTTCTCATCTTCCTCCGAAGTCTTTCAGGGATGGCTCACTCTGTGACATGAAACAGCTGGTTGGGTTCTTCCATGACGTCCCTTTGTATTTGTTACTATTGTTTTCACAGTTCTTTGGTTGCTGTTGGGACTTTATTACCCCTGACTTCCTTCTTGTCCTCAAACTCTTCTTTGACTCAGGAAGGCCTGAGCACGTGCTCAAGTTTTCCCCTTTTATTTGAGTTTGATCTACTTCCTTACGTTTTAACTATGGTGAAGTGGAAAGAGCATGGGTTTTTCAGCCAAGTAAAGCTGGTTGCAGTCCTGGGTCTGCTACTCACTGGCTATATAACAGCATGCAGACAGTATCACCTCTTCTAGTCACAATATACTCATCAGTAAACATGGGAACAATCAAATCTATTTTACAGGATGTTACAAGAGCTAAAGGTTAGGTGTGTAGATGCGCCTTATACAGTATCCGGCACAGAGTAAATGATAAATGAGAATTTTCATTTCCTTCCTTCTACTAGAGAGAGAGTCTAGAGCCAGTGGCAGTGAAATCTGCAGGTGGCCATGTCCCAGGGGGGTTCGGTGCCCTTGCCTCAGTATCTCCAGCTCCTAGCCAGGTGGCATATAGTCGTGCTTCAACAAATACCTGTTGACTGAATGAATGAATAAATGGATAAAGGAACGAATGGATACATTCCTCCAGAATGATAAAGGATTGGAGATGAATAACCAAGTTACGTCAAAGCAATCAAATAATTTGTAATATGTGACGCTTATTTCCAAAAATCCGTCTGCTCCCCGCACCTCTGACACTGCATGATGACAAGTCGGCAGTGGAGGTCCACCACGCTAGCAGGGGGAGAGGCGGGCAGAGGTGGCCGAGGCCTGGGGGGATCAGGCGGCCCATAAAGCCAGAGTAGGCGGGCCGAGCAGATCCCGCCCCTGCAGGAAGTAGGCTGTCAGGGCGATCAGGAGTCAGCAGGGATGGCTGAAGAGGCGCTGCCCTGTAATCACTATTGTTTCACCATAAATACATGTTGTTGTTGTTTTGTTCTGGCAGGTGACTGCTGTGTTTCTGGGCTGCAGCGACGGTTCTGACTGTGGAGGTGTCTTTGAGGAGCGAGCTCAGATGACTAAGCTTGGCTTGGCGTCACCATGGCTTGCCACGGCCGGCGTCCCTGGCCTCCCAGCCCGTGTCCTGCCTCTGGCTGCGCCATCCCAGTCCCTTCTCCACACCGCGGCCACAGCGACCTCTCCAGCCCCGATCAGATCTTATCAACCTCCCTGCCTCCCAGCCCCCACCCCTATTTCCATGAGAAGCCGAATCCCACCGCCTCAGTGCTCAGCACCCAGCCCCTTGGTGACCCAGGCCCTGCGCAACAACACTGCACACTGGCTCCCCAGACACTCCAAGCCCACGCCCCTCACGGCCTCTGCGGCTCCCTGGATCTGCAGAGCTCTTCCCGCCCGTCCTCATAGGGCTGGTCCTTCCTCCTCACTCAGCTCTCAGATCGGTTCCTTCCCCACAATGCCCTTCTCTCACTTTCTGAGCTCTCTCCCGCCTCCTCTCTGTGCCTCTACATTCTTACTTTCTCCATACCCTTATGCCCACCGAAGATCACCTCATTTTTTTATTTTTTTAGTCTGTTTTTTGTTCACTTTCCCTTCCCCTGATGAAATACAGGGCTTAGGGGTTTACATCCAACTTGTTCACTGCTCTGTCCCCAGCACAAAGTGGCCCTAATAGGTGCTCAATCATTATTTGTTTGGTGATTAATAAATAAAACCTGTCCCACTGAGAATAAACAAGCTCTTGTGGCAGAATCCCTGCCAGCTTCTCGCAATTGTTCCTGCAAGGTGGAGAGGGCAGTGTGTGGAGGAAGAGCTCACAGGCTGGCCAGCGTTCTCCCCGGAACATAAGAGGCAATGACTCCACACAGCACAGTGATTCCAGGAGCTCTTTAGGAATCCCTGAAACCACAAGGTGACGTGGAAGAGCTGGCAAACCCAGAAGCTGCTGATGATCCCACTGCCATGGAATCCTATTACAAGGCCCAGAAGATGACTTTGGTAATTGTCACCACAGCTGACGTGAACACCAATATGGATTCCCGCACTAGGCAGTCCTCTCAGTTAAGAGTGGTGGTGTTGTCCAGGAATAGTTCAGCAGCAATGAAAATGGACTCTGGGTATCTCAATAAAATGGGAATTTACTAGAACGATATCAGAGGCTCATAGTTCCAGAGGGAGAAATGGACTGGCATGATTAAGCCAGGGAAGCAAGGAAACGCAGGGCAGAGTAGATGAACCACGTGAAGACTAGCCGAGAACGCTGCAGGGGCAGGAAACCCATCCCGTTTCCCAGGGACATTAGGTGGGCCCCTGCCTTCTCTCTTCCATTCCTTTCAGGGCTGGGAAAGGGCAACCTTGTCTGAAGCAGGATGTCTGAGGATTTAGGAAGCAGCGCACTTCCCCTGCCAGATCTGCCTGTTGAAAAATAGAGGTGATGGTCACGTCTTCATCACCCACCTCCAAAGGACCTGATCAAGCCTGGGCCTTGCCAGGACCACAGGGGCATAGTGGCCCCAGCAAGTCTGGGCTAGGCCCATCCTGGCAGCCAAGCAGGTGTCAGAAAGTCACATGTCTTCAGGCACCAGTGGGTCGGGCACCTGAGTGAAGCCAGTTAGGTGAGAGACAACACAGGGATGTGGCCTGGGCCTGTGTGGAGATGGAGCCCACCCGAGACATCCCATCCCGAGCGCACTTGTGATGTGACATTCTTTAATGTCACGTGTTACTCTTCTCTAATGTACTGACAGAATGGATTCGTTGGTGGATTTCCTAACTTTGAATCAACCTCTAGTGGTGTGAGGCAGCGAGCTCTTATCAGATTGTGAGAGCCAGTTGTTTAATTTTCAGGAATTTTCAAGCCAGTTGAGGTCATGGTGGTAGCTTAAAATTAACTATGTTTAAAATTAGTCTTAGTAGGAGTATTTACACCACAGGAATTGACAAATGCTACAAATCAGGCCTTTTTAATCTATCTTTCCCAGAGAGCTGGTTATTAAACCAGCATACTACTGTTTGTATGCCTGAAATAAACTCTGCTTGGTCTTACTGTATTTTTATCATTACTGGATTTTATTTTTAATCATAAATGAGATTTGTCTGTAGTTTCATTTTGTTTTTTCCTTTGTGGGTACATTCTTTGTCAGCTTTATTTCTTAAAGCTTTCCATATTGTTCTACGGCCCAGTTTAAATCTCTGATTTTCAATCATCTGGGGAGTATTTTTAAATGCAGATGCCCAGGCAATGCACCTGATTGATTAAATCAGAATCTCTGCGGGTGGGATTTCAAAAGCCAGTCTCTTTTTTTTTTTTTTTTTTTTTTTGCGGTACACAGGCCTCCCACTGCCATGGCCTCTCCCGTTGTGGAGCACAGGCTCCGGACACGCAGGCCCAGCGGCCATGGCTCGGGCCCAGCCACTCCGCGGCATGTGGGATGATCCTGGACCAGGGCACGAACCTGTGTCCCCTGCATCGGCGGGCGGACTCTCAACCACTGCACCACCAGGGAAGCCCCAAATGCCAGTATTTTTTAAACTCCTCAGATAATTCCAATATTCAGCCAGGGTTGAGAACCACTGCCCCAGCCCAGTGCTTCTTAATCACTGATATACATGCCATCACCTCTCTAGGTGAGTGAACTCCTGTTAAAATGCAGAATATAGGACTTCCCTGGTGGCGCAGTGGTTAAGAATCCACCTGCCAATGCAGGGGACACGGGTTCGAGCCCTGGTCCAGGAAGATCCCATATGCCACGGAGCAACTAAGCCCATGCGCCACGACTGCTGAGCCTGTGCTCTACAGCCCACGAGCCACACCTACTGAGCCCACGTGCCACAACTACTGAAGCCCATGCGCCTAGAGCCTGTGCTCCGCATCAAGAGAAGCCACTGCAATGAGAAGCCCGTGCACCGCAACGAAGAGTAGCCCCTGCTCATGGCAACTAGAGAAAGCCCACACACAGCAGCGAAGACCCAACTCAGCCAAAAATAAATTTATTTATTTAGAAAAAAAAATGCAGAATTTAGCTTAGAAGGTGGGGATGGGGGCAAACAAGCTCCCAGGGATGCTGATGCTGCTGGCTCATGGACCACACCTTGAGTAGCAAAGATTTGAATAACATGGTAATTATCTGTATTTTAAAGGTTAGATAAAATTCAGTTATGCAGCCATTTCATCCTGATGCCTTTTCAATGTCAAATCTCATTAGTTTTCTAATCTCTTCTATAATAACTGATTTATTTAAATTTTCCACCTTTTCCTATGTCAATTTTTGGTATTTTACATTTTGTGAGAAATCTTTTTTCTAGGTTTTCACATTTGCTACCATAGAGCGACACTTAACAGTCTCTTTCATGATTTTAAACTGTCCTGTATCTGTAATTACGGCAATTCAAAATCAATAGTTTAAAAAATATTCATCCAATCAGCTAAACATCTGTGGGCTGATTGATCCTTGAGTTTCCAATTTGAGACCCTGCCAAAGACTCCCAATTACTCCAATCATTTCTCCAGTTTTTGAGTTGAGCTTTTGACTCTGTTAAGGCATGCTACCAAAGAGGTAATCTCAGAAACAGTTTCGGAGCTCAATTATGTTTAACACTATGTATTGATAATTCAATCACTTTATATACCGATGGGGAAACTGAGGCCCAGAGAGGCATATGACTTACACCTCTGATAGAAGCCCAATCAGAGGTAGAAGATACATCGCCTCTATGTCCTCAGCATAACTCCTACAGTTCAACAACTTAAGAACATCACCAAATGTGAATGATGTATAAGGCACCCAAGGCCTTTTATACTCAGACCGCTTTTGTGATGTTCACACCTTTTTCCCATGGCCCAAGGAGGAAGTACTGTTATTAAGAAACCAATGACTGGAACTCATGTACCATTTGTGGGAATGTAAAATGGTACAGCGACTGTAAATATTGTAAAAAACAATATGGTTCCTCAAAAACTTGAAAATATACCGTATGATCCAGCAATCCACTTCTGGGTGTATACCCAAAAGATGTGAAAGCTGAGTCTCAAAGAGATATTTGCAAACCCATGTTCATAGCAGCATTATTTACAACAGCTAAAACGTGGAAGTAACACAAGTGTCCATCAACAGATGAATGGATAAGCAAGACATAGCATATACATATAATGGAATATTATCCAGCCTTAAAAAGGAAGGAAATTCTGATATACGTGCAACACAGAGGAAAGGGGGGAGAGTAGCTGTATGCAGAGCCCACAGGCACGCCCTCATTCACAACTGACACATCAAGAGTGTGGCTGCTGCTGCCCCGACCATTAAAATCACTTCCTCTCGGGAATTCCCTGGCAGTCCAGTGGTTGGGACTCCATGCTCCCACCGCCAAGGGCCTGGGTTGATCCCTGACTGGGGAACTAAGATCCTGCAAGCTGCACAGCACAGCCGGAAAAAAAAAAAAAAATCACTGCCTCTCCTGTTGAGTAAAAAGCCAAAGCCTCTGGTTCACGCTACTGAAACTGCCACCAGAACTGGGGAGCCTGTGGTCACCTAGCCCCCCACTGCTGCCCCACCGCAGCACCCACCAGTGCAGAGCCCACAACCCCTTAGCACAGCTGCTGATGTCATAAACAGGAAGAACAAAGGGTTCTTCCTTCCTCCTGCGTTCCAATCAACCTCACACTGGGGCCCTGCACTCGCAGAACCTAACTGGCAAGGAACCCAGCTGGCAAGGAAGTTCGGGAAATGCATTTTCCAGGCGGCCAACCCCCGAGATACAGAGTAGAATGTGGAAAGGCAGGAACCAGGTTGAAGAGGCCCAGACAACATCCGGGTACAGGCACCGAGAGGAAGGGGTGAGGCAAGCATGTGGCAGCAGAAAGTCAAGTCTT
Source organism: Phocoena sinus (assembly GCF_008692025.1). Lineage (NCBI taxonomy): Eukaryota > Metazoa > Chordata > Mammalia > Artiodactyla > Phocoenidae > Phocoena > Phocoena sinus. The sequence goes on along the minus strand of NC_045766.1, from coordinate 10,813,898 downwards.
AGGGTTCAAACGTGTCCCACCAAGAACCAACCAGCAGTGGAGGTATCACAAATTCCACCTGGCACAGTCCTTTTATCTGGTCTTCCGACAAAAATGACCTAGCCCAGAGGAGGTTCTCCTCTCCTGGTCTCTGGGACGGCTGAAAATTGCTGAGCACACCCAGAGGGAGATCTCTGTGGGCTGAAGTTCTCCTGTTAACGTAGAGGCAGTTGGCCTAGAAATGGAGGCTCGATTCATTCCAAGAGTCGTGTTCATCAGCTCAGGCTGCCAAAATGAAGCACCACAGACCGGGCAGCTTGAACAACAGACATTTATCTTTTCACAGTCTGGAGGCTGGAAGTTCAAGATGAAGGTGCCGGCAGTTTGGTTTCTCCCGAGGCCTCTCTCCCTGGCTTGCAGAGGCCGCCTTCTTGCTTTTCTCTTTAAACATATCCCCAGTGTCTCTTCCTCTTCTTATAAGGTCACCAGTCCTATCGGATTAGGGTCCCACCTTATGACCTCATTTAATCTTAATTAGCCCTTTCAAGGCCCTGTCTCCAAATATAGTCATATCAGGGGCTAGGGCTTCAGTTCATGAATTGGGGTGGGGGTGGGGTGGGGTGGGAGACACAGTTCAGTTCGTAACAGGAGACAAGTGGATATTTGCAATTCTGAGAATAAACAGAGACCTGGCTTTTAAGGCCTGGTCAGGAATATGCTGAGTCACCCCCTGCCCCCAATCGCCTTACCCCACCATTAAATTTAGTTTGTCCTTCCATTCATTTATATCTCAAACATTAATTGAGTTTCAGCTGTGCCAGGCACTGTGCTGATACTGGAGACAGGGTTTTGCCATCCGGGAGACATCACAGTGCTTGGGGGTCAGAGGCACTGATGACAGAGATTCCAAGAAAGGCTTCCTAGAGACGGTGACCCTGCCCAGCCCTGAAATATCATCCCATCAAGGAGGAGGAGGCTTGTTTAACCAGCAAGCCTCCAAAGCACCCCTATTTGCCTTGACCCACCTGGGAGGGGAGCTTATGTTAAAAGTTTCTACTCAAACTGTGGGCCATGGTTCAGTACTGGAATCACCTGGGAGCTTCTTAAACAGCCACAGAATCTCAGAGCCAATCCCAGACTCACCGAATCAAAACCCACAGCTTAGTAAGATCCCTAGGGGATCTGTGTGACCATTAAAAACTGGGAAACACTGATCAAACACAATGCTGTTGTTTCACAGCTGGAGAAACCAAGGCCCAGAGAGAGGAAGTGATCCTTCCATGATGATGACACAGCATTTAGAAAAAATAAAAAGTCCCAAATCTAAGCCCCCAATCCCCAGCTTGCAAACGCCATGGACTGGCATGTCTGAGACATTCATATCACATATTGATGCTGATATTTCTATACAACAAGCCCTGGAGAACTCACTAGGAGCTCTACCCAATCAGGTGAGCACTTGGGGACCCCCAAATTTTCCTCTGTTGACAGTGTTCTGCCTGCTGTTTGGGGCGGTTTGACTGATTTCTGGCAGGCTCCACTATGTCCGTATTCTCCTGGGAGTTCACTATTCTCCCTGCCCTTGTTGACACAACTGCTGCTGCTACACAGAAGAAATTAAGTGCGTCCTATAGCCTGCAATCCCAGGGACAACCTCTGGCTGCAGCATGCTCCCATCTTCCATATTAAATGTGTGTGTGTTTCTCTCATTTCCTTGGTTCATTTCTTCATATGGTAGACACTGTTAATTGTCTGGGTCAGGGAATATCAATCCTTGAATTTGATTGAAGGTGATCTGAGACTCTTGGTGCCTCTATATACCTTGCAGGAGCAAATGCAAATACTTCTTGAAGGAAGGAACCTTCAATACAAGCCTCAAATAATTCAACAAGGCAAGTTAACAAGGCAGGTTTGTTGATATCTTTGGGAATAGGAAACTCCATCATGTGACAGAGTCTTCCCAGAACTAAGTAGAACTTCTAACAAAAAAAATTCAATAACCAAAATACATACCTACATACATACATACTAACCTCAATGGAAGCTTCACAGCAAAATAAATACAACTGAAGAAGGAATTAGAGAATTGGAAGACAGATCTGAAGAAATGATCCAGAGTGTCATTACAAGAGACAAAAAGATGGAAAATATAGAAGACACATAGAAAACGTATTTTTAAAGCCTAACCATACATTTTATCAGAGGCCTGAAAGGAGAAAGATGTAGTGAAGGTCTGACAAGGTGACCTTTATAGCACTGACTGAGCCAAGAGCCTGCTGAAAAGAAACAGGTAGTCTCCATGCTTGTGCCTATGGATGAATTCCTTCTTGGAATCAGAGAAGCACATCAAAGGGCTGAGTTCCACCTCTAGTCTCATCCTTGGCTATAGCATTTCCCCTCCAGATGTTTTTTTATTTCTTTTTCATCTATTTCCAGTAGGTCCTAATTCTATGTGTGAAAAATTTTTTTAATCCAGTGTTTATTTTGGATTTTACACGCATGGCAGACAAAGTTCCTAGGCAAAAAAATAAATATATAGTTCAATGAATATGAAAGTGTTTTCTTTTTTCTGGCATTGCTGATGTTAGAAACATCTGGGACAGAAAACAAATCCTTTGGAGTCTGAGTGGCAGGCCTGCCCACCACCAATGATTGTGTGGTTTGTGTACCACATGAAAATACCTGCTAAGAGGATGGGAGCCTGGAAAACAGCCACAGCTCTGCTTGCCAAGCTGTGTCCCCTAGCGAGGAGCTCTGTCTGCCAGAGGGCACCTTCTACACGAAGGTACTACCCCAAGCTACACTCTAGCTGCATTTGCCCAGATAAATACCTTTATCTATTTTGCATAAAAGTACTCATTCATCAATGGGGTTCCACCAAACTGTCCACTGGAGAAGTGTCTAATAAAAGATGAATTCATTCTCAGTTACCTCAAAGGCCTGCCAAAGCTAGGTAGCCGTGTGTGTGTGTGTGTGTGTGTGTGTGTGTGTGTGTAAGAGTATGGCTTGTAGGGTAACTAATTGCCCAGATTACCTGGTACTGAGGGTCCTGTGATACAGGACTGTGATGCTAAAGCCAGGACAGTCCTGGCAAACTGGCATTGCTGGTCACCTTACTTTGGGGAATTTCCTCAAGTTGGGCACCTTTGGACTGTCATTACATGAAGGACTGAAACTCCTGGTATTTCCCCTTTCTCTTCCTCTGTGGTTCCCTTGCCTTGTGCCAACCCTTATGTTTAAAGGGCATAGACCATGTCACAGTGGGCAGAAGTCTTCCCCTTCAAAGTATGCCTCTAGTGGGGATGTTCCAGTGTCAACTCCTCAGACATCTTGGCTGACTTAGAAGGTCACTTCTTTTCTCCCCACCCCTCTGTCCCAAAGGTAGTGGCTTGACTGCTACTCATTTCCTCTTATTCTTATTGCACTATTATGTTCTTTTTTCCTAACTCTACCCTGCATGCCCTCAGAGCACTATTTCTCTGCTCTTTGGATCACTGAATACAAAGGCTCCTTTCCTAATCTGACCCCCAAGTCTACCTCTGAGCTCCTGGTTGTTTTATTTAATTGCCTTCCTCCCCTCCCTGATTATAAAAGTATATATATATATATATATATATTTGTTGTAAAATATTGAGAGTACAGAAAAGTAGTAACATTTTATGGTACTGAATTTCTTACCAGTATTTTTTCTATGAATATTTTTACATAGTTCAGAACAGACTGTATAATTTTATATTTGGATTTTCTTTTTTTAACTTAACATTACGACATGAACATTCTATTAAAATCCTAAAAACATTTTCCTATGAGAGTCACATCAGCAAGATAGCAGACTAGGAAGCTACAGGCCCTTCTTCCCCCACCGAGACACCTACAACATATGAAACAGAATACCTCTGTGAGAACTCTAGAGACCAGCTGAGAAGCTACAACACCCAGGCCACTGTAAAACCAAGAAGGGATTCCAGCAAAAGGGGATGCTAGAATATATAAAGAACTCCTATAATTCAACACAAAAAAGTCAAATAACCCAACTAAAATTGGGTAAAGACTGGAAGAGACATTTTCCCAAAAGTGATATATAAATGGCCAATAAGCATAGGAAAAAATATTCAACTTCACTAATCATCAGAGAAATATAAATCAAAATCAAAATGAGATATCACCTCACATCCATTAGGATGGCTACTATCAAAAATACACAAAATAACAAGTGTTGCCAAGAATATGGAGAAATTGGAATCCTTGTTCCAACTGGTGGGATTGTAAAATGTTTCAACTACTGAGTTCCAGATAATATGCAAGAGTAGGAAGATTATGCGCTCAACTCCTCCCATAGACACACCAAAACTACAACTACATATAGAACAACTATCTCTGAGAATGACCCAAAGATGAGCAGAACAGATTTCCTATGACTAAGGATATAAAGAAAAGGCCACGCAGAGATGGGTAAGCAGAGCAGAGATGCAGTCTAGTCAGCACCCACACCCCTGGTGCAGCAACCTACAAGCAGGAGGTATATCACAACCATGGAGTTCCCTGCTGAGGAGCAAGGGATTCAAGCCCAACACTGGGCTGTTCAACCTGGGGGACCTACACTGGGAAGATGAGTCTCCACAATGTCTGGCTTTCAAAACCAGCAGGGTTTACATCTGGGACAGCAGAGGGCATTGGGAAATTGATACTCCACTCTTGAAAGACTCGTGTACAAACTCACTGGCCTTATGTCACAGTGCAGAGGCAGCAGCTTGAAAAGCGCCTGGGTCATACAAGAAAAAGATTCATTGACTGATCTTAGGATGTGTGTTGCAGAGGTAGGGATCTGGTGGAACTTTCTCTGGGGATGGAAGTGCTGGCAGACACCATTTTTTTAAACTGGTTTTCCACATAGCTGGGCCAGTGCTGGCAGGCGCCATATCTATCACTCTCCATCAGTCTAGCTAAAACCATGCACCCCACCCCAGTGATCCCGAGGACCTGTCCCACCTAAAGCAGCTCCCACCCCACCACACCTGGTGGGTGGCCCTAGCTGAAACCAGGCCCCTCCAAAGTGGCTTCTGTTCTGGGGGCCAGCCCTGCACACCAGCGCGCTCCCATCAATTGTGGCCCAACCACAACAGGAGGGCACATGCAGCTCACACAGGGAATATCACTGGAGCACCTGGCTCTGGTGACCGGAATGGCAGGGAGGAGGGTTGTGCCACTGAACTCCACAGGGCACTTTCTATGTAAAGCCATTCTTTCAAGACCAGGAGACACAGCTGATATACTTGATACATAGAAACAAACACAGAAAGTTAGGCAAAATGAGGAGATGAAAAATACCTTCTGAAAGAAAGAACAAGACAAAACCTTAGAAAAAGAGCTAAACGAAACAGAGATAAACAACTTACCAGATAAAGAGTTCAAAATAATAGTCACAAATATGCTTACGAAATTGGGAGAAGAATGGATGAACTCAGTGAGAACTTCAACAAAGAGATGAAAATATAAAAAAGAACTAGTCAGAACTGAAGCATACAATAACTGAAATGAAAAACACATGAGAGGGGCTTCCCTGGTGGTGCAGTGGTTGAGAGTCCGCCTGCCGATGCAGGGGACATGAGTTCGTGCCCCGGTCCAGGAAGATCCCACATGCTGCGGAGTGGCTAGGCCCATGAGCCATGGCTGCTGAGCCTACGCGTCCAGAGCCTGTGCTCCACAACGGAAGAAGCCACAACAGTGAGAGGCCCACGTACCATAAAAATTAAAAAAAAAACACATGAGAAGGAATCAGCAGCAGTCCCCAACCTTTTGGGCAGCAGGGACCAGTTTTGTGGAAGACAATTTTTCCATGGATGGGGTGGGGAGGGATGGTTCAGGTGGTAAAGCGAGCGATGGGGAGCAGCAGATGAAGCTTTGCTCGCTCGCCCGCCACTCACCTCCTGCTGTGTGGCCCAGTTCCTAACAGGCTATGGATGGCCTGGGGGTTGGGGACCCCTTGTTTAGAGGATGCAGAGGAATGAGTCAGCAATCTGGAAGACAGGGTAATGGAAATCACCCAACTGGAACAGAAAAAAGAAAAAAGACTTTTTAAAAATGAGGATAGTTTAAGGGATCTCTGGGAAAACATCAAGCATACTAACATTCACAGTATAGGGATCCCAGAAGGAGAAGAGAGAGACAGAAAGGGACAGAAAACCTATCTGAAGAAACAATGGCTGAAAATTTCTCTAAACTGGGGAAGGAAACACATCCAAGTCCAGGGATGAAACAAAATGAACTGGTTCAAACAAAATGAACTGAAAGATCCACACCAAGACATATTATAATTAAAATATCAAAGGTTAAAAATAAAGAGAGAATCTTAAAAGCAGTAAGAGAAAAACTAGTTACATACAAGGGAATACCCAAAAGACTATCAACTAACTTTTCAGTAGAGACTTTATAGGCCAGAAGGGACTGGAATGATATATTTAAAGTGGTGAAAGGAAACACCTACAATCAAGAGTACTCTACCTGGCAAGGTTATGATTCAGATTTGAAGGAGAGATTTAGAGTTTCCCAGATGAGCAAAAGCTAAAGGAGTTCATCACCACTAAACTGGTCTTACAAAACAAATGTTAAAGGGACTTATTTAAACAGAAAACAAAGGCCAAAACTAGAAACAAGAAAATTATGAAAGAAAAAAAATCTCACTGGTAAAGGCAAACATATAGAAAAGGTAGTGGATCAACTACCTATAAAGCTAGTATGAAGGTTAAAGGACAAAGGTAGTAAAATCATGTCTAAAATAATCAGTTAAGTGATATACAAAATAAAAAGATATAAGTATGACCTTAAAACATAAAATGTGATGGGGAGGGTAGTAAAACTGTAGTGTTTTTAGGATGCACTCAAACTTAAGCGACCATCAACTTAAAAAAGACTGCTGTGTACACAGATTGTTATATATGAACCTCATAGTAACCACAAACCAAAAACGTATGACAGACATGTAGGAAAAGAGAAATGAATCCAAACATACCACTAAAGATAGTCATTAAATCACAAGAGAAGAGAGCAAAAGAAGAAGAAAGGAACAAAAAATAGCTACAAAAACAACCCTAAAACAATTAATAAAATGACAAATGAGTACATACTTATCAATAGTAACTTTAAATGTAAATGGACTAAATGCTCCAATCAAAAGACATCAGGTAGCTGAATGAATAAAAAACAAAACCCATATACATGCTGCCTATAAAAGACTCACTTCGGATCTCACACAGAGACTGAAAATGAAGGGAAGGAAAAAGATATTCTATGCAAATAGAAACAAAAAGGCAGCTAGGGTAGCAATACTTACATCAGACAAAATAAACTCTAAAACAAAGACTTTAACAAGAGAAAAAGGAGGGCATTACAAAGTGATAAAACAATCAACCCAACAAGAGGCTATAACATTTGTAAATATCTATGCACCCAACGTAGGAGCACCTAGATGCAAAAAGCAAATATTAATAGACATAAAGGGAGAAACAGAGAGCAATATAATAATAGTACGGAACTTTAACACCCCACTTAAAGAATAGATCATCCATACGGAAAATCAAGAAGGAAACATTGGTCTTAAATGATGCATTAGACCAGATGAACTTAATAGATATCTACAGAACATTCCACCAGAATACAATAGAATACACATTCTTTTCAATACACATTCTTTTCTACACAATAGAATACACATTCTTTTCAAAGAATACACATTCTTTCCAAGATCTATCCTGGAAAGTTCTCCAGGATAGGTCACATGACAGGCTACAAAACAAGTTTCAGAGAATTTAAGAAACTGAAATCACATCAAGGATCTTTTCTGACACAATGGTATGACATTAGAAATCAACTACAAGGAAATAACTACAACTCGCCCAACACATGTAGGCTAAACAACATACTTCTGAACAACCAATGGGTCAACAAAAAACAAAGAGAAATCAAAAAATACCTTGAGGGGCTTCCCTGGTGGCGCAGTGGTTGAGAGTCCGCCTGCCAATGCAGGGGACACGGGTTCGTGCCCCGGTCCGGGAAGATCCCACATGCTGCAGAGTGGCTGGGTCCGTGAGCCATGGCCGCTGAGCTTGCGCATCTGGAGCCTGTGCTCTGCAACGGGAGAGGCCACAATGGTGAGAGGCCTGCGTACTGCAAAAAACAAAACAAAACAAAAAAAATACCTTGAGGGCTTCCCTGGTGGCGCAGTGGTTGAGAGTCTGCCTGCCAATGCAGGGGACGCAGGTTCATGCCCCAGTCCGGGAAGATCCCACATGCCGTGGAGTGGCTGGGCCCGTGAGCCATGGCCGTTGAGCCTGCACGTCCAGAGCCTGCGCATCCAGAGCCTGTGCTCCACAATGGGAGAGGCCACAACAGTGAGAGGCCCGCGTACCACAAAAAAAAAAAAAAACAAAAAAACCTTGAAACAAATGAAAATGGAAACACAGCGTTCCAAAATTTATGGGACACAGCAAAAGCAGTTCTAAGAGGGAGGTTTATAGTGATACAGATCTCCAACAGGAAACAAGAAAAACCTCAAAAAAACAATCTAACCTTACACCTAAAGGAACTAGAAAAAGAAGAACAAACAAAGCCCAAAGTTAACAGATGGAAGGAAACAATAAAGATCAGAATGGAAATAAATGAAATAGAAACTAAAAAAGAAAATAAAAGATCAACGAAACTAAGAGCTGGTTCTTTGAGAAAATAAACAAAATTGATAAACCTTTGGCTAGACTTATCAAGAAAAAAAGAGAAACGGCTCAAATAAATAAGATCAGCAATGAAAGAGAAGTTACAACTGACACCACAGAAATATTAAGGGTCATAGGAGGTTAATACAAACAATTACACCCCAACAAATTGGACAATCTAGAAGAAATGGATAAATTCCTAGAAACATACACTCTTCCAATGCTGAATAAAGAAGAATTAGAAAATCTGAACAGACTGACCACTAGTAATGAAACTGAATCAGTAATTTAAAAATTCCCAGGGCTTCCCTGGTGGCGCAGTGGTTGAGAGTCCGCCTGCCGATGCAGGGGACGCGGGTTCGTGCCCTGGTCCGGGAAGATCCCACATGCTGCGGAGCGGCTGGGCCCGTGAGCCATGGCCGCTGAGCCTACGTGTCCGGAGCCTGTGCTCCGCAATGGGAGAGGCCACAACAGTGAGAGGCCCGTGTACCGCAAATAAAAAAAAAAAAAAAGAAAAAAAAAAAAAAAATTCCCAAAAACAAAGGTCCAGGACCAGATGGCTTTACAGGTGAATTCTACCAAACTTTTAAAGGAATTAATACCTATTCTTTGCAAACTACAGTTGATCCTTGAACTACGCAGGTTTGAAATGCATGGGTCCACTTATATGAAGATATTTTTCAATAGTAAATACTACAGTACTACATGGCCTGTGTTTGGGTGAATCCACGTATGTGAAGGAGCCCTGAATATGGAGGGCCGACTATAAGTTATATGTGAATTAACCCCCATATTATTCAAGGGTCAACTGTATTCCAAAAAATTGAAGAGGAAGGAATGCTTCCAAACTCATGTTACAGGGCCAGCATTACCCTGATACCAAAACCAGATAGACACTACCAAAAAAAAAATATAGGCCCAAATCCCTCATGAACATATATGCAAAAATCCTCAAGAAAATATTAGCAAATCAAATTCAACAATAAAGTAAAAGAATCGTACACCATGATCAAGTAGGATTTATTCCAGAGATGCAAGGATGGTTCAATATCCACAAATCAATCAACATGATATCCACATTAACAAAATGAATGATAAAAATCACTTGATCATCTCAATAAATGCAGAAAAAGCATGTGACAAAATTCAACACCCATTTATGGTAAAAACTCTCAACAAAGTGGGTATAGAAGGAACACACCTCAACATAATAAAGGCCATACATACAAATCTATGGCCAGCATCATACTCAACAGTGAAATGCTAAAAGCTTTTTCTCTGAGATCAGGAACAAGATAAGAATATCCGTTCTTGCCACTTTTATGCAACATAGTATTGGAAGTCCTAGCAAGAGCAATCAGATAAGGAAAAAAAAAAAAAGCATCCAAATTAGAAAAGAAATAAAACTGTCACTATACAGATGGCATGATACGATATATAGAAAACCCTAAAGACTCCACAAAAATACTATTAGAACTAATAAATGAATTCAGTAAAGCTGTAGGATATAAAATCAATGTACAGAAATCTGTTGTATTTCTATACACTAATAATGAAATGTCAGAGAAATTAAGAAAACAATCCCATTTATAACTGCATCAAAAAGAATAAAATCTCCTTTAACCCCGTCCTGTCTGAGCAAAAAACAGACACCCTCCAGCGACCTACATGCAGAGGCAGGGCCAAATCCAAAGCTGAGCTCCTGTGAGCTGTGAGAACAAAGAAGAGAAAGGGAAATCTCTCCCAGCAGCCTCAGAAGCAGCGGATTAAAGCTCCACAATCAACTTGATATACCCTGCATCTGTGGAATACCTGAATAGACAAGGAATGATCCCAAATTGAAGAGGTGGACTTTAGGAGCGAGATCTATGATATTTTTCCCTTTTCCTCTTTTTGTGAATGTGTATGTGTATGCTTCTGTGTGAGATCTTGTCTGTATACTCTTGCTTCCACCATTTGTCCTAGGGCTCTATCCGTCCATGGTTATTTAAAAAATTTTTTTTTCTTAATAATTAATTTTAATTGTAATAACTTTATTATACTTTACCTTCGTTCTTTCTTTCTTTCTTTCCTTCCTTCCTTCCCTCCTTTAGACAACGAATCACCCCAGATTGAGGAGGTGGTCTCTGAGAGCAAGATTTATGATTTTTCCCCCTTTACCTCTTTTTGTGAGGGTGTATGTGTATGCTTCTGTGTAAGATTTTCTCTGTATAGCTTTGCTTCCAACATTTGTCCTAAGGTTCTATCTGTCACTTTTTTTTTCTAAATATTTTTTAATTCAATAACTATATTATACTTTATTTTATTTTTACTATATCTTCTTTCTTTCTGTCTTTTTTCCTTCTTTCCCTCCCTCCTTCCTTCCTTCCTCCCTCCCTCCCTCCTTTCTTTCCTTCTTTGCTTCTTTCTTCCTTCCTTCCTTTCCTCCTTTCCTTCTTTCTTTCCTCATACTTCTACTAATTCTCTCTACATTTTCTCCGTTTTATTCTGAGCCGTGTGGATGAAAGGCTCTTGGTGCTCCAGCCAGTAGTCAGGGCTCTGCCTCTGAGGTAGGAGAGCCAACTTCAGGACACTGGTCCACAAGAGACCTCCCAGCTCCACATAATATTAAACGGCGGAAATTTCCCAGAGACTTCCATCTTAACACCAGCACCCAGCTTCACTCAACGACCAGCAAGCCACAGTGCTGGACAACCTATGCCAAACAACTAGCAAAACAGGAACACAACCCCACCCATTAGCAGAGAGGCTGCCTAAAATCATAATAAGGCCACAGACACCCCAAAACACACCACCAGACGTGAACCTGCCCACTAGAGAGACAAGATCCAGCCTCATCCACCACAACACAGGCACTAGTCCCCTCCACCAGGAAGCCTACACAACCCACTGAAACAACCTTAGCCACTGGAGACAGACATCAAAAACAACGGGAACTACGAACCTGCAGCCGGCAAAAAGGAGACCCCAAACACAGTAAGATAAGCAAAATGAGAAGACAGAAAAACACACAGCAGATGAAGGAGCAAGATAAAAATGCACCAGACCTAACAAATGAAGAGGAAACAGGCAGTCTACCTGAAAAAGAATTCAGAATAATGATAGTAAAGATGATCCAAAATCTTGGAAATAGAATGGACAAAATGCAAGAATCAGTTAACAAGAACCTAGAAGAAATAAAGATGAAACAAGCAACGTTGAACAACGCAATAAATGAAATTAAAAGTACTCTAGATGGGATCAATAGCAGAATAACTGAGGCAGAAGAATATATATATATATATATATATATATATACTAATAAATATATATAAGCTTCTCTCTTAGGCAAGAATCCTAAGAATGAAGTTAATGGAAAAAAAGTATGGCTATTTCTAAGGTCCTTGATGCATACATTGGGATACGACTTGAAGCAGCTCTCTGAATAGTTACCCGATCCTGATTCAGCAACACCTTGGACTCTGTCAAGGCAATACCTGGAACAAACCTTTTTTAAGTTCGAAGCACATACCACCAGTTCAGCTCCCCTGAGTTGCCTCTGCCCCTCCAGATCTGTCAGGCCCTTTACCCTTGGCAACCATGCCAATCTACTCCCTGCTCAAATTGTCCACCAGTCTGTGTGCTACCTTTTCCTTCCCAACCCAACTGACTAATTAGTCTGCATGTGCTAAGCACATGTACTTATTTCAGCTCCTTCTGGAAACCCCACTAAAATAACAAAAGGATTCTTTACTGCACAAAACCATAAAAAGATGATAAAATGTGGGAGGCTTGAACACAGGAGGATGAATAGCAGCTGACTTGTAGATGAGAAGCTGAACCTTAAGCCCATAGTGAGGAAAGACAAAGAGCAACTCAGTTTGCATTGAGAACTCCCAAAGGCTCTGTGGCCCAGGACTTGGCGGCACCAGCTATTTCTAGAAGTGTGGGTGCAGAAGGGACTAAAAACAGAACTGGTTGAAAATCATTAAAGAGCATCTATACTCCCAACCGCCTCCCAATGCACACAGAGCCAGACAACTGTATGTCCCCAACCCCACAACAAGACTAGTGGCTAAAAACAAAAGTCTCTGGATAACGGCACACCAGGCAACCTTAAGGATGGGGCACTGTTCTGAAGGTAGTACTAAAGATTTTCATAGTGAACTAGGAGAAAGCTTACATGCTGAACACTGAGATTTTCCCCACCCCCTCACTGGCTTGGCTCCCAGATCACGGGTAGCTAGGATGGTATCTTCCAGGCAGGGACTGGAAGATTATTTTCTGGAGAGATCTAAAGATATCAAAATGTGGGTTATATAAAGCAACAGGCAGATTGCCATACAGAGAAGCCCACATTGACAACTCCTGATGCTCAGAGTTCTAACCAGCTTTTAGCTCCCCATTTAAAAATATGAATGAAGGGCTTCCCTGGTGGCGCAGTGGTTGAGAGTCCGCCTGCCGATGCAGGGGAAACGGGTTCTTGCTCCAGTCCAGGAAGATCCCACATGCCGCGGAGCGGCTGGGCCCGTGAGCCATGGCCGCTGAGCCTGCGCGTCCGGAGTCTGTGCTCCGCAACGGGAGAGGCCACAACAGTGAGGGGCCCGCGTACCGCAAAAAAAAAAAAAAAAAAAAATATGAATGGAAAACCAAAGATCACCACAAACCTGAGGACAGCCCCTAACAATAAAGGTTTAGACCAAAACAGGAAAGAAAAAAAAAAAAGGAAATGGAGTGTGATGACTGGGCCTCAGAATACCCAGATAGGTTAAACATCATTTCTGACTGTGTCAGTGAGGCTGTTTCTGGATGAGGTTAATGTTTGAATCAGTAGACTGAGTAAAGCAGGTTGCCCTCCTCAGTGTGGGTGGGCCTCATTCAATCTGTTAAAGGCCTGAATAGAATAAAAGGCTGAGTAAAAACGAATTTTCCTCTCTGCCTGTCTTTGACCTGGGACATTGGTCTCCTGCTTTCAGACCCAGACTCAGATTTGAACTTAAACCATCAACAATCTTGCTTCTTAGGCTGTCAGACTTGGACTGGAACTATACTCTCTGCTCCCCTGAGCCTCCAGCTTGATAACTGTAGATCCTGGACTTCTCAGCCTCCATAAGTGTGTAAGCCAATTCTTTATAGTAAACCAATCCTGTGTGAGCCAATTCCTTATAGTAAACCAATCTCTCTCTCTCTCCTTATTTATTTACTTATTTATTTTAAAATTACCCATCTCTTTGCTTTTTTTGTGAATTTCTCATTCCACTTGTTTTTCCCTCTCTAAATGTCAGACACTTATTTGTTTTGCTATCAGTTTACATTATCCTTAATATACCCCCAAATCCATTCATTTGTCTGTCTATTAAATGTCTCCACTTGGTTCAGTGGATAAAGAACTTGAACATCTAACTGTGTGGATAAAATCAAATAACAAAATCATAATAAAGGAAAAAACTAAGGAAAAAATATACAATTATGTATTTATGTTATATAATGTATACATATATTATTATACATACAATATATAATTATATATATTGGTTCTGTTTCTCTGGAGAATCCAGACTGATAGGGAGACTATATAGGGAGATGAAAACTAAACTACATCTCTAAGGAGAAAAATTAGAATCAAAACTTATTTTTTCCTAATGACAGAAATTAAGTATTAAAGAATATGATTTTGTCAAATATGGTTGAGTTTTGGAGGGCCACAGTTTATTGTAATATCTAATATTTTTTGCCAACCCCCAAAGAACCGATTTTTGCCCCTTTGGGGGACAACTTTGCCCCTGTGGAAAGTATATGCCTTAGATCAGAGAAGACATTGCTTCCATGAAACATGACTAAATTGCTATTTTAAAAATGGACAGGGCTTTCCTGGTGGCACAGTGGTTAAGAATCCGCCTGCAAATGCAGGGGACACGGGTTCAAGCCCTGGTCTGGGAATATCCCACATGCCACGGAGTAACTAAGCCCATGCATCACAACTACTGAGCCTGTGCTCTAGAGCCCATGAGCCACAACTACTGAGCCCACAAGCTGCAACTACTGAAGCCCGCACATCTAGAGCCTGGGCTCCGCAACAAGAGAAGCCACTGCAATAAGGAGCCCGCACACTGCAACGAAGAGTAACCCCTGCTCGCCGCAACTAGAGAAAGCCCATGGGCAGCAATGAAGACCCAACGCAGCCAAAAATAAATAAGTAAATAAAATAAATTATAAAAACATTGTTTAAAAAAAAAAAAGGACATTGAGGGCTTCCTTGGTGGCACAGTGTTTAAGAACCTGCCTGCCAATGCAGGGGACACGGGTTCGAGCCCTGGTCTGGGAAGATCCCACATTCCGCGGAGCAACTAAGTCCGTGCACCACAACTATGGAGCCTGCGCTCTAGGGCCCGTGAGCCACAACTAGTGAGATTGTGTGCCACAACTACTGAAGCCTGTGTGCCTAGAGCCGTTGCTCTGCAACAAGAGAAGCCACCACAATGAGAAGCCCGCACACCGCAATGAAGAGCAGCCCCCGCTCGACACAACTAAAGAAAGCCCGCATGCAGCAAAGAAGATCCAATGTACCCAAAATAAATAAATACATACATACATAAATACATAAATAAATTTATAAAATAAAATGGACACTGAAAGAATAAAAAAGGTTCTTGGAAATTAAAATTGTGAAAGCAGAAATTTAAAAACTCAATGAAAGGACTGTGAGCTAAATCTCCCAGAAAGCAAAATGTTAAGAAAGAGAGATGGCAGAGAAGGAGAGAACAGATTGTAAAATTATGGCATGAGTTCAGGATGTTCAGGAAGTGAAACATTTTAATAAGAGTTCCAGAAAGAGAGAAAATACATGTGGGGTGTTTGTATGTGTGTGTTGGTAGTGGTGAGGAATAACTAAATAAAAATTTCGAGTAAAATTCCCCAAGGAACTGAAGGATATGCATTTCCAAATTCAAAGCAGCCATGGAGGGCCCAGCCCAACAGATGAAAATCCCCCATCCAAGGCACCTCCCCATGAGTCCAGAGCACTGGGAACAAAAAGAATATCCTAAGATACCCATTCTCTTATTCCTGGGAGGTGTCTTCTAGTTCCTGGTGGGTAAGAATCTTAAAGGTTCGAAAGGTATTTCTAGCAGATTTGTCACAAGGATTTTAGTTCATTTAACTTATGAGGTTTTCAAAGGAGTTCTGAGGATGCTAGATTACTTTTTTTCTTAATGTAAAAGCAATATATGCTCATTACAGAAATCATGGAAACTTCAGGAAAGTATAAAGAAGAAAAAGTATCAGCTGTAGTTGAACAAATCTGAACATCTATTTCTTTACCAGCATGGAGTATTGTTTTTTAAGCTTTATCCATTTGGTAGGAAAAAGAAGAGTCTCGATTTAATTTGTGATTATTTCTAACTAGAGTTGACCATATTTTTAGCAGTTATAATTCCTCTGGGAATTGTCTCATTTTGTTAGTCTTGATGTTTTTCTAGATGTGCTTGGTAAGATACTCTAAAGGAGCTGTGTGTCACGTTCTCATCCTCACGGCCATGCCCCAGACCACAGTGTATGATGCCTCTACTGTGAAAATGTGGAAATATTCTTTCTAAATGATGACGGTTGTCACGCTCAGGTTTCCCATAGCCTTTCCTCCTGTTTCTCTTTCCTCTGGTGGTTGTGTTTGTACTTGGTTTCCTAGCTGTCTTGCTTTGGCTGAGTGAAGACTCGGCCAGGGCTACCTCTCAGTATGTGCCCGCACTGCCTCCCTTCCCAATCCTGTACTCCAGCCACAGTGACACCACGGGACCCTGTGCCCAGCCGGTACCTACTGAATACTATCTAATGAAATGCCACACATCTGAGAAGGGCAGAAAGGAAAAGTGAAAACGCAGCTAATTTTATTTTTGGTTTCATTAATGGAGCCTATTTAAGTTTCTGTTAAATATTTGCTCCCCAACAGCAAACCTGGTCCTGGAAAACACTCTCTTGGTAGACAATTCTCTTCACAATTTTCCCTCCCTTGATTGACAGCTGTGAAATAGAGAACCGAAGCCTGTCAAAGATAACTGAATAATGTATGAGGCAAACAAGTGTCCACGCTGCAGTCCCTTCTCTTGCTTGAAACCCCGGCAACGTAAAAGCAAGTCCACAGAACCACTTGAGGATGAGGAGGGGTGAGGCCTTGCAGACACTTTCAGAGCCCATTGCCTAAAAATATTGCCTTCAGCAGGCAAAGTAGAATGAGTGCTGGAGAAAAGCACCCTTGCTTTCTTATCCCCACTGTGAGGCCAAAATTGATCTTATGAGCTAAAGTTGACCTAGAAAACACATTTGCAAGCATTTCCCTTCCTCTTCAAAGACAATAAAAATGGACACGCTTTAACTGCAATTAAGATTGGGGCCCAGCTGAGGCTAGTGGGAATATCTGGCACCTAGCGCCACCTTGTGGTGGCTCATCCAAATCCTGGGCCCTTTCAAAGGGCCCTGTCAGATTAAATATGACCTCTTCGTGAAGAGGAGTATGGATTAAGTCATTTTCTTGGGGAATACAAACTAATAGAAATAACAAGCACTTGACTGTAACTCTATAGTAAATGAAGCACTCATTTAATCTGGTAGCAGTCCTGTGCTACAGGTAACAGGATCTCAGTCTTAGAAATGGGAAGACTGAGGCTTGGAGAAGTTGACTACTTGTATGGGCCAAGTCCTGGACTTGAACCCAGATGTTTATATTCCAAATAGCGTTATTGTTGTATGTAGTATATATCAAAAACTCGAATGAAGTTAATAGTACCATATAGTATCGTATACGGTATACACTGCATAGTATAATATATATATTCTATACTATATATGGTATATATACCTTACTAAAGAGCACTATAGTACTTACGCTATTTTCGATAGCACTGTAAACCAGTACTCACTACCCTTCTGGGGCTATTTTCTGCCTGTGAAGACAAGGCAATAGTGGGTGACTCTTGACAGTCTATGATTTAGCAAATGCTGTCACAGAGTTTTGCTACTAAACACACTGTGGCCTTGCTTTCCTGGATCTCCCGGGCCCCCAACCAGCAGAAGATTCTGCTCCCCTGTCTTAATCTGGGGTGCAGTAATGGAAGTGTCCCAGGGAGAATGAACACGGGGGCACCGAGGCAAGAGAACTGAAGCCATGTTTTTATTATTTCTTACCCCAATCCACTGGCCCAAACCATGATAGACATGTCACTGCATTCATTTAACTAGAAGTATGTTTTACAACCACATTTTAAAGTGGGGTTACTGAGAGGTTACCTGGCTGGGTGTCAGAGGTGTGCATGTCATTAGGCCAGCTTTAAATATTCCAGGTGAAAAATCTGCAGCCCTTCCTTTATGGGGCAGGAATTTGGGGCCATCATTGCTCCTGAGGACAGAGACAACTTCAAGTTGTGCTTGGAGGAAACCGTGGGCCTCATTTACAGGCATCCCCTCAGGCAACTCCTGGCAAAGGTAGAGGGGCCTTTTCTTATGGCCAGGTCCTCGTCAGCCTGTTCGGCTTGCTTTAGAGTCACTCCCGTCTCCAGGGCACGTGGTCGGCCAGATCAGCCACCTCTGGTAGGTCTCAGGACAATTATCCATGTCTTACAAGTAAGGAATCTGAGGTTCAAACAGAGTGAGTGGTGAGGCCACAACTGACTTCTGACAACAAAAGCCCACGCTTACACTACACCACACTGCTCCCCACTTTCTACTTTAAATATCCTGTCTTTATCCAGCTCAGCCACTAAAACCCAAGTGACATTTGTCAGACCTAGTGGAGGAAACAGGTGAAAGGACTTCTGAGGGGGCATTTAGCAGCATTCTGGGGCTGAAACTGGGTGTGGGATGCACTTGCTGGAGCCACTTGGAGGAAAGAGTTCTGGACTGGAGGTGGGGAGCCTGGGGCTGGTCGAGGCTCTCCCCCAACAAATTGCTCTGGGGCTGGGCTTGCCCCTCGCTCCATGAGGAAGCCCGTGATTCCCCGTCCCCCACCAGGTTCATCTTCTTTACAAGCTGATTTCAAAGGAGAACTCTGTACTAGTCCTCATCAGTTCTGCTCTTACCCAGGATAGCCATCCTCCAGCCTTCAAAAGGGGAGAGAACACATAAAGCAACAGACCAGCAACAGACAGGGGCTCCTCTTGCTTCCCCTGCCCCTTAGCGCCCTCCCAAGCAGTCAGGGACAGATGGCAGAGTGAGGACACCCAGCAAGCATGCCGCCTGAGCCTCACTGCCTGTCCCTCTTCTCTCCGGGAGCGGCAGGGCTGACTCTAATTGTACAGAACGGCTATGACTACTGGCCAGCCCTCCCCACAGGGACCCCTCCCCTTCAAATGTGTTTGGCGTTGAAGGGCCCTAGCTGGCTGTGTGTGCGGTCCAGGCAGTACAGTCAAGACAACCATTCTCATGAACAGGAAACATCATGGCCTACAGGATCAGCTTTGTTAGCAGGCCAAAAGAACTCTGATTTCATTTTATAAAGTGAAAGTCATTACACAGGAATGCTTGGGAAACAGGTCAGCAGACCAATCTGAGGATTTTCCCATATGCCACCTCAGCAACTAGCCATGGCAGTCATTGCCTCTTAGCTGCTGCCGCCTCATTTCCCAGTGGGGAGCTGGGACAGGGGATGGCCTTCCCGTCTCCCTCAGGGCACTGTGGCCAGGGACTGGCCCAATTACAGACGGTCTCAAGAACGAAGCAGGGAGCCATGGGGTGTTCCTGAGACTTCCAATGCAAAAGTGGCATTTGTGGACACTGGTCCTAAGGAGGCACATAAAATGAACCAAAGCAGAGGGAAATGGGCAAACATGAGACACTGGAGAAAGAAGAGAAGAGAACAATCCTTCAAGCTAAAAATACACAGGGCTGTGTTATTTTAGTCTATTTGGCCTCATTTTTCCACAGGGTTGTCTGACATGCTGCCTAGAGACACATTTACAGACTTCAGGAGTAATGAATGACACGGGTCTCTCTAAGTGCTACAGGGCCCTCGTGCTTTCCTCTGTGGAATCTTAAGACAACACGGCTAAATCACTTTATACCATAAAACTTTCCTCTTCAGGTCTTGCAATTTTATTTACAATTCTGTAACACACACACACTTGCTACCTTTTAATATAAAAAGTATATATATTCATTTTAAAAAGTTAAAATATAAAAGTACACAAAATAAAGAGTGACTTTAAACTTTCCTCTTCAAGGGGAGGCACAGACATCAACTTCGTGAAAGGTCAGGACTCGTGGCCCAGGCACGGGGTCACAGGAGTTGGGTTCTTCAGAGACTTTCGGAACTTGCTCTGAAGGAAAACCCTCGGTACACACAGGCCTTCTTTTTTATTCACCGTCTCACGAAACACATACTCGTTCACCTCTTCTTCGTAACCTGTGTCCATAAAGAGCCGTGCCAGGAATTCTAGAAGACAAGCAGATCGACAGCGCTCGCAGTCTGGACTCCACTGCACCGCTGAGCAGTGGTGAGGGGGGCGGGAGGCTGAGACAGGGCATCCTTAATGGAAGGAGAACCTCAACACTAAAAGGTAAAGAAGGTTTTGTTCTGGAAAGTTAACAAACTCCTACTTCTCCCTGTCAAACAAAAACTCCCAAATAAACAATAAGCAAAAAAGTTTAAGAACAACCTGGAGTACGTCCTCCTTGCCCTACTGTGATTCCCCAAGGACAAGAGTCTGAGTAAAAAGAAACACAATTCCAGACTGGCTGTACTCATGCAAAGTGCGTGTGTGCTCTATTTGTTTACATCAAGCACCTCATCTATGCTAACATGAAGGAGGAAAATCAGTGACCAAACTGGGGAGAAAAAAAATCATCTGATAGTGACATACCCTAAGGAAAAGTTAATCCAAGTAATACATCACTACACATTAAGTGAAACAAACAGAATGGCTACGTAGCAAAAACAAAGACTCTTATCGAGGGCATTACTCCAAAGAATGTGCTCTGAAGCACTCTGCAGATATTATTGCATCTTCTCATTTATAATTGGTTTAATCAGATTTCATGAATCCAAAACATTAAAACAAATTTTTAATTTTCACCGTAGATTTTTAATGATTTTGTAGTTTTTTTTTTTTTTTTTTTTTTTTATTCGTTACGCGGGCCTCTCACTGTTGTGGCCTCTCCCGCTGCGGAGGACAGGCTCCGGACGCGCAGGCCCAGCGGCCATGGCTCACGGGCCCAGCCGCTCCGCGGCACGTGGGATCCTCCCAGACCGGGGCACGAACCCGCGTCCCCTGCATCGGCAGGCGGACTCTCAACCACTGCGCCACCAGGGAAGCCCGATTTTGTAGTTTTAATGGTAATCACTCATTTTTAGCTTTAAGAGACTATTTCACTTCAAGAAATACAAATGTTGTAAAAATTAGAGCTTAAGAAGGTAATTATCTTATGGTTCAGATTACAGGCATACCTCAGAGATATTGTGGGTTCGGTTCCAGACCACCACAATAAAGGCAAATATTGCAATAAAGCGAGCCACACGAATTTTCTGGTTTCTCAGTGCATATGAAGTTATGTTTACAGTATACTGTAGTCTATTAAGTGTGCAGTAGCACTGTGTCTAAAAAAACAATGTGTATACCTTAATTTAAAAATACTGTATTGCTAAAAATTGCTAACCATCATGTGAGCCTATAGTGAGTCTTAGTAGTAACGTCCAAGATCACTGATCACAGATCACCATAGGAAATATAATAATTTATAATAGTTCAAAATATTGTGAGAATTACCAAAATCTGACATAGAGGCATGAAGTGAGCAAATGCTGTGAGAAAAATGGTGCCAATAGACTTGTTCGACACAGGGTTGTCAGAAACATCCCATTTACGAAAAATGCAATATCCACGAAGCACAATAAAACGAGGTATACCTGTATTTAACAGGCTTAAAACTAACGTTCAAAATACCTAAAAGAGGGCTTCCCTGGTGGCGCAGTGGTTTAGAGTCCGCCTGCTGATGCAGGGGACACAGGTTCGTGCCCTGGTCCGGGAAGATCCCACATGCCGCGGAGCGGCTGGGCCCGTGAGCCATGGTCGCTGAGTCTGCGCGTCCGAAGCCTGTGCTCCGCAACGGGAGAGGCCACAACAGTGAGAGGCCCGCGTACCAAAAAAAAAAACTACCTAAAAGACTAAAATCATGTTCGGTGTTTGGATGGTTTTAAAATCATGTTCGGTGTTTGGATGGTTTTCTTATCAAAAAAGACCTTTTAAAGGCCCCTCTATAGCAAATTTGTGTAAAAAGTTTCAATCACTTTTTTCCTTAAAGATTTTTCCTGATGTGGACTATTTTTGAAATCTTTATTGAATTTGTTACAATATTGCTTGTTTTTTGTTTTGATGTTTTGGCCTCGAGGCATGTGGGGTCTTAGCTCCCCAACCAGGGATCGAACCTGCACCCTCTGCATTGAAAGATAAAGTCTTAACCACTGGACCGCCAGGGAAGTCCCTCAATCACTTTTATAGAAAAAGGTTTCTTACCTTTGTGAGACTCAAGTAATCTCAAGGCACTACCCTGTCCTATTTGCTTTATGCCTGAGTGAACGAAGTGAAGATTCTGGTTTGCTCTCCCCTCTTTCCAGCGCAGCTCCTGGCGTCATCCACATGGCGGCGCATCAGAGCCTGTCCACTGATCAGGCTCACTAACTGGACACGGTCACCAGAGGCGGCCCGTGAGCTCACAGCCAGGGCTGGTAAGTGGTGCACGTGAGCGGGCTTGTTCTGGGACCTTGTGCTTGTAAGGGGGATACAGTCACCCCCACTCCAACTGGTACCACAGTGACAATGCAATCAAGGAAACAGCAGTCAAGACAGATTCCAGCAATCTTACCATCAGTGAAAAAATACGATCTGGTTCCATCTTGTCTAACATAAAAGTTTTCTGCAAGTTTGCTGCCGGCTTTAAACCTAAGCATGGCATGATCATACAGCCCATAGTCGCGAAACAAGACACTTTTGCCTGGTTTTAATACCTACGAAACAAAACAGGCTGCACGTAATTCAAGGACCCAGTCAAACAGAGCTTACTATAAAATAAAACCTGATTAATTTAGGGATTAAAATACCTTGCATTTGTGACAGTTATGAAAGGGGCCAGACTGCAATACCCATACTATGAAGGAAAAGGGCCTGATAAGCAAAGGTGTGCTAAGACTTGGCAGTGTCCTGTGCACTGGAGGGGTACTTCCTGAGCACTAATGAGAGCTCTGTGGAAGGTCCAGTGTCACACAATTAAAGTGTTAAAGACATCAGAAGAAACAATCATACCCTCACTAAAACACGTTCTCCCACCATTTTATTAGCCATCTCCTAATCCATGACCCTGCAGTCAAATTGTTTCTTTAAAAAAATACTATGTCATTTTCACTTTTTACAGATTTTTTGGGCTTCCTCATCCTGAGTCTCAGCTCTGGTCTCCCACGCTACAATTCTGTATGGTTTGCCCACCACGCTAACAGTGGACGGCCCTCTATAGCTTACCAGACATTTTCTCATTGGGTCTTCACACAATTCTGGGAGGAAGGAAGGAAGGAGTGTGATTATCCTCTGTGAGACAAGGAAACTGGTAGCAGAAGAGGGAAGTGATTTGCCCACAATCATACAAAAGCTACTAAGGAGGGGGGGCAGGACTCAAGCTGGGGTTAAAGGCATCACACTGCAGGATCAGGGATGTTTGTTAGCCCTGGGCAGAGTAGGGGCGGGGGGGGGGGTGTCATTCCAATTCTGTGCTCACTACTGACAAGACAAGAGAGGCAGTGAGGGCAGGGGTAACTTGAGTATTCTTCCCACACTGCTGCACTTCTTGATTTGAAGCGAAGCATCCTCACGCTAGTGCAGTGTGTAGAGAAGGGACCAGTGTCAGGCTCCGGTGGGAGTCCCTCACTACAGCCTTTCAGAAATAGCTGTCACAGAGCAGATGTCTCAAAAATTGGAAGGTAAAATCCGCCGGGAGTGGTATAACTGCCCCTCTCTTACACAGCAAATAGCCATAAGCTTTTCAGAATGAAAAGAAAGTGGTACTTGCTGTGACACTTGCTTTTTATGCGGGGATTCTTTCAAACTGCGTAACTTTACCAAATAAGAGTGGACTTCAAAAGGGGGCATTGATTTTATTAAATATATTCTGCCCCATCACATCAACAAGATGATTTTTAAGACATGACATGTAGCACCTTTTATAGATTTTTGATGTAATTTGATGTTTCCTCTTCCTGAATAGAATAGGAAAGATTGCCCATAATACTTCCAAGTGTGCTGCAGATTTTCTCATTTAGCAAATTCTTTTTTTTTGGCCACGCCCCATGGCTTGTGGGATCTTAGTTCCCCATCCAGGGAGCAAACCCACGCCCTCGGAACTGAAAGCACGGAGTCCTAACCACTGGACTGCCAGGGAATTCCATCATTTAGCGAATTCTTATCAACGCTAGCATGCATTTAAAATATTGTCAGTAAAGTGCCTCTTCGATAAAAACATTCATACCTTGGTCAGAAGTGCTAAATTTTAAAATGTGAATAATTGAGAAGGAAAAAGTCTGAAAATTTTAGTCTGCGTGAGAAAGAAATCATTCTTAATTTCAGAGGGAAGGAAAGCCTGCATGGGACCCTTGCTCAGGAATTTGGGAAATCCTGGTCCATATCCCAGCTTTTCTGTTAACTGGTTGAATGACCATGGACAACACTGCATCCCTCTGAATGTATTTTCTCGTCCGTAAGACAGTAATTATGGTATAACACCTCCTTTGATGGCGGGGCTGTACAGCCACCAGCTTTCCTCGCCCTCCCAACAGCTCCAGGAAGAAAGCAGGTGAGGTCGACCAGACCCACTCCACGTTGAGTGAGGCTCAGAGTACAAGTGACTCACCTGGGCTTTCAAGGCAAGTCAGTGGCACAGGAAAACCAAAATCTCGTCTTCTGATGACAAATTTGGTCTATTTTTATTTTACCGTTCTATTCGAAAACTGAGGGAATTCAACTTTAAGGCTGCCTTTCAGTGTAAAATTATGTGGTTTTAAAATTTCTCAGGTGTTAACATCCTAGAGTAATTATCTCTACCGTACAATAGCTTATTACTGTAGCTGATCAAGCAAGACTGCAGAGCTGCCCAAAGGGTGCCTGATTGTCAGAGGCTGAGAGCTCGCTTCTTCCAGTAATTTCCTAATGAAGCACATGGTCTCAAATTAATGAACCAGTGACTGACTATGCATGACAGCATCACACTGCTGCCGTGAACTCATTCCAGGTCAGCTGAAAAAGGATTTCTATTGGGGGGTAAAAACAGGAAGACTGCTGAAATGGAATTTGTTACTATAAGAAAGGGGCCAGGTATGGACTGGGACAGCTCAAGTTAACTTTTCTTTTAATACAACACTTCATTATATACTAAATATAGATAACATGCTGTATGTTTCCATTTAAATCAAGAATAGGCATATCCTCATTAACACCCGGCTCTGTCAGACTTAACTTTATTAATCTAATTGTGTCTCATTATGGTTTTATTTTCCATTTCCTGGGTTATTGAGGTTATCTTTTCATATGTTAACTATTTGTGTGTTCTCTTCTGTAACATGACTGTTTGCTCATTTTTCTATTGTCATTCTTACTGTTACTCAGGAATTCCTTATACATTCTGGATACTAGGCCGACCAGGGATCGAAGCCATGCCCCCTACGGTGGAAGCTCGGAATCTTAACCACTAGACCGCCAAGGAAGTCCCTCAGTTGAGTAGATTTTAAGTTACTTTTCCCACCTTGTCTTTTCAATTTCTTTGTACTATACTGTCTTTTGAAGAACAGAAACTCTTAATTTTTTACCATCATCTTTATGCATAGAATGTTTCTGAATCTTTGAGAAAATTTTCCCTACTCTGAAGTCAAAGATTTTCTCCTATATTTTCTTCTGAAAGGCTTAAACTTTTGTCTTTTCCATTTGTCTTTAAATCCACCTGGAATGACTCTTGTATAGGATGTGAAGTAGGAATACAATTTTGGTTTTCTCTCACATGGCCTACCAACAGTCCCAGAATCATTTGCTGAGCAGTCCTTTTCCCAGGGATCTTCAATGTCACCTCTATCAACTATCAAATTTCCATATATATATGGATCTGCTTTTAAGCTATCACATTCCATTTGTCAATTTGTCTGTCCCTCTGCCAATACCACTGTGTCTTAATAATTGTAGTTGTAACAAGCCTTTATATCTGGTAGGGTATAAATCTCCCCATTGCCTTCTTCTTCAAGAGTGTTTTGACTCTTTGTTCCTTCATGTAAATTTAAAATCAGCTGTCAATTTCCTCAAAAAAAAAAAAAGTCTACCAAAAAACTCAAAATCAAACAAAGAAGTAAAGCAAAACAGGTAACATGAAGAGGAAAAGTAAGATTGCACAATGCGTGTTATTCTTTTTTAAGTGTACAGTTCTGTGGCACTGAGTACATTCATCTTATACTTATGTAATTCTGTTAATATTTTCTCATTAGACAATCGTATTATCTGCAAATAATGAGTTCTGTTTCTTTCTCATTCTAAAACCCTTTATTCCTTTTTCTGGTCTTTTCCAGCTGACTAGGACCTCCAGTATAATGATGGATAGAATATTGACAGTGGGCACTCTCGTCCCCAGCAAAGTTCCAGACACTCCTTACTCTGCCCCTATTACCTCCGACTCCTTCCTAATCCCCAAAACCCTCCATCAAATCACGGTATCCTGAACGTCCCCTTCTTTTTTGTGCTAACAAAAACGTGACTGTCCCCTGAGGAAGCAGTTTTCCCTGCAACCTCTCAAGTCAGGCTGTGTTTTCTCCCATGGTCCTTGTATCACTGGGCGTGGGAATGGGTCTGGGGTTCTCCTTGCCCCACTGCTACTTTCTGTGCATTCCCCTTTCTCCTCCCCAAGCCTCATGTCTGAATCTCCTGTCATCAGATCATATCACCCACTATCCCTTATTGTTAGTCATCTTATTAGTTCCAGGGTCATTTCCCTCCATTTCATGATGAACGCGTCTCCTGGTTTATGCTTTTATCCTCATACTACTCCATTCTTAATTCCCAACAATTTCAACATGCATGTGGACTATGCTTCCAAATATGCTGGCCTCAATGATTTGAGCTTCTCTCTTGCAAAGATCTCGTCCTCCACCCTGCCTTAATCACTCGCTCCCACAGTAATGTCCTAAGGTCTTGTCAACACTGTAAAGTATAACCCCTTCATACTCTCAATGTCACACAAGTAACTCTCCGACCACCCCCTCCACCATTTTTCCAGCTCTTTCTCTAACTCCCCATCTTTCATAAACCTTCACCTTCACCTGAGTCATCAAATCAGGGATCCTCCCATCGGTCCCCTCTTCCCTCTTTACCTGGCTTAAGTCCCATGCCTATCTGTGGATATACACTGGGTTCTCATCTGTTCATATGCCAGGGCAGGGAAAGGAGAGGTAAGGAGGAAAAAACCTTACAAAACCTCACAAGCAGAGGGCTAAAACCATCTGAATTTTTTAAAAAATTGTTTTCAGTGAGAATAGTTATTCCCTAACAGGTTTCCAGCATCTTGAAATTTCTACCTCGCTACTCTTTTAAAACATCACGAACCAGGGTTAAATTTTAATGTACAGCTCTACATATACAGAGGCTCTCAGCTAATGTCCACTTCCTCAGCTTGCTGGACACTTTCCATTCTCTCTGTAAACTGACTGAAGCCACGAGACTCTGTCAATCGAGACAGCACGTGAGCCTCAGAGGGAAGGTAAGTGAAAAGATCAGGACATCTAACCCTCAAGTGCAGGCTCCCAATTACTAACCTTGTAAATGTTTTGTAAGACAAGGTGCATTTTATCAGGGTGAACCGCAGAGAGCACAAATATCAACATGACAACATCCACAGACTCCGGGGGCACGTGTTCCAGAAGGTCATCTTTAGTCAGATCACACTGGAATACCTTGCATCGTTCTGTGTCATATAAAGGATTTTGCTAGAGAGGAGAAAAACACAGCATCAAAAGGAGATCCTACTTCTACGTGTACACTGCTGCACAGAAATCAATGATCACTTTGTAACTGGGTAAAACAGTAATGAACCATTTGCACATTAAAGCATGTAATGTTCAATACTGCTACAACAGACAAGATTTCAACAAATCATTTTTTTCCTTTTAAAAAAATTTTATTTTATATTGGAGTATATTTGATTAACAATGTTGTTAGTTTCAGGTGTACAGCAGAGTGATTCAGTTACACATATACACGTACCTATTCTTTTTCAAATTCTTTTCCCATTTAGGTTATTACAGAGTATTGAGCAGAGTTCCCTGTGCTATACAGCAGGTCCTTGTTGGTTACCTGTTTTATATATATTAACCAATCATTTTTAACTGTGTACACAGTCTATCACATATTCCAAATTGAGCATTTTAGAAGCATGTAACTCCAGAGGGATGATAATCCAAAACCAGCCTCTGCTCCCTTAACCCTATGAGAAGTCCTTCCAGCTTCCTTTATTGAGATGCTCCCACAGTTCTTCTGGGTATATTTTCCCTTGATGCAGCAAGCTAATAAAACCTAACTTTTTTTTTTTTTAACTACAAGTGTGTTCCCGGTACATTTTGGTTCATTGTTTCAACACATGTATAAGAGCATTATGGAAAAAAATATCAAACTTTTCTTTAATGTAAATAAGGACTTTAATAAATTGAGAGATATACAAAGTTATTGGATGGGAAGGTTCAATGTTGAAAAGATGTCAGTTCTACCTATAACTCCTCTTATAAATCCAATGCAATCTCAACTGAATCTCCACAGATTTCTAGAAACTTGACAAGGTAAATTTTATTCATCTGGAAGTGAAAATCTTGAGGAATAGCCAAGATGATTTTTTTTTTTTGATAGTGGCCATCCTAATGGCTGTGAGGTGATATCACATTGTGGGGTTTTGTTTTTTTGTTTGTTTTAATTTATTTATTTTATTGATTTATTTTTTTTTGGCTGTGTTGGGTCTTCATTGCTGTGCATGGGCTTTCTCTAGTTGCAGTGAGCGGGGGCTACTCTTCGTTGCGGTGCGCAGGCTTCTCATCATGGTGGCTTCTCTTGTTGCAGAGTAAGGGCTCTAGGCGCGTAGGCTTCAGTAGTTGCAGCATGCAGACTCAGTAGTTGTGGCTCGCGGGCTCTAGAGCACAAGCTCAGTAGTTGTGGCGCACGGGCTTAGCTGCTCTGCGGCATGTGGGATCTTCCCAGACCAGGGCTTGAACCTGTGTCCCCTGCATTGGCAGGTGGATTCTTAACCACTGTGCCAACAGGGAAGCCTGCCAAGACGATTTTTAAATGAAGAACAATGGAAGAGGAGGCACACTACTGGACATCAAAACACATTACAAAATGAAGTACTAAAACAGTGTGGTTTGAGAATGGGGACAAATAGATCACTGAGACAGAACAGAGTCCCCAAATAGACCCATGTATAAAGAGGGATCAGTAGTGTATATGACAGAAGAGAGATGACAAAAATGACAATTAGATTTAAAAAAAGGTAGATGATAGGGACTTCCCTGGTGGCTCAGTGGTTAAGAATCCACCTGCCAATGCAGGGGACACGGGTTCGAGCCCTGGTCCGGGAAGATCCCACATGCTGCAGAGCAACTAAACTCGTGCACCAAAACTACTGAGACTGTGCTCTAGAGTCCACAAGCCATAGCTACTGAGCCCACGTGCCACAACTACTGAAGCCCGCGTGCCTAGAGCCCGTACTCCGCAACAAGAGAAGCCAGTGCAATGAGAAGCCTGTGCACCGCAACAAAGAGTAGCCCCCTCTCTCCACAACTAGAGAAAGCCTGCGCACAGCAACAAAGACCCAATGTGGCCAAAAATAAATTAAAAAAAAAAAGGAGATAATACAGGTGACAATTATCAGGAATGGAAAACGAATTTCTCACTCAATTCACTGTTTGAACAGCTAGCTCTATCCACTTGTGTTAGAGGACAGCAGACCGCTTGGAGTAATAAAAGACTTGCAGCTCCAGTGCAGAGACGTAGAGAGGTGGAGAGATGTAGCTCCCATCCTTATAGGAAACAAGCTGGACAGACAGCAACTTTATGTGAACCCATGAAAGAACAGAGGTCAAAGAACCACCAGCCATCCCCAAATCTGGAGAGGGACAGGTGCCTTCAGGGAGACGCAGGACCCAAGCATTTGCTTACCTGAGGCAGTAGCCTTCAGCCTGGAAAGAGAAAATTAGAAATGTGACAAACAGCTGAAGCCACCGGGATGTTCCCACCCTTTGCAGGTGTTTCCACCAAGGACATCACCAGGCTCTCACAGAGACAATGGTGCTCTTTCTGGTGCCGGACTTTCTCACCTCCTTTAAGGGAGGAAAGGTTTAACCTGCAGGGGAAAAGCCATCTGAAGCCTGTATCCTTAGGGCACTGGTGGAGTACCACTACCACTGGGGGAGGGCCCTACTCTTCCCAGACCTAGTCTTAATCTGCAGAGCGAATGGCCTCAAGACCACAGAGGATGACAGAGGCGGGAAGCGATGGGAGAGAAAAGCTCTATTCCTGGAGAAGCAGAAACACTTGTGAGGGTCACACCCCTAAGACACAGGTCCATTATGCAGTTCAGAAACTGAGAATCAGAACATTAGAGAACAGTCTCTTTCCCCACATACTACCAACAAATCTCCAGTAATAACAACAGTGGATTGCTGGGAAAGCTGCAAGAGACAGACTCTTCATGGTGAACAGCACAAAGGGAAGACCCAAAGCCAAGAGGAGCAACAAAAACAAAGTCACCAGAGGAGTTTGAAGTCTCTGAGGCCAATAGCAACAACAAACCTCACAGGTAACTACAGCAACAAGAGACTTCAAATAGAGCCCAACTCCTGTCTAGATTATTACAAATCCTTATTACCTCAGTATCCACTGCCCTATATAACATACCCAGCTTTCAACAAAAAAGAACAAGGCGTACCAAAAGGCAAGAAAAAATATGCTCTGAAGAGACAATCAATCATGAGAACCAGACTCAAATATGACACAGACGTTGAAACTACAGGTTTGGACATTTAAAATAACTGTGATTAACATATTAAAGGCTCTAAAGGAAAAGGAAGACAACATGCAAGATCAGATAGGTAATTTCACAGAGAGATAGAAACTACAAAACAAATCAACTGGAAATGCTAAAAACAAAAAACTTAGTTACAGAAATGAAGAATGCTTTTGACAGACTCATCAATAGGAATGCCTACTGCCTAAAGAGGAACCAGTGAACTTGATGATAGGACAATAAATTACACAAACGGAAGAAAGGGAAAAAAAGTTAAAAACAAACAAAAAACCAGCATCCAAGAGCTGTGAGACAATACAAATGGTATAACATACAAGTAATTGGAATCCTAGAAAGAGAAGAGGAAACAGAGCTGAAGAAATACTTGAAGATACAATGGCCATACTTTTTCCAGATTGATTGAAAACCATAACCAAAATTTTAAAAAGCATATCTATGTGATTACAGAACTTATAAACAAGACATAAAACCTTCGTACCTTAAAAGGAAAAGATTATCAGATTGGTTCAAGATGGCAGAGTAGAAGGACGTGCACTCACTCCCTCTTACGAGAGCACCGGAATCACAACTAACTGCTGAACAATCATCGACAGAAAATATTTGAAGAGATTAGAGTCGAAAACTTCCCTAACATGAGAAAGGAAATAGCCACCCAAATCCAGGCAGGGCAGAGAGTCCCAGGCAGGATAAACCCAAGGAGAAACACACCGAGACACACAGTAATCAAATTGACAAAAATTAAAGACAAAGAAAAATTATTGAAAGCAACAAGGGAAAAAAGACAAATAACATACAAGGGAACTCCCACAAGGTTAACAGCTGATTTCTCAGTAACTCTACAAGCCAGAAGGGAGTGGCATGATATATTTAAAGTGATCAAAGGGAAGAACCTACAACCAAGATTACTCTACCCAGCAAAGATCTCATTCAGATTTGACGGAGAAATCAAAAGCTTTACAAACAAGCAAAAGCTAAGAGAATTCAGCACCACCAAACCAGCTCTACAACAAATGCTAAAGGAACTTCTCTAAGTGGGAAACACAAGAGAAGAAAAAGACCTACAAAAACAAACCAATAACAATTAAGAAAATGGTAATAGGAACATATATACCGATAATTACCTTAAACGTGAATGGATTAAATGCTCCAACCAAAAGACACAGGCTCGCTGAATGGATACAAAAACAAGACCTATAAATATGCTGTCTACAAGAGACCCACTTGAGACCTAGGGACACATACTGACTGAAAGTGAGGGGATGGAAAAAGATATGCCATGCAAATGGAAATCAAAAGAAAGCTGGAGTAGCAATACTCATATCAGATAAAATAGACTTTAAAATAAAGAATGTTACAAGAGACAAGGAAGGACACT
Source organism: Phocoena sinus (assembly GCF_008692025.1). Taxonomy (NCBI): domain Eukaryota; kingdom Metazoa; phylum Chordata; class Mammalia; order Artiodactyla; family Phocoenidae; genus Phocoena; species Phocoena sinus. Next base: position 10,781,792 of record NC_045766.1, on the reverse strand, counting down.
ACATAATGATGAAGGGATCAATCCAAGAAGAAGATATAACAATTATAAATATATATGCACCCAACATAGGAGCACCTCAATACATAAGGCAACTGCTAACAGCTATAAAAGAGGAAACTGACAGTAACACAATAATAGTGGGGGACTTCAACACCTCACTTACACCAATGGACAGATCATCCAGACAGAAAATTAATAAGGAAACACAGGCTTTAAATGACATAACAGACCAGATAGATTTAATTGATATTTATAGGACATTCCATCCAAAAACAGCAGACTACACTTTCTTCTCAAGTGCCCATGGAACATTCTCCAGGATAAATCACATCCTGGGTCACAGATCAAGCAGGGGATGTGGGCTTGATCCCTGGTGAGGGAACTAAGATCCCACACGCCGTGGGGCAACTAAGCCCACACACCACAACTACCGCGCTGGAGCACCACAACTAGAGAGCCCGCACACCGCAACTACTGAGCCTGCGTGCTCTGGAGCCTGCGCACCACAACTACAGAGAAGCCTGTTCACTGCAACGAAGAGCCCGCATGCCACAACTAAGACGTGACACAGCCAAACATAAATAAATAAATAATTGCAGACAGTACTTTTTGCTCATAAGATTGGAAGATATAAAGAAGACTGATGTCAAATGTTAAGGGCATAGAGGAAAAAATATCTTTATATTATTGGTGAAATTATAAATTGGTATAATTTTCTGGATGGAAGCCTGGCATTATCTACTTAAATTTCAACATGTATCCTTTCTCCAAGGAATTCTATTCTATTATTCACCACAGAAATAAGTGCATACATGTATTTTGGGGCATGTGTACAATTTTGATCACATTAACCCTACTTGTAAGAGCAAAAAATTAGAAACAATTCGAACAATTACCAACAAGGCAATTGTTACAGTATGGCATATCCGTTCTATGGGATACTACAACAGGTAAATGAAATACAGTGGACCTACATGTACTAGGATGAAAAACTCGGCAAGATATAACATAGAGTGAAGAAAGCAGGTTATAGTACAATGTGATGACACTATTTAAAAAGTCTAATAGATGCTAAAACTGTGAAAGGTTGGTGGAAAACTACATATCTGCATGTTGCCAAAGTATCCCCCACATATCTGTTAGTGACAAAAAGAAAATACCTGTGCAACAAAGGAATTAGGTAGTTACTACCTTAACCCAGCGATCAAAACTAGCATCACTTACAGCGAGATTACACTACTGCCTCCTGATAGGATGCAGTATGAAAGAAACAACATCAGCTATTAAAGTATTTTTGCCCAAAGTATTTTACCTGATTTAAATCTAACTTCTAGTTTACAGGAAATACAGAAACAAGTTAAACAATGATTAAAAGAAACAATCAGACCCAATTTGGCATGTGGGACCTCATTATAGAAAATGGCTTGCTCTCCGAAAATTTAATGTCAGTGGGGAAAAGGTCAAGGGGAAGGGCAGGAATGTTGTAGGCTAAGGAGCTCTAAGGTACATAATAAAGTGTAAGATGTAGTCCTTAATTAAATATAGCTACTAAAGACACCTGGGGCTATTGGGGGAAATCTGAATCCAGACTGGGTATTAATGACATTAGGGAATTACAGTTATTTTTGTCAGACATGATAAGTATATTGTAGTCATGTAGAAAAAGTCCTCATTTTTTTTTTTAAGATGTAGGCATACATATATAGGAGTGAAGCGTGTCAACATTTGTAACTTACTTTAAAACAGTTCAGCAAGTCTATAAAGCAAAAATAGCAAAATGCTGGCAATCATTAAATCTGGATACAAGGATAAGGATGTTGTTTGATATTTCTTTCTACTTTTCTGAATACTGCTATGTTTCTGTATGTATTATACATGCATGTAAACAGGAAAACTAGGTTCACAGGGATCATAGCTGGTTAGCTTCAGGGAGAGGACTGAAATTGGGCAAATGGGTGTAGAAGGCAGGTCCAACAAGTCTAGGAAAATACAACAAAACACACAGCTGGGGCACCAACCTTGACATATTCAACTGCTCTTGGAGAAAAATCACAGGCATAGGCAAAGATATTCGGATCTTCTAAAAGCGGGAATAAACAGTTCCCAACCCCACAACCAGCTTCAAGCATAGTCAATTTTTGATCTTCAAACTGAGGAAAGAGAACCCAAAGTTACAGTACACTACATCTACATAATGAAGAAAAAACTAAAAGGTCCATAACACGAGACAAGGTCTCTGCCCCCATGGAGTAGACAATTAAGTGAACTGATAACCCAAAGCCACTGATACCTCGTCCAACATTGGGCAGTTTGGTGTGGAGAAAACAAAGCATAATGGTTAACAGAATAGGCTCTGAGGTTAAACCACATGCACTCAAATCTGGACTCCTCCCCTCGCCCCGGGTTCTATCACTGAACAAATCACTTAAACAGCTTTGTGCCTCAATTTCATCAGCAAGTGGGGATAATACTAACGCCAAACTTCACCACGTTATTATAAGGCTTAAGTTACAGAACACATGTAAAGTTCTAGAAAACGGGCATGATAAAGTGTTCATCATTATTATTATTATGAACCTGTCACTGAAATCATTCATCATGAATTTAATATTTACAACTTTCAGATTAGCTTTAAAAAACAGAAAATGCCCCCTTTTTTTAAAACTTACAAAAAAAGCATATATTTATCTACTTTTCCTTCTCTTGCCATAATACAGAAGGATGATGCTGATGGCCTGATATGTCGGTGTGAAGTGGTTGATTTCAAAATTCTGTGACTGGCCTTTGTTAGACAACAGGACTACAGTTACAGCGTCTTTTCTCCTCTGTATTATACAACTCAGCGACTGCTAAAACTACTTGAGACAAACAGTGTATATCTAAGGTACAAAAATTTATGAAGCCTCTGAGAGGTTTCATAAATTATCTCACACTCCCCCTGGGAATGCAATAAAGCACCCCCTCTTCTACACATTCTAAATGAAGAACAGCTCAAATAAGGTGTAATATTAGTTTACCTCTCTACATGTTCTGAGCTCCTCAAACTCTCTGGTGGTCCAGTGTCTATCTTTGAAGAAATTAGTGCTATTTCTTTTGTAAAAAAGGTCCCAGTTCTTCTGAGCCTCTTTTTCCAGTTTTTGCTGTTTATAATCAGACACTAAAGCTTGGTCTCTTGTCAGTTTCTCCTCTTCTTCAGAGCTGAGAATCCTTGCCTGAAGCCCTTTCCTTTGCAAAGCAGCCATCTCCTAAGTTGATGGTAATATATTTAACACCGCTGGAGATTCTCCATTCCTGAACAACCTGAGGAATTCAAGCCGATACTGCAGACACAGGCAGGGTTTTCTCAGATGTGGTCCCTCAGGTTGGGTCCAAGCCTCAGGCAGCATCGGGTGTTTCGCAGGAAAAAGAGACTCCGGTTGGGGGGTTCTAGAACACTTTTTTAAAGATGCTGAGTTAGTGGTCCTACAACAGTTCTTTCACCTAACAGTTCAACTCAGCAAACGTTTACTACGTGCTGACCTTACACAAATCCCTGATCCGCTATTGAATATGTCACAAAGACCAAGACACAGCCGCTGCCTTCAGAGGGCTGACATTCAGCGGCCAGGGCTCTCACGGACAGAACTGTAAGGACGGTCACCGTTTCCAAGGACCGGAGACTCAGTGTTTTTCGGGGAAAACAGAGCTAAGCCCGGGTGGCCTGAGACTCTGAGTCTTACGAACCAGAGGGGGCGTCACTTCCCAGGGACTAAGGCCCTCGCGTCGCCGTCGGCACGCGAAGGGGAAGAAGAGACTCAGAGACGCGTGGCGTGGGGTGCCCAGGATACTCGGGATAAACCGGGCCGCCCAGCCGCGAGGGCCTGAGAGGACGGCGTGAACCTAGTCCCTCGCGCGCTGGGGCCCCGTCATCAGTTCCTAGGTTCACCTGGAGGGTGGGGCCGGGCGCGCTGAGCCCTCAGCCAGGCCAGCCTCGGAAGCAAAATTTGGGAGCTACAGCGTAATGACCCTTCGTGTGGACAAACCGCCCCTGAAGGCCTCGAATCGGGTTTCTCAGGCGGAGTCCTTCTACCCTGACACCGCCCCCACCATTTCCGCTCCGGGCCCAGAAGTCCCTCCTCGGCGCCGGAAGTTCCGGAGCCCCGCTTCCTCAGAGTCGCCCACCTTCCGGACGCGGGGCTCAGGATTTGCTTCCGGCCGCGGGTGGGTTCCGGCTCGGTTCCCCGCGCGACCCGGAGCGCTGTCCCGGGAGCGCGGCTCCCCCGGACGCTGGTACCGGCAGCTCGGGCCGCGGGCGCGCCAGGAGGGCTCCGGTGCGGGCGCGAGGCCCGGGGGGGCCATGAACGGGACGGCCAACCCGCTGCTGGACCGCGAGGAGCATTGTCTGCGGCTCGGGGAGAGTTTCGAGAAGCGGCCGCGGACCTCCTTCCACACCATCCGCTGTGAGTCCGCGCCCCCACGGTCGCCCCTGGCCGCCCTTAGCCCCTCCGGTGTCCAGGGAGCCCTGCCAGCGTCAGCTCCCTTCCTCTCAGCCCGGATCCGCCGGAACCTCGGGTTTTTCCCAGCTCACTCCCAAACCAGAACTTTACTACCTTCCCACTATTCCTCTGCCTCGTGGTACCGAACTCCTATTCCGAAGACCATTGGCCCCTTTTCCTGCCGCGTCCAGCCTTCCCGCGCACTGACGCTCCTCCTCTTATTCCTGAAAGGCTGCGACACCACATCAGGCTCCAGCTCTTCTCTGTAGCCGCCTTTCCGCCATGACCCCACTGGGGGTCGCCACGCTTCAAGGAAACGCTTGTTGTTTCCTCGGGATCCGCGTCCACTCCCTACTATTCCATTCTCTTCTTCCCTGTTTTCCTCACTGTTCTTCCCTCGTCCGATTTGGTTCTGCCCTCCCTGACGCAGTGCTTCATCCCCTTTGCAGCCCCAGAATCCACATCCTCTCTGTGCCTCATCAGTCTCCCTCCTCAATGTCTCCATGCTAGCTTTTCGTGCGATTTTGATGTCTTTTGAGGTCACCTAGACTACCCCAACTTTTCCTCGGGACCAAGTCCCTTGTGGGTGAAGAATAAAATTAGGATTTGAGAGCCAGGAATAAGTTAGCGCTTGATCTGTGTTTGGAAGCAGGAGCGAGCAGGCCTAAGGAATGTGGAGATAGTCATTATGCTGGACCTCCTTTTTCTCCATGATTACAGACCCTATTGAGAGAGGGCCCTTCCACTCTGTGTCCTGGGTGAAGAATTGGCTGACTGAGCATCCCGCTGTGATTCACAGGCTCCTGGTTTCCCTTCCTGGTAGCCCCAGTGCTGGTTAAGACTTGTTTTTGTCAGAGGAGCTCCTCCTACACGTGACTCAACACCTTGGAAGAGGGTGTGTTAGATAATGCAGTTCTATCTTCCTGTGGTCACTTGCCGGGCCATTACTCTGCTTCCTACTGACAACAGGTCAGCCCTTTCAGAGGAAGGGTATTGGGAATATGATAAGAGCGTCATTTACTGAGCAGGTTACTGATTTGATGTTTTAGCAGAGTGAAGGGCAATGTGGAATGTAAATAAGACACTTCACAGAAGCACCTGGCCTGTGGTTTGAGGCAGGTTTGTGTTAAAAGGGAGTAAGGTGGCTGTTCATGCTGTGCTTTAACTGCAATTCAGAAACATGGGCAGGATTAACCTTTGGAAATACAGTTCAACCTTCTGCTCCAAACATCTACAGGAGTAATCCTTCTTAAAGCTATGGAACTGGAGTGTGGCAGATCCTAACTTTGCCAGTTCCTATCAAAATGAAATCAGCTTATATTGTGCTATGGCTTTTCATATTTCATATTGGGTTTTACAGTCACAGGATTTTAAAAATATGCTCTGTTCCTTTTGATCGTTATAATAACCCTAGTAAAACACCTCATTGTGGATAATAAAACATTAATTTTTCATCTGTCACTTGGCAGAAGGGGATAGCTTTGCTTAATAAAATGTTGTGTAAATTCTAGCCTTTTTTCTTCAAAATAATCCACTGGGAATGAGAAGAAAAGTATGTGGAGGTATAGATGAGACAAGATTGTCCCAGAGCTGGTAATTATTGAAGCTGGGCGATGGTACACACAGCTCATGGTATTATTCTGTCTGCTGCTGTATATGAGAAGCTGTCCACAATGAAATAGCTTTCTGAAAAATTCTAAGTGGTGTGTATTTTCCATTTATTTGAGTTATAAAAAATTTCAGTTCTTACATGGGAATGCCCTGCAAACCCTTAGCAAAAGTAACCTGGTGGATAAATGCTTTTTTCCTTTCCTTTTAGATGACTTTAAGCCGGCATCTATAGACACTTCCTGTGAAGGAGAGCTTCAGGTCGGCAAAGGAGATGAAGTCACAATTACGCTGCCGCATATCCCTGTAGGTTTTATCCCACTGTTGTTTTTTTTAATGTGGAATCACAGTGAACCCTCATATTCTCTGTTATTGCAATTTGATTTTTCTCCTATTTAAATATTTCTAGATTTCTGAAGTGCCAGTATAAGGGAAAAAGGAATTTGGGGGGTAGGGCAGGGTAGAATTCATGCTTCCCAGGTACTTGAGTAAACATAATTCTTTGTCATTTTCCCCAAGCTCCCTTTTCCCCCATTTGTCCCAAAGTAGACAAGGTTCCTGTGTGGACACCTGGCCCCTCCCTTAGACACACGTAGCTTCCCCCCAGCAGCTACAGAGAGAAAGGCCCAGGTGCCCTGCGGATGTAAAGCAGCAGCTTGGGAGTGCAGAGGGCAGGAGCTGGGTCGACACGGGTCGTGAGTCCGGCAAGGGGTGATGTGCAGGCTGGTGGTTTCAGCCAGAAACCAGAGGTGCAGAGCCTTCAGCCCATTTAGGGCTGAGGAACCCAGTTAAAAGCTGAATGGAGAAGCCTTGCCCGAGGCGGTGCTCTGATCCCAAAGCCCAAAGGATCAGAAAAATACTCTTAATGACCATGGGTCAGTGCATGTCCCAGCCCTGTCCTGGAACATCAGTTCTCGGTAACCAGTGATAGAATGAAAAGGCTCTGGACAGGGAGACCTGGGAAGTTTTGTGCTGGGGAAAACTTATTGTCTGCTAGTTCAAACTGCTATCTCATTACTTGTTGCCTTTGGCAAGTTCCATCATCTCCCTTTGGACCTTAGTTTCCCAAATGTAAAATGAATAGGTTACATCAATGGTCCCTAAGGTCTCTTCCAACTCTTAATTTTTACTGTATGAATAAGGAGTCAAGCAGCCAAGCAGTTTCTGATTCCATACAGAGGATTAAACGCTATATTTGGCAAATATTAATGACCACCTACTGGGTGCTGGCTCACTACTAGGTACTGAGAATACAGGCTTGAACAAAACAAGCACGTTTCTTGCCCTTAGGGAGTTTAAATAAATATAAGAAAGCGTAGCACTTATTTTGGAAAATCTGGGAAGGCTTCCCTGAGGAAGTGACCTTTGAGCAGATTTGAATGTTGAATAATTAAAAGGGAAGGAGAGGGTGGGATGTTGCAGGCAGAAGCCCTGTTAAATCCCTGCAAGAAAGAGCTTGGGTCTGAGAGAAGGCCAGCTCCTTCTGCTCTGGAGCCTGCAGAGCCTGCGGCGAGTGGAGCCGGGCATGGTGGAAGGGCCAGGTGGCTCGTTTAAAGATTTTCTTCTTTGGCCTTAGAGTGATGGGTAGTGATTCAAGGGCTTAAGCGGGTGAATGGAATGATGTACTTACTGTGAACCAGCCAGAATAACAAGCTGCCATTGGAGAATGCTCTGTGGTTACTTGGCATGGGGGAAGCCTGGACTCTTCTATTACAAGGAAGTACGGAGGTCACTCACTAGCTTTACTACTCATAGTGAGAGCTCTTCTCAGTGTCAGACACGTAATGCGTAATTTATGTTTCTCAGTTCACATTTTACCATTATTTGTAACATTTCCCAAATCCCTGGAAAAATGTACAGTAATTTAAAATTTTTATATTTATTTCTTGATTACTTAGAGCCAGTTGCACAGTCATAGATTCTTGCCGTATTGTTATTTCCTCTTTATTTTTGCTTGGGAAGCCAGCAGGAGTTAAAATACAAATCGGTTCATTCTGTTCCTTTTTGAGTAACTCTGATAAAAGATGTGATGAGGTAAAGCCACCTGTAAATTCAGTTTTGATATGCATAACTGGTGTGTTTGGTTTGATTGTCTGAATTGTACTTTTGTGGCGTGTAGGGATCCACACCACCGATGACTGTGTTCAAGGGGAACAAGCGGCCTTACCAGAAGGACTGTGTGCTTATTATCAATCATGACACTGGAGAATATGTGCTGGAAAAGCTCAGCAGCAGCATCCAGGTCAAGAAAACAAGGTATGTGAAGAAGCAGATACAGATCAATGTGCCGTTTCTATAGATTTACATTATCTATTCAGTTATTTTATAAGGATGTGAGAACCTGGGTGCTTCGTGTTGTTGGCAGTCTCAGCAGCTCCACCTCTCTCTTCTCAGATAAGTCAATAAAATATTTTTTCCTCAAAGGCAATAAAGAGAGATAATGCTTTTAAGACCTGAAACATAGAAAACATTGCGGAAAGGAGTGTACTGTATGATTAAATCAGTTTTATTAATTTCATGATGGTTGATATAGTACCACCAAAGGTTTAAGTTTACAGACTTAAAGTTATGAAAGAATAATTTAATAATATATATTCTTGGGCTTCCCTGGTGGCGCAGTGGTTGAGAGTCCGCCTGCCGATGCAGGGGACACGGGTTCGTGCCCTGGTCCGGGAAGATCCCACGTGCCGCAGAGCGGCTGGGCTCGTGAGCCATGGCCGCTGAGCCTGCGCGTCCGGAGCCTGTGCTCTGCAATGGGAGAGGCCACAACAGTGAGAGGCCCGCATACAGCAAAAAAATAAATAAATAAAAATTAAAAAAATAATAATATATATTCTTTATTAGAGTGAAAACATTAAATTTTTACAAGGTACATTTGAGGTCATTATTACACCAAAGTAAAGCTTTGTCTATTTTTTTTGAACAATGAGCTCTCTTTAATTTTTAATTCAACAGACATTACACGTGTCATGTGAAGCCAATTAGATTTTATTTTAAAGTCAAGTTTCATTCTGTAAATAGAAGTAACCCAGTGGTTCTATTTATATCGTGATACAATAATTATTGTCATAGAGTAATTAAATTTTAAAGAGAGTGCTTAATGTTTTTCTGTTTATGCTTCCTCAAGCCATTTTTCTTTACTCATTCCACAAAAAGTAAAAGTACCTACCATTTATTGAGGGTACTTTATTTATTTATTACCACGTGCTAGGCACTGTGCTAGATGTTTTACGTGCATTATCTAATCTTTACAAATAACTTTTGAAAAAGTAGTGTTGTTACCCTTTCTCTCTCACACACACACACACACACACACACGACGAGACTGAGGATCAGTGAGATTGTGACTCACAGTGTGTTTGTGTTGATTACCTCCACCAACCAGGTGCTGCTCTTAGGCCTCTGAGAGCTGATGATTGTGGGAGTTTGACTTGCTACTCAGTGTCATCTGGGAACTAGCAGTATTTTATCACTTAGGTGTTTGTTAGAAGTGCAGGATTTCAGGACATACTAAGTCAGAATCTGCACTTTTAACAAGATCCCCAGGTGATCTGTGTGGACACCAAAGTTTGAAAAATGCTGAGCTAGTCCATTTACAAAAGAAATTGTTAATAGGTAGCATTTCCTTGGTCTGAGGTGGAGTGCTCTGCCTACCTGCCAGCAAGAGCTGGACTGTGATAAAATGAGCAAGCGGTAAATAGGTAATGGAAAAAATTGCTAACAGGCCAGTATTTCAAGAGCTAGTTTAATAACTCACGTGTATTTGTAACTTTATACTGCACACAAGGTGAATAGTTACATTTTCCGTTATTAAAATGGGTTCTCGTAATTGCACTATATCCCACCTCTGTGTCTTACCTGTGAGGGCAGCGAGTCTGTTTTATTCGTCTCTGTGTCTCTGGTGCACGGTGCAGAACTGAAATGCAGTAGAATGAGTAGTTTGTGTGATAAAATTAACCAATACCAGTATTTTGAAGCTGTAAAGAGCCTGGGCTTCTGCAGAGACTTCCAGGTGCTTGGTAAACGAGGCAAACCTGAGAACCACTGTTCTTGCCCCTCCAGTTTAAAGTCCATATCTCATTTCAGAGCTGAGGGGAGCAGTAGAATCCAAGCCCGAATGGAACAGCAGCCTGCGCGTCCCCCACAGCCACCACAGCCACCACCGCCTCCGCCACCTGTGCCATTCAGAGCTCCAACAAAGCCTCCGGTTGGACCCAAAACCTCTCCTTTGAAGGATAACCCCTCACCTGAACCTCAGCTGGATGATATCAAAAGAGGTAGTGAGCATTTTCTGGAGCCATGGTAGCAACTTGGAGGAGGGTATTGATGTTTTTGTGGAGATCACGAGACCACGTACACGGCGGCGTGGGCATTCTCCACCATCGTAACAGTTTCCGCAGGGCCCGCCGTTCCACAGGTGATGGCGGGCGGGGTGGGGCGGGCCGTGGAGGCAAGGTTTACCACTTGGCTCGTTTGACAAGGGAGAGTCCGGGACAGTGACCTGAGCTGTGGCTGTCTTTGCAGCTTTCTGCTTAGAGGCCTGAGGCTTAAACAAGCCTGCCTGCCATCTAAAGGTCCATACAGCACACCTTTTAAGGCTTTGAAAGAAGAGAATTACAAGGTACTGGGGCTAAAAACCAAGTGTGCCAATGTTAGTATAGTGTCTAGGTTAAGTTCCACGACCACTGCTTTGTATTAACAAAAGTGCATAAATATGATAGCGCCTGGGACACTGGGGACGCTGGCCTAGAAGGACTTGGAGGTCTGGTCAGACTCTCCAAGGTAAAACCAAGACAGAGGCACTCACCTTGGCTGTCTCCCCCACACAGTGGATGGTTTTAGTCCAGACACTTAGAAAGTTATGAAAGTAAGTGTTATATTTCATATTTGTGAAGTTCTGTGAAACAAAGTTAAACCCATAACAGTAGTAAACAGGAAAAGATAAAAAGTTGCCCTTGGGAAGTTTGCCTTTTCCACCCTGTGGAAATACTGTCTTTTCACAAACGAGATCACTCTCTGTGTGGTACACAGTTCTTAAGCCTCTGGATTTTTTTTTTTTTCTCATGGATATTGGAATGCTGTCTATGGAAGTTTTCACTTTAGTCGAACAGGAATTGGACCATGACAGGTTGTTGTTGCCAGTTATGCTTAAAGAAACCATAGTCATTTAAGGCCTCATGGTAGGTTTGGACAGGAAAATCTGGCATCTTCCTTGATGTGGCCTATGGTGAATCGTTAATGTACTCACTCACATTAAAATAGTCAGGTAGAACATGTGTTTCCTTCCCTGCTTTACATTTATTAACATTGCGGTACCTGAAGGCATGCTGTAAGTCAAATGTGTAAAGCACAGAGGAGGGGTGTCGTCCCGCCATCTTTCTTCAGCCACCACGGCTCCTCCTGCAAGCCTTGTTTACCTGTGGAACGTGAACGCTGGAAAGGCCCCCAGAGGCTGTCTGCTGTGGCCCTTCCTTTTTCCGGAGCATCTTGGAAAATTCATTGCCTTCCACCTGGGTCTCCCTGCTGGTTAGAGGTGGATCCAGAGCAAGAGCTCAGACCTTCCAGTTCCTGGTCAGGTATTTTTGAGCCCACGAGCAGAATGTTGCTCTTCTCTTATTTGGTGTTTAATCCCATAATTCATAACTCTTTTTTTTTAAAGTAGATAAAGGCAAAATAGACTTAGTTCATTTCTCAGAAGAATCATTATCCTGGAGCAGTCTGCTTTTTGGTTATTTTGGGTGAATTAAATGTTTCCATTGTCTCTCTGGAGATGTGTTAGATGTTTTTGTTTGTTGGTTTTGCTTTGGGTCATTTTGTTTGTTTTTAAAGACTCAAGAAGCAGTAGTTCATTTTCAGTTATTCCTCGTTGCTCTTGGTTTTGCCAGCTTACTGTTTACAGAGGCTGGATGCACTGACCCCCGTCCCGTCATTTATTCCAGAGCTGAGGGCCGAGGTGGACATCATCGAACAGATGAGCAGCAGCAGTGCAAGCAGCTCCTCAGACTCCGAGAGCTCGTCAGGAAGCGATGACGACAGCTCCAGCAGTGGAGGCGAGGACAGCGGCCCCGTGTCCCCTCCGCAGCCGTCACACCAGCAGCCCTACAACAGCAGGCTGGCCGTCGCCAACGGAACCGGCCGGCTGCAAGGAAGCAACCAGCTCATGTGCACCCTCAGTAAGTGCACGCTCCCGCTTCTGGGCCAAGGCAGGGGCTTAGGGGTCGGAGAGGGAATGTCAGGTCAGAGCTGGAACTTCTTTTCATCTTACACCAGAGTCTATAAACCTGACGGTACTTAAGGCATAAGAAAGGGTCCTGACAAAGGCAGTTTGAAGCAGAAAAGAGTAAGTTACCGAACAGTAAAAAAAGAAAAAGCACAAAACTAGAAATCTGTTCCATCTCTTTTCTTTTCCTTATTGGCACAAATTAGGTTTTGTGAATTCTGGAAAGTGTTGAAACGTGAGCTGCAGGGCTCTGTACTTTTGCATATACCAGGCTTTAGGGGTGCCGCCTGCCCCCACCCAGTCCCCCACCTCCAGGTTTTATACAGTCCTGAGAGCCCAGTGCCATCAGAGTGCGGTATCCCACAGCCCACAGAGTTGGGAAACTGTGCCCTTAGAAGGTGTTTGGCGACCAGCTAGCCTTCGCAGGAGGGAAGGGAGGGACATTATAGCATCTGGTGGCTTTGAGTGCAGTTGGTGGTAAAGCAAAGCAGGGGAGAACAAAAACAAATGTCTTTGTCTTGGAGGTGGGGAGAGTGCAGGTTCTCTGCGCCCTCCTCTCTCCCGACTCCCTGGAGTTGGATGTTCTCTTCCGGTCTGACTTCTGTGAGGAGGCTGGAAGGTCAGGAGGCAGTGGCGGGGAAGCTAGCCTAGGTAACCCTGCTCCTGTGGGCCGGGCAGAGGTCACTCTCAGCTCCGCACTGTAGACGTCATGTAAACCCCTGAGGTGAGGCCCGGCCCCAGCCTTGTAGGGCGGTAAAGAGCATCCCTGGCCTCTACCCACTTAGGTGCCGGAGCACCTCCTGCTTTCCTCCAGTGTGTCAACCCAGAATGTCTCCCGGCATTGCCAAGTGCCCCTGTGGCGTTGGAATCAGTGCCAGTGGAGAACCACTGTGCTGGGCCTTGCTCTACTATCTGAGTGAGTTCAACACTTTTGTGACGTCAGTTAAGGCTGTTATCTGCTATCCTGTTAACACAGGCCCAGCTTCTGGATAGCAGGGTATACTTGATGCTCTTCCCAGTTGGCTTGGGAGAGTAAGTTTCACACTGCGAGTTTGGAATTCACAGTGGAGAACAACCAGACAGCTACTTGGCTATAACTCAGCATCTTCATTTTGCCCAGTCAGTACTAAACTATTCCTTAGAATAAAAGAGCCAAAAATGGCTCAGTGCTTCTTACCTACCTACCAGCGCCTTAAACTTCTGTTAGCTCTTCATAGCTTCAAGTCCTCCTGGCCTGCAGCTCTTCCATGGCAAGACCTTAATCTTTGCATACCTCATATACAGTAAAGTACTGGAGTTATTTAAACCAGGATCGTCAACTGGAACCAATTTATAAGCCCTAAAATCACAGTAAATAGTGCAAATTTGGTAAACCCTAATGTGAAAACATACAGAGTAATGATAATATTGTTTTTCTGAATGGTAATGTGTATTATATCTTCTCCCCCCCCAAAAAACAAATGGATCAGTTTGAACCTGGGTCAAATTGATTGCATAAGAAATTTCAGAACTGGGATTTCAGCTCCATTACACTGACCTGTTTATGTGCATGTCACCTTCTTTGTAAGTGATGGCGCTTAGCTCTGCTGATTGGAGGTTGTCAGCTGGTGTTGATCCCATCGCCTTCCCCATGTCTAGAGCAGCAGATGTCACCTTTTTTGGTCTCAGACTTCTTTATGTCGTAAAACTTTTGAGGACCCCAGAGAGCTTTTGTGTGTGTAGCTTATATCTATCAATATTTACCATATTAGAAATTAAAACTGAGAAATACTTAAAATAGTAATTCATCTAAAAGAACAACAGTAAACCATCACCTGTTAAGAAAAATAACATTTTTATGAAAAATAAATTTTCGAAATGAAAAAAATATTTAATATGAAGAGTAGCATTGCTTTAAAAGTTTGCCAATCTCTTTAACATCTGGCTTAGTACAAAGCTGGATTCTTACATCTGCTTCTGCATTCAATCTGTTGCCGTAAGTTGTTTAGGTTGAAGTATATGAAGAAAATGTGACATCACATAGATGTGTAGTTAGAAAAGAGAGGCCTTCAGGTCGAATCCTACTGAAAGAGTCTCAGGGACCCCAGGATTCTCAGAACAAACTTTGAGGAGAGGTGGCCTAGAGATTAGTAATCCAGAAATACAGAAGTTCACTTTTCTTCTTTTCCAAGTGGTATCAACTGGGGTCCTGTTATTCTTATCGTATTAGATGGGAAAACTTACATTCTTCACTCCTAAAACCTAAATGTCACACACTGGACAAAACTTTGAGGCTTTATAGAGCTCATTAGTTCAAATTTGTGGTATTAGGTAATGTGAAGATTCTGGCCAGAGGGGTCAGGGGGGAACTGGATTAGTATATGAGTGGTATGCACAGTATAAATAGTATTCAGCTTCCTTAACAGGAAGCCCAACTTGGTATTATTTTCACTTTTATAAAGCAACTTAATATGAACAATTCTACTAGACAATGAGTCATTTATAAATATTTTTTGTTATTTATTGACACACGTATGTCTAGCCTATCCCTCCCCTGTTTTATCCCAGACAGCAGTATTGCTGTGCTTTGCAGATACCAAAAATAGCAATTCCTTTAAAACGTTGACTGCACCAGTTCTGTCACTGAGCCAAATCGGTTTTCCTCCCTAATTAAATGGAACTGGCCTGGTTTTACTGTAGTGTGAGAGCCCAGGCAGTCAACCAAAGAACCGTGGGGAAGTCATTTTTAAATTGGGTACTTTGGGTTTGATTTTGTTTTCTCTTTATAGGAAATGACTTGCAGTTGAGTGAGTCTGGCAGTGACAGTGATGACTAGAGCCGGATCTTTTGAAATCAACTTTTTGTGCACAGATCTGCTGCGAGACTGGGCTGCTTTAGCGTGGAGTCCACACCGAGAGGAAAACGTGAGGATCAGTGACTGTAGGAGGAGTTGGAGGCTCTGGAGCGCTCAGATGTGCATGTCTTTAACATAGCGGTGATGGGTGATTTTCTCGTGTAATTTTTGAACAATGTCACGTTTCAAAGTTTTAAGTAGATCTATAGCAGAGCTAACAGAATTATATCTCTTATTTGGTTAACACTGTTAACGAAAAACAGACAAATGTGCCCTGGTTTAGGTTACTCAAAGGCCATTTCTTCACCTAGCCAGTGATCCAGTTGTAAACCTCAGCAGCCACCAGCTTGGCCAAATGGTCTGCACCAGTGAAATGAAACACAGTCTTTGAGGGGTGGGCAGGGAGGGAAGCCTCAAACTGCAACATAGATGCATGTTTAAACCACTTTCAATTATTGACACAAAGTGGTGAGGAAGTTCTGTCTGACCCAGCCTGACAAGCCTGTGTAGAAACGGACTTCAGGATGGAGTCCGAGAGGGTCAGCTGGGGGGACCTCGGAGCTCTGCTGGCTCAGCCCCTCGTCTGCGCAGTGCTGGTTTAGGGCTAGTGTCTTGCCCCCAGTCCGGGCTTTTCCCACCGTTCCCGCCCCTGAATCTCACTTACTAGAACCAGAGATTCTAGTTAAGTACACATGGGACTTAACAGTTGTGCATTGGAGCTTTTATTGGATTCCAAAAGGAAGAAGTGTTGGCTACTTCTAGCTCCAGTTTAGATCCAAACAGTCCCTAAGTACATGAGGCTAGGGGAGCAGATTAAACCAGCGGCCGCTGTGCTGATGCATGTGACTCGATTAAGTTGAAGCTTTTAGTTCCATGTGGATCCGTAATGAGTGTGTTTCTTTCAGTAGGTTTCACTGGGGGACTAGGAATGGTAGAGAGGTGAGGTGAAGAAGCCTCTTTGAGCAAATGAGCTGGCAGCCGGTTTCCAGACCAGAATCTGGATAGGAGTCGTGCCGTGTGAAACGAGCACGTGTTTTGATAAGGTTTTTCTGTTCATGCTTTTGTACCACTGTTTGTGCCTGACTCCCAGACTGATTTGTATTTATTATATGCAGCTAGAAGAAAGTCACAGGTTGCCTTCTGCAGTGTGCAGTTTCCAGATGAATCTGTTGTTGCAGGAAACTGGTGACTAGTACATGGTCTGTATGCAGCAAATGTGTGATAAGTCGTCCCATAATTAGTATGGAGTAGCCCATTTCTGTAATTTGAATGACTGTGTCCTGAGAAATTTCTGTCTCCTTTGGTTCAGTGGTATAAAGAACATTAAGAGTGATTTTTCTTCCTCGAGGTGGCCTCTCCCTCCCCAGCTAGTGGAGGGAAGCAGTCTGGACCTAGAAAGAAATTAGATGATCCATGGTGGGGGCTTAGAGTTGAGCCTTGCAGAGTCACCTTTTAGACCCACACAGTGACCCCAGTGAGCTGCAGAAGGGGGCCTGGCAGCACGCTCACGCCACTCTGCCAGGTGCCACTCAGGGGTCCACGCCAGTGCCCTGTGCTGGGTTCTCAGCCTGTTATGAGACTTCAGTGGATTTCATGGCATGTAGGAACTTACTTATAATGAATTGATCATTACATTTTAATTCCTTGGTAATGAAAGCTCAGGGAAGCCAAAAGGTCATGGTTGGGAGACTTGAATTGCTATTGGATGTGAGAATTGTTTCACTGCTCTTAACTTGCTCGCTGGGGCAGGTTTCAGGAACTTGAACTATAAATATCTACTTAAGCCTCTCTCTTTCTTTTTTTTTTTCCCTCCCAGAGTCTTGATATATGTAGACAAAACTGCGGTTTGGGGCCTGTCGGGTCAAGATGTTTGTTTCTATAGGAAGTGCTTGCAGGTGGCAGTGGGCTTGGTGAGTTAGGCTCGCTGAGCTCAGACCCTCTCCCCGTCATCCATCCTGCCCGGCCCTGCACAGTGGTAACATCTGCTAGCACAGCTCCCGTTTTGTTCTCTGCACAAAAGTCTTTGGCGGTTCCCTCCCCAAGCCCTCCAGCTTTACCCAGCAGAGTAAGGAATCCTATCTTTTTGGAAATGAAGAATCTGGCCTCGTAAACTACTTCTCACGAGTGCCCTCCTGCCAGCCAAACTGGACTTGTTCTTCCTGCCTCTGTGCCTTGTCACTCTCCCCTCCCCCAGCCCCACTCAGGGGTCTCTGTGGGTGCCCCCTTCATGGACTCCTCCTCTGTTGGTTTCACCAGCTGGAGTACTGTGTGCACACATGGACCTTCCTCTTGCTTGAGGTCTGGTTGGTGTGAACTCCTTCAAAGCAGGCACCGTCGTGGTCATCTCTGTTCCCTGGAGGGTGCCCAGGAACAGACCTGTAGATGCTCACAGCCTGGTGGGAAGGGAGCAGAGAACCAGCCAGTGGAGCACAGAGGGCAGACGTAGAGGAAACATTCCAGGTGTTTGGAGACAGCTGGAAGCTATCCATGCTGATTTTTGTGGTTTTGAAGTCTCTAACTGAGTTGTTAAAATTGCCTTTTCTTTGTTCTGTGTAACGTCTGCCACGCTGTGGTTCGAACGGCGAGGTGTGAAGACTTAAGTCCGAAGCACCTGAGGAGCCATGGCAAGCAAGCCACAGTAAAGATGTGATTTGGGGAAACTTAACAAGCTAGAGGTTTCTCATGATGCCACTCATTTCTGTAGCAGAGTCATATTTTTCTATGTGTGGAATTAATATGTATGTGCTTCAGTGGTGGGAAAACTTGAAAATTCCAAAATCCTTATTACTTCCCTATTTGAGAGGCTGGTTAAGTAGGGTGTGGTGCGGTGTGTGTGTGTGCGTGTGATGTATTTATTACATTATTTTGAGAGAGTAACCGTCTGTTATGTGGCTATACATTGGGTACAGCCAAATTGAATATTTCCATTTGGCGAGGAAGGTAGGATTCATGAAACTCAGGCCTTAACCAGTAGGCTGGATGACAAGACCAATTGAAGCGTTACGAAATGTCTTTTTGTTGCTCCTGTTATCTTTGTCTTGGGTTCATTGTCTCATTCTTTAATGATTATTAAAATTATGTGCCTGAAAGTTTATTTTGCTTGATTATGAGGTAGACATGCACATTTATATTCATGTAAAGTATTTGCTGTAAAGTGTTTTTGGTTTATTCTCGTAAAAGATCACTATATTTAAATAAAAAATGAAGGTCAGCAATACACTTCATGTCTTGGTGGGTTTTATTTTCTTACTAGAAATCAATCTAGGAATCAGTGAAAAATGTAGGGTTCTTTTAAGAATCCTTTGTGCTTAAGCCTAATTACCTAAATTGATTCCCTTTTAATTTGGTGTTTATGATCATTAGGATGTACACTTCAGTTTTAAAAGGTGTGAAGTTCAAAACTAAAGGGTGGCTTTAGCAAGGCACATGGCACCTGAGGCCTTTTTACTGGGTCTGGAAAGGCAGGCTTTTAGCTTTGGGTCCGGGAACCATGCAGGGGTATCCCTAGACATGTATCCTAGTCATTTAGCTCGCTAGAGTCCTTCCACCTGGAATGCCACGCTGCACAGAAGGACACGTGTACACCTCTGACCCCCAGTCGACACTCACAGTCTGGAAATGGTCCTGCCTCCTGCTTGCCCTCCGCACCTTGGATACAGCAATGCCCACACCTATCCTGTGGTCTTGGCGCCCGGATAGCTGTAAATCCCTACGTGGGAAGTGACCATGTTCCTTTTAAATTCTCTGTGGCGTCTTTTACCTATTGGGTGCTCAGTAGATTTGGATTGAAGACAATTACGCGCTCGGAGAACTAGGCCAGGGATCCTCTGCTGCTTATCCTGTACCCGGCTCCCTTGTCTTCCGGTGGAAATGGGAGACTTGAGCCAGGACTCTCGGTGGGGAAGCAGTGGTGCATGTCCATCACCTAAGGGACTGTTGATCCTCAGGTAACTATTGCCACCACAGCAGTGTGTAACAAACCATCCCAAAGCTTGACGCTTAACATAATAAGCGTTTATTCTGCAGTTTAGGCTGGACGTGGCTGGACAGTTCTGGTCTTGACTGGGCTCCTTCCTGTGCCTGGGATTTGACAGGTTTAGCTGGTCTAGGATGACCTCAGCCCTCACAGCTAGGGCAGCTCAGGTCGACTCCATGTCTCTCACCCTCAGCAGCCTGGCCTGGGCATGTTGTCACAGCAGAAGCTGAGCTAGATGAGAGGAGACTACCCCTGTCACAATAGCTGGCATCTCATTGGCCAAAGCGAGTCACAGGGCCAAGTTCAGAATCAAGGGGCTGGTGGGCAGATACACTCCAGAAATCGATGTGAGGAGTGGCAAAGTTCTTTGGATCCCGGGAGGTGTGGGAATTGGGGCAGTTACTGCAATCCATCTGCTGCCTCCATGGACCCCATGTCTCCTCCTTGGTTGAGAACCCTGGGCTGCGTGATCACTAAGGCCCCTCAGGGCTCTGGCTTTTCTCCTGGCCAGAGGGATAAAAGTCCGGAAGAGGTAAGAAAGACAGCTTTGTGTTCGTGGTTCCTGCAGAGGGCGCCAAGCCCAAGCCAATGACTCCTCTAGGCGGGCACTTCACTCTGTACACTGCGTGTAGTTTGCTAACCTACCCTTTCCAACCCAAAGCACCACTCTAGTTACCTATCGCTAAAAGACAAACTGCCCCGAAACTTAGTGGCTTAAAACAACCACCATTTGATCTGATGGAATCTTGTGATTAAGAATTAGGATAGAGATTGGCTGGGCAATCCTGCTTCTTGTGGCTTCAACTGAGGTCACTCAGTTGGCAGATGGGCAGGCGTGGCGAGTCCAAGCTGGCCTCACTCACATGTCTGGCGCATGGTGGGTGGCTGGAAGCAGGCTCATTTGGGGCCATACATGGCCTCTGTAGCAAGGCCATCTCAGGGAGGCCATCTTACACGCTGGCTGCCTCCCCCTAGGACAGGTGTTCTGAAAAGCTGCATGGCCTTTTATGACCTAGCCCAGAAGGCACAGGCATCACCACCGCAGTGTTCTATTGGTCAGAAGCTCACCTAGATTCAAGAGGAAGGGACATAGACCTCCCCCCGGCTTTAATGACGAGTATAAAAAAGCCACCCACCCGAAGTCCCCAACTGTCTTCCCTGTGTTTTTTGCCTAGTCTTCTGCAGTTGTTCTCAGATGAGACATCTCCCCAGGGCAGGCTCTTAGGTCTCTGGTCTAGCAGCATCAGCATCCCCTGGGACCTTGTTAGAAACCCAGATTTTCAGGCCCCACCCCAGACCTGCTGAGTCAGAATGACAAGCCCTTCGGGGTCATTCTGATGAACCCTAAAGCTTGAGAACCACTGCTCCAGGACACAACACCCTTGGTGAGTCTCAGGTGATGACCCATGACCACGATGACTGCCTTGAACTTCCCATCTAGGTAGGTGTTGGATGAGGGTGACTTGGGGTGGGGCACCCATGGAGTGTGGTTCTGTGTATGGGTTGGAACATCAAAGACAAAATTCATCGTTGCCTTTGAAGAAGTTACTGGAGGCAGAAGTTCACTGTGACGTGGGCCCCTTTACCTTCCTGTGAAGGGAGTGGGGCAGGGGGAAGAGAGGGCAGGGGAAATAGCTGCTTCCTTTCTTTGGTGAGGTTTCTCGGAGACTTGTCTAAAAGTCCGCCGCCTGGGGCTGAAAGGAACTCAAATGAGCCACAAGAGAGAATGCCCCTCTGATACAGGCAGTGTGAGTCCTCTTCCTCTATTTCTTGGGCAGGCAGGTTGGGTGAGGGGGGATGGGGAATCCTTAACTCACCCCTCTTGTGTGGTTTGCACCCCTCCCAGAATGGTTAAGAATGAATATGCGGGTGGGGGACCAGCCCACACCCTGGACCCTCTGTGCCCATGGTGGTAACTGGGCTGCTCTAGTGTAATGATCTCCTTGGTGCATCGCCAGGGGCCTCGAGCTGTGTGTGAGCCCATTGCTACCACACAAATGGAAGATCTGCGTTTCGTTGAAAATTTAAATTGGTTCACTCCACTACAGAGGAGGGCTGGGGCAGACAACCCAAGTAAAGCAGTCACTGGGGTGTAAGCTGGCCCACTGATTATAATGAGGTTTGGAGAATCTTAAGCAGTTTGACCCATATGTGCCCTCCACACCCCTACCTATTAGGGTGATGGATGGACCCATGTGTCTGCCCCAAGACGCTCAGAAACTTTGTCCTACCATCTTCCCAGGCACTGGTTCCTATATCTCAGTTACCAAGTTCCCTTCAGAGACCTTACTTTGCTTACAAGTTTGTCACATTTGCCCCATTCCTGCTCCCCAATATATCCGGTCCAGCAGCCACCCCTTCCCCGCACAGCCTGTATGCTTCTGGCAAATCCCCAGGGGGTGGCCTAAGGGCAATCTTAAAACCTTTGCCACCCTGGGTTCAGGAACCCAGCTGTGATCTGATCAGCAGGCAGCGTTCTGACAACAGGAACCGGTTCACAAATGGCCATGTGACCCAAAACATGCCAACAAGGCTCAAGGCAAGATTTGCTGGGGACTCCTGGGGGGAAAAAAACTTCTTGAGAGCCACTGGAATAGATGTTCTCTCTTCCTGGGGACGTTACAAGGTCCAGATGTTAGCCTGAAACTGTAGTAGTCAGCTTGTGACCACCCTAAGGACTGAATTAACAGGAGAGATGCAAATAGCTGAGAGGCTAAAGCAAGCCGAGAAATGGAGTGGAAGCCTTGCTTGAACCTTGCCTGATCGCCACTCCACTCCTGGAACTTATGAGTTATATGAGCCAATAAATTCTACCCTGTGGTTTATATCATACTTAAGTTGGATTTTCTGCTACTTGCCGACAAAAGCATCTGGACTGACACTGCCTCCTTTGGTGACAATATCTGAAGGCCCTGTCATATTCTCAGCCATGCCACGTGACAGCTTGAGAGTAGCCAACGGAATCCATCACCGCTCCAAGGACATACCCCGTCACAGCTGGAGGGCAGAATCCACACTCGCCAGCGGTTAGAGTTGGAAAATTCAACCTCTGTCTCAAGTCTCTCAGATGAGGAAACTGAGGCTGTGGGAAGTGATGAACCAAGTATGAACGGGGGGCCTCCCACCAGCAGATGATCCCAGGAGGTGTTTCTGCGGCTGCCTGGCCTGCTGACAGGTGTCCGTGCTCCTGGCAAAGCTGCTCCCTATGCCGCGGAGTTAATGTTTCAGGGGAGGCACGGGTCCACCTTCCCCGATCTTTCATCTTTTCATTTCAGAATGCTGAAGGGGGAGAATGACTATTATTACTATATATATTCTCAACACATGTGACCTTGAATCCTTTCATTTCCTGAGCCTTTCAGAACACTCCCTAGAAATAGCTGGAGGCGGCCCCCCTCTAATACTGCCGGGTCCAGGGACAAGAGCACAGATGGTGGCTCCCACACGAAATGTCTGAGTATTCACATTAGGATCAAACTGACAAACTGTTACGCATTAAATAGGTTCTGCTTACACTTTCATGAAGACTAGAATTTTTAGATGCCTCAAAGTTTTCTGTGGCAGCACCAGGAGAGCGGGCCTCCCTGCCCCTGGCCCGTCTCACGCCAGGATGTGCGGCCTGTGTCTCCAAGCTCCGTCTACCACCCCTGCAAAACAGCTTGTCCCTGGCCACCCCTCACGCTTACAGGTGTATGCGAGCCAGTCAGGACAGGCACGGAGAGAGGGCTGTGTGGCCCCGGAAGCAGGCTCAGGACCACTCGGGTGGAGAGTTAGGGTTTCCTGGGACCTGCAGCATGGGGTGTGCAAGTGTCACCGTGGCCCCTTGGGGAGGGTCATGGCCAGAGGAAGGCCAGAGTAGTGCCCTCCAAGGAGTGGGACCCAGGACTGGGCCACTCTTGGCCAGGTCCAAGGGCAGTACTGGACTTCCACTCTGTCCTATGCAAGATCATAAAGCAAGGCTGGGGGTGAGCAAGACCCGGCTTGGTGACCTTGGACCTCAGTTTCCTCCCTCATCCCTGAGGGAGCAGGACTGCTTCCCATTCTAGAACCCTCTGTCGAGTCTGGAAGCAGACTGGATTTCAGAGCCCTTATCCCATCCAGCAGTTCTGGGACACCAGCCCCAAACCGCCAGGGAAGAGAGAGCCACAGTAGGGAGGAACACCGCCTTTATTTCTTGATTTCCCATCCGGAGATGCCAGGATGAAGGTGGTGGCTTCACATGGGACAGATGTGGGCCATGGAACATCAGCCCGGGACTTGCAGTAGAAGCGGAGGGAGCCAGATTGACCCATGTGTCCACCCACCCCGGGGCTGATTCGCCCACGACTGGCCACCAGCACAATGCCAAGTGCCCAAGACGCAGGCCTTGTACACAGGCCCAGGAGTGTCCCTCCATCTGGTAGCAAATGGGCAAATCCCACCTGAGGTCTGCCGTGGGGAAGACGTCTTTCCCAAACAAAGCTAAGCCTCACTCAGGAAATACGGTGATGAAAGGCAGCTCACAGACACGCAGGGCTAACGATCCTGCAGAAACGGGGGCTCGGGCGCACGCACACGAGGACAAGACTATGCACCATGAAGACAGGGAGGGAGGTCACAGGGCTCACGGGAGTCAGCAGGCAGCCAGGAGCTGGCGCCCAGGACAGATGCCGTCTCTGCCCGGAGCATGTACTCAATCGTGGGGCCCAGACGGGAAACCAGGCGGCAGTTTCCTAAGGACTCAGGAAACACCAGTGGCTGGCCTGCTAGCCAATGTCCTGAAGGAGAAATGGACACGTGGGACATTCACAGGACGGAGGTCCAAGTGCGCAGAGCCAGGAGGTCAGGATGGTACCGGGGATGGGGAGGCCTCGAGAGCAGCCCCTTCGGGAAACGTCGAAAAGAAGGCCACTGCTCTGCTTTCGTCTACACGGTAAGCACCCCAGCACCCCAGGGTTTGGCGGCGGTCTCAGTACTTATTCACAGTTGGGGCTCTGCCTGGGGAAGCTGCATCCACACGAGGCCGCGTTGGGCTGTGGTTAGCTGCGGGGTGGGGGGCTCCCTAGTTGGACCCAGATCTGGGGGCCACCCCCAAAGAACAGGCCCACTTCCCTGCTCTGTGGTTCCCAGGCCCGGGGAGCCCCGGCCAGCTGCCAGGTGAGAATGCCCACATTTCCAGAGGTCAGAGGAGACGAGAGGCCTGTGCCCCAGATGCCCCCAGCGGACGGGAGCAATCTCCAACAGTCTGTGTGCCTAACAGTGCAAAGCCAAGTCCACGATATTCGGAAGGGAGGGCCCCGCAGGCCGTCGGTCTGGCCGGAGGGTCGCGATGGGCGTGTGGAAGAGGCCCGGTACTCGGGGTTAAGACAGGATGCAGTGGTCCTAGGTTCTTCCAGTCGGACTGCGTTAAAAGCACATCTTAGCAGCAAGAGTTTGTCCTTGTTTCTGTTGCATGAAGGTGGTGGAAACCGGACCAGGACAGGGCGAGGTCAGTCTGCCGAGGGTGGAGAAGCTGCTGCCAGTTCCGTGGGTGTAGCCGCCTCCTCCCGGCGGCCCTCAGGTGAAGTAGCGACAGGGTGTGGAGTCGATGTAGCAGTACGGGGTGCACCGCAGGTCTCCGTACGACCTGAGGGGGGCGGACACGGGGCAGTGGGCAGGAGCCCCAAGGACACAGCCATGTTCTCAAAGGCCTCCTCTCGCAACTCTGGTCAAACCTCATCTGAGAGCTGCCCTACTGCCACCCTCCTAAGGGCGAGGGGCTCCAAGGTGAGGGGCTTGGGGCAGCTGAGTCCAGGCCTCTGGGGCTTCTCCCCTTGAGTCCATCTGAGGGATCTGGGGGAAAGGGGTTTGTAGGTAGCCTGGCTCTGAACACAGCCTCTCAGAGAGAATCAGCCCTTTCTCCAGCGCTGTCCAGTAGACCACACTGCACTATTTCTGTGGCAGCCACTGGCCATATATGGCTATTGAACTCTTGAAATAAGGTTAGTGTGAATGAAGAATCGGATATTTAACTTTATTTAAATAGCTACGTGTGGCCGGGGGCTACCACATTGGAGAGCACAGCCTACACGTCTGTAAGCCCAAGCGCTAATTCCGAGGCTGTGCTGTATTGATACACCAAGCCCACATTCGCAAGCATCCCCTGAGGCTTCTCGGGACTAAAGAGTAACCACAGCGAGCGGCGGGGTAAGCCCTGGGCTCCACGTGTCCCTGTACCCCAGGTCCGACTGTCTACACTCAGCGGTGTCCTTCCATCAACTCTTTGGCAGGGGCCTGGCAGGAGCCTCCCTACTTCAGGGAGGGGCAGTGCACACACACACAGATGCAGTGGAGTTCTGGCCCAGCCTACAGTGCTTGGAGTTTGGGGTCTGAGCTCCCCCAGCCCGGTTTGATTTGTTGCCCTGCGTTTGGGGGTGGGCATTGAGGCGACCTCCTTGGAGGAGAGAGACAGGCCTTGGGTCCTGGGTCCAAGCCTACAGAGGAGTGGGGCTGGAGGGAACGCCTGGACAGATGGACTCCTGAGGAACCAGGGATCCACTCTGGGGCCAAGGGAGAAGCAGGATGTGGACTGGAAGAGGAGCGGCCTCCCTACCTTCCCTACAAGCTACGCAACTCTGGTCCTGTAACCACTGGCGTAACAGAGCCCAGGAGAGCCCATTCTGGGCATGGGATCATGTCTCACAGGGCAGAGGCCCTCAGCGGGCCTGGGAGATGTCCTCGTGGAGACCAGGACACTCAGGATACTGAGCCACGTGAACACCCACTGAGGGGTCTCAGAAACAGCTGCAGGGGGTGCTTGAAGGGAAGACTACATTCCTGGGGTTTTCTGGGAGGACTTTGGAGCCACCAAAGTTAGATACTAAGGCTGGTGGGATCTCATGTGTACCCACAGGCCTGCCCGGTGGTTCCAGAGAATTCAGGTTACAGATGCTTAGATTCTCTGAAATGCCCGGACCCCTCCCCCCTCCACCGGCCCCCCTCCCAGGCAGGCCCACTCCCAGGAGACCAGTGTGGTCACGGGAGCGACGGAGCTGCTCATCCAGGGGCCACGGTGAGCTGCGGGCCCAGGCGGAGCTGGGGGTGGGTGACTGCTCTGAATGGCATGTGGGTTTCAGTGTTTAGCACTGTCCCCCCGCGAGAGCAGGGACCATGCATGTGTTCTATGTCACCATACCTCAGAGTCCAGAAAGCCCCAGGAACACAGAGGCATTCAGGAATATTTGTGAAGGAAAGAGGAGTAGGCAGGAGGGAGGGAGGCCGGGGTGTGGTCACAGCCCGCGAGGTGGTCCCTACCCGGGGAGATAGGTCTCGCAGGTCAGGTGGCCGAAGTCAGAGCCATCACAGTCCTCCACGCCCCTGTGCCGGTGACCATCTCCACAGTAGGCCCGGCGACAGCCTGAGGGGACACGGGAGGTGAAGCCCTGAGAGGGGGGCGGGGTGGGGGACAGCCTGGCAGGACCATGTGGCCTGAAGGAGCCCCCCCCCATCCCACAGAGCCTGAACCCTCCTGCAGGGATGTCCACAAAGCTTCAGACCCCAATCCCACGGGAGGACAGTTTCTGTCGCAAGACCACCGCGGGTTCCTGTGAGGTGAGGGTAGGGAGACGGGCACGTCACAGCCTTGGTGGAGCTTGTCTGTCTGCAGGGAGCTTCCTGTGTCCCTCGGGAGCCAGACCGTCTTCCACGGGGTCTCTGTTCTCACAGCAGGGGAGGAGCCAGGAGTATGAACCCACCCTCATTTTTATAGGGCTTTGAGACTAGCTATTAGTTCCTTCCTGCTGTGTCATCTCCACGAGGGGCAGGGGGACTCCAGGCAGAGCCAGCATCCTAGGAATCACCGCCCAGGAACTGTCGCGGGAAGTGCAGCTACACGGAGAGAACCAGACACTTCATCCTGCGCCTGCCCTGCGCACTCTCCCCCTCCTCTGAGCTCCTTGCTGGCGAGGAACCCACCTTTGCACCTACGCATCCCCAGCCCTGGCTTCTCATAGCAGGACTTTAAAAACTACGCAGTGAAGGGATGTCAAGCCCTCACGGCACCCAGACAATCCATGCGCACGTCAGCTCACAGAATCTCACAGAATCTAAAGGCTTGAGCGTTCGGTGCGGTCGTACCCATTTTTCAGTTGGGGAAAGTGAGGCCCGCCATCACCCCACTCACCGTGTAGCCTCTTCTCTGAGCCTGAGGGTGACACTGGCTTCCAGAGCCTGCGTCCAAACTCAATCTGAATCTAAAGCTCATGCTTTCCACCTCACCTCCTGCTTTTGTCACTTGATTTTTTTTTAAAAAAAGAAGAAAGAAAAGCGATGCTTCAGCCCTATGCTGCCTGCCTGTCCCGGTAGCATCCATAAGCCTGAAGGTAGCCCAGCCACCCAATCCCCCAAACAGAGCTCTGCTATGACTTTGTCTGCTAAAAGTGAGTCCTGATTCAGATTCTTGCCTTATCCCGTCTGCCTCTCAGCCCTGCATCACCTTTATCTTTTGATAAGAATTTGGATTAGAACGTGGTTTTTGCCAAGAAGTAGGATTCAAAAGAAAGGGAGGGCCTGGTGGCTTCTCTGGGGCCAAGATCCTTGACAGCAACCCCATCGCCTTGCTTGGACGGTGGGAGGGCTCACGTTTGGCCTGATTGGGGATGGTCGTCCCCCGAGCAGCCCAGCTCTGGCTCTAGAACTGTCCCAAACCAGCACAGCTGGTGTCCAGGGCTTGGCCTGACCCCACCCGGCGGCGGTTCAAGCTGGGGCCACTCACGGATGCAGTCGTCACCCACATCGCCGTTCCCGTCATCACACTCCTCCCCCGGCTGCAGGACCCCGTCCCCGCAGGAGCCGCGGTGGTCTACAGGGTAGTCCACAGGGTAGAAAGGCGTCAGCTGGCCAGAGAAACACAGCACGCACAGTTACCGGTACAGTGGGACAGGTAGCCGGGCACTGGGGACAGAGGGTCTGGGCGGGGGCAGGGCAGTGGGGGAAGGGCACGCCTCCCCTGTAGAGCTAGAGCTCTGTGGTTGGCAGGAAAGCTGTGCGGGGCTGGGAGCCTGTCTGGAGCTTTGGCCCAGAGCAGAGCTCCACGTGGGGAGCCAGGGCATGGCATGCTCTCAGAGGCGGGCTGAGAGAGGGCGCTCAGACTTCCATGGAAAGCTCTGTGCCAGGCCTCTCCTTCCTTTGGAGATGCGTCCCTCTGCTGATGGGGTGTGTGCTGAGCGCCCCGTACCTGGATGGGGAGCCAGCCAAGGCTGTCCTTGAAGTACAGAGACCTCTGGTCTCTGCGGAAGGCAATGGCATGTTGGGTATTCAATCTCTCAAGCTCCTCCTGGTTGTTGACCACAAATATCTGCCGGAGGAAACATTGGTGAGGATTCCAGGAAACACTTCTACGGAGGGGAGGGCGGGGGAAGAGCCAGAGGAGGAAACAATCCCTGACCTTGGGCTGGTGATCAGTGGGAAGGGCGGTTTGCTTTTACACTCCTGCATCCCTCCTGAAGTGGGGACCAATGTCTTGATTCCCACATCTTTCCAATCCAGTTCCTAATGTCTGAGTTTGAAATAAAAATATCTACCATGGTTTAAAATTTATAACATTTAAAATGTTACAAAGACTTGGGGACTTCCCTGGTGGTCCAGTGGTTAAGAATCCGCCTTCCAAGGCAGGGGACGCACGTTGAATCCCTGTTTGGGGAACTAGAATCCCACATGCTGTGGGGCAACTAAGCCTGCGCGCCGCAACAAAGATCCCACGTGCCGCAACTAAGACCCAACACGGCCAAATAAATAAATATGTTTTTTAAAATGTTACAAAGACATAAATAAAAAGGTGATGTCATCTAATCAAATAATTCAACACCTGGAAATGATTCTTAACAAAAATCCTATACTCAAAGTGTTCATTACAGTGTTATTTATATCAGGGAAAAGCTTGGGAGCACCTGATACCTATCTGACAATTGGGCTCTGGTTAAGTAAATCACAGCACAGCCACGTGATGGACAGAGTATTACCTACCCATTCAAATTATGAATTGATGTCCGGGTTTACTTAAAAATAATCTAAGGTAGGTAGGTTGTCGTGAGTAAGTGTAAAAAGGAAACAAGATTAGCCGGGAGTTGATAATTGTTGAACTTGGGTAAAGAGTACGAAGAGGTTCCTTATGCCATTTGTTCTGCTTTTGTATTTATTTGAAGTTTTCTATAATTTTTTTTTTCTTAGAAAAGACAAAGAAGGGAATTCCCTGGCTGTCCAGTGGTTAGGACTCCGCGCTCTCACTGCCAAGGCCTGGGTTCGATCCCTGGTCGGGGAACTAAGATCCTGCAAGATGTACGGCACAGCCACAAAAAAAAAAAAAAAAAAAAGACAAAGAAAATACTCCAAAATAGACCCACAACCTTGGTTTTCTTCTTTTGATTTTCCCTTATTTTCCAAGTTCCTGTAACGAGCTTATGCCCAGTATAACGGAGGAAGTTTTACTAAAAGGCTTTTACAAAGCCCGGGGAGCATCAATCACGTGAAGAGTCCTGAGGGGTGACCACCCCAGATTCCGCCCAGAAGAGTCTTACCACAGGAACTCGTGGGGAACTGGGTCCATACGCAGACTCCCCGTAGGAAGGGTTATTCACATTCATGGGAGGGCCACAGAGACATCTTCCTGGAGGCCCGGGAAATCCTCTTTCCCCTTTGGGTCCCATTACAAGGTGTCCTAGGAAGCAACAGACTGCTGTTACGAGCAAAGGAAGAGAAAACCAAACAGCCCAGGGAGGTGTCAGCAACCTTCACGACAGAAAGAAGTTTGAAGTCCACAGTGTGGACTTCAGGGAGGCCTGGAGGAGAGGTCCAGAGAGACATTTCTGGTCCAAGGTGTGGGTCCCTTAACCACACTGGGTGTGACAACACCTTTCCCAACCCTCTTCCTCCCTTCCCTCTCTCTATACTTTGGAGACCAGACAGGTGGGCATTCTACTTCCCAGTTGCCCTCACTCCTGGAGGTGACCGTGTGCCACAGTGTCAGCCAATGTAAGATCCGTGGTGGGAGAAGGGTGAGTGTCTGGGGAAGTCTATCCTGATAAGGGAGAAGCATAGCTGGAGGGAGACACAGCTTCCTCCTCCTTCTTCCTGTCTGGAAGACAAGACAAGATGTCTGGTGCTGCAGCAGCTGTGCTGCAACAATGAAGTAACAAGTGTGAGAAGAGAAGCCAGATCGCAGGGAAGACGAGGGCCTCATGGGGCCTGGGGCCCTGAGAGCGAGACCTAGAGGCTGAACTAAAGCCAGCCACTGTCCACCGCTGGACTTCTTTGTTGTCGGAGGGAAACAATCCCTATTTATGTTGAGACCATTATTAATGGGGACTTCTTCCTGATGAGTGCATTGCTGGCTGATAACGTTCACCATTTTTTTACTCATTTAATTTTGTTCTTATATATAGGAGTTTAACAAAGGGATTTCTGGATGTGGGTTTCTTTGATTTCTTCTGGAAGAAATGGAATGTTTGAAAATGCTCAGCCTATTTGTTCTTACCTGATTCTGAAAAAAGTGTCCGGAAAAGATATGATCAGGAAATTCACTCCCTGAAAGGTAGGAGGCCTACTAGGGTAGTAGTTCTCACCTTGACTTGTAAAGCCCCTGATGCCCAGGCCACACTCCAGACCAATTCCATCAGGACTGCTGAGAACGGAGCACAGGCATCCGTGCTTTTCAAAGCTCTCACAAGTGAGCACTGAGGTTGAGAGCCGTTGGTCTCGGGCAATGGTCTTTGCACAAAACCCCCCACCAGACTATCCTCTTCACCCACCATCCCTCCCTTCCTAGGCACCTCCTGGCTCACTCCTGATCTGGGTTCCTACATCGCTTCCTCAAGGAAGCCTTTCTGAATCCTCACACTCCGTCCTGTTCACACTGAGTACAGTTTCTTAGTTCCCCAGGCCTTTTCTTCCTGGCACTTATCTCTGTGATTCTATTCACTGTGAGATTATCCAGGCCAGCTGGATCTCCCCCAGGAGAACGTCAGCTCCACAAAGGCAGGTGGATGCCTGTTTGCACTCATCAGGGCGTGGCACAAAGTAGGGGCACAGTACATGTTTGATAACTGAATGAATGAATGCAGACTAACTGGAAAGGGAAGGTCTTCAGAAAAGACTAGAGGTCCCATTCCAGCTGGCAGAAAAGTGCTAGAGCCAGAGCCACCAACAGGGAGAGAAGAAAGAGAGGAAAAGATGGGCACTGAAAACAGAAATAAGTAAGTACCCCTCCTGCTGGGAAAATAAGGGGGAGCTTGGAGATCAGCCAGTCATTGGTTTCAGGTTGTATTACTGTATCGAGGGCAGTCAGCAATTGGGGACATGGTTTGCAGATCCCACAAGGGTGGGGAAAAAAATGACCCCGGGGGGAGAGGTCTGGTCAGAACCCCGAGGAAGCAGCTGCAACTGGAGGAGGAGACCCCAGCAGGAATGCCCACACCCTGAGCCTTCCTGAGCTGGTGGACAGATGTGTCCAAGATGGGGATGCTGCCAGCTGGCCGGGAAGGGAGGCTTGCCAGCATCTTACACCAAGTTATGGTCGCTCGTTCTAACAAGAAATACAAATACAATCTGGGAGGAACACCAGTCTCATGCTTGGAGGGACAGAGACCCCACCAGCTCAGGAATGTTCTGGGGAGTTAACCAAGGATGGGAGAGCATGGGAGCCGCCTTCCAGCAGGCTCTGTGACCGCCAACTTCTCCTCCAGAACCACAGCCTCAGAGAGGCTCAGGAGTTTGTCCCATTATCCAGCTAATTAGTGGTGAGGCTGAGATTTGAGTTCATGTTTGACTTAACACTATGCCATTCAAAAGACACGTGTCCAAGAATACTGATGCTCGCAGGAAGCTGGCAATTCCCAGGTACCACAGTGATTCACTTATGCCCTGTCTGGGGTCAGGAAGGACTCAGCCAAATTTGTAATTCGGTTATTGCAAATTACATCCTAAAGGCATTTTGCCGTGGTTCCCTCCCCCGTCTCCAGCCCCTCTTTCTTGGTTAACTTGGGTAATGAGAAGCTCCTGCCCCCTCCATCTCCCCAGAACCGTCCCGCCCCCCAGCACCAGGCACCAGAAGCAGAGGTGGCCTCCAGATAGGACGACAGGATGTGGCAGGGAGCCTGCTTCCTGCCCCCCTCCCCCCCGCCATCATTTCCCTGCTGCTTCCTCCCAGCTGTCCAAGGGCATCCATTACCCCTGCCTGCTTCCTGCCAGGCTGCACTGAAGGGCACAGCAACCCAAACTTCCCCAACTCAGCCTCTCGGAGCTTGTCCAGCGGGCAGCCTCTCCCCCATCCCCGGCAGCTGGAGGACCCAGCTCTGCATCTTTGCTCAGGGAGCCTCCCATCTCCACTGGCCGCTGCAGTGGGAGCAGGTCCGAGGGGTAACCTGGGAGAAGGCAGAGGAACCATGGAGTCGTCTCCGTGTCACCCCCATCCCACTCTACCCCTGCAGAAGCTGCATGGCTACGTGGGAGGGTCTCGGGACCAGGAGTCACAGGCCAATTCTGGACCAGGAGTGGCCACCAGTCGGCTCTGTGACCTTGGGGAATCTCTGTGATCTCTTAGGCTCAAAGTTCTCATCTATAAAGAGAAGCATGGACCAGACCAGGCAGTTTAACCCGGGGTCCACAGAGCCTGAGGATATCCCAAGATGGATCGGGGGCAGGGGGTCTGGAGCTCTGGGAAGCAGTGAGCAGAATCTTGGGTGTAGGTAGACACATTTTTTTCCTGAGAGTGGAACTTTATCAGGCTCTCAAAGGTAGTCTCAGAAATCGCTATGGAGGCCTGTTCCAACTCCTGAGGATGACCCAGCTGGTCCTGGGCACAGGAAGGTCTCTTTTAAATTCCTCCCCCTCCTTCTCTACCCATCCCCCCAAAAACATTTCTAAAGAGCAGAATTCTTGCCCCATTTTCTTCAGCAGCCTCACTCTGGGAGGTTCCCCAGAGGGGAAATGACCCAAAGGAAGGCACAGGGAGGGGACATCAGTCGAAGGGCTGGCCCGCATCCTGCTTGGCTGCCATGCAATAATCCAGGTGGGACAGCCCGAGAGTCAAAGTAGACCAGGTGTGTGAGCACCTGCAGGGGCCAGCCCCACGCACCCCACCTGCCCGGCGCCATGCGGATGCAAAGCTGACTTGGCCAAGACCCTACCTCAAGGACCTGCCATCTAGAAGGAAGAGGAAACACATCCTCAGAAAACAGTTAACGGTGGAGGGGCCGTAGCAGATGCAACGTGGGACTGGGGCCCAAGGGAAGGAGACTCATCCCGTTAGGGACCAAGAAGGCCTTATTGAAGAGAGTGCTTTGAAGGAAGGAGAGGAGTTGGTGGAGTGGACCAGAGCAGCGGTCCCCAACGTTTTTGGCACCAGGGACCGGTTTCCTGGAAGACAATTTTTCCACGGACCCGGCGGGTAGGGGTGGGGGATGCTCCAGGCGGTAATGCGAGCGATGGCGAGTGGCGGATGAAGCTTCACTCGCTCGCCACTCACCTCCTGCTGTGCGGCCTGGCTCCTAACAGGCCTGGGGGTTGGGGACCCCTGGACCAGAGGATGACGGGAACACTATTTCAGGCCACGTGGACCCAGAGGGACTGTAGGAATATGCTCCAGCTCAACAGACAGCAGAGTCCACTGGAGGGCAGAGGGCACTGAGGCTGGGATCTGGCAGAGGATGGGTGGTAGAGAGGGAAGGGGGTGGGCATACCAGGCTGAAAGACAAGGTGCCGGGAGGACCAAGGAGAGAAAAAAGGATTACGTTGGCCCTGCTACAGGGATGAGGTTGGCAAGACAAAACAGCGGGCATCTGAGGGAGCTGCTGAGGGTCTCCAGGCCCTGCCCTTCTCACCCCACCCCAGGCCCTAGGAGGGAAACAGGATTCAAGTCAGATACACACAGTGAGACCAGTAAGGTCTTAGTTTGCTGAGGACGCCCCCCCAGCCGCACGCCTCCTGGCTATTCCTCAGTTTTGTGAGCTCCTAAATACCCCAAGGGTCAAGAGCATCCCTTCCAAAGGCAAAACCCGGGCTTCAGGCCATGCTCCCAGCCTCTGGGGTCGGCAGCTCAGGGTCATGGGCTCAAGTGGAACGTTATGCGTCCGAACCAAGGAGGGAAAGGACTGGCTGGAAGAACCTTCATCCAGATCATCGATTCAATGCAGGGAAACAGGGTCTGGGCATGGACACAGGGCCTGAGGTGCATCTCAATCCAGCTCCCCTAACAGTTAGAAATAAGGGTGGCAGGATAACTCGTCACAGTAATTGATGTTTGTTCTTCCATTCTTTTTTCGTTCCTGACTTCAAGGAGGTGGCAAGACTTTGTGCTTTCTTGCTCTTGCTGAGAAACAGGTACTGTTTGAAGACTTCTGCCTTCTGTTCTCAAAAGAGAAAAGCTCCTAAGGGGGTGGCGCTGTATGAGGAGTGTGAGGAGGGAGGGGCTGGAGGACAGAAAAGGAAGGATCACCCCAGATGTGGGAGCACGGGGACCCCCAAATCCTGGAGGAGAGCCAAGGTCTCAGGAGGGAGGGCTGTGGGGCCTTCCTGGGAAGATTGAGCCTTGGGGAGCCGGATTCTCAGGCTTGGAGATGATCTGATAGCCAAGCCTGGCGTGAGGAAGGTGGTCACGTGTCTGACCGTGTGGCCTTGGGCAACAGGCATTTCAGAGGTGAATGGGGCAGATCAAGGGCTGGTCACCTCCCGTGATGTTTATCTGCCATAACTCCCCAGGATCTTTGTCCCATGGTTCTGTGGCAGTTGAAGAAGTGGAGAAAACCCCATTAATGCCCGAGACTGAATTTCCCTGGCATCCTAGCAGGTTAGAGTCTCAGAGCCAGTTTTCATTTGGTTTAAAGGATTAACAAAATGACATTTCTTGACCTTCCCATGACGTGGTTGTAAACACTTCCCCACAGAGGGGAAAAGTGCACTTTGGGATTTTTAAATGCCTTCATTTTCTTAAGAAAAGAATTAGAATAAAAATTTTGATTCCTTTCGTATAACTGAGGACAAAGAATCTTGCACAGTCAGTAAACAGTATTCTTGGACCTACAGCTGCTCTGCTTATATAGATGATGTGTTATGAAGGCCTTCCTCTGAGCTGACAAACTGAGTAAGAGGCTTAGCTCCTCAAATTAAGCAAGGTAAAACAAGGTAGCAGTGTACCTGTACCCTCTTCAATGGTAGACTTTTATTCCTTTATAGTGATTTCTTTCTATATTCGATGCACATCTGTAAGGACTCTTATAACACTGTAAGACAGAAAAATTTGCAATGTCATCTTTACTTCTAGGTTTAAGAGCATTGCTTGGAGCCATGAAACGTTCTTCTAGAAAAGGGTGTTAGTTGATGCAATACTTGCCTGTTATTTTTCACTTAAAGTGTAAATGACATCACCAATGTGATTTTTTTCTTTTTCACTCCTCTATTTGTTCTCCCAAATCCCAAAACAAAGCCAGAATAGTGTTTATCTCTCTCATGTAAAATTTGAATAGGTCTAATTGTGGATAAATTAGAAATATATTGAAATGCTTCAGGCATTTTCCAACTCAGAACACAAGGCAGGCCTCTGCTGACATCTCCCTGTGCTCTCTGGGAGGCTGGCCAGGAGGGCAACAGCGTGGATCAGGTGAAGCAGTGTAGCTCTTACCTGCAGACGGGGGACCCGGGGGTCCTGGGGCGCCCGGACGGCCAGGTTGACCAGAAGGCCCAGGTTTGCCTGGTGGGCCTACAACTCCACTATCTCCCTTCTGCCCCTGACAGAGAGAAAGGCAGAGCCCATTATAAGAGCAGGACATGGCAAACCTCCCCCCCAATTCATCTCTAAATTAGGGGCCACCTTGCACTTTGGAGCAAGTACCAGGGGGAGGATGCAGTCCCAGAGGTCTCAGAGGGACCAGCAAGTTCCTAAAAACCTCAGGGCAAGTGACATTTGAGACAGTGATGGATGCATGTTTATAGACATTACTTTTTTAAAAAAAATTGAAGTATAGTTGATTTACAATATTGTGTTAGTTTCAGGTGTACATCGTAGTGATTTGGTGGGGTTTTCTTGGAGATTATATTCCATTATAGGTCATTACAAAATATTGAGTATAGCTCCCTGCGCTACACGGTAAATCCTCGCTGCTTATCTATTTCATGTATAGTAGTGTGTATCTGTTAATCCCATACCCCTAATATGCCCCTCCCCCACCCCTCTCCCCTCAGGTAACAGTAAATTTGCTTTCTACAGACATCACTTCTTGCTCTGTCCTAGACACGTAGGAACCAATCCAAACCACACTCCTCACTGGGCAGGTGAGGAAAGAAAGGCTCAGGAAAGAGCAGGGATTTAGGCCAGTCACCTGGCATCAGGCCTCTGCCTGCTCATCAGGACAATTTCTGTCTCAGCACAAGAGCTGTTCCCACCCCGTGGCCTCTCGCTGCTCTCAGGATAAAGACCCAGCTCCTTACTGGAGCCTCCACAGCCCTGCACGGCCAGGCTTTCCACGCGTGTCCCAGGCTTTTGGCGTTCTTGGTCTTCAACAGCACCATGCCTTTTCTTTCCCTTCTCCAGACTCTTCTCTCGGCCCCAAACCCCTCTTCCCACCCTCCTGCCTAGCTAACTCCCTCCCATCCTTCAACTCCCAGCTAAAATACAGTTGCGGCAAAGCCTTCCTTGACCTTGCCTGACCAAGTCAGTTCTCCCTGTCATGGGCCCTTTTCCTTCACGGCCTTTATCCCTGATCATAACTACCATTGTTCGTGTGGTCATTTCCTCTGTGTCTCTCCAGGAGACAGAAGCTCCCTGCGGGCCAGAATCTGTTTTGTTCACCTCCTTTCCCCAGACCAAATGGGGAAGGAGGAGAAGCTGAACACACAAAGCGAATGTAGTTTGTTGGCTCTAGGTCGAGAGATCTAGGTTTTCATCTTGGCCATGAGACCCTGGGTAACTCACGTTGTTGCTCTGTGCCTCCATTTTCTCATCTGTGAAATGGGGCCAGGCAATATACACCTGCACAGGTTTGCTGGGAGGCTAACAGAGATCTCAAAGGTGAAAAAGTGGTTTGCACTTGGCTTTGTGGGCCAAGCTGATTATCACAGCAACTGGCTCGGTTTCATCTTTTTCCCACAGTTAGAAAAGTCCTGATTCTTAACGAAAGGCACACCTGCAGGTATAGTCTTTCCACACAGCATGTCCTCTTTGCTGTCTGCTCTGGGAGGGTTAAGAGCACACATCTCCCCCCAGAGCTGCCCTTAGGAATGACCCCAGAAACCAAGGATGGCACACCTGTAGATCCTTCCCCTAAGCCATTTGCTAACTGTCCACTCGTGCCCGGGGCCCGACCGGGACAGTGACTGGTGCCTGATGGCTTTGGCCTGGTCCCCTTCATACCCTTGTGCTGTGGCTACCTCACCCACCTAATGAAACGTAACCTTCGCCAAGCCTGGGGAACAGGCAGGCCGGGCACGCCTTTCACCACCATGTGATGTGTGCCCTGCCGCCTTGTCAACATGGCCCTGGGGGCTCTCTCGGCAATGTCCAAGGAGTTCTTAAACACTTCCTGCGGGATCGTGAAGTCAGAGTTTGTCTCCAGTTCCACCCTCATGGAGGGAGCCTTAAGCCTTGCCTTAGCATTCCGTGGGGCAACCAAGATGGGTCCCAGATGGCAAAGGAAGTCACACCGTCTTAATATAGCCACAGCGAAGGCTTGTTCTTCTAAGAGCCACATCAGCTGGCTCTGAGCACAGGACGTGCCACAGCTGGAAGGCGCTGGGAACGCCCCTTGTTCTGACCTCAGCGGTAATCAGATATTCTGCTGCTCAGTTATCTATTCAGAACAGCCTCGTCCCTGTGAGCGAGACTCACTGAGTACTGCTTTCCAGGAAAAGCATTCTTTTTTCTTTTTTTTTGCGGTACGCGGACCTCTCACTGTGCGGCCTCTCCCGTTGCGGAGCACAGGCTCCGGACGCGCAGGCTCAGCGACCATGGCTCATGGGCCCAGCCGCTCCGTGGCATGTGGGATCTTCCCGGACCGGGGCACGAACCCGTGTCCCCTGCATCAGCAGGTGGACTCTCTATCACTGCGCCACCAGGGAAGCGCGAAAAGCATTCTTTATTCCTTTACTGCCACCAAGTCTGGTGATTCCCGTCAAGGAAGTTGTGTCTCCGTGACTGAAGATTTGTGTGATAAAGTCAAGAGCTGCTGTCCTGGGTCTGCCCGGAGGCCAGGCCTAAAGCAGGAGGGTGATGTGAAGATTGCTGTGGAGAAGCTGGTCTCAGATCTCCAGGTTCTAACCCTGCTTGGAAGCTGGCTTGGCTGGGGGTCCTGGGTGGTCAGGCCACTTCCCTGGCCCCCGGTTTTCTGGTGACTACATGCAGGGAATTGGGTCGGTGGTCTCTAAAGTCCTTCTGGATCTGCAGTTCTTACTCCTGGATCCCCTTCCAGATTTCTGATTCCAGGATTTGGGTTGACTTTCCATAACCTCCAGAGACTCTTAGCACCATGGCTCAACAAACACTCTGTATGTAAGACTCTACTAGGCCATTAATTCATGACAAAAAAAAAGTATCATGGCCCGCTCCCAAGGCTGACGAGTCCAGTCTAGGCTGGAGCACACTCGGGTGTCTGTAACGTCTCTGGAGGAAGATGAGCTCATTTCCCTAACTTCTCTGAGCTCCCAGATGTGTTTCTGGTGTCGTTTTTGAGATTGCTCCAATGAAATCATTCTCAACAGGGTCAAGAAAGAGCCTTCTTGGCTTTGGCCCTAACCAGGACAAGACAAACACTGCCTAAGGAAAGAACTAGATGACAGAAGCCAACCGGCTTCTCAAACCCCAAGCATAACACATTCCGGATGGAATGCAGCAGTAGTGGAGAAAACGATTTTTTTGAAAAGATTTTTCCTTTTTTCTTCTTTTTCTGAGCCTAGTTTTTAGGAAATTAGTATCTGTGGCATCATTGTGAAGCCACCCATGGCCATGCCACCAACTGTAAATCTTTAAAAATTAAACTGCAACATTGTGACTTCAAAAGTCATCATGGGGGCTTCCCTGGTGGCACAGTAGTTGAGAGTCCGCCTGCCGATGCACGGGACACGGGTTCGTGTCCCGGTCCAGGAAGATCCCACATGCCACGGAGCGGCTGGGCCCGTGAGCCATGGCTGCTGGGCCTGCACGTCCGGAGCCTGTGCTCCACAACGGGAGAGGACACAACAGTGAGAGGCCCGTGTACCGCAAAAAAAAAAAAAAAAGTCATCATGGAAGCTGATTCATCAGGTTGGAGTCTATGTCTTTCCTAAGTTCATTTCGAAAAGACCAGAATTGGCTTTGTAGTGTTACCGTGGTTCTGAATCCCGGTGCACATTAGACTCATGTGGGGCTTTAAAAACAACAACAACCCATGCTGCAGCCCCAGTTGTATCAGAGTCTTTGGGAAGTAAGGTCTCGACATTGGGGAAGAGGAGAGGCACACTTGGGACCACCACCAGTGCACCAGGGGCAGGGAATCTGTATTTAATCGGCCCCCAAGATGATTCTGATGGAAGCCAGAGTCTGAAAGCCACAGATCTAGCCTAAGGAAAGAATGGAAATGTGCCCAAACAAGTTCACTTCTCAGCATTATTTATAATTTGGTTAGGCTTCTCTTTGTCCAAGCTATCTACTCTGGTTACTTATTTACCAAAATCGATGCAGAGATTTAAAAAAATGTTTAAGAGTAAGAGTGCTTAGTGAATGCAGTAACAAGTTAAAATGTGTGTGTTGTGATTTTTAAGTTAAAAGTTTAGGATACAATAAGTATATATCGGATATAAAAGGAACAAATGACTAGAAAGTCCACGGAAGCAATAATACTGGAAGGAAGTGTACATACATGGTAACATGGTTGTACCTGGGTGTTAGATATTTAGATGATTTCCTTCCTAGTTTTCTGAATTTTCTGTTTTCTGTGATGATCATATATTACATGTATAATGGGAAAGGAGGTAAAAAGCCAACAGACTGGCAAACAAAAGAGTAGGGGTCACACACGTCTCATTCGAGCAAAAGGGAGAGGTTCTCTGAGGCCCTGGGGACAGCTCACATCACATGGTTTGACACAAGAGCCTGCTGACCAGGGGAATTCAGAATGAAAACTTTCCCTAAACCCTGAATAGTGCCAATAAAGGGGTCATTTACAAACGGGGATCTTGAGTGAGGAGAAAGCACCCTATTGTTGAGACCCAGCAGGTCCTTGAACAGCAGGAAATATCTGGGCTGATTCCAGAACTCCATCTGCGTCTGGGGCACTGAGGCAAAAAGCAGGTTTTCTGGGCGAACGAGCAGACCTGATTTCCACTCCCAGTTGCCTTGTATAAGACAGACCTGTTCTTATGAACCGAAGACCCACTTCTGCCTCTAGCCTTGACACAGCTGGACGGGCATCCTACCCCATCCGCCTCGCACTCCCGCCTCGGTGGAGAGCCCAGGCGCCCCGGAAGGGGTGCTGCTACTGCCCCCCAGCCCAGAGGATGCTGGAGACTGTGTCCCCGCAATGTCCCTGACCTGTCCGCCCCGCCCTGCCCACCTCTCTACACCCGCACCCCGGCTCAGGAGGTCCGGTGAGCCCTGGGATCCATACCTGCTTGCCTCGTTTTCCTGGTCTTCCTGTGGGCCCCCGGTGGCCTGCTATCCCGGGCTCGCCCTTTGGTCCCATTTCACCCTGGAAAGAAGAAAGAGAAGCAAGAGAGGAACGAGGAAACAAGGCGCAATCTCAGCTCCAGGTCGATCCAAGCTCTGGCCACGGGGCCTCTCCTTGCTCACTCCCAGTCTTGTCCAGGCGGGCTGCTCTGGGAGGTTGGGAGAGAGATGAGGTCGTGTGAAGGGAGAGAAGTTTTTCAAGGAAGAGGACGGGAAGGAGAATGTTACCGTGGGTGGGGAGGTCACTATCTGAGAGAGACAGCTGCCGGGCAGCACACATTTTGGTTCCTAAATCCCCATCCAGAGAGGCTAGGGTGGGAGGCGCCTGCATTT
Organism: Phocoena sinus; assembly: GCF_008692025.1. NCBI lineage: Eukaryota > Metazoa > Chordata > Mammalia > Artiodactyla > Phocoenidae > Phocoena > Phocoena sinus. Next base: position 10,740,707 of record NC_045766.1, on the reverse strand, counting down.
CAGTCCCCTGTGCCTGGGACACCGATGGGGGAAATGCCTTCTCTCTTAGTTGAAATTTTATGCTGTGCTTTGCTTTGTTTTTAGCACAAATTCGGATCTATGGGTTTTTGGATGATTGGACACAGTTTTGACGACTATCGTCTTTGGGATGTTTCTGCTCTCGTTATATAATTCCCCACTCTTCAGTAAAAAGCTGGTTTGAGTTCCACCTCACTCCCATTTGATTCAGGTAAAAACTCTTAGTGGGAGAGATGTTCCAGACACATGTTCACATACTCAATCTAGTTATTGTAAAAGGCACAGAAAGCAGCGTAAGCAACAGTCCTAATTGAAAAGCTCTATTTGGAACCATCGGAACCACATGTACCAACTGCAGAGTTCCAGAGTTTAAGGCCAGCCTTTTGTAAAACCCGTCTCTCCATTTTGGTTCATCCCCTCCTTCCCCGTGCTCTTCCAGGATTCCAGGCCCACTGGTGGCTTCTTCGGCTCATGAACCCACCCCACAGGGCATCCTTCCTACCCCCAGTAACCCCTCCATAGCCCAGAAGGCACCACACCAGCTAAGCTTAGCAACAGCGGCCATGAGAGTTTCTGTTAGGCCACAGCTGGTGCCCGTGAAGAGCTGACCCGGCCACTCAGACGAGGATAAACGCCCGGACGACTTCTCCCAGGAAGGCCAGAGGAGGTACAACACAATGGAAAATTCCAGGGAACACCAATGCACAGTAAGGACCAAGCATAAAGCTCTGAAATTACCTGTTGGCTCAGCCAGTATAACGAATTTGTCAAGCTACCAACATTTTGCCTCACCGAGAATTGTCCCTAAACCTACGATTTCTTTCCCGTCCGTCACGTCCTTCGACCTGCTAGGATAGGGTGGACTCTCTGTGGCCATGGAGATGTTTGCATAATTTTCCTTGGCTGTTTAGAGGGGGCTGAGAGGTATCTTGTTTGGCTGGGAGAAAACAGCAGCATAAACGCATCATTTTTTGGAAAAGATCATCTGAAGAAAGTGTGGTCCTTCTCTTCACCAGCTGGAAGCAGCCAGTAATGTCTTGATCTAATTTCTCTCCAAAGACCTAATTATGGTCATCACATCAGCTCTGTCTTAAACAGGCTGCCCTGGGAGGGAGAGAGAACTCTGTATGGCAAGTCTAGTAAATGGTGCAGAGACCAGAGAAGCTGTCCTACTTAATTTTACAGGAATGTATGTCCACTGTTGCAGTGAATGAAAACCTAGACTAACCTATTTTGAAAACAAAAATAAAATTATTTGTCTCTCTTAATGTTTCCTTTCACTTGCTTATTAATCTATTAATCTTATTAATAGATTATTAATCTTAATTAAACTTAATTAATCTTAATTAATCTATTAATCTTATTAATTTATTTTTAACCCAACACTCTATGTAGGTAGCAGAGACAGAGGTTTTGACAGCTTTAGGCAGTGATAAATTACAATCATGTCGGATGATTGAAATTATTTAAATATGATCTACTGACAAGAGAAAGTCAGATAAAAATTGTTCATTCAGGTTTGGAAAATAAAATTTTAAGGCGAACTTGAAAACAATTTAGAGTTCTAAGAAAGCATCCCATTTGCCTGTTTGAAGAATATCGTGCTCTGAGGCTTAGGCAAAAATAAGTTTCCAATGTCAGTGCCTTACAGCATGAGGAACCACCATTGTGATGGTGGTTGTCCTAAGTGATCATTCAAGCACCTTTCTCTGACACTCCCCTCGCCCCCCGATACCTCTTCCTTAACCTTAAGTAAAAGTTTAAAAAAATCTGTCACTCAGTTGCCACTTTCACAGTTTTTATCACATCTGCACACCATTCTATTGTTATTCACTGAATATTTTTTCTTTAAGTCAACCAAACTAACTCCTTTTTTATTAAGCCTCGTCCCAAGCAAATCCCACTAAATACTTAAATAGATAATAAATTTACCTATCAAATAAGAAATGTTTCAGCTGTCACCCACTAAAATAACTCTGTGGGCCTCCGGCAGTGCATGTGCCCCCTTGAAGGAGCGCTGAGCTGGGTGCAGGCAGCAGTGGTCTCAAACCCACACCAGGGTCCTTGAGCACTGCTGCTCCAGTCTGAGTACCCGGGCACAAAGCTTTCTGCTTTTGAACAGTCCCATAGCCCTCTGACAGACAGAAGATGCAGGGAACGCCTCTCTGCCCTCAGGTGGGGAATCCCTTCTTCCCACTGAGCTGGAGGGAGGTCCCACTGATGCATTCAACAACTTGCTCCCCTTTCAAACCAGAAACTTCCACAGTGAAACCCGCTTTTCATGCCTGATGAATGCAGAGGCAGACCTCTTTTTGCTGTGCTTGGAAGGTCTAATTTGTTACTGAGACCTATTTTTACTACTTCTAGGTACTTACTTTCTGCCCCAACATTCCAGGAAGTCCTGGGAAACCCTGTGAAGAGAACAACAAACACAATGACTGCCTCTGAAATAATGCTTGAAAGGGCTGAGGAAGAGTTTGGTCAGCTCTTCAAGATAAAGTCCTGTCAGTCAGCCAGCCAGCCAGTCAGCCAGTCGGTCAGTCAGTCAGTCAGTCAGTCAGCCAGTCGGTCAGTTAGCCAGTCAGTCAGCCAGTCAGCCAGTCGGTCAGTCAGCCAGTCAGTCAGCCAGTCAGCCAGTCGGTCAGTCAGCCAGTCAGCCAGTCAGTCAGCCAGTCAGCAAGCCAGTCAGCAAGTCAGTCAGCCAGTCAGCCAGTTGGTCAGTCAGCCAGTCAGTCAGTCAGCCAGTCAGCCAGTCAGTCAGCCAGTCAGTCAGCCAGCCAGTCAGCCAGTCAGTCAGTCAGTCAGCCAGTCAGCCAGTCAGTCAGTCAGCCAGTCGGTCAGTCAGCCAGTCGGTCAGTCAGCCAGCCAGCCAGCCAGCCAGCCAGCCAGCCAGTCAGTCAGACAGTCAGACAATCAGCCAGTCAGTCAGCCAGTCAGCCAGTCGGTCAGCCAGCCAGCCAGCCAGCCAGTCAGACAGTCAGTCAGTCAGTCAGCCAGCCAGCCAGCCAGCCAGTCAGCCAGTCAGTCAGCCAGCCAGTCAGCCAGTCAGTCAGTCAGTCAGCCAGCCAGTCAGCCAGTCAGTCAGTCAGTCAGCCAGTCAGCCAGTCGGTCAGTCAGCCAGTCGGTCAGCCAGCCAGCCAGCCAGCCAGCCAACCAGTCAGCCAGTCAGTCAGTCAGACAGTCAGACAGTCGGTCAGTCAGCCAGTCAGTCAGCCAGCCAGTCAGCCAGTCAGTCAGTCAGACAGTCAGACAGTCGGTCAGTCAGTCAGTCAGTCAGACAAACAGCCAGTCAGCCAGTCAGTCAGAGAGTCAGTTGGTTAGTCATTCTGACAGTCAGTCAGTCAGTCAGCCATTCATTCATTCATTCATTCAGCCAGTCAGCCTGCAAGATGGGGGTGGGCAGGGGCTGCCACTTCTGTTGAAGTTTATCATTTTTATGCAATGCCCATTACCTTTTCTCCTTTGGGACCCAAGTCACCCCTTTCACCTCTGGATCCCTAGGAGGAAACCACAGGAGAGAGTCAATGTGTTAACTCCACTGGGGGGGAGGGGGAACTGGAGCATTTCAAACTGAAAGCTCCATAGGTCAGCACCCTCACTTCCCAGGCAAAGAAACAGGCTCAGAGGTTAGGAGACTGGCCCAGGGAAGGCATGCTTTGTGAGATAAACTTCTATTTTGACCTCAAAGACCTCTACACTAATAAAGGACAACCCACAAAAAATTCCGGGTCCCAGATTTTCTCTTATCCTCTAGGAAATTTGTCCCCAGGGTCTGGCTGGGTTATTTGGGTTTTGCTCCGTTTTTGACAGACAAGAAGGTTGTGTGGTAGAAGCTTGCTCTAAGAACACATCTGCCATTTTTGTGCAGCACCCCATGTCAGCTGTGTTCACGCTGCACCTGGCACAACTTTCAGCTCTCACTGCCCCGCCTGAGGGGCTTCCACCTCCTCCGGGAGCTCCTCCCTAACCCACTTGCCCTGGCTAGGAGGCCCCTCACTCCTGTCTCGCAGCCCCTTGACAAAGGACAGGGTAATATCTAGGAGTGGTGGCTGCAGTCGCTGACTAAAGTGACCCCTGGGCCCATCCTCTGCTCATCACTGACCCCAGACCCAACAGCCCAGACCAGGCTCTGGGGAGCCATCAGAGACTAGCACCAACCTTTTCCCCTCTGGATCCAGGGTAGCCCTAAAAGAAAGCAGAAGGTGAATTGACAATCGGCCCTGTAGGACCTTTGGGTTTGGTGCAAGAGTGGAAGCCATCCCTGTATGTGGTGGTGAGATGTGTCTCCACATTGGGCTGCACGTTTTTTTGGGGGCGTGGGGGAGTTGCAGCAGTAAATACAAAGATGTCCCTGAGGGTTGTGTTTAAACCAGGGCTAAAAAGAACACTGCTTTTCTTACTCTCCCAAAGGTCCAAACAAAGGTTTCCATCTGCCTTGTTGTCCAGGGGCTTGACCCTCGCTGCCCAAGATAACGGCAGGAATGGCATCCCTCTGCCCCTGTGTCCCAGGACACGATGTCCCCCAAAGGGCTGGTAAAGGTAAGCACACTCTGTCAAGGGGCTCTCCAATATCTGTGACAATCCCCAGCCCAGGACGGCAGCTACACAGTCCCCACTTTATAGACATCACCTGCTCCAGAGCCTTAGTAAGAAGGCCTGGAAAAATCTATCTGGACCAACACACTGACCTTGGAGCCCATTGGTCCTCTTGACCCTGGCAAGCCCATCATCCCCAGGTCACCTTTTTCACCCTGTGGGAATCAGAAGAAGGGGGAAAAAGACCTACAGTGACATTTCCTAGAGAAACTGAACCAGGAAAGGCGTGGGCAAGATCAGGATAGAACTGGGGACACTGGGGCTGGCCTGTGAATCTGAGGACCCCAAATCCTCCCTTGCTGGCTCCCAGGGGCCCAAGACTACAGACTCCACACTTCATTCTGGTATTTGACATGAAACATAGAATGAAATTGTCCAAGGTAAAGCAGATCTTCCAACTAAATGCTCACTAACATGTTGTAAATTGATGTTTGATCTTCTCCCAGAGAAGGCTGGGAAAGGGAGGGGGAGAGAGCATGCAGGCACTGGGGCCTCAAAGGACAAGGTATCCACACCCCCAAAAAACTACATCTGTTCTACTCTTTGCATAGTGAGGGCCTTTCTGATGTTTCCATATACTCTTACCCTACGTTTGCAGCCAAGCAGAGTGAACATCAGCCTCTGGGTGTATACTATGGAGGCTGGGGACTAGGATTCATGGGTGGGATCTGTTACCCCTCAGAATGGTTTACAGTTGGAACTTTCAATGCCCTTTGTGCTGAAAAATTTTAACCAGCGATAAACGGTAGAAATATAAGGTGAACCACATGCTTAATATTAAACTTTTTTTAGAAGTCACATTAAAAGTAAAACTAAACAGATGGAATTAACTTTAACAACATATTTTATTTACTCTAATTAATTTAATCTAATTATCATTTTAAACATGCCATCAATGTAAAAATTATTCATGAGAGGTTTACAATCCATTTTTCATAATAAATATTTGAAATCTGTTGTGTATTTTACATTTAAATCACATCTCAATTCAGGTGCTAAATTTTCATCTCAAATACTTGATCTGTATTTAGATTTCAAAAAATTTATAGTTAAAAAAGCAGATTCACATACTCAATTTACTCCAAAATACTTATATATTTTCAACTAACTGAATTGAGTACAGGTTTTTAAATTCAAACTTAAATTCATTAAAATTAAATATTCAGTTCCTCAGTGGCACTAGGCATGTTTCAAGGGTTCAGTAGCCACATGTGGCTAGTGGCTGCCATATTGGACGGCTCAGCTCTATACAGTGGATTTTTCAAGAAATATCCTTGGCACTTTTCCTAAGAGGACTGGGAACAATTTTCTATTCTCAGAATAAATACAGCCAATAAGTGAGTCAGAGCAGACAGCGACATTCACCTGCTCACCCCTGACTTCTGCAGGTCAAATTTCGGAGTCGTGGCCTCTGCACCCAATAGTCTATGACCAAAGTGTGTAAAAAGACATGGGTGTGGATGTATTAGCTTTTCCTAACCTGTCTGAGGACGGGGATTTCACCAGCATTTGGCAATCCCTCTGTGAATATAGGATTTCCGTTGTTCCAGCCCCCAACTCCCATGCCCTCACCCTCCACCCCCTGCATGACAGGCCAACAGCTTCCTAGGCACAAGCCCCTCTTGCGTCATCTCAGGGAACCAAAGAATTGCACACTAACTCTCAGGACAAAGGAGGACCGGGCCGCTGGGAAAGAGGTGGCAGCCCCTCGTTTCTCCTCTCACAGAAGCTGAGCTGTGGGACTGACCAAGGTCTTGCTGTCCAAGCAAAGGAGGAAGTGTTCAGGGACCTCGGGTCAGTCCTCAGGCTCTCTCCTTCCTCCCCATCTGGAGGAAGTGAGTTTCACCGACTATGTGCCAGGGGCCTGGGGAGCCGCCATCTTCTCCCCTCCAGTTCTGATGCCACTGGAGCCCTGAGAGCTGCCACACTTACCCTGGGGCCTTCAGGGCCGGGCCAGCCAACAGGCCCAGGCATGCCAGGAACACCTGGGGGGCCGGGTCTGCCCTTCAAAGACAGAGAACAAAAGTCAGGACAACTGGGTTTGTTTCCCTCCCTCTAAAAACACACATTTATCTCTGTGGCCTAGAGGGGAGTATGGGGCCTCCAAGCATGGCCCCAGGACCCTCATCCCCACCCTCCAAAGACTGATGGCCTAGAAAGTTGGGCCACTCGGGTATGATTTAAAGCCCTTGGTGTCACATTATGTCGACACACAAGATTTTTCTATTCAAGAAATGGAAGGTGGTAGGGAAGGGATTCTAAACTTCTTGGTTCTTCGATTGTTATCATCTCTACCCATCCACCCAAATGTCCCCTGCATTCCCATAGGTCTCCCCAAGGAGGCAGTGTAGGAGGGGAGAGGATTATGTTTGGAGAGCAGCAGCAGATGCTGGGGGTACTCCCTCAAGGTCTTCCCCCCCTGCTCAGCATGCCCATTTCCCAGGGGCTACCTTCCTTGCTGTACCAACACTTTCCTTCTTACAACCTGCAAGTGTGGGTTTGCCGGGGGCAATTGGAGCTGCCCAGCAATTGATGTACCTCCCCTTCCTGCAGCCAACAGCCCAGCCCCCTTACATCAAGGTAAGGCAGGACAAATTCTCTGGTGCCATTCACACTCCAGAGCTCCCCTAGGGATCAGACTGAAGTTGGATGTCATCTGATACCACCCCATGCTGGGTTTCTTTCCCTGCCCCATCTGGGTCTCCCCTCCCCTCAGGCTCCTCTGGAGAGAGCTCCCTTAATCATTAATTCACTTGCACATGGCATGGACCATCTCTATCTCTGTGTCTAGGGAACCCAACATAAGCCAAGGAGCTATGGAAGAGTAAGCCCTGCAAGAGAGCATGGGAGCAGCGACTTGGGGTCTATGTTGACCTCTGCACCCACTGGCTCATTTCAGTTAGCCAAGCTGGAGATGTGGAAGGCTCAGCCCCTACCCAGACATCACAGGCACTGGCATGTGTACTAGTTCCTGCTCCTGCCTTCCTCATCCACGGCAGACATCACTAATCAATCACGGCCCTCGTTAGTCCTGAGCATGGAGACGATGGCAGAATCCTCCCAACCCAGCACTTCAGTCGACCGCTGGGCCTTGACTGGAGTGGTCAGCTGTGCCTTCAAGGGTTGGAATTTTGCCTTACAAAGGTCTGTTTGAGGCCTTATAGTGAAAATAGTGAAAGTATTTGAATAAAACATTTAACGGGGAAAATAGTAATTTATATTTAGAACCAGAGGCATCTTTCTTGGCCAAAGTTTTGAACCTTCTTCTATATCACAAAGACCTACAATTTCAGTGCCAGCATCCATTGACTACAGCAAGCGGCAGGGGGTTGACTCCTTCCTGACACTAATGAGAACCTTAATAACATGTGTTTGGTTTACTGAGTCCCTGTGACCTGAAGTAACTCCCACTTATTTCAGCTGGGCCTTAAAGCAAAGCCATTTGTTTCTGTCTGACACTTTATTCCACTTTAATCAAATTGACAGTGAGAGTCATTTGGTGCCTCTGGCTGAGGCCTTCCTTGGAGGGTTTCTCTGATGGATGGCAGGATGAGGTGGTGTGAGGCTGGGGGAAATCTGGCCAGGCTTGGCAGCCTCTGGCAGAAGTCCAAATGCCAGTCACTACTGTCCTCATCAGGATGGCAGCGCTGTCATCAGCCATCTGGGTATCAGGGCCGCGGAGGTGTGCGGCTGGTCCCCACCCCTAGGAGTGCGCACACTCATGCACACCGAGCACAGCTGCCCGCGTAATGCTGACAGAACAGCATGGACCATACCTTCCTTCCCGGTCGGCCAAGCTCCCCCTGTGGATGGAGAAGACAGGTAAGCAGAGGCTGCTTTGGAGGAAAAGTTCTGGAATCAGAGGGCTTAGCAGGGCTGATGAGCGGGCATGCCCATGCGGCTTGGTCACCTGGCGGTTCACAGCACCCCCGCCACGTCAGGGGGCCCCCCCAGATGCACCGGCAGGGTCCCACACCTTCAGCAGCCCAGTCACCCCGGAGCCCATCCTCACGCACTTAAGGCAGGATTAGCATGTGCTTTGAAATCTGAACTTGCAAACCCTCAGTGGCGCCCCCAGAAAACAGGCTGGAACTACCAAGGAGAGGTGGGGTGAAGACACAGGTGGTTCGTACCTTTTCTCCCTTTGGTCCTGTCTTGCCGGGAAGCCCAGGCGGGCCCTACACAATCAAGATAAGAAGTGAAGAAAGCATGCGTGAGCCCAAGGCAGGCCGGTGGGAGGAAGCCAAGGCCGGGAGGGGCTCCTTGGGCCCTAGCTCCTCAGCAGCCTCCTTCTCTCTGCAGATTCAGGGCTCCAGACACGGCAGGAAAGACACTCCACACTCTCCAGCCCAGGACCCTCCTCCCTAGGCCCCCTCTTCTTGCTTTCTCCAGGCTGTTTCCAGTAGCACCATTGTAATGAATGGTCACACACCTACTCTCTGTGATTTTCATTTTCTCCCTGGAATTCTTGGGTTGCCCGAAACATCCTAAGTGCTTGGTGAGAGCAGCTAAAGAGACGTGAAGATATGCTATTTGCTGACAACGAGATGCTGCACCACCTCTCACGTCTTTTTGGCTGCTCTTACCAAGTTTCCCTGGGGCCCAGACAAGGCAGAAGTTAGCCTTTGCTCGCAGGAGCAGCTGACACAGAAATTCCCATGGTGGATCTATGGGTACCACGTACAGCAAAAGTCTTCTGTTTTAAGATGTGAAGAGTGCGTTTTTGTCCCACGGCCCGGCCACGGGAGTCCATGCCACTCTCTCACTTCGTCCCAGCTTACCCTTCCCCCTCCCCATGTCCTTAAGTCTATTCTCTACGTCTGCATCTTTATTCCTGTCCTGCCCCTAGGTTCTTCAGAACCTTTTCTTTTTTTTTAGATTCCACATATATGTGTTAGCATACAGTATTCATTTTATTTTTCTCTTTCTGACTTATTTCACTCTGTATGACAGACAGTAGGTCCTTCCACCTCACCACAAATAACTCAATTTCGTTTCTTTTTATGGCTGAGTAATATTCCATTGTATATATGTGCCACATCTTCTTTATCTGTTCATCTGTCGATGGGCACTTAGGTTGCTTCCATGTCCTGGCTATTGTAAATAGAGCTGCAATGAACATTGTGGTACATGACTCTTTTCAAATTATGTTTTTCTCAGGGTATATGCCCAGTAGTGGGATTGCTGGGTCATATGGTAGTTCTATTTTTAGTTTTTTAAGGAACCTCTATACTGTTCTCCATAGTGGCTGTACCCATTTACATTCCCACCAACAGTGCTAGAGGGTTCCCTTTTCTCCACACCCTCTCCAGCATTTATTGTTTGTAGATTTTTTTGATGATGGCCATTCTGACTGATGTGAGGTGATAACTCATTGTAGTTTTGATTTTCATTTCTCTAATGATTAGTGATGTTGAGCATCCTTTCATGTGTTTGTTGGCAATCTGTATATCTTCTTTGTAGAAATGTCTGTTTAGGTTTTCTGCCCATTTTTGGAATGGGTTGTTTGTTTCTTTGATATTGAGCTGTATGAGCTGCTTGTAAATTTTGGAGATTAATCCTTTGTCAGTTGCTTCATATGCAAATATTTTCTCCCATTCTGAGGGTTGTCTTTTCATCTTGTTTATGGTTTCCTTTGCTGTGCGAAAGCTTTGAAGTTTCATTAGGTCCCATTTGCTTATTTTTGGTTTTATTTCCATTTCTCTAGGAAGGGTGTCAAAAAGGATCTTGCTGTGATTTATGTCATAGTGTGTTCTGCCTATGTTTTCCTCTAAGAGCTTTATAGTGTCTGGCCTTACTGTCCCCTGTTTCTTGTAGGCAAGACTCCAGCCTCTATGACCTTCCCTGAGTTCCAAAGGGTGGATTCGAACAAAGGACGAGCAGCCAGGAGACCACCTGAGGCAAGATTAAAGGGACCAGAGAAGCTCATCAAGGTGAGGAGATGAGGTTGAAGGAGGGCAGGCCCTGCTCACACCCTAATCTTGTCAGAGACCCCACCCTTGAACCACTGTTATAAAACTCTTCATCCAGTCCTCTGGGGTTGGGACACACAGTTCTGAGGGCATTAGCCCGCTGTGGCCCGCTTTGCCTGGCAAAGTAATAAAGCTGTCCTCTTCTACTTCACCCAAAACTCTGTCTCTGAGATTTGATTCGGCACCAGTGCAGGGAGGCTAAGCTTTCAGCATCGTTTCTCATGTGCTATCACTTGCTGTCAGCATGGACTTCAAGGCTGGGAAGATAGAAATCCCCCCAGAGCTGACCCTCGGGTGCCCACCATGCCTTTATGCGGACTCCCCAGCCCCTCTGTGGCAGCTCTGGTCCACCTGTTTTCCTCATTGCATTCAACAAATATTGATGGGGAAGCTCTACACCCCGGGCACTGGTGTGGGCTGGGCACACAGCATGAGCAAGGTAGACAATGTCCCTGCTCGCAAGACCAGGGGTCAGTTTACTGGTTCTGTAAGAAGCCAGATAGGAAGTATCTTAGGCTTTGGCTCTGATATAGCAATTCTGTCACAACTACTCAACTCTACCCGTTAGTGCAAAAGCAGCCAGAGACGATAATATTTAACTACAAAAAAAAGCCAGATTGGACCCCTGGCCATAGTTTGCCAACCCCGGCCATAGAGCTGACAATTTATGGAGGGGAGACCAAGGAGCCAGGAACAAAAAATAAGAAAACCATAACAACGTGAGAAAACTCTGCTGAGAAAGAAAATAGGTCATTGGGTGGAGAGTGACGGGGAGGGTACTGCAGGCGGAGTGGTCGAGCAGACGTGTCTGAGGAGGTGGTGGGCCCACTGAGTGCTGAGGGACAAAGGAGCTGGTCATGGTGAAAATCAGAAGGCAGAAAGTGCCAAACAGCCGGAGCCACAAGCCTCAGGGCCCTAAGGCTGGAGCAAGCTTCGGGTGCTTGAGGACTCAACAGGTGCACTGTGGCTGCATTGAGTGGGCAGTGGTGGTCGTTTGAGGTGATGCAGGAGATAACGGGTCCCCGCGTGTGGGCTTTGCTTCCAGGGTGAGGAGTTTGTCTGGTCTTCTTCCCATGATGGAAAGCCACAGGAGGGGTTCCCCAGGAAGGGTGACATAATTCCTCTTTCCCGTCCCCATGGCAGGCCCAGACCCCAGGCTGAGGGATGTTCCTCCTCGATGGACCCCCTCTCTCAGGCCGGCCAGAGGGGCCAGGAGTCCGTGAGACAGGGTCTCTGGAGGGTACTCTTTGTCTGCCTAGAAAATCCTTTCTCTAGCATTTTGCCTGCTTCTCACTCTTACTTGAGCTTTGGTGGGGAGAGGTGAGCTACGTGGTGCCAGTATCTGGGGGCCAAACTGAGCTCAGGGTAACAAGTTCCCTGTTACCTCCATTTTTCTGGACTGAATGCAGGTACCTCTGGGTCCACTGGTGGGGTCACATTGTCATCAAATGTTTGTCTGGCGATAACTATAATAATAACCACACCCATTATCACCACTTTGGGGGTGCCCAAGCGACCAAGCAGCTCACTTGGTCACCCCCCAAATCCAGTACTGCAAGGGAAGTTATTATCCCCATTGTGTGGAGGAGGACATCAAGGCTGGGAGGCAGAATCCCCCAGAGGTGAACCAGTGTTCTGTCCATGTGGCTCCTCCAGGGCAGGAAGACAACCTCATGTCACCTGAAAATGGGCAGCTCTGCCCAGAGGGCATCCCTGCTCTGAACAGAGGACAGCGGGGTAGGGCCTGGGGGATGCACCGACCTGGGGCCCCGGAGGCCCGGGGGAGCTGAGCGATCCTTGCACGCATGGGGGCCGTGTGGTCTCCAGTTCCAGGACGAGATTCTTCATGTCTGGGGAGAGAAGCTTCAAGGCAAAGCGACACAGGTTACAGGTCAGACTTGGGGGACAGAAGAATGGTTACCTCCTGGACACAGACCTGTTCTATAGCCCAGCCCCTGAGGCTGGCGTTTCCCTGACACCCAGTGGGCGTCTCAAGAAGGTGACCTCTGGGTCTCCAGTTTCCATTCTCTCATCTGCTCTGAGACAAACCTGGTTTGAATGGATTACAGAGAGATAATGACCTCTCAGACGGAGTTAGGAAGCTCACTCAGGGGCCTTTTATCCAATGTCCAGGACAGCACCGTCCAAGAAAAATATAATGTGAGCCACCAATGCGAGACATCCTATATAGTTCAAAATTTCCTGGTAGCCACATGAAAAAGGTAAAAGGAAACAAGTGAAATTAATTTTAATAAGTATTTTATCTTACCCAATACATCCCAAGTATTATTATTTCAATGTATATTCAATGTAAAAAAATTACTGAGATATTTTACATTCTTATAAAATGCATCCAATGTGTATTTTACACTCAGCACATCTCAACTGGAGCTGGTCACATAGGGCCAGTGGTTACTGTACTGGGGGGTACAGGTCTAAGAGGTTCTGGAAAGATCTGAGCATCTCAAATCCCTGAAATGCCCTGGCCAGCTATCTTCTAGGTCAGCTTCTCCGACCCTGCTCTTTCCTCACCTTTTCCTCTCTCCCCACTTCCGTTCCCTCTCACAGGACTGTTTCCTGTGTCACCTCATGGATATGGTGTAAGTTCAGTTCGGACTGCGGAAGGGAATTTCACAAGCAAGCACTTGGGGAGAAGAAAGACAGAAGGGAAAATTCCATGTCGGAGCCACTGATAGGAGCCCAGAAAGTTATAAATTCACCTCAATGTTTTTGAGAGGATGGGACACCTTGCCAAGTCCAATTCCCTGCTGAGAAGCATTTCCCTTCATCACTTGTTTAAGGCGGTGAGAGAAGAGACACGTACCAGAAACAGCTAAATGTCCAATCTGGGCTCTGCGTACCACGTGAGGGCAGAGAGCTAGATCCCTCCGGACAGACTCCCACTGAGCAGTGGGGGAGAAGGTGAGCTGTGTGGTGGCCCTGGGACCTGCATTTCTGCTCTCTCATGAGCCCAAAGCTACTCACCGGACTTCGGCCCCCTCTGAAGAACGGTGGTGGGAACAGAGGGGGTGGCGGGGGGGTCAGCAGGCAGCATGCTCTGTGGCCGCCACGCTTCTTCTGATCCAGGCCGGGAAGGGCTGTTCAAAGAAAACAATGCTCATTAGCGTGGGGTCAGTGCTAGGGCCTCTGGGTGTCCACCACGCCCGGGAAGACTACGTCTCATTTTCAAGTCTCATTTCCAGGCTGTTGGGTGTGAGCGCACCTCCTGCCTGTACCTGATCTAGCCCTCCCCTGCTTTCACTGGATAAATGAACAGATGGTGTGGCCACTGTGACCATCACGAGGTCCAGGGCTGCTTCTCCAGACCCTGACTGGTCACTCTGTAGATGGGACAAGGAACGCCAAGTTCAAACTTACTCATAAGGTACCCCCAACAGCTGGGGAGAAGGCAGTGTCTGTTAATACCCTTGACGCTGTGCCCAGAAGGAACTGTTCTGAGGGGGGAGGCAGCAGGGCTGGGGGCAGCGCTGATCAGACCCAGAGCCAGGATTCCAAACATAGATTTGACTCCAGACTCTACACAGACATTCGAGGTCACCCATGCTCACTGGAGAGCTAAGGTTTAATGTCTCCAGACACAGGTGTGAGGAGATGAAGAGAGGACCCTGGATACTTACAGCTTCCTTGTCACATGCCCGTGTTCAGTGTTAGTGCATGTTCAGTGTTGAAGTGTACCTGGCAGGAAGGACACGGATCCTAAGTGTATAGCCCACTGGATTCCTGCAAAGGGGACACAACCTAGAAGCCAGCACTTGGGTGGAGGCACAGAACTCCCCGGCCTCTAGAAGACTTTTCAGCTCCTGTCCAGTCTCTGCACTGCTCCCTGTGCACCACCCTGGCTGCTAGCCCTGGGGAGTCCTTGTGCCTGTATTTGAACTTTATATGAACGTGAATTCCTGTGTCCTTCTTTGGCTCTACACAGTGTCTGTGAGGGGCTTCCTGGTCATTGCTTGTCATTGTTATGCTGCTGAATAGGGTTCCTATTCAGGCTCGTGCATTGGCTGGTGGGAGTGGAAATTGCTTCAACCTCTTTGGAAAACTCCCGTCATTGTCTACTAAAGCTGAATATAGGCACATACGATAGCTCGGCAACTCACTCCTAGGTGTTTACCGATGGAAAAGTGAGTACATGTTCACCCAACACACGTACTAGAACATTCATAGCAGTGAGATCCGTAATCGCCCAAAGCTGTAATTTTCCAGCTCCCAGTTTTGGTCTCGTGATGGTACCTCCATCTCCACCCTTTCTGCAAACCTCTGATCTCACAGAACATGGGCAGGTTTCCCCCCACCCCCTGCACTCCTCTTGCCCTGAATCCAGTTTTCAGTCTTGTCTCCCAGGGGACAGTGCTAGCCTTCTCTTTCCACCCTGGGATCCAGGACTTGCCTCACACATCAGGCGACCAGCAGGTGCTCCCCAGAAGGCACCCGGTGTGGGGCAGCTTGCGTCAGCTCCAGCGCCCCGGGAATCACCGCCCTGAGCACACCCACACCCTCACACCCAGCAGAAGAGCATCCACTAGCAGGGCCAATGGTCCTCAGCACCCTCAGACGCAATGCCCCCATTGGTAAGGAATATTTTTAAAGACACCTTTGTTATCCTAAAATGAAATTCATAAATAATACAACATACCTATACAGTCAAAAAATCAATATAATGCTCTGAATATAATATAAAAGAGAACTCTCAGAAAAGTGATTTATGATATAAAAATGCATATTTTGACTATAAGTGGTCAGGCATTAGCACATCAGGAAACATGATGATGTAGTTAGATGCTTGCACCTATATGTGAAACCGCAGTGAATGTAACAGTTACGAACACAAGGTGCAGTAGAGGCAACACAAATGCTTCAAGTGACGTGCCCGCTGTGCGATGTGATTTTCTCAAATGATGAAAAACACTGGGTAAAATCCCAACCAAACAAAGCACAGTCATTACTCAGCAGTTGTAGTCTCAGAAAACTCAGTTTCATACTACAACTGTTCAACAAATTTGATGTCAAAGAGAATTAGTTTCTAGGATGAGATAATTATACAGGGTATGTATTATCCATGTGACATTTCAGAGTCATGTGGGACATGGAACTACTCTTCATGTATGATTCCGTCCCACTCTCTGTGGGAAACCCCTCACCTCAGCCACTGTGACAACTGAAAATGAAAATTTCCAACACGGCCCCACGAAACACTCTCTGACATAAATTGTAGCAATGTTTTCTTAGGTCAGTCTCCCAAGGCAATAGAAATAAAAGCAAAAATAAACAAATGGGACTTAATCAAACTAATAAGCTTTTGCACAGCGAAGGAAACCATAAACAAAACAAAAAGACAACCTACAGAATGGGAGAAAATATTTGCAAATGATGCAACCAACTAGGGATTAATTTCCAAAATACACAAACAATCATACAGCTCAACAACAAAAAAACAAACAACCCAATCAAAAAATGGGCAGAAGACCTAAATAGACATTTCTCCAAAGAAGATATACAGACTGCCAACAAACACATGAAAGAATACTCAACATCATTAATCATTAGAGAAATGCAAATCAAAACTACAATGAGGTATCACCTCACACCAGTCAGAATGGCCATCATCAAAAAGTCTACAAATAACAAATGCTGGAGAGGGTGTGGAGAAAAGGGAACCCTCCTACACTGTTGGTGGGAATGTAAATGGGTACAGCCACTATGGAGAACAGTATGGAGTTTCCTTAAAAAGCTAAAAATAGAGCTACTATGTGATCTAGCAATCCCACTCCTGGGTATATACCTAGATAAAACTCTAATTCAAAAAATACATGCACCCCTACGTTCATTGCAGCACTATTTACAATTGCCAAGACATGGAAGCAACATAAATGTCCACTGATGGATGGATAAAGAAGATGTGGTACATATATACAATGGAATACTACTTGGCCATAAAAGAGAATAAAATAATGCCATCTGCAGCAACATGGGTGGACATAGAGATTATCATACTAAGTGACGTTAAGTCAGAGTAAGACAAATATATCACTTATATATGGAATCTAAAAAAAATGATACAAGTGAACTTATTTACAAAACAGAAACAGACTCACAGACACAGAAAACAAATTTATGGTTACCAAAGGGGAAAGATGGGGGAGGGATAAATTAGGAGTCTGGGATTAGCAGATATAAACTACTATATATAAAGTGGATAAACAACAAGGTCCTTCTGTATAGCACAGGAAACTATATTCAGTATCCTGTCATAAACCGTAATAGAAAAGAATCTGATATATATATGTATATATCATATATATGAATATATATTCATATTCATATATATATATGAATCACTTTGCTGTATACCAAAATCTAACACAACTTTGTAATTCAATAAAATACTTCAATAAAAATAAAAAAATAACAAACAAAATGGCCCCATTAGAAACTGTTGGCTTATCCCATGTTTGGAGACTGGCTTGGTCATGAACAGTCCACAGAATCTGGTTCCCACACAAAAGCAGCATCTGCCCCAGGCCAGGTAAGTTAACAAGGAACTGAGGGAATTCAGAGAAGCAAGGAAGAGGTGATGACCAGCTGGGAGGGACATGGGAGGCTTTCTGGAGGAGGTGGCATTCCTGCTAGCTCTGGAAGATTGGGGAAGATTCAGACAGGAAGTCTTCCAGACCCAGGAACTGTCTAGGGCAGTCAGGGGCACTAGAGCTAGGCCTTGAAGGACTGGATGGGGCAGGCGTGATGGAGGAGGAAGGCTCCCCAGGGGGAGGGAGGAACGGCAGGTAGAGACAATGTTCTATTCAGGCCACTTTGACTGCCAGAAGCAGAAGTTCATTCACACCGGCTCAGGTGGGAGAAAAGGGAGGTTCATCATAAAGCTGCCAAATGTTAGGAAGAGCAGGAACTGAAACTCCTGGCACTCCTCTTCTCCTCCCCCCGCCTCTCTCTTCCCCTCTCCTTCCCCTCCCTCCCCTCTCTCCTCTCCCCCCGCCCACCTCCTCTCTCTCCCCCTCCCCCTCCTCTTCTCCCCCTCTCCTCTCTTATGCTTCCTTCTGTGCATCTGTTCACCCTGTCTTTTTTTAATTTTCCCTTTGATTTCTTCGGTGATCCATTGGTTGTTCAGCAGCATATTGTTTAGCCTCCACGTGTTTGTGTTTTTTACAGTTTTTTTCTTGTAGATGATTTCTAATCTCATAGTGTTGTGGTCAGAAAAGATGCTTGATATGATTTCAATTTTCTTAAATTTACCAAGGCTTCCTTTGTGGCCCAGCATGTGATCAATCCTGGAGAATGTTTCATGTGCACTTGAGAAGAATGTGTATTCTGTGGCTTCTGGGTAGAGGGCTCAATAAATATCAATCAGGTCCAGCTGGTCTAATGTGTCATTTAAGGCCTATGTTTCCTTATTGATCTTCTGTCTGGATGATCTGTCCATCGATGAAAGTGGGGTGTTAAAGTCCCCCACTATTATTGTGTTACTATTGATTTCTCATTTTATGGCTGTTAGTATCTGCCTTATATTTTGAGGTGCTTGTGTGTTGGGTGCATATATATTTACAATTGTTATATCTTCTTGGATTGATCCCTTGATCATTATGCAGTGTCCTTCTTTGTCTCTTGTAACAGTCTTTATTTTAAAGTCTATTTTGTCTGATATAAGTATTGCTATTCCAGCTTTCTTTTTTTTTTTTTTTTTTTTTTTTTGCGGTACGCGGGCCTCTCACTGTTGTGGCCTCTCCCGTTGTGGAGCAACAGGCTCCGGACGCGCAGGCTCAGCGGCCATGGCTCACGGGCGCAGCCGCTCCGCGGCATGTGGGATCTTCCCGGACCGGGGCACGAACCCGTGTCCCCTGCATTGGCAGGCGGACTCTCAACCACTGCGCCACCAGGGAAGCCCCACCAGCTTTCTTTTGATTTCCATTTGCATGGAATACCTTTTTCCATCCCCTCACTTTCAGTCTGTATGTGTCCCTAGATCTGAAGTGGGTCTCTTGTAGACAGCATATATACAGGTCTTGTTTTTGTATCCATTCAGCCAGTCTATCTATGTCTTTTGATTGGAGCATATAATCCATTTACATTTAAGGTAATTATCGATACGTACGTTCCTAGTGCCATTTTCTTAATTGTTTTGGATTTGTTTTTGCAGGTCCTTTTCCTTCCCTTCCTCTTTTGTTCTCTTCTCTTGTGACTTGACTACTAACTTTACTGTTGTGTTTGGATTCCTTTTTGTGTGCGTATCTACTGTAGATTTTTGGTTTGCAGTTACCATGAGGTTTTGATATAGCAGTCTGTATATAAACAAGATTGTTTTAAGTTGCTGGTCTTTTAATTTCAAATGCATTTCCAGTATCCTGCATTTGTACTCTCCCTTCTCACGATTGCTGGTTTTGATAGCATATTTTTGCACAGATGATTTCCTTCTTTTACTTTATGTTTGCCTTTACTGGTGAGCTTTTCCATTTGTAATTTTCTTGTTTCTAGTCATGGCATTTCCTTTTCCGCTTAGAGAAGTTCATTTAGCATTTGGTGCAAAGCTGATCTGGTGGTGGTGAATTCTCTTAGCTTTTGCTTGCCTGTAAAGCTTTTGATTTCTCCGTCGAATCTGAATGAGAGCCTTGCTGAATAGAGAATTCTTGGTTGTAGGTCCTAGCCTTTCATCACTTTAAATATATTGTGCCCCTCCCTCCTGACCTGCAGAGCTTCTGCTGAGAAATCAGCTGATAACCTTATGGGAGTTCCCTTGTATGTTATCTGTTGCTTTTCCCTTATTGCTTTTAACATTCTTTCTTGGTCTTTAATTTTTGTCAGTTTGATTACTATGTGTCTTGGCATGTACCTCCTTGGGTTTATCCTGCCTGGGACTCTCTGTGCTTCCTGGACTTGGGTGACTGTTTCCTGTCCCATGTTAGGGAAGTTTTCAGCTATTACTCTTCAAATATTTTCTCAGGTCTTTTCTCTCTCTCTTCTCCTTCTGGGACCCCTATAATGCAAATGTTGGTGCATTTAATGTTGTCCCAGAGGTCTCTTAGACTGTCTTCATTTCTTTTCGTTCTTTCTTCCTTTATTCTGTTCTGTGGCAGTGATTTCCGCGATTCTGTCTTGCAGCTCACTTATCCGTTCTTCTGCCTCAGTTACTCTGCTATTGATTTCTCTTAGTGTATTTTTCATTTCAGTTATTGCATTGTTCATCTCTGTTTGTTCTTTAGTTCTTCTAGGTCTTTGTTAAACATTGCTTGCATCTTCTCAGTCTGTGCCTCCATTCTTCTTGGGAGATCTTGGATCATCTTCACTATCGTTACTCTGAATTCTTTTTCTGGCAGATTGCCTGTCTCCACTTACTTATTTGTTCTTCTGGGGCTTTATCTTCTTCCTTCATCTGGGACATATTCCTCTGCTGTTTCATTCTGTCTGACTTTTTGTGATTATGGTTTCTGCTCTGCAGGCTCACGGATTGTAGTTCTTCTTGCTTCTGCTGTCTGCCTGCTGGTGGACAAGGCTATCCAAGAGGCTTGTGCAGGGTTCCTGATGTGAGGGGCTGGCTCCTGCCCACTGGTGGGTGGAGCTGGGTCTTGTCCCTCTGGTGGGCAGGGCTGTGCTCAGGAAGACTTTAAGCAGCCTGTCTGCTGATGGGTGGGGCTGTGTTCTCACCCTGTTGGTTGTCTGGCCTGAGGCATCCCAGCACTGGGGCCTATAGGCTGTTGGGTGGGGCTAGGTCTTGGGGAGGAAGTGGCAGCCTCCAGGAGGGTTCACGCCAATGAGTACATGCCAGAGCTGCTGCTTCCAGTGTCTTTGTCCCCACAGTGAGCCACAGCTGCCCCCCACCTCCACAGGAGACCCTCCAATACTAGCAGGTAGGTCTGTCCCAGTCTCTTATGAGGTCACTGTTTTTTCCCCTGGGTCCTGGCGGACACGTGATCTCGTGTGCCCTCCAAGAGTGGAGTTTCCATTTCCCCCAGTCCTGTGGAACTCCTGAAATCAAATCCCATTGGCCTTCAGAGCCAGATTCTCTGGGGGCTCCTCCTCCCATTGCCAGACCCCCAGGCTGGGAAGCCGGACGTGGGGCTCAGAACTTTCACTGCTGTGGGAGAACCGCTGTGGTATAATTGTTTTCCAGTTTGTGGGTCGCCCACCCAGTGGGTATGGGATTTGATTTTATTGTGATTGCACCCCTCTTACCATCTTGTTGTGGCTTCTTCTTTGTCTTTGGATGTAGGGTACCTTTTTTGGTAGGTTCCAGCGGTTTTTTTTGTCAATGGCTGTTCAGTTGTGATTTCAGTGTTTTTGTAAGAAGGGGTGAGCTCACGTCCTTCTACTCTGCCATCTTGCTGGCCGTAACTAAGAAGTCCTCAGGCAGATGGTTTCTGGCAGGGCTGTACCTGGAATTCAATGACATCAGCAGGAATCGTCTCTCCCGACCTCCCGGCTCTGCTTACTGGTGTCATCCTCACTCAGGTGGCTCTGCCTTTATTTTATGAGAGCAAGATGGGCACTAATTGCCACAGGCTGACCCACCCTGTCTTTTTTTGCATCTTTACTCCCCCATCACTGCATGGTGGCTGACCCAGTCTCACCTCAAATCTTTTACCTCCAGCATCTGTTTTGCCTGGAACATCCCTTTGTGGCTCTTGTTTCAAATATCCATGACGGGGACTCTGATGGCCCTACACATTTTTTCCAGCCAAGTGACAGGTCCCTGGGGTGGCTGTGCAGACCCGCCCAGGACCAGGCCCAATCTTCAGCAGCATCCCAGTGTGTTGCCAGCTCCACTGAGGCTATGGGAGAAGGGTCTCTGGAAGGGAGCAAGGGCAGGCAGACCTTCTAAATAAGTTAAATAGAGCACAGAAGCAAGAAGTTTTAAGGTGTAGGTCTAATGGGAGAGGAGGTTCTGGAAAGAAGAGCTGGAAAGTTAGTTCGGGGCTAGATCGTGCAGTTTTGGATCCCCCACCAAAGGGTTTAGGCTTTATTCAAAATGTAGTAGGGGGGCTTCCCTGGTGGCACAGTGGTTAAGAATCCACCTGCCGATGCAGGGGACATGGGTTCAAGCCCTGGTCCGGGAAGATCCCACATGCCGCGGAGCAGCTAAGCCCGTGAGCCACAACTACTGAGCCTGCGCTCTAGAGCCTGTGCTCTGCAACAAGAGAAGCCACCACAATGAGAAGCCCGCGCACCGCAATGAAGAGTAGCCCCCGCTCGCCGCAACTAGAGAAAGCCCATGCACAGCAACGAAGACCTAATGCAACCAAAAATAAATAAATAGATAAGAGGGTTAACATAAATTTTTAAAAAAATGTAGTAGGGAGCCACAAAAGGTGCTGAGTGAAGGAGTAATAGGATCAACACGGTGCTGGGAAAGACGGTATAGAGGCAAGGTGGGCAAGGAGAGCTCAGAGAATGGCAGGCAGCAAGCAGGCTGCAGGCCGGGTGTGGAGATATCCTCTCAGGGCCTGCGGTGGTATGGAAGCAGTGAGGGCCGGAAGGAAGGGGCCACACAAACATCCTGGGGAGAAAGAGACTGGGAGTCAGTGCACTGCAGGGGTGAAAGAGGAGGAAGGATCAGGGTGATTTTGATGTTGCAGGGCACCTGGGGCAACAGTGGTCCGAGTCTAAGATAGAATAGTCAGAGAAGGCACGGTTTGTGAGGAAAGCTTCCAGCTTTAGAGTGAGACATTTGTTCATCTGTGCTTGTGCTTTGCCAGGCACTGGACTAGGCCTTGTGGGGGCAGAGCAGTGCCTAAATGTGCCCCTGCCTGTAGGCAGCTGCCGCGCCCTCTGCTCAGGGCCCACTCTGCCCTCCCACACCCAGCCCCGTCCTGGAGACTCTTACTCTACAGCAAGAACTGTCAGGTTCACCCTCCACCAAGAAGCTTTCCTTGATTCCCAGGCCAAGGCGAAGGGATCCTGCTATGCTTTCTCCAGGTTTACCCCATGTTAGCTCTTATCCATGGGGTGTTTCCTTGTGCTCTCTGTGAGGACGGGCGTCAGTTTTGATCCATAGGCTCTAGCACAGCACCTGGCATACACTGGATATTCCGAAAATGTTTGCTGAATTAATTTTTAAAATTTACTACATGCCAGGCACCATTTAAATGCTTCACACATATAAATTCACCTAATCCTCAGAAAAACCCTGAGAGTTAAGTACTATTATTACCATGATCATCATCCCCATTTTACAGATCTGGTAGCTGAGGCAAAGAGGTGAAGCAACTTGCCCAAGGTCATACAACTAGTAAGCGACAGAGCCAGGATTTGAACTCTGGTTCCAGAGTCCTTCCTGTTGATCTGGACACTATGACTGCATGTGTGTGGAAATAAAGATTGGGAGCTAAGAAGAAGGCCAGGGGTGTTCCTGGAACAACCACCTGAGATAGAAAGTGCCTCATTGCCATGAGGGAGGACGCACACTCGGGGACCCATCGGCATCTCGGTAAGAGGCCGTGAGAAAGGATTTATTCTAGGAGTTGGGCTTTTGCTACGTGATGCTGGCGGGAGCTTATGCGGAAGCCAAGTCTGGCCTTGCTCTGGACTGGCTGCTGTCAGGACATGAGGGTTAGTCTATGACTTCATCTTTTTTTTTTTTAAATAAATTTATTTATTTATTTGTTTGTTTGGCTGTGTTGGGTCTTCGTTGCTGCACATGGGCTTTCTCTAGTTGCGGTGAGCAGGGGCTACTCTTTGTTGCAGTACGCGGGCTTCTCATTGCACTGGCTTCTCTTGTTGCAGAACACAGGCTCTGGGTGCGTGGGTTTCAGTAGTTGCAGCACTCGGGCTCAGTAGTTGTGGCTCGCGGGCTTAGTTGCTCTGCAGCATGTGGGATCTTCCCGGACCAGGGCTCGAACCCATGTCCCCTGCATTGGCAGGCAGATTCTTAACCACTGGACCACCAGGGAAGTCCTGTGGCTACATCTTAATTCTCATCCAGAAGAAGAAGAGACAGGAGCTGTGGGCATAAAGCTGCAGCACGGTTACCCACGTGAGCAACGACAGAGGGCCCGCTGGCTGGGGGATAGTGTTGTTGTGTCCGTGTCTGGCATGGTGACAGAGTAGCCTTGTTTTTATCTTGATCCATCACGGTCACAGAGTGGCCCCGTTGGCTGTCGTTCTGTGAGGTTGTTTGTGTCCAAGAAGAGGAGCCGCAGCCGAGCCGGAGGGCAGGCAGCCAGGTCGCTGTGTTTTTACAAGACTTGACGTCAGCAGCAATGGCACTCCTCTCCTGTTTCTCTCCTAGAGTGTAAGCTGCTGCAGCTCTCTAGAGGCGGGCAGCTCTCCAGAGCCCTTCCCCGGCCCCAGTTGCAGCCTCTCCTCCGCCTCGGTTGGGCCTCAGCAAGGGCTGAGCTGTGGTTCTCTGCACGGTCTCTCCCAGCCAGGGGCACCTGGGGGGCAGCAGGTTTGCGTGCCGAAGGCGCACTGCTCATCACCCCTGTTTCCAGACCATATAGGGCCTCGGTGCTTCCTGCAGTCCGCACCCTCTGCAGCCTCCACTGATGAAAGACCCTGGCCCCTTAGAGCCGTCCCTCCTTCACTCCCTCCTGGAGGCTGGAGCTCCCTTAGGGAAGACACACTACCAGCTGCTCCTGCCGAAGCTACTGCACTGTCCACCCCTCCCCCTCCCTCTGTCCCCTCCCCCTCCCCCCACTTCATCTTCAGCAGGTGAGGACCATCTATTTCTGCCTGCCCCCCAGCTCCCTGGAGAGGTTTGTTTTTAGCGCCGTCTAGTTTATTTCCAGCTCATTCCAGCTCAGAATATTTCCATCAGGTGGACATGTTTGGGAACAGCTTCCCCTCGCCTCTTCCTCCCAATCACTAAAACAGGCCTTCACATGTCTATTTTGGTGTCATCTGAGTGGCCTGCGGGTCTCTCCGGACTAGGCTGCCTCCGTGGAATCGTGTCTGAGCTCGGGTCCAGCCTGGAAAGCCCCAGAGGCTCTGTTGTAATGGAAACAATCCTGTGTGTGTGTCTGTACATGGCGCCTGCAGAAACCTGGGTGCCCCACGTGGCTCAGCCCCAGGCAGCTGCCTTGGAAATGCCAACCCCCGTGGAGTTTCGGGACTGCCCCCCCGACTTACAGACACCAAAGCCATTTTGTGCGTGGCTACTGCAGGGCCACATCACAGGTAGAAACAATGTTGAGTGTAATGCAGGCTTTCGGCAAACATTTGGGTTTTTTTTCTTTTTGCTGTTGTTGATGCTGTTTTTGCCCTTGCACTTGAGTCTGGTGCATATCCTTGGAAAGTGATTCACTCCGACCTACTCTTGGAAACATAGGGACTTGGATCAAAGTGTGAGTCCAGGTGCAAGTGACCATGGGCCCTGGCACGACTCCCTTCTTCAACCTGAGGCTCCCCATCTGCACCACAAGGAATTTGGCCCAAGCCACCTCCAAAGTCCTTTTTTTACACATATGACCCCAGGATCACCACTGTGTCCAGCTGGGTCTCTCACTCACCAGCCCAGCCCATCAGTAGGGCACTAGAGACAGCCTTTTCTGTTTCTGCCCCCTTTTATTGCATCAAGCAGCAACCCCTCAAATCAAGCAAATGTGTCATTAGAAGGCAGCAAAGGAAAGACGTGACACACACATCCTGCTCTTGCAGGTTGGGAAAATTACAGGTGCAGTCATGCACTAACTGCTCCAAAGCTGCTAGGGCTCATTACTTCTGCCCACTCCGCTCTGGGCCTCCCCTGCCTGTTGGAACTTGCGCTCCCAAGAGCCCGAGGAGAGGAGAGGTGAGGGCACACGCTCGTGGCACCGCTAAGGGTTCTGACCGTGAGTCAGATGGCTCAGCTACAACCAAGTTCTCACCCTGACCAGCGGCAGTTTGCCTGGTTTTCCCCGATTCACAGATTCCAGAGAAGGCTGCACCTTACAACTTTCTTCACACCAACCCCACTCATACCACATACACCTTGAGAAAAATATTCTGATCCTAGAGCCTGAAGGTATTTGAACGTCTCTGAAAAACCATGTTAGGAGTTTGCTGTCTTGCGATTTGACTGAGCAGGCCTGAGAGGCAGGTGAGGACACAGCCTACAGAGAAGACATTTGCCCCTGGGATGACGGTGAGCTGCATGACCCAGCCTGGAGCTGCCAGCCAGCCTGGAGAGAGATGGAGAGTGTCTTGGCCACCCGGTGCCAGGGTGGCCCCAGACCACAGAACACCATGCTACTTCAAAGCCAAGGGAGCAGCCGCTGCCAGCCTGCCACTCAAGGTCACAAGAGAGGCACACACACACAAACACACACACACACACGCACGTGTGCCAAGATCCCCATCCACTCCAATGTCAAGCCCCTTTACGTTGCAATTCCAACACCAGCGGAGGAGTTTAAAATTTAAAGGCTGCTGAAACCTCCAGAACAAGTTTGCTTTCCAAGAGTCTTTTCTCCAAAACAACAAACACACACACACTCACGCAACTCACCCAAGCAGCAAGCTGAGTAACAGAGCAGTCCTGAAATGGTGAGCAGATGAGCGAGGCTGAGGGATGGCCCCGTCATCGCAGGCAAGGCCCCGGAGGACTGGCTGGGGGACACCCGCTGGAGGCTGGCTGAGATTTGTCACGCCCCCAGCGCTCCCAGCGCCTGGCCTGCTGGGCATTTGGGGTGGGAGTCGGACAATCCCTGCTTTGGTGTTGCTTCTGCCCCAGATGCCAGGGGTCCGGAGGCCAGTCCTGAGCTCCTGGGAGCAGGAACGGGAGGCAGAGCTCTGGCCTCTCAGGACGATGCACTGGGGGTGGCTTTGGAGAGGAAGGGTTCCCCAGGGAGAGCCCAGGGGAGGAGGTGGGGCTGGAGCCCAGGATACTGATGCCCCAGCAGCAGAGGGGAAACGGAGGGTAACCCGTGAAACAGACTGCTTTGCACTCTGGCAAGCCTCACAGGGCCATCCTCACTGTCACCCCAGCCTCCGTGGGCGTGGGGTGGGGGGGAGTCTGCCTGCCTCCACTCCAGGGAAGGTCACCACATCTATGCCAGTGCTGGCAACAAAGCTAAACTTAATTTTTTAAATATGTATTTATATATATATTTCCAAAGGGCCCATGAGGCAAACTTTTAGATGAAGCTTCCCTGTAAAATGATTAAGTGACATATACCAGATACACGTGGAAACCTGACACTTTATAGGCACCCAATGCACAAGCATGCGTACAAACACACAGAATATTCTAGATCATAAAAGCAGTAAGCACTTCTGTTTTAACCAGCTTAGTAAGGACCATGAGCTATGGCAGGAGTTGGCAAACTTTTCCTGGAAAGGGCCGGATAGTGTTTTAGGCTCTACGGGCCTCATGGCCTCTGCTGCAAGGCAACTCTGCCATAGTGCATGAAAGCAGCATAGACAACACAGGAAGGAACGCGTGTGGCTGTGTTGCAATGAAACTTTATTTACAAAAATAGGAGGCAAGCTGGATTTGGCTCCCAGGCTGTAGTTTGCTGACCACTGAGCTACAACCTTCAAAAGAAAGGATACTTCTTGTATTCATTCATTCATCTGCTGTTTCATTCATTCAGAAATACACAGTGAGTGAGTGCCAAATGCCTGCAAGACACAATGACTAGACACAGTCCCTGCCCTCGGAACGTCTCAGTCAGTGTTGTGGAAAGAGTACAAGCCCTAGAGTCAGGCAAACTTGGGCTGCAGCCCTGCTTTTGCCACTTACTGGCTATCTGAACGTGAGGAACTTACTCACTCTCTCAGAGTCTCGGCTTACTTACCTGTCGAGTGGGTATGGCGAAACTCACATAGGTCATTCGTTGTAAGGATTAGAGCAAGGCTTTTGGAGTTCCTAGCACAGAATAGGGGCTCTTTTATCAACATTTTCATAGATAACTTGTACGAGGTGGAAAAATAAAAGTGGCTAACATGGCACTGGGGTGTCTGGAGGGATTTACAAGAAGTGATGGGTACCAGTTGGGGCAGGGGATACAAGTGAGAAATCAGGGAAAGCTTCCTGGAAGAGGTGGCATTTGAGCTGTGCTTTGAAAGTTGAGAAGATCTGCTGGGGAACTTCCCTGGTGGTCCAGTGGGTAAGACTCCACACTCCCAATGCAGAGGGCCTGGGTTCGAGCCCTGCTTGGGGAACTAGATACCACATGCATGCCACAACTAAATGCTGCAACTAAGAGTTCACATGCCTCAACTAAGAAGTCCTCATGCTGTGGCTAAAAGATCCTGCATGCCACAACTAAGACCCAGTGCAGCCTAAATAAATAAATAAATATTAAAAACTGTATATATATCTGCTGGTACCGTGATGGGAGGAACGAGGGAGGAGAGGGTTAGGCTCTGCTCCTTCTCTGGAGCATCTCCCTCTGTTTGCAGAAACAGAGGGCACGGAGTCCTGAAACCCAGCCCAGGGCAGAAAGGTCTTCTGCGTCACATTTACCCAGATCCCCTGGTGCCAGGGCCTGTTCCTGCAGCTCTTCAATTTTTCAAGCGTCATTTCAAAAACCCTTAGAGACGGAATTTTTGCCATTTTAAGCACCTGAAGCATTTATTTTTTTACCATTCCACATAGAACTTCTCCTCGAAAGGTTTACACAAGTAAACCACTCAGCTATACTTTGTGTCATGACTGTCAGAATGAAGGTGGCTGACTAGAGGATCACTGAGGTCCTGTCCAGCCCTGCAGGTGCCCGTGTCTCTACTCCCAACCTAATGTCTCAGGCTCACCAACGTCTCTTTCTGTCTCCCTCCCTCTGCGACTCTCTTTCCTGCCTCGATCCCATTCTCTCTCTGTCTTGCTGTCTCTAACTTGGTCTCATTCTCTGTCTCCGTCTCTCCAGGCACTAGCAGTTGAATTTCCTTAAGTCCAATGCCTGGAGATGTGCTCACTGCCTAACTGCCCCTCAGCCAAGCGTGCCAGCTTGAGATCAGGAGTCCTGGCCTCCAGTGCTGTGTGGCCAGTAACTTGCGGCGCGACCTTGGAGAACTCACATCCGTGCTGGGGGTTGGTTTTCCTAAATGTAAATGGGAGCGTTGGACCGGATGCGCTCTAAGCCCATTCCAGCCCCGGCTTCTCCCAGAGGAGATGGTTCCTGAGACTCTCCTCTCTTCTCCCCTGGAGAGCAATCCTTGCCCTCGACGCAGCCTCTTGTTGGCCCAAGCACTAGCTCACCCGGCAGAGCTGCCTGCAAAATCTAATTCATAGTAAAAGTTTCTGGGGCCTTCCTGCAGCTGTCAGCAGGTGTCATATTCACAGTATTTTGTCTTAATCGCAGCTCTGGGATTCATCACCCAGGCCAGAAGACCTTTCTGGAATACTGCCTCCCAGGCACCAGGCCAGCACCCCTGTCCCCACTGCTGCCACATGCAGGCCTGTTTCCTGATGAGCCTCCCAAAGTGGAGTCTGCTTTGCATCTTCCCCTGGCCATGTCTCCCACCCCTGCTGCCCAGAGAGGCTGTGTGGCCTGGCTAACTCGGCACCCTTCCCAAGGACTCAGACTCCCCAGAAGTAGGCTGGAGGACCTGGGGTCTGTCTTCTCACTGCCAGACACACTCTCCTTGACCAAACTTTGGTCAGGCTCTGAACCAGGCCCCCACCTTGGGCTTCCTTGCTGAGTCCAGTTTTAGCAAGAAGCCTGCTAAGTCGGTTTAGAGAGAATCGCCACCCTTGAGATCCGTTCACCCTTGATATCTGATCAAATTCCTCATCTCCCCCACCCCTGATACCTTATCACCTGGCCTGCCTTCAGCGAGAATCCTGTTAAGTGGCTTTAGCAAGATCCCCCTACCATGAAACGATGACAACACCAGACTCAGCACATCCCACGCATTATCGCACTGAATCCTCAGAGTACGATTACCCTCGATTTACAGAGGAGAAATCTGTAAATTTCAGATTGGTCCAGGCCACACGGCTGGGACTGGGGTCAGAGTTCAACAGGACTCTCGTGCAGCCCTGGGAGAAGGTGGCCGCTGGTGGCCTCTTCCCCAGCCCCGGGGATGGCTCCCCGTCAGACTGCCCTCCCCGTTCCTGCTGCTTTCCCTGCTCTTGTGGGCCAGGCGGCTGCCCTCCGACCTGGCCCTTCCCTGGTGGCTGGCTCTCTTTACTCTTAACCCCCAGCTTCCGACTTTACATCCCAGGACCTCCTCGGAGTTGAGGCTGTGAGGAGAAGGCTTGGACTCCCCCAGAATGTGTGCTCCCTGCCACCCCATAGGCCAGAGCTATCCCTGAGAAGCGGTGGCACTGCCCAGCTCCCCCGCAGTGAGGGTAGCTGGGGCGCGTGGCTACATGACTCCTCCCACCAATGGTTCTGCCTGGATGCAGAAGACTCCAGCCCTGGGTGATGCTGGAGCCAGGACGGAAAGGGCCTGCATCTCTGGATGCCAGTGAGGAGGCCGGCCACTCCCAACCAGGGCCACTGGACTCTTGGGCGAGGAGAAAATGAATTTTGACTAGACAAAGTCACGGACATGTTGGCATTTGTTTGTCACAGCAGGTGGCATTACCCCAACAGGGGGTGAAGCGCCAGCCACAGGAACATTCGTGAGCATTCGGTACCTTCCCTGGTCCCCACAGCCACTGCACGCGGTGATATCAACCATCAGCCTCGTCTCCAGACGATGGTCAAGATCTAAGGATGTGCCCGAGGTCTCACACAGCTGGTAGGAAGTTGGCCAGATGTCTTGAATTGAAGACATCAGCTGAATCCAGATGTCTGACGCTGGAGAGTTCTGGAGGTGACCAGCACCAAGTGGTGACCTTGCCCCACACCCTAACCAGCCGGCAAGAATGAGCAGGGAACCTCAGACAAACGCAGGTGTGTCCCAGCCAGCTGGGCTTGGAGGCGTTTCCAACACCCAGTCCCATGTCTTTCTAACCAAACCTCATGATCACTCATCTTCGGGTCCTAGTTTCCTGGTTGGCAAACGCAATCCGACCTCCCTGACTATCCTGGCCTCAGAGAGGGTTCGGTCATGTGTGCATTTACTTTCTCTGTTGAAGAGTTTACTCTTCAAGGTGGGCAAGGGATCTGCAACTCATTTTGAAATTCATCGGATAAAATAAGGTGGATAAACAGAGGATAGAGTAAATATAGCAAAATGATAACGACGGCAGAATCTATGTGCTGGGCGTATTTGTTTGCTAGGGCTGCCATAGCAAAGTACCTGGGCAGCTGAAATAACAGAAATACATTTTTCACAGTTTGGGAAGCTAGACATCCAAGACAAAGGTATCAGAAGGTTTGGTTTCTTCCAAGGCTTCTCTCCTTGGCTTGCAGAAGGCTACCTTCTCCCTGTGTCCTCACATGGCCTTTGCTCTTTTTAAGCATCCCCGGTGTCTCTTTGTGTGTCCAGATCTCCTCTTCTTATAAGGACACCAGTCAGATTGGACCAGAGCCACTGCTACGGCCTCACTTAACCTTAGTCACCTCTCTAAAGGCCTATCTCCAAATACAGTCACATGCTGAGGTAATGGGGGTTGGGACTCTAATATATGCATTTTAGGGGAGGTGGGAGTTGCAAGGCAGCCCATAACAGTAGGCATACTGGTGTTCCCTGGACAATTCTTTCCACTTTTTGTTTTTGAATGTTTGGGATTTTCCTTAATAAAAAAGAATAAACTTTAAAAAATTTACGTAGGCAACAGAGAACCAGAAGTTACCTCCACAGGGTTAGGATTGGGGGTGGGCCATCCAACACCCTTGCTAGCAAATATCTGGGCGCTCTGTAACTGCACACAGAACCAGGACACCAGTGTCGCCTGGAGGAGCCTGTAGCCATTAATCAGGAGACCTTGAGCAAGTAACCAAATCCTCAGGAAAGACATGAGGTGGACATCCCCTTCTGTACCCCACCCCCCCGATAAGGCTGCCCAGGCCACAAGGATGAAGGAGAATCACCTCACACTGGCCATTAATTTGTAGTAAGTCATGTACCAGAAGTGGCTGCTTTGTGCGTAGATCTAAGGAGACAAACCCATCTTTCCTTCCTCCCACAAGAGAATTTTTTGGATGTTATCTAAAGGAAGGCATCTGCTTTTCTGAGTTCAAGTTCTAATTTGACCAAATGGCATGTGGTAAATGGAGAGGAAGAAGGAGGCAATGTTATTAGGAGCTGAGGGAACATCAAGAAACCTCCTCAGGGCTGGCTGTGCCTTGGCTCTGAATTTGATTATGGCGGCCAGGATAAATCAGCGAGTCCTATTAACTCTTCTGCTTTGGCTTGATGGGGGGAGGCCAAGTTTCTAGAGTTATTCGGGAGATCTGGCCACAGGTCAGAGATGAAACC
Organism: Phocoena sinus; assembly: GCF_008692025.1. Taxonomy (NCBI): domain Eukaryota; kingdom Metazoa; phylum Chordata; class Mammalia; order Artiodactyla; family Phocoenidae; genus Phocoena; species Phocoena sinus. The sequence continues at coordinate 10,708,866 of NC_045766.1, read as the reverse complement.
CTCCAGCTGCATTAAGCCCAAAGGGTGGGCTGTTTCAAACATGTGCTGACAACCGGGGCTGAGTAGAAAGACCCTGTATTTCCACCAGCTATGTTCCCACACTTTCATTTATCCATGGTGACATTTTAGCTCTACGGACACTTGTGATTCGAAACCATGTGGCTCACTTAGCCCTTTCCCTAGAGCCTCCATCCCTGCCCCATCACCTCCAGTAATTGTTATCCGAGGGTCCACAGCAGGTGGGGAAGAGGGAAGCAGGGTCCCTGGGTGCCTGTGGCTGCCCACTGGCACAGTGAACACTTCTACCCATTGGTCTCATGAGTCACTGAAATCCCTGGATTCCAGAAAGTGGGGGACCTTGGGTTGACCCCCTTGAACTCAACTGAGCAATAGAGCTTACTGACTGAACAAGTTGGCAAAAGGAACCTTATAAATACTGCTGTAATTATGTGATTCTACCATTCTGGAAAGTCTCTGAGATCTCAAGTACCTTTGCTAATTTGGGTCTAACGGACTTTTAAAGACAGAAAAATCCCATCCTGTGCTCCAGATGAGAGGCTCTGTTTTGTATGTATATGTGGGATTTTGTCTAATTGTTTAGAAAAGGTAATACATTCATGTGATTCAAAATTCAAAAAGTATAAATGCGTATACTTGAAAACTCTCCTACCCTGTCCCAGTTCCAATTATTTATTATCAATTAGTCTCCTGTGTATTCTTCTATGAATATTTTCTGCATACAGAAGCAAATAAGTAGGTATAATATTTCCCTCTCTTGCTCAAATGGTTACCTGTAATATAACACTATACCTGTGATACTTCACAGTATTTCTAAGAGTATTCTGTATTACTGCATAAAATGCATACACATTCCTTCCTATGGCTATGTAATATTCCTTCATTTGGAAGAACCGTAATTTGTTCACCCTGCCCTGTACTAATGTGCATTTGGGTGATTTGCAAACATTTGCTGATATAAACAATGATACACCAAAAATTTATATGGAATTATAACAGACCCAGAATTGCTAGAGCAATCCTGAGGAAAAAGAAAAAAGCGGGAGGCATAACTCTCCCAGACTTCAGACAATACTACAAAGCTACAGTAATCAAAACAGTGTGGAGTTGGTACAAAAACAGGCATAACGATAAACATAACAGAATAGAGAACCCAGAGATAAACCCACACACCTACAGTCAATCTTCGACAAAGTAGGCAAGAATATAAAACGGGAAAAAGACAGTCTCTTAAACAAGTGGTGCTGGGAAAGTTGGACAGCTGCATGTAAATCAATGAAGTTAGAACACACCCTCACACCCTACAAAAATAAACTCAAAATGGCTTAAAGACTTAAACATAATACACGACAGCATAAAACTCCTAGAAGAGGACATAGGCAAAACATTCTCTGACATAAATTGTACCAATGTTTTCTTAGGTCAGTCTCCCAAGGCAATAGAAATAAAAACAAAAATAAACAAATGGGACTTAATCAAACTTACAAGCTTTTGCACAGCAAAGGAAACCATAAAAAAAAAAAAAAAAGAAAAGACAACCTATGGAATGGGAGAAAATATTTGCAAATGATGCTACAGACAAGTGCTTAATCTCCAAAATACACAAACAGCTGATACAACTCAACAACAACAACAAGAAAAACAAACAACCCAATCGAAAAATGGGCAGAAGGCCTTAATACACATTTCTCCAAAGAAGACATACAAATGGCCAAGAGGCACATGAAAAGCTGCTCAACATCACTAATCATTAGAGAAATGCAAATCAAAACTACAGTGAGGTACCACCCCACACCAGTCAGAATAGCCATCATTTAGAAGTCTACAAATAGCAAATGCTGGAGAGGGTATGGAGAAAAGGGAACCCTACTACACTATTGGTGGGAATGTAAGTTGGTACAGCTACTATGGAGAACAGTATGGAGGTGCCTCAGAAAATTAAAAATAGAATTACCATATGATCCAGCAATCCCACTCCTGGGAATATACCCAGACAAAACTATAATTCAAAAAGATACATGCACCCCTCTGTTCATAGCAGCACTATTCACAATAGCCAAGACATGGAAACTACCTAAACGTCCATCAACAGATGAATGGGTAAAGAAGATGTGGTACATATATACAATGGGATACTACTCAGCCATAAAAAAGAATGAAATAATGCTATTTGCAGCAACATGGATGCAACTAGAGATTATCATACTAAGTGAAGTAAGTCAGAAAGAGAAAGAAAAATACCATATGATATCACTTACATATGGAATCTAAAATATAACACAAATGGGGATTTCCCTGGTGGTGCAGTGGTTAAGAATCCACCTGCCAATGCAGAGGACACAGGTTTGAGCCCTGGTCTGGGACGATCCCACATGCTGTGGAGAAACTAAGCCCTTGTGCCACAACTACTGAGCCTGCGAGCCACAACTGCTGAAGCCCACACGCCTAGAGTCGTTGCTCTGCAACAAGAGAAGCCACTGCAATGAGAAGCCCGCACACCACAATGAAGAGTAGCCCCCGCTCGCCACAACTAGAGAAAGCCCACGTGCAGCAACGAAGACCCAATGGAGCCATAAATAAATAAATAAATACATGCATACATTTATTTTAAATTAATTAATTAATTTAATTTAATTTAATATAACACAAATGAACTTATCTTTGAAACAGAAACAGACTCACAGACATAGAGAACAGACTTGTGGTTGCCAAGGGGGAGGGAGAAGGGAAGGACGGACTGGGAGTTTGGGATTAGCAGGTGCAAACTATTATATACAGAATGGATAAACAACAAGGTCCTACTGTACAGCACAGGGAACTATATTCAGTATCCTGGGATAAGCCATAATGGAAAAGAATATGAAAAAAGAATGTCTGAATGTATATAACTGAGTCACTTTGCTGTACAGCAGAGACTGGTACAACCTTGTAAATCAACTACGCTTCCAAAAAAAACCCAACAAAACAATGATACAATAGAATAACATTTTGCATGCATCTTTGTATATGTTGTTAAGCATGTCCATTGGATGAATTTCTAGAATAGAATTGCTGGGTCTAATAGTGTGTGCATTTGTAGTTTTTACACATGATGCCTAATTCATCTCCACAGTCTCCATCAATTCACATTCCGTCCCACAAGCAGAGGATGAGGGTATCTATTTCCACATACCCTCACCAGCACACGTGATGTCAGACCTTTTGAATTTCACCCATCTGATGGATGAAAAATGGCACTTCAGTGTGGTTTTAATGTGCATTTCTCTTACGGTGAATGAGGCTGGGATATTTTCACACGTTTTAGAGCCCTATGTATTTATTCCATTTTTCCATTAGGTTGTTGGTCTTCCATTATAAATTTTTTAAAATATATTTTAAAAAGCATCATTTTATGATGACTTGCAGATATTTTCCCCAGTTTGTTTTGATCTTTTGACATTGTGTTTTTAATTGTTTTTCCCATACACAAATTTTTTCTTTTTATCTGGTAGAATCGATTGTAGAAGCCTTTTTTTATGGCTTCTGTGTCCCCCCACCACTAAAATTACCCCCCCAAATCCATCAAGGTTTCTTCTAATAATTTTATGCTTTCATATCTTATGTCTAAATCTTAATTGATTTGTGCTTTATTCTGGTATAAGATGTAAGTTTGTTTGTTTGCTTGTTTTCCAGGAGATGTTTTATCTGTGACCTAAAGCAAGAAACAAAAACATTCTCTAAACTATGCAACCTCAAGTGTCACAACACTCGGTAACGTGAGTAACATGCACGGTGAGAGTGTGACTTGAACCCAGATCAACTTATCTTCACTGCTCTGTTCATTCAAATGCCAACCACCTGTGCACCCCAGATACTGCTACCGTGACCCACTTCACTTCTCATTTATTATTTCATTTGTGTGTGTGTGTGTGTGTGTGTGTGTGTTTGGCTACACCATGAGGCATGTGGGATCTTAGTTCCCAGATCAGGGATCGAAACTGTGCCCCCTGCATTGAGAGTGCCAAAGTCTTAACCACTGGACCACCAGGGAAGTCCCATCCATTTGTGTTATTTTAATGTCACAAACAGACTGTGGGCTCCTTGTGTTAGTTTGTCTTCTGAATCTTCTTGTTCAATATAATAGTTAAGTATATAGTAGGAGGTGCAATAAAAATTGGTCATTTGATTGATGGGATGTGTATCAAAAGCTACATTTATCAAGTAATAGTCATAATTAATTTAGAGACAGACAGATTGAAACATGCTAATGATGATGATGAGGATGAGAATGGTCTGAATCCATTCAAATGGATTTTATTGCCTCATGTAGGAAAAAAAAAATCAAACAAAATGCAAAGTGGCAGCAGATGGGTATGTGGCCAGAAAACTGAGCATCTTTGTCAAGTCAGCCACCATTTGCTGGCATTCTGTTTGAAATTTTCATGTTTAATAATCTACCTCTGATTTCCCAGGAGGACCCACACTGGCAGGCCTGGTGATTTGACATTGCTGTCCATTTGGAAGGGCGCAAGACTGTTATTCCATACAAGGCAGATGCCACGTGGACAGAGGGCCCCGTTCTCCTGACTCGGATGAATTGGATATGGGAAGTGACTTGTCTACCAGCTGGATCCACACAGGGTTGCACAACTTCCAGTGGGGGGAATGCCCTCAGGCTGCAGCGCCCCGGGGGCTCCTAGTGTGCTCACCCTGTCTGGGGAGGTGAGAGCTTTCTCCCTCACAGCTCAGGGAGGCGTCTGTGGGTGGACTTTGCCCATCAGCTCAGGACTCAGTAGCTAAGGCGTCATCCTCAGGTGTGAGCCCGTGCTTTCCAGATCGTGCCCTCCCATGCTTCCTCCTTTGATTCTCAGCACAATCCCTCGAATTACTCTCTATTGTGCCCCCCTTTTCCAGATGAGGAAAACTGAGGCTCTGACAGTTAAGGTCCTATGGAGCTGGGCTTCTGAGCCCAGACCTCCGGTTCCGAAGCCCACACACTGTGATGGTTTCCGCTCAGTGCAGGCTTTCGATGGAGACTCTGAATTCTGCAAATCTTCAGCACAAGGAGCAAACCTCTCCAGCCACTGAATAACAGCAGGTGGAATTATAGTAAAAACGAATCATCCTGGGAGAAGGCAAGCAGCCTGGATTCCAACACTCTCACTGCCATTTGGCATAATGGTTGCAACCACTGACCGAGAGCTTAACTATGTTCCAGGCACAGTGCAAAGCTCTGTACCTACTACACTGCCATCTGATGAGGCAGGTACTCTTACTAACCCCATTCTACAGAGGTGGAAACAGAGGTGTTAAGAAATCAAACCAAGACCACTTGGCCAAGATCACTCAGCTAGTGGGTCACAAAGATGTCACTCAAGCCCACAGCTGTCTGAACCTGAACCCCACGCCTTTTCCTGCTATGTCGTGAGTTCTCAGGTGCCAAGGCTCGGAAGAGAAACATGTGCTGAGACCCCTTCTTTGTGGAGGAGCTAATTCTGTAAATTAGCAAGTGACTTGCGAGCCACAAAGTCAAGGAAAGTCTACAGCTAAAAGGATTTTTGGAATCTGGTCCATCCCTTCATTTTACAGATGAGAAAAATGAGTCTCACAGACAGCAAATGGCTGGTCCAACAGTACACACGTCCTAGAGTCAGTGGCAGGTCAGAGAGAGAGCCCAGGTTTCCCGAGTTCCACCTCAGTGCCTTAGCACCGCCACTGTTTCCTCTCAGGGAACATCAGTAAACAGGCAGGTGGCCAAGCCCGCTGGCTAACCGTCCTCACGCCTCCGCCTTCTAGTTGGACCTAGACTTGAGCAGCAGGCCCCATGCCGGTCAGGCAGGCGCCCTCTCACTTTCCTGACTGCGCAGCAGAGGAAGCGCGGGCTGGACAGTCAACTCAGATATTGAAGGAAAAAAAAGAAAAGAAATCATTTACTCAGACACTTTGGGGAAAGCACTGCCAGGGCCTGAATCGTCCAGACCGCCTTTCGGCCTCCCGGTGTTCACTTCGTGGGCAGCCACGGAGCGTGGAAGAGCGCCACCCAGACCCAAGGCCTTCGCTCAGGACACTCGTGCCCACCGTTGACTTTCTCCGCCACGACCTGCCCAACACAGTCAGGAAGGCGGACAGGAGGGAAAGGGTTGTCCTCATTTGGAACGCCCCTAAATCCTGAACACTAACCTCAGCAGTGGAGAATCTGGTTTCTGGATGACCACAGAGGATCTGGAGGCCTTTTGGGGGCCACCCTGTGAGGTCCACCCCAATGCAGATGATCTCAGAAACCGAGCCAGTTCAGTTTGGGCAAAAAGGGCAGCCTGGTTTGAACTCTCGACAGTAACGACGCACCTGGCAGGCCCCTCATAGAGGCCCCTCATACAGGTCCCTCATACCTCCTCAAACACTTGAAGAAACCCCGAGTCACAGTAAAGTAAGAAAGCCCCAGTCCGGCAGGTAGGCCTCTACAGGTGGGATGGCCACCATCACCCCATCCCCCATCCGCCTGGGTCCCCAAGACCCCCATGCCAGGTCTCAGAAGGTCCTTCCTGGAGCATGTGTCCCAAGAGAAATCTACCAGCTGCAGCAGGAAAGCTCCAGTGCTCTCTCCAGGCTTCTCAGAAAGATACCAAGAAGACCAGGTGAGCGGTGGCAGGATGCGTGAGGAAAGGAGCAGGGAGACCCAGGAGGGGAGGAGCCTGTCCAGTTCCCATTCACAGTTCCTTCTTTTCTTTCCTCTCTTTTTTCAGACCTCAGCTGGTTCACGGTGCAAGCCCTCAGCAGCCACCAGGCCTCCTCTGCAGCTGTCGCAGCTCCCAGCACCTGCCTCCTGCTTGTGCTTATGTTGGTTGCCATGGAGACATAAGGGCAGGCTTGAACGGAGTCGAAGGCTCTGGGCTGGGCGATGGAATAGGGCCAGGTGCATTTTTAAAGCCATCTGGGAAAGCTGGTCATCACGAGAAGAGCCTCCTTCCCTGGTCAATGGGTCCCTGCTTTAGGGACTGGTTCACAAATGCAAAACGGATAAAAGCTGAGCCCCTCTTTTTGCCTTAACCCACTGGATATTTTAAGCAAAAAGTTACTGTCTGTATTGTATTTGGGACTTTTGCCTTTTGACACCAATGCACCTTAGGGGAAATCATGACCTCCCGGCATGTGTAGAGACAGCGTGGGGTCCTGAACATAATGAGAGAAAAGGTTTATACATCACACACCAGGCACTTTTTTACAGTTCTTTGTGTTCATAATTAGCCCACTTAATCTTCACAACTGCTTTGTGAGTGAAACCCTACTCTGAGCCCCATTTTACAGGTGGGGAAACTGAGGCACATAGAAGGCACTTTGCCTGCCCAGCATCACAAAGCTAAGGGAGACACAAGACTTGAACCCAGAGGTCCCCCTTCTAATCAATAGGCTGTTCTGCCTCTGCAATAATTTGGGGCGCAGAGAGTCCTGATTTGGCTATTTGGCCCTGGTACTATGTGACCTCAGGCAAGTGACTGCATCTCTCTGAATGGTAGTTCCCTCTTTGGTAAAACTGGGGTACTAATGTCTTGTGAAATTGTGAAGATTAGAAGTCAGGTACGTAGAGTCTAGCAAATAAGCAGTGCTCTATGCAAGGTAACTTTATTAGTGTTAGTGGGGGCTCCCTTAGCTACTGGACCCCAGCTCTGGTATCACAGCAGGGGGGTGCCGAGCTGTAACCGCTGCTGCCCAGAAGGGGTGGGTGGGCAAGCAACTGCAAAAGGGCCAGCAGGACCACAGCTGCTGGGAGATGTTGCTGCTTCCCTGCCATAGGCCTCTGCACTCGCCAGGCCCCGTGGGCTGCCAGCTCCGGTCACAAGCACCTGTACCTATGCCAGAAGGCTTCCCCCGTCGTGGAAGTTGCCTGGGGAAGCATGTCCCCAGGAGCTGGTGGATCAATATCCCAGTCCCCTGTCTCCCTGGGGTCCCAGGAGATCTGAGCCCCAGCTGCCCACAGCAGGAATCGGCTCGTGAACTCCCCCAGGACTGATGGCCTCCCCTTCCCTGTCTCGGTTTCCCAGTGCCCTACTGGGATCACCTCCCAAGCCCACCACTTGCGCCCAAATCCTTGTCTCAGGGTCTGCTCTGGAAAGGGATCCAGATGACGACAGTATTCATGCCTGTGCCTCTGATCCTGATGTCCTTAAAGAAAGCACTCGGGGGACACTTGACCCAGTGCAAAAGGCAACTGTAGGAGAATAACTGATTAATGGCCCCCAAAGAGGTCCAGACCCTAATTCCTGGAACCTGTAAAGGCTACCTTATACAACAAAAAGAACTTTGCAGGTGGGATTAAATTAAGATATTTAGGAGGGGGAGATTATCTGGGTGGGCCCTAAATGTAGTCACAAGTGTCCTTATAAGAGAGAGGCAGAGGAAGACTGACATGGAAGAAGAAGACAGTGTGACCACTGAGTGGCCGTAGGAAACTAATACAGGAACTCAGGGGTGACCGTGAGCAGTGGTCCTCAAAGCGTGGCCCGTCCACCTGCAGCATCAGCAGTGCCTGAGATCTTATTAGACGTGCAAACTCATGGGCGCCGCTCCAGACCCACTGCATCAGAAATTCTGGGGGCGGGCCCAGCAGTCTGTCTTAACAAACCTTCCTGGCAGGCCCCTCATACTTCCTCAAACACTTGAAGAAACCCCGAGTCACAGTAAAGTAAGAAAGCCACAGTCTGGGGGGGCTATAATGGTAAGGCACGGCGTTAGAATCACCTGGGGAGCTCTCAACACTCTCAGTGCCCGATCCCATGCCCTGCAGAGTCTGATGAAATTGGTCTGTTCAGCCTGGACGATGGGCTCCTGTAAAGCATCCCAGGTGATTCTCGTCTCTCCAGAGCTGAGAACCAGTGCTGTAGTTTGAGAACCACTTATCCAGAACATTAAGTTTCAAACTGAGCTTTGCAGAGCTTGGGAAGTCTGGAAAAATGTCTAGACTGCTAAAGAAGGAGGAGGCAGGGTCCAAACCAGCAGGGCTTCTGACCCAGATGGTCCAGATAGGCAGAGGTAACGAGGAAGGCAGCCCAGATGTGAGACGGGAGCGTGAAGTGGGGACTCGGGAGCTGCACCATGCCAAACAGTCGCTGTGGTGTGGGTCAGGACTGCCAGGTTGCCCTTTTTTCCAAGAGGTTTTTTGGTTTTTAAGAGACATCAGAAATATATTGTAAAAATTTGTTAAATCACTTGAGTTTTAAATGTTAGCAACTAAGGCAATTTTAAAAAGTTTTCTCTGTCTCTTTTTTTTTTTTAAGTACTGCAACATGATGGCTGAGTACAGCTCCACATGAAGACTGGACTCGGTCCTTGGGCAGCTGGTTTGCGAGCTCCAGCTCTACTGTAAGGGTCTTTCATTCACCCCTTGAGCCCAGCAGACTAGTCTTCTCAGGGTGATGACAGGAACTCCATGTGGGCAGGATGTTTTTGTCTGCTCACTGCTGCATCCCAGTTCCAGGTACCAGAGTTGGGACTTACTAAGTGTTTGTTGAATGAATAAGTGCTCATAGCAATCCTGTGAGACTACTATACCCATTTTACAGATGAGGGAGTCGGGACTCACACCACAGTTACGGTGTGAGCGTCCCACAATCACCCAGAGGCAGGATTTAGACCCAGGGCTCCCACAGCAGGGACAACTGTGAAGAGCAAATACACTGCAGCTATGAAAAAGCTTGGCAAGATAAGGGGTTTGGGGGCACTTGGTACCAATTATAAGAGCAATGCGAGCAGTAGTTATGACGTGAACTGCGTTTCAGGAAGACGGGTCCCCAGCCTACTTGGTGACTCACACAAGTCAGAGGGGTTTCTGTTCCTTCTGGATCTGTGTTGTTTTTGTATGGTCGTGGGTCTGAGGAAGGAAGGCTTGGGTGTGGTGAGTGACAGTGTCGGTGCTTGGCCTGGATCTCTGGAAAGAAATTCCTTGTCTCTCATACCCACCCCTCTGTGAGCTGGAGAGGGGTCCACTGCTTCATTCAGAGGCTTGGGGTGGGGCAAAGTGGGCAAGCTGGGACCCCTGGAGGGCCCTTTAATTTAAGAAGCCTCTCTGATTATATTATCCAGAGGAAATGTGGGGAGCTAAATCAGAGGAGATGGCTGGGAAGTACATTACAGAACATTAAACAATAGCCGACCAGCATCAGACACAAATAAATGGCCCATAATCTACTGCCAAGAACATGATTGGTCCCAAGCAGTGGCCTGGCTGGCTTCCAGTCAGGGGAGTGCAGGGCCGGACACCACGTACTATAGGCCACAAAACGCCTGCCCGGTCACGTCCCAGCACCCACAGGAGAAGACTGCGGCACCCAGACAGAACTCATAAGCTTCCACAAGATCTCACTCTCCAGGACTGGAGGTGGGTCTTCTCTCCATCCTGTCCTGAGCCCTGGACCCAAACATCATCGGGAGAGTTCCTGCCTGCCTGAGAAATCGCATGTTGGAGAAGGGAAGCCACGTGTGTCTGTGGGCATAGGGTCGTTTGGCTCTCACCCCTGAAGACAACGTCTGTGAAATGGGGTTCCCCTGGATCCAGGAAGCCTCATTCCCCAAAATGCGCAGGTTGAAGCTCATCTCACTAGAGCCTCCTTTAGCTTAGATCTTTAACTCCTGTTACAACACAAGTACCTCCAAAGAAAGATAAACCAGTACCCTGGCAAGTCGTGCACCCTTTAGTGTGAAGTCCTTGTCTCAATCGTTTGCTGAGAGCTTCAGGCACTGATGTCCTGAGGAGAAGGCAGGAGAGTGCAGAGGATAAAGACCTGAAGCTGGGTTTTTGGAGGCTGGGGTACAGGATCTTAAAAGCTACTATCACTGTTTATCCATGGCCATAGCAAATTTGGTCTACGTTGGTAAGAGCCCTGGACTTAGAGTCAGCGGGCAGGGTTCCAGTCTCCAGCTCTCCCCACACCAGCTGTGCCATCTTGGGCAAGTCACTTAACCTCTCTGAGCCTTCATTTCTCCATCTGAAAATCGGGAGTGAGGCCACCCCCATCCTGGGTGCTGTGAGAGACTGAAGTGTGCAGAAGGCCTTTCATTCTATAAATATCACTGTCCTTGGGTCTGTGCCACCACATTCTAGAAACTGTATGAAAACGGAGCCACATCCGTGGATGGACCCTGGGGCTGAGTCAGTGCACAGACCGCAGCGAGTCCAGCCAGGCCCGCCAAACCCAGGCCAGATCAGCTGCCCCTTAGCTGATCCACAGACACATGAACTTCAACAATAAACAACTGTTGCTCAGCCACTGAGCGTTAGGGTGGTGTATCGCCCGGCAGGGGTTAAAAGACACCAAAGTTAGGGCTCCGGACACTTTAAATCTTAGGGCCATGTTCAGTAGAAATTAATATATATGACACATCTCTGCCTTCTTAGGCAAAATGAAGTGAGTACAAGTCTGTCTTCACTGGGTCATTTCCGCTCATCACAGTGGAAACCAGTCAACGAGCGGTAAGTCAGTGGTGCCTTCAGGGGATACACACAGAATGGAGGCTCTAGAAGTAGTTCCAATCGGCTATCCTTTCCCATCTCAGAACTATTCCCTGGTTCTCTGCCATTTTTCTTGTAATCAGTTTTATCAGCTGCCTTTGTTGTTCTTGTTGTCACCGTGTCTATCTTAAACAGCAGTCCCCTCCCCAATCTACTGTGCTGCGGCTACGTCACCACCCTCAAGAAGCCTGCTCACTGAGCCTGCGAGGACGATGTCCCACGTAAGAGTTCACAGGCTTGGAGTGAGGGCCTGAGCTAGTTTTCTCTGTATCCAGGGCAGGTGCTTTAGTGCTGGGATTGCTATCATCAATTTTGGTCTCTATGATGCTTTTTGCTCCCTCCTCCACTCGGGGACCCGATAGTGGAGGCTGCCAGGCAATGAACATCTGACCCAGAGAGCTGGGCTGTGTCTAGCGTTGCTGGAATCCAGTCTCTTCTGAAGAGAGTGAAGGAAAGAAGCAGCCCACAGGCCTGTAATAGCGCTTCCTCCGTCCCAGCCTGTCTCTGGGGCCTGCGCTATGCATCCTGCTTGTCTTGTGTCCCCTGCAGCCGCTTCGCACAGTGCCAGGCACACAGTAGGCGCTCACTAAGCTACGGTGGGTGGGATGAAAAGACTTGCTGGTGGCACTTTTCACTATGTGCACAGGGCTGGGCTTCTTCAGAAGAGCTAAGAATGTGTGAGCTTCTGAATACAGACTGTTTCACATCAGATTGTGGGAAACTACTTTGAAAGGATTAAAGTTCTCCCGTGTTAAGGAACAGTTCCCGTTTCAGGGCATAAGTTTATTTCTGAACTGTGCTATCAGGAAGCCCTGGTGACAAGAAGAAGGGGACAAAGCAAAGTGAGAAAGCAGGAGGAAGCAGATGTCTTTTTTGCTCTGTTGAGCTGCCACCTTAGTGGTTCCCCCCAGAGCTACCCCACTGTTTTACCAAATGTTTAAAGGGCACATTCTCCACCAGAAGACCTGGATGTAGCAGTTTACCAAGAAGTGCCTATGGACAGGTGGGCCACCTCTTCTCAGTTCCCTCTCCCTTCACTCAGCCAGGGGCTGACCCCCACGACTGCATCCAGGGGCTCCCCTGCCCTGGCTTCCGGTTGGGTTTGGCCGTGAGAGGCATTGCCAAGAGGTGGTCGGATTGGAGGGGAGAGCGGTCTTCTGTGCTTGCTCTCTGCTTTGGGTCCCTTTGGGACCAAGGCTCCTCTCAGCCGCCCCTCCTCCAAGGTCCCAAATCTCCCCAGGATCCAGTTCCCCACTTGGTCCTCTTGTCTCCTCAAGCCCCGGGGTGGTAAAGTCTTCCCTCAGCTGCTCATTGCTCAACCTTCCTTCTTGGCGCCCCTAAGCCCACCCACACCCCTGAAAGCGGGCCCCTCATTCCAGTCTTTTCTTGAACCATCGGAGTTACTTCTCCTTCCTGCTGTTACCCTGACTGGAACAGTCTGTACCACGTCTTGCCTAAGAGATGTCTAAACTATGCCGAGGCTCTCTCGAGGGCAAGGAGCTCAAAGAAAATCAGAGGTCCTCTTCTCTCCAGCTTTCAGAACTCATTAGCCATTGTGGCTGTATCTAAATTAAGTGGTACAAAATGATGGCAGACTCCAATCTACAGATGAGAAAAGTTTTCATTCCTTCATGCACTCATCCATTCACCAACTATTTACTGGGCATCTACCCGATATTCCCCCACGTAACTAGTGATAATGGCCAAGACAGACACAGTCCCTGCCCGTGTGGTGCTTACAGTCTACCACCAACCACTTGCCAGAAGCCAGAGAGCCCGCCAGAGGCAGGGCTGGGACCAGAAGACTGAGTTTCTTTGAGTCCTGAGCCTTTGGCAGATCCTCCAAGGAAGCTATGGCCCAAACAAGGTTAAGAACCACCAAGCAGACCCAATTAACTATGAAGCTCCCCCCCTGAATAATGACCCACTCACTCCCAGAAGCTTGGCGCTCTCAGCCTGAACCGGGGGTGGGACATGCCGGACTGTCCACCTTTCCTGCCCCCCACCTCCAACATTCTCCGCAAACTGCCTGCACTCCTCCCTCCCGTCACACGTTTATAATTAGCCCCACGCCCTCCTCTGCGTCCCTCCCTCAGGGCCCACAGATGCTGGCAGCTCCACAGGTCACACTGAGCCATTCTTATGAATGGAGAGGGCTGGGGACTGCATCCAGAGCTGTGCCCTCCCTCCTGGAGAGCCTGTGCCCAGCAAAGGCGGTGGGAGTGAAACTTCTGCCTCAACTCAAGTACCTCGGAGCTGCGTGCTGGAGGGTGTGATGGAAACAGCTTTTTCTGGGGAGAGCCAGGGGTGACCGAGGAGAACTGAGGGGGTCTGTGATGGGACCGGCTGCCAAGCCTGGGGTCTGTCCGCCCCCTTCAAGCCCTCCGGAAACATCCGAGTTTCCTCAGAAAGCTTTAAAGAAGCCGTGCCGGTAACCCAATACTTCCCCTGCCCGGGGTCGGGCAGGACAAGGGCAAAGCCTGGAGCCCTCAGGAGAGGTTGCCAGGCTGGGGCGGAAGGAGCCCTCTCCCCACCCCCAGCGCTACGCCCAGCTCCGGGCCCACCTGCCCACTGCAGCCCTTCCACCTCCCCTCTTCGCTGAGGCCGAAGAGAAGCCCACCTCGGGGAGAAAGCCCAGCAGGAAAGCCCACGGGGCCGGAGAGACGGAGACCTGGTCTTGAGGCTGCAGGGGCCCCCAGACCCGGCACAACCAACGGGACTCCCTCCCGGTCAGCACACTGCACAGCATCCCCTGTGGGCCGAGCCCCCCGCGAAGGGTTCAGGGGTGTGTTTATCGAAATGTCTGGACGACTCACTTGCCTTCCTCTCTGTCTCTGTTAAGCTCCCCAAAATTCCCGACCCAAACGCAACCCTGCAGCCAGTGAGGGGAAGAAACAGTGTGATCAAGGGTCTCTGGCTTTGAGCAGCTGGGCGGGGACAAGGACAGAAGGGGCGTCCCAACGGGGGCTGGCCGGGTGACCGGAGGCTGCTGGGGCCGGCTCCCTCCCAGCCTCCCTCCACCCCGAGGGGAACGGCTGCAGAATAGCCCTTCTCCCTCCTCCTGCCAGACACTGGGGAGACAGGGAAGTTGTGGTCCTGCTTTACCTGCTGAAATCGGAAGCACGCTGGTGAGGAAGGTGGGCTGAGACACGATGAAACGGAAGAAAAGCTGAAGATAAATTCCCAGGGTCACTGGATTCAGGACAACCATGCTGGCTGTGGTGTGGAAAGTGTCAAGTTCTCAACGAAGGGCTGCAAGGAGCCTCGCTTATCTGTGCTTTGTCTTCCCCACGCTGTTTGCCTCTCTCTCCCTCTCTCTCTCCCTCACTCTCTCTGCCTCTCTCTCTCCGTCTCTCTCTCTCTCTCCCTCACTCTCTCCCCCTCTCTCTCTTTTTCCCCATGCCTTTACCAAGAAAGAATGCCAACCATTTCCCACTAAACCTTCTCCGTACTACACAGGGTTATATTTATCTTGAGCACTGGATCAAATGCCCTCATTAAAATTAAGATATCTGAATTTTCTTCTTTGGTGACTGAGGTAAGAGGCCATCGAAGAGGTGATTAAAAAGGCAGCCAGATCTCGAATGTCCACTAGAAGCAGTCCTCAAGGGCAGACAGATTTCCTCATTGATCATTCACCAGTGCCTATCGCCTCGCAGCTGCGGTGTCCAGCAGCATCACAGAATCCATTCGAACCTCTGGATTCAAACTGAATTTCCGTGGAGACAATTCCTTCTGCTGTCAGCCTGTGACATTTTTACCCACTGGGGGACAAATGTAAAGCTGACCCTGGATTTTTTTTTTCTTTAATCATCCAATAAAACGCGGAGGTGTGGGTGGGGAGATTTTATAGTTTCCAAAACAGCTTTCTCCATAAAAAAGTGTTTATCTCTCTCCAGAATTTGTAGCCTTTATCCCATGCAAAGCAGTGCATGAAAAATGAAAAGAGTCAATGGATTGCAAAGTGAATGATTATTGATCAAGCTGCATTTGGGAAACAGCATCATTGACTTGACCTTTGGCTAGACAAAATTCTTCAAATAAAAAGTGTCACATCCTTCGATGAATCCTCTTACGAGTTTATAAAGACTGTTATAGAGATCCTTAGGTCTTTCTATATAAATAATTAAAAGAATAACCCACATTTTGCTTTGATCTATATAACATACTCCCAGGGCCTCATGGGAGCTAATTCAAAAATGGTGTGGTAGCTCCTGACTCTGGGGTCCAGTAGCTGAGCCTCACTCTGGGGGAAGGTGGGGTTGGGTGAAAGCATAGGATGAGGCGATACCCACAGCGCCGGCACCAGAGGGGCTTGATTCCAGCTCTGCTGTGACCGTGGACAAATTGCTTGATCTCTCTAAGCCTCAGTTTTCTCATACAATGGAGGCGTTCCCCTTTAAAGCCTTGTTGGAAAGGTTAAATTAGGTAACGCGGGATGACTCATACATGAATTTAAAATTGTGTATAGAGACAGCCAAAATGAAACCCACGGAGCCACGGTAAATGGGCGGCAGATATGGCCACCAACAATCTCTCCCATCCCTGTATGTACACTCCACTCTTCCCAACAAGAGGCGGGGTCTGTTTCCCTCCCGTCCAGTCTAGGCTGGCCTTGTGACTAGCTTTGACCAACAGAATGTGGCTGACGTGACACTGTGCCATTTCCAGGCCTAGGCCTTAACAGGTCTGGCAGATTTTGCTTTTGCCTTTTCTTAGAAACCAGCTGCCACATTAAAAAGTCTGGACTATTGAATAGGCCACAGGGAGGGGGAAGCAGCAGGCCCCTGGCTGTCTGGTCATCTCAGAAGAGGCACTAGACATGAGAGTGAGGTCAGTTTGGATCATCTGGCCTCATTCAGGTCCCCAGATGATGGCAGTCACAGAAGTGACCAGGGGAGACCAACTGAAGAACTACACAGATGAACCAGCCCAAATTACAGATTCATGAGCAAATGAGATGGCTGTTGTTTTTGCCTTCAGTGTCCTGAAGCCACTAGGTCATAAGGTGATCTGTTATGCAGCAACAGCTAACTGGTACAGGATTTATAAGAAAAGCATGAAGAATATACTTGAGTTACATTCGAAATTAACAGGGCAGTTTAAAGAGGGGGTACGCCGTGTCACTGTTCCCAAAATTTTTAACGGAAGGATCGTGATTGTTGGCCAAGTCCAACCAGGGAATTCTCAGGCTTGTTCTCATTAACTCTGGAAACCTCTGGCCCCAGCAGTGGGCTTTGGATGGCTTGGAGAAGATGCAGGCTACGTAGTGGGAAGGTAACTTTTGAGTAACTTGGTGCCCGAATCTGAACTTTTACTGTCCAGCTCTGATTCCTCCTGTGAGAAGCAAAGGGATTTCTCCTTCTCTCAGCGCCCAGATTTCACCACTGACCGTGCAGTTGGCACAGATTATGTCACTATGTCCTGCCCGTGACACCTGCTGGTATTGTTTTTGAACTGCTTCTAAACCATCGTATGTTGCTATTTAACCTGTGTTAAGGTCTCTAAAGATGAGAGACTGGGACTTCCCTGGTGGTCCAGCGGCTAAGACTCCGCACTCCCAATGCAGGGGGCCCGGGTTTGATCCCTGGTCAGGGAACTAGATCCCACGTGCCGCAACTAGAGTTCACGTGCCACAACTAAAGATCCTGCACGCGACAATGAAGACCCTGCATGCCGAAACTAAGGCCCGGCACAGCCAAATAAATAGATACATATTTTTAAAAAATATATGGGGGACTGTTCCAGAGCTCTGTGCACCCCTGCAGGCCCCAGGACCGTCCTCGTCACCTAATAGATCCTCAACAATGTCAGTTAATGTGATCCAATCACACCATTGTAAGATGAAAAGAAAGTAGGAAAAGTGACATAAACTTATGCTCCAGCCATACTAAGCTGTGGGCCAGGGCCTTGTCCAGGGAGGGCTGGGGCGAGTGTGGAGACTGTGGACAGTGGCCTGCATACAGAAGGCTGAATGTACACTCAGGCCACCGGGGGGAAGTCACTACTGATGTAAAGTTACGACGGGAACCTCTACCCTCTGGGGAGGCCCCAGCACAGAGGTATTTATAAGCCCCCAATATTTATTAAATCGTGTTTTGTAAATTTCCGTGTCCCATGGACCATGTGTTTTATGAGCCTATTTCACATCAGGTGACCTTAACTGACTGAGGCAGAAATTATTATCTCTCTTCAAACCCTTCTGGAAGGGCTCTGAACCTTTCAGAATCTAATAACACAAGCTATTAGATTTTTCCAGAAAGAAATTATCTGAGATTTGTGAAAGGTTTACACCAATAAAGCCAATCAAAGTTAGAGCCTTCCACCCCAAGCCTTGTAGGTGGGGGGGGATACTAAGAAACAATCTGGGGTCCCCATCACTTAACACTTAACATGCACATGCCATTTCACCCAGAGATCCCACAGAAATACTCATTCAACTGCCCAGTGGTTTAGATGCAACGATATTCATCACAGCCTCAGATTTGAAACAGGCTTTCACTCCATTCAGTGAAACATTATACAGTCATTACAAAGAATAAGGTAGTCTCGGCAACAAATGATACTGGAAAATTGGTCTTCCATATGCAAAACAAACAAGAATGAACCATAACCCTTACATTGCCCCCTACATAAAAATTAGCTCAAAGTAGATCACAGACCTAAACGTAAAAGCTAAAATCGTTAAACTTTTAGAAGAAAACAGGAGAAAATCTTAGTGGCCTTGGATTAGGCAAATATTTCTCTTTTTAAAAAAATTCTATATATTTAAGGTGAAACAACATGATTTTTTTGATGTACATATACATTGTGAAATGATTACTACAGTCAAGCTAATTAACATATTCATTACCTCACATGGTTATTTTTTTTCTAGTGAGAACACTTAAGAAGTACTCTCTTAGAAAATTTCAAGTGTACACTACAGTATTATTAACTATAGTCACCATGCTGTGCATTAGAACTCTAGAACTTTTTCATCCTACATAACTAAAACTTTGTTCCCTTTGACCGATATCTTCCCATTCCCCCCCTCACCCCTAGTGACCATCCCTGCTTCTGTGAAAAAAGAGTTCTTAAATAGGACACAAAAAGCACAAACAATAAAAGACAAAAATTTTTCATGGACTCATCAAAATTTTTAAACTTCTGCTCTTCAAAAGACAATGTTAAATTGAAAAGACAAGCCAAAAACTAGAAGAGAACACTTGCAAAACACATATATGATAAGGGACTTGTATTCAAAATACATAAAGAACTTTTACAACTCAATAATAATGAAATGACCCAATTAGAATAAATGGGCAAAGGTGTGAATGGATACTTTACCAAAGAAGATACATGCATGGCAAACAAGCACACGCAAATTTACTCAACATCATGAGTCATTAGGAAAATGTAAATGAAAACCATAGTGAAATACCAGTACATACTACTAGAAGGGCTAAAATTTAAAAGACTGACAATTCCAAGAGTCGGTGAGGTTGTGGAGCAACTGGAACACTCCTAGTTGCTAGTGGAAATGCAAAATGGCACAACCACTTTGGAAAACAGTTTGGCAGTTTCTTATAAAGTTAAATATACACTTACTACACTACCCAACAATTCTACTCTTTGGTGTTTGTTTAAAAGAAATGAAACATATTTCCACCCAAAGACTAGTATGTATGTGCATGTTCATAACCACTTTATTTGTAATAACCAAAAGCTAGAAACAACCCAAGTGGCCATTAACTGGTGACTAGATAAACAAACTGTGTACAAGGCAACCATAGTCAGTAACATGTGATGAACTGCCGAAACGAGGGACATGGCTGAATCTCAGACGCATCATGCAAAGTGGAAGGAGCCAACACAAAACGCTAATCCTGCTTAATTCCATGTACACAGCCTTCTGGGAAACAGAAAACTCTAGGGATGGAGAACAGATCAGTGGCTGCCAGGAGTTAGGGTTGTGAGGAGAAAGTTGACTGCAAAGGGAACTTTTGTTGATGACAGCAGTATTCTCTATCTTGATTGGAGTGGTTGTCTCCTATGTCAAAACACAGCAAACTGTACTCTTAAAAACAGTAAGTTTTACTTTATGTAAATTTTCCCCCAGTAGGGGACTTCCCTGGCGGTCCAGTGGTTGAGACTCTGCACTTCCACTGCAGGGGGCATGGGTTCGATCCCTGGTTGGGGAACTAAGATCCCACAAGCCAAGTGTCACAGCCAAAAAAAAAAAAAAATTTTCCCTCTATAAACGTGACTTTAAAAAATAAGAAAAAGAGGGCTTCCCTGGTGACGCAGTGGTTGAGAGTCCACCTGACGATGCAGGGGACACGGGTTCGTGCCCCGGTCCGGGAGGATCCCACGTGCCGCAGAGTGGCTGGGCCCATGAGCCATGGCCACTGAGGCTGTGCGTCCAGAGCCTGGGCTCCACAGCGGGAGAGGCCACAACAGTGAGAGGCCCGCATACCGCAAAAAAATAAAAATAAAAAAAATAAGGAAAAGATAGTTCCCATTTATGCACTGACATGGAAGCTTGTCCATGTTGAGTGAAACTGGAAAGTTGCAGTGAATCTGACCAAAAAAGCAAATCTATTTATCAATTATGTAGATGTGCAAAGAGAAAGGCAAAGAGAAACCCTAGAACAATGTATACTACACACCTGGGGATGGAAGCATGTGGGCTAAGGGGAAAAAGAGGGAAACTTTCCTTTTCAATCTTATACAAATAACACCTTCTTAACCTTCTATACCTTTTAAACCTTATACAAATCATATTTGTATTAGTGGAAAGTTTTACAGTGAGCATTACTTACTTTGCAGTTTAAAAATAAAAGGATTTTTTCCCCGAAATCAAAGTCTTGGCTATCTTAGGGGTACAGAAGAAAGAAGAAAGGGAAAAGGTGTCTTTCCTGCATGTCCAAGGTCCAAGAAGTCCCTGCCGATGTGCTGAGCAGGGCAGACAGACCATTATTGTCTGGTCCTGGCAGAGAACAGAGCTGTGAGCCTGGTCTTTCTGGCCCATCATGAAGGATGATTCACTTACACCAAGGTCCCAGCCACCCCCACCAGCAGCTGCGCCAGCAGCAGGCAGACAAGACAGGGCAGCTGGGAAGCCCGGGAGAGCCCTTCCTCACAGCCCTGTCCCGCAGCAAAGGCTGAAGTCGGAGCCAGAACTGATGGAGCCTCGCAGCGCAATGGAAAGCTCGGCTGAGAAAGCTGCTAGTAAGTCTAAGGCGCCTAGCCGGACTCCCCCAGGCCGTGAGCCCGCTGGTCCTCTCCAGGGCAGGAGGTGTGGGTGCCCTCACTTTCAGGGAAGAGATTTGCACTGGGTGGGCCTTGAGCCACTGAACCTGGAGTGCAGTCACAGCAGTGACAATAACCTTACAACACAGCCTTCCCCCAAGCTGAGCTGGAGGTGCACCAATTCTAATTCCTTTTTTAAAAAGCAGACGAGTTTAAATAAATTGAGAAATGCGGCCTATTGTATGTCCCTCTTGGCAATGTATACTATATACTAGCATACCAAAGCCCCTGGGAAGTTCAGCAGAAAAGAAATCCATTTACTTTGCTTTTTCCCCTAAAAGGACCTTGACCCCAAATCTATTTTTATTTAATTCCTATTATTTAATCCCCCCTTTTACTTCTGTTTTATACAATAAACATGTCACTGGTGTGCTAAATAAATAATTGTGATGTAGGGCTTTACTTTTTTTTTTTAAAGTGAATATATAAATGTTTCTATAATAAATTTATTTATTTTTGGCTGCATTGGGTCTTCGTTGCTGCCCACGGGCTTTCTCTGGTTGCGGCCAGCGGGGGCTACTCTTTGTTGCGGTGCGTGGGCTTCTCATTGCGGGGACTTCTCTTGTTGCAGAGCATGGGCTCTAGACATGTGGGCTTCAGTAGTTGTGGCACGTGGGCTCAGTAGTTGTGGCTCACGGGCTCTAGAGCACAGGCTCAGTAGTTGTGGCGCATGGGCTTAGTTGCTCCATGGCATGTGGGATCCTCAGGACCAGGGCTCGAACCCATGACCCCTGCATTGGCAGGCGGATTCTTAACCACTGTGCCACCAGGGAAGTCCCAGGGATTTACTTTTTATAAAATCTTGTTTACAGTTTTTTTTTTTTTCATTTGATGGTCACGAGCAAGGCAGCAGGACTAAAGTTAATAATTCCTGTTTTACAGATGAGAAAATTGAGGCTTCTGTGAGGCTTCAGGGGCAGCAGCAGAGATTCAGGCCACTGTCCGGCAGGCGGAGCGATCACTGGCAAGACTGGACCTGAACCCCTCACGCTGACACCCGAGCCAGATGCCACGGTTGCTCCAAGGCCTCAGGCCAGACTTGCTCCCCAAGGGAATATCATCAGTCAACCTCGTCTCCACCAGACTCAGAAATGCTGTGGGTCCAAGAATCATTCAGCTATGAAGAGGGAAAACCACATGCTTGGTAGGGAGATGGGAAGGTCACAGCTTTAAGACAGGAAGTCAGAGAGGGCTCGAGATGCCGGAGGAGACCCCCAAATCGTCTGTGACAACCAAGGATGGATGGAGCTTGAACTGAAGCCCACAGGCAGGGAAAACATCGTGAATCCAGAGCAAAGCCAGTTTCCTGATGTTACATATTTCAAGAATCACAGAAATAAAAGAGCTCAAAACAATTGTTAAGCCGCCAAAGGCTTACACGTAACAAAATACATACCTACACAACAGACCTCAGCTCCACTCTCGCAGGTGGGGTGGTGAGTCTGCCTGAGGTTTCCCAGAGGGTGAGCCCTCGAAAACATAGCTGACATATTTCATCGTCTTCTAACCAGACCAAATGCATGTTCCTAGTTTACTGTCTGTACTGCCTATGGTACCTTTATTGCGAGAACGTTATCATTCCCAACCCCATCACCTCTCCGACCTCACCTCACACCCCTCCCCAGCACCAATACTCTCCCACCTTGGATTCCAAGAGATTGGTTGGGGTAGGGAGGAAGGCCATGCCATAATCTGACCTGGCCCAAGGTAAAGGCAAAGCATCGGGCTCAAAGCTTGGATCTAGTCTCTGTGCAGCTGATGGTGGAGATCGAGGGCGTGGGGCTGTGCTGTTTGCTGAGGCCCTGGAACAGGACGGCTCGCTCCTAACACACTGCTAGGCCAGGGCTGCCCAGGACTCCACAGGGTGGGAAAGGAGCACGGCCCCAGCTCTGTAAAATTATGCATATGCCCACCCCTGTTGTGGGAAGGGACATCTTGGCCAATGCAAGCAATACCAGCAGCTGCTGAGGGACGTTTGAGAACCACAGACTTTAGGAAAAAATAACCTGAGAGACAGAGCAGAACACACACAGGCATGGCAGCCCCTCGCCGCTTTGGGGTTTGCGTTCAGTGAGGCCCTGTGGTTCATGCAACCAGGAGGTTCCCCATCCTGCAGGCTGTGTGGGAACAAACTGTGCAAACCGGGGCCTCAGCACGTGCCGTATTTAATCCCCTTCTTAAAGTCTTAAAGTGCTTTAAAAATGCTCACCCACAGGGAAAGGGCTAACTGCAAGGCCAAAATATATACCTACACAATCTGGGTTAAGAGAGCACTGATTTTTTTTTTTTTTTAAGCACTAGAGAGATTAAAAAAAAAATGTTCCATGTGGTTACCATGGATTATGTGATAACCTGTTTCCTTATATACAGTTACCGAATGTTTTGCAAACATACGTGTCCTTAGGAGGTGGATGGACAAGGCTAAACTGGAGAAGATGGAAATGGAAAAAAAATGATTCAGGAAGGTAAGAGAGAGGTCAGAGGGTTCATTCATTCAACAAATAATTACTGAGCTCCTGCTGTGTCCCATGCAAAGATATAAGAGTTAGGGATTTAACGTGAACTGAATATATAAAATTCCTTGCCCTCAGGAAATTGCACTCTAGTGAAAGTGTCAAGACAGACAAGAAGTATAGTCCAGGCGTAGTCCAGGCGTTCAGTGTGATGCAGAATGGAGAGAGAACTAATCAGGGAGGGCCTCCCTGAGGAGGTGACATCTTGGCAGGGACCCGAGGGGACGTGGTGTGTCTCAGGTGCGGAAAGGAGGCCCCTGTGGCTGGAGTAGGATAAGCAGGGGTGGGTGAGGGAGAAAGGGTGGGAGAAGCCACAGGGGCCAGGTCATGTAGAGTCTGGGCTTGTTTTAAGGTAGAAGCCAGTGGAGGGTTTTGAACAGAGGAGCGACAAGCTCTGACTCTTGTTTTAACGGGATCACCCTGGCAAATGGCAAGAAAGGGACTTAGAAATGGACGTGGGAGGATGCAGGAGGCCCCTTAGGAGGGTCCTGAAGGTGGAGATGAGGGAGACAGTGAATAACGACCAGATTGGGTGTATTTCTAGGGTGGAGTGTGGCCGATTGTGTTTTCCCCAGGCGGCTGCACCAATCTGCACACGTCCTACACCTCCTCGTTACAGTGTGATGCTGCCACACCTCTGCTGAGCCCGGACCCCGAGCCTCTCCTCAGCCCTCTGGACGGCTCTATCTTTCTCACATCACACTGGCCCCAGCCAAAGGCCTCCCCACCCCCCAGGTCTTTATAAAGTTACTAGAACCGATGAAGGGCACATTTCTCACAGATGCTGGACTGGTGTAGGACAAAGTAGAGACTGGGCAGGATAGAAAAGCCTTTCCTCGGAATCTGCAGAAGTGCTGAGGAGACTTGGAGTGACCAGGACTGTGGAACCGGGGTCAGAGTTGATCTGGGGAGGGCCCACCACTGTCTAGATTATAGGAATTTGGCAGGAGGCGTGCCAGAGCCGATGAGGAAGGTAAGAGGTGAGATATGACTGTAGTTCTCAGGGAGGGATTCATGGAAGACTCTGAGGCCTTTCTGATCTTAAGGGATAAAAACACTGATGCCAATCACCTGTCATCAAACACCTATTATACTTGCACGCCTGTTTTTCTTTTCTTTCTTTTTCTTTCTTTTTTTTTTTTTTTTTTGCCATACCCGGGTCTCCCACTGTTGTGGCCTCTCCTGTTGCGGAGCACAGGCTCCGGACACGCAGGCCCAGCGGCCATGGCTTACGGGCCCAGCCACTCTGTGGCATGTGGGATTTTCCCGGACCGGGGCACGAACCCACATCCCCTGCATCGGCAGGTTGCCTCACAGCAACTCTGGGAGGTAGCTGTCACTCCCTGCATGTTACAGATGCAGAAACAGAGGCCAATGGAGGCAGCTTAGGTGACCTGCCCAGGGCCACAGAGCTAGAACACAAGTACCCCGAAGCCTGCATTCTATACACCATCAGCCCCAGTTCAGACACCACAGGGAATGGGGAGGCACCTGAGGGGACCAGCCCGGGCACAGGGTGGGTGTGACCATGGCCCTTCGGGGGCCAGTGGCAGGGCCTCATGGCCAGAGAGTCCTCAAAGGAAAGAAAACAAGCTAAGATGCTGGATGCAGATCTTGGTGGCCTGGAACACAGGCGGTCGCTTCCCAGTGTGAACAGCTGGGCGATGGGGGAAGATTCTCCATGTGTGCAGGGCATTTCAGCTCCTGCTGCGAGCTGCCAGCAGGGAAAGCTGGCCTCACGTTTCTCTCCTATTCCACCTATTCCAGAATCCCTGCTCTCCCCTCCACTGGGAAAGGCCCCCTCCCTGCATGTCCAAATCCTCCCAGATCTCCCAAGTTTAAATGTTCCCTCCTCCATGAAAACTCTGCCAGGAGGGATGCATTTGCTCCTGGGACCGTCCCCGCTTGTTCCCTCATTTTCATTCTTGCACTTAGAGGGCAGTGTGCATGGTGGCAACAGCACTACGGTTTCAAGTCAAATGGTAGCTGGTTGGAATCCCGGCTTGGCCACTCACCAGCTGAGGAAACTTCTCAGAGCTCAGGAGAGATAACATCCCTTATGGGGCTCTGAGGAAGGGTCGGGGATGAACCTTGAGATTCCCTGCACTAGGAACAGCCAACCTCGGGATTCACCTCTCCCCACTCAGGACCTGACTAGGGGGCTGCATGCAAGTCTCAGCACCCAAGTGGGAACTGGGGACACTTTGTTAATTGTGGTAACAACCAAGATGGATTCTGGCAAAGGCTGAGCTGGGGAATGTGGGTCAGACCTGGAAGCCACAGAGGCTTCCTCTCCAGGGAATTGAGACGACCAGCCCTTCTTTGGGCTTCTGCTCCCCTCCCCTCCAGAGACAAGAATGAGAGGTTGGGGGGACAAGGCCAGACCTGGTGAGCAGCCCCTAGGAATTCTCAGGAGGCCACAGAGCTGATCTTTAAGGCAGAGTGAGCCCACCCATGAGCAACACGGCCCTGTGAGGATCCTGGGTTCTGACCCATCAGACCGATAACTCCTTTTTTTTGGAGGGCATGGGCACATGGCCTTAGAAGGGGTGGCCCAGGGTATAAGTGTGGGGAGAGGGGTCTCCTCTTCCACACTATGGATTCAATATACCACTTCTATCCTTTTTTTTTTTTTTTGGCCACGCCATGCAACATGCAGGATCTTAGTTCCCCAACCAGGGATTGAACACTTGCCCCCTGCATTAGGAGCGTGGACTCTTAACCACTGGGCCGCCAGGGAAGTCCCTCAATGTACCACTTCTAAAATGCCTTATACAATGCCTTGCCATGTGGAGGAGACATTTAAACTATTCAAAAAGAAGAATACTTATGTTTGTGTGTATGTATATGTGCTAATATAAAGGGAGTTCTACTCTGTGCTTTCAACCTTGCAATATAGTTATTTTGATACATGTCTTATTTCTCTGAGTAGATTATTAATTCCTTGAACACAAGGCCCATGACTGGTCCTTCTCTTTATCCGCCCAAGTGTCAAATCTGAAACTCAGTAGACGTTCAATAAGCGTTAAATGAACTAATGAATAGATTTCCATGGTATACGCAAAATGGTAAACTACATT
Organism: Phocoena sinus; assembly: GCF_008692025.1. Taxonomy (NCBI): domain Eukaryota; kingdom Metazoa; phylum Chordata; class Mammalia; order Artiodactyla; family Phocoenidae; genus Phocoena; species Phocoena sinus. The sequence continues at coordinate 10,682,479 of NC_045766.1, read as the reverse complement.
GCAAGATGTCCAAAATCCCTGAGAGTAATTCAGCCTGGGTCAAGATTCCCCTTGCAAAGTCTCAGAACAGACTTGCCTCTTGCCAAGGGAAATGCAAGTTTGCAGCTGCAGAGGCCTTAGCTGTAAATGAAATGACATGTGTAAGGCACTTTCACACAGTCTGGCCTATAAATGTTAGGTTCCAGAGCCCCCTGTGTAAGGTGAGGGCTGGGCGAATGCATTCTCCCCCCACCTCCCCCAGGCTCTCTCCACCACGTGCCAGACACCTCCCACATCAGGCCTGCACCTAGCCGGGAACAAAACAACTAGCTCTGTCCAGCTCTGGCTTCCAGGCCTCAATGCCATGTCAACAACTCCTGAAAAATAGTCTTCAGAGGAGAAGATGCTGACATATCCTCAATTACAGTCTGTGATTCTGCACATGCTGTCTGGAAAATGCATTAGTCCAGTATATTCATTTGCTAGGGCGGCCATAACCAAAAGACCACAGATTAGGTGGTTTAAACAACAAACGTATTTTCTCACAGTTCTGGAGGCTAGAAGTCCAAGATCAAGGTGTCTGCAGGTTTGGTTTCCTCTGAGGCCTCTCTCCTTGGCTTGTAGATGGCCACCTTCCAGCTGCATCCTCACATGGCCTTTCCTCTGTGCATGGACATCCCTGTTGTCTATGTGTCCAAATATCCTCTTCTTATAAGGATAGCAGTCAGATTGAATTAGGGCCCAGCCATAAGGCCCTATCTCCAAATACAGTCACAGTTTGAAGTACTGGGGGTTATAGCTTCAGGATATAAATTTGGGAGTGGATACAATTCAGAAGATCTGGATTCAAGTCCATTTCCTGGTTGTGTGATCATAGGCAAGTTGCTAAGCCTCTCTGAGCTTTTGCTTCCTCATTTGCAAACTGGGCTCCGGGGTTTTGTGAGAATGAAAGGAATTACCATGTGGCAAGTGCCTGGCACACAGCGGGTGCTTAAGGAATGCTGGTTTCCCTCTCAGCTTATATGTGGGAATGTTTAGACTCTTGTATATACAAGACATGTTGCTTATGGACCTGGTGGGGTGGGAGGAGAGGACTGCTCATGGCTTCTTTTAGCCCTGTAGTACCCCATGAAGAAAGAAGGCTGCTACAGAGCAGATGCATTAGGACGTTTTCCTACCACTGTGATGGTGCAGGGCACAGGAAACAGATCAGGTGTCAAGCATATAAGAGAGCATCAGTAACTCTCTTTAGGTGTGGGCACCTAACACCCCTTGGCATTTGAACTGGATGAGAGGTTAAAGTTTTGGTATAGATTGAGCTGGACTTTCTAAAGCCTGAAAATGAGAGTTCGTTTATACCTGAAACTGACAGCAAAAGCTATGATTCCTGTTTGAGCTATTGCCTGGGATCTGTGAAAGGGGGATGTGATAGAGCTTGTTTAAGAACCTAAAGCTTTCTGGGACTTCCTTGGTGGTCCAGTGGTTAAGACTCTGCACTCCCAATGCAGGGGGCCTCGGTTCAATCCCTGGTCAGGGAACTAGATCCTGCATGCCACAACTAAGATCACATATGCCACAGCTAAGACCTGGCACAGCCAAAAACATAAATAAATATTAAAAAAAAAAAAAAGGAACTTAAATCTTTCAATAAACTGGTTAGGGGCTTCCCTGGTGGTGCAGTGGTTAAGACTCCACACTCCCAATGCCGGGGGCCCAGGTTCGATCCCTGGTCAGGGAACTAGATCCCATATGCATGCCCCAACCAAGAGTTCGCATGCCACAACTAAGGAGTCTGCGTGCTACAACTAAGGAGCTGGTGAGCTGCAACTAAGGAGCCCATGAGCCTTAACTAAAGAGCCCACCTGCTGCAACCTAGACCTGGCGCGACCAAATAAATAAATCAATAAATATTAAAAAAAATTTTTAAACCTGGTTATTAGTACTTGTTATTTCTTGTATCTTTGTTGTCTTATGTCCCTTAATACCCCTCAAAGTACCAAAGATTCAGATCTTTCAACTTTTCCCACAACACAAGGGTCAATTTAAAGCATTCTCTTAATTGAGTTTTCCCCTTTGAATAAAACCTTATATCTCACTTGATTTTACCAATTTTCCACAGAAAATCTCTTACAAAGCACTTTTTAAAAAGTGTGTTAAAATAAAGACCATATATGACAAGCCGACAGTTAATGTCATACTAAATGGTGAAAAGCTGAAAGTTTTCCCTCTACTATCAGGAACAAGAAAAGAGTGCCCACTGTCATCATTTCTATTCTATATACCACTAGAAGTCCTAGCCAGAGCAATTAGGCAAGAAAAAGTAATAGAAGGCATTTAAATTGGAAAAGAAGGAATAAAATTGTCTCTGTTTGTAGATTACATGATATTACATAGAGAACACCTTAAAGACTACACAAACAAGCTATTGAAACTAATAAACACGTTCAGTAAAGTTGCAGGATATAAAATTAACATAGAAAAATCAGTTGCCTTTTTAGAATTAACAATGAAATATCTGAAAAAGAAATTAAGAAAACAATTCCATTTTCAATTGCATAAAATAAAATAAAATACTTAGGAATAAATTTAGCCAAGGAAGTGAGAGATCTGTACACTGAAAACTATAAAACACTGATGAAAGAGATTGAAGAAGACACATATAAATGGAAATATATCCTGTGTTCATTGATTGGAAGAATTAATATTGTTAAAATTTCCATGCTACCCAAGGCCATCTAAAGATTCAGTGCAATCCCTATCAAGATTCCAATGGCAGTTTTAAGAGTAGAAAAAACAATCCTAAAATTTATATGGAACCACAAAAGACCCTGATAACCAAAGCCATCTTGAACAGGAAGAACGAAGCTGGAGGTATTACATTACCTGATTTCAAAATATATTACAAAGTCATATTAATCAAAATAGTACGGGACTACCATAAAAACAGACATGTAGACAAATAAGAGAGAACAGAGAGCCCAGAAATAAAATCCACACATTTATGGTCAATTGATTTCAAAAAAGTGCAACAACATACATGGAGAAAGGACAGTCTCTTCCATAAATGGTGTTGGGAAAACTGGATAGCCACAAGCAGAAGAATAAAATTGGATCCTTATCTCACACCATATACAAAAATCAGCTCAAATGGATTAAAGTCTAAAACATATGATCTGAAACTATAAAAATACTAGAAGAAAACATAGGGGAAAGGCTTCTTGACATTGGTGTGTGCAATCCTTTATTAGATAAGACTGCAAAAAGCATAGGTAATGAAAAAAAGATAGTCAAATGAGGTTGTATTAAACTAAAAAGCTTCTGTATAGCAAAGGAAACAAGAAACAGTGAAGGAACAACCTACGGGATGGGGAAAATATCTGCCAACCATACATCTGATAAGGCATTAATATCCAACATATATAGGGAACTCAAACAACTCAAGCAAGAATACAAATAATCTGATGTTAAAAAGGGCAAGAACCTGAGTAGATATTTTTCCAAAGACACCCAAATGGTCAACAGGTATATGAAAAAGTGTTCAACATCACTAATCATCAGGGAAATGCAAATCAAACCACAGTGAGATATCACACCACACCTGTCAGAATGGCTATTATCAAAATAATAAAAGATGAAGTGCTGACGAGAAAAAAACCCTGTGCTCTGTTGGTGAGAATGTAATGTACAGCCATTGTGGAAAACAAAAACATTCAGATCACAGCAACAGATGAACCTGGAGGACATTACGCTAAATGAAATAAAAGAAGCCAGGCAAAGAAAGACAAATACTACAGGACCTCATTTATATATGGAACCTAAAAAAGTCAAAATTCATAGAAGCAAGGAGTAGAATGGTGGTTTCCAGGGGGTGTGGGTGGGGTAAATGGGGAGATGTTAGTCAAAGGGAACAAAGCTGCAGAATTACACAGGATGAATAAGTTCCAAAGACCTAATGTACAGCATGGTGACTAATATTATCAATACTATATTGTATACTTTTTGAAATTTGCTAGGGGAGTAGATCTTAAGTGTTCTCACACCACCGCCCCCGCCTGTTCAAGTCTATATTCAGATGGTCCTAACCTGTTAATTCTGATGCATCCTCACACGGGGCTGGAGATGTGTTCCTGCTCACCACTGCCCTTCCAGCTCTGAGTACAGGCATTTTTGGTGCCGTAGTGCCAGGCCACAAGGAGAGGTCCCCTGTCATGCTCACGCGTGTATCTATTCCCACCGCTCCTCCCTCTGCCCCTGCAGGGGTGGGCTGTAGTCGAAAGAGGGGGAAACACACAGAGACCCCAGTGATTTAAGGTCCTCCTCTTCTGAGGGCTCGAGTGCAAGTGTGGGTGATGGGAGGGGTAAAGGGCGGAGGCCAGGGCCATCTGAGTCACACTGTGGGGCAGGGCGGGGCGGTGCAGGGGGCCCAGTCTCTGCAGTCATCTGAAGGCCTGGCTGGGGCTGGAGGCTCTTCAGAGACCTCAGTTCCTGGCCACACAGACTTTTTCACAAGGCTTTGTGTCTTCGTGACACCTCACCAGGCTTCCCCAAGAATGAGCGATACAAGAGTGAGAAAAAGGAAAAGGCCACAGCCTTTTGTGACTTAGCCCTGGAAGTGACACACTGTCACTGGAAGCAAGTCACTGAGTCCAGGCCACAGTCAAAGGAAGGAGAGTTAAGCTCCACCTCTTGAAGGCAGAGCACCAAAAGAACTGTGTCCGTTCCCCCACTACCTGCTCTTCTTGAGTCGAGCCTGTGCTTTCCAACCTGCTCTTTCCTTCTCAGAAGGCTTCTTGGTTCCTTATGCATCCTCGCCAGCTCTCCGCCCTGAATCTGCAGAGGGCACACAGCTGGTCCTTCTCTTGAGCTTAGCACTCTTTCTCCAACTATGTGACATTGTCGCCCAGAACCAATTCACACCCGTCTTCCCCCTCCTGACACCCTGTGTCTTGGAAATGAGGCACACCTGAATAGCAGAAAAATGGGCCAAGTTTCCTCTCTTGGATGCCTGGAACTAAAAGCTTATGAATCTGGGGTAAACAGGTCTAACGTGAGCGTGCGTCAGACCACCCAGAGGACTTGTTAAAACACAGATTTCTGAGTTTCCAAGACTCAGAAGTCTTGGAAGTTGGGTGGGGATTTGCAGTTCTTATGTTTCCAGGTGCTGCTGCTGGTCCATGGACCACACTTTGAGAACCACTGGTCTAAGGGTTAAGTTAGCAAAATAAGTGTATCTTCAGTGACTGAATTATTAGGGTATACTTACTCAGATGACCGTTTTCCACAGGGAAATTTGGATAAACTTACAACTTCCTTGGAAAATTCTACTTTGTGGCAGTCTTCTTCTGGTCTCTTATCTTCTCCCTACGTTCCTGCCCTCCCTTTAAACATCACATCCACCTTAAAAGTATACATAACCGTGTTTTAAGATTTCCGTTTGTAACTATATTTCAGTTCATCAGAGTACAGATTCTCAGAATTGAGGCACTCTGGAAGAGGCCTGTGGTTTGCAAATTCAAAAACATATTTTGAACTGAGGTCAGTTTAAAATATATATCATTACTTCTTTTTGGCCTTTCTTACATGCTCCAAATTTCTTTTACCATCCCCCCACCCCCCGCCTTATATATCAGTTTCAATTGTCTTTATAAAAGTGAACAGCTCTTGAATTAGGAACTTCACAAACTCAAGGCAACTGATAAGTGGTAGCATCCAATATTCAAATGACGTTCTAAAGTAATTTTCCTTTTTTTGGCGGTACGCGGGCCTCTCACTGTTGTGGCCTCTCCCGTTGTGGAGCACAGGCTCTGGACGTGCAGGATCAGCGGCCATGGCTCACGGGCCCAGCCGCTCCACGGCATGTGGGATCTTCCCGGACCGGGGCACGAACCCGTCACCCCTGCATCGGCAGGTGGACTCTCAACCACTGCGCCACCAGGGAAGCCCAGTTTTCCATTTTTATTCCTGCCCTATTTCAGTCAGTCTGGGAGATTCCTGGAAAGAACTTGTGCTAAAAGCATTTCCATTTCCATTAGTAGGTGGCTCCATAAGTAGCCAATTTGTTTTATTTTTCTGTGGATCGTTCTCAACCCTATTTGCCCAAGTTGAGTCACACTGTCAAAGAAAGCTTAAATGGTTTATACTCAAAGAGCTCAAACTTGTTTGTCCTGGTGTGCAATTATAAACACATTTAGAGAAAAAGGAAAATAAAGCCATAAAAATATACTATTTTTCTGTCAGTGACCTCTCTTGTCTCCAGTCTATTTTTATTTAAAATGGAGTCCAGCTTTTAAAGAATAATGAATGTAAAGTGTTTATTACATAATGACTTAGAGGCAGGATCACTATGTATTAAAAGACCTACTGGGAGGCAATTTTCCAAGTAAAGGCCCCAAAGCCAAGGTCTTTGAGGAGCCCTTCCTCCCCCACATCTGCAGGTCTCATGAACGCCATGTCCTGTTCTGGTGAGTTCCTTTATACAGGAATTTGTGGAGCAGCCTCAGCTGCACACACTCAAACACGCGGCCACGCGGATTATCGCTGAGGAGCTGGATTTATCCTCAGGTGCCTGTCGCTCAGGGCCCTGAACCCTCAAACCTCAGCCCAAAGTCAGCCTGGCGGCCCCATTAGCGGGTCCAGGGCTCGAGCTGCGTCTCGTATCTTTTCTCAGATGAGGAATCCAGAGGCTCACGTTTTCCACACGCAGGGTTAGCGAAGTGAATGGTACTGAGTGATCTATTTCTTTCTCACTTTATCACAACTGTTCTCCATACTCTGCCATTATTGTTCTTTAGGAATCCTGAGGTTTTTCTCCCCTAAAAGCCCAGTATTTTGCAAGATAATCAAAATGGAAAAATCAAAACATTCTCATTTAAATTCACAGGCCCATTGGTTCTCTTTCAAATCTTTTTTCTTTTAAAATTGTCCCTTCAAGATAAAACCATACAATATGCGACCTTGGAAAAGTCCCTTGATTTCCCTGAGTCTGTTTCCTTATCCATAATATGGGAATTACAGATAATCTGTAATATGGGAATAATAATAATCCCTCCTTTCAAAAGATTGCTGTGAAGATGAAATAAATTATATGTATGAAAGTTCTTAAGAGTTATGTAAACTTGATTATCATTACCTCAAATTCAGATCAAAACAATACTGATAATCAATATTAATGCCGCCTGGGAATCCCCTGGCGGTCCAGTGGTTAGGACTCAGAGCTGCCACTGCAAGGGGCCCAGGTTCGATCCCTGGCTGGGGAACTAAGATCCCACAAGCTGCAGGGTACAGCCAAAAAAAAAAAAAAAAAAAATTGAATTAAAAAGAAAAAAAACCTTATTAATAGCTGACTAAAACAGAACAGCCCTCACTGTTGCAGATTTCCTAGAAAAGTTATACTAAATACTTAGATTTTATCCAGAACAGCCCTCACTGTTGCAGATTTCCTAGAAAAGTTATACTAAATACTTAGATTTTATCTATTTTCCCTTGCGCATTTTTTTCTTGTTTTCCCAAAGCCCCCCATTCCTTCAGTCAGTGGCATTCACTACCTCAGAGGATGGTTAAGTCTGCCAGTCCTGGGGAATCCCCAGCACAAGGGGCCTGAACCCCCAGAATGTAGACCCCAATGAGAAGCCACATCCAGCATGGCACCTGGTGGTAGCATTACAAGGTCTGAGGGAGAAGCCCAGGCAGCTGGGCCTGAGAGAGGCCTGCAGAGACCCAGGCATCCCAGCACAGTGTGGGGAATGCGACCAGAAACTCCCCATGGTCCCGGAGGGAAGCCGAAGGGACTGAGCAGAGGGCAAACTGGAAGAGCTCTGGCTGTCTGTAGAGAGTGGACGCTATCTGCAGATTAGCAGGGCCTGAGGCTGAAACACAAGGCAGATGAAGCCTAATGATGGAACTCCATGAGAAGAGAGGACAGTGGTGGCAGCTGGCCTCCGAAGATGGCCCCCAATGAACCACAACTGTGCTGTCCCCTCCCACGCTGAATCTGGGTTGGCCTGTTACTCCCTGTAACCGACAGAGTGCAAACGAAGAAATGCTGTAACAGCTCCAGGCCTAAGTCTTAAGAAAGCCTGGCAGCTTTTACTCTAGTTTTTGTGGAAGTCAGCCACCGTGTGAGAAGCCCAGGTCCCCTGCTGGAGAGAGCAGCCCGTGGAGAGGCCCTAGAGGGGAAGACACCACCGGTGGAGAGAGGCCATGTGGAGGAGTGCCAAGGCACCAGGGTTGTCCTCCTGACAGCTTACGACTGTCAGGTACAAACTGGCCTGACAAAGCCAGGTGTATTGAGCCACTGCAGAGACAGACCACACCCCAGAGGAACCATGGGGCATCTCACCAACAAAAGTAAAGCAGAGTTAGCATAAGGTTTGGGGGAAGGGTGGGGTTTAGCGGAATACAAATGAAGCTGAGATTTTTGTTTGTTTTTAATTGAAAAACCAGTTTACTAAACTGAGGTCATCAAAGAAACTCAGTGTAAAGTGGCATTAAGAGCCAACAATTTTCCATGCCAGGGGCTTGTCTATCATTTTTAAAACTGAGATGCCGTATTCCACAGGCCCAAAATTCACATACCATAAAATTCACCATTTTAGAGTATACAATTCGGTGATTATGGTACTGAATCAAAGTTTTGATAGGCTCAAAGCAAAGCAGGCTCCGTGTAAAGGATTCCACATCTGCTCAGGACTGTGAGATGGATGCCAGGGTCGTGTTTCCTCAGACACTAAAGGGTTATGATAGACGGAAAATGCCGTGTCCAGAAACTCTGCACCTGAGGAGGTGCATCTGAGGTTTGCCCAGAAACAAACCAAGGCTTTTTCTCTGTGTCCAAGTGACTTGGCTCCTCTGGGCAAAATCGGGGCGTGTCATTCTTACTGATGAAAGTTTCTGATAGTCTATGATTTTAGAAAACAAAGTTACTCAGGAATCACAAAGATGGTTGTTAGGCCTTTCCCCTTGCAGTGAGTCCCTGGATGGAATATATTCTGTCAGTTCTGCATATCATTCAATCCGTGTCTCATACTCCAGCCGAATGAAAGGCTGAGCAGATTTTTACATTCTTAGCCAGAGCTAATTTTTACTTTCTCAGAAAGAGAAGGCAACCCAGACCTTCCAGCTCAGCGGGGCCTCTGGGACCCAGGTGCAGCTGCTGTCAGACCGCAGCTGCTCGAGATCTCAGGTGAGATGAGAAGAACCGGCTGAGCCCCATCAACCCACCAAACTGTGAGAGAGAATGTCTTGTGTTTACCCACTACATTTGGGGATGGTCTGTGATACATAAATAGATTACTGAACAGCCATGCCTGAAGCAGACCTCTCCTCTGATGGGAGACCTAGATCACCCTCAGGGAAGAAGCAGCCCGGGGAGAGGCGTGAACCTCAATGAGAGGAAGCACTTAGTCAAAGGAGACTTGAGTGTTACCCTCTGGTGAAAGAAGTTAGAGCACAGTTACCTCTGGGGGATGTAGGGTTGGGTGGAAAGGGCAGGAGGGAGCCCTCTGGATTGCTGGGGGGAAGTGTTAAATATCTCAACCTGGGCAGGGCTTACATGGATGCACACCTACATAATAATTCACTGAGCAATTCACTGAGCTGTACACGTAAGACAGCAAGCAGAACCGGAGCTCAGGAGCTAATTTCTATTAGAGTAACAAAGAAAAGTTAACTAGTTCTGTGAAATGTATACCTGCCGCAAACAGGCTGTATAAATGAACACAAGGAATTATGACAGATGCATGAAGTAAATAAATATTTATTCAGGAAAAAGGTATTAGTTATGAGTCTAAACACTGACTGAACAAGATGCCAAAGAGGAACATGATTGAGAGCAGGGAATTTAAGAAGAATATAAAATTACAAAATTGCTGGAATATTCACTCACACAATTCCTATTTTATGAATTAAATTAGAAGTAGGCTGTACCCTCTTCAAGATCACTGTCACTGGAATTAGAGATGGAAGGAAGCTTTGAAATTGTCTTTTACTGGTTCTCAAACTGGTCTGCACACTGGCATCACCAGGGGAGCTTTAAAAGACACTGATGCCTGGGTCCCACCCTAGAGATTCTGATGTAATTGGGCTGGGGTGTGGCCTGAGAACCAGGATCTTTAAAAGCTCCCCAGGTAAAGTAAAAAATGATCCCTTTTAAAATCGCATCAAAAAATATATAAATAAATGAAGGAAGTGAAAGACTTATATGCTAGGAACTATAAAACATTGATAAAGGAAACTGAAGATTATTCAAAGAAATGGAAAGATATCCCATGCTCTTGGATTGGAAGAATTAACATTGTTAAGATGGCCATACTACGCAAAGCAATCTACAGATTTAATGCAATCCCTATCAAATTACCCATAACATGTTTCACAGAACTAGAACAAATAATCCTAAAATTCATATGGAACCATAAAAGGCCCAGAATTGCCAAAGCAATCCTGAGGAAAAAGAACAAAGCTGGAGGCATAACCCTCCCAGACTTCAGACAATACTACAAAGCTACAGTAATCCAAACAGTGTGGTACTGGCACAAAAACAGACACATAGATCAATGGTACAGAATCAAGAGCCCAGAAATAGACCCACACACCTACAGTCAATTAATCTTTGACAAAGGAGGCAGGAATATACAATGAAAAAAAGACAGTCTCTTCAGCAAGTGGTGTTAAGAAAGCTGGACAGCCTCATGTAAATCAATGAAGTCAGAACACACCCTCACACCATACACAAAAAATAAACTCAAAATGGCTTAAAGACTTAAATATAAGACATGACACCATAAAACTCCTAGAAGAGAACATAGGCAAAATTTTCTCTGACAGAAGTCGTACAAATGTTTTCTTAGGCCAGTCTCCCAAGGCAATAGAAGTAAAAGCAAAAATAAACAAATGGAACCTAATCAAACTTTATAAGGTTTTGCACAGCAAAGGAAACCATAAACAAAATGAAAAGACAACCTACAGACTGGGAGAAAGTATTTGCAAATGATGTGACTGACAAGGGCTGAATTTCCAAAATATACAAACAGCTCATACAGCTTAATTATCAGAAAACCAAACAACCCAATCAAAAAATAAGCAGAAGACCTAAATAGACATTTCTCCAATGTCTATTTAGGCACACAGTCACTATAGGGACATGGGGACTTCTCTTATCACAGTGGGACAAAGCTAGCTCTGTGACTCCATGAGGGTTGCGGACCAGAGGCAGAGGGGTGGGGGTCAGATGGCCAACAGGCACATGAAAAGATGCTCAACATCGTTAATAACTATAGAAATACAAGTCAAAACAACAAGATATCACCTCACACTGGTCGGAATGGCCATCATTAAAAAGTCTACAAATAATACATCCTGGAGAGGGTGTGGAGAAAAGAGAACCCTCCTACACTGTTGGTGGGAATTGTAAATTGGTGCAGCCACTATGGAGAACAGTATGGAGGTTCCCCAAAAAACTAAAACTAGTGTTGCCGTACGATCCAGCAATCCTACTCCTGGGCATATATCTGGAGAAAACTCTAATTCCAAAAGATACATGCACCCCTATGTTCATAGCAGCATTATTTACAATAGCCAAGACATGGAAGCAACGTAAATGTCCATCGACAGATGAATAGATAAAGAAGATGTATACACACACACACACACACACACACACATATACACAATGGAATACTATTCAGCTATAAAAAGGAATGAATAATGCCATCTGCAGTAACATGGATGGACCTAGAGATTATCATACTAAGTGAAGTAAGTCAGAAAGAGAAAGACAAATATCAGATGATATCACTTATATATGGAATCTAAAATATGATACAAATGAATTTGTTTACAAAACAGAAACAGACTCACAGACATAGAAAACAAACTTGTGGTTACCAAAAGGGAAGGTGGGGGAGGAATAAATTAGGAGTTTGGGATTAGCAGATACAAACTACTATATATAAAGTAGATAAACCAAGGTCCTACTGTATAGCACAGGGAACTATATTAAATATCCTGTAATAAACCATAATGGAAAAGAATATGAAAAAGAATATATATGTACATAGCTGAATCACTTTGCTGTACACCAGAAAGTAACACAACATTGTAATTACTTCAATTAAAAAAAAAACTTTAGGGGCTTCCCTGGTGGCGCAGTGGTTGAGAGTCCGACTGCCGATGCAGGGGACGCCGGTTCGTGCCCCAGTCTGGGAAGATCCCACATGCCGCGGAGCGGCTAGGCCCGTGAGCCATGGCCGCTGAGCCTGCGCGTCTGGAGCCTGTACTCTGCAATGGGAGAGGCCACAATACTGAGAGGCCTGCGTACCGCAAAAAAAAAAGAAAAACTTAAAAAAAATAAAATAGAAGCTACCCCGGTGATGGCAGTGCACTCACCACTAGGGTTGAGAACTTAGGGGTCAATTTCAACCACTTTTCACAATTTCAACCACTTTTCACTTTGCACACGGAGGTCCAGTGCAGACAAATGGCTGTGAAATATGCATTAATTGGCCGTAGCCAATTTTCTCTGATGTGCCCTAACAGGAGAGAGCTGTGGCATGGATAATGCCAAAGAGTGAATAATCTAAAAATAATTTCTGTTTGGTTTGGGAAAGCAGCATGTGACTTCCCGGCCGCAGACTGGCCTGGCTAATTCAGTTTGGCTCAAATGAATGCGCCTTTTCCTGATTTTACACTGACAGCCCAGGCCTGTGCTGAGCTGTGGAAGGAAGGTGGCCAAATTAAAAGCTGGCTGTGGCCAGTTTCCCAATGGGAACAGACAAGCTGTCAAAGGTACACAGTCACTACAGGGACATGGGGACTTCTCTTATCACAGTGGGACAAAGTTAGCTCTGTGACTCCATGAGGGTTGGGGGCCAGAGGCAGAAGAGGGTGTGAAGGGAGAGGGGTTAATGGTGATCAAAGCACTCTTTTGTACAAGGTTTCCTGCTAAGCATTTCTGTAAACAGACATGCTCCAGGCAACTCTGAGTTAGGTGTTCTATTTCCTTCCCCCATTACAGAGATGAGGAAACTGAGGCTCAGAGTGGTATAACCACCAAAGCAGAGCAGGGTAGAAATTCAGGCTTATCATCCTCTGCCCAAGAGAAGAGTCCCGGCCCAAAGCTGAAAAATGAGCTGTTGATGGACCCGGGTCAGATCCTTAGATTTTAAGTCTTGGTAATGAACTTTGGCCCCCTTATTTTTCAGTTCTAACAGTCTTACGGCAGCAGTAGAGAGACCTCCAGAAGTGCCCTGCGGCAGCAGAACTGACAGAGAGCCCCAGTGGAGGCTCCCCGAAACCTGTCTCTGGCATCTGTGCTGAACCTGCATCACCCAGGCACCATGTGGCTCCCCTCCCATGTCTGCATCCAGAAGGATGTGAACGGGGGGGCCCTTTCCCGGGAGACATGGATCTCGGATAGAAGCCTTGCCAAAGCTTCCTTGGACTGCGTGGTAACCAGGGTGCTCCCACCCAACCTTCCCCCGTCCTCCTTTCCTGGGGTCCCATCTTCATCGCGTCTGATGGCCCTCCCAGCCTTCCCAGCCCCTCCCATTTCCTCTCACACAGATGTTTTCCTTAATAAACTTCTCACATTTAATCCCATCTTCACATCTGCTTCTCAAAGGACCTGGACTGAAGTAATGCCTCTCCCCACTGGTGCCCCAGCCATGCACACAACATCGTGGGTGGAAGAGGGAGCAAAGGAGGTCACCTTCTGCTGATTCACCTGGGGACCCTGGCCTGAGATTCTGAAGGTGCAGATGACAGAGGCAATATGTTTGCCTTCGTCACTGGTCTCAGTGCCAATGAAGGAAGGAAGTCGAAGTGGCAAGTAATTGACTAACACTCCCATTTGCCATAATTCAACTGCCAAGAAGTCACTTTTTGTTGCAGGTGACCACAAGCACAAACAACAGTTTGGATTTTTTCCCCATCTTGTTATGCCCCTTGGGGAAGATATTCAAGCCCTGCACCCTCAGTAACTCCTTGTGGGGAGATTTTCTTGCCATCTTTTGCTCCCCGTGAAGGAAGAGAGCACGTAAACGATATCCTGATTCTAAAACACCCAGAAGGAAGTGGTCCACGGTCATCAGTATCATTTAGCATTGTTCTGGAAGTACTAGCCAATGCCACCAGATGAGAGAAAGGAATAAGAGGTTAGAGAGAATTCATTAAGGTACGGAATTAGTATACAGAATATGCAAACAATAGCCAAATATAAATATAGTGGAAGATAAGAACTTATTTACAATAGTGACAAAACAGAATAATATCTACGAACAAGTTTAACAAAAGTTGTGTAGTGCCAATAGGATGAGAATTTTAAAACTCCACGGAGGAACAAATACTTTAATAAATTCAAAGATACCTTATTCTTGAATAGAAATAAAAGTTTAAGATCCAATTATCCAGATATTCATATTTAATACAATATTTAATACATATCCATTTAACGTCACTCTGTATTAACCACATCTTATTTTCTGTAATGCTGATGCTTTGACACCTGGGCCTTGCTGACCCCAGGGACTGCCCCTCCCAGGTTAGCTAGTTCCCTGTTGGCAAACAACTCTTTTTATATGCAAATCAACCCTGAGCCCAAGATCCCAACCTCCCTCTTTATAGTGCTCTGTATTGGGCTCTCACGTTCCAGGCCTCTTATCTCCCTGCCCTAATCACCACAGGGTCAGGTACCAGATGCCTGGGGCAGCCCCTGAACCCTGGAGCCCATGGATATTGTTCAAACTAGCCAATCCTAAACCAGCTTAATCTGCCTCACCTGTTTCTTTCCAAGTAAAGCACGGTAAAGGCTTCAGCTGTAAGTTGCCTCTTTCTCTGTGCCCAGAGACCACCCTCACCCTTTCCCCATGCAGCCCTGCACGGTGTGGGACCCTCTCCTCTCTAGAACTGTGAGTAAGAAACTATCTTTTCTTGGCAATCGTCTCCTGATCTGTTGGCCTTGCTGAATGTGAAGTCCTTCTATTAATGCACTAAATTTTAAAATGTACTCCAATGAAAATACTAGATTTTTTGTGCTACTAGAGTTAATACAGAAAAATAATCAAATGAAGATAAGCATGAAAGCTCTGAAGAATGACGTAGGCAGAGAGGTGGGGAGAGGGCACAGCTGGACGGTGGGCGAAGGGCGGGGGGCGAGAATGGCACTGTGAGTTATGAAATGGAGTTAGGAGTGTAGTGGATGTAAATATCAGTGCACAGCACTAAAGTGTGAAAGAAGTATTTATCTCCAGTAACTCAACTTTACTTTTGACCTCCATTTGGAGAAGGAACTTGGCCCAGTTCCATCAGGGCCTCGAGGCCCAGACCCCACCCCTACACGGCTCTAAGGACGGTGGGGCTTGTCTAACCCAGGCACCAGGGCTGGGCTTTGATCCTCCGTGGCTCACCTCTCCACGCTGCACCCTCAGAATTGTTTGCTGCGGCTTTTGTGATATAACCCCCCCCCGGGGCCGCCACCCCTGCAAGAAAATGTCCATGATGTATATATCACGATTCTTCAAGGGGGAGCCCACAGAGGAGCTTGCCAAACAGCAGGAGGATGCAGGCCCTGGAAGATGAGGGGTGGGTGACATCTGGGTACACAGGCACTAGGTCGAGGTGGGAAGGGAGATGGGAATTCGATGCATCATGAATACCGTGCGTAGTGATGAAGGTACACGCAGGGTGCTGTAGGAGGGCTGGGAGAGAGGATAGCTTCACGGAAGAGGTGACAACATGGCTGATACCACATGGCAAACGGCGGGGAGCACACAGAGCTCAGGCTAGAGGGAAAGCGGGTCTGATTTCCTGAGCCCTCCCTGATCACTGGGGTAAGGAGGCAGTACCTGGGAACACGCTGGGACCAGGGAATGAGCCTCAGGACGAACCAGGTAGCTGTAGATGAAGCACTCCACAGAGCTGGCTCCAGTGACCCCTGGGAAGAAGATCATGGATGATGCCATCTCTGGATATTTCCAGGCCTGAGTCAAAATTTAAAGTGTTCCCTTCAAACTTTGAAACTGGAGATCCAGGGGTTTCTATCTGTGCCTTTTCTCTCTGCTCCCCAACTGCAGGGTTAACCACACAACCTGGATTCACCATGGGTTCACTAACCAGCTAGCCTCTCTCCTAGAAGAAAAGGCCTTGGAGGGGAGGGACGATCCAAGATAATCCAGTGAAAACCAGAGGCTTAGGCAGCCTTGCCTGTCAGATCTGAACCCACGGTGTACTTTAATCTGCACCTTATCTTTGGGAGGATTTCACAGGATCTTCAATTTCCTTTATCCACATTACTCCATTATTCGGATGAGCAGCAGCAAATGCAACCAGAAAACACCAGACGATTCAAACTTCATCTGTATACATTTCACTCTTCACAGCAGTCAGCAGAGTCAGTTTTACCAGAGTTTCTTAATCATAATTCCCGTCTGGAATTTAACTGGTTTCCAACTTTCTTAATACACTCATATGAAATTCCATCCTACTCACTCTAAGTTTGCATGTATCAATACTTTAATCACGTGCCACTTCTTCATGGCAGTGCACTGCTTCCCCACTGCCTAGAGAAGTGTCTTAAAAACAGTAAAGAAGTTGGTGCAGCCACTATGGGAAACAGTATGGGGGTTCCTCAAAAAACTAAAAATAGAACTACCATACAATCCAGCAATTCCACTTCTGGGTATTTATCCAAAGAAAATAAAAACATTAATTCAAAAAGATATATGCACCCCTATGTTCATTGCAGAATTATTTACAATAGCCAAGGTATGGAAACAACCTCAATGTCCATTCATAGATGACTGGATAAAGAAGATATGGTGTTAATATATACAATATACTACTACTCAGCCATACAAAGAATGAAATCTTGCCATTTGCAGCAACATGGATAGATCTGGAGGGTGGTATGCTAAGTAAGTCAAACAGAGAAAAACAAATACTGTATGATTTCGCTTACATGTGGAATCTAAAAAACAAAACAAAGGAACAAACAAAATAAAACAGACTCATAGATACAGAGAATAAACTGGTGGTTGCCAGAAGGAAGGAGGGTGGAAGGATAGATGAAATAGGGGACAAGGTTTAAGAGGTAAAAACTTCCAGCTATAAAATAAATAAGTCATGAGGATATAATGTACACATAGGGAACATAATCACTAATATTGTAACAACTTTGTATGGTGACAGATGGTAACCGGTCTTATTGTGGTGACCATTTCATAATGTATAGAAATATCAAATCACCATGTTGTATACCTGAAACTAACACAATACTGTATGTTTCTTATAATTCAGTTAAAAGTAGTAAAAGAACAAATACATTTTTGGAAGCAATATTATTTTCATTTTCCTTTGGTGTTCGAAATCCTATTATTTCTTTGTAACAGATCTGAGACCTTTTCCCTAAGGAAAACATACTCAAGTGACATAATAAGCTGAGCTACTTCAGAGGTGCATATGTGAAATAACCATAGAAAATATCCACTGAGCTATTTCCAAACATCATGAATTCTCATTCAGCTATTATCCAGCGAGCAGGTGGCTGTTTAAGGAAATAAAAACACACAGCCCCTGTCTTCCAGGAAATGACTCATTCTATTTGGGAAATAAGACCCGTTTACTTGCAAAGTGAAACCACACTGCTAAACAGGACACAATTCCAGCCAACATTCTCCTCTTCTCTAAAGTTGCATCTTCCTAAAACACAATGGCATTTATGGAGTGCCTTCTATATACCAGGCACTGGACTTCTGGATAACTTTTTGAACCCCTAGACAACCCCATGAAGTATGAAAGGTTTGGAAAAGAAAATCAGTAGAGGAACTAACCTGATAAGTCATTTCCAAGCCTGAATTCTCAGCGTTCCTAAATTAAGAAAACAACCATAATCTTTCAAAGTTCAGTTTTTATGAGGCACTTGAGTATTCAACATACAAGGATCCCGTAAGAATGTTCCTTATTAAACTAGGGGATACAAAATATTTACCAGTAAACTTTGACTATCAACCAACAGATTCATTTTAGAGGGGCTTATTCAATATCTTATCCTTCTAAGGAAAGATCCCATTTATAAAGCAGGCAGTCAGTCAGTGGACAGTGCTCCTGGACTAATCTGATCTTTGTTCAGACTGACCTCTGCTGGTCAGTCTATTAACCTGCCAACTTTTTTTCTCTCTTGAGATAATATGACTAGAGAAGGAGCCTTTTCCCCAAATTACATCTAGTATCCAGATTTATATAGTTCAACCCACAAATGTTCATCAAGCACTCAACCTTTCAGCAAAATCTTATGTAGCACTTGGCCGCCAGAGGCCAGTGTCCACGGGCAGAGTAGGACACTGATGAGATTACATAAGCCGCCCACTCTCTGCCCTCCTTGGATATTCCCTATGCTCTTCCGCAGCCCAGGCTCTCTAGTCTGTATCTCAGAATACATAAGAGAACCTGCCAGGGGGCCTGATCTCAAGGGCCTGTCAGGCAAAGCCACAGCTCCCTGCAAGTATCTCCTGGGTTCCCACCTCGAAGCTGGAGTCCACGACATTGTGGAGGTCACTCAGGCCCCTAACTAGCCAACGGATATAAGTCTGATATGTACGGTACAGTCAAACTAGCTGAACTTGGATATAAGGTCCTATACTCCAACTCATCTATAAAACTGCAGATAATAAACAAGAATGACCCTGAAAATAGGTGATACTTTTGCATTTCTAATATTTTCTTAAAACAATGTCTGTTTCTGGTAATACAATTACATAATTATTTTTACTTTAAAATCTTATAAAAGTAGGAAAAACATGAGGGAAATAAAAATTACTTAAATCCCATCACCAAGTTATATTAAAATTTTGGTTTATTTTGTGCCCACCTTTTTTCTCTATGTATGTATTTGTGTATGAGTAAAGATGTATATCCTGACCTGGACCGATCCATTTTTGTAGCTGTGATTATTTTTCCATTAATAAATATTCATTCTTTAACACAATTTTTATTTTATGATGTTGACAGATCATAATTTACATAACCAATGTCTTATTATTAAACATTGTGGTTGTTCCTAAATAAAACTATGCTGAATGTCCTTATATATAAATATTTGACCAAATGTTTTATTATTTCTTTAATATACATTCTTGAAATAGGCCCACTGGGTCAAAAGTTATGGGGTATGAACATTTTATGATTGCAAATACAAGCAACGCTAGAATTCCTCTGTGGAATTTGTACCAATTTCATCTTCTGCCCCAGCACAGCACTCCTCTCCTCACTTCACCCTCACCAAACACTGAAAATTATAATTTAAAAAGTGCTTTGCTAAGTGGCTGGGGTAAAAAAAAAGGTTTTTCTATTTAACTTACCTACTCATTTGTATTCATACTCATACTTTTATTGATCATTTGTGTTTTTCTGTTAATTATGCATTCATGCCCTTTCCCCATTTTTCTACTAGTGCATTAATATTTTCCTTATTTATAAGAGTTCTTTACATATTAAGGCTGTTGATTCTGTTGGTCTCAATGTGGTACACATAAACTAAGGTTGATAATCCAAATATACCCTGAAATTATTAGTTTGGGTGTGGTGTGACTTCTCCTTTGGCTTAATAAGTTCTTTCCTGAAAAACTAAACAGAACAAAAACCTAACTCATAAGATGTAGAACAAGCCCCATTAAATACTGGGTAGACTAAGGTTGGGTAGACTAAGGTATGAAGTGGTCAACGGATAAACTATGAAGGAGAGATAGTCTAGATACTCCAACTTACTGAACATGCCTCTACATTGCATGGTTCTGAAGCTTTTTTCTTCGAAGATGTTATTAAAAGATATGTGACTTTAAGAATGGATTTCCTTAAAAGAATACTGATGTGTCATTCAATAAACCAGTTATGATGCTATTTAATAAACCCCTCTTTCATCTGTAAATGGTTATTTCTGTGGTAGAATACTGGTATCTTTTTATGGTTTTAATCAATTCCTGCACTATAAAATGTCATTTAGAAATGTTTTCTATTTTTCTTTGCAGAACAATTTTAACATTATAGTAATTTTGCTGTGGAAAATAAAATTCCATCTTACAGGAAAGAGATGCCAAGTCACTCATTGGCATCTTTATTTACATATTAGAGTGGGTCAGCCAGTGAAAATCCTAGAAAAAGAAAAGACAACAAACATTCAGTCAAAAGAAATAACTGTCAAACTATATCCTGTTTTGCTTGCTCTAAAATCTAAAAGTCCCGTTATAACCACACTAGCCACAGTGGTGGTAAAGTGAAGTTTGTCTTTGGTCTAGAGCTTTTCCCAAAAAGGAGCTAAAAATCCATTAATGAATCTTGCTGTCTTGTCCTACAAAACAACCTAACACCACTTTCTGGATCTTCCCCCATTAACAATAATCAGGGCACAAAAAAACTAGAGTCTGAAAGAACCAGAAGTACATGCAAAAGAAGAGAGGAATTTACAAAACAGAAATTAGAGTCACAGATGTAGAAAAAACACTTATGGTTACTAAAGCAGAAAAGGGGGAGAGGGATAAACTGGGAGATTGGAATTGACATATATACACACTATTATATATAAAATAGATAACTAATAAGAACCTACTGTATAGCACAGGGAACTCTACTCAATACTCTGTAATGTCCTATATGGGAATAGAATCTAAAAAAAGAGTGGATATATGTATATGTATAACTGATTCACTTTGCTGTACAGCAGAAACTAACACAACATTGTAAATCAACTATACTCCAAAAAAAATTAATAAAAAAAAAAAAAAAGAGAGAGAGGGAATGAAGGAAGCCCAAAGAGGACCAAGAGCTCCCATGTCTAAGAAGAGCTTGAGAGGAAAAAGCAGTGCATGGAAGCCTTGCCCAGGACTAAAACCATCCTACCCACGTGGCCTGGACACAGGCAACTGCAGAGATTAGGTCTTCCCTGTATTTATAGCAGGAAGCAGCCAGCTACACCATGAATTGATGACAAATGGTAACCATTTATAGTTTGTTCTCTATATCTGTGAGTCTGTTTCTCTTCTGTTATATTCATTTGTTTTATTTTACATGCCACATATAAGTGATAATATACAGTGTTTTTCTTTCTCTGTCTGACTTATTTCACTAAGCATAATATCCTCTAGGTCTATCCGTGTTGTTGCAGATCACGGAATTTCCTTCTTTTTATGACTGAGTAGTATTCCATTGTATATCTATACCACATCTTCTTTATCCATTCCTCTGTCGATGGACATTTATGTTGCTTCCATACCTTGGTTATCGTAAATAATGTTGCTA
Source organism: Phocoena sinus (assembly GCF_008692025.1). NCBI lineage: Eukaryota > Metazoa > Chordata > Mammalia > Artiodactyla > Phocoenidae > Phocoena > Phocoena sinus. The sequence continues at coordinate 10,661,221 of NC_045766.1, read as the reverse complement.
TGAACACTAGGGTGCATGTATCTTTTCAGACTCACAGATACAGACAACAAATTAGTGGTCACCAGTGGGGAGAGGAACAAGATACGGGTATGAGATTAAGAGACACAAATTACTATGTATAAAATAAATAAGCTACAAGGATATATTGCACAGCAGAGAATATAGCCAATATTTTATAATAACTTTATGAATAATTTTATAAAAGTATAATCTATAAAAATATTGAATCACTATGCTGTACACCTAAAACATGATACTGCAAAATCAACTATGCTTCATTTTTAAAAAATGACAAATGGTAATGGACACACAATCAATCAATGAAAAATAAACAGTTTAGAAACTATAATATATGGGGAATTCTACCGGAATGAAGATAAATAATGTTGAAGTGGTAGATGCAAAAAATACAAGGATAATCCTCATGGAATTATACAAGAGGAAATAAGAACTTGTATTCTCCAGCAATAGCCCCCAAATTCATAGAGAATTCAGAGAATAGACCATTAGAAGCAGATCATTTAGACAGGCATTAGCAGAGAAGGGACAATCAATTAGGGCCCTTCCGTGACTAACACAGGTCTCAAGTCTATTTTGTCTGTGTGTTCTGAATGTGCTTACCAAGCCTCTTGTGGCTTTAGTTTCCTTAGTGCTCTGATGCCCTGATGCCAGGAGGAGGGCATTCTGGTTGCAAAACTGACATCCCAGCTATTGAAAAGCATATACTCAGCTACAGATAAAATGACATGTGATTTTAAAACCTATCTATTGGGTGTCTAGCTTGCAGAAATCATTTCAACAAATAGTTTCTTTTTTTTTCAAGGCAATCAGTAAACCTACAAAGGTACTGAGTAGGTTCTGAAAGTTGTTAATCCTACCTGAAAACAGTCTGCCTGCTTGCTCCACATAAATCCCTGCTAATGCCACCTACGCCATCACCTTTCTGGCCTAGCCTTTCTGTGCTCATCATCCCCATCACCATGCTTCTTCTTAAGTATCTCTTCTCTCTGCTATGAGAAGAGCCTGAGAGGCTATGCCAGAGCCTCTCTCTTTCTCTCTTTCTAAATTTTAATTGAAGTATAATAGACATACAACCTTAAATTAGTTTCAGGTATACAACATAATGATTTGATATTTGTACACATAGAGAAATGATCACTTACAATAAACCTAGTTAACATCCATCACCACATAGTCACAGAAATTTTTCTTGTAATGAGAACTTTTAATATCTATTGTCTTAGTAACTTTCAAATATGCAACACAGTATTATTAACTAAAGTCACTATGCTGTGCATTACATCTCCAATGACTTTATAACTGGAAGCTTATACAGTTTGACCCCCATCACCCATTTTGCCCACTCCCCACTCCCCACCCCCCGACTCTGGCAACCACCAATCTGTTTTCTGTATCTATGAGCTTGGTTTTTTTGTTTGTTCTAGGTTCCATAAGAGAGATTATATGATACTTGTCTTTCTCTGTCTGACTTAAGTCATACAGCATAACGCCCTCAAGGCCCATCCACGTTGTTGTAATGCTAAGATTTCATTATTTTTTTATGGCTAAATAATAATCCATTGCGTATATATACAACACATTTTCTTTATCCAGTCATCCATTGTAGACTGTTTCATATCTTGGCTACTGTAAATAATGCTGCAATAAACAAGGAAGTGCACGTATCTTTTAGAGTTCGTGTTTTAATTTTCTTCCCATAAATACACAGAAGTGGAATTGCTGGGTAACATGGCAGTTTTGCATTTAATTTTTTGAGGAAACTCCATATTGCTTTCCATAATGGCTGCATGTATTTATATTGCCACCAAGAGGGCACAAGGATTCCCTTTTTCTCTACATCCTTGCCAACACTTATTTCTTGTCTTTTGATAACAGCCATTCTAACATGTATGAGGTGATACCTCATTGTAGTTTTGATTTGCATTTCCCTGATGATTAGTGATGCTGAGCATCTTTTCATGTACCTGTTGACTATCTGTATGTCTTCTTTGGAAAAATGTCAATTCATATTTTCTGCTCAGTTTTTAATTGGATTGTTCTTTGCTATTGAGCTAAATGAGCTCTTTATATTTTTTGGATATTAAACCCTTATCAGACAATATGATTTCAAATATTTTCTCCCATTCAATAGGTTGCCTTTTTGTTTTGTTGATGATTCCCTTTACTATGCAGAAGCTTTTTAGTTTGAGGTAGTCCCGCTTTATTTTTGCTTTTGTTGCCTTAGCTTTTGTGTCAAAATCAAAAAATTATCTCCAAGACCAGCGTCAAGGAGCTTACTGTCAGTTTTCCTCTAGGAATTTTATTGTTTCAGGTCTTATATTCAAATCTTTCATCCATTTTAAGTTAATTATTGTGTATAGTGTAAGATCATGGTCCAGTTTCATTCTTTTGCATGAAAACTAGGTGGCTACCTAGTTTTCTCAACACCATTTAATGCAGAGATTGTCCTTACCCCACTGTATATTCTTTTCTCCTTTGTCATAAATTAATTGATCATATATGCATGGCTTTATTTCTGGGGTCTCTATTCTGTTCTATTGATCTGTCTGTTTTAATGCCAATACCATATTGTTTTGATTAATAAAATTTTGTATTAATTTTGTATTTTTGTATTGAAATCAAGTAATTTAATGCTTCCAGCTTTGTTCTTTCTACGATTGCTCTATTTGAGGTCTTTTGTGGTTCCACACAAATTTTAGGATTGTTTGTTCTATTTCTGTGAAAAATGCCATTAAAATTCTGATAAGAGATTGCACTGAATCTGCATATTGTTTTGGGTAGTGTGGACAGCTTAACGATATGAATTCTACCAATCTGAGAGCATGGAATAGTTTCCATTTCTTTGTGCCTTCTTCAATTTTTTTCATTAATGTCTTATAGTTTTCAGTGTACAGATCTTTCATCTCCTTGGTTAAATTTATTCCTAGGTATTTTATTCTCTTTTTTTTTTTTTTGCGGTACGCGGGACTCTCCCTGTTGTGGCCTCTCCTGTTGCGGAGCACAGGGTCTGGACGCACAGGATCAACGGCCATCGCTCACGGGCCCAGACGCTCCGCGGCATGTGGGATCTTCCCGGACCGGGGCACGAATCCGTGTCCCCTGCATCGGCAGGGGACTCTCAACCACTGCGCCACCAGGGAAGCTCTATTCTTTGTGATGCAGTTGTAAATGAAGTCGTTTTCTTAATTTCTCTGATAGTTTGTTGTTACTGTATAGAAACACAACAGAACTCTGTGTGTTAATTTTGTATCCTACAACTTTACTGAATTTATTATAATAGTTTCTCAGTGGAGTTTTTAGGGTTTTCTATATATAATGTCTCACCATCTGCAAATAGTAACACTTCTACTTCTTTGCTTCCAATTTGTATGCTTTTCATATCTTTTTCTTGCCTAATTGCTCTGGATAGGACCTCCAATACCATGTTGAATAAAAGTGGTAAGACTGAGCACCCTTGTCTTGGTCCTGATCTTAGAGGAAGCTCTAGCTTTTCACTGTTAAATATGATCTTAGCTGTGGGCTTGTGACACATGTCCTTGATTATGTTGAGGTATGTTCCCTCTATAACCACTTTGTTGAGATTTTTTTATCATAAATGTTGAATTTTGTCAAATGCTTTTTTCTGTACCTGTTGAGATGATCATATGATTTTTTTTTTTTTTTTTTTTTTTTTATTCGTTACGCGGGCCTCTCACTGTTGTGGCCTCTCCCGTTGCGGAGGACAGGCTCCGGACGCGCAGGCTCAGCGGCCATGGCTCACGGGCCCAGCCGCTCCGCGGCACGTGGGATCTTCCCAGACCGGGGCACGAACCTGTGTCCCCTGCATCGGCAGGCGGACTCTCAACCACTGCGCCACCAGGGAAGCCCGATCATATGATTTTTATCCTTCATTTTGTTAACGAAGTGTACCACTTTGATTGATTTGTAGTTATCGAACCATCTTTGCATACCTAGAATAAATCTCACTTGATCACAGTATATAATCCTTTTAATGTATTGTTGAATTTGATTTGCTAATGTTTTATTAAGGATTTTTACATCTACGTTCATCAGGGATACTGGCCTGTAATTTTCTTTTCTTGTGGTATCTTTGTCTGGTCTTGGTTATCAGGGTAAGGCTGGCCTTGTAAAAATGAGTTTGGAAGTGTCCCTTACTCCTTTAATTTTTGGAAGAATTTGAGAGGAATTGATATTAATTCTGCTTTTAATGTTTGGTAGAATTCACCAATGAAGCCATCTGGTCCTGAACTTTTGTTTGAGAGGTTCTGATTACTGATTCAATCTCCTAACTTGTAATCGGTCCGTTCATATTTTCTATTTCTTCATGACTCAGTCTTGGTAGGTTATATGTTTTTGGGAATTTATCCATTTATTCTAGGCTGTCAAATTTATTGGTATATAATTATTCATAGTAGTATGAAATTTTGTATTTACATGGTATCAGTTGTAATGGCTCATCTTTCATTTCTGATTTTATTTATTTGAGTCCTCTCTCTTTTTTTCTTGGTGAGTCTGGCAAAAGCTTTGTCAATTTTATCTTTTTAAAGAATCAGCTCTTAGGTCCAGTGGTCTTTTCTATTGTCTTTTTAGGCTCTATGTCATTTATTTGTGCTCTGATCTTTGTTATTTCCTTCCTTCTACTAACTTTGGGCTTTGTTTTTTCCCTAGTTCCCTCAGGTGTAAAGTTAGGTTGTTTGATTTTTATTGTTGTTGTTTTTTGAGGTAGGCTTTTACTGCTATGAACCTCCTTCTTAGAATTGCTTCTGCTGTGTCCCATAAATTTTGATATGTTGTATTTCCATTTTCATTTGTCTCAAAGACATTTAAAATTTTTTCTTTTGATTTCTTCTTCGACCCCTCAGTTGTTCAGTGGCATGCTGTTTTATCTCCACATATTTGTGAATTTTCTAGTTTTCTTCTTGTAATTCATTTCTAGTTTCACACCACTGTGGTTGGAAAAGATGCTTTTAATCTTCTTAAATATATGAAGATTTGTTTTGTGGCCTAACATATGATCTATCTTGCAGAACATTCCATGTGCACTTGAAGAATGTGTATTCTGCTGCTTTTGGATGGAATGTTCTGAGTATATCTGTTAAGGCCATCTGTTCTAATGTGTCATTTAAGGCGAATGTTTCCTAACTGATTTTCTGTCTGGATGAGCTATCCATTGATGTAAGTGGGTATTAAAGTCTCCTACTATTATTGTATTGCTGTCTATTTCTCCTCTTAGGTCTGTTAATATTTGCATATATATATGCACTCCTATGTTGTGTGCATAAATATTTACAAATGTTATGTCCTATTGTTGGACTGACCCCTTTATCATTGTGCAATGCCCTTCTTTGTCCCTTATTACAGTCTTTGTTTTAAAGTCTATTTTATCTGATATAAGTATTGCTACCCCAGCTTTCTTTTGGTTTCCATTTGTATGAATTATCTTTTTCCATCTCTTCCCTTTCAGTCTCTTTGTGTCCTTATATCTGAAGTGAGTCTCTTATAGGCAGCATATAGATATGCCTCATTTTTATGCATTCAGCCACTCTATTTATTTTAATTCAAGAATCTAATCCATTAATACTTAAAGTTATTATTGATAGGTATGTACTTATTGCCATTTTGCTGTTTTCTGGCTGTTTTGTAGTTACCCTTTGTTTCTTTCACCAACGTCCTTGATATCTGTCTTATAGAAACAGAACTTCAGTAGAATTCTATATATTTCATAGTTTCCAAATTAATTTATATTTCATTGATTGTCCAGGTATCTGTTCTGCCCATTTGTCCACTGCCTTGTTCAAAAAAGAAAAAAATCTAACAGCAGATACATGTATAAAGAACCAAGACAGAAAATACTTGAAAAAAAGTAAAAACTGAAAACAGCAGCTGATATGTAAGGTGCAGGCATGGAGGCCAGGTATATAAGAGAAAGCAAAAGTAGCTGGATCAGAATCAGAGTATAAAGTATGAAAAGCAACTTAATCTGGGATGGGAGAGGAACATACTACACACTTTGTCATTTATTTTACTGCTATAGTCTACACTGTAGTTTTGCTTTAGAGGCCAAAGTAACTAACTCTGAATATAATTGCATAAGTTACCCTATTATAGTCTCATATCCCATTGTGCTTCCTCCTCCACTCTCTGTCTTCCAGCCACTTTGGCTTTCTTTCAATTCCTTGGACTTGCCGTGTTCCCTCCTGCCAAAGAGCCTTTGCACATCTTTTCCCTCACTTCTTTGCTGAATTTGTCCCTACTTATCCTTCAGCTCTCGGCTTAAGCATCACTTCTGAGAAGTCTTCCTTGTGACTCCAATATAAATTGAATTCCTTTGTGGGGTTTTTTGTTTGTTTGTTTAAATTTATTTTATTGAAGTACAGTTGATTTACAATGTTGTGTTAATTTCTGCTATACAGCAAAGTGATTCAGTTATATATGTGTGTGTGTGTGTGTATACACACACACATTCTTTTTCATATTCTTTTCCATTATGGTTTATAATAGAATTTTGAATATAGTTTCCTGTGTTATACAGTAGGACCTTGTTGTTTACCCATTTTATATATAATAGTTTGTACCTGCTAATCCTAAACTCCCAATCCATCCCTCCCCCACTCCCTCTCCACCTTGGCAACCATAAGTCTGTTCTCTATATCTGTCTGTTTCTGTTTCGTAGATAAGTTCATTTGTCATATTTTAGATTCCACATACAAGTGATATCATATGGTATTTATCTTTCACTTTCTTACTTCACTTTGTATGATACTATCTAGGTCCATCCATGTTGCTGCAAATGGCATTATTTCATCCTTTTTTATGGCTGAGTAGTATTCCACTGCATGTATATGTGTATATATATATATATATATATATATATATATATATATATACATACTACATCTTCATCTGTCATTGGACATTTAGGTTGATTCCATGTCTTGGCTGCTGTAAATAGGGCTGCAGTGAACAATGAGGTGTGTGTATCTTTTCAAATTATGGTTTTCTCCAGATATATGCCCAGCAGCAGGACCGCTAGATCATGTGGCAAATCTGTTTTTAGTTTTTTGAGGAACCTCCATACTGTTTTCCATAGTACGGAAATTTACATTCCCATCAACAGTGTAGGAGGGTTCCCTTTCTCCACACACCTCCTGGGTTCCTTTGTTTTATGTTCATTCAGAACTGGGTTTCTTTTCTTCAGAGGAATTGCCTCACTCTATTGTGATACATTCAGTTGAGAGGTGACTGGACTGCACTCTCCTACTGGACAGTAAACTCCATGAAGTGAGGTCCGAGCCTGGTTTGCTCACTATGCTATTCTTAGCACCTGACACAGCACAACTAACACATATCTCAACAAATATTCATTGAACAAACAAATGAAAGTGACAAGCTCAGAAACAGTTTAGACAGAACCCAGTAAATGACAGGGTGTTCTATTTGGCAGATACTTTTGGGGGTGGGAGGGGAGATGCATTTCTGCTTTCTGCTTAGCAGTCATCTTTACCTGGGCTTTCCGCATGGCTTGCGGCTCAATCATGATGTTGATAAGAGAGGGTTTAGTTGTGTCTGCCAGGCTCTGCCTCAGGGATTTCTGGAGTTCTTCTGGTGTTTGTACAAAATACCCTTTGCCTCCAAATGCAATCATGACATGCTCGTAATGTGAGTGTGGCAGAAGACACATTGGAGGGGCCCTGAAAAAGAAGGTCACAAGTCAATAGAAAAAATTCTCTAAAATAGTTTGTGGAAAAATTTCATCTAAAATGAAGGCATGCTTTTACGTAAACTGAGATGCCAGTATATTAAACTTTCCATACATTTTTTATTGTATGTATAGCAATGTGCAACAGAACTTTCTGTGATGATGGAAATTTTTATATCTGTGCTGCCCAGCATAGTAGTTACTAGTGACCTGTTGCAGTGAGCACTTGAAATGTGACTAGTTAAAAAGAGGAAATGAATTTTTAACTTAAACAGCCACATGTGGCTAGTGGCTACTATACTGGGCAGTGAAGGCTACACCATCAACTACTATGAATCCCCCCTCCAAAAAAAAAGAGGAGAAAAGGAATGGTTACTACAAAACAGCAAATAACAACAAACAGAGTCAGCGAGGCATAGCAAACATACCCACAGCCTCTCCCCTGGGGCTGACTAACAGATTCACAACTTCCTCATCCCACAGCCAGCCACAATACTGTCTCAGTTTGGCTCTGTCATCAAACGACCAAGATTTAGCTAAGTGGTAAAAGGAAGGAAGACCTCTATATCATAAACGATACGTAAGCATCTATATTCCTACATGGTGTAGTAGGAATAGTAGGACTGGTAGCATTTGCAATAAGCCTTTTCATTAACAAGGCTTAGACATGAAACTCATTCACCTGAGCCTTCAGTGGCTCCCTGATCATAAACTATTCATTGAAGTGCCAGTCAAGGATGGTTGTGCAAAAAGGAACCATGCACACAGGGTTCCTGTCCTTTAGAGCAGCTGACCATGAAAACAAGCAATACTGACACCACAGAAGCAGGTTTCCAGTATAGCAGACTTTTTAAAGAGAGATTAAAATAGATGAGAAAACATAAATATACACTGTTCTGGGTTACTTACACTGTAGTAGCATCTCCAAATTTTAACATTTCCTTCCAAGTATCTGTATCAAAACCTTGGTAAATTCCATTATTATTCACCACCAAAAGTATGATTGGCAAGTTGTACCTAAAATTGAGAGCAAAATATAAAGGAAATCATTTTTCATTCTGAAGCAATTTCTTTTCATTGGATTGAAATTTTAACTTGAAAATGGATAGTTTTCTATAAGCTTTTTTGTAATATTACAGTAAGACCAAAAATTAAGCATTTGCTATCCTAATAAAGACTATCAAATTATTAACAGAAACATCATGGAGCAGTAGAAAGAATGCAAGGTTAGTGGTTGGCAGACCTGGTCCCACCACTATGCGGCTACGGACCTCAGGCAAATGACTGAGCTTTTCTGACCCTTGGTTTTCACAGATCTGGGAGTTAATAAGAATGACACCTTCCATACTTAATTCCCTCTGAAGCACTTGTTCCTCACAACTGTCCTATAAGGTAGGAACTAGTATGACTCCTATTCCTACTTTAGAGGAGACTTAGGTTTGGTTAAGAGACTTAAACCCTAGTCACCTGGGTCTGATGTGGTCAAGCCAGTATTTAAATCCAGGCCAACTGACCCAGAGGCTGTTCTTTTAACCACCAAGCTCTGCTATCTCCCTGCAGAAAACAAGCTTTTATCAGACCAGAACTTTTTTTTCAGTGACCTAAAAACTACTCCCCAGTTTTGCACGTTTGGGGCATATGGTAGAGAGATCAAGAACATGCTGTCCTGGATGAGACAGACCCCAGGGTATTTATACTAGTATTCTCAGGACACAGCACAGTGCCGTGCACGGGGCACCTGGCACATGGTGAACGCTTGGTAACTATTTGTTAGGCAAGTGGGTCTTGGGTATAATTTTTCATATTTTGGAGAAAGAAATGCTGACTCAAGATGCTGTTTTACCTGCAGATGGTTTCCACTTCCATGCCAGAAAATCCAAATGCACTGTCTCCTTCCACACAGATGACCTGCTGCCCTGGGTTTCTATCTTTAGCCACTAGAGCAGATGCAATGGCAAAACCCAAACCGACTCCCATTGTTCCAAAAGTACCAGCATCAAGCCTGTTGGGGAACAGAGCTACAATGAAACCCTCTGGGGCATATCACAGATGGTGGAGTTGGCACAAAATCTAGTCATTTTTACATGGCTCATGGAAAAATAAAGAACAATAAAACATTCTCCTTAATATTAAGTTTTTAGACTGTGAGGAACTAATTTGTTAAGGATAAGCAAATGAACGGGAGAAATCGCTCATGATTTCTTGGAAGACTGTGAATATATCCTCCGAACACTGAGTATACAAATTACCACATGATCTCAGGACATACCAAGCATAGAAACACTACAAAACGTCACCTACGAATACTTTTATGAAGTATGTCCTTACACTGGCTGTGTATAATTTTCAAATGTTTTCTCAATCTGCTTTTTGTAGTTTCTAATTTAACACGTTCCAATTCATTATGATTGCCTTTACCTGTGACGAGGAAGGTAGTTTTGAAGCACAGTGCGCCCAATATCCATAGTATTTGCTCCTTCGCTCACCACAAAACAGTCTCTGGGCAGTTGTTCTTGAATGTGGTAGAATACTGTGTAGTAATTCATAGGCAGGGATTTTTGGAAAGCTAATTCCTAAAATATCAGAGGGAAATAGAATCAAATTAAATTAATATACAGTGAAAGTAAACAGCATCAATAAGCTACTTTCAAACTTACTTGCAACAGCCAAAGGCTATGAAATTCCCAAATGGCCACTAGATGATGACTCTGAGAAGCTAACTGATCTGTCAACAGTCCTAGGGGACAGGCTAAGAAAAACGGGTCCCAGTCCCAATTTGGGACACAATCAAATAAGGCAGGAAATATCCCTCTTCCTGGAGATCCACAACACACACTAGCATATTAAAGACTAAGACGTCCTATAGTAAAGATAGCTGAAGACACTGGGTTAAGCAAAACTAAACAGTCTTATTTGAGCACTTTCAGGGAAACACTGCCTTAGAAAAAGTGAAAATTTTATTCTAGAATATTTTCATCTAAAATATGACCCTACATTTAAAATTAAAAGTGAAGTCGGGGTTTTAGAAAATCTATTCTTTCCCCACATATACTGGAAAGGGGATATGCTTCACCCACTACTCTGGAGGGTCTCTAAATGGAGGGGAAACAGAAAGGTTACTGTCCTTGTCTAGCCAAATGCCTTTTAGAGCTTCAGCAGCAAAGCCCCACTGCCTCTTCACCTGTACTACTTTGGTCTGCTGGAGATTATACCCAAGATGGATGAGGGACCCTCCTATACTCATGCACCAGAGAAAAGAGGCAAGATCCTTCCATCTTAAACTAAGGTGATTCCTATGGAAAAGAAGGAATTAATCACTATACCATTCAGGAAAGAGAACAGAGACTGGCTCCTGATAGGAGAAAGTCATTGATTAAACTTCCAAAAAAGAAAGAATCATATAGAGACAACTCTACTTGTTTGGAAAATGCAAATTTATTCCAAGACGACTGATATATTAGGGAACAATATGAATATAGCTGGAATTTCGTATTTGCTTATTCATGATTCCATCAGTTAGAAACACTACATGAACACAGAAAACTACACCCAGCTGAACCAAGATGCAGAGGAATACACAAAACAGCAAAAAAAATCAGAACAGCTGGAGAGGAACTTCAAGATGGCACAAGAGTAAGACGTGGAGATCACCTTCCTCCCCACAAATACATCAGAAATACATCTATATGTGGATCAACCCCTACAGAACACCTACTGAACGCTGGCAGAAGACCTCAGACCTCCCAAAAGGCAAGAAACTCCCCACGTACCTGGGTAGGACAAAAGAAAAAAGAAAAAACAGAGACAAAAGAATGGGGATGGAACCTGAACCTCGGGGAGGGAGCTGTGAAGGAGGAAAGGTTTTCACACACTAGGAAGCCCCTTCGCGGGCGGAGACTGCGGATGGCAGAGGGGGAAGCTTCGGAGCCACGGAGCAGAGCACAGCAACAGGGGTGCGGAGGGCAATTCCCGCACAGATGATCGGTGCCGACCAGCATTCACCAGCCCGAAAGGCTTGTCTGCTCACCCGCTGGGACGGGCGGGGCTGGGAGCTGAGGCTCGGGCTTCGGTCGGATCACAGGGAGAGGACTGGGGTTGGCTGCATGAACACAGCCTGAAGGGGGCTAGTGCGCCACAGCTAGCTGGGAGGGAGTCCAGGCAAATGTCTGGAGCTGCCAAAGAGGCAAGAGACTTTTTCTTGCCTCTTTGTTTCCTGGTGCGTGAGGAGAGGGGATTAAGAGCGCTGCTTAAATTAAATTAAATTAAGAGCACCAGACACGGGCGCGAGCCGTGGCTAAAAGCGCGGACCCCAGAGCCAGGCATGAGACGCTAAGGCTGCTGCTGCGGCCACCAAGAAGCCTGTGTGCGAGCACAGGTCACTATCCACACCTCCCCTTCTGGGGAGCCTGTGCAGCCCGCCACTGCCAGGATCCCGGGATCCAGGGACAACTTCCTCGGGAGAATGCACGGCACGCCTCAGGCTGGTGAAACGTCACGCGGGCCTCTGCCGCCGCAGGCTCGCCCCGCACTCCGTGCCCCTCCCTCCCTCCGGCCTGAGTGAGCCAGAGCCCCCGAATCAGCGGCTCCTTTAACCCCGTCCTGCCTGAGTGAAGAACAGATGCCCTCAGGCGACCTGCATGCAGAGGTGGGTCCAAATCCAAAGCTGAACCCCAGGAGCTGTGCGAACAAAGAAGAGAAAGGGAAATCTCTACAGGCAGCCTCAGGAGCCGCAGATCAAATCTCTACAAGCAACCTGATGTACCCTGCATCTGTGGAATACCTGAAGAGATAACGAATCATCCCAAATTGAGGAGGTGGACGTTGGGAGCAATGACATACATATTTTTTTCCCTTTTTCTCTTTTCGTGAGTGTGTATGTGTATGCTTCTGTGTGTGATTTTGTCTGTATACCTTTGCTTTTACCATTTGTCCTAGGGTTCTGTCTGTCCGTTTTCTTTTTTTTTTTTAGCATCGTTTTTAGCACTTGTTATCATTGGTGCATTTGTTTTTTGGTTTCGTTGCTCTCTTCTTTCTCTCTTTTTTTTTATTACTTAAAAAAATATTTTTTAATAATTATTTTTTATTTTAATAATTTTACTTTATTTTATTTTATCTTCTTCTTTCTTTTTTTTCCTCCCTTTTATTCTGAGCTGTGTGGATGACAGGCTCTTGGTGCTCCAGCCAGGCTTCAAGGCTGTGCCTCTGAGGTAGGAGAGCCAAGTTCAGCTCCCAGCTCCATGTAATATCAAACGGCAAACCTCCCAGCTCCATGTAATATCAAACGGCAAAAATCTCCCAGAGATGTCCATCTCAACAACAAGACCCAGTTCCACTCAATGACTAGCAAGCTACAGTACTGGACACCCTATGCCAAACAACTGCAAGACAGGAACACAACCCCATCCATTAGCAGAGAGGCTGCCTAAAATCATAATAAGGCCACAGACACCCCAAAACACACCAACAGATGTGGACCTGCCCACCAGAAAGACAAGATCCAGCCTCATCCACCAGAACACAGGCACTAGTCCCCTCCACCAGGAAGCCTACACAACCCACTGAACCAACCTTAGCCACTGGGGACAGACACCAAAAACAACAGGAACTACGAACATACAGCCTGTGAAAAGGAGACCCCAAACACAGTAAGTTAAGCAAAATGAGAAGACAGAGAAACTCACAGCAGATGAAGGAGCAAGATAAAAACCCACCAGACCTAACAAATGAAGAGGAAATAGGCAGTCTACCTGAAAAAGAATTCAGAGTAATGATAGTAAAGATGATCCAAAATCTTGGAAATAGAATGAAGAAGATACAAGAAACATTTAACAAGGACCTAGAAGAACTAAAGAGGAAACAACAGTGATGAACAACACAATAAACGAAATTAAAAATTCTCTAGAAGGGATCAATAGCAGAATAATCGAGGCAGAAGAACGGATAAGTGACCTGGAAAATAAAATAGTGGAAATAACTACTGCAGAGCAGAATAAAGAAAAAAGAATGAAAAGAATTGAGGACAGTCTCAGAGACCTCTGGGACAACATTAAACGCACCAACATTCGAATTATAGGGGTTCCAGAAGAAGAAGAGAAAAAGAAAAGGACTGAGAAAATATTTGAAGAGATTATAGTTGAAAACTTCCCTAATATGGGAAAGGAAATAGTTAATCAAGTCCAGGAGGCACAGAGAGTCCCATAAATCCAAGGAGAAACATGTCAAGACACATATTAATCAAACTATCAAAAACTAAATACAAAGAAAAAATATTAAAAGCAGCAAGGGAAAAACAACAAATAATATACAAGGGAATCCCCATAAGGTTAACAGCTGATCTTTCAGCAGAAACTCTGCAAGCCAGAAGGGAGTGGCAGGACATATTTAAAGTGATGAAGGAGAAAAACCCACAACCAAGATTACCCAGCAAGGATCTCATTCAGATTTGATGGAAAAACTAAAACCTTTACAGGCAAGCAAAAGCTAAGAGAATTCAGCACCACCAAACCAGCCTTACAACAAATGGTAAAGGAACTTCTCTCGGCAGGAAACACAAGAGAAGGAAATGACCTACAATAACAAACCCAAAACAATTAAGAAAATGGGAATAGGAACATACATATCGATAATTACCTTAAGTGTAAATGGATTAAATGATCCAACCAAAAGAAATAGACTGGCTGAATGGATACAAAAACAAGACCTGTATATATGCTGTCTACAACAGACCTAGGGACACATACAGACTGAAAGTGAGGGGATGGAAAAAGATATTCCATGCAAATGGAAATCAAAAGAAAGCTGGAGGAGCAATTCTCATATCAGACAAAATAGACTTTAAAATAAAGACTATTACAAGAGACAAAGAAGGACACTACATAATGATGAAGGGATCTATCCAAGAAGAAGATATAACAATTGTAAATATTTATGCAACCAACATAGGAGCACCTCAATACACAAGGCAAATGCTAACAGCCATAATAGGGGAAATCGACAGTAATACAATAATAGTAGCGGACATAAACACCCCACTTTCACTAATGGACAGATCATCCAAAATGAAAATAAATAAGGAAACACAAGCTTTAACTGATACATTAAACACGATGGACTTAATTGATATTTATAGGACATTCCATTCAAAAACAACAGAATACACTTTCTTCTCAAGTGCTCATGGAATATTCTCCAGGATAGATCATATCTTGGGTCACAAATCAAGCTTGGTAAATTTAAGAAAACTGAAATCGTATCAAGTATCTTTTTTGACAACGTTATGAGACTAGATATCAATTCCAGGAAAAAATCTGTAAAAAGTACAAACACATGGAGGGTAAACAATACACTACTAAATAACCAAGAGATCACTGAAAAAATCAGAGAGAAAATTAAAAAAATACCTAGGGACAAATGACAATGAAAACACAACCACACAAAACCTACGGGATGCAGCAAAAGCAGTTTTAAGAGGGAAGTTTATAGCAATACAATCTTACCTCAAGAAACAAGAAACATCTCAAATAAACAACCTAACCTTACACCTAAAGCAATTAGAGACAGAAGAACAAATAACCCCAAAGTTAGCAGAAGGAAAGAAATCATAAAGATCAGATCAGAAATCAAAGAAAAAAGAAATAAAGGAAATGATAGCAAAGATCAATAAAAATAAAAGCTGGTTCTTTGAGAAGATAAACAAAATTGATAAGCCATTAGCCAGACTCATGAAGAAAAAAAGGGAGAAGACTCAAATCAACAGAATTAGAAATGAAAAAGGAGAAGAAACAACTGACACTGCACAAATACAAAGGATCATGAGAGATTACTACAAGCAACTCTATGCCAATAAAATGGACAAACTGCAAGAAATGGACAAATTCTTAGAAATGCACAACCTGTGGAGACTGAACCAGGAAGAAATAGAAAATATGAACAGACCAATCACAAGCACTGAAATTGAAACTGTGATTAAAAATCTTCCAACAAACAAAATCCCAGCACCAGATGGCTTCACAGGCGAATTCTATCAAACATTTAGAGAAGAGCTAACACCTATTCTTCTCAAACTCTTCCAAATATAGCAGAGGGAGGAACACTCCCAAAGTCATTCTACGAGGCCACCATCACCTTGATATCAAAACCAGACAAAGATTTCACAAAAAAAGAAAACTACAGGCCAATAGCCAATATCACTGATGAACATAGATGCAAAATCCTCAACAAAATACTAGCAAACAGAATCCAACAGCACATTAAAAGGATCATACACCATGATCAAGTGGGGTTTATCCCAGGAATCTTCAATATATGCAAATCAATCAATGTGATACACCATATTAACAAACTGAAGGAGAAAAAACATATGATCATCTCAATAGATGCAGAAAAAGCTTGTGACAAAATTCAACGCCCATTTATGATAAAAACCCTTCAGAAAGCAGGCATAGAGGGAACTTTCCTCAACATCATAAAGGCCATATATGACAAAACCACAGCCAACATCGTCCTCAATGGTGAAAAACTGAAAGCATTTCCACTAAGATCAGGAAAAAGACAAGGCTGCCCACTCTCACCACTATCATTCAACATATTTTGGAAGTTTTAGCCACAGCAATCAGAGAAGAAAAAGAAACAAAAGGAATCCAAATAGGAAAAGAAGAAGTAAAGCTGTCACTGTTTGCAGATGACATGATACTATACATAGAGAATCCTACAGATGCTACCAGAAAACTACTACAGCTAATCAATGAATTTGGTAAAGTAGCAGGATACAAACTTAATGCACAGAAATCTCTGGCATTCCTATACACTAATGATGAAAAATCTGAAAGTGAAATTAAGAAAACACTCCCATTTACCACTGCAACAAAAAAGAATAAAATATCTAGGAATAAACCTACCTAAGGAGACAAAAGACCTGTATGCAGAAAATCATAAGACACTGATAAAATAAATTAAAGATGATACAAAGAGATGGAGAGATATACCACGTTCTTGGATTGGAAGAATCAACATTGTGAAAATGACTATATTACCCAAAGCAAACTACAGATTCAATGCAATCCCTATCAAACTACCACTGGCATTTTTCACAGAACTAGAACAAAAAATTTCACAATTTGTATGGAAACACAAAAGACCTCAAATAGCCAAAGCAATCTTGAGAATGAAAAACGGAGCTGGAGGAATCAGGCTTCCTGACTTCAGACTATACTACAAAGCTACAGTAATCAAGACAGTATGGTACTGGCACAAAAACAGAAATATAGATCAATGGAACAGGATAGAAAGCCCAGAGATAAACCCACACACATATGGTCACCTTATCTTTGATAAAGGAGGCAGGAATGTACAGTGGAGAAAAGACAGCCTCTTCAAGAAGTGGTGCTGGGAAAATTGGACAGCTACATGTAAAAGAATGAAATTAGAACACTCCCTAACACCATACAGAAAAATAAGCTCAAAATGGATTAAAGACTGAAATGTAATGCCAGACACTATCAAACTCTTAGAGGAAAACATAAGCAGAACACTCTATGACATAAATCACAGCACGATCCTTTTTGACCCACCTCCTAGAGAAACGGAAATAAAAGCAAAAATAAACAAATGGGACCTAATGAAACTTAAAAGGTTTTGCACAGCAAAGGAAACCATAAACAAGAACGAAAAGACAACCTTCAGAATTGGAGAAAATATTTGCATATGAAGCAACTGACAAAGGATTAATCTCCAAAATTTACAAGCAGCTCATGCAGCTCAATATGAAAAAAACAAACAACCCAATCCAAAAATGGGCAGAAGACCTAAACAGACATTTCTCCAAAGAGGACATACAGAATGCCAACAAACTCATGAAAGAATGCTCAACATCATGAATTATTAGAGAAATTCAAATCAAAACTACAGTGAGATATCATCTCACACCGGTCAGAATAGCCACCATCCAAAAATCTACAAACAATAAATGCTGGAGAGGGTGTGGAGAAAAGGGAACCCTCTTGCACTTTCGGTGGGAATGTAAATTGATACAGCCACCATGGAGAACAGTATGGAGGTTCCTTAAAATACTAAAAATCGAACTACCATACAACCCAGCAATCCCACTACTGGGCATATACCCTGAGAAAACCATAATTCAAAAAGAGTCATGTACCACAATGTTCATTGCAGCTCTATTTACAATAGCCATGACATGTAAGTAACCTAAGTGTCCATCAACAGATGAAGGGATAAAGAAGATGTGGCACATATATACAATGGAATATTACTCAGCCATAAAAAGAAACGAAATTGAGTTATTTGTAGTGAGGTGGTTGGACCTAGAGTCTGTTATAGAGAGTGAAGTAAGTCAGAAAGAGAAAGACAAATACCGTATGCTAACACATATACATGGAATCTAAAAAAGAAAAAAAAAATGGTCATGAAGAACCTAGGGGCAAGATGGGAATAAAGACACAAACCTACTAGAGAATGGACTTGAGGATATGGGAGGGGGAAGGTTAAGCTGGGACAAAGTGAGAGAGTGGCATGGACATATATACACTACCAAACGTAAAACAGATTGCTAGTGGGAAGCAGCCGCATAGCACGGGGAGATCAGCTCAGTGCTTTGTGACCACCTAGAGGGGTGAGATAGGGAGGGTGGGAGGGAGGGAGACACAAGAGGGAAGAGATACGGAGATATATGTATATGTATAATTGATTCACTTTGTTATAAAGAAGAAACTAACACACCACTGTAAAGCAATTATACTCCAAGAAAGATGTTAAAAAAAAATCAGGAACAACTTTCTCACAATCAAAGAGAAAACACTATCCATATACAAAGACTTTAAACAAAAATTGCCAAATCCTGCAGAAGTGGCTCATTTTAGTGCTAACAGTGGATGGTTTGGTAGTTTCATACATTACTATATATTTCAAAGCCTTCAGCTATCAGGCAGAGCCATGAGTGCAGATAAGGAAGTTGCAAAAGAATTTCCAGCAGTGATACAAAAGTTAATTGAAAAAGAAAGCTACAAATGGTCTCACTAACATAAAATGAAATGAAATGAAATGAAATAAATGTGAGGGGATGGATGTGTTCATTAACTAGATGGGGCGAACTCTTTCACAGTGTGTTTATCAATGCACCATGATGTACCTTTAAATAGCTTACAATTTTATACGTCAATTACACCTCCACAGGGACTTCCCTGGTGGCTCAGTGCTTAAGAATCTGCCTGCCAATGCAGGTAACACGGCTCTGAGCCCTGGTCCGGGAAGATCCCACATGTCGCAGAGCAACTAAGACCGTGCATCACAACTACTGAGCCTGCACTCTAGAGTCCGTGAGCCACAACTACTGAGCCCACATGCCACAACTACTGAAGCCCAAGCACCTAGAGCCCTTGCTCCGCAACAAAGGGAAGCCACCACAATGAGAAGCCCGTGCACCACAACGAAGAGTAGCCCCCACTCACCGCAACTAGAGAAACCCCACGCACAGCAACAAAGACCCAATGTGGCCAAAAATAAATTAATTAATTAATTAAAAAAAATTATACCTCAATAAAGTGGAAATTAAAAAAAAACGAAAAAGGTGGCTATACATTAGATCAAATTTTCAGTTTTGATGAAACATCTATTATAAATGCATGCCTTGGTGGACTTATATCTTACAGGACAAACATGCCCCAACATGCCCCAGGATTTAAAGTTCCAAAAGATCTCTTGTGATTTGGTGCCAAGGTCAAACTGAGGACAAGGAGCCACATCCATCCACATTGGCTCTTACGACTCTGTCCAATGTCAGAGCCCCTCTTTCCACGGCTTCACGGTAACTCACAAGCTATAACCTTTCCAATGCCCACTTCCACAAGAAACTTCAGGTGCCATATTTATTGTAATACATATATGAATGTGTGTGTGTGTATCTTACACGTTATGATTTTAGGAATGCAAATGTCATGCTATGACAGAACTAAATGAACCATGGCCCTGAAGTATTCTTGAGTTTCAGTGGGTCCCATATTACCTTGGATAAAGCTTCATTGCTCTTCATTTTTTCTCTCAGAATTTTCCACCACTTGCTCTCAGGAGGATACTGCCATGGTGTTTTATCAAATTGTTCTAAAAGCTAAAAAGCAGAAACTTTTTCTTTCCTTTTTGAAAATAAATCATATTAGCATAAAAATCTCTTCTAAAAAAGACAACACAGCTACAGTATCCTACCTTTCACATCACTCATACTCTGTTTTTCCTCTGGGCAGTAAACAACTGATAGAAGATAAATAGGTACCACGGAAAGCTTCTGCTTGGTTCAGTGACGACTTCTACCCGAAACTGGGATCCCACAAGACACAGCAGAACTGTAACCCCCTCCATACTTCACAGGCAAGGGGGCTTGTAAGCCTTCCTCTGCCTCTGACAACAGAAGGAAAATCACCCTGCCAAAGAACCCCTGCAAGAAGACTCATAGCCCCAATACCTAGGGATTCCCATGATACAGATACCAAATGCTCCAGAGTGTTTTAATATTGGGGATTACATCCTAATTTTGTATAATCATGATAATGATACCAATTTGTATCCAAAGTCATGTAACAAATGTGCCTATGTTTTATCTGTCACAGTGAAATGTATAAATTAGATACAAATAATAAGAATCTGGATAAGTCACTGATTACAGTTTGAAGAGTAAAAATCTCTTTATTGCCTAAAGAAATACTAAGTTAGATTTTTTCCAGTACATAAAGCCATTTCTTGGCTGTAAGTTCAGTTCCTCTGGAAGCTGTATTATAATCTTTCAGACAGCTGAAATCAGTTTGCCGACTGAATGCCTTTAAATTTTCGATCACCTTTCAAAAATGCTTAACTTACCCACATACAAATTATCTATACATAAGGAGTTGAATTTACCAAGTTCCATAGTTATACTTAAGAATAGCTTTACATCATAAATTTTATTTAAAATAGATATTAATAGACCTGTCACCAAGTGAATCAAGATTTAAACATTTTCAAGAACTGACTTCCCTAAAGACCAAGCCACATAAACTAAAACCCAGGCAAAAGCTCTCACCTGTTTAGTGACAGCATTTATGTCTCCTAGCAAGGTCACAGCAGGTCTTACATTATTCCCCAACTCTTCTGCACAGATATCAACCTAAAAAAGAGGCAAGGCTAAAGAACAAACTGTGTTTATTCTTAAAAATCTTTAAGAGTTAAGACAGTAAATGGACTGTGCATGTTACACATAAGCATATGATTAAGATTTGATATTCAAGAAGTTCCTTGATAAAAGTATAAATCCGCGGAACTATATGAGTATCATGGCTAGTATAGAAACCTCACTATCATCACTTCAAGAAGTAAAACTGCTGTGTCAGTTAGGCTTGAACATTTAAAATTTTATTAAACCTTGTGTAATTGTTCATTTAAAAAAAAGAAACCTCACTATCTTCTTTCATTTTAAAATCTACTCCGGGGACTTTCCTGGTGGCGCAGTGGTTAAGAATCCACCTGCCAATGCAGGGGGATGTGGGTTTGAGCCCTGGCCTGGGAAGATCCCACATGCCAAGGAGCAACTAAGCCCGTGGGGCACAACTACTGATCCTGCGCTCTAGAGCCCGTGAGCCACAACTACTGAGCCCACGTGCCACAACTACTGAGCCTGCGTGCCACACCTACTGAAGCCTGCGCGCCTAGAGCCCGTGCTCTGCAATGAGAAGCCACCGCAGTGAGAAGCCCGCACACCGCAACGAAGAGTAGCCCCCGCTCGCCGCAACTAGAGAAAGCCCGTGTGCAGCAACGAAGACCCAACACAGCCAAAAATAAATAAATAAAAATTAAAAAAAAAAATCTCTGTAGAACTTTACTATTGTTCCACTATACTCACAGGAATGCATTTGACTTGATCAATTACAGTTTTGAATATAATGAATAATAAGGTTCTACTTAATTACCCTGGAATTCTTATTCAGAGCAGGAGTTCTCAAATTTCAGCATATATCAGAACCTCCCGGTAGGCCTCTTAAGCCACAGACTGCAAGAATCCACCTCAGAGTTTCTGACCTCAAGAGGTCTGGGGTGGGGCCCAAAAATATACATTTCTAACAGGTTTCCCAGGAGGTGCTGATGCTGCTGGTCCAGGAACCACATTTTGAGACCCACTCCCAGGGAATGGCATGATTTCATCCTATTTACTCAGAAGCTCCATTTCTGGATGGCCATGGGCAAGTGAAAACAGCTTCTTGAGGAAAAGTAATTTAGGCACCCCAAAGGGGATGCACTTCATTCTGTAATCAAGAGGCAGCATCCTCCAGTACAATCCAGGTCTTGCTTGTTTGTGGTTTTAGTTTTCAATGGTCCCTATTAGAAGTTGACTTAGGAAGTAAAAGGTAAGCAGGGAGAAGACAGCAATTGCAGTGAGGCCATTAAAATACCTTTACACAATCTGTGTAGGGCAAACAGGTTTCTGGGAAGTACCTTTCACATCAGTAAGGAAACTGGTTTATAAAGAGGGGTCATAAAGATACAAGAGCTTATTCCAAACACATAGTTTTAGCAACATTGCTTAGATATTTCCATCCAAAGGGTGTTTGACGGTTTTGGAATCTAAAAGAATAACTTGATCCCTAACAATGCTGAATGTTTTGTTCTAATCTACCTCCTACTTGAACCTCTTTTGTCTACCTTTAAATATACTTGAACTATGAAGAAGAGCCAAATTATGCTTTTCAAACTATTGAAAACTTGATTTTGAAAGGTTTTCTGGTTAGCAGTAAAGTGGTACATTATGTTTCATAGGCTTGAAAAGGCAGCTTACTTTGGTACCTGTAATTATGCCAGACAATTTATAAAATTCTACTTTTGTAAAAAGGGAAACAGTTCTTTACAAAAGCCGAGAAGAAAGGAGCTGATAATGGCTGAGAGAACAATAAACTACACATAGCTCTGATTTTAAATCTCTCCTTTTAGGACTTCCCTGGTGGCACAGTGGTTAAGAATCCGCCTGCCAATACAGGGGACGTGGGTTTGAGCCCTGGTCCGGGAAGATCCCACATGCCAAGGAGCAACTAAGCCCATGTGCCACAACTAATGAGCCTGAGCTCTACAGCCTGCGAGCCACAACTACTGAGCCTGCGTACAACAACTCCTGAAGCCTGTGCGCCTAGAGCCTGTGCTCCACGACAAGAGAAGCCACTGCAATGAGAAGCCCGCGCACCGCAATGAAGAGTAGCCCGTGCACCGCAATGAAGAGTAGCCCCCGCTCACCACAACTAGAGAAAGCCCAAGTGCAGCAATGAAGACCCAAAAATCAATCAATCAATCAATTAACCTCTCCTCTTTGAGTACCTGGATAAACTTCACATCTGGCTGATATCTTGGAGGCAGTCCAAAATGTAAAATCCAATTTAATCTGGCACCAAATAACACAATTACATCAGCAAATTGCAAAGCCCTATTAAAAAGAAAAATCTGATATAACAAAAGGGATATCTACATTCTTATTTGAATTATTCTAAAGTATTTGGAAAAGTCTAAATAATTTGGATCTTGCACTGTTCTTGAGAATCAGCTTATACGGTAAATTTCATCTTTCAAACTGAAATAATTTATGAAGCCATTCTATTTAAATGGTAATCCAAAAGATGAAATAAGTAGAAAATACTACCATAAGACTTTATCTATAACATTTATTACATTTTTATCATTAGAAAAATTAATATAAGTATACTGTAGATAATCTGGAAAAGCAGAAAAGTATAAAGAAAAAGCCAAAATTTCCCAATAATACTATCAACTTATAAACTATTATTAGTATCCTGGCACAATTTCATCTAGTCTTTTTTTCTATGCATGTGTATTTTTATATAGTTGAGCTTATACACTAAATGTCTCATGTGCTTTTGCTTATCATAAATGTTTTCCTTTATCATTAAGTTCTTCTTAAATACAAATTTTAAAGGCTACACATTTTGTTGAACACAAATTTATTTCACCTCTTCTCAAATGCTGGATATTTTTCTTTGTTATTAACAGTACTGGGTTGCACATCTTTATTTGAATCTTAATATATACTTCATATTGATTCCTTGAAGCAGGTATTTTTATGATGATTGATTCACTTTCCCCAACTGCTTTAAAAAAATATTACACCAAGTATATTTCTAACAGTTTTATATATCTTAGTATTTTTATCAATATAACTTCAATTTTTTGATATTTACTTTGATATCTACTCTGATATTAATAACCCTTGCTTTCCTTTTGTTTACCTCATACATCTTTGCTTGCTTTTACACTGTATCATTTTGTTTCAGATGTGGCTCTAATGATGCATACAACTGTCATTATTAATGATCCAATTGAAATGTCATGCCTTTTTCCAGGATAATTTTTATTATAATAACTGCCGTGGGTTTTCTTTTTTCTACTTCTTGGCTATTTCCCATTTTTCTTATCTTTTGCCCAAAGAGGATCTATTTTGGTTTTTTTTTTTTTGCTTTTATCTTCTGCAGTGGCTTATGCTATTTTTCACAGAAATTCAGTTATTATTTCAACTATATAGTCAAAAAAGCTATCCTCATATACTGTTTTGGTCCTGTGGGACCCAATTTAATTAACAGATAAAAACTGAAAATGGGGGCTTCCCTGGTGGCAGTGGTTGAGAGTCCGCCTGCCAATGCAGGGGACGTGGGTTCTTGCCCCGGTCCGGGAAGATCCCACATGCCGCGGAGCGGCTGGGCCCGTGAGCCATGGCCACTGAGCCTGTGCATCCGGAGACTATGCTCCGCAACGGGAGAGGCCACAACAGTGAGAGGCCTGCGTACCACAAAAAAAACCCACAAAAAAAACAAAAAAAACCTGAAAATGGAAGGACAGAGTTGCTTATAGATACTCCAAAACCCTTGAAATTGTTGATACAATTATTTATAGCCCCTTACAACCTTTTTTATGTTATTAATGTCATCAATATTATCTTCTTAAAATTCAACAGGAATGAAGATAAACTTCAGCTCAACCCAAGTTAAAGTATATTAAAAGAAAAAAACAGTGTAATAATTAATTTGGCTACTGTACAATGTATACTAATATGAAAAAGTAAACATGTAAGCTTATTAAAATAGCATTAAATGAGCAACATTAAAGATTGAACAGCAAACATGACATTTAAAAACCCCTCAAAATTAATTTAGTGTGTGCATGACAACATGAAAATTACCAAATGTAGAACAGTGGTAAACTGTGGAGAGGGAGGGAGGAAGTGGGATCAGGTAAGATATGCAGGGACTACAAACAAATCTGTAATTTTTTGTTTCTTAAAAAAAAAACCTTAAAGCAACAACATATTACTTAATATTATATTTGATAAAGTTGAGTGATGGTTACATAGTGCTCATTGAATTACTCTCTCGTTTGTATATTTATAATATTTCATAATAAAGAAATTAAAAGAAAAAAATACATGGTTTATCAGGAAGTGTGTTTTAAAAATTTAAAAAGAAGAGGGGCTTCCCTGGCAGTCCAGTGGATAAGACTCCAAGCTCCCACTGCAGGGGGTGCGGGTTTGATCCCTGCTTGGGGACTAAGATGCCGCATGTGGCAGGGCAAAAAAAAAAAAAAAACAACAGTAAAAAGAATGAGGTGAAGTCAATTAGAAAAAAAAAATCTGAGACTTCCAGTGCCAGCCAAGGCTGGGTAATCCCACTCCAGCCAAGCTCTCCCACTGATACAGTGGAAACTCTGAACCAAGTATAAAAAGCAACTCCTTGAGGCTTCTGAAAAGTAAACAACAGTAGGTGGACTGGAATGAGATCAAAGAAGTGACCCATGCAGGCGGTGAGTTTTTAAGGTTTTCCCCTCTTTTATCTCTTCCCTTTGATTCAGAGCAGTCCTAGTTGCAGAACTAAAGGAAAGCAAAAACTTGGAGAGAAACCGTGTCTTTTTGGCCAGAAGATCAGGAAAAGGGACCGTGCATGCCTGAGAGCATGGGGGGAAAGCTCCAAAATTTTCTTTTTCTCTATTTCTCTCTCACAGCTGTGCTCTGAGGGCAGCACAGTGGCATTGTGGTAAGTCCTAAGCAGCTAAAATCCCAAGAGAAACTTCATTTTTCAGGCAAGAGGAACTGGGAAAAGGGGGCCCCTATGGTCTGGAGAGTATGGGGGCATCCCCCTTATCTTTCATCTTTCTTTTTTTTCCTGCCACTTTGCCTCAAAGGCAGCACCTGTTGTGTGGTACGATAAGGTAGCAGCAAGGGCCAGGAAAAGGGACTCTGGGAAATGGGTGGGCTATGTCTTAAGAGAGAAAAGGAATCCCTAGGTCTGGATATGAACCAGCATGTTTGTATCCAGAACTGGGGCTGGGGCTCACCCCTGGGCTGGGCATGTGTGGACAGATCCAAAGGAGCATAGCAAAGGCTTTGGAAATCAACTGACCCTGGAACCATGCTCACAGTGAGTGAGTCAGAACCTGCACTCTGAATCTAACCAAGCTAACTGCTTGCTAAAACAAACAAACAAAATCAGCATTCTACAGAGGATTTTGGTATGACCTAGAATCTCACAACACAGTATTCAAAATTCTAGGACACAATCCAAAACTACTCAAAACACAAAGAACCAGAAAAATTCCAATTTCAAAAGAGAATATAATGAATAGATGCCAATTGTACTGATGACCCAATGTTAGAATCAGTAAACACATACTTTAAATCAGCTATTATAACTATGTTCCATAAGGTAAACAAAAATACTCTTGAAATAAATGGGAAGATAAATGTTCTCAGCAGAGAAATAGAACATATAAAGTAGACAAAAGGAGTAAAAAGAATTAAACAGTTATTCAGGGACCTATGGGAGAATATCAACATGCCTAATATTTGTGTTACTCCAGAAAGGAGAAAGAGATTGGTGTAGAAAAAAATATTTGAAGAAATAATGGCCAGAAACTTTCCAAATTTGGTGAAAGGTATCAATGTACAGATTCAAGAAGATTAGAGAAACCCAAACAGGATAAACTAAAAGTAAACCGTGTCCAGACACATCATAATCAAACTGAGAAACAAAGATAAAAAAAAATTCTGGAAGGAGCCACAGAAAGACAACTACATCGGCGGACAGAGATTCTCATGACTACAGATTTCTCATCTGAAACCATAAGAGTCAGGAGATAGAGTACAACATCTTTAAAGTGTTGAAAAGTCTGAAAAGAAACAGATGTGCTTAAAATTATGTGATTCTTTCAGAACTTCTCCTAGATTCATTAAAGTCACAAAACAATTTAAATTAGCCTGGAATCTGCCAAGCCATTGTATTTAAAATCTGGAGCGCCACATACCTGGATCTGGCAGCACCTACACAGTTTGGATGGTTGTCAGGGATAACACCCTTTCCCATGGGGGTGGGCAGAAATGGCAATTTACATTGCTCCACCAACTTCCTGATACTCTCCTCTGCACGGGCATAAGCAGCACCTACAAGAAATTGAAATGTATTGGATAAGTCAGTTAAGCTCCAGACACTGTGACCCTTAAAATAGTTCATGTGAAACTGCTTTTAGAACTTCTCAAACATTCTCCTGCTCAGGGCTTAAACTCAAAACAAATTGTGACTATGGTTTTTGTTTGTTTTTTGGCCATGCTGCGTGGCATGTGGGATCTTAGTTCCCCGACCAGGGATCAAACCTGTGCCCCTGCAGTGGAAGCACAGAGTCTTAACCACTGGACCACCAGGGAAGTTCTGTGACTATGGTTTTTATCTTTGGTATTTTAAAATGTTCAAGAAGGCAATAGTTCTAATTTCCCCCCCAAGTAATATTATCAATTATTCTGAAAGATGTCTACCCCTAAACAAAAGCTGCACTTCACACCTCTTGCTGCTCTTAATTGTCAGTTCTATGCTACCTTCCTACTGGATTACTACTCACAATTCCCCGGACACACATCTACTGGTAGGTGCAGGTAGGAGAGGAAGGACTTTGCCCTGACAGGGAAGAGCAACCTCACACTTTGCTCCCCACCACCAGCTAACCAGGACTGCACCGTCATCTAGTCTGTGTATGGAAATTCTCACAAGGGGTCTACGTTTCTAAAGCTCTGTAGATCGCTTCATAGGCTCTATAATCCTGTGATCACAACCGGACTAACTCGAATGGGTCACATCATTTGTTTTTACAGTTGTGTGCCTGCAGAATAACCATATGCTTTATGCCCTCAAGGGCACTGAAAACAACTTACTGTTTGAATATAGAAATGATTTCGAGGGAGATGCAAGAGGGAAGAGATATGGGAACATATGTATATGTATAACTGATTCACTTTGTTATAAAGCAGAAACTAACACACAATTGTAAAGCAATTATACTCCAATAAATATGTTTTTAAAAAAAAGAAATGATTTCATTTCTAATGTCATCAAGGCCATCGTTTTAGCTATTTAACTTTATGCTCTTTCTCAGGATTAGTAGAATATTACTCCATATCCAGAAGTTATAATTCTCTACTGAGTCTCAGTAAATAGTATAGTATGTTCAGATTCAATTTAATGCTCCCTACTATAAAACTACCTTAGAATCTTTTGTCATCCACGTAGGATGAAAAATAATCCCTTTTTTTTAATCCAGAAAGTTTCCTTATATTCTCCTTCTTGCCTCAATATTTGTCCATTCAGTTCCCTCTTCCTGGAATGCGTGGGTTCTCTGTGTCCACTCAGTGACCGGTCACCCATTATTTCAAGGGGTGGCTACAGCATCATCTCTTCTGAACGGTCTTTCCACACCACCTACACAAGAACATTGTTGCTGCTTCCCCTGGGAATCCACCTCAGCTCTCTACACACACCCCACTGATTTGTGACCAGGTCTGTCTACTTATAAGTAGGAACCATTATTTCTCTATATATCCCACAAATGTTTTCTATAATCCCTGCCTTATCATAAGGACTCATTAAATGGTGGTTAAAGGAAGTACAAAAACTAGCATCCACTGAGCTCTTTCTATTATTTCGTTGTTTAATTTTAACAGTACTGTTGAGGTAGCTAATCTCTATTTTACAAGTGAGGTAACTGAGACTCAAAGCAGTTTTTGCCAAGGTCACAGAGCTAATATATCACATAGCTGTACACAACTCAGCTCTGACTTCAATTTTTTTCTGTTGTCCACCATTTTTACTAAAACTGTTTTTAGTTTCTATGTAGTTATCTCCTAAGTAGTTGATAAATGACTAGCATGGTCATAGATGATTCATAGCCCCTTTAGGTCTAGAACATATAATGGATACTATAATAAATTGCTGACATGCGTATAAATTGGTACAATACCTTGGAGAAAGAAATTGGACAATATGTTCCAAAGGCCTTAAAATATGAATACATTTTAACTTAATTAATTTTCTTTCTGGGAATCTATCTTATATCCTAAATATGGAAAAAGCTTTAAGTACAAACGAGTCTGTTGCAGCTATTCTAAACACAAACAAAAACTGGCAAAGATTTAAATATTTGCCAGTAAAGTATTAGTATATACATGAATGGACATTAAAAATTATATTTGGGAAAAAAATTTAAGACCATGAGAACATGTTATTCTAACATTAAATGAATTAAGTATAATACGAAACTGTCTAATAGAGTGGTCATTTGACCCAGCAACCCCACTCCTAGGTACGTACTGAAGAGAACTGAAAACATACATCCACACAAACATTTGTACATGAATGTTCATAGCACCATTTTTCACAGTAGTTCAAAAGTGGAAACATCCCGAATGTCCATCAACTATGAATGGATTAAATTAAATGTGGTATGTCCATACAATGAAATAATAACAATAATAACTATGAATTATATTTATTATATTATATATAATTATAGTAAATATATTATCATTATTATTCAGCAATAAAAAGAAATGATGTACTGATACATGCTACAACGTGGATGAACCTTGAAAACATTACGCTAAATCAAAAAGGTCAGTCACAAAGGACCATACATTATACGATTCTATTTAAAAGAAGTGTCCAAATAGGCAAATCTATAGAGACAGAAAATAGATTCACGGTTGCCTGGGGCAGAGGGCTAAGGAGGTTTGGGGTGACAGCTAAGGGATGTGGGATTTGGGGGAGGGTAATAACAATATTCTAAAATTGACTGTGGTGATGGATGCACAACTTTGTAAATATACCAAAAGATATTAGATTGTATACTTTAAAAAAAACTGTCTAGGGCTTCCCTGGTGGCACAGTGGTTGAGAGTCCATCTGCCGATGCAGGGGACACGGGTTCGTGCCCCGGTCCGGGAAGATCCCACATGCCGCGGAGCGGCTAGGCCCGTGAGCCATGGCTGCTGAGCCTGCGCGTCCGGAGCCTGTGCTCCACAATGGGAGAGCCCACAACAGTGAGAGGCCCGCATACTGCAAAAAATAAATAAATAAAAAACTGTCTATACAGTATGATCACAAGGTATAAAATATACATGCAAAAAGGAATACAAAAGTACTACATGTTAAAATGATCTTCTTTGGATGAAGGGATTTCTTCTTTCTAATCTACTGGATTTTCCAAATTTTTAATAATATTCATGTGTAATCTTCATAATGGAAAGAAACACATTTTATTCATAAGAAATGTAATAGGGACTTCCCTGGTGGTGCAGTGGTTAAGAATCCGCCTGCCAATGCAGGGGACACGGGTTCGATCCCTGGTCTAGGAAGATCCCACATGCCAAGGAGCAACTAAGCCCGTGTGCCACAACCACTTAAGCCTGTGTGCCTAGAGCCCACGAGCCACAACTACTGAGCCCACGTGCCAGAACTACTGAAGCCCGTGCACCAAGAGCCCATGATCTGCAACTAGAGAAGCCACCACAATGAGAAGCCTGTACACCACAACGAAGAGTAGCCCCCGCTCGACACAACTAGAGAAAGCCCACGTTCAGCAACGAAGACCCAACGCAGCCAAAAATAAATAAAATAAATAAACTAAATAAATTTACAAAAAAAGAAAGAAATGTAATAGGTGATATTCCAGGCATTCTAGAATAATTCTATGATTTCAAAACTAATAAATAATGCTAAATGAATAAAGAGAATTTTTATTCCAATTTCAAACATTAGAGCCAATGCTAATAAATAATGAAGACAATTTCTAAACAGAATCAGCATTCTTTTGAAAGCCTAGCAAGATTTAGAGTTCCATTCAATGCTACCTTTCCCGATGATAAGAAGGGGCTGTTTGGCATTCCTAATAACAGATGCTGCCATATATACAGCAGAGCTTTCTGCCATACTAACAGGAGGTGGCATGCAGCACTCCACGTACCTGGAAATAAAGAGCTCTGTTAATTAGGAGGCCAACTTTTAAACTTTTTTATTGTGAAAATATCAAATACAGAAAAAGGTAGAAAAAATAGTATAATAAACTCCATATGCCCACCCTGTAAATTCAACTACTAATATTTTACCACATTTGCTTCACACATACACACATAAATATACATATACATTTCTTCCTAAACCATTTGACAGTAGATTACCACAGCAAGACTTAAAAATTAAAAGATAAGGACTTTCTCCCATATAACCATAATATCCTTATCATGCCTGGTAAATTAATATTTATTCCCTAAGATCATCTAACAACCAAAGGAGCAATTCACTGACAGGAAATCTGAATTAATGGCTTCACACTGTGGTAGTAGTTGTTGTTGTTGTAGTAATAATAAAAAAACATACTAAAAGTTAATATTTCATACCTACTATGTGCCATTTATCCGTATTTAATTTTCAAAATAATGAGATTAGGTATTACCATTATCTTTGTTTCACTACTGTGAAAAAAAAAAACTCAAAAAGTAGGTAACTTGCCTGGGGTCCCCAGATGGCATGTGGCAAAGGCTGGATTGAAATCGGTTTTTCTGTCTCCAAAGTCCATGCTTTTAACTACCTCACTATATTTCCACTCATTGAGTAAGTCAATATTTTAGTATCACAATATGCATTTGTAAAAGAAATATTAAATATTAAAACTGTCATAGTTAAGTATTTCTAAACACCAACTCCTCAGTGTTTTAGTTCATTTATCCTAATTAATAAACATCATACTGTACAAAACTTGGACATATAATACCAAAAAAGGACATCCAAATCTTTACAAAAATTTTAAAGAAGGCTTACAGAGTTAACTTACCTAAGGCACATCTCCCCCCAACCCCAATAATATTATTTTGATTGTCATGTTCAGGTATTATGAAGAATAGATGTCCTTTTTGTCTGACTCTCCCAAATGGAAACCTCTACTTGGTATCCTGAGTGAACAGAAATGCCCACTGTCTCTCTGTAGTCACTAGGTCCATGACAGCAAGAATGCGCTAAATGGTACTCAGGGTGATGCAGTAACCCAAGTACCCATCCTTACCAGGAGTGACTTAGATACCAGTTTGTTGTACTTATTGTTCACTCAGTGTTTATTTATGGAATAAGGGAACTTGGCAAATCATAGTAACATCTGGTGTTGAAATATTTTTAAATCACAGAGACAGACTGAAATTTTTTATGCTGAGTTCTTACTAGAACTATTTGAAAATTACTATTTTTCAATAGTCACTTCAACTCTTGGTTTATACCATGAAGACTCTAAGTAACCATACTACATGAGGATTAGTTTTTAATGGTTACTGAAAGAATAATTTCAAATGAGGAGTTTGGGAAGCTCCAAGTATTTGATTTAGTAATTAAACCCCAAAATAATTCCTAAATAATGCCATTTTAATTAAGAGAATTAAGCCCTTTGGCCAGGATTCAGTTTAATTACTAAATCTTCAAAAGTTAAGACAAATTGAAGATTAACTTATAAACTGCTAGGTAAATTCTTTTTAAAAGGTAAGCATTATGGTAACACAATTAAGAAAGAACTCCAGTTAACTATTACTCACCTTACAGAGTTCACATTCACCTGGAGGTTCACAAAATCTGCAGGTATGTCAACATAGCAAGCACCTGGACGACCATAAATACTGCTTCTCACTGCCTAAGTTCATTACAAATGGAAGAAAATATTTAAAAAATCTCAATCCTTTTTATCACATTCCACTCAAAGATAATTTAAAATTGTGAAATGAACACTATTTTTATTTTTCTCAACATCCTTAGTTGATGCAACATCCTTAGAAGTAACCAATTTTAATTACATTGAAATGCCCTCTATTGGTTCTATATATTTTAAAAGATATTTTTGTTTAAAAGGGGAGAGAGAAAAAAATACACACTTAGGGCTTTAAAATTCATTTTCTATTACACTTTAGTCCTAGAAATTATCTACTAGGTTCTGCCTTCCAAGTCTTTACTTTATAACAGTACTTTCACCTGCTTCCTAATCCTAATGATTTAGCAAAGGTTTCAGAAACTGTGATGTTGTAACATGTATCAAATGGTTTCTATAACACATGGTTTTTGAAACAGCTTAAAAGTAACTTCACATATAAAACTAACTTATAATATGCTGTTTAATCAACTAAGAGATGGTCTTACATTAATACTAATGTAAGTACTAATTTTCAAAAACTTAAAGTAAATTTAAGTAATAATACTTAAATAATTTAAGTAATAAGTACTAATTTTCAAAAATTTAAGTAATAATACTTAATAATATAAGTATTATTTTCAAAAATAATCTTGCAAAAGTATAAGAGAAAGGGTACCCAGGGTTTCATTATATCCTTCTTTTTATTTTTCCATAATTTAAAAAAATTTTAAAAACTAAAGTAGAGGGGAAAATTTTTCCAAAATAATTTATCAGTTTCTTTAATTAAGTTAATGACAGTGAATATTAAAATGTACATAGCTATTTATCAATATCATTGTTAACTGCCTGAATATATTCCAAATTGCTACTCATTCTATGGAGAATAAAAGTAACACAGGTAACAAGCAATTGAGAAAAACCAGCTGACTTGGAGAGCTTGTAATTAAATACTGTACCTTTTCGATAATAGAGGGAATAGCTTCTATGCTACTTGGCCGGGCAGAGAACTTGCTATATAATCTACAAGCTTCAACCTATATGCGAAAAGAAAATCACTTAAAATTCAGCTCATGTATCATATTACTCTTCTGAAAGATGACAAAATGTTAAGCCATTAATTTCTAATATGTTTAGAGGCAAGATGGAGAAAAATGCATTACCTAGATTGCTTCTTAAAAGCTTATTCAGGGGCTTCCCTGGTGGGGCAGTGGTTGAGAATCTGCCTGCTAATGCAGGGGACACGGGTTCGAGCCCTGATGTGGGAGGATCCCACATGCCACAGAGCAACTAGGCCTGTGAGCCACAACTACTGAGCCTGCGCGTCTGGAGCCTGTGCTCCACAACAAGAGAGGCCGCGACAGTGAGAGGCCCACGCACCGCGATGAAAAGTGGCCCCCGCTCACCACAACTAGAGAAAGCCCTCGCAACAGAAACGAAGACCCAACACAGCCAAAAATAAATAAATTAATTAATAAACTCCTACCCCCAACATCTTCTTAAAAAAAAAAAAAAGCCTATTCAAAGTACAACCAAATCTCTACCTTGGTGTGATTCAGGAAGAAGATCAAAACAAGACACAATTTTCATTTCTTAGATTGGCAAACATAAAAAATTAGATAATACCCAGCATCTATCATAATACAAGAAAGCAGGCACTCTCATAAACTCTGGTGAGAATATAAATAGGAAGGGAAGTTGACAATGTCTCCTAAAAATGTAAGTAAGTATATCCTTGGACCCAGAAATTCTAAAGCCAGGAATACACAACTTCATCTGTTATATCTCATTACAATAATAATCTATTTTTACATTTCTGCCAGTTTTCCTGTTATATATTTTGTTGTTATGCCGTTTGACATAAATTCAGTAGTGTTAATTTTTCACTGTTTAATGTACTTTGAAGCATTGTATATTCAATAGAAACTGTTTCTCTTAATACTTTTTGATATAAAATCTACTTAACAGTTGGTAGTCTTAGTCCCACAGGTATGAGTAGGAGTTTTCCTCTCAACTTTTCTCTTCCTCAAAGTCTGATAGTCCCAAACCATTTTTATTCCTGCATTTTCTTGACTCTTTGAAGAGATTATTTTCAGAGTTTAAATTTCTGTCAAAAAGGTGTATTTCTTGGAAGATTGCTCCTAAACAGAGCCTAAGCTTTCTTAATAACCACATTGAGAGTTTCTTGTAGTTGAGGAAAATTACCTTTAAAATATCTCAGGTACTTTTATTTTAATTGTTTATTTTGCAGACAGGAGTTTTAATTTCTTCTCCATAAATCTTAATGGAGTATACTTACGTTACTAAAATGATAGAGGGAAGATCTTAGAGTTGGGTACCTGAGGAAACTCCTGGAAGGCCCCCATTGTTTCCTGACTTCTTTCAGAGGAACCACCAATCACAATCAAGGGCCTGAAATATTAATTTTTTTAAAAGAGAATTACAAATGAGATCAACATGTAAAGTACTCAGCAAGTACCCAATAAATAATAAACACTCAATGAATGTTAAAAAAGAGAGAAAGAGAGAGAATTACATTTTCCCTTAAAAACTGCCAATTTAGAAAGATTTAGGAAACAACTTGGTGTGAGAGAACACTTCCTCAATTTTGGAAAAATCTGTAATTTGTGGTAAATATTTTTCCTCCATGCCCCTCTCTCCCCTGCCTCTTTTGGATACTGATACCTCTGGGTGTGATGATGTAAAATGAATTGTTATGCCCTTCCTATTATTCTTGAAATTAAGAAAAGAAAAAAACTTTTGTCACACTTTCCTAAATGAGTCTATTTGGAAATGGCAGTATGAAAAATATTCCTCAGCAATAAAATTCTTATGCTTGGGCTTCCCTGGTGGCGCAGTGGTTGAGAGTCCGCCTGCCGATGCAGGGGACACGGGTTCGTGCCCCGGTCCGGGAAGATCCCACATGCCGCGGAGCGGCTGGGCCCGTGAGCCATGGCCGCTGAGCCTGCGCGTCCAGAGCCTGTGCTCTGCAACGGAGAGGCCACAACAGTGAGAGGCCCGCGTAAAGAAAAAAAAAAAAAAAAAAAAAAAAAAATTCTTATGCTTTGGGGAGAAAAAAAAAAGATACAGCAAAGTTAAAGTTACTCAAAAATTATCAGACACTAAAGTAGATAAGAAAGAGAAAGTGTAGGAAGGACGAAAGAAAAGAAGTCAAACCCTAAAAAGTAGGAAACACATGGCAAGAAAGAAAACAATGTCCTTCCCACAGGAAATTTAAACATTTTATGAACTAATCAAAACATATCCCCCTTTAACATGATCTTATGAGTAAAGAACCAGAGATGGGATTAAGGGCAAGAGCAACTAATCTGCTTATAAAGCCAACTCAATAAATATAAGATTTCAATTGTCCTGCTAGTTATGCAAGACAAGGTGAAAAATTAAATACATTCTTGCATATTGAACTGGGATCTTTGATAAACAGTTCTTCACTTAAAGAGACTTATACACACATTCACACACATATATATATAGATAGATAGATATGGAATATACACATATTTATTCCAAATTATTAACAGTCTTTTTTTCTAGGTAAAAGAGCTGTTGATTTTTTTTTCTTATTTTCTTCCTAACTCTCTTAATTTTTCACTAAGCCATTTCCTTAAGCACCTGACCCCTGGTCTTTCCCACCACAGATCAGTGGTTGCTCCACTAGGTAAAATCATGCATTGAGATTTTTAAGAAAATGTTTTAAGTAATTACCAACAGTTCATGTTTGCATTTGCCATACCACCCAAAGCATGGATGAGACCTGGGCCAGAAACAACAAGGCAAACTCCCGGCCTAAAAGCAAAACAGAATTAATTTTATTAAAAGCAGGTCAAATGCAACACTTGATTCATATCACTTTAGGGTGAAATGTCACCTTCTTGAACTTCAAAGGCAGGATATATAGGTCTTTACTACAACTGTAAAACAATTATTAGAATATTTTTTTAATTAGAATAAAAAAGGTTATATCAGTCTTCCTGCAAGAAATAAGGTACCTACCATCCTCACACTGTATTTCACTAACCTCTTTATACTTTGCTCCTATTATATTTGGGCTAAATCAAGTTGACTGCATACAGAAGCAAATTTTTGACTACTGAGTACATTTCTATATGGAAAAAACGTGTTTTTTAAAATTTTCTTAACAAATATATAATGTAAATTGTTCTTTGCCAGGAAGTAATTCTGAAATGTAGTGCTCTGCCCCAATTTTTTAAATTGAACTTGAAAGCTTTACCCTAGATGACTTTCTAAGCTTAAAGCACTGAAAAAAAGGTATCTCCATATAATTCAACTTGCCATTTTCAATTTATACAGTAATTTCTTAAGAACCTCTATTTAAGACAGCCTTTAAATTGGTGCAGCCACTGTGAAAAACAGTATGGAGGTTCCTCAAAAAACTAAAAATAGAACTACCATACAATCCAGCAATTCCACTCTGGGTATTTATCAGAAGAAAACAAAAACACTAATTCCGAAAGATCTATGTACCCCTATGTTCATGCAGCACTATTTACAACAGCCAAGATATGGAAGCAACCTCAGTGCCCATCCATGGATGAATGGATAGAGAAGATGTGATTGATACACACACACACTGAAATATTACTCAGCCATAAAAAAGAATGAAATCTTGCCATCTGTGTCGACATGGATGGACTCGGAGGATATTATGCTTAGTGAAATAAGTTAGATAGAGAAAACCAAATACCATATGATTTCACTTATATGTGGACTCTTAAAAACAAAACAATGAACAGAAAATAAACTCAGAGACAGAGAAAAAACTGGTGGTTGCCAGAGGGGAGGTGTGTGGAGGAATGGATAAAATAGGTGAAGGGGATTAAGAGGTACAGACTGCCAGCTATAAAATACGTAAGTCATCGGGATGAAATGTACAGCATAGGAACACAGTTAATAATATTTTAACAACTTTATATGGTGATAGATGGGAACTGGTCTTATGGTGGTGACCATTTCATAATGTATAAAAATACTGAATCACTATGCTGTACACCTAAAGCTAATATAATACTGTATGTTAATTATAACTCAGTTTAAAAAAAGAAGTTGAGATAAAACATAGACTTGAGTTTACCTGCCTGTCAGATATCCAACCGCAGAGGCAGCATAACAAGCCTACAAAGAAGAAACACTGGGACTTAAGCATTTTGGGACTCTTATAGTATTAAATTGTATTAAGTAATAAGTATTATTATTATACATGTATAAAGTATGTATATAATAATTCACTCTCAAGTAAGGGGGAATTAGAACATTTTTCATTCTTACAAGTAATGTTCTACCTATAAATTTTAAATAATGGTTTAAACATCTAATTCTAATTTTTAGTTTTTCAAGGAATTTGTCCATATCATCTAGTTTATTCATAATATCATCTTATAATTGCTTAAACGTCTGCAGGATCAATAGGAATGACCTCTTTTTTATTCCTAACATTGATAATTTGTAGTTTTTCTCTTTTATTCTTCATCAGTCTTGCTAGGGATTTACCAAATTTATTAATCTTTTCAAAGAACCAATTTTTGGATTTGTTGATTTTTCTCTATTGTTTCTTTGTTTTCTCTTCCATTGATTTCTGCTTTTTTTAAAAAAATAAATTTATTTATTTTTGGCTGTGTTGGGTCTTCATTGCCATGCGTGGGCTTTCTCTAGTTG
Source organism: Phocoena sinus (assembly GCF_008692025.1). Classification (NCBI taxonomy): domain Eukaryota; kingdom Metazoa; phylum Chordata; class Mammalia; order Artiodactyla; family Phocoenidae; genus Phocoena; species Phocoena sinus. The sequence goes on along the minus strand of NC_045766.1, from coordinate 10,622,806 downwards.
CGGTGAGCGGGGGCTACTCTTCCTTGCAGCGCATGGGCTTCTCATTGTTGTGGCTTCTCTTGTTGCGGAGCACGGGCTGTAGGCACACAGGCTTCAGTAGTTGTGTCACGTGGGCTCAGTAGCTGTGGCTTGCAGGCTCTAGAGCTCAGGCTCAGTAGTTGTGGCACATGGGCTTACTTGCTCTGCAGCATGTGGGATCTTCCTGGGCCAGGGCTCAAACCTGTGTCCCTTGCATTGGCAGGCAGATTCTTAACCACTGTGCCACCAGGGAAGCCCAATTCCTGCTTTTGTACTTATTACTTTACTACTTTCAGTTTGGGTTTACCTTGGTTTTCTTTTTCTAGCTTCTTAATATGTAAGTTTAGAGCACTGATTTTTATCTTCTTTACTAAGTATAGATTCATTTAAAACTATTTCCTCTAAGAACTGCTTTAGCTATAGCTTACATGTTTGAGATCTCATCTTCTCATCATCATTCAATTCAAAATGTTTTCCATTTTCCATTGTGATTTCTTCTTCACCCCACTGGTTATTTAGGGTCCATGGTGACATCCCCTTTTTCACCCCTGACACTGGTAATTTGTATTTTTTCTCTTTTATTCTTAATCAGTCTGCTGTGAAGGTTATTGATTTTATTAATCTTTTCAAATATTTACAAAGGATTCAAACATACTGAATTTCCAAATGTTTGGGGATTTTCTATCTTTCTGTAATTGAATTCCAGTTTATTTCCATATGGTCAGGTCACATATACTGTTTGTTTCCAATCCTTGGAGATTTGTTGAAATTTCCTTCATGGCCTTCATATGGTTAGTTTTTATGTTTAAACTGCACTTCAGCTCACTATAGGAAGACAAGGAAGGTGCTAAATTAAATACAAGATAATCTGGAAAAATGCTAAATGCCCTTTAGGAAGAAATGAGACTGGGTTGGCAAAATGTCCTAACTTCCTTTCTTGTGCTTCCAAATAAGCCTCCGAGAAGGGTGGCAAGGTAATGAGGTGGAATGAGCACTGGACTGGGGCTTAGGACACCTCTGGAGTCCAATCACGGCTTTACCATTTGTGATACCTGTCACTTTGCAGAGCCACCTACTATACAACATGAGACTTGGCCTTCACCCATTCACCCTGCAGGTACTACCGGACCTCCTATCAAGTGCAGGCTCTACCTACGCACTGGGGATACAGATGTGTCAAGAAAAAATAATATCCGTGACCCCCTGAAGCTCAGAGCCTACTAGGGAAGTCAGACCGGACAAATAATACACAGACACATAATAATAGTTAGTTACAGAGTGAAGATCAGGGGACAGGATTCAGACCAGGTAAATGTCCCTGCCAATTCTGACACTCTAGACTGGGCAGAGTACAATACTGTATACTGTAAGAGCATGGACTCCAGACCCAGAATACCTAAGTTCAAATCCTGGCTCTGCCAATACCAGCTGCCTCCTTGAGCAAGTTTCTTAACCCCTCTGGGTCTCACTTTTCTCATTTGTAACTAGGATTAACAATGGTTCTTGCCTCCTAGGATTGTTGTGATTGATACGTGTAAAGTATTAGAGGCGAGATAAGCGGCGACTGTCCGCAGTGAAAATTTGCCATTATTATTACTCATCCCCAATGTTGCATTCGGCTCTCCAAGTCCATACTTACCGCCTGCTCGTTCCTCATCCCGATGTATCTGATGCCCACCTCCTGGGCAGCAAGCGCGATTTCGGTCACCGGGATGCCTACGATGCCAAACATGTAATTCACATCCTGTGGGCCAAGAACAGAGAAATGAGGGCGCTAAAAGGAAAACCTCCAGCAAAGCTCCCCCCTGACCTCCCCGCCGCTCTCCCGTTTCCAAGACAACGTCTCGGCCCCCGTCGGCCGCCGTAAGAGCCTTTCAATCAGGAAGGTCCAGCACACCTGTGTTTTCAGGGCCTGGGCGACGACTTTAGCACCAGACACCAGCCTCTCGCGTCCGTCGCTGCGCTCTGCCAAGTTACTTTCCGACATCTTGCCCCTGAAGTTCGAGGCCCTCTCGCAGTGGACAGCAGGCTGACGCGAAGTCACCCAGCCAAACCAACGCCGGAGACACCAACTGTGGGGCCGCTTCTCTGAGTGAGGAGGAGGGCGACCCAACGCTTTAAACGGCGAAGAGGAGAAGGCGGGGCTGAAACCAGCCCGCTCGGGATGAGGTGAGATGTAAACACACTCTCTCTCCTGCCACAACCAGGCCCTTTTCCCGGGCCTTCCATTCACGGCCGGCAGAGTATCAGGAGGAGGCGGGACTAGCTGGAGGCGGAGGCCTGTGCCGAGCAGGTGAGAGGTCGAACCGCGGAGGGCTGTCGCCTTGGTCCACCACCCGGAGGCATTTCGAGACTGCGTAAGGCGGGTGGTACTTACGCAGAGTCCGGGCGGAAGGGGGCTAGGGGCTTGGGCAGAAGGGGACGTTGCGCGCGCTCCCGGCCCCGCCCCCGGCCTCGGGGCTCTGGGGGCTGCGGGCTGGTTTCGCAAAGGCTGCTGGGATGCGGATGGCTGGAAGGGGCCGGTTGTACGGCGAGGTCGTTTTTGGGTTGCGTGGTCATTCTTCCGCGTCCCTTAGGTTCGAGGATTTGACTTACACGCGTTTTGATTTGTAAGCTCATATCTTTGTGGCTTTGCAGTCCGTGAAGATTAATATCCGTCAGTTAAATCCGTAAGCGGATGTGTACTCTACGTCGTGTCTTAGAGGAGGACACGGAATCTCCCAAGCGAGAGATAAAGTAACTTACCCAGAGCCATTGGACCAGACCGTGCTTCAGACTAACAATCTTGGGCTCTATTCACTGTTAAGCCCTTTGACCACAGGAGATAAGAGGAGCCCCTTGAGCCTAGTTACTTTTGACCGTTATTTTCTGTAACCCTTGCCAATAACCCTCCACTCTTGTCTTTACAGTCAGGAAATGGGGGGTGGGTTGTGATTCTTAAGAGTCATTCCCTCACCACAACCAGCTCCTGCAGCTGAGAACCTTTTTTTTAAAAAAAAAGTTTGATTAAAAAAAGAAAATCAGTAGTTGATTTACAATGTGTTAATTTTTTCTGTACAGCAAAGTGATTCAGTTATACATATATATGAATTCTTTTTCTTTTCCATATTCTTTTCCATTGTGGTTTATCACAGGACGAGAACCTTTTAAAACACATTTTTGAGTGAAAAAATGGCCTTACAATGTGTGATTTATGAGGCTATGGCCTCAGGGTCATTAGACCATCTGCTCAGTAGCAAACAAAATCGCCAATGGTAAGGAAGAGTGGAACTTTAAATTTTTGACGATCTGGAGTGTTTTAAAGCAAAAAGACCAGTAATATGTGGAAAGTAAAAAAACAAGAAGAGAGAGGAGTGGGTCATGGGTAGTAAAATGAATGAAAAGCATTAGAAGTGAAAGGATTTCTAAAGCCAGTGGGACCTTCCAAAAAGGTTTCCCCTCGAATTTCAAGCCCTAATGCCCACTCTGGCCCCCTTGGATATGGGGGCCTAGCCTAAGGTAGTCCATCTAAGAGGGAGATTTCTTTGAAGTCTCAGAGTTCATCTGGAAAATAAATGCAGATCTTGCATTGTATTCCAGAATCTATCCATATTTTAATATAAAAGTGATCTTTTTATTGAGGTAAACATACACGTAAATGTACAGATCTTAAATGAGTTTTGACAATTGTATATACCTATGTAACCACCACCCAAAATACAAATGACATTTTAAAATATTTACCTGTGAAATAAAATTGACATTCCAGAAAGATGCACAGTGCTCTTTGTGTGGCTTTGAATAGTCCTTGGTACAGTGTCTCCTGTCCCTGTTTGAGAAGCATAGACCCTATACCTCTCTACCATGTGGGATTGTTTATATCAGTACCTGTATGACAGTTTCTATCCCCAAGCATCAGAATCACTAGGAAAGCTTTTTAAACAAACAGTTGCTTGGGCACTACCCCACATCTTCTGAATCAGCATCTTAAGACAAATTAGGCACCTGTATTTTTTTTAAAGCTGCTGCCTAAATTTGATTTGCAGCCTGACTTGAGGACCACTGGCTCTGTACTCATGCTAGAGGCATGAGTTAATAATTAAATGTGTGATTGCCTTTTACCAAAAACTGTTGCTTAATTTGGATTTATGGGTTCAAGGCTGGTTTGACATCAGTAGCACAGACCATGTAGATGGCAGTTAGTCAGTTCATGTGGACTTGTGTTCAAAGAAAAACTGTGTTCTTCTGTCCCAAAAGAATCACTGACAGAATCACTCAGTATAAAGTGAGAAAACTAAACTATGAATTGGAACAAATCCCCTGAATTCAGAATAACCAATTGTGCAAAGGGACAAATTCTCAACTGACTGGACTCTGCCCTTTAGCAGAGGGAGTCGGTGAGACTGTTGAAATTTGCTTCACCTTACAGCTTTGAGTTCAGGGCCCAACATTCCATGGTTCACTTGGGTCTGATGATTCAGCAAAAGTGCTGAGAGTCTCACCCCAAGATTTGCAGGCACTTGGAGCAACTGCTTTCAATCCAACGGCAATGACAGGATTCCAGGATTCTTTTGTAACTTACCCAAGGCCTTTTGTGCAGACATTGTAAGCGTTAACCACATTCTTTATTACTTTCATTGGTGGTAGGCATGGAATTTTATTTGTTTTGCCTTGTTTGTTTATTCGTGGAAAGAGGTCAAAGGAGGAGTAAGTCTAGGTTTTTTTTTAACAGAAAAGGCTAAAGTAATGATTACATGCTCTCCAGAGAGCATACTGGTTACTGTATTTGTGGGCTCTGGACCTGAGATTATGAGGGAGATATTTGGTGGCTTTCTTACATCTGGGCGAAGAGAACATCCAGGCAACCAGGTCATTTCCTTAGAGTTGCAAAATAATACCTGGAGAAAATATACTTGCTAAAGATTTAAAATAGGCAGCTTCTACAGTAACTTCTTAGGCCCCAGAATTATGTTTTAATGGGTAAACTAACTGCTATGAGGACATAAGTGACTTATGTCAAATGGCTTAGAAGTCATAACGTAGTATTTCTTCATATGCAAGTACTCCACACTCGGAGGTGGCCTGTGGCCCAGGGGTTGGTCAACCATCACATATGAAACATGGTATCAGTTTTAAAATGTTTTCTGTTTTCATTTGTTTCTTCTGTTTTGCTATCAGCTTTCATTACAGCCCCTTCCTTAAGCTTTTTTTTTTTAATAAATCTATTTATTTATTTATTGGCTGTGTTGGGTCTTTGTTGCTGCCTGAGAGCTTTCTCTAGTTATGGCAAGCGGGGGCTTCTCATTGTGGTGGCTTCTCGTTGCGGAGCATGGGCTCTAGGCACATGGGCTTCAGTAGTTGTGGCACGCGGGCTCAGTAGTTATGGCTCATGGGCTCTAGAGTGCAGGCTCAGTAGTTGTGGCGCACGGGCTTAGTTGCTCCGTGACATGTGGGATCTTCCCAGACCAGGGCTTGAACCCATGTCCCCTGCATTGGCAGGTAGTTTCTCAACCACTGCACCACCAGGGAAGTCCCGATATTTTTTTAAATATATTTTTTATATACTTATATATATTTAAAGATGTCATTTATGACATCTTTCAGACACATGAATAAGGACAGAGATTAACACACACCCATGTGTCCAGCGCTAGCTTAAGAAACACTTAACAAATAGAACGAAACCCCTATTGTTTCCTTCCCCCATCACATCTCCTGCCCTGTGCCATAGAGGTAACCACTATCTTGAATTCGGTGTTTATAATTCCCACCTGTGCATTCTTTAGGTGATTGGCATTTAGGTTGTTTTAAGCTTTTTAGTGTTATAAACAGTTTTCTTTGAATATTCTTGCATGTCTCCTTGTGCACTTGTGTGAGTTTTTATGTATATGTATATAGCAGTGTTATCAGAGGGTAGGTTCTTATCTCATAGCAGAAAGAATTCAGAGATGAGACAGGGAGGTCAAGAAAGCAAAGTGAGGATTTATTTAAGAGAAAGTATGCTCTCAAGGGGAGAGCAGCCAGTCTCAGGTGAGTAGCTGCACTGAGTTTCTTCAGCAAGCAGCTTTGTGGGGCATAGAAATGAAGGGGTGGAATATTCACTGGGGAGGGAAGGGGTGGGTTCATATTCCCTGATTTTCCTCCCAGCTCCACCTTCCCGAGGGGAGAAGGGATTTCTGTCCTTATTTAGCCTTGATCAGAAGTGTCATGACATTGGTGCATGATGAGTACTTCTTATCTGTGAGGCGAATTTTATTGTAATGAGGGCATAGTGAGTGAAATGTTACATTCAGACACTGGAGATTCCCGCCTTTCCCCACCTTTCTTTGTCTACAGGACACTTAACACCCCCCAAATGTGTAGTTTCCTGTCAGTCTGGAGATTCCTGCTTTTCTTTGTCTGCCCAGGGACCCCCATTGTTTACAAGATATGTGGTTTCCTGCCATTTGGCCCCTGCCCCTCCTTCTCTGCTCCTATCTAGCTAACTGCTTGCTTTAACAGGGGTGGGTCATCATCAATTTTACTAGATATTACCAAATTGGTCTCAAAAGTTATTGTATCAATTTATACCCCTAACTTCTGTATATAAGAACTCCCCTTTCTCTGCACCCTCAATTGTGGAATTTAAAATTTTTTGCCAATTTGATGGTTGTGAAATGGATTTTCATTTCCATTTCTCTGACTACTAATGAAGATATCTAGGTATAGATTATATAGTTATATATTTGGATTTACCATTCGGATTTCTGCTGTGAGTTACCTGTTTATATCTTTTGTCCTTTATTGGATTGTTTATCTTTTTCTTATTTATCTGTACATGTTCTTTATATATCCTTGATACTTATTCTTCGTCTTTTAACTTTGTTTATAGTTACTTTTGAGGTACAAAATTTTGTGTCTTTTCGGTGTGTGGTCACAACTGACAATTTTGTTTCTCGGCTGTGGCGCACAGCTTGTGGGATCTTAGTTCCCCAACCAGGAATTGAACCCACGTCCCCTGCAGTGGAAGTGTGGAGTCCTAACCACTGGACCACCAGGGAATTCCCACAACTGACAATTCTTTTCCTTTATTTTATACTCTTTGTATCTTGCTTGAGAAAACTTTCCCTAAACTGAGGTTATACGGAGTTTTTTTTCGATATTTGCATTAAAAAGTTTAGTTTTTTTTATATTTAAGCCTCTTGGTCTACCTGAAATTGATTTATATATATGATGAGAAGTAGCAATCCAGGGTTTTTTCCATATAATATATATATCAATTAGACTTTGATGTGTAACTAACCACTCTAAAACTCAGTGACCTAAAGCAACCACCATTATTTAATTTATAATCCTGTGAGGCTGGGCTCAGCTGGGCTCCTTCATGTGTCTGTGATCAGTTGCTAGTCAGCTAGGTCACTCTGCCACTGGAAGTTGACCCCCGGTCCCCAGCGGTGGCAGGCTTATCCCCACTGTGCCATATATCTTTCATCATTCAGCAGGCTTCCCTGGGCTTCTTTTATTGGCAGCAGGTTGCAAAAGGGGACAAATCCTATGGCAGAAGCCTTTGTGTGCCCATGTTTGCTAACATCGCATTAGCCAAAGTAAGTTATAGGTAGAGCTCAGTCTCTGAGTGGGATGGCATTAATGTTACATGATAAAGGAAAATGAACACACAGAGAAGAATAATTGCTAGCCATTTTTATAGTCAATTTACTAAACTACCTGTTGTCCAAGCACCTTTGATGGTATAGTTCATTCTTATCCCACTGATCCATGTTATCTATCAAGTTGCCATATATGTGTGGTCTGTCTCTGGACTCTGTTCTTTTCCTATCCTAACACCAGTCCTACACTATCTTAATTTCTATATTTTTAAAATAAGTCTTTATTTTAGGACAAGTCCTTCTACTTCGTCCTTTTGAAACCATCTTATCTATTGTAATTAGTTTCCTATCACTGCTGTAAAAAATTACTACAAAATTAATGGCTTGAAACAACATAAATTTATTATTTTAACAGTTCTGTAGTTCAGAAATCTGAAATGGGGTTCACTGGGATAACAGCAAGGTGTTGGCAGGAGCACATTCCTTTCTGGAGGCTCTAGGAGAGAATCCATGCCTTTCTCCTTCTAGCTTCTAGAGGCCTCTCAAGTTCTTGACTCCATCTTCAAAGTGAGCAGTATCAGGCCAAGTCCTCATGCTGCCATCCCTTCTTCTGCCTCCCTCTTTCACTCCCAAGGATACTGGTGATTACATTAAGTTTACCGGGATAATCTCCCTATCTCAGAGTCAGCTAATTAGCACCTTAATTCCCCTTTGCCATGTAACCTAACATACTCACAGATTCTGGGGATTAGGATGTGAGCATCTTTGCGGGGCCATTATTCCGCCTCTAGGTTTATTCTTAGCCTTTTTCTCTTTCGTACATATTATAGAATCAGTTTCTCGAATTCCATGAAATACTCATTGGAATTACATTGTTCGTAAATTAATATGGATAGAACAATATCTTTATACTGAGTCTATCTTGCCATGAGCATTATATATCTCTCCATTTATTTTACTCTTCCTTAATCTTTTAATTGAAATCTTTCCTTATGTTTATTTCTAAGTATCTTACTGTTTAGTTATTTGCATTTTCTAGTTTTGGGGGGCCAATGTATTAGAATGCAATTAATTTTATGCTGGTCTTAAATTTAACTACTGTATTTTCTTATTAATTATAATTTGCCTATAGATGCTCTTGGGTTTCTTTGTAGATAATCATATCATTAATGAAAGTTTTGTTTCTTCTTTTCCTATTATATCTTTTATACTTCTTTTTCTTTTTTTAATATTCCTAAATTTATTTCATTTTTATTTTTTAAAGGTTAGACTCCATTTATAGTTATTATAAAATATTGGCTATATTCCCTACGTTATACAATATATCCTTGTAGCTTACTTTATACATAATAGTTTGCACCTCTTAATGCCCCTTCCCTCTTCCCTCTCCCCACTGGTAACCACTAGTTTGTCCTCTACATCTCTGAGTTTTACTTCTTTTTTGTTATATTCACTAGTTTGTTGTATTTTTTAGATTCCACGTATAAGTTATATCACACAGTATTTGTCTTTCTCTGATTTATTTCACTTGACATAATACTCTCCAAGTCCATCCATGTTGTTGCAAATGGCAAAACTGCATTCTTTTATATGGCTGAATAGTATTCCATTGTGTGTGTGTATGTATGTGTGTATATATATACATACACACACACCACATCTTCTCTACCTGTTCATCTGTTGGACACTTAGGTTGCTTCCATATCTTAGCAACTGTAAATAGTGCTGCTGTGAACACTGGGGTGCTTGTATCTTTTTGAAATTAGCGTTTTTGGGTTTTTTAGATATATACCCAGGAGTGGAATTGCTGGGTCATGTGGTAGTTTTATTTTTATTTTTTTGAGGAACCTCCCTACTGTTTTCCACAGTGGCTATACGAATTAACATTCCCGCCAACAGTGTACAAGGATTCCCTTTCTCCACATCCTCACCACATTTGTTATTTGTGTTCTTTTTGATGATAGCCATTCTGACAGGTGTAAAGTGATATCTTATTATGGTTTTGATTTGCATTTTCCTGATGATTAGTGATGTTGAACATCTTTTCACGTGCCTGTTGGCCATCTACATTTCTTCTTTGGATATACTTCTTTTTCTTATCTTATTGCACTGGCTAAGACCTCCTGTACAATATAGATAAGAAGCGCTGATAAGTCACATTTTAATTTCCTTTAATTTATTAATGTGGTGAATTAAGTTCATATACTTTCTCATATTAAATAATCCATCATTCTTGTGATAAACCCAACTTGGTCATGATGATTTTCTTCTTAGACATTGCTTAGTTAGTTTGCTTTTTTTTTTTGCAGTACGTGGGCCTCTCACTGTTGTGGCCTCTCCCGTTGCGGAGCACAGGCTCCGGACACGCAGGCTCAGTGGCCATGGCTCACGGGCCCAGCCGCTCCGCGGCATGTGGGAACTTCCCGGACCGGGGCATGAACCCATGTCCCCTGCATCGACAGGCGGACTCTCAACGACTGCGCCACCAGGGAAGCCCATGTCTGTGAATTTGAATCCTAAACTCACATAAGGAAACCTTTGTTATAACTTCTCAGGGGATATGTTTTCCCCCCTTCAAAACCCAATATGAGATGTACAAGTTTCTATGTCAGATAGTTACTTTTGCTGGCAGGCAGGTGTTTATATGTTTGTCTGACATATCATTATTGCATTATTGCACTGGGTATTGCATTATTATTTGGATAATATCATTATTACCCAAAGTTTGTAGTTTACATTAGGATTCACTTAGTGTTATTTGTACATTTTGTGGGGTTTGACAAATGTATAATGAAATGTATCCCCCACTATAGTATCATACAGAATGGCTTCACTGCCCTGAAAATCCTCTGTGCTCCACCTGTTTAGCCCTCCCTTCTGAACTTTTTACTGTCTCCACAGTTTTGCCTTTTCCAGAATGTCATATAGTTGAAGTCACACATATATACCCTTTTCAGATTGGCTTCTTTCACTTAGTAAAATGCATCTAAGTTTCCTCCATGTCTTTTCATGGCTTAATAGCTCCTTTCTTCTTAGTGCTGAACAATATTCCATTGTTTGGATGGACCATAGTTTATCCATTCACTTACTCTCAGTTGCTTCCAAGTATTGGCACTTATGAATAAAGTGGGTGTAAACACTTGAGTGCAGGTTTTTGCATGGACATAAGTTTTCAACTCATTTGGGGAAATACAGGTGTATGGCTGCTGGATCACATGGTAAAAGAACTGTATGTTTAGGTTTTAAGGAACTACCAGTTTTTTTCCCAAAGTGGCTGTACCTTTGTATTCCCACCAGCAGTGAATGAGAGTTCATGTTGCTCCACATCCTTGTCAGCATTTGGTGTTGTCAGGGTTCTCAATTCTCAGTTTTGGCCATTTATTAGGTGTTTAGTGATATCTGTCATTGTTTTAACTTGCAGTTCCCTAATGATACATGATGTGAAGCATCTTTTCATATGCTTATTTGTTATCTATATATCTTCTTTGGTGAGGTGATTGTTCAGATCTTTTGCCTATTTTAAATTGATTTGTTTGTTTTCTTATTGTTAAATTTAAGAGATCTTTTTTTTTTTTTTTTTTTGCGGTACGCGGGCCTCTCACTGTTGTGGCCTTTCCCGTTGTGGAGCACAGGCTCCGGACGCGCAGGCTTAGCAGCCATGGCTCACAGGCCTAGCCACTCTGTGGCCTGTGGGATCTTCCCGGACCGGGGCACGAACCCGTGTCCCCTGCAGCGGCAGGTGGACTCTCAACCACTGAACCACCAGGGAAGCCCTAAGAGATCTTTTTATATTTTGGGTAACCATCTTTTATCTTTTGCAGATATTTTCTCCTAGTCTGTGGCTTGTCTTATTCTCTTGACATTGTCTTACACAGAGCAGAAGTTGTTGTTTTGTTTTGTTTTTAATTTGAGGTATAGTTGATTTACAATGTTGTGTTAATTTCTGGTGTACAGCAAAGTGATTCAGTTATACATATGTATACATTCTTTTTCAATATGGTTTATTACAGGATACTGAGTATAGTTTCCTGTGCTATACAGAAGGACCTTGTTGTTTATTTTATATAGAGTAGTTTGTATCTACTAATCCCAAACTCCTAATTTATCCCTCCCCTACCCCCTTTTCCCTTTGGTATTCATAAGTTTGTTTTCTATTTCTGAGTCTGTTTCCTAAATAAGTTCATTTGTGTCATATTTTAGATTCCACATACAAGTGATATCATGTGATATTTGTCTTTCTCTGTCTGACTTACTTCACTTAGTATGATAATCTCTAGGTCCATCCATGTTGCTGCAAATGACATTATTTCATTCTTTTTTATGGCTGAGTAGTATTCCATTGTGTGTGTGTGAATGTATATATATATATATATATATATATATATATATATATATATATATATGTTTGTATGTATATATATGACATCTTCTTTATCCATTCATCTGTTGATGGACATTTAGGTTGCTTCCATGTTTGGCTGCTGTAAAAAGTGCTGCTATGAACATAGGAGTGCATGTATCTTTTTGAATTAGTGTTTTCTTTGGATCTATACCCAAGAATGGGATTGCTGGATCATATGGCAACTCTGTTTTTAGTTTTTTGTGGAATCTCCATACTGTTCTCCATAGTGGCTGCACCCATTTACATTCCCACCCGCAGTGTAGGAGGGTTCCCTTTTCTCCACATCCTCTCCGGCATTTATTTTTAGACTTTTTAATGATGGGCATTCTGACCGGTGTGAGGTGATACCTCACTGTAGTTTTGATTTGCATTTCTCTAATAATTAGCAATGTTGAGCATCTTTTCATGTGCCTGTTGGCCATCTATATGTCTTCTTTGGAGAAATGTCTATTTAGATCTTCTGCCCACTTTTTGATTGAGTTATTTGGGTTTTTTTGTTATTGAGTTGTATGAGCTGTTTGTATATTTTGGAAAGTAAGCCCTTGTCAGTCGCATCATTTGCAAATACTTTCTCCCAGTCTATAGGTTGTCTTTTCATTTTGTTTATGGTTTCCTTTGCTGTACAAAAGCTTATGAGTTTGATTAGGTCCCGTTTATTTTTGCTTTTATTTCTATTGCCTTGGGAGACTGACCTAAGAAAACATTGGTATGATTCACGTCAGAGAATGTTTTGCCTATGTTCTCTTCTAGGAGTTTTGTGGTGTCATGTCTTATATTTAAGTCTTAAACACTTTTGAATTTATTTTTGTGTATGGTGTGAGGGTATGTTGTGACTTCATTGATTTACACGCGGCTGTCCAGCTTTCTTAACACCACTTGCTGAAGAGACTGACTTTTCTCCATTGTAAATTCTTGCCTCCTTTATCGAAGATTAATTGACCATAGATGTGAAACTGCACACCTCAGATTGGGACTCGAACCCAGCCAAAACCCAAATTGGGACTTGAGCCCACTCTCTTTTAATTGCGATCACACACCTGGTCCCAGGACTTAAGCTCAGGTTCTTTATGTCTCATTGCAGAAAGAATTCAGTGAGAGACTTTCAGTGAAAGTGATAGGTAAGAAATGGATTTATTTAGAGAGATACACATTCCATAGACAGAATATGGTCCATCTCAAAAGGCGAGAATGGCCCTGGGAGAAACACACTACACAAAGTGTGGGCCATCTCAGAAGGCAAGAGACCCCAAAATATGGGGTGGTTAGTTTTTTATGGGATGGGTAATTTCATAGGCTAGCAAGTGGAAGGATTACTCCAACTATTTTGGAGAAGGAGTGGGGATTTCCAGGAATTGAGCAACTGCCCACTTTTTGACCTTATATGGTTAACCTTGGAACTGTCATGGTGCTGGTGGGTGTGTCATTTAGCTTATGCTAATGTATACAATGAACATATAATTAGGCTCAAGGTCCCCTGGAAGTGGAATCTTCCTCCATCTTGGACCTAGTTGGTTCTAACCGGTTTATTTTTTATCCAATAGCTATGTTATTCTTTTACAGGTTGTACCCTGCCCCCTTCCCTCCTGTTTCAGGTGTGTGAGTTTATTTCTGGGCACAGGGCAGAGGTTTTTAATTTTAATGAAGTCCAGCTTATCATTTATTTCTTTCATGGATCATGCCTTTGGTGTTGTATCTAAGAAGTCATCACCATACTCAAGGTTATCTAGGTTCTCTCCCATGTTATCTTCTAGGAGTTTTGTAGTTTTACACTTTACATTTAGGTCTGTGATCCATTTTGAGTTAATTTTTGTGAAGGGTGTATGTGATGAAATTTATAATAACAAATATATGTTTAGTATTCATCCCCATTTCTATCACAGCGCTCCTAAAACCCTTGGAATTTCCGAAGTGATAAGGGCAATATGTGTCTTTTGATATTCATAACAAGCCCCTTTCAACCACACCTGAGTTTATGTTAATGTGTTAAATTTTGGAAAGCCCCTAAGTATGGGGTCTGATTGCCGGGGTAATCAACCATGTGATTGAAGGGTTGTAATTTAGCCCCTGACCTCCTGGGAGAGGGGAGGGGATGGAGTTTGAGTTCAGTCACCAATGGCCAGTGATTTAATCAAGGATACCCAAAAAGACAGGGTTCAGAGAGCTTCTGGGTTGGTGAACATTTGGAGATACAGGGAGAGGGCACCCCTTCCCATATACCTTGCCCCTATATACCTCTTCATCTGGCTTTTTTATCTGTATCTTTTATCATGTCCTTTATAATTAACTGTTAATGTAAATAAATGTTTCTGAGTTCTGTGAGTTGCTCTAGCAAATTACCAAACAGGAGGAGGGTGTTGTGGGAATCTCTATAACTAGTCAGTCAGAAGCACAGATAACCTGGATTTGCAATTATCATTTAAAGTGGGGAAGGAGTGAGCCCTTAGGCTGTGGGATCTGACACTACCTTTAAGTAGATAGTGTCAGAACTGAGTTAATTGTTTGGTGGTATTGGACAAAACACATAGGGGGTAAGAGCTCTGTCTAGACTGATTTTCTTGCATGTAATGTCTACTTGTTCCAGCAATATTTGTTGAAAAGACTGTCTTTGCTTCAGTGTATTGCCTTTGCTCCTGTCAGAGATCAGTTGACTGTATTTATGTAGATCTGTTTCTGTGCTCTCTGTTTTATTTTTTTATTGATGTCTTTGTTTATTCTTTTGCCAATACCACACTGACTTGATTACTGTAGTTTTATAGTAAGTCTTGAAGTTGGATAGTGTCAGTTCTCAGACTTTGTTCTTCTCCTTCAATAGTGTATTGGCTATTCTGGGTCTTTCGTTTCTCCATATAAACTTTTGAATCAGTTTATCTATATCCACAAAATAACTTGCTGGGATTTTATTTGGGATTGGATTCAATCTGTAGATCAAGTAGGGAAGAACTGACATCTTGACGATATTGATTCTTCCTCTCCATGAACATGGAATCCTTTCATTTCATTCTTCAGAGTTTGGTGATTTCTCTTATAGATCTCTTACATATTTCATTAGATTTATACCTAAGTATTTCATTTTTGGGGTGCTAATGTAAATGGTATTGTGTTTTTCATTTCAAATTCTACTTGTTAATTGCTGGTATATAGAAAACAATCGACTTTTTAAAAAGAATATTTATTTATTTTATTTTTGGCTGCATCGGGTCTTAGTTGCAGCATGTGGGATCTTTTGTTGTGGTTCATGGGCTTCTCTCTAGTTGTGGCACATGGGCTGCAGAGCACGTGGTCTCTGTCGTTGTGGTGCACGGGCTCCAGAGCACATGGGTTCTGTAGTTGCAGCACGTGGGCTCACTTGTTGTGGTGTGTGGACTCAGTAGTTGTGGCGTGTGGGCTTAGTTGCCCTGTGGCATGTGGGATCCCAGTTCCCCGACCAGGGATCGAACCCACATCCCCTGCATTGGATCCCTGCATCCTCTTAACCACTGGACCACCAGGGAAGTCCCTAGGAAAGCAATAGACTTTTGTATATTAACATTTTATCCTGTAACCTTGCTATAATCACTTATTAGTTCCAGGAGGGTTTATTTTTATCAGTTCTTTCAGATTTTCTACGTAGATAATCATGTCATCTGCAAAGAAAGACAGGTTTATATCTTCTTTCTCAATCTGTATGTCTTTTATTTCCTTTAATTGTCTTATTGCATTAGCTAGAACTTCTAGTACAATGTTGAAAAAGAATGGCAAGAGGGAGCATCCTTGTTTTATACCTGATCTTAGAAGGAAAACTTAGTTTTTCTCACCATTAAGTATGATGCTAACTGTAGGGTTTTTGGTAGATGCTCTTGATCATGTTGAGGAAGGTCCCCCCTCTATTCCTAGTTTACTGAGAGTTTTTATCATGAAGGGTTTTGGATTTTATCAAATGCTTTTTCTTTTTTTTAAATTTAATTTAATTAATTTATTTTTTATACAGCAGATTCTTATTAGTTATCTATTTTATACATATTAGTGTATTCAAATGCTTTTTCTGCATCCAATTTTTCTTTTTTAGTCCATTGTGATGGATTACACGAACTTATTTTCAAATGTTGAATCAGCCTAGCATGCCTGGAATAAATCTCATTTGGTCATGGTGTATAATCCTTTTTATAAATTATTGGATTGGATTTGCTAATATTTTGTTGAGGATTTTTGCAGTTTTATTTTCTTGTAATGTCTTTGTCTGGTTTTTGCATTAGGGTAATGCCAGCCTCATAGAATGAGTTTGGAAGTACAGTTGATCCTTGAACAACACGGGTTTAAATTGCATGAGTCCACTTATACGTGGATTTTTTTTTTCAATAAATACTACAGTACCACACAATCTGCAGTTGGTTGCATCCTCAGATGTGGAACCTTGTGTACTGAGGGCCGGCTCTGGGACTGGAGCATCCGTGGATTTAGTATCTGCAGCAGATCCTGGAACCATGGATACCAAGGGATGACTGTATGCTCTCTGATTCTGTCTTCTAGAAGAGATTGTTAAGAATTAGTATAATTTCTTCCTTAAGTGTTTGGTAGAATTTACCAGTGAACCTATCTGGGCCTGTTTTACATGTTTTGGAAGGCCTGCTGTTGGACAGGGCTGGGTCTCAGGGTGGCTGGCTGTGTGGCCCTGGGGGATACAGGGCTGGTGCCCATCTGCTGATGGGCAGCTAAGCCCCCAGCACTAATAGGGTAGAGGGAGGACTCCGGAATGGTGCTTGCTAGCACTAGTGTCCTCGTGGTAGAACAAGTACCTCAAAATGGCTGCCATCAGTATCTATGTGCCCTGGGGGACCCCATTTGCCTCTTGCCTCTCTAGGACTCTCTAAGATCAGCAAGTGGGTCTGACCCAGGGTCCTTTCAAATTATGCCTCTGCCCTGGGTCTGGGAGCCTGTGAGATTTTGCTTGTGCCCTTTAAGAGAAGAGTCTGTATTTCCTTCAGCCCTCTGGCTCTCCCCTATGCAATCCGCACTGACTTTCAAAGCAAAACTTTCTGTGGACTCTATCTTCTCTATGCAGGACCCCTGGGCTGGAGCCCAGTGTAGGACTCAGACCCTTCACTCCTTGGGGAGAACCTCCACAATTGTAATTACCCTCCAGTTTGTGGGTGTTGACTAAACTGCATCTTTGCCCCTCCTACCAGTTTCCTGTGGCTCCTTCTTTATATCTTTAGTTGTAGAAAATCTTTTCTGCTAGCCTTCAGCTTGTTCTCATATAGTTGTTTTGTAAATAGGTGTAATTTTGGTGTACCCAAAATGGGAGGAGGTGAGCTCAGAGCCTTCCTACTCTACCACCTTGGTCACACCAAAGCTTAGATTATTGATATTAGATCTCTTTTCCTTCCTAATATATGTATTCAATACTGTTCAAAATATCCCTCTCTACACTCCTATCACTGCATCTCACAAGTTTTCATAAGTTGTATTTTCATTTAGTTCAAAATATTTTAAAATTTATCTTGAGATTTCCTCTTTGACCCATGTGTTATCATAGAAGCAAGTTGTTCAGTCTCCAAGTATTTGAGGATTTCCCAGTTATCTTTCTGTTATTGATTTCTAGTTTAATTCCATTGCAGTTTGAATGCAGACATTGCATGATTTCTGTTCTTTAGAATTTGTTAAGGTATGTTTTATGGCCCATAATGTTTTCTGTCTTGATGAATACAGGATATTTCATGCAAGCTTGAGAAGAATGTGTATTCTGGTGTTATTGGATGAAGTAGTCTATAATTATATCCAATTATTTTTTTGAATTTTTGAAATTTATTTATTTTTTTATACAGCAGTTTCTTATTAGTTATCCATTTTATACATATTAGTGTATACATGTCAATCCCAATCTCCCAATGCATCACACCACAACCACCCCCCCGCCACTTTCCCCGCTTGGTGTCCATACGTTTGTTCTCTACATCTGTGTGTCTATTTCTGCCTTGCAAACCGGTTCATCTGTACCATTTTTCTAGGTTCCACATATATGCGTTAATATACGGTATTTGTTTTTCTCTTTCTGACTTACTTCACTCTGTATGACAGTCTCTAGATCCATCAACGCCTCTACAAATGACTCGATTTCGTTCCTTTTTCTGGCTGAGTAATATTCCATTGTATATATGTACAACATCTTCTTTATCCATTCGTCTGTCAATGGGCATTTAGGTTGCTTCCATGTCCTGGCTATTGTAAATAGTGCTGCAATAAACGTTGGGGTGCATGTGTCTTTTTGAATTATGGTTTTCTCAGGGTATATGTGCAGTAGTGGGATTGCTGCATCATATGGTAGTTCTATTTTTAGTTTTTTAAGGAACCTCCATACTGTTCTCCATAGTGGCTGTATCAATTTACATTCCCACCAACAGTGCAAGAGGGTTCCCTTTTCTCCATACCCTCTCCAGCATTTGTTGTTTGTAGATTTTCTGATGATGCCCATTCTAACTGGTGTGAGGTGATACCTCATTGTCGTTTTGATTTGCATTTCTCTAATGGTTAGTGATGTTGAGCAGCTTTTCATGTGCTTCTTGGCCATCTGTATGTCTTCTTTGGAGAAATGTCTATTTAGGTCTTCTGCCCATTTTTGGATTGGGTTGTTTGTTTTTATAAAAATTGAGCTGCACGAGCTGTTTATATATTTTGGAGATTAATCCTTTGTCCGCTGAGTCATTTGCATATATTTTCTGCCACTCTGAGGGTTGTCTTTCTGTCTTGTTTGTAGTTTCCTTTGCTTTGCAAAAGCTCTTAAGTTTCATAAGGTCCCATTTAATTTTGTTTTTATTTCCATTACTCTAGGAGGTGGATCAAAAAAGATCTTGCTGTGATTTATGTCAAAGAGTGTTCTTCCTATGTTTTCCTCTAAGAGTTTTATAGTGTCTCGTCTTACATTTAGGTCTCTAATCCATTTTGAGTTTATTTTTGTGTATGGTGTTAGGGAGTGTTCTAATTTCATTCTTTTACATGTAGGTGTGTCCAGTTTTCCCAGCACCACTTATTGAATAGACTGTCTTTTCTTCATTGTATATCCTTGCCTCTTCTGTCATAGATTAGTTGACTATATGTGTGTGGGTTTATCTCTGGGCTTTCTATCCAGTTCCATTGATCTATATTTCTGTTTTTGTGCCAGTACCATATTGTCTTGATTACTGTAGCTTTGTGGTATAGTCTGAAGTCAGGGAGTCTGATTCCTCCAGCTCCATTTTTTTCCCCTCAAGATTGCATTTCTATTCAGGGTCTTTTGTGTCTCCATACAAATTTTAAGATTTTTTGTTCCAGTTCTGTAAAAAATGCCATTAGTAATTTGATAGGGATTGCATTGACTCTGTAGATTGCTTTGGGTACTATAGTCATTTTCACAATATTGATTCTTCCAATCCAAGAACATGGTATATCTCTCCATCTGTTCACGTCATCTTTGATTTCTTTCATCAGTGTCTTATAATTTTCTGAGTGCAGCTCTTTTACCTTCTTAGGTAGATTTATTCCTAGGTATTTTGTTCTATTTGTTGCGATGATGAATGGAATTGTTTCCTTAATTTCTCTTTTTGATCTTTTGTTGTTAGTGTGTAGGAATGCAAGAGATTTCTGTGCACTAATTTTGTATCCTGCAACTTTACCAAATTCATTGATTAGCTCTAGTAGTTTTCTGGTGACATCTGTAGGATTCTCTATGTATAGTATCATGTCATCTGCAAACAGTGACAGTTTTACTTCTTCTTTTCCAATTTGTATTCCTTTTATTTCTTTTTCTTCTCTGATTGCTGTGGCTAGGACTTCCAAAACTATGTTGAATAATAGTGGTGAGAGTGGACATCCTTGTCTTGTTCCTGATCTTAGAGAAAATGCTTTCAGTTTTTCACCACTGAGAATGATGTTTGCTGTGGGTTTGTTGTATATGGCCTTTATTATGTTGAGGTAGGTTCCCTCTATGCCACTTTCTGGAGAGTTTTTTTTATCATAAATGGGTGTTGGATTTTGTCAGAAGATTTTTCTGCGTCTATTGAGATGATCATGTGGGTTTTATTCTTCACTTTTGTGGGGGGGGCATTAAAGGTCACCAGGCTTTTTATTGCCATTAAAGCAGACTCAGACAGGATGGTCCCAGCCTCGAGAGGGGACAGCCTGGCGGTCATGGGAACACTCATCACAGAAGCCCTGTCTGCAGGCCCAGCAGTGGTACTTGGAAAGCTTGACGCTGAACTCCTTCTGGCAGTTGTGGTAGTGCAGGATCTCATGGTCTGGTACCCAGTACACCGGCCTGGCCGCATCCTTCACCAAACCTAGTGGTATGTCATTGGCCGTCACCACGGCTCCCAAAGTGTTCTGCACGGACTTGCCCACCTTCCAAGCAATCAGCATCCCACCCTCACTGAGGTACCCTGTGCCTCGGTGACATCTAACTGAGAATTCCTGGCTTCATAGCAGTTGTCACACACCCTCACGGGTGCAGGGCCCCAGCCCCACTCCGGCACTGGCCGGGTCATGGGTGAACAGCTGTCACAGAAGCCCTCCCCCCAGGCCCGGCAGTGATGCTTGATGTCATTATCTTTAAAGGATGTAGCACACTTGTGCAGCTCAGGATCTGGGAGTTGGGCCTCCAGTAGGCAGAGGCGATCTGGTATGTCAGCCAGGACGTCACAACCTTGGTGGGCCCAAGGCTAAGCTCAGACACCGACTGAGCCATGAAGTTCATCCCATCCAAGAGGCGCTGGGCAGCATTGTTGTTGTCCTTCAGAAATCCATTAGTTCCAGGCCACACATGCACAATCTCTGTCTGCACCACTGTGTCCACAGGATATTGGTTCCCAAACCAGTACTGCCGGCTACAGTAGACCACGCCGCAGTTGGGACATTCGATTACGTACCCAGACCAGGCATATTTTGCGAGATCCATCCAGGGGGAGTCGGTTGAAGCAGCCGTCTTGGGCACCACGCTGACTTCATTGCCTCTCTCGTAGCAGGCCTTGCAGGTAAAAACCCGGTTGTCATACTGGTGAGAGTATCTGCAGCGGCTTTTGGCTTCATGAGGTACTCCTTCTTTCCCGTGATTCATGCTGTTCTTACATCCAGCCCCACAGCTGAGGCACAGGACGGAGCAGGTGAAGTACTCATCTGGAAAAAGGGAGCTGTGTGCCATCTCATCATCGGGGATCTCACCGCTGAAGTGGTCGCTGAGGGCCTTCAGAGCTTTGAAGATGATCCCCGGGTGCCAGGGAGAACGGGTGGTGTTATTCTCTAGTTGTTGCTCCAAAGCACGCCGAAGACCAGAAAAGTCTGTGGGAGGATTGTATGTCCTCGTTCCCTTGTAACGAATAGAACTGGAGGCTTCAGGGAAGCGGCCCAGCTTCCGGAACCGGTCCTGGATGAGCTTCTCGGGCACCTCGGAGGGGTGATCAGAGCCCAGCAGCTGAGTGTGCACAGTCTCGTGGAAAACGATAACAGCAGGGCCCAGGGTGGACAGGGGGACATCCAGGCCACAGCGGGCAGTGGTAGCCTTGAGCTGCTTGGTGAAGTGCTTCAGATAAGCTTCTGAGGCGTCCCCAAGGAACTTGAAGAGGTCATTGTGCAGTCGGTCTGCATGAGTTCGATAGATGACGAGGTCTAATGGCCAGAACCTTAAGCAGTACCCATGTTCTCTGGCTTATATTCACTGTAGCCCCCAAGAGCCCTTCTGTGTCTATCACTGCTACTTTGTGGACTGGGTCATATGCCGCCCACACTCCAACAGTGCAGGACTCCTGGGCAGGGAGGTTTGAAGACTTCCCGGCCACAAAAGAAAGTGTGGTTGAGGGTATGAGACTTCTCATCCCCAGTATTTCCAAAAATGGAAACCACTTTCAGATGCTGATAGGGTTTGCAGTCCAATTTCCTAATAAAGTCCTCTTCATTCGTTACCTGAATTTTTTCATTCTCATCTACTAGGAGGAAACTCACAACCTTCTCAGTCATCTTCCTCTTGGTGTCCTCATCCATCCCTTCTTCCTCCAGCACCTGGACCTTAGGCACATGGTACACAGTAACAGGGTGCCTCCTTTTGTTACCCCCAGAATGAGTCCTCTCTGGCACTCCAGGAACAAGTTGATTTTACAGGTCTGGCACCTCACGTCTGCCGTCTGCTTCATACCTGGAGAACGCCCACTGGGGCCCTTGCAGGGGTCACAGTAAGGGAACGTGGCCAGCTTTGAGTCTGATCCGCTCATGGTTTCTCAGGCACTCCTGCCGCTGGAGCTTCTCCTCATAGCGGAGACACTGCAGGCTGCAGCACTCATCACACTCGGAGACGCCTTCATCAGTCCCGCTGCAGGTGTAACTCTCCTGGCACAACAGCCCAGGCTTCAGACCTTTCTCTGCTGGGGACGTCTGCGCACTCATATTCAGACCGGGAAGGAAAGCATCTACAATATAACAGTACCTGGGCTTTCCCCAGAAGTGAAGACAAAGGCATTGAGTCTGAAGACTGAGCACAGCCTCCACAGGGTTCTGAACACCCTTAAAAAAATGTTTTTAAAAAAACATTCGATGTCCTATCAGAATTCTTCACACATTTACAAACGTTCGGATGTTTAATTTTCTGCTGCCAAGCCTCCTGGATCAGCAGCAATGTTGACTTGGCTTGATAGTTTCATCCTCCATAAAGTGCAGGCAAATATATGGTTAAAATTAACTTGAGAGGGTCTGTTATGGCTATCTGAGAGAGATCTGATGGGTTCACTGAGGTGGGCGCATGCATGGGGCCTCAGACACAAGGTTTTGGTAATGAAAGAGAGTGGTCAGGAACTTTTCAATATTATCCAGCTTAAGTCAGTATTTCAGAGGATACCTCGACGCCTCTCTCCAGCCGGGGATTCCTCACCCTTCCTTCTTTCCGGACAACACCACCACAACCCAAGGGACAGCAGCAAGGTCTAAGAACAAAGAAGGGCACCCCAAATCCCCCCACGCTGGCAGAGGCCAGAGCCGCATCCATTGTTTATACCACCCCCACCGCCCCCGCCCCCCCCTTCCTTCCGGGGGGCAGAGGGAGCTCCAGGGCTATCACTCGTCCGGTGCAGGGCTATGCCCTTCCCTCCCCGACCGCAGCATCCCGGAACCCTACCAAGAAGCAGCTCTGCTGTGGCGAGGAAGCGTCAGGGGATCCCGGGGCCCCGGTGGAGGTGTGGGCTGTTCCTCAAGGCACCAGTGGATCTATCCTCATCTCCATTTCCATCCCCCTTCTCCTTCACTGCCTCCTGAGGTTCCTCCTCTCCTGTTGTCAGTTAGGATCAGCTGATGCGAGTGAAATTCTCCCTGCTCCCAATTTGTTAATATGGTGTATCACACTGATTGATTTGTGTATATTGATACGCAATATAAATATTTTGCATCCCTGGGATAAATCCCACTTGATCATGGTGTATGATCCTTTTAATGTGTTGTTGGATTCTGTTTGCTAGTATTTTGTTGAGGAATTTTGCATCTATATTCATCAGTGATATTGGTCTGTAATTTTCTTTTTTTGTAGTATCTTTGTCTGGTTTTGGTATCAGGGTGATGGTGGCCTCATAGAATGAGTTTGGGAAGAGTTTGAGAAGGATAGGTGTTAGCTCTTCTCTAAATGTTTGGTAGAATTCACCTGTGAAGCCATCTGGTCTGGACTTTGTTTGTTGGAAGATTTTTAATCACAGTTTCAATTTCATCACTTGTGATTTGTCTGTTCATATTTTCTGTTTCTTTCTGGTTAAGTCTTGGAAGCTTATACCTTTCTAAGACTTTGTCCATTTCTTCCAGGTTGTCCATTTTATTGGCATACAGTTGCTTGTAGTAGTCTCTTAGGATGCTTTGTATTTCTGTGGCGTCTGTTGTAACTTCTCCTTTTTCATTTCTGATTTTATTGATTTGAGTCCTCTCCCTGTTTTTCTTGATGAGTCTGGCTAATGGTTTATCAATTTTGTTGTTTATCTTCTCAAAGAACCAGCTTTTAGTTTTATTGATCTTTACTATTGTTTTCTTTGTTTCTATTTCATTTATTTCTGCTCTGATCTTTATGATTTCTTTTCTTCTACTAACTTTGGGTTTTGTTTGTTCTTCTTTCTCTAGTTCCTTTAGGTGTAAGGTTAGATTGTTTATTTGAGATTTTTCTTGTTTCTTGAGGTAGGCTTGCATTGCTATAAACTTCCCTCTTAGAAGTGCTTTTGCTGCATCCCATAGGTTTTGGATCATCGTGTTTTCGTTGTCATTTGTCTCAAGGTATTTTTTTATTTCCTCTTTGATTTCTTCAGTGATCTCTTGGTTATTTAGTAACGTATTGTTTAACCTCCATGTGTCTGTGTTTTTTAGGTTTTTTTCCCTATAATTGATTTCTAATCTCATAGCATTGTGGTCAGAAAAGATGCTTGATATGATTTCAATTTTCTTAAATTTACTGAGGCTTAATTTGTGACCAAGATGTGATCTATCCTGGAGAATGTTCCTTGCACACTTGAGAAGAAAGTGTAATCTGTTTTTGGATGGAGTGTCCTATAAATACCAATTAAATCTATCTGGTCTGTTGTGTCATTTAAAGCTTGTGTTTCCTTATTAATTTTCTGTTTGGATAATCTGTCCACTGGTGTAAGTGAAGTGTTAAAGTCCCCCACTATTATTGTGTTACTGTTGATTTCCTCTTTTATAGCTGTTAGCAGTTGCCTTAGATATTGAGGTGCTCCTATGTTGGATGCATATATATTTATAATTGTTATATCTTCTTCTTGGATTGATCCCTTCATCATTATGTAGTGTCCTTCCTTGTCTCTTTATTTAACATTCTTTATTTTAAAGTCTATTTTATCTGATATGAGTATTGCTACTCCAGCTTTCTTTTGATTTCTATTTGCATGGAATATCTTTTTCCACCCCCTCACTTTCAGTCTGTATGTGTCCCTAGGTCTGAAGTAGGTTTCTTGTAGACAGCATATATATGGGTCTTGTTTTTGTATCCATTCAGCGAGCCTGTGTCTTTTGGTTGGCACATTTAATCCATTCACTTTTAATGTAATTATCGATATGTACGTTCCTATTACCATTTTCTTAATTGTTATGGGTTTGTTTTTGTAGGTCCTTTTCTTCTCTTGTGTTTCCCACTTAGAGAAGTTCCTTTAGCATTTGTTGTAGAGCTGGTTTGGTGGTGCTGAACTTTCTCAGCTTTTGCTTGTCTGTAAAGCTTTTGATTTCTCCGTTGAATCTGAATGAGATCCTTGCTGGGTAGAGTAATCTTGGTTGTAGGTTCTTCCCTTTCATCACTTTAAACATATCATGCCACTCCCTTCTGGCTTACAGAGTTTCTGCTGAGAAATCAGCTGTTAACCTTATGGGAGTTGCCTTTTATGTTATTTGTTGTTTTTCCCTTGTTGCTTTCAAAAATTTTTCTTTGTCTTTAATTTTTGTCAGTTTGATTACTGTGTGTCTCGGCATGTTTCTCCTTGAGTTTATCCTGCCTGGGACTCTCTGTGCTTCCTGGACTTGGGTGGCTATTTCCTTTTCCATGTTAGGGAAGTTTTTGACTATAATCTCTTCAAATATTTTTGGGTCTTTTCTCTCTCTCTTCTCCTTCTAGGACCCCTGTAATGCGAATGTTGTTGCATTTAATGTTGTCCCAGAGGTCTGTTAGGCTGTCTTCATTTCTTTTCATTCTTTTTTCTTTATTTTGTTCCATGGCAGTGAATTCCACCGTTGTGTCTTCCAGGTCACTTATCCGTTCTTCTGCCTCAGTTATTCTGCTATTGATTCCTTCTAGTGTATTTTTCATTTCAGTTATTGTATTGTTCATCTCTGTTTGTTTGTTCTTTAATTCTTCTAGGTGTTTTTTCTTTAATTTTTCTAGGTCTTTGTTAAACATTTTTTGCATCTTCTCGATCTTTGCCTCCATTCTTTTTCCGAGATCCTGGATCATCTTCACTATCATTATTCTGAATTCTTTTTCTGGAAGGTTTCCTATCTCCATTTCATTTGGTTGTTTTTCTGGGGTTTTATCTTTTTCCTTCATCTGGTACTTAGCCCTCTGCCTTTTCATCTTGTCTGTCTTTCTGTGAATGTGGTTTTTGTTCCAAAGGCTGCAGGATTGTAGTTTTTCTTGCTTCTGCTGTCTGCCCTCTGGTGGATGAGGCTATCTAAGAGGCTTGTGCAAGTTTCCTGATGGGAGGGACTGGTGGTGGGTAGAGCTGGCTGTTGCTCTGGTGGGCAGAGCTCAGTAAAACTTTAATCTGCTTATCTGCTGATGGGTGGGGCTGGGTTCCCTCCCTGTTGGTTGTTTGGCCTGAGGCGACCCAACACTGGAGCCTACCTGGCTCTTTGGTGGGGCTAATGGTGGACTCCGGGAGGGCTCACACCAAGGAGTACTTCCCAGAACTTCTGCTGCCAGTGTCCTTGTCCTCACGGTGAGCCACAGCCACCCCCCGCCTCTGCAGGAGACCCTCCAACACTAGCAGGTAGGTCTGGTTCAGTCTCCTGTGGGGTCACTGCTCCCCCTCCTGGGTCCCAGTGTGCACACTACTTTGTGTGTGCCCTGCAAGGGTGGAGTCTCTGGTTCCCCCAGTCCTGTTGAAGTCCTGCAATCAAATCCCACTAGCCTTCAAAGTTTGATTCTCTAGGAATTCCTCCTCCTGTTGCCAGACCCCCAGGTTGGGAAGCCTGACGTGGGGCTCAGAACCTTCACTCCAGCGGGTGGACTTCTGTGGTATAAGTGTTCTCCAGTTTGTGAGTCACCCACCCAGCAGTTATGGGGTTTGATTTTATTGTGATTGCGCCCCTCCTACCGTCTCATTGTGGCTTCTCCTTTTTCTTTGGATGTGGGGTATCTTTTTTGGTGAGTTCCAGTGTCTTCCTGTCAATGATTGTTCAGCAGTTAGTTGTGATTCCGGTGCTCTCGCAAGAGGGAGTGAGAACACGTCCTTCTAGTCTGCCATCTTGAACCAATCTTCACTATTTTTTTTTTTTCCACTATTTTTTAAAATGGTAACTTTATAATATATATATATATATTCTTAATTATATTATTTATTTTTGGCTGCGTTGGGTCTTCATTGCTGCACGCGGGCTTCCTCTAGTTGCGGCAAGCGAGGGCTGCTCTTCATTGCAGTGTGTGGGCTTCTGATAGCGGTGGCTTCTCTTGTTGTGGATCACAGGCTCTAGGTGCATGGGCTTCTGTCGTTGTGGCACACGGGGTCAGTAGTTACGGCTCATGGGCTGTAGAGTGCAGGCTCAGTAGTTGTGGCGCACGGGCTTAGTTGCTCTGTGTCATGTGGGATCTTCCCAGGCCAGGGCTCAAACCCATGTCCCCTCCATTGGCAGATGGACTCTTAACCACTGTGCCACCAGGGAAGTCCAAATCATAGTTATTTTTAATTGCTGGTCTGATCATTCCAACATGTCTGCCACATCTGACTCTGGTTCTGTTGCTTGATGTGTCTCTTCAAAATTTTTTTTTTTTTGCCTTCTAGTATGCCTAGTAATTCTTTTTTGAAAGCTGGATATGAGACATGAGGTACTGGGTAGAGGAACTGTAATAAATAGGCATTTAGTAGTGCTGGCCAGGTGTGGAAAGTGGGAAGTGCTCTTTTGTCCTGTGGCCTATCTTTTAGTGAACTTGACAAGTTCACACTGCCCAGTCTAGCCCACCTCTCTGGGGGGACAGGATGGCTAGAGGGGGCTGGAGTTGGGTGTCTCCCTCCCCCTAGGTCGTTTAGGTTCTATAAAGCCCCAATAGGTTCACTGTGCTAAAACAGTTTCTTTTGAGGGCAGGCCTCCTGAGGAACAGTGCACTCTGGCTGCTTTTCCGCTCTCTCTAGCCGCAGAGATTATCTCCAGCTGTACTGCGAGGACCGGGTACAGCTCCTAGAGGAAGAACTCAGAACTGTGGGCACACCCTGCCAAAGCCGGGCTCTCCCGAAGTTCTTCACTCTTGGACCTGTCCACCCTGAGCCTCCAGCAACTGGTCAGTTACAGTTTAGCTTTTCCTGTACTGGTACTGGCTCCGCTGAGGTTTCTGCTCACAGGTTTCTACTCAGTTAGGTTGTGATTTTTTGTATTCACCTGTCTGTCTCTCTAAATTTTGGAGGCAGCAGTTTGCCCTGTGGTCTCAGTTCTCAGATGTATCTAAGAAGAGCTGTTGGTTTTCAGTTTGTTCACATTTTTACTTGTTAACATAGAATGGCTGCTTCCAAGCTCCTTATATGCAGACTGGAAACCAGAAGTCTCAACTGTTTATTTTTTTCCTTATGTTTTTCATTTAGTAGAAAAACAGTGTGACATTAAGAAAACATTTTAAATCTCCATAAGATGACCTGTCATGTTTTCAGTTATTCACATTCTTTTCCAGTCTTTGTTCACATGTATGCATGTTTTACTTCGCTATTACCACTGTAAACAGAGAAAAGTTTTCACTATGTTTGTTGAGCATAGCTATCTTTAAAATTTTTGCTTAATATTCCACCTGGTTTGTATATATTTTCATAGCTTTCTTCATATTGGATGTTAGATATTGTTTGTTTCCAGCTTTCATCTACTGGGACTTATTCTTCAATTTTAGCTAGCATCTACTTATTAAACATTAAGTGCTTTACATCAGGTATTTTCACTTCCAGTTTGTAGTTGAAGAAGCTGAAGCTTCTTTGTGTTAAATAACTTATCTGAGCTTATATAATGAGTAAGTATCAGAGCCAGGATTTACTTTTTTGTTTTTGGCTGCGCCACACGGCATGAAGAATCTTACTTCCCCAACCGGGGATCAAACCCGTGCCCCCTGCGGTGGAAGTGTGGAGTCCTAACCACTGGACCACCAGGGAATTCCCAGATCCAGGATTTCAAATCAGACATTTTAAAACTCAAAAGCCCGTATTCTTTACTTCCATAGTATGCTGTCATTTCAACTGACTTTTTTCTTATTTAAATGACTTCCTAAGATAAAGTCCCAGAAGAATACTGTTTGTGATTTATAATATGAATTATTAAACATTTTTCCCAATAAGAAAGTACTATTATTATCACTTTACTAGTTTATTTTTTTCCAAATTTAATATTTTAAAATAGTACAAGTTAATGTTTATTTTGTATATAAGTTCAGAGTTTTTCAAAGTGTTTGTTTATGATTTGTTTTCTTCTTTAAATCTGTTCTTGTTTATTGCCTATTTATAAGTGTTATCTTGATGTTTATATTTTGCATGTACATTTTAATTTATCAATCTGTTCTATTATTTTAACTGCTTCAGATTTTAGAAAGTTGTTTCATCAAACCCTTGATAGCCAATTATAATTTATTCTAGTTTTCCTAACATTCAACATGTAACTCCTGATTTTGAGTTTGTTTTTGTATATGGTGTAAGGTGTTTAATCTTATTTCCAAATTGTTGTTCAGTTATCCCAATATCACTTATTCAATCAAACTTTTCCTCTTGTTGTTCTGAGTGTGGTGGCGTACAGAGAACTACCAGTAAGGCCCACAAATAATTACCAGTCTGTCCAAAGCAGAAGAAAACAAAAATGCTCAGTGCCTCTAGGAAGAGAGGCGAAAGCAGAGCTACTGACCATTTCTCTGCCATTTACCATGCCCTGCATGGAGTCGGCCATGTTTGTGAGTAGGGCTAAGGTCACTCTCATTCTTGATCGTGTGCTGCCCTCTAACTGCACTGCGGGTCACCTACAGCTTGCCACCATGCTTGTGTCGAGAGCATCCTCCACAGGTACTCAGAGGGACAGCATCTGGACCCATTTGCCTGCCTTTTGCTGTTTCTCTCTTGGTGAGCTTGACTGTGCCTCTCCCCAGCAGATACTTCCTGGACCCTCCATAGGAGAAGGTGGCCTTTGGCATGTTTTCTCTAGTGCTGTGTTTTACCTTAGATTTTTTTGTTGTTTCTTTTACTCTTCCTACTATCATTCATTCTCAGTGTTTCCAGACTGTCCTATTAGGGATTGTTCTTTTGACTTGGGGACCACGGTTTCCTGGCTCTAATACCCATTCCGTTGTCCTCCACGCTCTGCATGCAGGGCATCCTCACCATCTTGCTGGTCCTGTGATCTGGGTGTTTCAGTCCCGAGCACTGGCGGACAAGAGCACAGAGGTGATGGGACGTGGTGTCGTGATGTTTGGCCCACCATGCCCTTAGAGATGTTTTATCCACCATACATTTAATTCACAAAGAACCTTTGCATTGCCCCCACTTCTGAGCACATCTTCCCTGAAAAATTTGACCTGTGGTTCTAGGGCATCATATTTTCCATGTGCTGATTGTGTTTCTCCATGTCCAGTCTTCAGGTCCTCATTCCCTAGAAGGTGCTTCTTCTGATGACTCTAATTGAAGGTAGTCCAACAAAGAAATGGGGGAGAAATTTCCCAAGGGCTTTTTTTTTGTGTGTGTGTGTGGTACGCGGGTCTCTCACTGTTGTGGCCTCTCCCGTTGCGGAGCACAGGCTCAGGACGTGCAGGCTCAGTGGCCATGGCTCACGGGCCCAGCCGCTCCGCGGCATGCGGGATCCTCCCGGACTGGGACACAAACCTGCGTCCCCTGCATCGGCAGGCAGACTCCCAACCACTGCACCACCAGGGAAGCCCCAGATAAGCTTTTGAGAAGAAATCTGATACACTTCTGCAGAATATAATTGGAAGATTTTTCAGATTACCTATAAATGTATAATTATATTTATAAATAATTATGTTAAAATTTTTAAATTAAAATTTATTTAAATTTATAAATATATTATACATTATTTACTTATTCATTTAATTCCTACATATTTCTTTATTCATCTTATGTAATTACCTAATGGAATATCTATCTCTTACCCCTGTTCTAGTCTTTTAAAATCAGGAACCTTATTTAAACAAATGAAAACCAGTAACAACCTGGTTCTACAGTGATGTTCCTGTCAAGGCAAAGACAAGCACTGAATCCTTTAACCGACCTGGACCAGATTGTTTTGGGGACGTTTTTTCCCCCCAGTTTGAGTATTTAAATACTTTGCTGGTCATTTCCACTAATGTGGTGGGAGCACTTTGAAATCTGCCCACATTCTCTCAGCCCTTTTGTTGGAGAAGCACCTGGGAAATAAAGGTGATGGTTCTGACTCGTGTCTTTCTTTGACGTGAGGGGAAGATAGTGTCAGAATGTACCTGCCTTTACCCTCCAGCCCAGTGGCTCTGCAGGTGACCCCAGGCCAGGAGTATCAACACCACCATCACCTGGGAACTCATTAGAAAATGCATATTCTAGGGCCCTACCCCAGGTCTGCTGAGTGAAAACTTCTGGGCAAGGGGTCCAGGGAACTGCATGTTCAAGCCCTTCAGGTGCCTCAGCGTCAGCATCCCCCTTTGAGAACCACTGCTCTGGTCTGACCAACCAGTCTCTCCCTTGTGAGGGTACTGTGAATTTCTGTTGAGTTCTGCTGCGGCTGCAATGAAGACACCACAGTGGTCTTTGAAGGTCTGACTGATAAATTACCCCCATCTTGAACATGTACTGGGAGGGTTGGACCAGGAGACAGGAGAGTTGCTTTCCATTCTGTTCTCACCACTAACTAGTCCTGGAGGATTCCCTCTTCATGAAAATGGAATTTTACCATCTGCTTTCATTGCTTTATGTGACAGGAAGATAAAATCAAGCAGTGGGTGTTAAAGTGGTTTGAAAACATTAACATGTAACATAAAATGCAACGTGGCAGCCATGTAAAAATTTGTCCCTTTGGATCCTTGACCTCAACTAGATTTCCCTGTGAAGAGTGCTGTGCATCTATGGATGGGTTGCATTGCTTTGCACACCCACTCACATCTATGGGGTGTACTGCTGTAAGAAATCACAGCAAATTTAGAACCTGTGAATATAGAAGATGAAATAGGTCCTAGGAACATGGCAAATAAAAAAATAGCTTTCATGAGACCCAAATCTTGGAAAGTCAAATGTTGTCTAGTTTTTTCACTGTAAAAGAGTTAGGTGGGGAAAAAAGAGATAGATGAAGTGTTAGGAATGGAAAGGAGGAAAAAAACATCCATTTACTTCTTAAGAATGACGCACTCTTGCGGCACTTCAGCGCAAATCCCCACGTGGGTAAGTGGTACTCCGTTGGCCCACAGGGTGGCAGTAGCGGACCTGGAGGGGTCTCTTCTTTGGAGCAGAGTCTCGTGGGCGCTCTTTTCTGTCTGCACAACAAAGTGAAGAAAAGAGACTTCTTCCATTAAACACCTGTGCATTTCAGGGGGAAGTTTTGTCTTAAATAATGAAGGTAATTTCCCATTTGAGGAAAAGAAAGGTGACATATTTAGGTTCAAGTGCCACGATTGCTCATTCGGTGTTCTAAGAGAAATTACTCCCGTCACCAGAAAGGGGCCCCAGTCCAAGGCCTGGTCCACGGTTACACTTTAGTATGTCACTCGCTTTTTGGAGGTAACAGCTGGAATGTTTTATAATAGTGTTTATTTTTACTTGTTGACAGTTTGCTTTATTTATTTATTTATGGCTGTGTTGGGCCTTCGTTTCTGTGCGAGGGCTTTCTCTAGTTGTGGCAAGCGGGGGCCACCCTTCATCGCGGTGCATGGGCCTAGCACTATCGCGGCCTCTCTTGTTGCAGAGCACAGGCTCCAGATGTGCAGGCTCAGTAATTGTGGCTCACGGGCCCAGTTGCTCCACGGCATATGGGATCTTCCCGGACCGGGGCACGAACCCGTGTCCCCTGCATTGGCAGGCGGACTCTCAACCACTGGGCCACCAGGGAAGCCCCTGGAATGTTTTTAAAAGAAAAATGACAATTTACCAGTTCAGCCAGGGGTTCCTGATAATTTACTCACTGTTCCATGTAAGTTCAGCCTTGAACCTCAGCATCACCCTCACTCAGTTGCCACCTGACATACACCCTGAGGCATCAGAGTCTTGGTGGTGGATGGTTTGCACGAAGCTGTTCAAGCTACAACACTGTGGGGCTTTACATTGTTCCAGGGCTGGTCATGGACCAGGTCACTAGGCACAGAGGCAGAGAACAAGAGGCTTTCTGGGAAATAAAGGTCTCTTTGGGGTTTCTTTAAATTCAGATTATGTAAGTTAGATGCAGATGAGCATTTCTCCTGCTTATGTAAAAGGATTTGGACAAGGAAATCACAAAACTCATGAGAATGGGTTTAGAACTGTTTGGAACTTAACAGTATTTTTCATGGCATCCTGTCAGATACACGTAGAAGTGTATACTGTGCTCGCTCATAATGACTTAGCTGGTCCCTCAGCTTTGTTCCACAGGATATGACATTTCCTCTGCCAACTTCCCAATCATGGCGCTGTCATTCTCCTTCACAAGAGTGACAAGATCTTTTATTAAAACGATCAGTATGTCTATATATAAAATTTTAAGTGTATATACCTGCCTCTGAAATTATTAAGAATACCTTCATAATAATCCTTTCATTTTATTGCAAAAGACACTATTGTAATAGCATGGCTAGGAAGGAAACACAGCTAATTTTCAAGGTGACTCATTTAGCAAGATGGAAAACAAAAGTTCCTTGTGTGTAAAAATATCTGGTGATTGACATGTTACCAAATTTCCACAAAATAGATTTCCATGTAATTTAAGACTTTGATTTTTTTTCCTCATAGATCATAAGAACCCTCCTGACCAGGATTAGTGTCAGGGGAGCATGTTTCCTTACGAACTGAGAAGCAGAGGCTTCTGTAGGGCGGTGAGAAGACCAGGATGCTTTTGCATGAAGATGTCACTCCAGCAGTGCTGTCCCCACCCCAGCAATGATTTCCTGGCTCAGCTCTCACTCTGCAGGCAGCGGGGGATTCTGAGCACAGGAGCGTCTTGATTGACCCAGGCTTTAACTGGATCTCCACGGAGATGAGGCTGGAAGAGAGTGGGGCGCTGTGGGAGCTGCCGGTTATCTCCCTCTGACTTCATTTTCTGCCGCCTTCCGTGGTCCCTGGTCCCTGGTCTCAGCCCACCGCTCTCCTGGCTGCTGCTTGAACCACCCGAAAGCTCCCAGTCGGGCCTTTAGAGCGAGCAGCCCGCTGCCTGGAACCCTCTTCCCCCGGCACCTACGGGCCTCCTCTCGCACCTTCCTCGGACGCCGGCTTCTCCTGGAGCCCGTCCAGGTCTAAAACCTACCCCCACCCATGCCAGGCCCTCCCTGCCCCCTCCCCGTCTTTATGGCTCCTTCGTACTTATTGCCAAATGACACGTTAGGTGCAGTCAGTTGGCAATGACAATGGGGTTAACGTCCCAATAAACCCATCGTAAGTTGAAAATATCATGGGTCAAAAATGCATTTGATACACGCAGCCTCCCGGACATCCCAGCTCAGCCCCGCCCACCTCACACGTGCTCAGAACACTCACATTAGCCTGCACGTGGGCAGAACCCTCTAACGCAAGGCCTAGTTTATAATAAAGGGTTGATTGTTTCACGGAGTTTATGGAATATTGCACTGAAAGGGAAGAACAGAATGGAGTGCGGGTCTGGATGGTTGTCCGTGTATCAGTTGCTCACCCCCGTGACTGGGGGCTGCAGCTGCCCTGCCCAGGATCAGAGAGAGGGTCGTACTGCGTGCCGGACCCCCAGGGAAAGTCCACATTCTGAATTCTGAGCACGGTTTCCACTGAAAGCACATGGCTTTCGCACCATCGTAAAGTCGAACCATCATGAGTAGGGGGACGATCTGTGTTGATTGTGGTAGTTTCCGCATACATGGGGAGGGTCCACTCGGAAGGGCTAGGCGCCTTCACCGCTGGGTCCCCGACGCCTGCACCTCCGCGGGTATCACGTGGATGTTGAAGTGAGCGCGGTCCCGGCCCTGCCGTCTCCCGCCCCCGCCTCAGTGGAGCTCAGGAAGCAGGATGTGGGAGCACACTGTCACCTCAGTGGTGCCTTCACGCTGGGCCCTTCCTGGATTTTAGACTCCCGTCAAATGCCTACGATGGAAGGAGGTTCGAAGCTAGCTTTTCAGACTGAGCACACATCTCCAGCCACCATTCTGTTTATGGTCCAGGCCCTGCCCTGCTCAGCAGGTGGATCTGTTGCTGGATCACCAAGAACCTCGTGACTCCCAGGGAGACCCCGGCCCCTCAGCCACTCGGTGAGCGCCATCCTGAGCCAGCACCGGGCCACCTGTGCCCTTGCATCCTGTCGCCTGCCAGCACCTGCTGCTGCCATCCAGGCCTTTCACAGCCCCTGCCACGTAGAGAGGGAAAACCAGAACACCACTCTTCAGCAAGGGTGCACTGTGGTGCCTATTTTTATTTTAATGACTCATTCTCTCCTACCTCATTAGGCTTGCTTCTTCAAAGGGGGAATACCTGGCTGAATCTGCATAACCCCTTATTATTGACCTACCTCTGTTCACGCAGAAATGATTGCCACTCACGGCTCTCCTACCAGGCTCTTTTTGTAAATAATCTAAATTTATTTTCTCAAAATAGAAAGGGGATATCTTGCTGGTTCCGCAATTTCCTTGTTTTGCTGGACTGCAAGGCCCTGAGATTTTATTTATTTATGGCTACCTTGGGTCTTCATTGCTGTGCGCGGGCTTCAGTAGTTGTGGCACGCGGGCTCAGTAGCTGTGGCGTACGGGCTTAGTTGCTCCACGGCATGTGAGATCTTCCCAGACCAGGGCTCGAACTCGTGTCCCCTGCATTTGCAGGCGGACTCTCAGCCACTGCGCCACCAGGGAAGCCCAGTCCCTGAGATTTAAACGAATGTTCTTTGTCCCCACATCAGTGGCATGCAGCTCTTAGCTGAGGAAGGAGGACCCCGCAAACGCCGCTTTCAGCTCCAGGACCTCCTGACCTGCCCCCACCGGGTCCTGGTTCATGTGCTCCCCCCACCACCCGGCCTTGTTTCCCCCCTCTTAGTGAGGCCATGACCTTATACTTTAGAAATATTGCGAATTTGACTTTGAAGATGAAAGCTTTCCCCTCAAACCACTCCCCATTATCATCATTCTGAAACCAGAGCTGGAATGGGAAACCGATTTTGAGACTTTAAAAATTATTCCCTGCTGGGACGTAGAGACTGTCATACAGAGTGAAGGAAGTCAGAAAGAGAGAAACAAATACCATATATTAACGCATATATGTGGAACCTAGAAAAATGGTACAGATGAACCGGTTTGCAGGGCAGAAATAGAGACACAGATGTAGAGAACAAACGTATGGACACCAAGGGGGGAAAGCGGGGCTGGGGGGGATGAATTGGGAGATTGGGATTGACATATATACATTAATAGGTATAAAATAGATACCTAATAAAAACTTGCTGTATAAAAAAAATAAAATAAAATTCAAAAAAAATTATTCATTGCTGGTCTTCAGAGGCAAAATTCAGATAAGAGAGTTTATCAGTTATACTTCCGTTTCTACTCAAAAGCTCATGGCTGCTCACTCAAAGGCCTCTTGATCTGATCTTCCAACACTGCTTACAGTGCCCCAGACTGACGGCAGTGCGCCCTGGAGCCTGGCATTTGGATGGAACATTTCTTCCCTGAGGAGAGAAGTGACAGTTTGAGACAGGGCGGGGTTGGGATGGAGAGCACTGCTCACCCTGAGAAGTACCTGAGTTTGCGGGGATTCTGACTGAGCACCCCGAGTCCGTGGTCTGCTGCTGAAAATACTTATGGTTGCTTTTGTTTCTGGAACTTTGAGAGAAAAAGAGATTTGTGGCGGCCTGGGGGGTCTGGTTTTGAAATGCAAACACGGGGCTTCTGAGTCAGACTTGGGCAGGGTGGCATTTTGTCTTTAAAGAGCAGCAATGTGGTTTGATTTGTCTCTGCTGTCTTGACATTTAGTTGGATTCCTGGGCAGTTGGTTGGCCCAGGCACATCTCCACGGAGCACGGGGCCTGGCCTTGGCACTGCCTGGCAAGTCTGTGTGCTTGGGGAGGGACTGTGGCTGGGAGGCCAAGCCGATTTTCAAGGCAGAACTGTGTGTAAAAACACCCAGTGACACATAACTTTTAGAAATTAAAATGCCTATTCTTGGGGAAAAAAGGCACACAGAAGTGTCATTGAAAGTTTACTTCTAATCTCTTACGGTAGGAGCTACAAAGCTGAGTTTACTTTCTAGAAAATTCTAGTTTATTTTCTAGAAAGTTGCATTTTATTACTGCAAAGGGATTTTATTTCCAAATGAGTATGTTTTTTTTGAGCAGGAGTTTTGGAGTCCCAGAAACAGAGGTTGAGAAGGTGATGGTGTGCAATGGCAATTCTCAAGTTCAACGCGGGGGAAAAAGTCATGCTTTGATGGGGAGACTTCTTTTTGACTGTCCATAACCTGGCATTTAAGTAGAAGTCAGCAGTTTCTCTGCACCAAGTTAAAGAATGTGGTGCTGGGTAAAGGGAGGCTTACGCTTTATATTCATCACTAACCAAAGAAAGGCAGGGAGAATTGTGATCCATCAGGTTTTTGTGGCTAAGATAGCCGAGCTGTATTATTAGGATCACGACAGTCCCAGCTGGTATAGATGGCTGACCTGTAGTATGTTTGTGTGTATTGAGGGCAGGCGGTGGGGTGTGGAGTATGTCACAGAGTTATCTAAAATAATCAGAATAGTAGTTATTGCCTAAATCTGAAGTGTGCAACTAGAAGAGTCCTGCTGGGGAAGCAAATCGTGGCAAACATTGGGTCTGTTGTGGAAATGTTCTAAAACCAGACTGTTAACACAGTGAGCCATTTTAAACGTAACTCGCTACATGTTTGGAGAGAAACGCATACCCTCTTATTAGGAACCTGAAACTCTTGGAGCTGCAGCATCACAGCCGGTGAGTCTGATTGCCGGGATTAATCAATCACAGCTGCGCAAGTCCCAATCTTGGTGGGATTCTGGATTCAGCTGTTTTCTCCTTGCCCCATTGCGTTCTAGATTGATGGTCTGCGTTATGTCTGGAGCCAGCCGTCAGCTCGCTCTTCTCCTCTGCGGCTGTTGCGTGGCTGCCCTGGGGGCCCAGGCCGAGGAGCGCTGCCCGGCTGAGCGTCACCAGGCTGCCCAATACGTGGCTGCCGTGTACGAGCACCGGTCCATCCTGAGCCCGAACCCGCTGGCCCTCACCAGCCGCAAGCAGGCCTTGGAGCTCATGAACCAGAACCTCGACATCTATGAACAGCAAGTGACGATCGCAGCCCAAAAGGCAAGAAGCTCTCCCGGGTCAGCTTGTTTGCAGAGCAGGGCAGATTAGCCCTTGGTGTTGCGTTTCCCTCTGGGAATTCAGCCCAGCCAGTAAAGATGAGCTGAATGAGTCCATGGGCTGGAGTCCCGCTACTGAGAGGGTGGTCTGCATCAGCAGACCCTCCAGGGCTGGGAGGAGTGCAGAATTTGGGGCCTGCCCTAGACTTGCTGAGTCAGAATGTACATTTTAGCAAGATTCCCCTGGTGATGCTTCCCCTCCAGCCTGGGAAGCCCAGGGCCAGGCACGTGGCAGTGCCAGAAGAATCGCTCGGTTGCTTGTAAACAAATGTGTGTGCCCGGCTCCCACGCCTGCAGAGTCAGCTGGGGAGCACGTCGGGGCACTGGGATTTTTTAAGGTTCCCTGGTGGATTCAGATGTGCAGAAACATCTGAAAGCCAGCAGGCACGACGGCCTCTCATGCTCTCGGAGGCTTTCAAGGATAACTAAAGTAGTAAGCGGCCCCAGAGCTGTGTTTGCTGCCTCCCGATGACGTGGGGCTCCTTTCTGGTCCCCGCGCCAGACCCCGAAGCCTGAGAGCTCAGTCCAGACAGAACCCAGCCCAGCGGACAAAGGACGCCGGTGCCGCCTTTGTGAAGGCTTCCTGCGCGGCCCCTTTTCCGCTCCTGCCGGGAAGGGTGGGGCAGACGGGGAGGTGTGGGAGCCAGAAGTCTCTGTAGGAAAATGGCCTGCTGGGAGGGCAGTCTGGCCTTGAGCCCGGGCAGGGGTCGGGGGGGAACCTGCCCGGCTGCTTGAGGAAGCCCCGATCCGCCCTGCCTGGGCAGCAGGCGGGCTCCCTGCGAGCAGAACGGCCGTGTCTGTGAGTTAAGCGGGCAGACCTGTGGTGCCTGCAGGTCCTGCCCAAACAGCCCCTGTCTCTGTTCAGGGTGGTCAGCACTGCCTGGACAACCACTGGCCGTCGCTACCTTTTAAAATGTAGCCTGTAGTACCTATATATGTAACACACAAATGTTGGAAGGGCGCTTAAAGGCCCGGTCCAGCTGTTCTGATGGGTGACACTGCTCTTTTTTTCCCAGCCCGACGTCCAGCTTCCCCTGGATGCCTCCAGTGGCCCAGGACTCACTGTCCACTTGAGGACAGTGGGAACTTCTGGAAAGGGCTTCCTTTCCATGAGCAACAATCAGCCTCCCTGTAACTGCCACCCATCGTCCTGTCCTCCTAGCCAAACAGAACAGACTGAATCCCATCCCACACACGCCATCTTTCCCAGATCTGAGGACGGCCCCAGCATCTCTCCCAGGCTGTGTCTCTCCAGTCCCACCCACAGTTCCCTGAGGGTTGCGGTTCCAGCCCTGTCCCCCAAGACTTTCCGGGTTACGTCTGTGCCCTGAGCTGCACGCGGTTTTGTCGAGGGCAGGGTGGAGGAAACCTGCCACCGTTCTCATCCTACGTGTTGTCCCCAGAAGGAAAGCTTTTGGCAGCCACACCTTGCTGTGGGTTCATCAGGCGCTTGCTGTCAGCCAAAGCCCCTGAGCCCTTTTCACACAGACACACACGCTGCCATGGCTGTCCTGTACTTATAAGGTTAATTTATTTAACCCGAGAGCAAAGCCTCACATTTATGCCATTAAATTTCATCCTGGTGGGCTATTTGGGGATCTTCACTGACAGACATCCTGCATATCAGTTACCTTCACATCATTCACACTTCTGGGACATACCTCATTTGTGTCTGCACCGTAGCCGGTGTAAAAACATCCCAGCCCGTGCCCGCAGGCCTCCTCCTGACACAGGTCCGTTCTCTGCACGGAGGTGTTGGCTCGCAGGCAGCTGAAATGTCACCCCCTTCTTCTCCATCCTGTCCACAAGACCATGCTAAGACACTTGGCAGATGCCGTACTGAAACCCAGAGACTGTGACTGCAGTTTTCCCCTGCATTTTAATCACCTGCCCCCAAATGAAACATGTTTTTCTTGAACCCATGATGCCAGCAGGCACCATTCCTTCTCTGTTTGTGGCCCAGGAGCAGGTACAAAGCTGTTGATCCAGTCATTTTTTAGGGCTTACAGACATCTCGGCTCCCCTACGTGGTTATATGTGTTAAAGCAACCTCTAACACAGGTTGATGCCATGCATGTGTCAAAGTTTTCTATCAAACTTGCTATAAGGGCAGAGGTTCCTGCAGGCCAATTAAATGAGTTCTCGCTTGAGTTCTCTCATTTACAGGGAAGAAAAGGAGTTGCGCTTAAAGATATTAGGCTGGGTGGTCAGCTGGGTTGGCACCCGGAATTCCCCAGGAGTTCTTGAGCTCACTGGTCTGTCAGAAAATTGCTCAAGCCCTTTATCAGGAATGCAAATTCCTTCCTAGAATGGATGAGTAATCACATCAGACCCAAAGTTCTGTCCCGGCTCAAGTCTAAGTCCTCATTCTGGGCAGATGTATATTCAGGAAATGCAATTTAATTTGAATATTAATCTAATATGTATCCGTAACCGTTAGTGTCCATAGGAAACCATTCAGTGCTTTCAAAGTTGTGTTTTTAATAAAGGAAAACATGTGTCCAAGTATAATTTTCAGAAAGTTAGAAACATGACTCTTACACATAGAGAAGAATGGACATGTGTCAAAGCTCTTATTTAACTCATTAATTAACTCAGGAACCAGCAAGATGGTAAAGCTGGTTCAAAAGATAACTTGAGGAACAGATGTGAGTGTATCCATCAGTCAAATGAATGTTGAGATGAATCTGCTAATAGATACAAAACAGGCTAGTGTCATACAGGGCAATAAAACTGTCATGTTTAGGGTGTTTTATTAAATAGCAGAGTCAAGCAGTGATACATTCACTAGATGAATAATCCTCGAGTGTGCTTGTCAGCGCCCTGGTATATTGTAGAAAGATAACACGTATACAAAGAATGTATACATAAATTCTTCGCCTTGCTTTATTTCCAAGTTTGTGATCATTTTTCTTTCTAATGTGCAATAAGATGACCAGCCTCGTATTCTGCTGGAGGGAGTGTACATTGCTGTAAGCTTTCTGGAAAGCTGCTTGGCAACGTATATTAAGAATTTAAAATTTTTCATACACTTGACTCAGTATTTTCACTTATAAGGCTTTATTCTGAAGAAATAATCAGAGCTCCAATTAAAGATTTGTGTAAACGCTCATTCAGAAAGTGTTTTGAGCACCCTGTACACAGATGGTCACCACAGTTTTTTTATTACAAAAAGTTGGGAACAATTCAAATGCCCAATAACAGAGGATAAACTGCGGTGTCCTCTTAAATATAATCCAGCATATAATACAAGCGATATTTTTGAAGGTATCTTTGTAGTCTTGATGCTGTGTAGCGAGAGAGTCAAGGTGGAAAACCGTATGTTTATTATTGTCTCAATTATACACGCACACACCTATACAGAGGGGGAAAAATGAGAAGAGGCAAGATGTTAACAATAAGTATCTTCTTGATACGGGATTATGAATTCTTCCTTTACGTTGTGTTTTCCAAATTTTCTACACTTAAACTTCTGAAAAATTTTTTATAACCAGGAAAAAAATTATAAGGAGTTTGCAGTGCATTCCAGAAATAGTGACTCAAATTGCCTGTGATTTTAGATTATTCATGCCCGCTCTGCCATCCTCCTCCACCTTTCACTGTGGGGTGACGCTGCTCCAGGCTTAACATTTTCAGCCGAGCAAGCGCAGAGCGGCAGCCGAAGGGGCCCTGGCGCTGGGAGCTGAGGGCTGCTCTGTTTGGGTTTCCTCAGGTTGCTGCCACTGTCACAGGGAGCCTCGGGCTGTCACAGGCAAGGACCCCCAGTGTCTCCAGGTATGGGAGAAGGCCTGTAGGGCGGTCAGGGCTCTGACGGGAGTCTCCTAACTCCCAGTGGGAGAAATGCAAGATAGAGCAAGTCTGGTTCCTATGCTAAAATCAATGCACTTGACTTTCACCCCCCAGCCCACTGGGGCCCATTAGAATCATGTGGGGACCTGTTGCCGGGACCGCACCCACAGTTGATTGAAGCAGGCTTTTTAGGGATGGGCCCAAGCATCACTGCTGAGCAAAGATCGTGTTTTCAGAAGTCCCCTGTCTGATCTAGAAGCACAATGAAGGTCGAAAACCACCCACCGGACTAGAGGTAGCACATCTGCTAAGCCTGATTACTCAGGCCTGTTAGAGTCTCCGCTCCATCTCCCATGGCACCGCCACCAACTCCAAACCCATCCAAACTCACTTGTAACCTTCTTCCCTGGCCAGCCCTCGGTACAGTGCTGGTCCCTAGAAGACTTGGTCTTTCTTCCCTCAGAGTTAGGCCAAGTGAGACGGCTCCCCCAAGGCTCAGATCCCTGCCGAGCCCAGCTACCACGTCTGGACCTCTGTGGTTCCTGGTTCAGAGCAGCTGCAGGACGGCTGTCAGAGGAATGAAGGGGTGCTTCCCATTATCTGTTAACGGACTATTTCTGATGTTTTGACTTGCAGGGTGTACAGATTATAGTGTTTCCAGAAGATGGCATCCATGGATTCAACTTTACAAGAACATCCATTTACCCGTTTTTGGACTTCCTGCCTTCTCCCTACTTGGTCAGGTGGAACCCATGCCTGGAGCCCCACCGATTCCATGACACGGAAGTATGTAAGGGGATCAGCCTTCCTCCTCAGGAGGTGGGAGGCTCACGGAGATGAACCAAGCCAAGGGCCAAGAGCCAGGACATGTTGAATGAGAGTGACAGGAGCCCTTAGGGGCCTGAGAACCAAACCCGCGCTCCCTGTGCCAGTCATTCACTTAAAAATGTCTGCTATTATGAGGCATTTACTCATCTGTGGATCGTTCTATTTGTTGATCACACAAGAAATGCATGAATATATGCTTCTACAACAAATCAAAATTAATAAAATGAAAGCCCACCTTCACCACACCCCATCCCTCAGCCACCTCCCTTTCTAGACAAACTGCCGTCAGTGCATCCACCTATATTCTTTTCTATGCATCTCATAGATACTGACATCTTTATTTTTTAATTTTATTATTTTTACTGAAGTACAGTTGATTTACAATGTTGTGTTAATTTCTGCTGTACAGCAAAGTGATTCAGTTATACTTACATATATTCACTATTTTTTATATTCTTTTCCATTATGGTTTATCACAGGATATTGAATATGGTTCCCTGTGCTGTACAGTAGGACCTTGTTTATCTATTTTATATATAGTAGTTGGCATCTGCTAATCCCAAACTCTCAATTCATCCCTCCCCAGCCCCACTTGGCAACCAAAAGTCTGTTCTTTATATCTGTGAGTCTCTTTCTGTTTCATAGATAAGTTCATTTGTGTATATTTTAGATTCCCCATATATAAATGATATCAAAGGTATTTGTCTTTCTCTTTCTGACTTAACGTCACTTAGTATGATAATCTCTAAGTCCATCCATGTTGCTGCAAATGGCATTATTTCATTCTTTTTATGGTTGAGTAGTATTCCATTGTG
Source organism: Phocoena sinus (assembly GCF_008692025.1). Classification (NCBI taxonomy): domain Eukaryota; kingdom Metazoa; phylum Chordata; class Mammalia; order Artiodactyla; family Phocoenidae; genus Phocoena; species Phocoena sinus. The sequence continues at coordinate 10,579,217 of NC_045766.1, read as the reverse complement.
TTTATGTATATATGTATATGTGTATATATCTGTACATACATACCACATTTTCTTTATCCATTCATCTGTCGACGGACATTTAGATTGTTTCCATGTCTTGGCTACTGTGAATAGTCTGCTGTGAACACAGGGATGCATGTTTCTTTTTGAATTATAGTTTTGTCTGGTTATATTCCCAGGAATGGGGTTGCTAGATCATGTGGTAGTTCTGTTTTTAGTTTTCCACAGTGGCTGCACCAATTTACATTCCCACTAACAGTGTAAGAGGGTTCCTTTTCCTCCACACCCTCTCCAGCATTTGTTGTTTGTAGACTTTTTAATGATGGCCATTCTGACCGCTGTGAGGTGCTACCTCATTGTAGTCTTGATTTGCATTTCTCTAATAACTAGAAATGTTGAGCATCTTTTGATGTGCCTGTTGGCCATCTGTATGTCTTCTTTGGAGAAATGTCTGTTTAGGTCTTCTGCCCATTTTTCGATTGGGTTTTTTTTTGTTGTTGAGTTGTGTGAGCTGTTTGTATATGTTGGAAATTGAGCCCTTGTCAGTCGCATCATTTGCAAATATTTTATCCTCGTCTGTAGGTTGTCTTCTTGTTTTGTTTATGGTTTCCTTTGCTGTAGAAAAGCTTATAAAGTTTGAATAGGTCCCATTTGTTTATTTTTGCTTTTATTTCTGTTGCCTTGAGAGATTGACCTAAGAAAACAGTGGTACAATTTCTATCAGAGAATGTTTTGCCTATGTTCTCTTTTAGGAGTTTTATGGTGTCATGTCTTATATTTAAGTCCTTAAGCCATTTTATTTTTGTGTATGGTGTGAGGATGTGTTCTAACTTCATTGATTTACATGTGGCTGTCCAGCTTTCCCAACACCACTTGCTGAAGAGACTGTCTTTTCTCCATTGTATATTCTTGCCTCCTTTGTTGAAGATTAACTCACTGTAGATGTGTGGGTTTATTACTGGGCTCCCTGTTCTGTCCCATTGATCCATATGTTTGTTTTTGTGCCAAGACCACACTGTTTTGATTACTGTGGCTTTGTAGTATTGTCTGAAGTCTGGGAGGGTTATGCCTCCAGCTTTGTTCTTTTTCCTCAGGATTGCTTTGGCAATTCTGGGTCTTTTATGGTTCTATATAAATTTTAGGCTTATCTGTTCTAGTTCTGTGAAAAAATGTCATGGGTAATTTGATAGGGATTGCATTAAATCTGTAGATTGCTTTGGGTGGTATGGCCATTTTAACAATATTAATTCTTCCAATCCAAGAGCGTGGGATATCTTTCCATTTCTTTATTTTTTAAAATTATTTTTAAAAATTATTTATTTTTGGCTGTGTTTGGTCTTCGTTGCTGCACATGGGCTTTCTCTAGTTATGGCGAGCGGGGGCTACTCTTCGTTGTGACGGGCTTCTCGTTGTAGTGGCTTTTCTTGTTGCAGAGCAAGGGCTCTAGGCATGCAGGCTTCAGTAGTTGCAGCTCATGGGCTCAGTAGCTGTGGCTTGCAGGCTCTAGAGCGCAGGCTCAGTAGTTATGACTCACGGGCTTAGTTGCTCCGCAGCGTGTGGGATCTTCCCGAACCAGGGCTCGAACCCATGTCCCCTGCATTGGCAGGTGGATTCTTAACCACTGCGCCACCTGGGAAGTCCCTCCATTTCTTTAAATCATCTTCAATTTCCTTTATTAATATTTTATAGTTCTCAGCATATAAGTCTTTCACCTCCTTGGTCAGGTTTATTCCTAAGTTTTTTTTTTTTGATGCACTTTTAAAAGGGATTTTTTTTTACATTCCCTTTCTGATAATTTATTTTTAGTGTACAGAAATGAAACTGATTTCTGTATGTTAATCTTGTATCCTGCTACCTGGCTGAATTCATTTATCAGTTCTAGTAGTTTTTGTGTGGAGTCTTTAGTGTTACTATAGACTATATATATATAGTATGTCATCTGCACATAATGACAGTTTTACCTTTTACCTTCCAATTCGGATACCTTTTATTTCTTTTTCCTGTCTGATTGCTGTGGCTAGGACTTCCAGTACTATGTTGACTACAGGTGGTAAGAGTGGGCATCCCTGTCTTGTTCCAGATTTTAGCGGGAAGGCTTTCAGCTTTTCACCTTTGAGTATTATATTGGCTGTGGGTCTGTCATAAAAAGCTTTTATTATGTTGAGATATATTCCCTCTATACCAACTTTAGTGAGAGTTTTTTTCATGAATGGATGTTGAATTTTATCAAATGCTTTTTCTGCATCTATTGAGATGATCATGTGTTTTTTGTCTTTTGTTGATTTGTGTATACTGAACCATCCTTGTGACCCTGGGATGAAGCCAACTTGGTTGTGGTGCATGATCTTTTTTATGTGTTGTTGGATTCAGTTTGCTAATATTTTGTTGAGAATTTTTGCATCTATATACCTCAAAGATAATGCCTGTAATTTTCTTACTTGGTAGTGGCTTCGTCTGGTTTTGGTATCAGGGTGATGGTGGCTTCATAGAATGTCTTTGTGAGTGGCCCCTCCTCTTCAATCTTTTGGAAGAGTTTGAGAAGGATCAGTAGAGGTTATTTTTTGTATGTTTGGCAGAATTCCCCAGTGAAGCCATCTGGTCCTGGACTTTTGTTTGTAGGAAGTTTTCTTTTCTTTTTATTACAGATTCTATTTTACTTGCAGTGATCAGTCTGTTCAAATTATCTATTTCTTCTTGATTCCGTTTTGGTGGCCTGTATGATTCTAGAAACTTGTCCATTTCTTCTAAGTTGTCTAATTTGTTGGCGTATAATTGTTCATAGTATTCTCTTATGGTTTTCTGTATTTCAGCAGTATTGATTGTTATTTCTCCTTTTTCATTTCATATTTTGTTTATTTGGGTCCCCTCTCTTTTCTTCTTGGTGAGCCTGAGCAGAGGTTTGTTGATTTTGTTTACCCTTTCAAAGAACCAGCTCTTGGTTTTATTGATTTTTTTTTCTATTGTTTTTTAATCTCCATTTTATTCATTTTCCTCTCTGATCTTTACTATTTCCTTCCTTCTGCTGACTTTAGGTTTTGTTTGCCCTTCTTTTCCTAATTCTTTTAGGTGGTAGGTTAGGTTGTTTGTTTGAGATTTTTCTTGTTTTTTGAGGAAGGCCTGTATCACTATGAACTTCCCTCTAAGAACTGCTTTTGCTGCATCCCATATTTTTTTTTTTTTTTTTTTTGTGGTACGCAGGCTTTGGCCTCTCCCGCTGCGGAGCACAGGCTCCGGATGCACAGGCTCAGTGGCCGTGGCTCACAGGCCCAGCCGCTCTGCGGCATGTGGGATCTTCCCGGACTGGGGCACGAACCTGTGTCCCCTGCATCGGCAGGTGGACTCTCAACTGCTGCGCCACCAGGGAAGCCCATCCCATAGATTTTATATGGTTGTGTTTTGTCATTTGCCTCAAGGTATTTTTTAATTTCTTCTTTGATTTTGTTGTTGACCCACTGGCTTTTTAGTAGCATGTTGTTTAGTCTCCATGTAATTGTCTTTTCTCATTTTTTTTTTCTGGGGTTGATTTCTAGTTTCGTGCCATTGTGGTCAGAAAAGATGCTTGGAATAATTTCTATCCTCTTAAATTTGTTGAGGCTTATTTTGTGCCCTAGTATGGTGTCAATCCTAGAGAGTGTTCCATGGGCACTTGAAAAGAATGCATTTTTTCTTTAATTTTTTTATTTTTTGCAGTACGCGGGCCTCTCACTGTTGTGGCCTCTCCCGTTGCGGAGCACAGGCTCCGGACGCGCAGGCTCAGTGGCCATGGCTCACGGAGCCAGCCTCTCCGCGGCATGTGGGATCTTCCCGGACCGGGGCGCGAACCCATGTCCCCTGCATTGGCAGGCGGACTCTCAACCACTGTGCCACCAGGGAAGCCCAAGAATGCATTTTTTAAAAATTTAATGTCCTGAAAATATCAATTAAGTCCAACTTTTCGATTGTTATCATTTAGGATCTCTGTTGCCATATTGATTTTCTGTCTAGAAGATCTGTCCATTGATGTGAGTGGGGTGTTAAAGTCTCCTATTATTGTGCTCCTGTCAGTTTCTCCCTTTATGTCTGTATTTGTTTTATGTATTTGGCTGCTCCTGTATTGGGTGCATATATGTTGATGAGTGTAGTATCTTCTTCTTGTATTGATCCTTTTGTCATTATATAGAGTCCTTCTTTATCTTTCTTTATGGCCCTTGTTTTAAAATCTGTTTTGTCTGATATGAGTATTGTGACCCTTGTTTTCCTGTCATTTCTGTCTGCATGAAATATTTTTCCACCCCCTCACTTTCAACCTGTGTGTCCTTTGCCCTAAAGTGAGTCTCTTGTAAGCAGCATATTGTAGGCTCTTGTTTTTTAACCCAATCTTCCACTCTGTGTCTTTTGATTGGAGCATTTAGTCCACTGACATTTAAGGTAATTATTGATAGATATGTATTTATTGCCACTTTAGAACTTGTTTTCTACTTGATTTTTAAATTTCTTCTTTGTTCCTTTTTCTTTTCCCTTTTGCAGTTTGATGATTTTTTTTTTGTATTATGCTTATGTTCTCTTCTTTTTGGTTTTTTTGAATATATTGTATGTTTTTGATTTATGGTTACCCTGTATTTCAAGCACATTAACCCCTTCCTATATCTAATTGCTTTAGACTGGTAGTCATACAGACTGAAACACGTTCTAGAAAAATAATCTATGTTTTCATACTCTCCTCTTTCAAATTTTATGAATTATTTTATGATTTTGCACCTTCATATTCATCTGTTTGCTGTTCATTGTGGTTATCATTTTTATTTTAATCTGTGTACTGGCTTATTTAACTGATTTATTTTCCAATTGTAATTTTCCTCTTTCCTATAGATTCCTTCTTCTTTTCTGTTTAGAGGAGACCTTTCAATATTTCCCTTTGGATAGGTTTACTACTGCTGTATTCTTTTAGCTTTTGCTTGTCTGGGAAAGTCTTTCTCTCTCCTTCTATTCTAAATGATAATCTTGCTAGGTAGAGTATCCTAGGTTGCAGCTTGCCACTCCCTTCTGGCCTGCAGCTTTTCTGTAGAGAAATCAGCTGGTAGCCTTTTAGGGGTTCCCTTGTAAGGAACTCTGTTTTTCTCTTGCTGCCTTTAGAATCCTCTATCTTTAACTTTTTCCTTTTTACTTATAGTATGTCTTGGTGTAGGTCTGTTTTGGTTCACCTTATTTGGGACCCTCTGTGCTTCCTGTGCCTGGATATCTGTTTCTTTAGGTTTGGGAAGTTTTCAGCCGTAATTTCTTCAAATACATTTTCGATCCCCTTTTCTCTTCCTTTTCCTCTAGACTCCCTATTATGTGTAGATTGGCATGTTTTACATTATCCTATAGGTCTTTTATATTGCTTCCGTTTTTTCTAATCTGGCTTTCTGTCTGCTGTTCTGATTGGGTGATTTCCATTATTCTACCTTCTGGGTCATTTCCTTGTTCTTCTGAATTATTCAATCTGCTGTTCATTGCCTTTAGCTCAGCTTTTGTCTGGGCAAATGAGTTTTCTAATTTTTCTTAGCTCCTCTTTATTGTTTCTAGTTCCTTTTAACAGTAATCTGCATTTCTATCAATAGTCCTTCTTAATTCCTATAGTATTTTCATTATCTCCTTTTTGAACTTGGTGTCTGTTAAAGAGATCTGTTTTATTGTTTGTTCTAACAGGGGAATTCTCTTGATCTTTTAATTGGGAGTGGCTCCTCTGCTTCTTTATTTTACTTATGTTTCTCTTACTCTGTGAGTTTGGGAGAAACAATTATCCACTGTGGTCCTGGAAGGCTATTTTTATGTGGGAGTGTCCCTGTGTAGCCTGTGTGGGTTTAATATTTTTTGGTATGAGGGCTGTTTTCACTATGAATGCCTGCGACCTCTTTCCTCAGTGTGTGCTGACCGTTATGCCCTTGATAGGAGGTGTGGTGGTGTTGTGGTGACCAGAGCCTGCACTGGGTGTTGAGCAGGGTCTTCTCCCTAGTTGTTGGAGTAGAAGCCCCTAGGATCCATTTCTGAGCTGGGGTACGAAGTAGGCAGGATTGGAGCACTCCCACTGGGAGAGGACCCACTGAATATTCCTCTGCCAGAGCTGTTCACCCGTAAGGGTGCTCTGTGGTGTCACCTATTGTATGCTTACAAAGTACACTGTTGTTGGCACTGCCTTCAGCCCCATCTCAACCTTGGGAATGCTGGCAGTCAGCCCTGATGTCCCTCAGGCATTGTTTTCACAAGGCTACCAGTGCAAATCCATTGAAGTCAGGTACCAAGACTGCAGTAGTCACACACCTGGACCTGCTGTGGGAGCTATGGAAGCAGCCCAGACCCTGGCCCAGCTTCTATGTACATGCACCCACAAAGCCCACAGATGCTAAGGCCAGTCCTGTTCCAGCTACGGGAACACCCATTGTCCACTTGGGTGTCCCTCAGGCGCTGAGTTTACAAAGCAGGCCCCAGTAGGGTAAATCTGCACAGCCACAGGGAGAGGGCTCAGATTTCAGCCCTACCTCTGCATGTGGGCAACCCACTAGCACGCTCCCAGAGCTCGTAGAGGAGCGCATGGAGAAAGAGGCTGCTGTGCTGGGCCCCATCCCTCGCTTTGCTGACATGCGTGTTGACAATGGGGTTTCAGTGGCGGCGCACACCTGCCATGAGCATGCCAAAAGTGAGGCTACTGTGGCAGGCTCGCCCCTCCCTCCCGCGCTCCTTAACAAAGGCCCTTTGCTTCTATGGAGGACCCGGGCTTCCTCCATGTATACCGCTGGTTGCAGCCCGTACCACACTCCAGCCCCTTCAGGCTGTCTCTGCAGCCAACCGCAGTGCTCTCCCCAGGTCTGTCCTCTGAAGCCTGAGTTTCAGCACCCAGCCCCAGCACATACCAGTGGATGCACGTCTCAGGCTGAGGAGTGCAGGGCAGTGGCCTGGCTGATTCTCATCCCCAGTGAAGGGGCTTCCCAGAGTGTGGGAACCTTTTCTCTTTCACAACTACCTCCCAGGGGCACAAGTCCTGTCCCAATTCCCTTTTTTTTTTTTCCGCTCTACCCAGTTGTGTGGAGATCCTTCTTGCGATTTTGGGTGTTGGAGATATTCTGCCAGGGTTCAGTAGGTATTTTGTGAGAATTGTTCCAGATGTAGATGTATTTTTGATGTATTTGTGGGAGGAGGTAAGCTCCATGTCCTTCTGCTCCACCATATTGATTGGAGCCCCACAAGATAAGCACTTTTTTTTTTTTTTTTTTTTTTTTTTTTTTTTTTTTTGCTGTACGCGGGCCTCTCACTGTCGTGGCCTCTCCCGTCGCGGAGCACAGGCTCCGGACGCGCAGGCTCAGCGGCCATGGCTCACGGGCCCAGCCGCTCCGCGGCATGTGGGATCTTCCCGGACCGGGGCACGAACCCGTGTCCCCTGCATCGGCAGGCGGACTCTCAACCACTGCGCCACCAGGGAAGCCCCAAGATAAGCACTTTTAAAAATTATCTTTTAAAGAGCACCAAATTTTCCCTTTAAAAGATTTTGATTGTACTTTGCATCCCCAGTAATAGTGCATGAGTGCCTGTTTGCCCATCCTTTGGTCAATGCAAGACAGAATAGTCTTTTTAATTTTTGCCAATCTTACAGAGGTGAAAAATGATATCTCATTATCATTTTAATTTGTATCTCCTTACTACTAATGAGACTGAGCATCTTGCCAATGTTTGTTGGCCATTTGTATTTGTTCATCTGTGAACCACCTGTTCATATCCTTTGCACGCTTTCAGTAGTGGTTACTTTTTTCTTATTGATTTATGATAGCTATTTATATATTATCGATACAATACAGGTACTATTTTAAAATTGTAAGAAAAAGGCAGGGTTTAAAAATTTCCTTTATTTACACTTTCATTTTTTCCCTCTAGGTCCTCCAGCGCCTGAGTTGTATGGCTGTCAAGGGAGAGATGTTCCTGGTGGCCAATCTTGGGACAAAGCAGCCTTGTCATAGCAGTGACCCAGGGTGCCCAAATGATGGCAGATACCAGTATAACACGAACGTGGTGTTCAGCAGTAATGGAACCCTGGTTGACAGCTACCGCAAACAAAACCTCTACTTTGAAGCAGCGTTCAATACCCCCCTGGAAGTGGATCGCATCACCTTTGATACCCCCTTTGCTGGCAAGTTTGGCATCTTCACTTGCTTTGACATATTGTTCTTCGACCCTGCTGTCAGGCTCCTCAGAGACTCGGAGGTGAAGCATGTCGTGTATCCGACCGCCTGGATGAACCAGCTCCCACTTTTGGCAGCCATTCAGATTCAGAGAGGTTTCGCCATCGCCTTTGGCGTCAACGTTCTGGCTGCGAACATCCACCATCCATCTCTGGGGATGACGGGAAGTGGCATACACGCCCCTCTGAAGTCCTTTTGGCACCATGACATGGAAAGCCCTGAAGGTCACCTTATAATTGCCCAGGTAGCCAAAAATCCACAGGGTCTCATTGGCACAGGGAATGCCACAGGGAAAATGGACCCATCCCACAGTAAGTTTTTAAAAATCTTGGCAGGGGATCCATACTCTGAGAAGGATGCTCAGGACGTCCACTGCGATGGAGCCCCCAAATGGAACACGAATGCCCCTCCCACGTTTAACTCTGAGATGATGTATGACAATTTCACCCTGGTTCCTGTGTGGGGCAAGGAAGGCTACCTCCAAGTCTGTGCAAATAGCCTTTGCTGTCGTCTGCTTTACCAGAGGCCCACTCTGTCCAAGGAGCTGTATGCCCTGGGGGTCTTTGACGGCCTTCACACTGTGCACGGCACTTACTACGTTCAAGTCTGTGCCCTGGTCAAGTGTGGCGGTCTTGGCTTTGAAACCTGTGGGCAGGAGGTCACAGAGGCTGCGGGGATATTTGAGTTTCACCTGTGGGGGAACTTCAGTACCTCCTATATCTTTCCAATGCTTCTGACCTCAGGGATGACCCTGGAAACCCCTGACCAGCTGGGCTGGGAGAATGATCACTATTTCCTGAGGAAGAGCGAACTGTCCTCCGGCCTGGTGACGGCAGCTCTGTACGGGCGGTTGCATGAGAAGGACTAGGGGGTGTGGGGTGGGCTCCCCCTGCACTGGCACAGGCCAAAGCTCACAGCACCGGGACCACTTCTTCGCTCCAGAGCCCATCCTGGGAGCCATGGGAAGAGGTAGGGAGACAGATTTCGCCAGTGTCTTTTCCTCTTAAGCACAAATTTGTGAGACATTTTCTGGTATTTTCTACTCACATTTCTATTATTCAAGCCACGTCTTCTTCCAGCAGATCTTCCATTACACAATTGTTTTAAGAGCGCAAACAAAAATAAACGTCAATTTATATTTTACACGTCCACAAAACAGCAGGTTTCGTGTGTGTTCTTGCTGTTGATCAAGTGACACCCAGGATATACAGGTATTTCAGAAGCCTCAAACATTTTCTGGGGTAAGAAACAAACTCTCAGCGCAAAAGCCGTGTTAGAAATGGCTGCCACGGGGACGTTTCCATTCTGGTTGGCCAGAATTCATCCCCCAGGACTGATCGTGCCAGAGCCGCCAGCAGCATCAGCAATGTGGAGCCTGAGGCAGCTTTTAAAAATAGAAGGGAAGCTTTTCTCACATCTGCCTTTCTGTCAGTGATTGGAATGTGTCAGGCAGGACTCAGAATAACTGGAAAGAAAGAGTGCAGTGCGCCGGAGAGAGAGGGAGGCTGGAAAAAGGTGCTGAAGAGAGGGCAGCGATGGGAACAGATGAGTCATAGGGTTCTTGTGCACAGCGTGTCTCATCCAGGGATTCCAGGCACCTTAATAAATCACACTAGCCCCGGGCAAGAGCCTTCTGGCTGCCCAACTGTGCAGGGTGGAACAATGCTGGGAATTCATTCCCAGTCCGCTGGCAGGGCCTTCTCTTTGCAGACGGGTTGCAGGAACGGTGTGGGGTTTGGCCCGCTTAGTCTTTATTCAGTCACTCAACAGGTGTCTTTGGAAAGCCCACCAGGGACAGAGCGAGGACCTCCCAAAATATGAACTGCACGTGCAAAATCACATTCGGCGTGTGAAGACATTCCTTAGGCCACTGTCTGTATTACTCGTACCCAACATTTCCAAGTCACTTTGACTCTATGCCTAGTAACTGTTTCAGATCATTTTTAAGGTGGAAAATCTGCAGCTTTTAAAGAAAATGGATAGTTAGCTTTCCGTGATTTGCCTCTTCAATGTGTGGCTATATTTAGTTTCATCTCCTTTATAAACGAGGTTTTTAAAAACAGTATGTGCATATATCTATACATAATTACATGAAGTAAAAACTGAAATTCTTTCCCCATTCCCCCCACAGTGTGACTTTCCAGACCCCTTCCTGGCTTTTAGGCAGGATACTAAAGAAAGAGCATAGATCCTAGGGTCAGACTGACCAGCTTTACTTTCTTGGCCTCCCTGTTTGCTCTTCACTACGCAGACCTCGACTATTTATTTGAACCTTGGCTGTGCCCCAGTTTTCTCATTTGTGGGATGTGTACTGAATCATCCATGTGGGAAAGAAGCAAAGACCCGCTGACTCACTGCCCGCTTGCAAAGGCCTAGAATGAGTCAAGCAGGCCTTCAGGGAATTTGCAGGAACAGCTCAGGATTCCTGAGGAAACCCAGGAGGTCCCCCCGGAACGGGACGGGGACCTCTCCCACCAGATGCTGGCGCAGACCCGGGAGGGGCGAGCTGGAGGGGGCACACGGCTCCGGATGTGGTCGCCCCTGCTCCAGGGAAACAGAAATCATCTCAGAAATGCATATTGTTGCTTCCTGCCAAGATGATTCAAATCATCCAGAGAGAGACAGAGGCCAGGCCAAAACACAGACTTGGTGGAGCTACTTCACCCAGCAGACATTTTTTTTTTTTTTTTTTTTTTTTTTTTTTTTTTTTTTTTTGCGGTACTCGATCCTCTCGCTGTTGCGGCCTCTCCCATCGCGGAGCACAGGCTCCGGACGCGCACGCTCAGTGGCCATGGCTCACTGGCCTAGCCGCTCCTAGCCGCTCCGCGGCATGTGGGATCTTCCCGGACTGGGGCACGAACCCGTGTCCCCTGCATCGGCAGGCAGACTCTCAACCACTGCGCCACCAGGGAAGCCCCAGCAGACATTTTTGAAGCACCTGCTGGATGCACATTTTGCTCTTCTGAGCAGAGTACTGAGAACTTTCCCCGAGTTACTATCTACTGACAATTTAGAACTAACTGCTCATGAAGTAGAAATGAGGGGGACAAGAAAGTATGATTTTTATGATAAAAAGTAGTTGCCAGATGGCAGAACAAAGTGGAGGATAGGGGGGAAATGAATAAAATAAATCATTTTCAGGAAAAAAAAAAGGCACGTATGACTCACGGTTGTGATACGCTTCTGTCAGCTATGATCCTGCAACTCAGGAAGCAGATGGCGATCTTGACCATAACACAGGGGCAGACACCCAGTGTATTTTTGGTGGAATGAGGCCTGGGGGAAGCGGCTGTCCATGTGATTTCTCATGGGGGTGCAGCTGTGCCTCTCTGTGGTCTTCTGCGCAGAGGGGGTGAGAGACAACGATGGGCTTAAAAAGTCCTGTTCTTAGAGAAGGTAAAGCCACAGCCTGCTGGCAGCCTGTCCGCCCCAGCGCCCACCATGGGCTCTCGAGAAGAGGGCCTGCCCACAGCTCTGCTGAGGGAAACCCACCTGGACCAGTGCTGACCCACAGGCGGCCGGCTCAGTGCCCTCAAAAGAAACCCTGTACCCACGAGCAGTCATGTCCATTCTCCCTCCCCCCATCCCATGGCAGCTACTAATACACTTTCTATCTCTACGGATTTGCCCATTCTGAACATTTTATATAAATGGAATCATATACTATGTGGCCTTTCGTTCCTGCCTTCTTCCACTTAGTGTAATGTTTTCAAGGTTTATCCTTGTGTAGTATGTATAAGTTCTCCCTTCTTATGGTTGAATAGTATTTCATTGTATAGATATACCACATTTGTTTATCCATTAAGCTAGTGGACATTGCGTTGTTTCCACTTTTTGGCTATTAGGAATAAATAATGCTGCCATGAATATTCATGTACAAGTTTATATGTGAATATACGTTTTTCAATTCCTTGGGTATATATCTAGGAGTGTAATTGCTGGGTCATACCAGTCAATGTTTAATTATTTGAGGAACTGTCAGACAGACTGTTTTCCAAAGGGGCTGCATCATTTTGCATCCCTATTAGCAATGTATAAGGATTCAAATTTCTCCACATCCTTGCTAATGCTTGTTATTGTCTATTTGTTAAAATCACAGCCATCTCAGTGGTTGTGGTTTCTCATCGTGGTTGTGATTTCATTGCCCTAGTTGCTAATAACGCTGAACATCTTTCCAAGTGCTTATTGGCCACCCATATATCTTCTCTGGAGAAATTATTAAAATCTTACGCCCATTTAAAAAATTGGATTGTCTTTTTATTATTTAGTTTTAAGAGTTCTTTGTCTATTGTGGATATTAGACCCTTATCAGATAAGTGATCTGCAAATATTTTCTCCATTTGTTGGTTGTCTTTTCACTTTTTGATACCATTTTTTGGTACACAAAAGTTTTTAATTTTGTGATGAAAATTTTAATTTTAAGATGAAGTCGAATTTATCTTCTTTCTTTGGTTGCTTGTGCTTTAGGTGTCATACCTAATTAAAGGTCATAGGCTTACAGCTATGTTTTCCTCTAAGAGTTTTATTGTTTGAGCTCTTACGCTTAGATCTACGATCCACTGAAGTTAATTTTTCTGTGTGTTGTGAGATAGGGGTGCAAATTCATTCTTTTGCAAGTGAGCATCTAGCTGTCCCGGCGCCATTTGTTGAAAGACATTATTCCTCCCCATTGTATTGTCTTGGTGACCTTATTGAAATCTATTGACCATAAATATACAGGTTTATTTCTAGACTCAATTTTATTCCATTGATCTGTATGTCTGTCCTAAAGCAAGTACCACACTTGTCCTTATTACAGTAGCATTGTAGTAAGTTTTTAAATTGGGAAGCGTTGAGTCCTCTTTGTTCTTTATCAAAATTGTTTTGGCTATTTTGCGTCCTTTGCAGTTCCATATGAACGTTTTAGGGTCACTTGTTCAATTTCTGTCAAAAAAAAAATCAGTGGAATTTTGATAGGTATTGCATTAAATCTGGAGATTGATTTGGGGAATGCCATTTTAATAATATTAAATCTTCCAGTTCATGAACACAGGATGTCTTCCCATTTAGTTTTGTCATTTTTAGTGTACAAATTTTTATACTCCTTTTATTTTTATTCCCAGGTATTTTTTGGATGCTATTATAAATGGAATTGTTTTCTTAATTTCATTTTTGGATTGTTAATTGCAAGTATATAAAAATAGAGTTGGTTTTTTATATTGATCTTGTGTCCGGTAAGCTTGCTGAACTTACCAGCACTAATAATGTACTGGTGGAGTTTTTAGGATTTTCTATATACCAGATCATGACATCTACAAATTAACTTTTTATATGAATGCCTTTTTTTTTTCCCCCTTCCTAATTGTTCTGGCTAGAACCTCTAGTACAGTGTTGAGTAGATGTGGTGAGAGTGGACATCCTTGCCTCATTTCTGATCTTAGGGGAAAAGCTTTCAGTCGTTCATCATTAAGTATGATGTTAGCTGTGGGCTTTTCATAGATGAAGAAGTTTCCTTCTACTCCTAGTGTTTAGTGTTTTTATCATGAAAGGGTTTCAAATTCTTTTTCTCCATTAATAGTGATAATCAAGTGTTTACCCCCTTTATTATACAGTGTATTACATTGGCTTATTTTTTTTTTTTAACATTGGCTTATTTTTTTTTTTTTAACATTGGCTTATTTTTATTTGTTGAAAATATCTTGCATTCCTGAGATAAATCCCACTTGGTCATGGTACATATTACTTTTTAAGCATTGATAGATTTGGGTTGATAGTATTTTTTTTGATGACTTTTGCATCTGTATTCATAAGGGATATTCATGGTGTATAAGACTTTCTAGATGGTGATAGATTTGGTTCAATATTATTTTGTTGATAATTTTTGCATCTACATTCATAAAGGATATTGGGTCTGTAGTGTTCTTTTCTTGAGATGCCTTTGTCTGGTTTTGGTATGAGGTTAATACTTCACAGAGCGAGTTGGGAAGTGTTTCCCCCCTCTTCAGTTTTTTAAGAGTTTGTGAAAGACTGGTGTTAATTCTTCAAATGCTTTGTAGAATCCACCAGTGAAGTCACCTGGTCCTGAGCTTTTCTTTCTGGGGAGTTTTTTAAATTACAAATTCAATGTCTTTACGTGTTATAGGCCTACTCATATTTTCTAGTTCTTCTTGAAACAGTTTTGATGGTTTATCTTTCTAGGATTTTGTTCATTTCATCTGGGTTAGCAGATCTGTTGGTATGTAATTATTCATAGTACTCTAATAAATTTTTTATTTCTGTGAGGTTAGAATTCCCCCCTCTTCATTCCTGATTTTCAGTCGTCTTTTTTTCTTGGTCATTCTAGCTACAAGTTTGTCAATTTTGTTGATTTTTGTAAATGAACTTTGTTTTGTTGATTTTTCTCTATTTTTTTTTTTGAATCCCTACTTCATTTATTTCTGCTCTAATTTCTATTGTTTTCTTCTGCCTGCTTTGGATTTTAGTCTGCACTTCTTTTGTCTAGTTTCTTAAACTGCAAGATTATAGACTTGAGACCTTTCTTCCTTTTTACTGTGTTTACAGCTTAATTTCCTTCTAAGCACTGCTTTCACTGCAGTGAAGTGGAATGTTATACTTTTGCTTTCATTAATCTCAAAATATTTCTCATTTATTTAGTAGTACAGCCATTACAGCTCTCTTTTGGATGCTGTTGCCATGGTATTTCTCTTCATCCTCTGACTTTCAACTTATTTGTGTCTTTGAATCTAAAGCACATGTTTTATAGACAGTATATAATTGGATGTTTTATATTCATTCTGTTACTCTCTGCCTTATAATAAGAGTTTAATCTATTTACATTCAATGTATTACCGATAATGTAGATTTTACACCTGCCATTTTGCGATTTTTTTTTTTTTTTTTTTTTTTTTTGTGGTACGCGGGCCTCTCACTGCTGTGGCCTCTCCCGTTGCGGAGCACAGGCTCCGGACACGCAGGCTCAGCAGCCATGGCTCACGGGCCCAGCTGCTCCGCAACATGTGGGATCTTCCCGGACCGGGGCACGAACCCCTGTCCCCTGCATCAGCAGGCGGACTCTCAACCACTGCGCCACCAGGGAAGCCCTGCGATTTGTTTTGTATCTGTTCTTTTTTGTTTCTCTAGGCCTCCATCACAGCCTTCTTTTGTGTTAGATATTTTCTAGCGTACCATTTTAATTCTCTTGTCATTTCTTTTTTGTTTGTTTTGTTTTGTTTTGCGGTACGCGGGCCTCTCACTGCTGTGGCCTCTCCCGTTGCGGAGCACAGGCTCCGGACGCGCAGGCTCAGCGGCCTTGGCTCATGGGCCCAGCCGCTCCGCGGCATGTGGGATCTTCCCGGACCAGGGCACGAACCCGTGTCCCCTGCATCGGCAGGCAGACTCTCAACCACTGCGCCACCAGGGAAGCCCTGTCATTTCTTTTATAATTTATAGTTATCTTCTTAGTGTTTGTCCTGGGTATTCCAACTAACACGTTAACGTATAACAATTTAGTTCATATTAATAAAGCTAAATTTCAATACAGATACAGCTTGAAGATACTGCAGGTTCAGTTCCAGACCACTGCAGTAAAGCGAATATCACAAAGTGAGTTACACAAATTTTTTTTGGTTTCCCAGTGAATATAAAAGTTATGTTTACAATATACTGTAGTCTACTAGGTGTGCAATAGCATTATCTCTAAAAAACTGTACATGCCCTAATTAAAAAACACTTTATTGCTGAAAAATGCTCACCATCATCTGAGCTTTCAGTGAGTTGTAATCTTTTTGTTGGTGGAGGGCCTCGCCTCAGTGTTGACGGCTGCTGACCGATCAGGGTGGTGGTGCTGAAGGCCGGGGTGACTGGCAGCTTCTTAAAATAAGACAGCAATGCAGTCTGCCCCATCAACTGACTCTTCATTCATGAACGATTTCTCTGTAGCATGCAGTGCTGTCTGATAGCATCTTACCCCCAGTAGACCTTTCAAAATTGGAGTCAATCCTCTCAAAGCCTGCCAGTGCTTTATCAATTAAGTTTATGTAATATTCTAAACCTTTGTCATTTCAACCGTCTTCACAGCATGTTCACCAGGAGTAGATTCCATCTCAAGAAACCACTTTCTTTGTTCATCCATAAGCAGCAACTCTTCATCTGTTAAACTTTTATCATGAGATTGTAGCAATTCACATCTTCAGGCTCCACGTCTAATTCTAGTTCTCTTGCTGTTTCCACCACATCTACAGTTGTTTCCTCTACCCTCACAGTCATCCAGGACGGTTGGAATCAACTTCTTCCAAACTCCTGTTTACGTTGGTATTTTGACCTCTTCCCATGAATCACGAATGTGTCATGGCATCTAGAATGGTGAATCCTTTCCAGAAGGTTTTCAGTTGACTTTGCCTAGATCCATCAGAGGGATCACTCTCTATGGCAGCTATAGCCTTAGGAAATGTAGTTCTTAAATAATAAGGCTTGAAAGTCAGAATTACTCCTTCATCCATAGCCCGCAGAATGGATGTTGTGTTGGCAAGTATGGAAACATGCATCTCATTGTGCATCTCCCTCAGAGCTCTTGGGTGACCAGGTGCATTCTCAATGAGCAGTTGTCTTGAAAGGAATCTTATTTTCTGAGCAACAGGTCTCAACAGTGGGCTTAAAATATTCAGTAAGCCATGTTATCAACAGATGTGCTGTCATCCAGGCTTTGTTGTTATGGAGGACAGGCAGAATAGATAGCATAATTCTTAAGGGTCCCAGGATTTTCAGAATCCGAGTATTGGCTTCAATGTTAGCTGCATTGTCAACTGTAATGTTAGCCCCTAACAACAGAGTCAGCCTGTCCTTTGAAGCTTTGAAGCCAGGCATTGACTTCTCCTCTCTAGCTATGAAAGTCCTAGATGGCATCTTCTTCCCACAGAAGGCAGTCCATATACATTGAAAACTTGTTGTTTAGTGTGGCCACCTTCATTAATGATGTTAGCTGGACCTTCTGGATAACTTGCTGTAGCGTCTACATCAGCACTCACTGCTTCACCTTGCACTCTGATGTCACAGAGGTGGCTTCTTGCCTTAAACCTCATGAACCAACCTCTGCTAAGTTTCGCACTTTTCTTCTACAGTTTCCCCCTCTCTCAGCCTTCACAGAATTGAAGAGAGTTAAGGTCTTGCTCTGGATTAGGCTTTGGTTTAAGGGAATGTGGTGGCTGGTTTGATCTTCTATCCAGACTACTAAAACTTTCTACATATCAGCAATAAGGCTGTTTTGCTTTCTTATCATTCATGTGTTCCCTGGAGTAGCACTTTCAATTTCCTTCAGGAACTTTTCCTTTGCATCCATTCACAATGTGGCTGTTTGGTGCACTGGGCCTAGCTGTTGGCCTATCTGGGCTTTTGACACGCTTTCCTCACTAAGCTTAACCATATCTAGCTTTTGATTTAAAGTGAGAGACGTGAGACTCTTCACTTAAAGTACTTAGAGGCCATTATAGGGTTATTAATAGGCCTAATTTCAATATTGTTGTGTCACAGGGAAGAGGGAGGTCTGAGGAGAGGGAGAGAGATGAGGAAATAAATGGCTGATTGGTGGAGCAGTCAGAATACCCACATCTACTAAATTCGCCATCTTATATGAGTGTGGTTCGTGACACCCCCGAATAATCACAATAGGAACATCACAGATCAAGGATCACACATCACCGTAACAAATATAATAAGAATAAAATTCCAAATATTGCAACAATTACCAAAACGTGACAGATAAGACGTGAGCATACGTTGCTGGAAAAGTTCAGCATTGCCACAAACCTTTAATTTGTAAAAAATGCATTATCTGTGAAGTGCAATAAAGTGAAGCCCAATAAAACAAGGTATGCCTGTACTATACAAAACCTTCTTCTACAGGCGCTAGCTCCATTTCCCCTGTTCCTTTGTGTTGTTATTGTCACAAACTACATGTTCATACATTGTGTGCCCATCAACACAGATTTATAATTATAGCTTTATGTAGTTGACTTTTAAATCAGATAAGAGAAATAAAGATTTACAAAAAATAGATTTGTACTGTCTTTAAATTTACTTAGCTGTTATATTTACTGTTGCTCTTTATTTCTGTTTATTTTAGTAACAAACAGGTAAAATAAATAGGATTATCTTGTCTGTCATTTTTGAAAGACAGTTGTGCTGGATATAGAGTTCTTGACTGACAGTATTTTTCTTTCAGCGCCTTGAGTGCCATGCCCCTGCCTTCTGACTCCCTCGACTCTGATGAGAAACCAGCTGTTACTCTTATTAGTAAGATTTCTTTTACATGATGAACTGCTTCTCTTTCTGCTTTCAAGGGTCTTGTTTTGTCTTTTGATAGTTTGATTATAATGTGTGTAGGCTGGATCTCTTTGAGTTTATATTCTATGTGGAGTTCTTTGAGCTTTTTGAGTTTGTAGATTAACGTTTTTGAAATTGTTTAAGTTTTCAGCTGTTATTTCTTCAAATATTCTTTCTGCCTCCTTTTCTTTCTCTTCTCCTTCTGGGACTTGCCTGGTGTGTATGTTGCTATGTTTATTGGGATCTCACAGGTCTCTGAGGCTACGATTACTTTTCATTTTTTCCCTCTGTTCCTCAAGACCAGGAACTGACCTATTTTCAAGCTCACTGATTCTTCTGCCTACTCAACTCTAACACTGAGGCCCTCTATTCCAGTTACTATAATTTCCAAATACAGAATTTCCATTTCCTTTTAAAAATATTATCTCTGTATATTTATCGATATTCTCTATTTGATGAAGCATTTAAAAAAAAACTTTCTCTTAATTCTTTAGACATGGTTTCTGTTAGCCCCTTGAACATGTTTAAAATAAATCATTTATGGGCTTCCCTGGTGGTGCAGTGGTTAACAATCTGCCTGCCAATGCAGAGGACACAGGTTTGATCCCTGGTCCGGGAAGATCCCACATGCTGTGGAGCAACTAGGCCTGTACGCCACAACTACTGAGGCTGCGCTCTAAAGCCCGTGAGCCACAACTACTGAGCCTGTGTGCCACAACTACTGAAGCCTGCATGCCTAGAGCTCGTGCTCTGCAACAAGAGAAGCCACCGCAATGAGAAGCCCTCGCACCACAACGAAGAGTAGCCCCTGCTCGCCACAACTAGAGAAAGCCCGCATGCAGCGACGAAGACCCAATGCGGCCAAAAATAAAGTGAATAAAATAAAATAAAATATAAAAAATAAAATAAATGATTTACATTCTTTGTGTAGTAAACCCAATGTCTCAGCTTCTTCAAGGATAGTTTCTATTGATTGTTTTTCCTGTGTATGGGCCATACATTGTTTCTCTGCATATCTCAATCTTTTGTTGAAAACTGGACTTTTAAAATAATATAACATGGCAATTCTGGAAATCAGATTCATCTCCCTCCCCAGGGTTTGTTGTTATTGCTGCTTGTTATACTGGTTCAGTGACTTTTCTGAACATGTTCTGTAAAGTCTGTATCTTTTGCCATGTGTGGCCAATGAAGTCTCTACTCATTTAGCTTAGCTGTCAGCTAACGACTGGACAGAGATTTCCTTAAACACCTGGGACCAAAAGAATTCCCTGGTCTTTGCCAAGGGGCTGTGTACGTAAGGGCACATCTTTAGAACACAGCCTGGCAGTTGAAAATTGGCTTTCACTTCCTGTTTGTGCAGAGCCTCAAAATTAGGCACAGGCAAGAATTTCAGGTAGCCTCGGGTCTTCCACAAGCATGCACACAACTCCACATATGTGTGGCATTCTAGAATTCCTAGAACCATGTCTTATGGATATCTATTCCCCTAGCTTTTCCTTTTAAGCTTTTTGGTTGTCTGTTGCTTGCCTCAGCTCTTATCCACCTGCTAAGGCAAGTGCAACATTAAAACTCTTGCCTGGTGCTGGGAAAACTGGAGAGCTACATGTAAAAGAATGAAATTAGAACATTCTCTAACACCATACACAAAAATAAATTCAAAATGGATTAAATACCTAAATGTAAGACCAGATACTATAAAACTCCTAGAGGAAATCACAGGCAGAGCACCCTTTGACATAAATCACAGCAGTATCTTTTTGGATCCGTCACCTGGAGTAATGGAAATAAAAACAAAAATAAAATGGGACCTTAATTAAACTTAAAAGCTTTTGCACAGCAAAGGAAATCATAAACAAAATGAAAAGACAATCTATGGACTGGGAGAAAATATTTGCGAACAATGTGACCAACAAGGGATTAATCTCCAAAATATACAAACAGCTCATATAGCTCAATATCAAAAAAACAAACAACCCAATAAAAAAATGTGCAGAAGATCTAAACAGACATTTCTCTAAAGAAGACATTCAGATAGCCAGCAGGCACATGAAAAGATATTCAACATCACTAATTATTAGAGAAATGCAAATCAAAACTCACACACAGAGTGGCCATCATTAAAAAGTCTACAAACAATAAATGCTGGAGAGGGTGTGGAGAAAAGGGAACCCTCTTGCACTGTTGGTGGGAATGTAAATTGGTGCAGCCACTATGGAGAACAGTATGGAGGTTCCTTAAAAAACTAAAAATAGAGCTACCACATGATCCTGCAATCCCACTCCTGGGCATATATCCGGAGAAAACCGTAATTTGAAAAGATACATACACCCCAATGTTCATAGCAGCACTATTCACAATAGCCAAGACATGGAAGCAACCTAAATGTCCATCGACAGATGAATGGATAAAGAAGATATGGTGTATACACACACACACTGGAATATTATTCAGTCATAAAAAAGAATGAAATAATGCTATTTGCAGCAACGGATGGACCTAGACATTATCACAGTAAGTGAAGTAAGCCAGACAGAGAAAGACAAATATCATATCACTTATATGTGGAATCTAAAATATAACACAAATGAACTTATCTACAAAACAGAAATAGACCCACAGACACAGAAAACAAACTTATGGTTACCAAAGGGGAAAGGGGAGGGGAAGGATAAATCAGGAGTTTGGGATTAACATATATGCACTACTATATATAAAATATATAACCAATGAGGACCTACTACATAGCACAGGGAACTATACTCAGTATTTTGTAATAACCTATAAGGGAAAAGAATCTGAAATATATATATATATATATATATATATATATATATATATATATATGTGTATGTAACCGATCGCCTTGCTGTATACCTGAAACTAACATGACATTGTAAATCAACTACATGTCAATTAAAAAAAAAAACCCAAAAGGCTTTCCTGTAATTGTTTTCAACAAATACCTCTCCAGGGAGAGTAACTTTCACACTGGGTCAACTTTGAGTTAGCTCAACTACAGGCAGTGTGGTAAGTGGGATCTTCCAGGGAACCATCAGACAGGCAAAATAATGAGAATTCTTGGGAATGAAGCTTTGAAAGAGCTCTTGTTTTGTTTTGCTTCTTTTGGTGGGTGCTTGTCTGCACCAAGAATGTGGGCTTAGTGGGCTTCCCTGGTGGCGCAGTGGTTGAGAGTCTGCCTGCCGATGCAGGGGTGACGGGTTCATGCCCCGGTCCGGGAAGATCCCACGTGCCACGGACCGGCTGGGCCCGTGAGCCATGGCCGCTGAGCCTGCGCGTCCGGAGCCTGTACTCCACAACGGGAGAGGCCATAACAGTGAGAGGCCCACGTACCGCAAAAAAAAAAAAAAAAACCAAAAAACAACAAAAAATGTGGGCTTAGTTGTTAAGGCTCCTGCAGAGCTGGAATGAGGAATGCAACTTGAGCAAATTGAAACGCCACAAAGGTCAATGATCTTATCAAGACTCAGTGGTCCTTGCTCTGCCATTTTCACTGACATCACTTGGAAAAAGCTTTTGGACCATTTGCAATGTCTTAGGTCCTATTTCTACTAGTCACCTAACTGCAGGCAACAAATGGCCTTTCTTCCCATGCCCCTACACACTTATGGCCACCTAGATGTGAGGAGAGACAAAGCTCTTCTCAAGCCCCTTTACCTTGAATTCTTTTCATTCACATTCTCTTTGACTTTGCCATTTCTTACCATGAGTGAGTATCAGAACCATGAGAAACTTTCCTCTCATGTATACTGGGTCCTACCATCTTTGTGGCAGGCATGATAAGAGTTCAAACCAGGTTACACAAGAAGTAAGATATTAAGTGAAAAATTTACTGTCAACATAAAAAATGCATTTTGATTGTTTCTACTAGGTCTGAGGCAATATAACAGTGCCTGCTGTTACTTTGGGTACCAGAAATGAACCAACTTCCCATTTTTTTGGGGTGGCCAACATCACCGAAAAGTCTGTTTTAGAGCTTAGTGGTAACCTAACCCCAAGCACTGTGCCATGTTCATTTCTAACTGAAGGTTTAAGCAAGTTACATGTCATGGACTAGGGATGGCAGAGCTAGGAGACATCTGAGAAACACTTTCAATCAACCCAGATCCCCTCTATTTAAATGACAATTGATGCCTGGGTTAACCTATGACATGCTTTGGGTTAGTTTAACCTCAGGTTTGCTTTTGGGGATTAGCTCACCATCTTTCTCTATCCTTTTCCTGCTTTTATTAGTTTGTTGCTTCAACATTCTTCCACTTTCTCAGCAAAACCTTATGGTGTCTCACATCAGAAATTGTTTGTGTAGGGACTTCCCTGGTGGTGCAGTGATTAAGACTCTGCGCTCCCAATGCAGGGGGCCGGGGTTCGATCCCTGGTCAGGGAACTAGATCCCATGTGCATGCCACAATTAAGAGTTTGCATGCCACAACCAAGAAGCCCGCCTGCCGCAACTAAGGAGCCCATGTGCCGCAACTAAGGAGCCCATGTGCCGCAACTAAAGAGCCCACCTGCTGCAACTAAGACCCAGTGCAATCAAAATAAAGAAATAAATATATTTTTAAAAAGGTTATCCCATTAAAAAATAAAATTGTGTAATCCCCTAGTGCATAAAAGGGCAAGGCATTTTTTAAATCAAGGATCTCCCCCAAATACCAAATCTCACAAATCTCTCTGCAGAATAATCGCCATTGACATCCTTTTTGTCTTTCTCCCCGACTAAAATGGAAGCCTCCTGAGGGTAGGGACTTCATCCCTGGCGTAGCTCCAGGATTTAAGACAGTGCCTGCTGCAGAGTGTGTACTCAAAAGATGTTTGCTGAAGGGCTTAAAAGCGAAAATGCAATTTTTCTTCAAGTTTAGAGAAGGGAGAAGAGGAAGAAATATTTTAAGATCAAATCACTGGCTTTTCAAATTAAGCCTGCATTTCAGTCCTAATCAAGAAAGAAGACACATAAGAATCATAGGAAGGCAAGAGGAGTAAACCACCCTCGAGAAAATGAGAAATAACACAGAAAGAGGAAGGCAGAGAAATGGAGACTCACATGAGTGCTGGAGACGGTGAGGTGCGGAAATGACCTAGGCAGTGGAGAGTGTTCTACACCCGTGTACTTTTACTGTCTTCCATTAGATTAGGCTCCGATTTGGAAGGGATGGTCACAGTCAGACACGAGAGGGGAATGGTACTACACTGAAATCAAACACCTACCCAATCGGTTCGACACTGCCAGGGAAGAGCTTTCCAATTCCAAATTCATTTTTGCTACCCAGTTTTACATCTGAATCCCCTACCCCAGAAGGAACCACAAGAAGGGAAGGAACAGGCAGAGAGCAAAGACTGCTAAGCATGCCTGTGGATAAACTGAGAACAATGACACGCTGGCCTGGCTCATCATTTCAGGGCTAAATGAATTGTGAACTGAACTCAAATTATCCTTCCCCAACGAGCACAGCCAACTGCCCGATCTCACTGAGGTTGGGCTTGGCCAGTGGAGTATTAGCAGCAGTGATGCATGCAGAGGCGTGAACTGTGTGGGTCAGGCTTCCCTTCTTGTGCTTCGTTCACAGAGAACACAGATGGAGCAGATCGAGCCCAACTCACGATGTGCGGTCAAGCCCAGCCAGACTCCAGACTGAGGCATCACCCAGCTGAGCCCGTCAGCCAACCTGCAAAGGCATAAGCGAGGATGAGTATTTTAGCCTGACGAGACCTGAGGCAGCAACAGCAACAGAAATGTAAGCAGATGTCATTCTCTTAGGCTCCATCACGAGGACACATTCCGTTAACTCTTCCTTCACTGCTCTATGCCCAGAGCCTAGCACAGTTCTTGGGACACAGCAGGTGTTCAATAAACATCTGCTGTGGTACATTTCTGTTTCTTTTAAAACTAGTGACCTAGGATAATAAAACTGAAAGGAGCTTACATAGTTTAGTAGTCAAGCATATGGTCCAACTTCAAAATGGCCAATTTCAACAAGGACCAGAAAGCATATTAGAGGTCATCAGGTGACTGAGCACCAGTGGTGGAAATGACTGCCTGGAGGTGAATCTAGGCTTCATGATTTACCGGCCAAACAAGCTTGGGCAAAAGTCACTTCACCTCTTTGCCTTATTCCTCACCTGTTAAATGGTGCTATGAATAGGACCCACCTCATAGGACAGTTGTGTGGATTAAGATATGGATTTCAAGTACTTACAACTTTGCCTGGTACATGACAAACACCGTAAATGCACCTTCTGTTGTTATCATCAACATAAGATGATTTGGAAAAGTTATTAACATCTTCTTGACCTGCTCCTCCAATCACCTATTTATATCTCCTTGTTCTCACTTCTAGCTAATCTCTGTACATGTTTATAATAAGCTATTTTTTAGCTCGGGAATGCTAAGTGCTGATGTCTATTCCATCCACCTCCCCTCCACCAACCATTTTAAGAACTGCTGATTTTGTTCTTTTCATCCAAGATATCATTTGCCCCTTCTCCACCTGCTCAAATCATATTTGTTGCTCAATGTCCAACCTAAACGCCACCTCTTCCAAGAAGCCTGTTCTGATCACCCCTCCCAGAGTGAACTTGTTGTTCACTGACCTTCCATAGTTAGCAGGTCATCTCTACCTCAATTACACTTTCACACTTTCCACTTTTAGGTACGTACCTTTCCATGATGAAATTGTGAGCTCCGAGAGGACAAGATCCCAATTTCTAGGCTCACTTTCTGCCCATTCCCATCCCCAAGTATATAGCGGGCAAGCAGTAAGTATTTGTTGAATAACTGTATTTGAAAAGCCCATTTAGAAAGGTTCATCTAAATTGTAAAACAGCTTTATTGAAAATTCAGTAAGTCTCTAAAGAAAGGTAAAAACCAGTTACAACTGAACATTAATCAGATATTTTAAGGGAAAAGAAGTTTGCACATGAAAGACACTTGATTTATTGCATTAAAAAACTTTATTTCATTGAAAAGGTCCAATATAAGCCAAATTAAACCCCAAATCGACAGCTACACTTAGAGATATCCTGAACTAAATGGCACTGTTTTGAGTTGTGTGTCTTATTAAAGGAGATCATTTGCTATTACCACCACTGCCCTAAAAGTAGTTCTACAACAGAAGCTGGTATTATAATACATAGCAGATACTTCAGATGTCATCTTTCATGCAGAAGTTAAAAAAGCAAACAGGCTTTTCTATTCTGTGCAGGTATAAAAACTACTACAGAACAGGGCCTGAATGCCTCTGACATACAAGGTGTAACTATAAAGGAACTCACTGGCGCTGTGTCCCTTCATTCAAGCAGTCCGCGTGCGTCCCCCAACAATACTAGTGCCATTAAAATACTGTTCGGGACAGTACTCTGGGATTTCCCCTCATCAGGTGCCGACCAAAGGAAGTGGTCGATCAAGCTGGGGGATAGACTATCACAAAATGGGATCACAGAGCAATGGAATAGCTTTCCGAGTGGGCAAGTGATTCAGAAGACCCACCTCACCAGTACTTCCAGTCACGGCATCATTTACATAAAATGATGCAAGATCTAAATTCTGGTATGTGTGAGGATAAATTAAAAACAGCTTGTTACTTTATAGCTACACCTTGGGTTTCATTAGAGGCGGTAAATCTAACAGTGTGTCTAATGAGTCCTTCTGGAAATCACTTCAGCAGGCAAGTCAAATAGCCTGCAAAAGAGAAGACACGGCAGAGGGCCTAAGTCATCCTGCCGAGGTTCTCAGCCTTCTCTTGGAGGACAGACCAGGGCCCAAGGACAGAAGTTCCCAGGAGGGAAGGAGGCTTCAGCTCCACCTAAGGAAGACCTTTCTAACAGAGCTGCTCAACAACTGAATGGACTGCTTGGTGAGGTAGAGTCACTGGAAGTATTCAAGGTGGAAAGATCACCCTTGTGGAAGAGACTCCTGTATTTGTTAAGAGGTTAGACTGGATGAACCTCAGGTCTCTTTCAATTCTGAGATTCTAGAAAATTCCCTCAGGGAATTCAGAGGAGAATTCCTAAAAGGAAAGAGAAAGCACACATATGTATACTTTTAGAATCCTCTTGAGTTTTTTTCTTTTTTTCAAAAGGTACAATAGAAAATGTAGTCTGCTGTCTTTAAAATGCATATTCACCTTCCTACCACTAATAATTAGGAAGGGTCCATTATGACTTCTTTATATTATAAAGAAAAGATGGATGATTACATTTATAATTTCTGTAAATACTTTAGAAAAAAACGCTTAAAATCTAGTAGTCAATGCCCTAGAAACTTTATAGATTTTTAGGTAATATGCACAGATACAAATACATTATTAAATACAACTCACATCTGTGTTTTATTATACTCTAAAATATACAGGAATCTTGATGTACTGAAAGAGTGCAAGTAAATACAGTATTCAAGCAGTCACTATTTCTATTTACATGCTCATTAATTCTTCAAAAACCCACAAAATTATCAAATAGATCAAAATACTGTTCTGTGTTTTCACACTTTATATTCAGAAAAACCAGCTGATAATTTACAATGTCATAAAGTTTCCAGTTTCACAATACAAAAAGAATAAAATGAAATTGGGTATCATTTTGTGAAAATTTATGGAACTCTACCCAGACCTGGAAGACCCCCTACATATGTGAAATCATTTTCACTGGGAAAGTGACAGTTACAGTAAAAGCAGACCCATATAAATTGGTACTTAAAAGCCTCAACATCAGCCTTTCCCCCCTCTTTTTGTTACTTAAAAGGCAGTCTTCCAATTCGGCAGGCAATTGCTTCCTTCCCTAAACAGTAGCATGTTATAAACATCCTACTTTAAATGTCAATAAGACCTAAAGGCTTTAGTATTTTAAACCTTGCCCAATATAGAAATGCCTTCCAAACCTGATGGCGTTAACTTATGAATAACAAGGGAGTTTCCCTTTTTGATTCTTCACTAAACAATGACAACAAAAATCCCCCAATCCACTGTGGAGGCACAAGGGTGACACAGGCGATGAAGGTGTACCATCCAAAGTCGTGAGATTGAAAACTCCACTCCCCAGGACCACTTGGCTGCAATAGGGTGAAAATCATCTACTTTCTGATTTCATGAAATTTCCTTCTTCTAGGAAACTCTTTACATTTTCAAACAAAAATAGTTCAATTTTAAACCTAAACCATTCAAAACTGGGCAACAATAGCCCGACCCCAATCTACATCATGTCTACATCACAAATATTTTCACCCTGACTGCACCCAATCAGCTGGTTTTCAATTCTAATATTATAAAAGTTGGAATTTTAAAATTTTTATGTAAAAGAAAAAAAAATGTAAAAATACATCTGCTTTCTCTCATGGTTTAATACAGTATTAGAAGGCTTTCAGATGTTTTCTTAAAAAAAAAAATCAACATTTAAAACCAAATCTCAGCTTCATTTTCAGAAATATTAAAGTTTGGTTTAGATAATGTCTCATTTCACCCGCTCCAGCTTCCGCAAAGTGGCATTCTATTAAAACCCTTTGAGTTATTTGGTCCTTTGGCAATTTGCTGTGCACATCATGCCTACTGTACCAAAATTTTATTGCCCTTAAATTTAGTTGTAGTTTTACTGATAAAACTGAAATCTAGTGTCTTTATCTCTTCTTTCACCATAGTGTTGCTTGTGTGAGCAGATTAGGGTACACAGTGTCCCAAGTAATTCCTGGCACTGCAAAACCAAATTACATAATTCCACAAAGCAATGTGCCATCAAAGTGTTTTCCTCTGGTCAAGTCTATTTCAAGATTCTAGAAGTTCCTTTTGCAAAACTTGCCTTTAAAACTCTTCTTCCTAATGTTACCGCATTTCTTCTATTCGCCCACTCTGTCATCTTTCCTCTTAGGCTGAATTTGTACGTGAATGAGAAAGTGCCTTTTTCCTGAAAAGCACAGTTTGAAGCGTCAGTGCCAGAACTCCCCCCTGGACCTCTGGCTCAGCCGGTCAGTAGGTCTCCGAATCGGAGTCATTGAGCTCGTCCACATCGGTGTATAAGTACTCCTGCTCCCCGCTGACGTTGTTGAAGCTGCAGTAGGAGCTGGGTTCATTCCTCATGATGGGCAAGGCTTCGAAGCTCACTGTTTTTGAGGTGTTTGTATAACGGTTAATGGCATTGAATGTCAGAGATGATAAAGGGCTACTTGATGAGACAGGCATCATGGTGGCCAAAATGAGAGCAAGGCAATCAGCCACGTCCTTGTTGGGAGCACAGGCCAAAGCTGGGGTATAGCCTAGAATTAAAGATAAAAATTAAAAATTACTCATCCTAAGACTCATTTCACTAACACAAGGAAATAAGCCTAAAGGCCTTCAACTTTACACACACTTTAAATTACCTAGCTTATATAGTAAATTGGTTTTACTGGAATGACTCAGAACTTTCCAATAAGTAGATAAAGAGGAAAGTCATAGAAATCTAGGGTGGGAGGAGACCTAACAGACTACATTATAGCAGAGGAAACTGAGGCCCAGGATGGATGATTCCTCCACTATCTCACAACTTATCTCTATCCATCCAGATTCACAGACAATATCAGACTAGAATAAGTGGAAAAAAACAGACTGACCAATCTTTGTTCAGAATGGTGGGAGAGTCTTACTGTTAATTCGTCGTTCTGTAAGTGCTTACATGCTGAGAAACCTAAATGTGCACAGATTCATGAATGAGGCTCTGAGCAGGTGCTCAAAAGATGCTTGTTCAATGAATGAGACATGGCCATCAATTAACTTTTCTTTTAGGGTCACAGTCCACTGAAGAAAAACAGATAAACTAAACAGGTTTAAAGCTCCTAAGTCAAAACAAATGTTTCCTTTGTATATGTTCCCTTCTTTAGCAGAAGAAGACTGACTTTAGCCCTAAGGCACCACAGAGTATCAATACAACACAGTAAGGAAACACTTGGTTGGGTAGGGAGAGAAGATGGTGAGAACACAGATCCTAATTTAATCATCAACCTCTGTTGTTACTGGAGCAATTTATAACTGGATCATTAATGTGAAGGTTAGAATTGACTGTAAAATAAGATGGGTACTTACTATGACTTGCCAACTTTGGACCGTGATTACTATTTCACATTGCAAAGTATGTCAGAAGACATCAGGTCACAGGCGACCTTCATTATCATGTTATACTATCCCTTCCATCTCTTTATAAGGAAAAGCTATATAAAACCGTGAAAATGATCAACAAAGATTGCCTATTGGCTATTGATTTAGAGCCTCACAATGTGACCAAATATCTTATACAAGTTAGCGATTTAGGCTCCTGATTTTAATCTATATAGTTGCTGTATTTCCAGAAATGTAATTTACTGATAATGAAAGTTTCTTTTATAGCTAGGAGAGTCTGCACTTATCTTAGTGGGTGATACCACTCACTTCTATGGATTTCATGACTACATTTTACTAATGATTCCCAAACCTCTATGTCCAACCTAGATCTTGCTGACTTTGGGCTCCAGATCCATATATCTACATCCAGTTACCCACTTGGAGTTTGCAGTGAACTTTTCTCATGTCCCTAACTGAACCCAGCTCTTCCTCCTACATTCTCATCTTAAACAATGGCACTTCCCCCACCACATCACCCCACGCCAGGCTGCAGGCGACTTCTTCCCTCCCCGAGTTCCATCAAAAGGGCTCCAGAGGGCTCCCCTGGTGGCGCCAGTGGTTGAGAGTCCGCCTGCCGATGCAGGGGACATGGGTTCGTGCCCCAGTCCGGGAAGATCCCACATGCCGCGGAGCGGCTAGGCCCGTGAGCCATGGCCGCTGAGCCTGCGCATCCGGAGCCTGTGCTCCGCAACGGGGAGAGGCCACAACAGTGAGAGGCCCGCGTACCGCAAAAAAAAAAAAAAAAAAGGGCTCTAGAAACATCAACGTCCTTTCATCTCCAATGTCTCTGCCTTAATTCTGCCCACCCCCTCCTTCCACCCCTAACTGTGAACTTGTTTCCTAGTCTAGGCTTGCTCCCCTTCAGACTAGCTGCTGTCTCCCTGATACACAGATCCTTTGCCACTTGACCTAAGAGACTCTGGCGTAACTCAGTACTCAAGCTGCCCTGCGTTGTATCTCTAAATACATCACACTCTCTGCTTAAGAAGTTTTCTCCCCACTTTTTACTTGTCCTTTGGATTTTGGCTCAGAACGCACTTTTGGGGGATGCCTTCCCCGATATCTCTCATGGCATTCTAGGGTTATTCTAACTGAACTACTTCAAGGGCCTTGTGTCAGCCTGTTTATATGCACTGCCATTCAAGGAAGTAGGCTGTCTTACTCTACACTGTATCTGCAGGATTTAGCACAGTTCTCGGCACATCATCACCTAACACATACTCACTGAGCCCCACATGGCCAGGCGCTCTTCTAACTGCTTAGAGTAGATCTGTGAGTGCAGCTGATAAAGACTCCTGCCCTCATATGTTAGAAGATAAACTCTATGGAAAAAAGAATGAGGAAGGAGTAGAGCAGGTTAAACAAGAGCTGAAAATGCTATGGGGGGTGTGCAGCAGGCTGCAGTATAAAAAGGGTAGTCAGGATGGGATTCATTGAAGAGATGATATTTGAGTTAAGACTGGAAACAGGTGAAGGGTTTAGTCAGAGATTGCTGGGGGCAGAGTGCTCCAAGCAGAGGAAGCAGCCAGAACAAACATGACACTGCATGCACATCCCTGGTGTGAGGCGCCGCCACAGCAGAATGCGACGATGGAGGAAGAGTAGGAGATGAGGTGGGAGAGGTAATGGCGAGCGGGATGACCCAGTTGGGCCTTGGAGATCATTTAAGGGTTCTCAGTAAACTGAGATTCAGAGGGAAGCATCTTCCCATGTATTCTAAAAGGATCGTGGCCAGGGTGGTAGATGAGGGAAAAAAGTGGGCATATTTTGAACATACTTTGGAGGTGGGTCAGTAGTACATGCTGGTGGACTGTGCCCTGGGTGTGAGAGGGGTCGAGGAGCAACTGTAAGGATGGGAACGGCCACCAGCTGAGCCAAGGGTGGCTGTGGGCACAGCAGGCTTGGCAGAGGGGGAGAGAAAGGCCCATCAGTTCAGTTCTGGATATGTGCACTAGACATCCACTGTCAATTAGGCAGCTGGAGACAGAAATTTAGGAATTCTCAGCACAGAGGTAGTGTTTAGAACCAAAGGACTGGATGAGGTCACCCAGGGAGTGAATGTAGGTAGGGAAAGCAAAAAGAACTGAGTACTGAGTCCGAGAGCCCTCCAATATTAACAAGCTGGAGATAGCGCAAGAAATTATAACTAGTACTGCAGGAGGAAAACTAAGAAAATGTGGAGTCCTGAAAGCCAAGTAAAGAAAGTTTATCCAGAAAAAGGGATACACCTGAAACTAATATAATACTGTATGTCAGTTATACCTCAATGAGTAAAATAAAAAATAAACCAAAAATTTTCAGTTCCAGTAAATCTGGTTATTTAATCTAACCAACAAAGTAGTGAGTTACAAATCCTCACCTGGTTATCAATTCAAGGAACCAGGCATTTGTGAATGAAGAATGTCCTAGGGACCTCCCTGGTGGTGCAGTGGTAACAAACCGCCTGCCAATGCAGGGGACATGGGTTCAAGCCGTGGTCTGGGAAGATCCCACATGCGGCGGAGCAACTAAGCCTGTGCACCACAACTACGGAGCCAGCGCTCTAGAGCCCGCAAGCCACAACTACTGAGACCATGTGCCACAACTACTGAAGCCCCCGTGCCTAGAGCCCGTGCTCCGCAAGAGACGCCACCTCAATGAGAAGCCCACACACCACAACAAAGAGTAGCCCCCGCTCGCCGCAACTTGAGAAAGCCCGCTCACAGCAACAAAGACCCAACATAGCCAAAAATAAAATGAATAAAATAAACAACAAAAAGAAGAATATCCTAAAGAAGGATATTATAATCAAATCATATGTATTCTCTCCGACTCTCCCTCTTATCCTGCCCTGAAATGATCTGTACCTACTGATCCCGGGAACAGTGTGCAGCACAATGGGAAGTATGGAGATTTTGGGGGGGATCAGCGGACACTAGCTATGGTAAATCGCAACCTTCACATCCCTTATTCACATATGTTTTCAATTCCGCATTAAAAGCCTTTTCTTATTTTTAAAGAAGGAATAATCAGTTGTGTGAAATTCTGATGTGTCAAGTGAAAGGAGAGGTGACTCTTAGCATTGCAGTGGTCACTGGTGACCTTGCTGAGAACCGTTCTGTAGTGCGGTGGGAGTAACAGCCTGACCGGGGGGATTCACAAGAGCAAGAAAAAGGGGAAGTGGAGACAGAGGGCGAGCCAACTTTTGAGTAACTGTGCTACAAAGGGGAACAGAGAAATATGGCAACAGCTGGTAGGAGCAGTGGGAGTAATGAGAGATTTTTTAAGATGAGAGAAATAACTTTTTTATGCTGATGGGAGTAATCTAGAAAGATTCCTACAAAAAAGTCATTATTACAGGACACGAAAGCAAAGAATTGCGAAAGTGACAGTCTCAAGTATGCAAAAGAGGATAGGACCTAGTGCATAAGTGGGAAGATTAGCTTTAGACAAAACCTGGCATTTAAGTAAGGGCCTTGATAAGTATTTGTTGACAGAACAAATTCTTTGAATACTAAGATAACTAAACCAAAGTTAGTAAACCCTAACTCTGATTTAATAAATACATGAAACTCAGAAGTTCACCTGTTAGATGGACTTTTCCTGCTTCTCTTGCCCTTATTCCCTTTGCCACAAAGTATAAGTTCTAGTCAGTATTAACTTCAGCTCTTCTCTTTGACCAATAAAAAATATCCAAGTCTACTTTACTTCAAATATGGATCATCGAAAGATGAAAGCTTCTAACAGGTTAAGGAAAGAGAACAAAGAAGCTACTTACCATTTTCATCTACTGCAAGCACACTTGCTCCTTTCCCCAAAAGTTCTTGAACCACCATTGTTAGCCCATTCCGGGCAGCAACATGCAGAGGTCTGGAGGGAAAAAAATATGTGTACATGTACATGTGCGCACGCCCATGTGTGTGTGTGCTCGTTCACTCTCTCTATCCTGGTTGTTGAAGACCATTTTTGCTTGTCTGTGCAGATCTAGAGATGCAAACTGGAGGCCCGTGGTCATGATAGCAATGAAGATGGGAGCAGGGCACGGCAGAGCCAGTGTGCAGTGCACTGTCTGGCATCGTCATGCACCTGAGCTCAGCACTGGGCCCATCAACAGGTTTCCACCTTCACCAAACCCTTTTGTGAGTTTCCTTCAAGACTCAATGTTTGAAGAGATTTTACTAACTAAACTGCCTTCTTTTTTTTTTTTTCTGTATACCAATGTTTATTTAGCATTATATATAATAGCCAGATACAAAAAGACAACCGTTGTATGATTCCACTTATATGAAGCACCTAAAAAGGCAAATCCATAGAAGAAAGTAAACTAGAAATTCTCTGGGACTGGGTGCAGGTAAGGGCAGTGGAGCAGATATTGTTGAACGGATACTGATAAACTGCCTTAAGTTGTTTTAAGAAATGTGGTTGGCAAACACGTATAATAGAATATACAATAAAAACTGTAAATTGCAACAGCACAAATTCCAACAGGCTCTGAAAACAGTTTACAGGTTCCATGACTCATTTTTGGACCCTTTAGGGATCTGACTGATACATGAATGGAAACCAGTATTATAAGGTTTTTCTCTTTACTAAGTCTCAAAGTAGAATAGCAAATGAAAATGGAGAGAGGACAATGGGAGACACTGATCCAGGATTTAATGAGTCACCTGGAGGCTGGCGGTTCACAATTAGAACTTGATTATTTCTGAAATCTCTCTAGCTCACAGACACGTATAAAACCTTTTGCCTCATTTACTGCTAGTGTCAAATAATGTATTATTCCAGTTGGTTGCCATAAAATACACAGAACAGTATTACTTTCCTCCATAAAACTGGATTGAGAAACAACACATTTCAATTCAAAAGCTTTTTTAGTAATATGCCTTTTAATTATGATGATTTTAGAAATGAGTTTTGTCACTTATAAGAACTGTTCCTTATTTTTTAACTGCTTCTGTGATAGACTGATTCCAATGGTCCCATGTTAAAAAAGAACCCCATTAATCATTTTTATAATTATAGGTCACAAGGTTTACACTAGACACTGAAAGTACTCACGTTTGCAAAGCTGCATTGGTTGCATTGATGAGGTTTCTATCTGTTATCTTTTCCAGTATTAACAAGGCACTAGTTTCATGACCCTAAAATTATGGCAAATAACTCTTAAAAACTTCAGCACCATTAAAGATAAATTTACACACTCAATACACCCCAACCCTAGTCCATGTAACATATACATCACCATACATATGCCATGCATTTTCTTGGCTAATGCCTTAAATATTTGCCCGAACATGTGTTGGTGTAATGGGGTTACAGAAGAAGACAGGAATATTTAAGATCAGAGAGATTAGAGAAAGACAATCATTACGTTTAGGCTTGTGGTCCAAAACTTACTTGGCTTACTGGAAACTTTCATATACCACGGTGCTTAACACATCAGTATTTTTTCCCAAGAAATCTGATGTCAGTGATTATTAGAGAGGTTTGGTCCCTAGCTCTGTGCATTTTAGTTAAGTGGAAAAACTTTAAATGCCACTGTTGATATTAACAATGAAAATATATCCTTAAGATGTGTACCTACCTTGCTGCAAGCCAAATGGAGGGCGGTGTTTTTACTGTTATCTTGTAAAGTCAGATCTGCACTAGCACTGCTGACCAGCATCTCTGGGAGGAAAAATTGTATCAACTCTTTTGCTTATGAACATACACCTCAGATTACTAATAACTCACTGTAGAGAAATGAAGATAGAAAGGAAAAATATCCCTCTAACAAACCTTAAGTGCAAAAAACACACTGTAATATAAAGGTCTATACCATATTTTTATACTGTTGTATAAGTAACAGACAAGAACAACAGCAACTAACATTCCTTTTGTGAGGTCTTACTAAATTTCAAAGACTGTTTTAAGTGCTCTGGATTTATAGTAACTTATTTACCCCTCAAAACAACCCTACAAAGTAGATACTGTTATTTTTTTCACTTTATAGATGGAAAAATTGAGGCATGAGGGTTGCTTAGTTGGCAGATCTAGAACCACATTCTATCTGACTCCAGAGCCAGGGTTCTTAACCACTATCCTAACACTGCCTGCTAACGTCACTATTCAATCAGTAAGGGCAAATGGAAATACTGTGGGCCTAAATGAAAACGTGGGTATAAGCAAGTAAAAGGTTTTAAATCTCAGAAGCGGTGAGATAACTAATGCAAAATTCAGTGAACTAGAGTCAGATGGGAGCTACATTATACATAGCAATATCCACACTTAGAGTACTAAAAGCCTTAAGCAGTTCTTTTACCAACTGTATTTGTCTGTCCGTTTTCTGCAGCCATCATGAGAGGTGTTTTCCCAGAGAAGTCCACAGAGTTGACATGAGCATTATGGCTGAGTAGCAGCTGCAAACACTCTACATGGTCTGTGAAGGCGGCCGCGTGGAGAGGAGTTCTGCACACAGAGAAATGGGAAGACTGGACTAAATCTGTGCACTGTATACTCTTAATTTATGAAAGCAATTTTCAAGGGTTTACATACTAGGCATTGCTTGGATACAAACAGGCTTAAGGGGGGAGCTTACTAACTCCTGACACAAAAATTTGTGTTTCTGATAATATAGAAGTCCCTTAATTAAACTAGTATAAATTATGAAATTGCCAAAAAAATTACATCGTTAAAGGAAATTCTGAAAGAAATAAATCCTGACCCAAATACTGCCATCTATTACAAAAGCTGGACTCTTCCTATTTAGAAATCTGTTAACTTTACTAAAAAGAGTCACTGGGTAACAAACACATCTTTTTTTTTTTTTTTTTTTGTTGTACGCAGGCCTCTCACTGTTGTGGCCTCCCCCGTTGTGGAGCACAGGCTCCGGATGCGCAGGCTCAGCGGCCATGGCTCACGGGCCCAGCCGCTCCGCGGCATGTGGGATCCTCCCGGACCGGGGCACGAACCCGTGTCCCCTGCATCGGCAGGCGGACTCTCAACTACTGCGCCACCAGGGAAGCCCCAACACACATCTTCTTTAAAAAGGGAAATCTTTTAGCCAGGAAGACTGGCTAAAAGTCATGGTAGAAAAGCCTTTTATAATGAGAATGTAATTAAGATTTTGTAACAATTTATAATTGTAAATATAAAATCAACTTTTAGTTAATAATGGGGTCTCTTTAAATTCTTCCACACTAATCTAGTAGTTAAAATTTCCTACATGGTTGACTTCCTACCTTCCTTTTGAATCTGTGGCGTTCACACTGCAGGCGCCTAACGTGTCAATTAACATCTCAGCAGCACCTTCGTTGTCATTTATCCTGTGAAGGTAACAAGGTGATCACTCTCACAGCCATGGTGTATTTCTCAACCACTCAAACCAAATCCGATTCATTCTGCCTTTACTTACACAGCACAATGCAATGGACTGAAAGCATTTCCTTCCGTTTTCTGGAAAACGTCCTGTTCTAAAAGGAGTTCTACACATGTCTCGTGACCTAAATAAGTAAATGAGGATCAGATATTAAAATCCAAAAAAGATACTGAGGTGCCCATACACACCAACATATCCCTACAGATAAGGCTTTACATGGACTACAAGTAATCAGTTCCCTGAACCCATTAAACATCACATTTTTAGGCACTTTGGGCAGCTTCTTACGAGAATTTAATATCAGTTTATTATTATTTGTGTGTTGTGTTTTGGCTGTGTTGGATCTTTGTTGCTGTGCATGGGCTTTCTCTAGTTGTGGCGAGCGATGGCTACTCTTCATTGTGGTTGGTGCACGGGCTTCTCATTGCGGTGCCTTCTCTTGTTGCAGAGCACGGGCTCTAGGCTCACGGGCTTCAGTACTTACGGTGCATGGGCTCAGTAGTTGTGGCACATGGGCTTAGCTGCTCCATGGTATGTGGGGTCTTCCCGGACCAGGGCTCGAACCCGTGTCCCCTGCATTGGCAGGTGGATGCTTAACCACTGCGCCACCAGGGAAGTCCAATATCAGTTTATTATGGACATGACAAATATTTACTTTGTGGGGGAAAAAAATTAGTCTCATTATTCTTTTCTATGGTGACCAGTTAGAGCTATTTGGGCATTATTTTTTAAAATGTCCTATCTATATAGCATAGTATAACTTTCAAAATAATAGATGTTTATGCAGCATAATTAACTTC
Organism: Phocoena sinus; assembly: GCF_008692025.1. Taxonomy (NCBI): domain Eukaryota; kingdom Metazoa; phylum Chordata; class Mammalia; order Artiodactyla; family Phocoenidae; genus Phocoena; species Phocoena sinus. The sequence goes on along the minus strand of NC_045766.1, from coordinate 10,541,461 downwards.
AAAATTTGAATATTTTCTGGCTCTACTAAGGAGTTAATGGTAAAATCTCAAATTCTATCCAAGCGTTCAGAAGGAAAAAAGTACATGTCCCTGTCCCCACCCCATTCCCCAGTTCCACTCTCTAGTGACCACTAGTGACCATTATTACCTTATAGTTCCAAAAAATTTTTAGGCATATACAACTGCATGCACATAAACACAAACTTCCTTTTTTAAAAATTTTTACACAATTGGCATGTTCTGTTCTGCAACTTGTTTTTTACTTTAAAAACTATGTATCTTCCCACAGTAGCATGTACAGACATCCTATTGTTGAATGTTTGGAAAAACTTCACAGTATCAGAATGTATCATAAAGGATTTAATCTCTAATTATCGGTTTTGAGGTGACTGCTAGTTTTTCTTTGTGATATTATCAACAATGTTGTAAATGTTCCAGTACTTAAAAAGTATTTATTTCTAGGAACAATTTTCTGGAAATGATCTTGCTGGGTTAAAGTTCAAGTATATTGATTACTAATAGGTATCAGGCCCACAGTTTTTAACAGCAACTTTGAAAACAGGGGAAAACCTCAGATTTTCAAACCTGAGATTTTCTTAATCCAATTTTCAAAGCCAGGGTTTTAGTAAAAGTACCCCCACTGCTGTATTAATGGCAGAAAATGAAATGTTGCTTCTTTTATTTCGTTAGTCATTTGGGATGTGCATTAGGAATAAATTAGATTTTTAAACAGCCTCTTTACTTCCATGGCTTAACATCTGGCTAACAAAGTGATGCTCTTTTTCTTTTTTAATTACTCTAACATTCTCAAACAATAGTTCATCTTAATCTTTATCCTATAATTGTTTTTAGCAGGAAAAGAAAGTATGTTTTAGGAAACCTATGGTTATGTTCCATCATCTGTCAGTTCTTTCATCCAGTGATTCTCAACGGGGGCAATTTTAGCCCTCAGGGGACATTTGGCCATGTCTAGAGACATTTTTGCTTATCACTGCTGGGGATGGGGTAGGGAAGGGCTATGGCATCTAGTGGGTAGAAGCCGGGGCTGCTGTTAAACCTCTTGCATGCACACGACAGTCACTCACAACGAAGGATTATCTGGCCTCAAAGGTCAACAGTGCTGAGGGTGGGAAACCCTCTCCAAATGTTAACTCATGGCTAAGAAGTAACCAAGGAAAGTTGTCCAGTATTGATTTGAGAGTCTCCTATTTTCCCGGGATAGCAGTTCTCAAGGTGTGGTCTGGGGAGCTGCTGGGTGATACTGCAAATTATTCTTTTCTTTAACAAGCCATCAAAGCAATGTGCCACTCTATTAATATTTTTTTGAAAAATAGTTTTTTTCATAAAAATGCTATTGACATGTAATGGATTTATTATTATTTTAAAATAAATTAATAAATATCCTTAAATTTCTCAGTCCTAATTTCCAATACAGTAAATACTAACAGCTATAAGCCACAGGTCCTGAGACTGAAAGATGTGAGAATCACTGTCTGCGTAGACTGTGGATGGCAAAAGGGAGTCCGGGGCTCTGGATTCAGCAGTCATTACTGGGGTCATGTCAAGCTGAAAATTTCTTCACTTTGTGTCCTGGTTTATAAAAGTATATAGGATAAAACCGGTCTCTTCATGTTTTAGAGGGATATTCTGAAGATGCTTATAGCTTCGTAAAAATTGATACATTTTTAAAAGGAACATATGAGATCATGGAAGTATTCTTAGTTCTGTGATTGAATGACTCCATAAACTGGAAATCTGAACTTTAAAGTTGGGTATGTATAACCAGTTCTCTTCTAAAGCTTTGCCATCATTCCATTTTAATTTTGAGAGAAAGGTTGTTTTCTATCCTGTTGGAGTGCTTCCAATTCTTTTTTTAGCCGTACAATAATTACTAGTCAAAGTAAAACTATTTTACATATTCTACTCTCAGAATGCCAAATTATAAAATAGGCTTTAGGCTGTAAATATGGTATCAATCTTACACTGCCTGTACAGTCTCTGTACATATAGCCAACACACATCTAATTCCTTCCAGCTCAATTCAGAATCATCACCAATTTTGCTATAGTCTGGAAATTAGACACATCTGCTATGATCTTTAAATGGCAACCAGGCACGTAGTTTGTGCAAAATTTTGTGTCTTGTACACAACGTGCTCAGAGAGTCTAAATTCAGCACTGATGGAGTAAGAAACTCACTTTAGGAAAACCGTGTTCTCCGGAAAGATGTGGTAGGAATGTTATAATAAATAGCAACTCTCCAAAGGACAGTTACAGCAGTATTTTTACAACTAAATGCTCTACCTGAGGAAAACTACCTTACTGTGTGATTTTTCCAATGGTTAATTCTCACTGACTTAAAAAAAAAAAAAAAAGCACCAATAAAAGTCTGTTTCAAAATAGTTTTATCTGTGGATGTTTTCCTACTGCTTGGTTCTCCTCACACTTGTAAGATGTCAAGTTACATTATATAGACAAACCAATTTCAATGGCAAAATACAGTATCTTCTTTGACTTAGGATTTATCTTGGACAACTTTGCTATATTCATTAAATACCAACTTTAGTGAGTTGAAAAAGGAAGAAGAGTTGAAATCCAAAGGTTTTATAGTTTTCAAAACTGTTCTGGCTAAGGATCTGAGGTAGTAAAATATGAAACTGACTAAACGAAGCTTTTGAATTAGCAATATACTTAACTATTCAAGTTTTCTATGGCACCATCAGTACTCAGAGTTGCAAAATGACCAAATGTAGCCACAGGTCAATCCTCAAGAAGACATCAAAGCTTTCTCAGAGCAAAAGAACAGAGCTCTCAATTCTGATACAAGAATTAATATGAAAATCAAAATACTGTTATCTAGAAAATGCTTATGAAAATGTTTAAACTATAATTTTGCAAGATTCAGATTTCTCCTCTTTTACCACAACTCAACAATTATTTGTCAAAATGGCTCCCAGTAAAAGAACCACATCAAAAAGTGTATTACAGATAGAAACCTCTCTGGCAAGGCAGTCAGCTGTATTTTATAACAGCCACTATGCTTATTTTTTTAAGCAAGTGGATATTATATAAAGAGGCAATTTCTATTTTCTGTACATTTTGAGGCAAAGTTGTTAGAACTGTCAACTAGTTTTGTAGATATGCTATTACAACTAACAATAACCTGAATGCTACACTGAAATTCAAAACAAATAAAAAACCCCTCACATCCCTGATAAAGCCCTAAGCATACACTTAGGCAGGACTGATGTTTTAACACTGCATATAACGTACCCAAATGTTTTCTAAGATGATCAAATCTTCAATATGCTCTGTTACTTACATTATTTTAGTGACATTTCAAAAGCCAAATCCCATTTTTCACATCTATCATTTAAAAATAGCTTTATACTTCTCTGATTGACCTTTAATGAGTCTACCTGTAAAAGGACTAACTGTGACGGTTAGTCTCCAGGAAGCTAAAAGTAAATCTGTTATAATCATGCAGCCAAGTTCACTTAACCACAAAAGTGTCCAAGTTTCTAGTTTCTACTTCCGTGATTTATTCTACCAGGATTTTATTCCCTTAAAATGTTGAACATACATGTTACTGTTGATATAAGGATCTTAACTTGCAACGTGCTAAGAAAATATACACAGATTTCAGTCTAGAATATGATACATTTTCACTGTTTCTCTTACCTTTGTCATTTTTTCCCTAATAACAAGTACATTTAGAAAAAAAATATAATAAAAATACAAGCATAACTATATAAAAGACATTGGAAATATTATAAAAGTATATTAATAACAAATAATATTAATATTATTAACGTTATAAAAGTAATTAATATTATAAAAGTATCTTAAAAATGCAAAATACTTATTGAAGCAAAAGTCTAAAAAACTTTTAAACTTAGTGACTGCTTATCTCAAAACATCTGTGACAACCAGCATCTTGGCTTTAGCACGACAAGGCACTGGAGTAAGCTATAACTACATGGTAGGTTATTCTTAATATATCATTCTCATGGAAGTCAGAATGTGTCAGTTAGTTGTCTCTCTGTGGTACATAACGGGCAGGTAACGTGGGTCTGTGTCTGTGTACTTAACCGTTGTAGCAAGCCCAGTGAAGCGCTGTGTATCCATGATTGTCCGCCATGGCTGGATTTGCATCCACAGATGCTGCTGACTGCAGAAGAGATCCGAGAACACCAATGTGTCCACAGGCAGCTGACAAGTGTATTGGTGTCCGGCCCCTGCTATCTCGTAATAAGCACTTAGCACCATGTTGAAGCAATGCATCTACACACTCTTCATGGCCTGTGACTGCCTGAAAGGAAAATTATTTGCATGTAGCTGAATACACTATGTTGGGCACTCCATGCCAATTATAGCTAATTAAGAATTTTAAAGTCCATATTCCCCATGTCCTCCCACCAATCAAGGCGTTTATCATATTTTGAGTAACCCAGTATTTTTACTCAAAGTGGCTTAAAAATTTAAAGCAGTGACCTTGTCAAAATAAAAGTAAATATGAAAACCAGGAATAATGGGGCTTCTAGTTCAACAAAAAAAATATTTCAAAGGTGAAAAAATTAAGACAAAAATGTATAAGAAAATAGTTGTGATAATGGAAAAAAGTAAAACTGACATCAATTCTACTCAAGGCTTTAGGATTATAAAAATTTTTTTTAATTAATTAATTAATTAAATTTTGGCTGCGCTGGGTCCTTGTCGCTGCACGCAGGCTCCCTCCAGCCACGGTGAGCAGGGGCCACTCCTTGCTGCGGTGCGCAGGCTTCTCATTGTGGAAAACAGGCCCCAGGCACCCAGGCCCCAGCAGCCGCGGCACACAGGCTCAGTATTTGTGGCTCGTGGGCTCTAGAGTGCAGGCTCAGCAGTTGTGGTGCATGGGCTTAGCTGATCTGAGGCACGTGGGATCCTCCCGGACCAGGGCTCAAACCCGTGACCCCCGCACTGGCAGGCGATTCCCAACCACTGCGCCACCAGGGAAGACCCCTAAGATTTAAAAATTCTGTTCCAACATTATTCGTCTCTGGATTAAGTTGTGTTTTGTGGTTATTAAAAATTAGAGTTCAAAAACTAAGATAGTGAAAGAAACAGTAAAGATTATTTGGTAAAAATTAAATGAAGAAAAATATAAACACAGCCTAGTTCAGTTTTAGGTAAAATGAGGTCATGAAAACTTTCAGAAAGGAAGCGAGAACACTTCTGCTTACCCCTCTGTGCAGTGCCGTCCTTCCCCATTTATCTTTGGCATCTACGTTTGCTCCTTTGTTCAGCAGTGAGTAGACACAGTCTGTGTGCCCGTTGAGCACAGAGAGCATCAGAGGAGTCCTGGGTAACAACAGGAGCAGCTCCGTCACCACCGAGACTTCATCCATGAAAATACACTGTGTTGGCCTGCCTTCTAAACATGTCTTTCTGTGATGCAACTTTAAAGTATACTTAAAAAACTGTATTTGATGTTACTCAGTTACACACTATGACACACTTACTAAAACAGGGGGGCAAAGGTATGAAGATTAACAAACATCCTAAAACTAATTTAAAAATTAGTAAAACTTACTGTCCATTTCCATCTTGAATATCTACTGCATTCTGTGGTTCTGCATTTCCTATTAGTAGCCGTAAGCATTCCGAATGACCATTTGTTGCTGTAAAGTGATATTCAAAAATTTCAGCAATTATATATCTATAAAATGATAAAATAGAAAATGTCCATCTTAAAACACATTTGCTAGATATAATTTTGGAATATTCATTGAACTTAACAGGCAAGAAAGAAAATGCTCATTTTATTTAGCTCTCTGGTGGTGCCAATGTGGTCAGGAAGGGCAGCCTGCCTCCAGCCGAGGGATGAAATCATGATCAGACAAGTCAATCACATCAACCCCATTCTCCTTTCCCAATGACTGGTTTCAAGTTCTGCCCACTGAGATGTTAAGAAGTCTGGAGGACGTCTGGGAAATATTTTTATTCCTGATAGTGAAAGTCCTCCTTCTTTCCTGATTTTAGATGTGATCCTTGGGGATACTTCAAGGAAATTCTGTTTGGCCCATCATTTTTTTTTTAAACTGGATTCACGGACACTCAGTACACAGCAGCTACTGATGAGTGTTCGTATCGTCTAAGCTCAACACCCAAAGCATCAGGCATAAGATCCCTGTGGGAAAGGACTGGCTCACATCCAGAACCAATGTCCTTTCTATGATTTAAGAGTAAGATGCTCCCCAGCAGGTCTCCAAATTTGAAAGGCATCCTGGTTCTAACCAAGGCTTGCATTTATTGAAGAGGTGGGTGCTAACAGTAAGCTGTAACTCTTTCAGTGGGTAGGACTTATGAATTATATGGCATTGGTCAGCCACTTCTGAGGGACTTACTAGTGTCTTGGTTCAATATTTATCTATTAAGAGTGCAAACACTCCATGAAAGCTTTAAATTAGCTCTGCAAATAATGTGTTTACAATATAATTTTTCAAGTTGCAGAATAATATACAACGTCACTCTTTTTCAGAATAAGCTAACAGAAAATGATAGCATTTTGACTTCTTATTTTTACCGTATAGCAGTTTATATACATATCCTTATTAGAACTTTTAATCCATTATTAAAATTTTTTTCTTTGAGCCCTGCTTGATTATCTGATAGTTTCTGAAAGGCTGCTCTGGAGCAACAGTGGGTGTTACCTATAGTCTTCTAAAATGTAAGTTTTCCAAATGACCAGAAGCAAAGTCCCAGACCTACATTCAAATGGATCCATTTTAAGGATCACCCTATAAAAACAGACTAAGTGAAATGAATCTAATCATACGAAGATGGCCTATTGGGGATGAGACAAATACTTGACTAGGATTTCTTCACATATACCAGTCTTGAATTCATTATTTAAAATTAATACTGCCTTGTAGTAATTCCTGTAGAGAGTTGTGAATCTGCATCTGCTAGTGACACCGCGGGTACTGAGTCATCACAGTGGCATTGTTATGTAGTTTTGCATTTTCACACATCTACAACATCACAAAACACTCCATGGAGTAGTTCTTGTGTAGCAGGCACTCTGTATTCCTGTCTGATTAAATGTTTAATGCAGTACCCTGGTACAGTAAGTAAAATGTTTATCAGTTATTAAATGAAAGCACATACCAACCCAAAAGAATTTCCATCAAAAAGCAGTAAAAAAAAAAATTGTATTTTTTTTTTTGTTGACAAAGTACTTCAGAAGTTAGACTATTATATAAAGCTGATTTCTAAGGTAGATATTTTTTTTAAGTGATTATAATCTTGCTGTTGGTTTTCCCCTGAGAGTAGAATCATTAGAATTGTTAAAGTCAAAATTGTTAAAACAATTACCAGGAGTATAATATACAAGAAATTGAAAAAGAAGAGCATTAGATGGAAAGTGGTAAATAAAATCATTCATAGTCTGACATACCTGCTGCATGTATAGGTGTTCTCTTCAAAATGTAATCTTTGACTAAGATTGAGGCTCCCTGATTAATGAGAACATCCACACATTCTACATGGCCCTTAAATGCTGCAAGGTCCAAGGGTGTTCTTCCACTACTGTTTCTCACATCAAGATCTAACAAAGACTGTACTAACACTTCTAGTGCTTGATGGTGACCATGATAGGCCTGGGAATAAATAAAAACATAAATTAAAACATACATATTTAGACTGACTTCTTAGAAACCCTTGAAAACATAAAGGGAGTAGTAAGCAAACTTGTCTTATATCATTATATTTGAGATAATCTAAAACTTCTGTATTGATAACTCAGAAAGTTACCTACAAATTTTTCTAATAATCAATTAGTAGGCTACAGTGTTAGGGAATGGGTATTCCACAAATAATAAAAGTTCAAATGACAGGTGATCTTTTCACGAGTATACAATGTCTGGTTCAATGAAAGCTTTCACTCTAAGTCTATGATTCCAGAGCCTGTGTTCTTCATCACAGTTCAGTGTCCCCCCTTCACTCCCCGATAAAGTGTTACTACACTTAAATCATAGATACAGTTGCAACTGAAGTTCAGCTAGTACTTGAGCCTTCTGATTTCTCAAATTAAAATGACTACTCCATCCCATAATGTGCCATCTCAAAAATAAACATTTCTTTTCAAAAATATTTAGGCTGAGCCCTGCTTGAAAAACTGCCATGTGCTACGCACTGTCCTAGCAGTACAGCAGAGCAAGAAGATTGAGAGATTTGTCTGAAACCCGACTGACTGAAATCCCCTTCTTTACACAGTCTGCTTTCCAGAGAATTCATTTCAAAAACCAACATGTCAACTGAACATCTATTACTCTTATTGGACTAGACGCTGAGCAGGACATAAGGCAATAATGACACAGTTCTGATGGGGAAGGAATGTCTCCTCTGGTTCACTCATGCCACCCCTTTTAGCTAAGGGACAAGTCATTTTCTGATACCTTTCAGCCCTGCAGCTTAGCACATACAGGCAAACTGTAAATGATCACATGTGAACTTTTCATTAGGGAATTGAAAAGTATAAAATTCTACCATATTTGTGCTAAATGTCACCCACTTCTAAAAAGAGATACTCAGCTAGAAAGAGGGCCCTGCAGGGCCTCCCTGGTGGCGCAGTGGTTGAGAGTCTGCCTGCCGATGCAGGGGACATGGGTTCATGTCCCGGTCCGGGAAGATCCCACATGCCGCGGAGCGGCTGGGCCTGTGAGCCATGGCCGCTGAGCCTGCGCGTCCGGAGCCTGTGCTCCGCAATGGGAGAGGCCACAACAGTGAGAGGCCCGCATACCGCAAAAAAAAAAAAAAAAAAAAAAAAAGAGGGCCCCGCAATGTACCAAAGGGCTATAAAACCACTTCTTGTGGGAAATGTCAGAAAGCACCAGCAGGAGGTGAAGCTGCTCTGGGCCTTACTGTCCTCTTGATGTTTCTGACTCCCTCAAAGGTTAAAGTGACTGGAGATCTCTGAGCTCTACTGTCTGAGGATCACATCTAACCTTGTTCCTCAATACCAGGTCAACAAAATTATGCTATTAAAAATGAACTGTGAGAGGCACAGTATATGCAGAAGGTGGTATAAAAAGAAGCAGAGGGAAAATAAGGACAGCTAGAGCCAGGGTAATCTGCCACAGGAGTCTTCCCCTCACGATGGCTCTGACTGGACTGGGACAAGAGGCTTAGAAGCCTAGTAGTATGTGCGAAGGCAGGACCAAGGCCAGTTTCCTGAGTCCTCAAGCCAGCGTGTTTTTACTGCATCAAGTCGTCCTGGATTGGGAGAGTTTGGAAGGAGAAACCTCCTAGGGATGGGTACAAAATGCAAGAGTGGTGGTATAACCACATTTCATTGAGCCTAATTATGAAATCACAAAATTGTTTCCATTTCAGCTTAAAAACACTATTTAGCACACCCATGTTAATAACAGCACTATTCTCAATAGCCATGGAGTAAAATAACTAGTTAAAAAACTGAAGTTTTTGAGATAATGCATTCAAAAACTTGGCAAAGTGCTTAGTCTGGCACCTAGTAAGTGTTCAAGAGATGAGGCGCTATTATTATAAGAAGGATGATAATGATGCAGGAAGAACTGCCTAGTCATCTGCTCAGACGTCATTTCTTGCCACCCATAGTAAAATAGCTATTTTCTCCACGCTAGCTTTGCACTTCCAGATGACTTATTTATTATGCAAGTCTGGGAGAGTAGACAGTATTTCCAAAGACCCAAAGGGCAAGGAAAAAGGAAGCTTCAGCATGTCTTCTTAGTTATTTAGACCATGGTAGGAAGTACTGCTGGGGAGAAAGGGGGAGAAAGACAAAGCAGAAAATTCAGTGTACATGTGTCAGTGTTAGAAAATATGCCAGGAGAATATTGAAATAAAAAATAATAGTATATGTGAGAAGAAACAATTAAATGGATCACTGGACTTGTGATACACATTAACCTAAGTAGAGACCCTTATAAGCATTTTACTATACTTAAAATCAGAGGTCTCACAAATAGTGACAGTACCCAATGCTCCTGATTCTCAAAGTCCCCCAGCTCCCCACAACATGCTTTATTTCAAAGATAAATTCTTCTTTCAGCGCAGAAAGAACTAGATTGGGCTCTGCTTGAAATTTCCTAAGGTAATTCATTTCCATATTTGACTTAAAAGAACTGTCACACTCTCTTTTAATCTTCTCCTCTTAGTGATGGACATTAAGAGGAAAAATTCAGTGGCATCTGAAGCTAGAAGGAACATTACAGACCATGTAGTTAAATCCTATAGCATGAGCAAGTGAAGGACCAGTGAACACAAACTTAGCACACCCAAATCACAAAGTAAGCAAAACGTTTTAGAAATATCACAGAAATTACAGTTCTTATATCATCTGCTTAAGAAGTCAGAAGCCATTCCACTAGGGTGGGTCATTTTAAAATTCACATCTCAGGCATATTCTCTCCTTAGGGCAGGCCTTGGGGGAAGCTCAAACCCCCTCCCCCCAACCACCCCCCCCCCCCCGCCCTTTTTTTTTAAGACAAACAAACAAACGAAACAGAAGTACATTCAAGAATTCTCTGAGTTAAGAAAGTTCTTACAGTTTTAACTCCATGATCATCATTATATGGACCAAAAGTTCTGGGTACTAGTTTGAGTCAACACAAACAGATATGAGACATCTTCAGTAAATCAGCCATCAAGCTGGCTGTGAAGGCAATACTCACAGCCAAGTGTAAAGGGCTTATTGTTGCTCTATTGTCTGAATCACTCAGCATGTCTGTTCCCGAGGTTTCCATTAACTGAGAAAGAAAAGAATTTTAAGTGTCAGAAATGGTACTTTTAGACATACCACAGCAGTTATTCCTGGTCCCCCTCCCCCAAGTTCAAATTCATTTTAGCGTATAAACTGATACTTGAATAAGGATTTAAAAGTCCCAGACCATTATATTATGAAAACTAAATTCAGCAACCTTATGGAATGGATTATCCTGAAAATGTGGTAAGGACCACATGCTAAGAGCTTTGAGAGAGGGCTATAAACTTAGAGTTTGAGAGAAATGCCATTTAATTACCACCAAGTAAGAACCTTCCCTCCCCCTGCAAACGTGATTTCTGTCACTATCTTTGTTCCCAGGAATGTGTAAGACAGGCTCCAGCTCTAGTGAGAGCAAATATTTAAATACTCAGTATTAGGGGGAAAACTGACTAATTAATACTTACAACATCTAAAGGAGTTTCACTTGCAATCTGAAATAAAATTTAAAATAAAAATACTTAGTTGAGGAAGCAGTCATATACAGTAAAGAGATAAATGTTAACTACATGTCTCTATTTACATAGGGCTTTGTTAAATTCTATTCTGAACTTATGCTTCCTTTGCCTCCAAAAATGAAGTCTTTTAAATAAACAATTGTACAATATAATAGACCACAAATCTATACACATGGGTCTCAGATTTTAGTCTAAAGCTACCATAATAAACTAAGGAAATATTGCTTCTGTAGCAGGGTTCTAAATGCTATATTAAGTATGTCAACCTCTTTTTTCTATCTTTTATACCCACCCTCCTTGAATTTTATTTCCCCTTTAAGGGAACCAATGTTAATATAATTTATAAGTAGGTCTAAATGAAGAAATCTCTAGCGTGAAGCATGTGCTACACACTTCAGAATCATTTAACTTGTCTCTTAGTCTCCCTTTGGTTTGGCAAAGTGGGGTGAATGGTGTATACATTCAGGAATGAGAACACAGTTGAAATAAAAAGTTCCTTTGCAGAAGATGAGTCTCCCTTGTCAGGAGAGACTGACAGAAGACTGAGTCTTTCGGAATTCCTGAATACACAGGGGGAAGCTTCCTCTCACAGAAACACGTATTTCTCACATATGACACAGTTACAGTTCTTTAAAACGTTCTGGAAAACATTTAAAGGGGCAGGGGCAGTGAATGCTACTTGGACATGGGGGGCTCTAAGGGAGCCCTCTCCAGAGATCTAATTTCTTCCTTTCTCTGTGAAAGGGAAAAGGGAATGAGAGAAAGCTTAGTGAGGCAAGTATGAATTTAGGAAGGACAGGGATTCTAAAAATGTTAAAAGGCATTTGTTTCTTGGTTCATTTATTCTCACTGTCATTACATTATTAGAATATAAACTTACATTGGTCCTCCACAAGAAATCAGGAATCTTACCAGCTGAAGACACAGACGGTGACCATATGCAGCTGAATAATGAACTGCATTGTATCCTTGCTTGTCCCGGATCCCTGGATTTGCATCATTTCTTAATAAGTATTCCAGGCACCTATTAGAGTAAGATATATTCAAAATTCTAAATCCTGCATTTTAACCGATGATAAAAACAGAGACAAACTCAAAACTGGAAATTTTTCTTACATTTGAGTAATGTAAAAATCATAAACACATCTACACTACATACATTTGTCATTTAAATGATATTGACTGTAAGTATCATGAAAGTACAAACAAAACGTTCGTAAGAGAATCTTCTTTATCCACAGTCTGTCAGCAAGCTCAGTATACCTGAAGACTGTTTCGTATACAGTCTATATTTATGGCACCAGCTAGTCGACTCAAATAACATTTGACAGGATTAAACTCTTAGTGGTGGGGAGCAACCAATCTTTCTGGAATACACAGTTAGTATGATATCTCATTAGGAAGCTCAAGAAAGGATGTAAAAATATCTCCCAAAACCAAGGTCAGAATTCAAGGATCTTGCATTAGAGACCTGAAAAGTGTGGGAACGATGTAAAAGTGGTATGTAGGTAACACGAAAGACCTTCCCATGGGAAATACTTCATTCCTGTGCTATTAAAATATGAGGAAAGCAATGCTAAAAGGACTGTAAGATTTATTGATGATGGCTATTCTGACTGGTGTGAGGTGATACCTCATTGTAGAAAGAGAAAAACAAATACCGTATGCTAACACATATATATGGAATCTAAAAAAAAAAAATGGTTCTGATGAACCTAGGGGCAGGACAAGAATAAAGACGCAGATGTAGAGAATGGACTTGAGGACACGGGGAGGGGGAAGGGTAAGCTGGGACAAAGTGAGAGAGTGGCATGGACATATATACACTACCAAACGTAAAAGAGATAGCTAGTGGGAAGCAGTCGCACAGCACAGGGAGATCAGCTCGGTGCTTTGTGACCACCTAGAGGGGTGGATAGGGAGGGTGGGAGGGAGACGCAAGAGGGAAGAGATATGGGGATATATGTACATGTATAGCTGATTCACTTTGTTATACAGCAGAAACTAACCATTGTAAAGCAATTATACTCCAATAAAGATGTTAAAAAAAATTTTTTTAAATAAAAGGATTATAAGGTTCACAATTTGTTATAATTCTGATAAATGTTACTGTAGCAAAAAAAAGAGTACTGAATTAGAAATTAAAAGATTTATTGTGAGAGTTAGTTTGATACCAACGATCTTGGGCAAATCGTTTCACCTTTATGGTGAAATGGCTTCTGTTTATTCATTTGATAGATGGGAGTAGGAATTCAACTAAATAATCTAAAACCATTCATGTTCAAATTCCAAGTCCATAATTATTCAGTGATAATTTGTCTAATATTGCAGTATGTCTAAATAACTACTAACTCTACCACTAGGGGGGAAATCTATAATCAGATACTACTTGTCAAGTTTCCAAAAGCATAATGAAGTTATAAGAACAAGTGGAAAGGAACAATGGAGCGATGTAACTGATCATCCAGTAACTCTATCATATATGTATGAGGACCATTCTTTGCAATGCCAACCCTTATTTCTTTAATGCTAATTACTTAAAGTACTTTAGATCTCTTAGGAATTACTTACAGAATCTACATTTATTATAATATCCTTAATGGTAGCAAACGTTCATCCTTTTTTTTTTTTTTTTTTTTTTTTTTTTTTGCGGTACGCGGGCCTCTCACTGCTGCGGCCTCTCCCATTGCGGAGCACAGGCTCCGGACGCGCGGGCCCAGCGGCCATGGCTCTCGGGCCCAGCCGCTCCGCGGCACGCGGGATCCTCCCGCACCGGGGCACGAACCCGCGCCCCCTGCATCGGCAGGCGGACTCCCAACCACTGCGCCACCAGGGAAGCCCGTTCATCCTTTTAAGTGGGATTTTGATATTTATATGAAGTGAAAATTATGATGAAATGCATATCACTATGATAGAACAACATCACCCGAATCTGACTCTAAGGAACAAGCCTGGTGTTTCTCGGTATTCCTAAACTAGCTCTGAGGGCACTCCAGGGAAGTATCTCAGGCAGTGTGTAGACTCTGTACAAAGTCTGCTTAGGTACCAGCTCACAGGTCAATCCTCACTGGGATGTAGGAAAGACCTGCTGGCCTGGAAGGACAGTCTCACTGCTTTAAAGGCAGAAACATTTCACCCAAGGGCACATCTTTTTACCTTTAATCAAGTTCTCTAGATGTGAATGATAAAACAGAAATAGTTCTCCCTACTGAGACCTGAACACAAGGCAGATTCTATCAGTGGAACAAACTATTTTAAGATAACTTGCTGATACATGAGTACTGGGGGAAAAAAAAAAAAAGACTTATTTAAGGAAAGCAAAACAAGTAGGTAAGTTCATGTTTACTTTTGAGAGCAAGTCTCAAAGCACTACTTATATTTACTAGTTGCAAGTATACAACATTAAATGGTTTGAAATAATTCAACCATAATACATGCAGTAGTTATCAAATCATTATTTCTTTGTCTACCTTCATATTACTAGATGATTGGTCTCCTATAACAAAACAAAGACTAAGAGTTGATTTATAATTATAAAATTACTTCTATTGCCACGTCTTTCAAATTTTGCTAAGCAATATGAATTTTCATGACTACTTTGTAAGTATTACCTTTAACAAATGAAAAAAATTACTGACATTTAGGAAAATTAAATGACTTGCTCCTAATCTTCTGGCTAGAATACGGCAAAGCAAGGACTAGGCCTTGGGTCTTTTCTTCAAGTGTTCTTTCTACGCTACAAATGCTTCAGCACAGGGGTTAATGAGTTAGTGACACTTTAATCTGGGTGTTTATAAAATTCTGAACCACAAAATTGCTTGATCTTGAAAATCTGAACCTCACTTTTGATTTGCAAATGAGGTGGAGGGGAGAGAGTCAATCTTAAATTTTTTTTCTCATTGTAAATTAACACACGCTCATTTTATAAAACTCAGAAAATTAAGAAATGAAGATTTTCTATAATTTCTCTTATTTCCCTAAAATAAACCATGTATGCAAAATCTGGAGGAATATTTATGGCTAAATGGCTAAGTAATAAACCAAACTTACTGTTAAATATTTTGTTTTCTTCATTTGTTAGACAAATATCCTCATCCCAATTAAGCATGTAATTCAAATCAGAGTGATTTTCAAACTATTTAAACTTCTCCTACTCTTTCCCTACCACCCATGGGCTCCTACCACTTTTTCTGGTGCAGGTTCAGACTGAGTCAAATCCATGTGTCCCACGGCTGGTCAGAGCCCTGGGAGAGGACCACTCGGCCCAGGGCAGAGGATGTGGCATTGTCACCAGAGGCCCTCCTAACTCTACTCTCCCCCATCAAGGTATACAAGTGTCTGACTGACAAAAAAAGATATTAAGCATAGCTTAAAAAAATACAACTAATCCTTACAGGAAGATTACAATGTGTCAGGTATTGTTTTAAGCAATTCAGATATTCTGTACCTCATATGGCCATGAGTTAAGGTCAGACTATTATGCCCACTTGACAGATGAAATGTGCAGAGAGGTTAAGCAACCTGCCCAAGGTCTCACAGCAAGTGGCAGAGCCAGAATCAAACCCAGTTCTGTCTTACATGCATACATAAAACAGGTTTAACAAGGCTGCTGAATGCAAAGTTGTATACAAAAGTCAAATATATTTCTCTATTTCACAACAAAGGAAATTTAAAGATAGATTTATTTTGGCAATAAAAATATCAAATACTTAGGAATAAACCTAAGGATTATAAAAGTTCCAAACAAAAGACTGTATGATTCCATTTATATAAAGTTCGAAACAGACAAAAATAAACAATGCTATTAGAAGTCAAAATATGATCTCATTTTTGTGAATATCTATCTCCATAAAAGTGTATCTTGGTGAAATATATCTATGCATTCATAAACACCTGTATATATAACCGTATGAACACAGAAAAGCCTATGGACAGACATTTACCAGGTTCATAACTCTGATTACACTGTGATGGATGTGAAATGATCTACATAAACATATAGAAATACTTTTGTTAATGGTAGTTATCACAGAAGAAAAGGCATGAGGAGGATTTCTTCCTTATATGCAATCACAATAAATAACCCCAGCCTTCCCCTTCTCTTATACACACCACACAGGCGTGGGGTAGGTCCTCACCATCATGCTCATAGCCAGTCCTATTTTTCTTCAAATGGCAAAGAGGATTTTATTTGTTAATATTTAATATATTTAGTATGTTTTTCCCGTGAAAATAACTATACATTTGTTTGCTGAGTCATGACTGTCTAGAATGAACGTCAGCATCAGGATGATGGGGGTGACTAGCAGGATGAGCAGAATGAGTAGGAACGATTTCATGTATTTTTCCAACATTTACTGCAAGTAAAGACAGGCACACAAGGCCGAGTAGAACTGCAATTACTTATGTCACTTCTGAACAGCAGAAAACCAGTGGCAGAATGTCAAAAATCCCAAAGTATATACAACTTTCCCTGGGGATGCTGACAGGACATTATTAAACAATCATTAAAGAAACAAACCAACAAACACACATTACTGAATAACAGTATTTGAAGTCATGGGGAATTTGTTTCTTCTTTCAGAAAATATTTCACTCTGGCTTTGGCAGCAGAAAGAATTATTCCAGATTCTCTTATTATCCAACCTATTCCTGGGAATTAAATCCTTGGAGTTCAGAAAAATAAACGAACTCTTTAATTCTACTATTTAAGCCTCCAAAACAATCACTTACTGAAAGGATGCCTCTGGTATCCTAAAATGGTGACTGTAGTGAATAGTTTCCAGAAGGTTCCCAGGGAACAAATCACTGAGGCAATAAATGATGGCATCAGACAAGACCTCTGGGACTTTGATACTTCAAAGATAAGAAAGAGGCTCCAAAAACGAGTGCTGGATTCTTTTATACACATGCCCTCAGTTTCCCCCACAATTCTAAGTACGCTTCATTCTAATTTTACAGATAAAGAAGATTTTGCCTAACAATTATTTGCTCAGGCTTAAAGAGGTATAATATGAAGCCCCCATGATTTCAGCCGGGTCTTTTGGATAAAGCTCATGTGCTTTCTGGTACATCAGGTTGCTTGTGGACACACTGAGAATTAAGTGTTTAAGTAATAAGTATCTCTAGACCAGCGGTCCCCAACCTTTTTGGCACCAGGGACCGGTTTTGCAAAAGACAATTTTTCCACGGATCGAGAGGCGAGTGGGTGGCGGGGACGGTCCAGGCGGTAATGCGAGCGATGGGGAGCGGCAAATGAGCTTCACTCGCTCGCCACTCACCTAACAGGCCGCGGACCAGTACCAGTTCACAGCCCAGGGTTTAGGGACCCCTGCTCTAGACTATTGCTCAAAACAGTTTATATTAGGTGAGAAAACTAACAATTTAATTCACTTTAGTACTAAGTATACTTCTAAAGAAAAAGTAGACAGGCTTAAAATAAAACCACAAATCTCAAACAGTATAGGTTGAACATTGTTATTCTTTTGTTCCTGCATAAGAATTCAGGATTAATGTAATTGTATAAGGGCAGGAGGACCATGGGGTAATCTCTGTCTGTGTGTACATGAACTCAGTGGAGTTTACTTAGATCATGCTGGGCAGTACCCAATAAACAGTTTGTGGGAATAGTGGTAAAGGACTTCTGATGGTGACAGTCATTTGGGGTATAATCTATTTTAGGAAAATCTATAAATCAAATCCTGAAATTACAAAATTTATAAATCAGAGGATAATCTACTTACCCAAGTTTACCAAAATATTTTCTGATTTACAAAGTCTCTATCAGAGATTTTCTTTAAAGCTCTACTATCCAAAAACATACTTCAAATAATTTAGCTTCTCCCAAAACCTATCTGTATCTAACTATTCTGGTATATATGAAATGGTATAAAGTGATATATTCCTCCAAACAGAAAATATGGTCATCCTTCGGTATCTAAGTGGGACTGATTCCAAGAGTACTCGAGGATACCAAAGACCGTAGACTTGGACCCTCAAGTCTCTTATAATAAATGAACACAACCCTACAACGAATACCGTCGACCCTCTGAATCTGTAGATGCAAAACCAGTAGATACAAAGGGCTGATAGTATATTTTACTAATGCTTTCAAGATTAGGATTTTAGACACAAATCCAACATAACAAAGTGTTACTTATAGAAATGGATTTGAAATTAGTTACAGAATTTATAATAAATTAATATTTGTGAGTAATACCATCAAATTATGCTTTTTATTTTGAAGGTAAAAAAGTAAACATTAAAAACCAAGGAAATAGTTCTGTGTTAAATGCAACTTCCTTGAAGTATATTTTATAAAATCTTTCCCCAGAAACCATTATTTGTTTTTCCTACCCTTCACTGACCCAGACTCATGGGGAATACCACAGACATTGAAGATTTCTTCTCAGTCTCTAATGAGTTCATTTTCTTCCAAGAAGGCAATATACATTAAGGTACTATAAATGCATCTGATCAACTTTGGGTGAATATTAATTATGAAAGAATTTACAAATCTCTCATTCTTTTGATTTTATTAAGTCATTCTTGGACAACATTTACTCACTACTCCATTATCTATATAATTTACTTATTTAAGCACTATTAGTACCAACTATGTGCCAGATTCTGCCAGTTCAATTATTCCCTATTTGAATACCAATTTACAGGGATCCCTTAGAAATATGAACTTTCTACCTCTGAAGAATACTGGCATTCCAATCTCTGCTCAATCTTCAGATGGCATTGTCTGTGTACCTCTTGCCTTTCCCTTTCCCTGTGATATACTCAAGACTGCTGCCTCTAAGAAGCCAGGTGGAAAAAACATGGAGGTGATAGATATTAAGATGTGTTTTTGGAAGGGAGGACGAAAAGGGACCTTGATCTTTCTTCTACCCGATTAGTTCATAACGCAGGCTGCTGAGTAGAAGTAGGTGGGTAATAACTATGACTAGGAATAATTACGAAAACAACTTACTTTCCCTACTAGAGCATCAGGGAAAGATAATCAATAATAAAAAGTACAAAAAAGGAAATACAAATTTGCTATAAAAACTGCCAGATAGAAACAATCCTTCATTCTCACCACATGATACTTACTTGCCATCTGTGTCTGACGTAGCTGCATAGTGCAAGGGTGTGCATCCTCTTTCATCAAGGTCATTCACACTTGCTCCTGAGCCCACAAGAGCAAACAGGCACTGGTAGTTGCAGTTGGCAGCAGCATAGTGCAGTGGAGATCTTTTTGCCCAAGTTAAAAAAAAAAAAAAGTCAGGGACACAAACCAGTAAACAAGAGCACAGTTGATCCACCCAGTTATAAATATTTATAGAAAGCCTGAGATTGATTTCTGCCATATACCTAAGTCTTTTGGAGGGCCAGACAGAAAGCTTGGAGGAGAAACTAAGATGGCAAAGAGGCTCTAAGAATACAAAATAAGATAGGAACACAATTAAATCATTTCATGGTCCCCAGACAGTAACAATTCCAGTCTTTTGAGTGAATTACAGATATTCTGCTCCAAAACTCGAAAACTTATTTTTTTTCCCTCCCTAATGCCATCAGCAATCTGAGAAAACTTTCATTTAACAAAGCTTCCCCTATACTAATAGAGATGTTTCATAGGTAGCAGCTTCTGTTCCTGCTTCAGTAGAGGAATAAAGAGTAAGAAAAATACAGAAGCATTAAAAAGAATGCTGTTATATCAACTATATGGTAGAGCTGCACAGTAATATCAGATTCCTCAAGCAGAAAATGCATAGTTTTGAAGGCTGTTCATCATTTTGAAGAGTTTATAGAGTACTGTTAATTTCTAGAGATGGAATATTTGTAGCTTACTTCTTCTCAGTTACTGAAATGAAAAAGAATATTACTAAATTTAGGAGTTTCTGTCTTTAGATTACAAAGCTATGATGATCCATGACCTTTCATTAAAAAAAAAACAAAACAGAAGAAGAAGAAAACAGAAAAGTGATGGTAAATTTAGTTCAGAGTCTTCATGGTATAATTTTTTCTAAAATATTTACCTGGTGAAATGACAGTAAAGCATTATTTTACTTTATTGGATAATAGTATAATATAGTAATAGTATTTTTGAAAATGCAATTAACCCTGAATTACTTTCAAGCTCAGAATGTGCCCTAATTGTAGTACAGAGTGCGTCAAGTGCTACAAATTAACTAATATATGCTGGATTAAAGTACACTTATAAAAATAAATTAGCTATAAATTGCACTCCAAAGTCAAACAAAGTGATTTTTGATTTTGTGGGTCATTAGTTCCTTCAATTAGCAGGCTTATAAGAACAGTCTGTTCCTCAAAATAATTATGGGGTCAGATAGTCATTTTTCCTTTTCTTTTCTTATATGCACTTCTGATTCCCTACCACACGTAATTCTACTGTGCACTGGCCCAATCCCATGCACTGACACAGATTCACACACACCCTCTCTTGTCACATACTCTGATAAAATTCTCAAACTCCTGACACACAATTTTGCTCATATTGCCACCTCTATTTTTTTTAAAATTGAGGTAACACTAGATTATAACATTGTAAGTCTCACGTGTACATTATAGTTAGATTTCTGTACACATTACAGCATGCTCACCTCTATTTTTCAAATTGCCTTCTGTCCTTTCCTATGTGGTTCTAACAGACTCTGGGTCAATTCCTACTCTAAGTAACTTAGTAGATCATGGTGGCTTTAAGTACTGCAATCACAGATGCAAGTAGCAATGAGGCCTGGGGCTGAACAGTGAGACTGCAGATTGGCTGGGTGACTACAAAGGGACTCTGCATTCACAGGTGCTTCCCTGTGGGTCACGCTCACGGTGTGTGCGGAGAGTCAGAGAAGAGGAGAAAGAAAAATTACACATCGATTTGTAACCTGTTTCCTCCCTCTTTCTAGTGCTCTGGAACCAAATATAGGCAGCAGAGTCTCTAACAAAAGAATGACTTGAAGGAATGGAGAACTACTGCTGAGTTCCAGCTCTTGTGGGTTTTTTGAGGGAGCATAGGTACCATGCGGTTTTATATTTTCATGGCTATGATTATGGAAGGAGGAAGAGGAATGACATCACAAGAGGTATAGAAGTGCTTATAAAGTAAAGCTGTGGCTGGTAGCCTGGGGCTATGGCAGGGGCCCAGCTGGAAGAAGGCTGTGGGTGAGAATGAATATTCAGAAGTTATCTACTTATTGGGGCCTCTCAACGAATCATGATCACAATGCAAAAGTCATAGATTTATTCAGTTAACTCTCAGAAGACACATTAGGAGGTCAAGAAAGTCATTAAGTAAATAACATTACGTAGGCTTTATAGAGGAACTGTATCACACCCTACCTTCCAAATTTATCCTTTTTGTTGAAGTCTGCACCAGTGTTCAGCAGAAGGTTTAGGCACTCCAAATTCCTACCCAGGAAAAATACATCGAGAAGATGTAATTGTAATGAAATTGTAATTATAATGAAATCGGTAGGTTTAAATAAATATAAAAGCATGTTTTCAAATGAGGGCAGAGTGAACATTGTGATTTATATTTTATGAAACAAAAAAAAAACTGCCACGATCAACTATCTTCTTCTTAAAAAAAGTAAAAATTTTGTTAACATACCCTCCAGCTGCAGCTGCATGTAGACAGGTCCTGCCAAAATCATCTGGGGTATCTATATCAAATCCTACAAGAATGAATACATCTTATGTAATAGTATAGGTATGTTACTTTATATTAGAGTATTACATTAAAAAAATGTAAAAAAAAATCACATACCCCCAATCTTAAACAAAACTATGAATTACAAGTAGGTAAAAATTAATTGAAAATAGATTAATAATGTACAGTATTTAAAAAAAAATTACCACTAAAGGATTGGGGGTTTTAGAACAAATGCTAGAGTACTTGTTTAAAAGTCATAAGATACAATGGAATATTATTCAGCAATAAAAAGAAATAAAGTACTGATACATGTTTATAACACTGGATGACTTTCAGAACATTTCTAAGCAAAAAAAATCAGTCACAAAACCACACCTTGGGTGATTCCATTTCTATGAACTGTCCAGAATAGGTTAATTTATAGAGATGCAAAGTAGATTAATGACTGCTAAGGGCTGGGGGGAGGGAGGAAATGGGGAACTGACTGAAAATGAGGGGTTTTTTTTTGGGGGGGGAATGAAAATGTTCTAAAACCCATTGTAGTCATGGTTACATACCTCTGTGAATATACTTTAAAAAAAACACTGTATTGTAAATTTTAAACAGGTGAATTGTATGATACATGAATTATTTCTTAATAAAACTTTTTTTTAAACCCATAGGTGCTTTGATACTTGCACATTAATACTAACACTGAGAAGAGGTTTTTAGAATTCTCCTTCATAGATAAATGGGTATGTGATTACTTGTGGACACACATACACTTAAAACATTCAAAACACAATTACCTCACTTAAAAGATATCATTAAGAAAAACTCACTGTCTGTCTCACAATATGTTAATTTTCACTGAAACTTTCCCATAATTCTTTTAGCAATCGAGTATTAATATACAAAATCTGTTCAACTTTCCTAACATGCTAAGAAATAGAATATCATTAAAAATTAAATCTTATATATTTAGTAATTCTATGCATTTAATAAGGATAATTTTGTAGTAGTAGTTATAGAAAGCTATTGATCCTGTTTTGCTTCAAACTGATTATGTGGTATTTTAAGACAGTAATTAGATATGGCATAAATAATTTCACAAACCTACAAGATATTGTAAACTGGCCACTGGCTCTTAAAAAGGAAGCATGCAAATGAAGATATTTTACTTCTAGACACAAAGGGACTGCTCTAGAAATATTCCACACCCCATTCCCCAACTAAGAGAGAGAGGAGGAAATCACTGGAAAAATAAAACCTTTCCCAGAACTGAAGAGAAAATCAAATCTTAAAATTAAAGGGTCCAACATCTTCTAAGAGGGGTTAATAAATGATCCACACATGGACATATCTATATGTGATTCTGGAAAAGCAGGATAAAGAGACTGTATTAAAATGGGAGATGGCGGGGGGTGGTTTGGGGAGGTAAAAGGGAATAATCTGTTTGTAAAGGTTCCACTTACCAGAAGAAAGAAGTTTCCTACAGCAATCTGAAAAACCACTTAAGGCTGCCAAATGGAGGGGGAACATTCCATGTATGCCACGCCTAAAGTGAACAGGACAGTGTCCTCATCACAATGCAATCACTTAAATAAATTAAAAATAAAATATTCAATACTTAACTTATAAAGCAACTTTCTCTTAGAGCAGGACTTTTCAACCTCAGCACTACCGTCACTATGGATTTTCTGGAGGGTTGGGGGCTGGGTTATCCTGTGCCTGTAGGATGTCATCAGTGCCCCCAGGTTCTACCTACACTGGATGACAGTAACACTCTCCTCCCCAAATTATGACAACCAAAAATGTCTCTAGACATTTGCCTCAGGAGCAAAACCCATTCCCCCTGCCCCGATGTTGAGAATCATTACCACAAGGCAAAATGTTTAAGAATGTTCACTGCAGTAAATTTTGTCATAGTAAAAACTTAGAAGCAACTTGTGTTTGTAAATGAGAATGAATAAAAATTGTGAAATCTTTACACAAGAATTAAATTTTATAAAATGAATGAACTAGTTACGTATAGAGATGAGGAAAAAAAGCCCAAATTTATATCTACATGGCTAAACCAACAACTTCATGTAAAAAAAAAAAAAAAGTGTAAAGTGTAAAAGAAGTGTACAGTAGCATACCATTTACAGAAAGTTTAACAGAAGATTTAAAACATGTTAATACACATATAAAAAAGGTAATAAAAATTTAAAAACATACATAAGAATGATAAACATCAATTTAAAAGTAGGGTGTTTCTTTCTGCAGAGCATGCAAGAGAATCCATCTTTCAAACAAAATCTTACATGGAAACTTTAGTATGTTACTCATAATCTAGAAAGAACTGGGGTAAAAAAATATAAAAATACCCTATGCTGGTTTACCAATGAAATCACATTAAACATTCTATTCTATTACATCGTCAATAAAAAGAGGATAAAGCTCAAGCAATTAGTACTACATTGAGGACAAAATCCACATGTTTCCCTGACAAGGCATCAACACTACCTTGGGAAGTACTTACTTTGCAGTGTCAGCACCACTTGTAATTAGAGTGTTGATTAGCAGCTCATGGCCGTACCTCGCTGCTATGTGCAAAGGGGTGTTGCCATTCTTGTCCTCACAGTCGATTACTGCTCCTGCAATAAAGGACATACTATCAGACACTGGACTAATATAACGATCAAGTCAAATCTATTACATGGAAAGTGATATAAAATACAATTCAAGTACAAACTAATGGGTATAGCAATTTAACCATAGATTTCATCCACAGCACATTTACTGGGCCAGGCACTGGGGTTAGATTTCACACTTAAAGCAATTTTGTGAACAAGCATAAGATTTTAACAGATTTAAAAATTACAAAAGGGTTCTGGGCATCCAATAAGTTTGGAAACCACTGTATTTAAACAAAATTAAACACATTTCTTTAGAGTGAGACTTTTCCAAAGCTTTAATGTGCACACTCTGTGTCACCAAGAAGACAGCATGCAATATTTTATGAATTATTTGACCATGAGCTTATTCCTACCCTTTCCCTGCAAAATCAGAACAGCTATTGTCTTGAGGACTACTAATAAACAGTTCCTTGGAACATGGCTTGTGAAAATACTACTTTAATGTACCCAAAGGTTCTTTTCATTTAAAAGTTTAGCCTGCCTAGTACTAATTCAAATGCAAAAGAATACAAGTTCAGAAAATAAATGAAAACGCTAAAAACAGTTCAAGATAGTCAGAAGGGAAAAGAGAAATGAAACAAAATTTTCTTAATATATAATACAGTTTGCAGTAGAAAGGCAGAGTTTTCTATCTAGCATGTTTTAAAAAAGCCAACACTAACTGCTAGAGAAATTATATTTATAATCTAAGGGAAACAATACAAAAATAAATGAAAAACGTAATTACAAAAAATACATGTACATGGCATTTAAAATTCTTCATTATCTGATTTTCATGAGCTCTGATATCAAGTGTCAAAAATGTGTATACTGCTATGACAATTCCTCAATACCATTACGTGGATGCTTTTACTACACTTAAGAAAAAAAACAAACAGAAATACTTTTTACCACTCTGGATAATGGTTTGTGATCTGGAGAATCTACCATGGAGGGCAGTCATATGCAGTGGGGTTTTTCCATCTTTGCTCTGAAATAAACACACAAGAGATTTAAAATTCTTGTTATATCTGTACCATGTAATTGTTAGTTTTATTTTGAATATCCTCTTGCAACTTTACTCTGTAGAACTATTACACTCAAGCGTTAAGTTTAACTGAAGCCTGTGGCAGTAAAACAGCTGTTTGAAATTATGAACTAATTTTTTAGTATGTATATATCATAAAGCACAAATATACAGAAACCTCAATGCCCATAGTTTTAAAAAGGCCTGGAGTGATGGGTGTGGTGTAATCTTAGCACCACTCCTATTTCAGGTAGGGGAACTGATGCACAAAGAATATTAATGATTCGACCAAGGTCACATCACGGGAAGTGGTACTGCCAGGATGTGCTGCCCACGGTTCAAAAATTTCACACTGCTACAATTCTTTTGTTCTAAGAAATGCTGAATCCCTCCTTGACCAAGGAAAAGTGAATGTTAGAATTAACTTCAGAAACTAAAATTCACTTAAAAAACCTTACACATTATTTTGTTTATACTTATTTGTAACAAATAATGTTAGCTATTTTCTCAAATTACTTAAAATAATAAACCAGACTGGCCTTGTATGTGTGTTTGATGTAGAAATTCTGAAATTCTAGAGGAATTCCACATATGAAGAAAAACAATGCCTGAGTTAGGTGATATCTTTTATTGTGAGTTAGGTAAAGTCTTTTCTTCCCGAAAATTATTTTGTTAATCAAAACATACATGTGACCATCACAAAGGAAAGAAGTATTTGGGGTATTCTGTTTATCTGACCAAAATTTAAAGTACACGGTGGGGTGGGAAAAGGTGTGACAGTTATCTGGGTTGACAACTGGATATATTGTGAGAAACTGTATATTTCTTGCTTTCAACCTATATACAATTGGGGTTCTGTCCTCTACAGTAACTGATTACAGAATAAACACTTCAAGAGTGGGGAAAAAAAAACGGTAAGTGACAAAATCAATGAGGCAGTGTTCATGATAAGCAAGGTTATGAAAAACCAGAGCTATACTGCTTTATAAAAACCATTCATTTTGGGGACGAGGGGAAGATGGCGGAAGAGTAAGACGCAGAGATCACCTTCCTCCCCACAGATGCACCAGAAATACATCTACACGTGGAACAACTCCTATAGAACACCTACTGAACGCTGGTAGAAGACCTCAGACCTCCCAAAAGGCAAGAAACTCCCCATGTATCTGGGTAGGACAAAAGAAAAAAGAATAAACAGAGACAAAAGGATAGGGACGGGACCTGCACCAGTGGGAGGGAGCTGTGAAGGAGGAAAGGTTTCCACACACTAGGAAGCCCCTTCGCGGGCGGAAGGGGAAAGCTTCGGAGCCACGGAGGAGAGCGCAGCAACAGGGGTTCGGAGGGCAAAGTGGCGAGATTCTCGCACAGAGGATCGGTGCCGACCAGCACTCACCAGCTCGAGAGGCTTGTCTGCTCACCGCCGGGGCAGGCGGGGCTGGGAGCTGAGGCTCGGGCTTCGGTCAGAGCGCAGGAAGAGGACTGGGGTTGGTGGCGTGAACACAGCCTGAAGGGGGCTAAGTGCGCCACGGCTAGCCGGGAGGGAGTCTGGACCTGCCGAAGAGGCAAGAGACTTTCTTCCCTCTTTGTTTCCTGGTGCGCGAAGAGAGGGGATTAAGAGCGCTGCTTAAAGGAGCTCCAGAGACGGGCGGCTAACAACGCGGACCCCAGAGATGGGCATGAGACGCTAAGGCTGCTGCTGCCGCCACCAAGAAGCCTGTGTGCGAGCACAAGTCACTATCCACACCCCGCTTCCGGGGAGCCTGTGCAGCCCGCCACTGCCAGGGTCCCAGGATCCAGGGACAACTTCCCTGGGAGAACGAACAGCACCTCAGGCTGGTGCAACTTCATGCCAGCCTCTGCCGCAGCTGGCCGCCCTGCACGCCATGCCCCTCCCGCACCCCTGGCCTGAGTGAGCCAGAGTCCCCGAAGCAGCTGCTCCTTTAACCCCGTCCTGTCTGAGCGAAGAACAGACGCCCTCCGGTGAACTACATGCAAAGGCTGGGCCACATCCAAAGCTGAACACCGGAAGCTGTGCGAACAAAGAAGAGAGGGAAATCTCTCCCAGCAGCCTCAGAAGCAGAGGATTAACGCTCTGCAATCAACTTGATGTACCCTGCATCTGTGGAATACATGAATAGACAACGAATCATCCCAAACTGAGGATGTGACTTTGAGAGCAAGATTTATGATTTTTTCCCCTTTTCCTCTTTTTGTGAGTGTATGCTTCTGTGTGAGATTTTGTCTGTATAGCTTTGCTTCCACCATTTGTCCCAGAGTTCTATCCGTCCGTTTTTGTTTAAATTTTTTTCTTAATAATAATTTTTAATTTAATAACTTTATTATATTTTATCGTACTTCGTATTACTTTATCTTCTTTCTTTCTTTTTTTCCTTCCATCCCTCCTTCCTTTCTTTCCTTCTTTCTTTTACTTTTCTTCCTTCCTTCCTTCCTTTTCTTTTTCTTTCTTTCTTCTAATTCTTTCTTCCTATTTTTCTCCCTTTTATTCTGAGCCATGTGGATGAAAGGCTCTTGGTGCTGCAGCCAGGGGTCAGTGCTGTGCCTCTGAGGTGGGAGAGCCAACCTCAGGACACTGGTCCACAAGAGACTTCCCAGCTCCACATAATATCAAATGGCAAAAATCTCCCAGAGATCTCCATCTCAACACCAGCACCCAGCTTCACTCAACAACCAGCAAGCTACAGTGCTGGACACCCTATGCCAAACAACTAGCAAGACAGGAATACAACCCCACCCATTAGCAGAGAGGCTGCCTAAAATCATAAGTCCACAGACACCCCAAAACACACCACCAGAGGTGGACCTGCCCACCAGAAAGACAAGATCCAGCCTCATCCACCAGAACACAGGCACTAGTCCCCTCCACCAGGAAGCCTACACAACCCACTGAACCAACCTTAGCCACTGGGGACAGACACCAAAAACAAGGGGAACTATGAACCTGCAGCCTGCAAAAAGGAGACCCCAAACACAGTAAGATAAGCAAAATGAGAAGACAGAAAAACACACAGCAGATGAAGGAGCAAGATAAAAACCCACCAGACCTAACAAATGAAGAGGAAATAGGCAGTCTACCTGAAAAAGAATTCAGAATAATGATAGTAAAGATGATCCAAAATCTTGGAAACAGAAGAGACAAAATGCAAGAAACATTTAACAAGGACCTAGAAGAACTAAAGATGAAACAAACAACGATGAACAACACAATAAATGAAATTAAAAATACTCTAGATGGGATCAATAGCAGAATAACTGAGGCAGAAGAACGGATAAGTGACCTGGAAGATAAAATAGTGGAAATAACTACTGCAGAGCAGAATAAAGAAAAAAGAATGAAAAGAACTGAGGACAGTCTCAGAGACCTCTGGGACAACATTAAACACACCAACATTCGAATTATAGGGGATCCAGAAGAAGAAGAGAAAAAGAAAGGGACTGAGAAAACATTTGAAGAGATTATAGTTGAAAACTTCCCTAATATGGGAAAGGAAATAGTTAAGCAAGTCCAGGAAGCACAGAGAGTCCCATACAGCATAAATCCAAAAAGAAATACACCAAGACACATATTAATCAGACTGTCAAAAATTAAATACAAAAAAAAACATATTAAAAGGAGCAAGGGAAAAACAACAAATAACACACAAGGGAATCCCCATAAGGTTAACAGCTGATCTTTCAGCAGAAACTCTGCAAGCCAGAAGGGACTGGCAGGACATATTTAAAGTGATGAAGGAGAAAAACCTGCAACCAAGATTACTCTACCCAGCCAGAATCTCATTCAGATTTGATGGAGCAATTAAAACCTTTACAGACAAGCAAAAGCTGAGAGAGTTCAGCACCACCAAAGCAGCTTTACAACAAATGCTAAAGGAACTTCTCTAGGCAAGAAACACAAGAGAAGGAAAAGACCTACAATAATGAACCCAAAACAATTAAGAAAATGGGAATAGGAACATACATATCGATAATTATCTTAAATGTAAATGGACTAAATGCTCCCACCAAAAGACACAGATTGGCTGAATGGATACAAAACCGAGACCCATATATATAAGCTGTCCACAAGAGACCCACTTCAGACCTAGAGACACATACAGCCTGAAAGTAAGGGGATGGAAAAAGATATTCCAAGCAAATGGAAACCAAAAGAAAGCTGGAGTAGCAATTCTCATATCAGACAAAAGAGACTTTAAAATAAAGACTATTACAAGAGACAAAGAAGAACACTACATAATGATCAAGGGATCGATCCAAGAAGAAGATATAACAATTGTAAATATTTATGTACCCACCCAACATAGGAGCACTTCAATACATAAGGCAAATACTAACAGCCATAAAGGGGAAATCGACAGTAACACATAATAGGGGACTTTAACACCCCACTTTCACCAATGGACAGATCATCCAAAATGAAAATAAATAAGGAAACACAAGCTTTAAGTGATACATTAAACATGATGGACTTAATTGATATTTATAGGACATTCCATCCAAAAACAACAGAATACACATTTTTCTCAAGTGCTCATGGAACATTCTCCAGGATAGATCGTATCTTGGGTCACAAATCAAGCCTTGGTAAATTTAAGAAAACTGAAATGGTATCGAGTATCTTTTCCGACCACAACGGTATGAGACTAGGTATCAATTACAGGAAAAGATCTGTAAAAAATACAAACACATGGAAGCTAAACAATACACTACTAATAACGAAGTGACCACTGAAGAAATCAAAGAGGAAATTAAAAAAATACCTAGAAACAAATGACAATGGAGCCACGATGATCCAAAACCTATGGGATGCAGCAAAAGCAGTTCTAAAAGAGAAGTTTATAGCAGTACAATACTACCTTAAGAAACAGGAAACATCTCAAATAAACAACCTAACCTTGCACCTAAAGCAATTAGAGAAAGAATAAAAACCCCACAAAGTTAGCAGAAGGAAAGAAATCATAAAAATCAGATCAGAAATAAATGAAAAAGAAATGAAGGAAACAATAGCAAAGATCAATAAAATTAAAAGCTGGTTCTTTGAGAAGATAAACAAAATTGATAAACCATTAGCCAGACTCATCAAGAAAAAAAGGGAGAAGACTCAAATCAACAGAATTAGAAATGAAAAAGGAGAAGTAAAAACTGACACTGCACAAATACAAAAGATCATGAGAGATTACTACAAGCAACTCTATGCCAATAAAATGGACAATCTGGAAGAAATGGACAAATTCTTAGAAATGCACAACCTGCCAAGACTGAATCAGGAAGAAATAGAAAATATGAACAGACCAATCACAAGCACTGAAATTGAAACTGTGATTAAAAATCTTCCGACAAACAAAAGCCAAGGACCAGGTGGCTTCACAGACGAATTCTATCAAACATTTAAAGAAGAGCTAACACCTTTCTTCCTCAAACTCTTCCAAAGTATAGCAGAGGGAGGAACACTCCCAAACTCATTCTACAAGGCCACCATCACGTTGATACTAAAACGAGACAAGGATGTCACAAAGAAAGAAAACTACAGGCCAATATCACTGATGAACACTGATGCAAAAATCCTCAACAAAATACTAGCAAACAGAATCCAACAGCACATTAAAAGGATCATACACCATGATGAAGTGGGGTTTATTCCAGGAATGCAAGGATTCTTCAATATATGCAAATCAATCATGTGATAAACCATATTAACAAACTGAAGGAGAAAAACCATATGATCATCTCAATAGATGTGGAGAAAGCTTTTGACAAAATTCAACACCCATTTATGATAAAAACCCTGCAGAAAGTTAGCACAGAGGGAACTTTCCTCAACATAATAAAGGCCATATATGACAAACCCACAGCCAACATCATCCTCAATGGTGAAAAACTGAAAGCATTTCCACTAAGATCAGGAAAAAGACAAGGCTGTCCACTCTCACCACTATTATTCAACATATTTTGGAAGTTTTAGCCACAGCAATCACAGAAGAAAAAGAAACAAAAGGAATCCAAATAGGAAAAGAAGAAGTAAAGCTGTCACTGTTTGCAGATGACATGATACTACACATAGAGAATCCTACAGATGCTACCAGAAAACTACTACAGCTAATCAATGAATTTGGTAAAGTAGCAGGATACAAAATTAATGCACAGAAATCTCTTGCATTCCTATACACTAATGATGAAAAATCTGAAAGTGAAATCAAGAAAACACTCCCATTTACCACTGCAACAAAAAAAATAAAATACCTAGGAATAAACCTACATAAGGAGACAAAAGACCTGTATGCAGAAAATTATAAGACACTGATGAAAGAAATTAAAGATGATACAAATAGATGGAGAGATATACCATGTTCTTGGATGGGAAGAATCAACATTGTGAAAATGACTCTACTACCCAAAGCAATGTACAGATTCAATGCAATCCCTATCCAACTACCACTGGCATTTTTCACAGAACTAGAACAAAAAATTTCACAATTTGTATGGAAACACAAAAGACCTCGAATAGCCAAAGCAATCTTGAGAACGAAAAAGGGAGCTGGAGGAATCAGGCTCCCTGACTTCAGACTATACTACAAAGCTACAGTAATCAAGACAGTATGGTACTGGCACAAAAACAGAAATATAGATCAATGGAACAGGATAGAAAGCCCAGAGATAAACCCACACACATATGGTCACCTTGTCTTTGATAAAGGAGGCAGGAATGTACAGTGGAGAAAGGACAGCCTCTTCAAGAAGTGGTGCTGGGAAAACTGGACAGGTACATTTAAAAGTATGAGATTAGATCACTCCCTAACACCATACACAAAAATAAGCTCAAAATGGATTAAAGACTGAAATGTAAGGCCAGAAACTATCAATCTCTTAGAGGAAAACATAGGAAGAACACTCTATGACATAAATCACAGCAAGATCCTTTTTGACCCACCTCCTACAGAAATGGAAATAAAAACAAAAATAAACAAATGGGACCTAATGAAACTTCAAAGCTTTTGCACAGCAAAGGAAACCATAAACAAGACCAAAAGACAACCCTCAGAATGGGAGAAAATATCTGCAAATGAAGCAACTGACAAAGGATTAATCTCCAAAATATATAAGCAGCTCACACAGCTCAATAACAAAAAAACAACCAACCCAATTCAAAAATAGGCAGGAGACCTAAATAGACATTTCTCCAAAGAAGATATACAGACTGCCAACAAACACATGAAAGAATGTTCAACATCATTAATCATTAGAGAAATGGAAATCAAAACTACAAAGATACCATCTCACACCAGTCAGAATGGCCATCATCAAAAAATCTAGAAACAATAAATGCTGGAGAGGGTGTGGAGAAAAGGGAACCCTCTTGCACTGCTGGTGGGAATGTGAATTGGTACAGCCACTATGGAGAACAGTATGGAGGTTCCTTAAAAAACTACATATAGAACTACCATAGGACCCAGCAATCCCACTCCTGGGCATATATCCTGAGAAAACCATAATTCAAGAAGAGTCATATACCAAAATGTTCATTGCAGCTCTATTTACAATAGCCTGGAGATGGAAACAACCTAAGTGTCCATCATCGGATGAATGGATAAAGAAGATGTGGCACATATATACAATGGAATATTACTCAGCCATAAAAAGAAGCAAAATTGAGCTATTTGTAATGAGGTGGATGGACCTAGAGTCTGTCATACAGAGTGAAGTAAGTCAGAAGGAGAAAGATAAATACCGTGTGCTAACACATATATATGGAATTTAAGAAAAAAAAATGTCATGAAGAACCTAGGGGTAAGACAGGAATAAAGACACAGACCTACTAGAGAACAGACTTGAGGATATGGAGAGGGGGAAGGGTAAGCTGTGTCAAAGCGAGAGAGAGGCATGGACATATATATACGTTACCAAATGTAAGGTAGATAGCTAGTGGGAAGCAGCCGCATAGCACAGGGAGATCAGCTCGGTGCTTTGTGACCGCCTGGAGGGGTGGGGTAGGGAGGGTGGGAGGGAGGGAGACGCAAGAAGGAAGAGATATGGGAACATATGTATATGTATAACTGATTCATTCTGTTATAAAGCAGAAACTAACACACCGTTGTAAAGCAATTATACTCTAATAAATATGTAAAAAAAACCCATTCATTTTACTTCTATGTAGTATTCTGTAGGACAACCAATCAAAAAACTTATAAACTGAATAATTACAAATCTAAATTCACATTCCAATTCTAGTCATCCACAACCTGATCAAGGACAGAAAAATCAAAATAGAGAATGGAATGGGAGGAAAAGATGAAGGAGAAAGGTACCTTGATAAGGAGAACTTGAGGGTCAACAACTGTAATCTTTTTCTTGCAAGGCAAATGTCAAAGCCTTAACTCGTTAGTCAAACAATAATTCGATAAGCATCGATTTGACAAATACAGGAAACATAGTGTCAGGAACGAAGATATATTCTTGAATGAATGCAAATTCTTATGCGTTGAAAACTCACTGCTATCAACAATTTTTACATAATGTCAGTTGGACGGTACCTCAGAAGTCATCAACAACTTAGGGAGTGTGTTTCAATGGAACTCGGCAGTAAGATAACTGGGCAACTGCACATCAGCAGGATGTCATACGTCCTTAGACAAAATTAAAGCAACTTTTATGAAACCTATTTTTAAACCAGCATCATGGTCTGTTGTCTTCAAATCTACTTAACCACCACATGTTAACTGTTTTGCTAAAACATTCCCCTGTCATGTGTAAAATCTACCACTGAATTTTCTAAATCATTAGGGAGGTAACTTCAAATAAGACCACTGCTAAGCATTATACTACAAGTGACCCTCTTGTAGAACTGATTCTCACCTCAACATTTCAAAAGAAAATACAGACTTAAAAATAATCATAGGTACTAGAGTCAGCTACATAGGCAATGACATGAAGCAAGTGATTAATTATCTTCAAATTATAGTAAACAGTCATGTCTAAATGGCACTGTATAAAATAGAAAGCCTAATTTTTACCCAGCCCCATATAAACTAAAAAATGCATAATAGTTAATGATATAGGTAAGCCTCTTATTCCATGATACTTAATATTTAACAAAGATAATTTTAACTACAGCCCCTTTATCATAAAGGGGTCTCACAGAGACTAAAACTACTTGATGAGATCTTTTCGTTTGAAGAATATGAAGATAATTTCAAATTTTTTATTTTGAAAAACTCTTCATTAAAAAATATTACTAGGCTTTTGAGGAAACAAGTAACTAACTTCCCACCCCCACAAGAATTCTGATATTTTTTCTAGGCACTGATTATCCAAACAGCAGGAATTCTTCAAATCAAAATAAGCAGTTTGAACTTATCAGTAAATATTTAGAAGTTATTTAAATTATTAAAAATAAAACTTTAGTTTAGTTGGTGATTTGATTGAGAACTGAAAGCTTTAAATGTATATTCGTAAAAGAGACATTTTAACCAGAAAGGAGTTCTTTATGATATCTCATGCCCTTTCCTTCCATAAGTTGATATGTATAAATTTTGTCCTTTAGCTGGCAAGGGGCAATTTAGAGCAACGACCTAATTATAGATGGGCTTGCTGCTGCTACAGCTGTCAGAGTGGGTCAGTGGCATCGTTAAAGGATTTTCTAAAGTTAGACAGGTAAGAAAATGGACTCCTTTCTCTACCAGTCTGAAAGACACTGGCTCATCACACCTACAATAGAAGCTGAAATTTTATGCAATGAAAGCTCTGAAAACATTTGAAGCTTAAATGTTTTTACTAATCCTAAACGGTTCAATTTTGTTTGTGGTTTTCTTTTCTTTACACCACAAGACATGGTTTGGCAAGTGCTCAAAGAATGAATTAATAAATTAATACAGAAGCAATCAGTGAAAGCATCTTGGAAAATATAAAATGATGATTATACATTATGAAGTAGTTATGTTCAAAACTGGTTGCATGTGCATTTCCAAAGAATTATGCAGTAAAGGTACGTATATTTTGGCTCCAGAATTTTCACATATTTCTAAAATTCAAATGTTCACTCTTGGAAGCGAATGACCAAAAAACCAAAAAGCAACTATTCTTATATGTAAAACACTGTATCAGTCTTCTAATTTTTCTAACACTGTGAAAAATTTCAAAACAGAAAAGTTGAAAGAATATTACAGTGAACACCCATATACCTACCACCTAGAATCTACCACTAACATTTTACTATGTGAGCATTATCATACATCCATCTCTCTACCCACCCGTGCAATTAAGTGATGCTTTTTTCTTGGGAGGGGGGTAGGCCACACCGCGTGGCATGCAAGACTAGGGATCAAACCTGTGCCCCCTGCAGTGGAAGCGTGCAGTCTTAACCACTGGACCGCCAGGAAAGTCCCTAAGTGATGCTTTTTAAAGTCAGCTGCTGATATCACTACCTATTACCTCTAAACACTTTGGTATGCATATCATTAACTAGGGTTCAGTATTTGTTTGATTTGTAACCTTCTACGGGAACATTTACATGCAATGAGACATACAAAAAATGTACCACCTGATGAGTTTTGACTAACACTTATTTATATAACACAAAGCTGTCAAAATACAGGACATTACCACCACAGAGAAAGTTCCCCCACACCCCCTTTTCATCAATCCCTCCTCCCAGAGGCAACAATTGTTCTCTCTCTCTTTTTTTTATTTCCCCAACTGTAGCGTCTGGAACCCCATATAACTGGAATTTTGTCTGTTCTAAAATCTTATA
This sequence comes from Phocoena sinus, assembly GCF_008692025.1. Classification (NCBI taxonomy): domain Eukaryota; kingdom Metazoa; phylum Chordata; class Mammalia; order Artiodactyla; family Phocoenidae; genus Phocoena; species Phocoena sinus. The sequence continues at coordinate 10,505,139 of NC_045766.1, read as the reverse complement.
TAAATGGAAATAGTGAATATATTCTTGTGTAACGCTTTCACTCAGCATAGTATTTTTAAGATTCATCTGTGTGTTATCAGTAATTCACTCCTTTTTAGTAGCTACTGATACTACAGTGAACTCCTAAATACTAGATAGGGATTCTGATATTACTTCATACCTTCATATTGACATCGGCCCCATTGCCTACTAGAAGCTCTAAACACAATGCTCCATGTGTTGATGCAGCAGCAAAGTGCAAAGGAGTAAACCCTTTTTCATTCTTTTGATTTACATTAGCACCACAGTCTATAAGTTCATTCACGACAACATCTTGTCCATTGTAGCAGGCTACATGAAGAGGTGTATTTCCATAGGCATTTGGTTCATTCATCTATTGGAAGAAAAAAATTGTCAGTCTTAAAGCAGTCTTCCTAATTATCGTTGTGAGCTATTTTAGCAACACTGTGGTTGAAATCTAATTATTAAAGTGAGAAACAAACAGGGATAAATACACAGATATGGCTTATAATCTTAAACTTCAATAAAAAAAATGAACAACATTTTGGTGTCAAACGATTTTGTAGCTTCAGGGAACATAACTTATATATACAATGTCTACTTCATGACAAAACTGAATGATTCCAAGAGATATTTTAGGAAAATGAAAACAAATAATATATTTTTAAAAGCATTCTAGGTAAGGGACAATCACAGAATTAATTCTAAGAATCATGAAAAATGAACACAAACTGAAAATTCTGACACATATTGAAAAACACGCATATTTTCTGCTATTTACAGTGACAAAAGATTAATAAAGTTGGTGATTAGTAGAGAGAAAGATTTTTTTTTAAATTACTGACATCCTTTTCTATTTAATCCATTTTTGCAACAAACTTGGGCTTTAGATATTTTCCAGCCTACATACTGACATTTTACCAAAATGAATATGCTCAAAAAATATAGTCAACATTGAGAAATAATTCATGTAACTGAAGTTTCTTTATCTTTCTATTTCTTAAAAAATATATTGGATGAATATTTTAAAGTTTACATAACTTTTCTGTGGTAAAGAATTGTACTTTCGCTCCTGTCTTCTGGGAGGTCATCTATGGCACACCTGACAGCTGAGCTGGCTACCCTGGACCTGAGAGTAGGAGCAGGCACAGCAGGTCTTTAGGGCAGGGCCAACCACACCACATAAACCAACCATGTGATGGACGGGAGGGGCTTTGGGTCCGCTGGTATCAGTGGACTTGGAGACTGAAATCAACCATATGAGCAATTTTGATCAATCAATCATGCCTATGTAGTGGAGGCCCAATAAAACTCTGAAAACAAAGCTCAGGAGTGCTTCTCTGGTTAGCAATACTATGTGCATATGTCACGTTCTGATGCTGGGAGAGTAAGGAGTCCTAACTCTGTAAGGAGAGGCCAATGGAAGCTTTGTGTTTAGAATACTCTTAGACTCTGCCTTGTGTGTCTCTTCCTTTGGCTGATGTTAATTTGTATCTTTTCTGCATAATAAACCATAACTGTGAGTATAATAGCTTGCAGTGAGTTTTTGGAGTCCTTCTAGTGAATCATCAAAACTGAAGTCAGTCCTGTGTGGAGACTGTGCCCTCTAACCTTGTGGTTGGCCCCAACTTATCACAACTTTATTTAACATTTTCTTTTCTCACATCTCTGGTAACAGAAATTAGAGGAAGTGAAAAAGCAACTCTTAACTTTAGTCAAGTTATCTAGATTTCATCACCAAAAGCTGGCGGACACAGAAAAGATTCTCCCTCGGAGCTTCCAAAACTTTGAGAGATTAAATTTATTGTTTTAAGTCACTCACTTCAGCTCTAGGAAACTAAGTCATGCAATTGGAGGCCACATGTCACTAAATGGCTCTAAGTTTGACCACTTTTTCTGAAGAACACTCTCACCAGAGCTTATAATTTTGCTGTCAATAACATAAGCTTTAAAAATTGCACCAGAATGGACTTGAAACAGTGATCAGAAACAAGGCTATCTCATTTATCTAGATCAAGGGTCTCTTAAGGCATTATATCACCCCGTTGAAACAGAGCTACAGGAAGTGCTGAGTTGAAATAAAACTTTCATCTGTTTGCACTCTACAAGCTTCTACCTAACAATGTGTTTGAATTTTTGATCCCTACATTTTCAATAACTAAGTGCTTCACAAAGTCCTTAAATTAAATTAATAGGCTATCCAGCTCCACAGTTCTGCCACGTATTCTTTGTCCAACCAGATTACCACCTATCTTTCTGTCTTTGCAGCTGATCTAAACTACCTCCCTCTCTCCTTCTACCTGGCTGCTTTTTCATCTGTGTTTTAAAGACCAGATGAGTTTGTCAGAACTGTGCCTAAAGGATGGACTGTGGGAGTTCCAGGTATTCTTAGCTATCCCAGTTCCGTAATCAAATATATTCAGATGAAGGAGCAACCCCTCTGAACCAAAGACATCATACAGTAAGGAACACTTGCAGCTAATAGGCCAAAGGCCTCTAGTTTTCCTGCCTGCCTCTGGCCAATATCCTGTAATGTGAACAGCTACGGTCATTTAAAGGAAATATTAGACAAACTGGGCAAATAATACTAACAATAACCCAGCCACTTAGGAAAATAATCCAAATATGTCTGATCTGCTGGTTTCCATAGCTGAAATGAAGCTACAGGGCCTAGAATGTGATGGAAAAGAAAAACTTCTGTCAATCAACCGTTCACCTTTGGAATATATTTTACCTCTTAATACATTTGACTAACTTCATGACTTGGTCAGACATCAGTGCACTGTATATTACGTGAAGGACTATAAACATAAAACTATTAAAAGACAAAAATCTTATTGTAAGAAATCATCTTTTAAATTTGAAATAACTTCTGCCAACAACAAAATCACGAACACACAAAATGCTCCATTCTTCTGTACTGCTTAGTCTGTACACCTACATCAACCCCAAGATCAAGAAGGTACTTGACTACGCTGATCATCCCACTAGAGGCTGCTGCGTGGAGAGGTGTGTAAGACTTCTTGTCCTTGCATGTCACTTCAGCTCCGTGTGCCACAAGTAATTTCACTACTTCAATGTGACCTGAAAATGTGTTTATGAAGAAAACAAGAAGAAGATGAGTGTATGGAAAACATGAAATACAATCCTGAATATCTTTAAAGACAGGTAAAAATACAATACAAATTAACTAGATAATGCATGACAAGTCACCAATTAATCACATTATAACCAGAGAGAGGATAGAAGAAAAAAATAAGAATTCAGGATAATTTTGATAAATGCTGATAGAGGTAACTAATAATTGAAAATAATACATTTAATTGTTTTATCCAATGATAACCCTGCAATCCTCCTTTTACCTAGATCTTGTTGTTTCCAAGGTTGTTTTAATACATTCTCCAGTTCTTAAGTTAGCTTTTCATGTCTAATGTAAGACATTAGTTTATGTTGTAGAATCTTCTCCTACGTGGAAGTCTGGGAGTGACTTGGGCTTATTTCTTAAAAAATGTCAGGTCTTTAGAACACGCAGCTAAAAACTTCTTTTCCCTTATTATTTCCACCAGATGCCTTAACAATCAGGATAGGCTAGGTCAGCAGTCCCCAACCTTTTTGGCAATAGGGACCGGGTTCATGGGAGACAATTTTTCCACGTGGCGGGGGTGGGGCGGGAATGGTTCAGGCGGTAATGTGAGTGATGGGGGGGATGGTTCAGCCCTATGCGGGGGATGCGGAGTGGCAGATGAAACTTGGCTGGCTTGCCTGCGGCTCATCTTTTGCTGTGTGGCCCGGTTCTGGGGGATAGGGACCCCTGGGCTACATTATACATGCTGTGGTTAACAACCAACTCCCAAATCTCAGTGGCTTAAACAATTAGTGCTTTATTTCTTGTTAGCATTATGATAGCTTGGCCAGAGGGCTCTGCTCAGTCACGCAAGGATCCAGATTCATGGAGCTGACACATGATTTGAAGGCAGCTTGGTCACTGTGCCAGAAAGGGCAACAGACTACAGTCTCACACCAGCAATTAAATGCTCTGGTCCACAGGGGATGCTACTTTCATTAGGCAGAACTAGTCTCAGGCCCTACCCAACCACATAAGGAGGCCAGGTGGAAGGTGGGAGAACCACTGTTCTCCTTTCGTATCTCCTCACTTCTTGTCACGTTAGATTATACAGTACTTTCTCCTCCTCCCAAAAGCCTTTCCACCTCTGTGCCTTTGTTCATCGGACTGATTCCTACGTTGTACAGAATGTTCTGCTTGGACGTTTCTTTCTAATCGTTGTTACTAATCCTCGAAGAAGGTCATGTCAGTTCCTATCTTCCCTAGAAGTCTTTTTAAGGCTTCTAGTTGCCTAGAATTACGTGGCCAAAAGCACAATGTACCTGTAAATACTATCTAATAAGCATACATAATAATATTTTGTGATGTATCTTAAACTTGAATCATTATTTAACAAACTCTTTAATTACTTTTATGTATTAAGTTCCCAAATATATATATCTTTAAAGGCAAATATCATAGGCTCTTATGTTCTACTTCTTGGTGTATTTCAAACAATATAGGTACCTAATAAATATGTTACATTAAACGAGTTGCTAATGATGCCATTTTTAATACCCCTCATAGGGAAGGAGTATATAAAGTAAATAACTATAAAAATGAGACTTTCAAACACAGTGCCTTGCCCCCTTGAAAAAAGGAGTCTACAAGATGCATAAAGAATCAAGTAGATATAGTTGTTCATATATATAAATTATCAATTAAAGTGGATACATTCAGCTGTTTTTTTCCCCATTTCAATATGAAAAATATCTACTATATTTTTAGGAAAAAATCAAAAGAATATCTGTCAAATCATTAGATGCCAAATTAAATGTGACTATCATATAAGAGCACTAACTGGTACAAAAGATCTCACTACACATTACTCTCTGATCTATGGCTCTAGAAAGACAACTACTTGGGTTTACTGTAATGTATTAAAAACCAGGACTTATAATGCCCAGGAGGCTCACGCATAAATATAGCTTTTTTAAACCAGGCAAATGCATATTATTCACTAAATATGCCAAAAAGAAACAAATTCTCCTGATTTTTAAGACTAGAAGGCCCATTATACAAACATAATGGAAAAACTGTCCAAAACCAACACATCATTCTAAGTAAATGACTTAGATCATATTAATTATGTAGATTCCAGGAAGTGTGAACTTTTCCTGAGACCGATAAAGCCCTATTTTTAAAAGGTGCCATGCATAGGAAATTTACAATCTTAAAATTGACAAATATTTATTTAATCACATTTCTGAAATATGTAAAAATTCCTTTAACGGACCACTGAAAACATGAAGAAGGGGCCTTTCCATAGCCAGTTTGGGGTGACCTATTTAAAAGAAAAAAGGGAAGAAAGTTCTCGAGTGAAATAAATGATATTGTTCTAGCAAGGTGGAACCCAGCCAGAATACGTATGTGTTTTCCTTATCAATTTATAGAACGATGCTACCAAGGAGACTAGATTTCATTCAATTCATATGGGTGTATTTTTAGAAGACAGCAGACATGCATGGTAATTCTGTAGTCAATAACTCCTTTAAAAAAATTATATCTATGCAACGTGAATTTGATAAATGTAATCATTATCCGTCAGGAATTTGGAAAATTCCCTACATTTTTCTTTTGTCATCAATGTATTAATAAAAGTAAAATGAGCTATGCTCACAAGTTTTTATGGAAAGGAAAGTAAGAAGAAAAACACCATTTCACATCAACTTAAATTATGCATTGCTTTAAGAAGAATTAATGTAATGAGTTGCTTATCAAGGTAATTAATATTTATTTAGTACTCTCTATGTCAAAGTCATCACAGTAAGGTACTTTGAGGTAAAAAGTGACTGGATATTGCTAAAAGCACTGAAGGCAACAGAAAAGATGAATGAGTAAATGGATTTTTTTTTAAACAGATCTTTATTGGAGTATAATTGCTTCACAATACTGTGTCAGTTTCTGTTGTTCACCAAAGTGAATCAGCCACATGCATACACATGTCCCCATATCCCCTCCCTCTTGAGCCTCCCTCCCACCCTCCCTATCCCACCCTTCTAGGTCATCTCAAAGCACCGAGCTGATCTCCCTGTGCTATGCTGCTGCTTCCCACCAGCCAACTATTCTGCATTCGGTAGTGTATATATGTCGATGCTACTCTCACTTCGCCCCAGCTTCGCCTTCCCACCCCATGTCCTCAAGTCCATTTTCTATGTCTACCTCTTTATTCCTGCCCTGTAACTAGGTTCATCAGTAACAGTAAATGGATTCTTAATGACGGTTCATGGTAGGAGCAAACACAGCGTAGGGAGGGAAAAATGATCAGTTCATTTGGGGACAGAGGTGGGGCTGGGGAACATAAACAGGATTCAATCATAGCATAAGTATAAGAGGTAGAACCTAACAGAAAAGTAAGGGTAGCCTCAACCAGGGGACAGAAGGCCAGGGCAAATACAGAAGCCTGTGAGAAATAAATTACAAGAAGACATGTAATGCAATAATGTAATGTCTCTTAGGCTAATATTGGCAGATTCTCTAGAGGTGTCAATGACCTGGACTTAAGGCCTGTCTTAATAGACCAGGCAGTAACTCCCTACTTTCATATATTTAGCTCCTTTTTAATCCTGAACACCTAAAACAACTGAATGGTTTTAGAAACTGTGTGTCAATACTCCTCTTTTTCCAAGCTTAAAGGAAGGAAGAGACAGGGAAAGGAAAATTATGAATCCCTGAATGTTTATGCTCAAAAATTAAATGGACTATGAGGTCCAAGAAATACAGAATATCTTTTACAATCCACAATCGGCCTGAAAAATGACATTTAGTAGATCAAGGAAAACAAAGCCATCCAAGGGCCTCTGAGATATACACACCCAGCTACTCTGGGAGCTCAATTAGAGGCAACCCACAAAATTCCTTGGCCTTCAATTTTATGAAAACAGCTGTTTAGCCAAGTTTAATTCTTTGGAGATAAAAGGCCTGATACCCTCTGCTTAATGTGTGAACCTTTCAATATAAGGTATATAGTTTAAAATCACAGACTATCTGTGCCTGAACCGTCAAGAATAAGCTATTCCAGAATATTCAGAAAAATCCCCAAGACTTAAAATACAGAAAACCTACAGGCTGTGAGGAGGGCACTTTAGGACACCACAGGAGACTTGCTTCTGGATGTTTTACCTTCAGTTAACAGAAGAAAAGTGCCCATGACATAACTAGAGGCACAAACCTTTGGTGTGAGAGAAACACCAAGAGCCCAAGAGTTATTTCTATGATGGGCAAAGGATTTTCCTGGACCTTGGGGTTACCGTCAACTGGTTTGAGTTCATTTGGTTTCTTACATTTTTGTATTTTACAATTTTATATAGTTTTTAAAATTAATAATCTTCTATCAACCTTTGAATTTTAAGTGAGAGCTAGGAAAAGACAAAAGCAAAGGTAGGGAGTAGTGAGGATAAGCTATGCCTGTGAGAAGAGGGGCTAGACTGTCTCTGTAGTCAGTATGAGAGGCACATGGGAATGAGACCAGCACTACGTGGTCCGTCAGTCCATGTAATTTTTCCTAAGTCAGTGGAGCAAGAAGAGCAGAAGCAGAATAGACTGTTGGGAGGAAAAGAAAAAGCCCTGAGCTCCATGGCTGCAAAGAAAGGAGTTCTTCAGCTCTATTGCCTTCCAGAGGCACAGCCTAGCCCTATGGGACTTGCAAGGTTTGCAGCAGGTTGAGATCCACTTCGACCTGCGTGGTCTTAGCGCCTGCAGGCCAGCATCTCTGCTCTGTTCTTTCTGTGCGTTTTAAAGTATCCTGTGGAAGCCTGACCTTTCTCCTCCCTGGCTGTCCCAGTTACCTCAAAAACCCATTAATGCTTTCGTTAGTGCTCCGCTCGTGGAGTTGCGTAGGTTTTAAGCAGTCTGCCTCAGGACCATTTTCCCATGAGCTCTGTTAGTTTCAAACTGCAACTGTGCAGATCCTAAGACTTTTCAAGAATCCTTTTTTTCTTTGTTTGGTCACACTGCGCAGCTTGTGGGATTTTAGCTCCCCAACCAGGGATGGAACCCACACCCTCGGCAGTGAACGCGAGAAGTCCTAACCACTGGACTGCCAGGGAATTCCCTCAAGAATGTTAAAAGCAGAAAAGTTGATATCTAAACCTCAGTTTCTTACTGTGGTAGAAATCAAATGTGATATGCCTATTTAACACAGTGTTTGGCACAAGATAACAGGCTTCTTAATACATCTTCACAACTTCTACCTTAATATTCCCATACAAACAAGGATGGGTTCAGGATGGGTATGAGAATGGGCTTTTAGTAAACACCAATCTAAACTCTGTATCCCAAACTTGTGTCTAGGACATCTCTCCCTTTAAAAGTAAACAATTAATTTTAAACAGCTTTCAGGAGAACTGGACCTAATATACTCCTGTCCTGGCAAACCTCCCCCGACTGCCAGGCTGGTTCCACTTGGGCAGCAAACTCAGATATGGTGCAACTGCTCACTATCCCAAAAGACATGTTATACCAAACGCAAGAACGAAATGTCCAACTTTTTCTTAATACTTAATGTCAAAGAATAAATTTAAAATACACATACCCATATATGCTGCCCAGTGGATAGCACGTCTATCTTTCTTGTCAAAAGCATTAATATTGGCACCTCTAGACAAGAGTAGTTTCACCATCTGGAATAAAAATAAACACAGTTTCATCAACATTCAGAAGCAGAACCGTTCATGAATATCCATCGTGAAAACTACTCATCTCAAGCTCTCTGGCACCGAATTTCTGCATTTGTAGAAAGGAAAGATAAGACTATATACTGAAGATGCTTTAACATAATTTAATAAACAACAGGACAATATACGAAAAAAGGTTTCACTATGGTGGTTACTGAAGTCAGGCATCAGCATCTTTTTAAAGATGCCACTTTGTGTCCTGGTATTTTATGAACAACTAAGCACAAATCTGGAAAGTCTAAAGGGAGAGTATTTAACAACAGGTTTTATTCCTTTTTATAGCCCAAAGTGTTATTAAAATTCAAAGTGCATTCTGATCCCAGAAACGGCTTAAATTTAATTCAAACACAGATGCAGTGTCCGTAATATGATTAGACCTGAAGGTCACTGCACAGTCTACTTACCTCAAAATGTACCAAAAAAAGTCATTTCCATTAGGTTCAAGCATATTTACAATAGTTTCCCCATTAGAAAGGGCATTCCAGATGTCAAAAAGGGACTCATCTAGTGACCTGAACTGCAGCAGAGACAAGAATTCTTTATGTTGCAAAAGCCGAGAAGAACAGTGAAAACATCACTGCAGTGACTAGCCCTCAGCCATGGAATCTTGGGAATGTCACTTTACCTCTTTTTTAAAAAAAATTGAAGTATAGTTGATTTACAATGTTTTAGGTACATAGCAAAGTGATTCAGTTTTATATATACATATATTTCTTCTAGATTCTTTTCTATTACAGGAAAAGAATTGATATTGAATATAGTTCCCTCTGCTATACAGTAGGACCACCATTTTTACTTACTTTGAGTTTCTGTGTCTGCAACAAAAATGAAGGACTGGACAAGCTGCCCTCAAAGGTTCTTCTAACTCTGAGTCTCATTCTTTCCTAAGTCTTCCATGTACATACATAAACCCCACTCTTTGCTATGGCACACTTAACATTAACCAATACTCCTTGTATAAGATAACTAAATATTAATTTTCTTAAATTGTTTTCTTTTGATGGTCTGTCATCAAAGAATTCTTGACTAAATGTTCAAAATAAACTATAAGAAAACGTTTTTGGGCTTCCCTGGTGGCGCAGTGGTTGAGAGTCCGCCTGCCAATGCAGGGGACACGGGTTCATGCCCCGGTCCGGGAAGATCCCACATGCCACGAAGCGGCTGGGCCCGTGAGCCATGGCCGCTAAGCCTGTGCATCCGGAGCCTGTGCTCTGCAACGGGAGAGGCCACAACAGTGAGAGGCCCGCATACCGCAAAAAAAAAAAAAAAAAAAAGGTTTTCTACACTCCACCTTCCTTTGCTACCATCTTTCTGGGAGAACAATGAAACTGTTCCACCCTCCTAGACATTTTTTCCTGCAATGACAGAACATACTTTTCACATTGTGTTACAGTTGGCAGTGTTGTCCTTTGTCTCCCCAGGTTGACCATGAAATTCAACTGCAGGGGCTGTATCTGATAAATAAATTTCTAAATTTGAGAAAGTTATATATCATGAATTATCATGAAAAGAAGTCTGAGGGTTTGAAAAAGGCAAAATTAAAAAATGAGCAAAATAGGCAAGTTCATTAATAATGGGGGGGGGTGGGCACACACGCAGAGAGAGAGAATCACTGTCTAACTGAATACCACTTACCTCCCCGTGTCCACTGAAAGCTGCATGATGCAGTGCAGTTCTCCCTGCTCGATCAGACACATTTACATTACTCAGCAGAGGGACCAAAGCTTCCGCACACTTTACAGCTTTATTAGCAGCCGCTATGTGTAAAGGGGTTTGCCAGTTTTTGTCTCTAGCGTTAACATCTGCAGAATGCTTCAAAAGTACCTGAACTGCTTCCTAAAACATATGAAGATATACAAGACAAATGAGTTAACAGCTTTAGAAATTGTACACACATGAAGGAAATAAAATTTCTTGAGAAAATAAAAATAGTTCTGGCAGAACCTGCTATCAACAAGCCAGAAAATAAAATAGCTTGAACTAAAGGCAGTACTCAGAGCCATGCAAGATACATCAAAATAAAACATTCCCTTTCTCTATCCTCCAAATAAAGGCACAACAATCAGTCTCTATCAAAATGTACAAGAAATACTGACAAATATTCTTCAAAAACATTCATTACTAATATTGCTTTTCTAGATGGTGAGATACAATTAATTTATACTTTCAAAGCTTTAAAAAGTAGATTTATCACTTTGCCATTAAATATATAAAAATTTAAACATACTACTTCCCAAAGTATTCCACATGCTATATTTTACAAAATGAAAATCACTAGGATCTAATTCATTAGAGGGAGGGAGGGGAGGGGAGGGGAGGGGAGGGGAGGAGGGAGGGAGGGAGGGAAGAAGTCTTTGTTGTGATGCTACCTGGTGGGAAAGTTGGTGTTAACAAGGCAAATTAAGAATTTACTATTCAAAGGGATTGGTCTCCCAGAAGCACAAGAAAAATGTCACAAAACATCCATAAACTGGACTCATGGCAAAATCGAAAGGAATCCAGTATGTCATCAATATTAAGCAATATAATCAGAACTAAACGTAGCAAAATTTTTCTCCTTACAGTGATAATCCTATTTTTGGCAGATGAACAACAAACTACATATGAAATGAAAAGGACCAGAACCAAATCACCTCAGTTCTGTCATTTACAAGGTATAACTATTCAAGTCTAGTAAAACTGACCCTTGGTTTTCTTATCAGTAAAGAGGGGAAAGAGCACCTGTCCATCACTCATCTCAAGTCTGCTATGAAGCAAAAAAACCTAACGTACATAAGATTGTTCAAAAGATTAAAATAACTAACTATGCAAAGTAGCAAGGAAGACCAAGCAAAATAGTATTATTCATGATTTGCACATAGCCTTTGAAATAAAAAGTAATCAGAACTGCTGAAATATGGGAACCAGCACAAGGTTGGCAAAATACTGGAGAGACGCCCATCAATCTATCGACCTGCTGAGTAGCTAAGTAAAGACATATGGAGGCCTGCCCTGTGACCCCACAATTCCAATCCAGCTATTTACCCAAGAGAAATTTTAACAAGACCCATCTAAGAATGTTTTTATTTATTTTATTTTTTATTTTATTTATTCATAAGAGCCAAAAACAAGAAATGTAAATGTCCACCTATAGGAAAACAGATAAACTGTTGTACATCCATATAGGAAACACTACTCGGCAATAAAAAGAAATGAACCACTAATGTACACAACAATATGACTAATCTCAAAAGAAGTCAAGACATTAAGAGTACATACTGTATGATTCCATTTTTATAAAATTCTAGAACAGGCAATTGAGAGGTGCCTCTGGGGACAGGAGGGACTGACTGAAAAGGGACATGAGGGAACTGCTGGAGTGATGGAATCTTCTAAATCTAGATTGGGAGAAAGGTTACATGGGTGTATACATTTGCCAAAACTCAACACTATACACTTAAAGTCTGTGCATTTTACTGTGAATTATATTTCAATTAAGAAAAAGGAATATAGGGAAAAAGATACACAGAGGAATATATACTCAGAATCGTGGAGAACAAAGTACAAACACTGTCAGGATTCTCAATCTTCATCCTCAAGAAGGGTATTTTGTGACTTAGGGAGTAACACTAATACCATCCTGGGAAATAGATGTACTAGAAAATAATTAAAAACAAAATGAAGAATTTATAATTAGATAAACTGGGCAAATACAGCATACTATAGATGCCAGGCTTGCCTTAATTATTTCCAACTGGAATTCACAACGCATACCTTTAAGTTTCTGAAAAGTGTGTGGAATACTTAGGTTCCATCAGCAAGAACAGAAAAATCAAAGCTATAATTTCGTTTCACAGAAAAACAAGAATAAATCCAGTTTATGGTTGAGGGTGGGTAAGATGGCACCTAAAGAAGGCTGTAAACACAACGACTAAGACTGTTTGAACCCTGGGTCCACTGTTGGGGACATTTAATTGTGTACCCCACAATTCATGTCGAAGCCCTAACCACCCCCCACCACAAAGCGGTAAAGTTAAATGAGATGATAAGGGAGAGACCCTAACCTGATCAAACTGATGGCATTCTAAGACAAGGAAGAGGGAGAGAGAGATTCCCCCCTCCCCGACCAAATGTGAGGACACAGTGAGAAGGCAGCCATCTGCAAGCCAGGAAGAGAGTCCTCATCAGAAACTGACCCTACTGGACCTTCATCTGACACTTCTAGCCTCTAGTCTGTGAGAAAAAACATTTCTGTTGTTTAAGCCACCCAGTCTATGGTATTTTGTTATGGCAGCTGAGCTGACTAATACATCCATCATTTACTACTCAGAATAATATACGTCAGTGCCATATCACAATAGCAGTGATCTCTGAAAATTTAGAGAAAACTAAAGAACTCTCTAAAGACAGGAGATTCAAAAAGAAAAACAAAAAAAAATTTTTAAAGGGTAAATTTCTGGAAATTACAAACCAATGAGCCTGATGTCTTACCCTAGTAAAATTCTAGATTTTATTAGCAACACATTACAAGCATTTAGAAAAAAAATGCAGAGATAACCAAGGATATAGTTTTACTAATGACAGAATTACCATAGTAACCTTGATCCCGATTTTTCCATTATTAGAGGGTATGCATGTGTAAGAAATGCTGCAGGTGTGCCTTGACTTCAAACAAACAAGTAATAACCTATGATACTGATTTAAATAAGATTAAGAAATATGGAGGTGGGGTGATAACAAAAGGTTAACTAATTATATCCAAAGAGTATTTATTTATTCATAGCTTAGGGTCAGGCACAGGGAAAAGAAGGGCTAACACATTCCAAATAAACACAATGTTTGGGTGAACCACTAATACCTCACATGATAATATATTTTAAACTCAGTTATCTTGATAGAACTAAAATGTTAATTCCTGGAGTTAGGTTAAAAAAATAAATGCATATCCTTCAGAGGATCCAGTGTGATGTGGATGGATAGACAGATAGAGAAATAAATAAATACACACACACACACACACACACTCACAAAGCCCTAATATTCAGAAACTGATTTATTCAGAAGAATACTCAGCATTTATGGAGAGCTAGATTGTATGCTACACTTCAAGATTGACAGTCACAAACCAGTGGTGGAGAAAAGATGGGGCAGCCAGACAATATGACCAGGTGCATGGAAACCATGTCACGGAAGGAGAGCTGGGGAACTTGGTATAGTTAACCCGAAGCAGTCTTTCTAAACCCAAGTTCAGTGAGGGAATTAAGCCTTAAGACATCCACTGTCTGTGAGGAGTTAACTTCCTTACTATGCATCTTCAGCAATGCTAGTCATCTCTGTCCTTGGGAGAAGTGAGAAAATAGTCACTCTAATCATCTTCTGTAGAGCTTACTTCTTTCATGGTATCTCAAAAACATAAACCAAAAGCTACCTAAAATTTTGCCTTTTTATATACCCCTTTGCGGTTATGTTTTCTATTAAATGAAGTAAGTAATGTAAGTATAGCTTTCTTTTGCTCTTAGGATATGACAAGAATAATTAAAAGAACACCAGTGAAACTGATAAACTTGACTAGGTTTCCTAGCAGTTTCTCTAATCATGGCATTTTCCTTTTAAAAGAAAAATAATCCTTAGGGCTTAGGGTTTACAGAAGTTATATTTTTATGGAATGGTTACATTTTATAGCTGTTTCCCATAATCCTGCAGAAGAGTTGTAATACTACATAGCCTAGTAGTTTTTTAGGATGAAAAGCCTAAGCCTTTTTTAGGTTGAAAAGCTTAAACTTAAACTTATTAGGATCTGTTGCTTTCTAACCTACAGCTTGCCCTTAAGTTCAAGCCACATACATAGTTTTAAAAAATCAGCAGTTAGGTCTGTGGGTGGAACCTGCAATCTACCTTTAACATTAATTATTTTTTTAAAGAATCTTTGGCCTGTTTTACAATCTCTATGAATATACAACGTGTTCTTTCTGATGATTTAATTTGACAAAACTCCACTAAATTTAATAGACATATTTCCAAGAGTCATACCAAAAAATAGGTAAGTATGACTAATTTATCAATAGGTTGCCATGATGGCAACGTTTATCTTCCTTAACCGCCTTTATTTAAAGAAACTTCACTGCAAGAGGGCTAACCACTAACTTAAAAACATTACCATGAATTTCAGAGTTCAAAGTATTTTGGTTAATAGGTCTTAGTTTTCAGAATTCCCAGATTTGCCCAAGATCACACAGCTAGAAAGTGGCAGGTGATATCTGAAGCCAGTGTCTCCTGATCCAAGTCCCACAGTTCACCAGCTGTAGCCACCAAGGACCACCGTCCCCTCTCGATCCAGAGGCTTATGGTCAACAGACCGCCTCTGTCACACCGCAGCATTTACAGTTCCTCCCTTCCAGCCACCTTCTCCTCCACTCCTCTTCACTCACCCAACTCTCGTTTGGGGTTCAAGGTGTACTTCGAAATGAGGAATACAAAGAAGAATGAACAGAAAGGAGTGCCCCCAGTTCCTCCTGGGGAAACATCCTCCCAAGGCATGTGTTCCCCTTCTCTCTCCAGAACTATCTGGCCCCATGATGGGGAGAAGCAGCAGTAGCCACCCTCCCTCGTCTCCCACAATTTGAATAACTGAAGAAAACATTAATTTATACAGTCCCACCCTTTATTTAAAAAATGTTTTCAACTATCGTAAGATAGGTAAAAGGGGTGCTTTGGGCACAATGCATTTGTAAAAAGCACCCAATCACCCAATCCATTTTAGAAAGGCAGTAAAATGACAGAAAAAAAGAGGGTCCAGGTACTTGTGTCATCTCTGCTACTCAACAGCTGAGTGGTTTCTGGCAAATTATTAACTACACAATTCCTTAAAATATCTATCCTACAAGGATGTTATGAGGACTAGAAGATATGACAAATATAAAAATGAACTTTCTCCCAAAATGTCAATTATCTTGAAGGTCAAACAATACACAGGATTATAAATAAAAAGGAATTGTTCTTCCTCATAAGACACCTAACATATTTTAAGATTGTATTTAGAACTGGCAACATGTGAAATCAAGTAATGTTTCTGAAACTAATTTCAGTGTTTACCTAAACAATATTTCATTTAGTCATTACACACTGTTGAGATTATTTCTTGAGCACAACCAGCAGAACCTCTGCAACACGTCTCTTAGGCTACTGTGAACCAGTCAGCAGAGAAAAGCCTTGAGGAGGAATTTGTAAGATAGAAAAACAACTGCTCTCTTGTAAGAAGTACAGAAGGAGGGTTTTCTATTCTCTGCCACTTCAGACTCTCCAAGAGGCCTTAGTCACAAAAGGAAAATGGAACAATTAACTTGGTTTGAACGAATTCCAAAGTAAAGTGACCAGTCTAGGTATTTTCAGTTGCTTTTTCCTTTTTTGAAAATACAGAATTTGAATATGGACTCATAGGCAGGCCTACTTAATGATTTTATATACAAAATATTTACTAAGAGAAATTTCATACCTCACTACAAGATGCAACTGCTCTGTGTAAAGGTGTCAACCATTTGTTGTCTTTGGCATTAACTCTAGCTCCTGCAACAAGAAGAAAAAAATAAATTGAAATATTTTACATAAAATATTTTAAGTAAATGTCCTGAAATACTAGTTACATATAGTCCAAATTGGATAAATAACAACTGAAAATGTAGTACTTCATTTTTATACTTTCTGCTAATAAATCACCCTTAAATTACAAAACAAAACTATCCTTTTTAATTGATATAATTATCCAGTAAGGTATTAGCTCTTTTTATTAAAAATCAAAGAAACATCATTTTATATATAGTCTAGAAAAGCCACCTTTATACAGAGCACATCCAAAATGAAAATCAGACCCCAATGTAGAATTTGTGTTAAAAACCTCAAATACTTAAATACATGAATAAGAATACTAAGACATAAAACGTAGACCATTACAAAGTCTTCATTATAATTCTTTACTAATGAATGTATCATGTTATAATGCAATACAGTAATATCAAAATAGTTCTCCAGTAATGATTAAAAATGCTTTAGTACTATAAAGTTATTTTATAAATGGATACAATGGCTATAAACTTAGGGGAAAATACTGAGAAAGGAAATGAACCAATCCACATGTCTTTCCATGTTCTACCTAAAGTTCTAAAGTAGTAATAATTAAAACAAATCAACTATGTATTTTTTGTTTAAAAATCATTAAGTCAATGGACACAAATTTTCCTTAATAGAATGGAAATACAATTTAGTAAGACAATAAGTGCATTATGTAATTTGAGGGGGAAAAAATCTATCATCTATGTAAAATCCACTGATTTGGTGCTTAAATCCCCACCAAACAGAAGCAGCACGCTGTGGGATCACTCTACGTAGAGAGAAACCACCTTGACTCTCAGGACTAGAGGAACTTGCAACAGGTCCTGCACTATGAGCAATCCTAGATTTACATCTAGAATAATAACTAGCTAAGTGAGAAGAGGCTTTAGGAACCTAGTCCAACCTCCATACTTTCTAGATGATGAAATGCTGGTACAAGCAAGCAGCTCACCGCCAGAGCCAACTACAGCAGAACCAAGGATAGAACTCAGACATCCTAATGTTTACATTGTTTTGAGTGTGAGGTTCTAAGTAATAATCAAGTGCAGTGACTCCAAGTTACAGCCCGAATAACCTCTAGCTATAGGTCCCTAACTAGCTGTATGATCCCTCTGAACCTACATTTCTTCATCTATAAACCAGATCCCCTACTACCTTGTTACAAAAATTAACAGGGGAGTTCCCTGGTGGTCCAGTGGTTAGCACTCCGAGCTTCCAACGCAGGGGGCACGGGTTCAATTCCTGGTCAGGGAACTGAAATCTCACATGCAGCACGGCAGTCAAAATACAAACAAACAAAAAAAAAACCAACAAAGAAGATTAACATACAAACCAATGTACCTAGTACATGTAGCACAGATACATTAGAGGTAGATTTTATAAGTCTGAATGTGAGAGAAAATGAATGAAAGGCAGGTGTAGGAAATCATCCACAAGTGCAGCAGTTGAAGCTGAACTCTGTGCGGGCAGGGCCAGTGAATCATGAACCAGCAGGAGAGCTTTCAAGATTGCTTAAAGCTGTGGGAGAAAGAAAGGGAGTCAGCAAAATAAAGAACCAGCCAGAGGGACTTCCCTGGTGGCAGAGTGGTTAAGAATCCGCCTGCCAATGCAGGGGACACGGGTTTGAGCCGTGGTCTGGGAAGATGCCACATGCCGCAGAGCAACTAAGCCCGTGCACCACAACTACTGAGCCTGCGCTCTGGAGCCCACGAGCCACAACTACTGAGCCTGCGTGCCTAGAGTCCATGCTCCGCAACAAGAGAAGCCACCACAGTGGGAAGCCTGCACACCACAACAAAGAGTAGCCCCACTCGTCACAACTAGCGAAAGCCCACGTGCAGCAATGAAGACCCAACACAGCCAATAAAAAAAAAAAAAAAAAAAAAAAAACAACCAGAGCCAGAGACAGTGGTATATTAATGTAATAAACATATAAACAACTACTGACCAGGTTCTGTGGAGACCAAAATGGTGAAAAGAAGCTTTTCTGACCACAATAAAGTCAGCATTTGTTTTGGGTAAGAGCACGAACACTTGAAATGTTCACGGGTCAGAAAGTTGGAGCCCTAGAGACAGTGAAGAGGCTCCTTCCTTCTCCTCATTTATCACTTGGAACTTCAATGGTTCTCTATAATCCCTGTAACTCTTTCTATGATTTTGTATTTATGTGCACAGTAGGAGGGCAGGTCCTGGCATTAAGGCCTGAAGGGTAGTGACACAGACACTCAAAAGACGCAAGTACCCTGGAAAGACAGAAGTAGAGAAGAATGAGGCCTGAAAATGGGCCTCCAACAAATGGGAAGGGTCAGAAGTCTGATTCAAGGCATTAACCGACAAGGAAATAGAATGTGGCTGTCACAAAAAATGAGGATGATCTCTACGTGCTGATAAAGATCTGAGAAATAAAAAGTAAAAATAGGGCTTCCTTGGTGGCGCAGTGGTTGAGAGTCCACCTGCAGATGCAGGGGACACGGGTTTGTGCCCCTGGTCCGGGAAAGATCCCATATGTCGTGGAGTGGCTAGGCCTGTGAGCCGTGGCCACCGAGCCTGCGCGTCGGGAGCCTGTGCCCCGCAAGGGGAGAGGCCACAACAGTGAGAGGCCCGCATACCGCCAAAAAAAAAAAAAAGTAAAAACAGCAATAAGTAAGAGCTGTATGCATAATATTCTTTACTTCTACATAGAAAAAGGAAGAGTTAAGTATCTATATTTACATTTGCAAAAGGAAACCCTGGAGGAAAGCTAAGACATTAAGAACAGCGGTTGCCTATGTGTTTGCATTGGTGGTGGGGGGCAATGAGAATTGGATGATGTGATGGGGAACTAGGGTAGAAAGGCAACTGTGCTGTAAGCTGTATACCTTTAAAGGTGTGTATATTTTAATTCGGAAATGAAACTGAAATACTACATGTTCAAAAAGTGAAATGTACTGAAGAGGAAATGAAATGAAAGGAGTGGTCATGAAAAAACACTCCAAGAATTTGGCTTCAAGTGCAAAGAAAAAATTGGAAAGCAGGAAGAGGGTGAAGATAGTCTGTCTTTCTTTTGGAAATGGGTTATCAGATATACAACTGAAGGAAGAAAATCTAATATTTATGGTGCATTTGGCAGCCCAAAGTAAAAAACCTGCTTGCTTCATTCTTCCATTTTAAGTTACAATAATTAACTAATTAATTAAATCGTCTTTCTTTCTCTTTTAATAAAAAATTCAAAGTTAATTTTATCAAAAACATGAGTGACTATAACAAATAATCCACTAGTGGCTTAACGAGGACACAACATGCTGCCACTTGCAACTAGTAGACAACTTGATAAAAAATTTGGCTTGCTCTTTTTTAAAGATTCTAAAGATACTTAACTGCAGGAAGATCAGCACAATGGGATTTTAGACATCTAATCATATCCTATCTCAGAAGACACTCATGTTAAGTCATCTTCTAGTAACACTAATCAGATATTTTAATTCCTTGGAAATTAAAGGTCAAGTATGTGAGTAATGGTTGAGCTATCTCTAAGGACACAATACAACAAATATCTACCCTGCCCACATGGGTAAATTAGTATGTGCTTTATATATTAACAGACGAACATGGCATAGCAAGGGCCATTATAAGAGCAGCAGTTGGCTGCACGATGAAAAATGGCTTAAGACCAATAAACATGGCAGTGCACATCAGACGTCCAGGCTACCAGAGCTCATCTCATGTGAGCTCTCTGAAGGTAACCAGACTTCTGTTCCACACAGAGCTCCAAAATTAGCTACATATTCATATACACACTACAAAGTAATTCCAGTAATGGAAAAGACATTTCCAGAGTAAAGTAACTAATCCAACAGCTGAAAACTAGCCACAAAGAAGATGAAGACAGGAAAAAGAGAAGGAGAGGGAAGGGAGAGAGAGAAGGAGATGGGAAGGGGAGAGGGAGAGAGAGGCGGGGGATGGAGGGAGACAGAGAGGAGGAAGAGGGGGAGGGGAACAGACCTAGGGGGAAGGGGAGAGAGTGGGAAAGGGGAAGATGGGGAGGGAGAGAAGGGAATAGGGAGGGAGGGAGGGCAGGAAAAGAAAGAAATCCTATCCACTGAAAACACAAAATAGTCTTCCTAGACAGAAATAAAACCAAATGTAACAGCTCCAGTAGCATCATCACAGGCTCTCTACCCGGCAGAGTATAATATTTGTGATTCCAAAGGATGATCTTAAGTCACAAGAAAAGATTAATTTCTTTACTATTTGCTAATCATTAAAACAGGAAAGAACATAAAATAGCAGCGCCATCTCAATTGCTGCAGTCAGGCTACCGGGAGACCCTGTGGTAGGAGAAGCACTGCTGTGGAAGCTGAAGACAAGACAGCAATTTGAGGATGATGTCACTGATGACCACTGCAAACTGACACCCAAAGAAAGCCTTCTGAGTGCTAGCAGCATATCTAGAAAAACCCAAGGTTGTTATGCCTCACTGTATAAATCAAAGACTGTCTTTACTAGACTCCCTTTCACCCACAAATCCATCAAATGTACATCAACTAAGCTTTCCCTTAAGAAGAACAAGCAGCCAGAACCTACGTCACATCAAATATCTGAATTTGGATTCACCTTTCCAGAAGAGAGATGTGATCAGATTTCCAATACGTTAAAAGCAAAAAGAAAACAAGCAAGCAAAAATCAACTGCAGGGTCATCCAAACAGCTTGGTTGTATCCATTTGATACCACAGTTATATTATACAGAAAAATCCAAATAACCTTCTTCCTTTCACCCAATCTTTTCATTTACTAATTCACACATATAAAATATATTCTGAAACAATAGTTTTTTAAAAGAAAAAACATATTTAAGGTAAAATTTCTTCCAAAATTAGATAAATGTCTACTACACTTAGAGATAAAACGAAAGTAATTTTAAAAAATAAAAAATCTGGTTCACTTTTATCAGTCTAGCCTGGGCTCTTGCCAGCAATGTAGCTGAAGAGAGGTCTGGACATATGAGGAGGCAGTCAGGGGTCAGCGGATGGAGCCCAGGAGTAAGACCTGTGATCTAATAATGGCTCTGTAACCAGCCGGCAGACCTGGGACTGCTCCTCATATGCCTACGCCTTCATTTTGGTAATAATAATCCTTGTGTGTGCGCGCCCATGCGCGTCTCTGTCTGTCTCTCTCTCAAGGGAGGCTAGGCCCCAGGTTAAAACAACACAGGGAGCACCTGTTTCTGAGCTCTACAAAGTCAGGCACCAAATCACAAATGTCCCATGTGGCTCTAGGTCTCATTCCGCAAGAAGACTAATTCACCTGCTTTCTCCCTAATCTGATCACTCACCAAGATCTGCCAATTCTTTGATTTTTGAACCTCAGTTATCAGTAAAATAAGAGCTGTGGTAAATGATCTCTACGATCCTTTTCCAGTGATAATATTCTACCCTATTTTGAAATACTCAGAATGTTATTTCATGCTTATTAAATACCTTGCCTTACTTTAACATTAAATAGGTAAGATAATATCTTTATAATCAATGTCAGGGATCTTCAAATTACAGCCCACAGACTGCCAGCCACCTATTTTTAAATAAAGTTTTACTGCAACATAGCTACACCTATTCACTTACGTGTTAAATAAGTAGCTTTCACGTCACAGGAGTAGAGATGAGTAGTTGCCAGTGTGTCTGTATGACCCTTCACATAAAAAGTCTATCAGCCTCTGATCTAGGTGAAGTACCTGAGATTTGATGCTATTAAAATTATTTCTATTTTCCTATTTGTTTGTAATAATTATAGTCCCACTAATAATTTTCTAAAACTTCTGTTTGCAGAGCATAGCTTTTTTCTCTGCTCCTAAGCCGCAGAGGAGATAGTCCCTATACAGTGAGCTGGGCCAGGAGCCAAGTACTTTTAGCACTCTTCCCAAACTGGAAATGATGCTTTCCTTTGGCTGTCTACCAAAAGCAGTGGCAAAAGCTTCAGATTCTGTTTTCAGGTTGGGGGAAGAATGAGCAAAAAGCAAGTACATTTCCACTTTTCCACCTGTGATGCTAGACCACGCCCCGCCCCCCCCTCCACCAAGCTAGTGCACTGTATCATTTAAGAGGGTGTTATGGATATATAGATATTGTGGGTTGAACTGTGTCCCCACCACCAAATTCATATGAAGTCCTAACCCCAGCACCTCAGGGTCTTCACAGAGGTAATTAAGTTAAAATGAGGTGTTTTTTTTTTTTAGCATGGGCCCTAATGCAATATGACTGGATCCTTATAAGCATTAGAAATTTGGACATAGACATGTACCGATGGAAGACATAAGAAGGCGGTCATCTACAAGCCAAGGAGAAAGTCCTAGAACAGATCCTTCTCTCACAGCTTTCAGAAGAAAATGACTCTGCCAACACCTTGATCTTGTACTTCCAGCTTCCAGAACTGTGAGAAAATAAATTTTGTTGTTTAAGCCACTCATCTTGTAGTAATTTGTGATGGCAGCCCTAGTAAATTTATATACCAACACTGCAGTCTTCCAAAGGTCACACACTTTAGGTCTAATTCTTATTACCAGAAACACAGTATACATATTTCCTTATTAAGAACTTTATTTTCTATAAAAGGCCAATTAAATGATTAACTAATACAACACATTATTTAACCACCTAACACATGCTATAAACAGCCTGAGGTATTGGTAAACCTATGTTTGAAAAATATAAGCATTACACGAATAGCTCCCATAGAAATATCTATATTTAGGCAGCCAGTAAATTTAGTCCTTAAAACAGAAGTTCTTCAACAAAAGTTATTTTCTATACAAATTTTACTAAATGCTAAGTAGAAGGGGGTGGGTAGAGTGTAGAGGGGAGCACAGTTCAGACTGCAGCAGAGTTAAGAGTAAGATAGCCTGAACTCCACAGTCAGATAGCCTGGGTCTGACTTACTATGCTGGCTCTAGCTTTTATTAGCAGTATAACTTTCAGCCAGTTATCACATCTCTAAACGCTTTCACTTCCTTTATCTATAATAATACCTTCCGAGTTGAGGATAAAATGAGGTCATAAATGAAAAAGCTAAATTTAACACAGTACTTGAGATATAGTAAGCACTCACTGCTTCCAATTACTTTGCTCCATTCAATAATAATTGTAAGAGTAATTCTACTAGACTCTAGTGTTACTATATAGATTCTACGGAAGGATTCACTTGTTTGATTACATATAACATGTCAAAAGTTATACCCCTCATCCATGAATCTTAAAAATGCATCATGGACATCAAGTGAAGTTTCTCCAGGAAGGCTGCCAATTCGACTAAAAGAGCATGTTTGTGTGCATGCTCTTTTGCCCCCTTCTCTCCACTGTTTGTGTCCTAGAATCCCTATCTAACACCCTTTTAGATGATCTAGAGGTCATCCACAGGAGAATCTCCCTTTATAACACAGAAGAACAAAGTAAGGCTGTGCTACAGGAGAGATCAAGCAAGAATCTTCGTTAGTTATTTTTTTAAAGGTTTTTTTTTTTAAATTATGTGTATCACAAAGTTATTTAAGTCAATAAATTTTTAAGGAATTTCGAATGTTCTGATTCTTTCCACTGCCAATCACCTTAGTTCCTCCAAACTCATAATCTTCAAGATAAAACAGCCCTTTCAAAAAGAAGCTATCATGTGAGTCAGCCCACAATTCTTTTAGTTAGGCTTCTTTGATCTCCAATGAAATATGGACACACTTCAAAATTCCCCACCTGTAATCTCTGGGATCCAATTTCCTCAAGCGATTTACTTTAGGACCGTGTTTAGGGTCAGGCGATGGATCTGCCTGGTTCTGAATTTGACACCCTCTAAAAATGTATTAGGTTCAAATCATATTCACTCCTAAGCCATCACACCCTAGAACAGTACAGATCATTGGGATATGCCAATACTTAAGATAAAAAGTCTGTTAGGTTTTTCATAGTTTACTTGGCAGCTCTGTCTTGTAGTTCTTTCCCACAGATCTAACAGGTAGCTCTATGAGTAAAGGAAACCACACAGTTAATCTATGAGGCATTTTTTGCCCCACCCCACTCCAAACAGATGTTCTGGAAAAAGCATATTCCTCAATGATATATAATGGCAGTCCAGTGGTTAGGACTCCACGCTTTCACTGCTAACAGCCCGGGTTCAATCCCTGGTAGGGGAACTAAGATCCCACAAGCTGCATGGTGTGGCCAAAAAAAAAAAACAAAAAACAAAAAAACTTAAAGGATTCAGCACAGGACTAGAGCAAAAATATACAAAAGCAGAGTAAACTGAGCAAAATACAGTTAATAGGTAAATATATTTGAAAGAAATTATCCCAGGAAAGGAGAGGAAGAATTTGTGAACTACTCTTTATACACAACTTCAGAGAAATTAAGTTCTGAACAGAGACCTCAAAGAAAAGCTCCAAGAAAGAGGTAAAACAATGCAAAGAGATGAGAGCTGGCAGATCAGGAAAGAGAAAAGGAAAATAAAGCAATCAAAGATAAAAGCCTAGAAACAACAAAAAGCAGAGTAGACATGTCTTACAACACAGTCAAGAATCTGAAGCCACAGCCAGAGTGAATCTTTAAAAAACTAGGTCAGCCTCTGTCCCTCCACCTAAAACTCCCCATTGGTTTTCCACATCACTTTAAGGGCCAAAGCAAGTCTTTACCTGGAACACCCCCAACCTCTGCTTTACCTCCTACTGCTTTTTTTCACTTGCCTCCAAACATGCTACACCTCACAGTGTTTGTTCTTGCTAATCTCTTAATTTCCACTAACATCTGCACCATATGCAAGGCTCGCTTCCATATTTGCTTATCTCCCCGAATGTCACTGAATCCTTTCCTGATAACCCAACACAAAATAGCAACTGATCCCCACCCAACATACCATTCCTTTAATTTTTCCATAGCAATTATCAACACATGACAAACTATATATTAACTTGCTACTATCTCCCCCATTAAAACATAAACTCCATAAAGGCTGGGACTTCTTTATTTTATTCACTGCTCTACCACAGCACCTAGAATGGTACCTGCTATGCAGCCAGGCTCATTAAGTATTTGTTGAATGAATGAAGGATAGGTAAAAGGAAATAACTTAAAACTAAATTTAAAGACAAAACTACAATCAGAAAATAGCTGATAAAGACAGATGAAGGATATCCATTTTAGTAGCAAAACACACTGCACAAAAATTTACTGACAGAAAAACACACGGAAATAAAACATGTAAAGATGCAATGAAAGATATAAATGAAATAAAAATCCGAATTTCAAAACTAAAAGTGTACATTCACATAATGCCCTAGCAAAAAGAATCAAGAGATTTAGCCTAGGAAAGTTAGCATGAATTTCAGGGATAAGGAATTGAATCCTACAGGCATCCAGGCAGAAGAGAATGGACTATGGTGGTGGAAAGTGTAATGGGGGGATGGAATGTAAGCAGAGAGGAGCTCAATTCAAGACTTTCACTCAACGCTAGAAGACAGTGGAGTAACATCTACAATATTGAAAGGAAAAAGCATAAATTGAGAATTTTATAACTAGCTAATCTACCCTTCAACTAAATTAAAAAAAAAGAAATGGTCCAAAATAAATAAGAATACAATATCCATGAGCTCTTACAGAAAATATAAAAACAAAAACTACTTGATGATGAGGTCTATTCAACCAAAAGACATCAAAATTTTAAAACCTGGGAATAGAGAAGCTATGAATAAGGACAGAGTGTGTGTGTGGTAAAACAGCAGGAATTATGATTACAAATTAAACTGTAACGTCGTAATTCTTGACAATGGAAACACAAGAGTGAAACAAATTACAAAACGTTACTTCCTAACTTCTCACCACAGTAGATCAGAAAACCACCAAAACCTGAAACATAAACATCCATGAACATCGAAGTACACGGCTCTAAGGAATGATCAACTTCTTTATATTCTTCACTTTTCGTTTTAGAGAACTATTTTAGGAACTATTTATTCCTTGCCATGGATACCAAAGTAGTTTTTATAATATGAAATTATAGTAATTTACTTTATTGTGTGTTCTTATTGGAGCATACCATGACTTTTGTATAATGCAAGAGCTAAATGGAGATTATTATTTCACATTGCTTAATTTTCTTAAGATTACACTAAAGTTAACCTAATTACTATTGTAACATGTCACTGGTAACTAACATGAAGGGTAAGAACAGTCTGCCCTAAACTTTTCAGTAACAATTTTCATTACTAGTTACAAACAAATTAGCCTAATCTTGTTGTCTACTTTCCCGTTCATGTATTTAATTCTCTTCCTTAGGGAATTATCAGGTCAAACACTTAGTTTCAATTCTAATTTATAACTTATTAAAAATCCATTCAATACAATTATAAGGTTATTTTGAAATCAGGGTATGTATATTAGTGTATAACTTGGGCCTCAACAACCATGGCATTCAAACCAAATTTAAGCAGAACCCGTGAAACACCACTACAGAACCTCAAGAGTGTACATATACTGTTTGAAGACTACTGTTCTGGGTGATAATTATTTTTCCCCCAGTTTTATTATATAATTGACATATAACATTATATTAGTTTAAGATGTAGAACAAAATGATATGACATATAATATAGAAATGATTACTACAATAAGTTAACATCCATCACCTCACATAGTTAAAATTTTTTTCTTGTGATGAGACTTTTAAGCTTGCATCCCCAGAACTATCTTATAACTAGAAGTTTGTACCATTTGACCACCTTTACTCATTTCCTCCACCCCCCACTTGTCTACCTCTGGCAACAACCAATCTATTCTCTGTTTCTATCAATTTGGTTTTTGTAGATTCCACATATAAGTGAGATTATGAATTATTTGTCTTTCTCTGACTTATTTCATTTAGCATAATGCCCTCAAGGTCCATCCATATTGCTGCAAATGGCAGGATTTGCTTCTTTTTTCACAGCCAAATAATATTTCAATGTATGCATTTACCACATCATCTTTATTCATCCATTGACATACATTTAGGTTGTTTCCATGTCTTGGCTATTGTGAATAATGCTGCAATTAACATGCCTGTATCTCTTTGAGATGGTAATTTTGTTTCCTTTGGATATACACACAGATGTGGGTTTGCTGGATCATATGGCAGTTCTTTTTTTAATTTTTTGAGGAACCTCCATACTGTTTTCCACAGTGGCTATACCAATTTATATTCCCACCAACAGGGGTTTTCCTTTTCTCTACATCCCTACTAATACTTGTTAATGCTTGTTTCTTTTTTTTAATGATAGCCATTCTAACAAGTATGAGGTGGTATCTCATTGTGGTTTTGCTTTGCACTTCCCTGATGATTAGTGATGTTGAACACTTTTTCATGTACCTTTGGCCATATCTCTGTCTTCTTTGGAAAAATGCATATTCAGTCCCTCTGGCTGACTTTTAACCAGATTGGTTTGTCTGTTTTTTGCTACTGAGTTATATGAGTTCTTTATATATTTTGGATATCAATCCCTTATTAGATATATAATTTGCACATTACTTTCTCCTATTCTGTACGTTGCCTTTTCATTTTGTTGGTTTCCTTTGCTATGCAGAAAGAAGCTTTGTAGTTTGATATAGTCCCACTTGTTATATCTGATTTTGTTTTCTTTGTTTTTAGTGTCAAATCTAAAATATCATCGCCAAGACTGAGTCCAAGGAGCTTACCCTGTATGTTTTCTTCTATGAGTTTTATGATTTGGGGTCTTATGTTCAAGCCTTTAACCCATTTTGAGTTGATTTTTGTGTATGGTGTAAGATAGTTGCCCAGTTTTCCCACCACCATTTATTGAAGAGATGGTCCTTTCCCCATTGTCTATTCTTAGCTCCTTTGCCTTAATCGATCACAATATGCACAAGTTTATTTTGGGGCTCTCTTTTGTTCCACTGATCTCTGTGTCTGTTTTTATGCCAATACTATACTGTTTTGATTATTACAGCTCTGTAATACAGTTTAAAAATCAGGAAGCTCCAGTTTTAATGTTCTTTCTCAAGAATGCTTTGGCTACTTGGGTCTTTGTGGTTCCATACATATTTTAGGATTGTTTTATTCTACTTCTGTGAAAAATGCCACTGGAATTTTGATAGGGATTGCACTGAACCTGTAGAATGCTTTGGGTAGTATGGACATTTTAACAATATTAATTCTTCCAATCCACGAGCACAGAATATCTTTCCATTTCTTTGTGCCTTCCTCAATTTCTTTCATCAATGTCTTATAGTTTTCAGTGTACAGCTCTTTCACTTCCTTGGTTAAATTTATTCCTAGGTATTTTACTCTTTTTGATGCAATCATAAATGGAACTATTTTATTAATTTCTCTTTCTGATAGTTATTAGTATATATAAGCACACAGATTTTTGTATATTGATTTTAGATCCTGCAACTTTACTAAATTTGTTTATCATTTCTAATAGTTTTTTGATGGAGTCTTTATAGTTTTCTATATGTAATAAGTCACCTGCAAAAAGAGACTTCTTCCTTTCCAATCTGAACACCTTTAATTTCTTTTTCTTGCCTAACTGCTATGGCTAGGACTTCTAGGACTGTTGAAAAAGTGATCAGACTGGGTATTCTCACCATGCCCCTGATTTCAGAGGAAAAGGTTTCAGCTTTTCAGCTTTAAGTATGTTCACTGTGGGCTTGCCATACATGGACTTTATTATGTTGAGGTATAGTCCCTCTACACTTACTTTGTTCAGAGTTTTTACCACGAGTAGGTGTTGAATTTTGTCAAATGCTCTTTCTGCATCTATTGAGATGATCATATGATTTTTAGCCTCATTTTGTTAAGGCGTGTATCACATTGATTGATTTGTGGAAGCTGAACCATCCTTGCATCCCTGTAATAAATTCCACTTGATCATGATGTACGATCCTTTTAATGTATTGTTGATTTAGTTTATTAATATTTTATTAAAGATTTTTGCATCTATGTTCATCTGGGAAATTGGGGTGTAACTTCCTTTTTTTGTAGTGTCTTTTTCTGATTTTGGTATCAGGGTAATGCTGACCTCAAATGAGGTTGGAAGCGTTCCTTCCTCTTCAAATTTTGGAACAGTTTGAGAAAGATAGGTATTAACTCTTCTTTAAATGTTTGGTAGAATTCACCTGTGAAGCCATCTGATCCCGGATATATTATTAAAGCAGAATATGCCTCAATTAAGAGGAAGCATTATTTTTCTCTTGAACCTCCTCAGTTCTTACCTCTAGTAAATTTCAGCTGAAAACTAGTGAGCTAGCATCCATAGAGGAACAGACATCTTCAAGGAAGTACGTCAGTGATAAAGTTATTCATAAAGAAACTAATATAAGAATATTAGCTTGGTCCATAAGTGACTGTAATTCTATAAGATCATGCAACTTGTTATAAAAACCACATTTAAAAAACTTTATTAATTTATAATGGCAAAATTCTATTCAGGCTACTATTTAAGAGGATTTTCACTCAAAATTTCTCTCAGTGCTCCTTCTCCCAAATATCAAAGGAATGATACTATCTCTCCAATTGCATTATGCATATATCTGTGCAATCTGGCAACACAAGCACAATTCAAACATAGGCATCCTTTTTCAATAAATATCACTTACGATCAGCTGGATACAACAAACATATTTCTAAGCTCTCTTTGATTGCCTGTTTTAGGACTGCAAGAAGTCTGACCACCATAGGTGCTATTCTATAGGACACAGTTTTACCATTATTTCATATTGTAAGGTCTTGAAGAGGTTAGAAGAAATTTAAAAATAAAGTACAATTTCCTAAAATATATTTTACAGGCCCTCAAAAAGAATTAGACACAAGCTATTTAAAGACATAAATCTTGCTGGCATCATTTTCAAAATATATCTACAATCACATCTTTCCTAATCCCCTCCAATGCTGTACTAGCTCCAAGCTACTATCACCTCCTCGTTGGAGAACTATTATCATCTCCCAGCAACTCTGAGGTCAATGAAGCCTTGTATGACTACTCCATATAGTACCCAACTTATATAATGCTCATCCCACTCCATTACAGCTGTCCCTCAGCATTTGCAAGGGATTGGTTCCAGGACCCACTGTGGATATCAGAATCTACAGATGCTCAAAGCTCTTACATAAAATGGCATAGTATTTGCATATAACCTATGCATACTCTTCTGTATACTTTAAATTATCTCTAGATTACTTATAATACCTAATACAATGTAAATGCTATGTAAATAGTTGCCAGTGCATGGTAAATTCAAATTCTGCCTTCTGGAACATTCTGGAATTTTTTCCAAATATTTTTGATCTGTGGCTGTTTGAATCCATGGATTCAGAACCCATGAAAACAGAGGGCTGACTGTATTCTGATCTACTTTTTCATTTTTCCATAGCACTTATCTCCTTCTAACATACTGTAAAATTTACTTGTATTTGTAGCCCGTTTTTCTTTAGAGTATATGCTCCGCAAGGCAGTGACTTGTTTTCCAATGTACTCTAAGCACCAAAACAGTACTTGGAACATGATATGAGATCATTACTTCTAGAATGAATAAATAAGTTTCAGGTTGTTTAACAAATATGAAGAAATAATCAATGAGGTTTAATAAATATTAAATATGACCAAAATGTGCATGATGTGCTCTTACACAGAGCTTACCATACCAGATAAAATAAGCAATTCAATGATTTCTGCATCTCCAAGATAGGCAGCAGCATGCAGTGGAGTTCTCTTTTCATTGTCCTGTGATAAGAAGGAAAGATGGAACATAAGTTTTAATATAAAGTTAATTTTAATATACTTTAAATGAAGAAAAGCCATTATTAACTACAGCTTACTACTTCCACAACTCTAGTGTAGTCTGCAAGTCCCATTATCAGAGTATTTCTTTGCAAGGAGAAGAAAAGCCTAAAAAATATATTTTGGCCTTAAAAGAATGGTGTAAAATGCAGCAAAGAATAAAAGAAAAATCTAAGATGACAAAGAAATAACTTAAGACTTTCTTTGAATAAAGATGCCTATGCTGCTTGTATACACAAGAAAATTTCCTTTACTTCATACTACTTGCCCACCCCCCCAATATATTTCCACAAGTTTACATAGTTTAGAATTGTTGATCTAACTAAATAGAACAAACCCTAACAAACAAAGAAGTTTGCTTATCAAAATGTTTCCACAGGACTATAGTGGCAAAAATAGAAAATATCTCTGGGGATCTGAAATTATCCCTTACAATAATCCTAAGCTTTTTCTTAAAGGTCCTGCCAATTTCGTTTTTAGCTCTAAAATATATTCCTATCCTATGCATAATCTTCTAAATCTTCCTCCAGGAAGAGAAGCTACATCTAAGTGCATGGCTGTGTGTACTTCCCCCCTCAAACAACAATGTCCTCCAGTTTGAGAAGCAAGATCTTAGAGTAATGTCACATTCAGGGATTCAGTATTCAGCATTCAGTATTCAGAAAGTTCATGAGTCATATAATAATACATAAATAGGATTTAAGGCATTACAATTCATCTAAAGTTACAACAGTGTTGCTGACTTGTCTGTATCTGAGAAAGCTATTCATTTAGAAATATTTAGTCTGAAATTTACATCCAACTTTTTAGATACTGGCTTTTGAGCCAGATTATTAGTTGTTTTCCATTATCCGTTTTCCCCTTTGTCCATAGGAATAAAGTTTTACCTGGTTATTTACCCACCAGCAAGAGAATAGACTCCTAGCATGCCTTGAAGTTTTGTTACTTAGTGTGGACCAATGGTATGTGAGTGGAAGTAAAGGCACAACTTTCAGGTCATCTTCAACCTAAAAGACACCAATCCAGAGCTAGACTAAAACTTTCCCACTTCCCTCAGGCTAGAAGGCACATGTGCAACTGTACCGGCTTTGACCATGCAGAGGCAGGCCAATATCCTACAAGTCTGTTAAGCAAAATGTACTGAATCATCTTGTAGAGCACAGTTGCCCCACCAACAAAGAGCTGGACCACTAACTTCTAGACTATTAAGAGAAATAAAATTCTTATTTAAATAGGTATTGTGTTTTGCGGTCTCTTGTATTAAGATAACATTATAACTTTCAAGATTTAAAAAAATGAAAAATTTCACGTCATAATAATTTTCCAGTTTGGCAATCAAAACACCAATTATGCAAAGAAAAGATAGTTAGGACAATGAGAATAAATTAGGAAAAAAACTGCTAGTCAAAAGAGGGGTTAGGGCTTCCCTGGTGGTGCAGTGGTTGAGAGTCCGCCTGCCGATGCAGGGGACACCAGTTCGTGCCCTGGTCCGGGAAGATCCCACATGCCACGGAGCGGCTGGGCCCATGAGCCATGGCTGCTGAGCCTGTGCGTCCGGAGCCTGTGCTCCGCAACGGGAGAGGCCACAACAGTGAGAGGCCCGCATACCACAAAAAAAAAAAAAAAGGGTTAAAAATATTCACAGGCAATTCCAAAAAGGTTTAGCTGTAGTATATAAAGGAATTAGAAAGATATGTGCAACACAATTATAACTGGCTCTACATACATTTCTTCATATAATTTTAATATATTTGTGATACTGTTTTTGTTCTTAAAATAGTTGGTATAGTAGTTATTAATGTTTTTAATAAGTGAAGAGTTCCTGTCTCTCGAACCCCAACTAATTTCCACAAGACCATGTTTTTTATTCTAATACATACCCCATCAAACAAATGGTTTGCATAGAAATTACTGAACAAACTGTCATTGAAACAGCTAACACAGAACCACTGAATATCAGGCTTTATTCAAAGCTGAGTCCTAACTTAGTCAATTTAATAAAAAGATCCTTGGCTTAAGGCTTTTCACTGTTAATCACTAACACATCAAACTCCCCTACTGTTTAAATATGAACAGACCCACTCAAATTGAGGAACACATCTATTCCACAGTATAAACCACATACACAGCACACACAGAAGTGAGTCATTTATGTGTGAGAGATGTCTGGAATTCTATGACTCAATGCCTTAAATCCTATTTATGTATTATTTTATGCCTCATGAACTTTCCTTTTTCTTTAATTTGATTTGGAGAAAGGAAAAACTACGGAATAAATTGGTTAATTTTAAAAGAAAAAACTTTACCTATCATATTTTACTTTACTACAATTAAATATTGAAAATCATGCAATAAAACATTTAAGATTCCCTTTAACAAAATTTATTAGAATGAAAAAATAACTATTCCCTTATACACATTGAAATCCCCTTCAAGGAATGTTTTTTTTTAAGATAAAGGTATTGCTATGTGTGTGCAAACAAAACTTAAGTATATTTACTGATCATATAGGAAGCAAAATGCCGAAAACAATTTCAACGCCCATCAATAAGGAAGCGGTTATTTAAAATTATGAAACACAAGCAGCTCTTAACCAACCTTCCTTTAACTGAATGGTGGAATGTGTAAGCACTTCTGGGTCACCAACCTGGAAGCTCCCTGAACTCCCTCCTTTTGGGTTTTTAGGAGGTCCTACTACACAGGTGTGTTTGATTAAATCACTGACCTCTGGCAACTGAACTCAATCTCCAGCGCCCCCTCCTCGCCCACCCCGACCCCCCCCCCCCACACCCCGCAGAGATCAGAGATCGGGGGTGGGACTAAAAGTTCTAACCCTCTAATCACATGGTTGACTCCAAAGGCAAGGGCTCCCACCCTTAGGGGCTTTCCAAAAGTCATCTCATTAACATAAAAGAAGGCACTGTAGCTCTCCTCTTAGGAAATGCCAAAGGTTTTTCTATGCTAGAAACAAAGACCAAATATATATTTCCTATTATAAATCATAATATTGGGTGGGCCAAAAAGTACCTTTTTTAAGTGTTTTTTTAAGTAAAAATAAAAGACACATTTTTCATTTTCACCAAGAACTTTATTGAACAATGATTCACCCTTCTCTTCCACTACCTTCTGCCATTTTCCAGGCAACTTTGTAATTCCATCTTCCCAAAACTTTTTATCTTTTTGACCAAAGAACTGTTCCAGGTGCCTTTTACAGTCTTCCAGGGAATTGAAATTTTTTCATTAAGAGAATTTGGTAAGACCAAAATAAATGGAAATCGGAAGGTGCAATGTCTGGTGAATACGGCGGATGAATCGGAACTTCCCAGCCAAGCTGGAGTTGTTGGATGAAGTAGTCTACAGATGTCAACTATATCCAGCTGTTTGATGGAGCTATTGATTATGTCCTTACAGATTTTTCACCTACTTGATCTGTCCATTTTTGATAGAGGAGTGTTAGAGTCTCCAACTATAACAGTGGTTTCATCTATTTTCCCCTGCAGTTCTATCAGTTTTTCCTTCACATAGTTTGATACTCTGTTGTTAGGTATATAAACGGATCATTATGTCCTCCTGAAGAATTGACCTTTCTATTATTATATAATGCCCCTGTTTACCCCTGATAACTTTCCTTGCTCTGAGGTATGCTCCTGCTTCCTTCTTCTTTTTTAATTGAAGTATAGTTGATTTACAATGTTGTGTTGATTTCCGCTGTATAGCAAAGTGATTCAGTTACTTAGACAGACAGACAGACACACACACACATACATTCCTTTTTATTTCTTTTCCATTATGGTTTATCTCAGGGTACTGAATATAGTTCCCTGTGCTATAAAGTGGCACCTTGTTGTTTATCCATTCTACACGTAATAGTTTGCATCTGTTAATCCCAAACTCCCACTCCATCCTTCCTCCACCCTCCCTTCCCCCTTGGCAACCACAAGTCTGTTCTCCATGTCTGTGCGTCTGTTTCTGTTTCACAGATATGTTCATTTATGTCACATTTTAGATTGCACATATAAATGATACCATACAGTATTCGTCTCTTTCTCACTTACATCACTTAGTATGATAATCTCCAGTTCTAGCCATGTTGCTGCAAATGGCATTATTTCATTCTTTTTTATGGCGGAGTAACATTCCATTGTATATATGTACCACATCTTCTTTATCCATTCTTCTGCCAATGGACATTAGGTTGTGTCTGTGTCTTGGCTACTGTGAATACTGCTGCTATGAACATAGGGGTGCATGTATCTTTTTTAATTATAGTTTTGTCTGGATATATGCCCAGGAGTGGGATTGCTGGATCATATGGTAATTCTAATTTTAGTTTTTTGAGGAACCTCCATACTGTTTTCTGTAGTGGCTGCACCAACTTACATTCCCACCAATAGTATATACTCCTGCTTTCTTTTGATTAGTGTTAGCATGGTATTTTTTTCTTCATCCATTTACTTGTATCTATATGTGTCTTTCTGTTTAAAGCAGGTTTCCTGTAAACAACATATAGTTGTCTTGTTTTTGGATCTCTGACAATTTCTTTTAACTGGTTCATTTAGAGCACTGACTACTGATATATTGGGCTGGCCAAAAAGTGCCTTCGGTTTTTCTTTCTTTTATTTTTTTTTAATTTTAGTTATTTATTTTTCGCTGTGCTGGGTCTTTGTTGCTATGCGCAGGCTTTCTCTAGTTGCGGTGAGCAGGGGCCACTCATTGTGGTAGCTTCTCTTGTTGCAAAGCACAGGCTCTAGGCGTGTGGGCCTCAGTAGTTGTGGCATGTGGGCTCAGTAGTTGTGGCTCATGGCCTCTAGAGCACAGGCTCAGTAGTTATGGCGCACGGGCTTAGTTGCTCCACGGCATGTGGGAATCTTCCTGGACCAGGGACCGAACCCCTGTCCCCTGCATTGCCATGTGGACTCTCAACCACTGCACCACCAAGAGAGTCCTGTGCCTTCGGTTTTTAAGTAAAAATAAAAGACACATTTTTCATTTTCACCAAGAACTTTATTGAACAATGATTCACCCTTCTCTTCCACTACCTTCTGCCATTTTTCAGGCAACTTCGTAAATCCATCTTCCCAAAACTTTTTATCTTTTTGACCAAAGAACTGTTCCAGGTGCCTTTTACAGTCTTCCAGGGAATTGAAATTTTTTCATTAAGAGAATTTGGTAAAGACCAAAATAAATGGAAATCGGAAGGTGCAATGTCTGGTGAATACGGCGGATGAATAGGAACTGCCCAGCCAAGCTGTAACAGTTTTTGCCTGGTCATCAAAGAAACATGCGGTCTTGCGGTATGCTGATGGAAGATCATGCGTTTTCCGTTGACTAATTCTGTATGCTTTTCGTCAAGTGTTGCTTCAGTTGGCCTAATTGGGAGCAGTACTTGTTGGAGTTAATCGTTTGGTTTTCCAGAAGGAGCTCATAATAGAGGGCTCCCTTCCAATCCCACCCTATACACATCACCTTCTCTGGATGAAGACCAGCCTTTGGTGTGGTTGGTGGTGGTTCATTTCACTTCCCCCATGATCTCTTCTGTTCCACATTATTATATAGTATCCACTTTTCATCACCTGTCACAATGTTTTAAAAACGGAATGTTTTCGTTAAATTTAAGTAGAGAATCACATGTAGAAATATGGTCAAGAAGATTTTTTGCACTTAACTTACGTGGAACCCAAACATCAAAGCAATTCACATAACCAAGCTGGCACAAATGATTTTCAATGCTTGATTTGGATATTTTGAGTATGTTGGCTATCTCCCGCATGGTATAACGTTGATTGTTCTCAATTAATGTCTCGATTTGATCACTATCAACTTCAACTGGTCGACCCGACCGTGGAGCATCGTCCAGCGAGAAATCTCCAGCACGAAACTTTGCAAACCACTTTTGACACATTCGATCAGTCATGGCACCTTCTCCGCACACTGTACAAATCTTTTTGTGCGTTTCAGTTGTGCTTTCACCTTTCTTGAAATAATAAAGCACAATATCCTGAAAATGTTGCTTTTTTCTTCCATCTTCAATATGAAAATGGCTACACAAAAATTCACCAATTTTGATGTCTTTTTTTAAATGCACACTGATAGGACAGCTGTCACATACAATCTAACAAAATTGTTTTGAATGAAATTAAAGACAACTAAGTGCTACTAGAGCCATCTTATGGAAAAAAACAAACAAACTTTTTGGCCAACCCAATACTTGGATTAATATTACTATATTCATTACACTTTTCTATTTGTTTCCCTCTTTTAAAAAAAATTATTTATTTTATTTATTATTTTTGGCTGTGTTGGGTGTTCGTTGCCGTGCGTGGGCTTTTTCTAGCCGCAGAGAGCGGGGGCTACTCTTCATTGCGGTGCACGGGCTTCTGTGGTGGCTTCTCTTGTTGCAGAGCACGGCCTCTAGGCATGCAGGCTTCAGTAGTTGCAGCATGTGGGCTCAACAGTTGTGGCGCATGGGCTTAGTTGCTCTGCGGCATGTGGGATCTTCCCAGACCAGGGATCAAACCTGTGTCCCCTGCATTGGCAGGTGAGTTCTTAACCACTGCACCACCAGGGAAGTCCTGTTTCCCTCATTCTTTATTCCAATTTTTATCTTCCACTCTTTTCCTGCCGTTTGTGGCTTTACTTGAGCATGAATTTAATATGAATCCATTTTCTCTCCATTCTTATTTAGCCTAACAGTTCTACTTAAAAAAAATTTTTTTTAATGGTCGCCCTAGAGTTTACAGTATACGTTTATAGCCAATCCATCTACTTTCAAATACCACTTCATGGGTACTGTCAGTTCTTATAATAACAAAATAACCCTAATTCTTCCATCCTGTCCCTTATCATCACTGTCATTCATTTCACTTATAATTAAGCATAATATATGACATATATACATATATATAAGCACACATAATTGAATATTTAGTATTGTTTTGAACGAACTTATATGTAAGACCAATGAAGAATAAGAAAAATGTTTTTATTTTACTTCGACTATTCCTTCTTTATGTAGGAATGTTCTTCCTTTCTTTATGTAGATCCGAGTTCCTGACTTATTCTCCTCTGTATAAAGAATTTATTTTAACGTTTCTTGCAAGGCAGGTCTACTGGTAACAAAGTTTTCTGTTTGATAAAGTCTTTATTCTCCTTTATCTTCTAAGGATAAAGGTGCAGAATTCTAGGTTGGTGTTTTTTTTCTTTCTCCCAACACTTTAAATATTCCACTCCATTCTCTTCTTGCATGGTGTCTGAGAAGTTGGATGTAATTCTTAACTTTGCTTCTCTATAAGGTGTTTTCCCCCACTCTGGCATCTTTCAGGACTTATTTACGTTTGATCTTCTGCAGTTTGCAAAATGATATGCCTAGGTACAGTTTGTTTATTTGTTTGTTTTTCACATTTATCGTGCTTGGCATTCTCTGAGCTTCCTAGATCTGTGGTTTGGTATCTTGACATTAAGTTGGGGAAATAGTCAGTCATTATCGCTTCAAATACTTCTTCTGTTCCTTTCTCTGTCTTCTCCTTTTGACATTCCCATTATAAGTATGTTACACCTTCTGTAGTTGCCCCACAGTCTTTGGATGTTCTCTTCTGTTTTTCCAGTCTTCATTCTCTTTGCTTCTAAGGTATTGAGGATTCTACTGAGACATCCTCTAGCTCAGAGATTCTTTCCTCAGCTAAGGCATTCTTCATTTTTCTGTTACAGTGTTTTTGATTTCTAGCATTTCTTTTTGGCTGTTTCTTAGAATTTCCATGTCTCTTCAAATTGTGGTTTTTGCCTTTTTGTAAGTCTTATAATTTTTTCTTCATGACCAGACATGATGTACTGGATAACTACGCCTTTTGTAATGTGTTGGTGAGGTGTAAGGGGAAGGCCAGTGTTCTACAGTCCTATGAGTAAGTCTGTCTTTTAGTGGGCCTGTGCCTCTGGTCTGTGAACCTCACAAGTGTTTCTCAGTGGCTGCCTTCCAGTGAATGAGGTGGGGGATAAGATGCCTGAACAAAATCAGAGCTCTGCCCATTAGAAGGTGGAAAATGAATGAACATTAAATCAGTAGCCAAAGTTTCTGTCACTTTGTGATTTTATATGGCCTTTGATATTATTTTTCTTCCCAGATACTTGAGTGTTCTAGGCAACATGGTACGAGGGAAATATCAGAACAAGCAAGGCACCTATTAGAGTAGAAATTCAAATCAATTTTGTTACTACCCACTGAAAAGAAAAATGTAACAAAAGAAAAAGGAATCATTAACTGAAGTCTAAGCTAAAATGTGATGAAGCATCCCACATACCCCCCAAAACCGCTGTGAAATGACCTAGGCTTAAGGGATATAATTCACAAAGCAAACAGAATAGTTTACAGAGTTGTCAAAGTAACATACTGGGAACAGAAATAGCCTCAGAGATCATCTAATTCAATCGCTTCGTTTTACGAGTGAGAAAAGTAGGGCTCAAAGAGGCTGAACCAGGGAAGGACACACAGGCTGGAGTCTAGTCGGTCTGCTTAGAGGCCAAGGTTCCTCTTACTATTACACTTTGGACCTCTTCACCTCCTTACAGTTGAATAGTTAACAGCAACAATGCGGTAGCTGTCGTGCTTTACGTTCATGTGTTTATCTGTAAATATCTGCACATGTGTTGGATTTTAGAAAATAATCTATTTTAAAAATCATAGCAGTAACAAAGGACTCATCACTGTCCTATAACTGTAGAAGTATGGTCCCACTTTAGAAAAATTTTCCACAGTATGACAACCTTAATGTTCTTTTTTACAGCCCTCAATTTGTGACAATTACAATTATTAAATGAAACTTATACTACAAAGTCTAGGAAGAAGAGAGATTTTCATTTCTTAGAAAAGAATCAAATAAAACAGGAGACTCAATCATAAGATAAATAATTTAAACAAAAAATATCACACTGCCTACTAGACAATACATGTAACTGAAAGTTACATTTAAACCAATTATTAACAGTTTCAGTTTATGGCTAGTAAACAAGGAAGATACACTTAACAAATAACTAGTCATACTTCTTGATGAAGTTTATTTTGGGGACTAACTATTAGTACCTTGGAGTCACAGAGGAGAACAGTCTCCATTTATAAACAAATACTTTAAACAAGGCTACTCAAACATGCCCTCACTCAACTATAAATATTAATCTTCAGCACAAGATAACATTTTATATAATAACAGCCGCCTGAGAAAAAGAAATCTAATCCCAAATATATGCGTATATACTACTGCGGCCAT
This sequence comes from Phocoena sinus, assembly GCF_008692025.1. NCBI lineage: Eukaryota > Metazoa > Chordata > Mammalia > Artiodactyla > Phocoenidae > Phocoena > Phocoena sinus. The sequence goes on along the minus strand of NC_045766.1, from coordinate 10,464,740 downwards.
GATATTTAACTGTTCAATTAAACACATATTCTCAATTAATAAAGATAATCGGAATATTCAGCACTAGCAAATTACAGGTATTATAACCTTAAACATTAATTTAGAGTAGAGCTAAAAAAATCAAGAATCATATTACACAGCTACAATCAGAGGGGGGAAAAACTTCATCCTGAACTTGAAATATACCAGTTAAATCACTAGATACACTAGAAAGATCTGATCTTATCTCAAGAGTTCTATGCTTGAACACAGTGGATAAATATAAACATGGCTATTTGTGGTGGGGAAAAATCAACATGGTTCTGTAAATATACCACACACAGAAACCTCTTTTGGGGGTGGGAACCAAAATGATCCATTTTAAATTATAAATTATGAAATAAAATCTTAAACTATGAAAATGTTTTAAAGTCAAGTCTATGTGGCAGTATGTTACTTTTAAGCGATTTTATATGTTATTCTTTAAGTGATTTATATAATTTATATTTTCTTTTACCAGCTGAATCAAAAGGAGGACTTTCCCCCTTAGTTATATAACCAAGACTTGTCAATACCTTTAAAGAAATTATCCTTGTATTCCAGGAAGATTTTCAGTATAAATATCTGTATTGAATACAATACCAATCTGAGACAATATCAAAGGTTAACATTTGTGTCACTGAGTCCCAGAAAGAGAGGAAAAAGAAACTGACACAGGAAAAAAAAAATCTGAAGAAATATCGTTGGAAATTTCCCAATTTTTGGTAAAAGACATAAATTTATACATTGAATAAGTTAAGTGAACTACAAATATGATAAATGCAAAGAAAACCATACTGAGACACACCATAATCAAACTGTTAAAGCCCAAATAGAAAGACAAAAATTGTTTTCCTCAGCCTGCTTTTTTTTTTTTTTTTTTTTTTCCCTCAGCCTGCTTTAAAGGCAAGTTACATATAAAAGAAATACTCAAATGACTGTGGATTTCTCATCAGAAACCAGGGAGGCCAGAAAACTGAAGAAAAATAAAAACATAAAAACCTGTCAAACAAGAATTCTGTATGACATGAAAGCATCCTTTAGTAATGAAGCCAGAATAAAAACATTTCTCAGATAAAAGAGAGCTAAAGGAAATTAATTCCCAGCTGACTTGGTCTACAAGAAATGCTAAAGGAAGTTTTTTCAAGCTGAAAGGAAATGCTACCAGAGGGAAACAGATCTTCAAATATGAAGGATGCACAATTTACTGAAAGCAAAAAATTTTAATGTTACCTGGGAAGGAATTCAGTGTATTACATATATTACATGGCAACTCTAACACAAAGAGGGGAAAGTAAGGGCTTTTGTTTTTTTTTAAACTTTAAGTGGTAAAACTTTAACTCTATGTAGACTGTGAAAAGACACGTATTTATATTATAATCCCTAGAGCAACTACTAAGAAAATAATAAAGATATGGTCAAAATGTCATTAAGTTCGCAAAAACAGTATATCCAAATAATCCAAAAGAAGGAAGGAAAGAGGGAATAGAGGAGCCAAAGTTAAAAGGGACAAAAATAACAGAACAGCAGACTTAAATCCAGCCATATCAATAAACACATTAAATGTAATGATCTGAACACAATAATTAAAAAACACATTGTCGGGGCTTCCCTGGTGGCGCAGTGGTTGAGAGTCCGCCTGCCGATGCAGGGGACACGGGTTCGTGCCCCGGTCTGGGAGGATCCCACATGCCGCGGAGCGGCTGGGCCCGTGAGCCATGGCCGCTGAGCCTGCGCGTCCGGAGCCTGTCCTCCGCAACGGGAGAGGCCACAACAGTGAGAGGCCCGCGTAACGCATAAAAAAAAAAAAAAAAAAAAAAAAAAAAAAAAAAAAAAAAAAAAACACATTGTCATTTTGGATATAAAAACAATACTACCTACAAGAAACCATTTAAAATACAATGATATATGTATGCTGAAAGTTTATAAGTTGTTAAAAGATATATCATGCAAACAGTAATGAAAAGACAGCTAAAGTATCTCTATTAGTAATATCAGATGAAAAATCAGAACAAGGAAAGTTACCAGGGATGATGAGGCACATTACATAATGTTAAAGGGTCAATTCATCAAAAATAAATAACAACAAAACCCCAACAAAACCCCCAAAATAAATAAGAAGCAGACAAAACCTCATTAGTATGACAATACTAGTGTATATGTACCTAATAACAGCTTCAAAGTCATGGAAGCAAAACTGCTAAAAAGGAAGGGAGAGACAGATCCACAATTACAAGAAACTTCAGCATGCCTCACCCAGTACCAAAGAAAACAAGTAAACAGAAAAATTAGCAAAGATATAGATGAGCTAAAAAAACACTAGTAATCATCTGAACCTAACTTATATTTACAGAACACGCTACCTAAGAACAAAAGAATAAACATTATTTTTAACTGCACTTGAAACATTCATCAGGGTAGACCATGTTCTGGGCCAAAAAACATACCTTAATACATTAAAATAAACTGAAATTACACAAAGGATGTACTCTGGCCATAACAGAATTAAACCAGAAACCAATAAGAGACAGACACTTGGAAAATCCCCAAGTATTTGAAAATCAAAATATATACTTTAATAGTAAAGTAGAATAAAAGAAGAAAACTAATTCTAAATAACCCAGGAAAGAGGAAATCTCAAAGGACATTAGAAAATATTTTGAACTGAATGAAAATGAAAATATATAAAAATCTGTGATATGAAGTTAAAGCAGTATTCAGAGGGCAATTTAAATAGTAAATGTTCCTGGACTTCCCTGGTGGCACAGTGGTTAAGAATCTGCCTGCCAATGCAGGGGACAGGGGTTCGAGCGCTGGTCTGGGAAAATCCCACATGCCGCAGAGCAACAAAGCCTGTGCGCCATAACTAGTGAGCCTGTGCCCTAGAGCCTGCGAGCCACAACTACTGAGCCCATGCGCCCTAGAGCCCATGCTCCACAAGAGAAGCCACTGCAATGAGAAGCCCGCGCACCACAACGAAGAGTAGCCCCCACTCGCTGCAACCAGACAAAGTCCGTGCACATCAATGAAGACCTAATGCAGCCAAAGAATAAATAAAATTAAAAAAACCAAAAACTGTAGAAGTAATATTTTTTTAAAAATCATGATCATCACATTTAAAAAAACAACATCTTTTCATGATTTTAAAAAAACTCTCAGCAGACTAGGAATAAAAAGGAACTTCCTTAGCTTGATAAAGGTAATTTACAAAAATTACAGCTAATATCCTATTTAATGGCAAAAGACTGAATGCTTTCCTTCTAAGATCAGGAACAAGGCAAGTTTGCCTATTTTCATCACTTCTATTCATTCTCATACTTGAAGTTCTAGTTGGTAACATAAAACGCATATAGATTGGGAAAGAAGAAATGAAACTGTCTCTGTTCATAGATGAGGTATTGTATATAGAGAAAATCCCAAGGAATCTATTAAAAAAAATCCTAGAATGAGTTTAGAAAAATTACAGAATGCAAGGTAAACATACAAAAAGCAACTGTATTTCTATATACTAGCAATTAACAACTGGAAATCAAAATTTTAAAAACTGTACATTTACAATATGAAAGAATGAAAGAAAGAAAAAAGAGAAATGCTTAGGTATGAATCTGACAAAAATCTGCAAGATTTATATGCTGAAAACTACAAAACATTCATGAAAGAAATAAAGAAAACCTAAATAGAGAAAAATACCATGTTCATGGATTGGAAGACTCATTATTGTTAAGATGTCAATTTGATCTATATAGATCCAATACAATCCTAATCAAAATCCCAGCAGGACTCATAGTAGATGTAACAACCTAAAATTTATGTGGAAAGGCAAAGATATTAAAATAGTCAAAGCAATTTTGATAGAAAAGAACATGGTTGGGGGTCTTAAACTATGTGATTTCAAGAATTACTATAAAGCTGCAGTAATCACGGCAGTGTGGTATTAAAAGGGAAAGAGATAACCAGAATAAAGAGTCCAGATATCAACCCACACAAATATGATCAACTGATTTTTGGCAAAAGTAAAAAAGCAACTGAATGGATATATAATCTTTTCAACAAGTGGTCCTGGATATCCACATGTCAAAAAATTAACATCAATCTATACTTAACACCTAACACAAATATTAACTCAAAAAGAATCATAGACCTAACTGCCACATCTAAAATTTTAAAACTTCTAGAAGAAAAGATAGGAGAAAACAAGTAGGTTAAGCAAAGAGCTCTTGGATGTGAAACCAAAAGCACAATCCATGAAACTGATACATTAAATCCATGAAACTGATACATTCAACTTCATCAAAATGAAAAACTTTTGCTCTCAGGAAGATACAGTTAAGAGGATAAAAAGACAAGACATACACTGGGAGAAAACGTTTGTAAATCACATATCTGACAGAGAACTTGCATTCATAATATACAAAGGACTTTCAAAATTCAACAGTTAGAAAACAGTCCAACAAAATATGGGCAATTAAATTGTGCTGGGACAATTCAGTACCCACTTGGAAAGGGGGGAAAACTCCCCACTACCTAACATTATATGCCTAATTTAACTGCAAGTATATCATAAAGCTAAATTTAAAGAGCATAATGATAAAGCTCTGAGAAACAAATATATTACCTTTACGACTCAGGTTAAGGAAGGACTTCTTAAGGTAGCAAAAACTCAAAAGCATTAACAATAAAGGAAAATACTGAAAAACCTGACTACATTAAAATTAAGACCTCATGTTCAATGACACAGTAAAGAATGAAAAGGCAAATTGGAATGGGAGAAGATATCTGCAAAACTCACAAAGGGTTCATATCCAGAATATATAAAGGACTACTGCAAATTAATAAGGAAAGAGAGAAATCAAAAGAAAAATGGGCAAGAGATTTAACAGGCACTTCATAAAAGAGGTTATATGAATGTCTAATAAACATATAAAAAGGCACGGGACACTGTCATCAAAAAAAAAAAAAACCCTCAAACTTTACAAATAATGAGATACTACCACATACCACAGAATGGCTAAATAAATAAGACAAAAAGCAAGAATATGGTCCAAGGATGTGGGCCACCAAAAATTCTCATATAGTGCTAATGGGAGTGTATATTCTTTAAGAATATAGCATTCTCTAAGTTGAATATACACATAGCCTTATATGCCAGAAATTCTATACCTAGGTATATGTCTTATAGAAATGCACGGTAATTTGCAACAGAAGACATGCTTATGAATAGTTGCATTGTTTACAACAGGCAAAACCTGGAAACAACCCAACTGTCCATCAACAGCAGAATATGGATAAACTGTGGTATATGCATTCAGTGGAATACTATGAATAATCTTTAGCAACACATAACATGGGTAAATTTTTAAAATGAGATAGTTTGTGCACAAGAACCCAGACCCAAAGGAATATATGTTGTATGACTCATTTAATTAAACATGCAAAATTATACTGCTTTAGGGAGGAATAATTAGGTGGCAAAATTATAAAAGAAAACCAAGAAAGAGACTATAATAAAAGTCAGGGCTTCCCTGGTGGCGCAGTGGTTGAGAGTCCACCTGCCGCGGAGTGGCTAGGCCCGTGAGCTATGGCTGCTGAGCCTGCACGTCTGGAGCCTGTGCTCCGCAATGGAAGAGGCCACAACAGTGAGAGGCCTGCATACCACCAAAAAAAAAGTCAGATTACTGGTTACATTGTGGGGTGGGAGGAAACAGTTCTAATCACAAAGCGAGCACAAAGGGCGCTTGTGAGATGCTAGCAGTGTTCTGTTTCTTGATCTGGGTAGTGGTTACATTTAAATAATTCATCACATTCTATATTTGTTCTACATATTTTAAATGAGTTATATTTCATAATTTTTAAAAGGTTACAAGAAAGGAGAAAAAAATCAGACATGAGTGCTTCAACATTCTTTCAAAATATCAATTAAAACACATTTGAACTAAGAGGAAACATGCATCAAAAAATTGGGGGATGGACTTCCCTGGTGGCTCAGTGGTTAAGAATCCACCTGCCAATGCAGGAGACACGGATTCGATTCCTGATCCGGGAAGATCCCACATGCTGCGAGGCAACTAAGCCCATGCACCACAACTACTGAAGCCCGCGTGCCACAACTACCGAGCCCACATGCTGCAACTACTGAAGCCCACGCGCCTAGAGCCTGTGCTCTGCAACAAGAGAAGCCACTGCAATGAGAAGCCCACCACACCGCAATGAAGAGTAGCCCCCACTCGCTGCAACTAGAGAAAGCCTGAGCGCAGCAACGAAGACCCAACGCAGCCAAAAATAAATAAATGCATACATACACACATACATACAACTTTTTTTAAAAAAGGAAATCCTTTAAAAAAAAATTGGCAGAAAAGACAGGCTCTGAAACAATATTTCAGCTTAAGAAAAGTAGCTTCCTTTGTTGGTTTGTCAAGATTCATTCTCCTGAACTAATGTTCAAAATGAAAATGAAAGTCTCCTGAATATTGGAATAGAAAACTACTCACCCTTACACCCGTGCCCTTCCCCCAACTACCATTTGGATCTACAAGGGAATTGAGAATAAAAATAGAAATTTTATTACCAGAAATTTGTGCAACGCAATCTGAAAACAAACAAAATAATCTAGTTTCTATGTAAACAAAACACCAAAACCCTCACTGTACATATCTATCTTCCAAACTAATGATAAAAACTTGACATATGGCATTTTGTAACTGTTTTCTCATACGAAGACAAATATATTCTAAAATGAATAAATTATTATTTTTTGCACTTGTACAAGAAAACATGCTTCAAATCACTTGGGTAAGTCATATTCAAATCATTGATTCTCTAGAAAAACTACTGAGGGAAAAAAATGATACATTATTAGTTTAAAATATTTATGTAATTTACGTTTTCCTCAACAAGTAATTATGCTAAGATACAAAAAAAATCTCAAGGTTTTATCACTGTTGTTTTATGAAAAATGTATATTTAGTAATTAATCGACTCAAATCACTCACTTTCACAGTAGATAATCTAAAATTATCATCTAAAATATTTTATATTTTATTTGTCAATACATGATTTGGGATAGGATGGGACAAGAAGTTTCCTTTCCCAAATCTGACTCTGGCTATTACAGGTACTTTGGTTTACATAAAATTACCAATGTATTAGCTATTTAGACTTGTTTATATGTGTCACTGTTTTGGCAACATGATCTGAATGAAAACTGAACCCCATGTTATCAAAAAACTATACACTTGGCTTTATTAGGCAGTTCTTAACACTGAATGACATCTCTGAATCCCCTCTTCACCTGCAACGTTTCTATTGTTTCCTGTGTTGCTTTTGTGTCATGCTCAGGAATCCTGCAAACTTTACTTCTATTTACTGAGTATGATTTAGACTTGTAATACAACAGTAAAGCTGCTTTCGAGGTTGTCAGGGAAATGCAAATGCTAAAAACTTTATTAAATACCTTCCCTAAGAACCAACTTCTGTTCCTGAGCATTGAGGGAAGATGGGATTTAGTCCCCTCGGCAGAGAATAGGGTGGAACAGGTCTACCTCCAGCTGTCCCTTTAAAGTCAATGCTCTGATAGACCATCAGCAAAATGGTGCAAATGATAAATTTATTTTTCACGAGAGCCTTTGCCTGCCTGCATTTCAAGCACACATGTTTTTTTGGTTTTGCTTTTTTAAAGAATTCACCCTTCCTATGTCAAAGTGATTTGAATTGTCTAAACAAGTACTGATGGGAATGCAAGGCAAAAAGACTGTGGAAAGAAGCCTGTTTAGCTTAATTGCACTTGGGCAACTGACAGTAGACTGCCCCCACCCACCAAACCCAAAACCCACACACCCCTGACACAAACAAGAAGACACCTACAAACAATACAGCCAAACACTCTGGATTATAGACTTGCTAAAGTCAGAGACTATGCCTTATTTTTATTTACTCATTTCTAACACTTTTTAAATGGCTACTACTTACAGTTGGCCTTCTGTATCCATGGATCAAAACTACTTGGAAAAAATAATTCCAGAAAGTTCCAAAAATCAAAACTTGAATTTGTCCCAGGCCAGCAACTATTTATATACCATTTACATTGTATTTACAGCTATTTACATACTATTTACATTGTATTAGATATTGTAAGTCATCTAGAGATGATTTAAAGTATACATGAAGATGGGAGGATGTGCGTACGTTATACAAATGGCAAATACTACACCGTTTTATACAAGGGTCTTGTTGAGCATCCACAGATTTTGGTTGTCTGGCGGAGATGGGGGAGGGTGTTCTGGAATCAATCCTCCATGGATGCTGAGGGATGACTATACTGGGTATAAATACAGAACACAAACAAGGTCTGTATCTCCAGAGAGTTACTGAACATGACACAAATAAATTGAGTGTTACAAAGGAGAAGTTCAGAGTGCTACAGCCATCTATTAGGCTAACATAATACTACCTGGGGGACCAGGAAAGGTGTTCCAGAAAAAGAGATACTTAAGTCTTGTATTAGTTTCCTATTGCTGCATAACAAATTACCATTAAGTACAGCAGCTTAAAGCAACACTCATTTACTAGTTCACCAGTCTGTAGGGCAGAAGTCCAAGTATGGTATTGGCTGGGTTCTCTGCTCAGGGTAGCTCTTAAAGTGGAAACCAAGGTGTCAACGGGCTGTGTTCTCAAAAGGAGGCCTGACTAAGGGAAAAGGTCACTTCTACGCTCATTCAGGCAAAATTTGGTTCCTTGTAGTTGAGAGACTGAAGTTCCAATTTTCCTTCCTGTCAGCCAGAAGGATCCCTCTGCTCCCACAGTCCCACAGTCTTTGGCATGTGGCCCCTTCCATCTTCAAAGTCAGCAGCAGAGAATCTGCCTCATATCACATTCCTTACTCCTTTTGCTTCTGACTCTAGATCCAGATTTAAAGAGTTCATGTCATTAGGTCTGGTCCATCCAGCTAATCTCACTTTCCTAAAGCCAACTGTGCCAGATGTCATAAACTCATCACAGAAGTGCCATCCTATCGTATTTACAGTACAGGAGATTATACAGGAGATGTACACCAGGGAATGAGAACTTTGTAGGCCATCGTAGAGTTCTGCCTGACATAAACTGCAATCTGCAGAATGAACAGAAATTGAAGACGAGGTAAAGGGAGTTGGAGACAATGTGGGCACAACTGATATCCTGAGTCGGGAAAGAGCATGAACAACAGGGGAAAAAAGTATGTATGACTGGTCTCCCCAATACCCAGCATGGTAAGTGGCACATATTCGTCAAGGGAAGGAACCAACATACCAAATTATATCAAATCAGGCTATCAAGTATTTACTAAGGGCTTATATACTTAAGGCTACAAGAGAAAAGCTAAGAACTTTGCTGTAATAGTAACCCACTGGGCAGAAATGAGGGGTGTCAAGCCAGGGGAGACAACATGGGCAGAAAACTGAACTGGACATTAACAAATCCAGGCTCTTAAGCTATTTCTGCTAAATGGAAGTGACCAAATAAACTCAAGGGGTCTTATTTTTGCCTCATCTATAACAGATGATATAACTACCAGACCTCCAAAATCCATTTCCAGTGCTATCTGTCTTACACAGTGGAAGGCATGATTCTTGCCCTGGGGCAAATTCTATTTAAGAAGTTCTGAATCTAGTAATTAATTCATGTTTTAATCTAGATATTGCTCTATCAGTAGTAATATTAAAAAGACAAGTCCACAGAGCATCCTATTCTGAATACTGAATTTACTCTCTTCTATAAATTTAGCAGTAATCAGCTACTCCTAGGCTACGACTTACTTGCTTTTCATAAAAAAATAAAACACCAAAATTACATATCAATACCAGGTCTTATAAGAGTAAGAGGGAGCAGAGGTGATGCCATCTATGATTGGGCAATTTTGTTTTTGGTTTCTTTTTTTTTAATTTTTTTGGCCACACCTTGCAGCATGTTGGATCTTAGTTCCCTGACCATGGATCGAACCCATACCCCCTGCAGTGGAAGCACAGATTCTTAACCACTAGACTGCCAGGGAAGTCCCCGATTGGGCAATTTTAATTATCAAATGCAACACCAGTGTTTTGAAAACTAATGTACAGAATTTCTTTATAAAAAATACTGCTGGACTACAATAAAAAATTGCCATTTCACAAAATATGTAAGGTGTAAGTGTGAAAACATTCAGTGGAATGTCAGTCAGCTGTTTCAATCAATAAAATGCTTCTCAATGGCTTTTCCAGAGCTATGTATATTTTTAATAGGCATATTTCCCTGAGTTGAAGAGACAGAGCTGACAGTCTGGGGAGAAAACCAGGATTAGAATTCTCAGGACAGAGTAACAGAGAGGAGAGGATGGTACAAGGAGAGAATCTCAGAGACCTGCAGAATATCCCTTCGTGTACTCCACTGAGTACTGAGCAGCACATGACGTGTGTAAGAATACCACTGGAGACTCATGAAAAGGAGCATCCAAAATAATTAAAGCAGTGTTTCTCAACCTTTTTTTTCCTTATCACCCTGACCCAAGAGCCTTTTTAGATTTTTTTCTCCCTAATTGCCCCCATGAAATTTTAATACCACTGTATACCTAATTTATACACTTCGGCCCTTTAGAGGGCCACAAATCATGGTACTATGTAAGATTTTTCACACATACGCACACACACATGCATCCCAACAAAAAACACAATTTTTGCCAAGTTGGAGGTGATATCATCATCGATGAGAATGCACGCATTAGACGGAACAGTGCCTGGCTCGCACACAGGAAACAGTGTCCTGTTCCTACCAGCCAAACCAGAAAAACTCATCACTCCCAGAACCTTGGATAAAGTACTCAGGAAAAATTATCTCAGGAGTGGAGAATAATTAGCCTATTTTGAAATTAAATAACATTTATAGTAGGAACAAAATTTATAAAATATGGATAAATCTGCAAAAGATGTAAATGTGGAATTACAAAATTTGCTGAGGGATATTAAAAATGACCTAAATAAATGGAGAAATATAACTTATTCATAGGTAAGGAGAACCAAGATTGCTAAAATGTTGATTTTTGCCAATTTCATCTATAGATCAACACAATTCCAATTTCCCTTTTCCCCCAAAGACTGACAAACTGATTCTAAAAATTCACACAGAAATGCAAAGGACCTAGAATAGGCAAAACAATTTTTTTTTTTTTTTTTGCTGTACGCGGGCCTCTCACTGCTGTGGCCCCTCCCGCCGTGGAGCACAGGCTCCGGACGCGCAGGCCCAGCGGCCATGGCCCACGGGCCCAGACACTCCGCAGCATGCGGGATCCTCCCAGACCAGGGCACGAACCCGTGTCCCCTGCATCGGCAGGTGGACTCTCAACCACTGCGCCACCAGGGAAGCACAAGGCAAAACAATTTTGAAGAAGAAAAAAGTTGGTTTCAAGACTTACTATAAAACTATAGTATCATAATGGTGTGGTATTGGTGTTGAGCTACACAAATACATCAATGGACCATAACAGAGTCCATAAATAGATCTACACATATATCGGCAATTGACTTTTGATAAAAATGCAAAGGCAATTCAGTAAAGAAAGTATAGTCTTTTCAACAAAAAAATTGTTTTCTGACCACGCCTTGTGGCTTGTGGGATTCTCAGTTCCTCGACAAGGGACTGAACCCAGGCCATGGCAGTGAAAGCCCAGAATCCTAACCACTAGGCCACCAGGGAACCCCGCTTTGCAACAAATATTTTAACAACTGGATATATCCATATGTAAAAAAGTGAACTTTGACATACACCTTGTACCACATGCAATTATTAACTTGAAATAGGCTGTAGATCTAAATGTACAATTTAATAAAACTATAAACTTCTAGAAGATATGATGAGAAAATCTATGTGACACCAAGAGAGACTTTTTTAGACACATCACCAAAACAAAAATCCATAAAAAAATAAAATTGATAAATTGGACATCATCAAATTTTTAAACTTCTGCTCTCCAAAAACACTCAGAAGAGAGTGAAAATAAAGCCACAGATTGAGGACTTGTGTCCAGAACATATAAAACTTAAAAGTAAGAAAACTATCCAATAAGGGAAAAAACAAGCAAAAACATTTGAAAAGACATTTCACCAAGGATACAAAGATTGCCAAGAAGCAATGAAAAGATGCTCAACATCATCAGTTATCTCAGAAATGCAAATTAAAGCCACAGTGAGATACTCATCTATTAGAATGTTTAAGGTTAGAAAAGACTAATCATACCAAATATTGGCAAGATGTGGAAAAAACTGTAGTTCTCATATCCCGTTGGTGGGAATGTATAATGGTATAACCAGTTCGGAAACGCTGGCAGTTTCTTAAAAAGTTAAACATACACCTACCATATGGTTTGACCGTTCCACCAACATATATTTACCCAAGAGATAGGAAAGCATATGTTCATACAAAGACTTGTAGACATGCATTCACAGTAGCTTTATTTGTAATAGATGAAAAAGAAAAACAACTCAAACTCTATCAACAGGTGAGTGAATAAACAAATTGTGTATATTGAGACAACTGAATACTATTCAGCAACAGAAAGTAATGAACTGTTAACACATGCCTCAACACGGATGAATCTCAAAATAATTATTCTGAGAGAAAAGAGCTAGATAAAAGGAGGACATATCGTATAAAGCTCTGGAAAATTCAAATTAATCTATAGTGACACAAAGCAGATCAGAGGTCAGGGGCAAATGGAATCCTTTGGGAATGATGATTCGGAATGTTAACTATATTGATTGTGGTGATGGTTTCACAGGCACATACCCACCCATGTCAAAACTTATGAAATTATACACTTTAAATATATGCAATTTATTGCATGTCAATTATACCTCAATAAAACTTAAATAAAAATAGGCAGAGGTGCTAGACGAGACTTACCAGGCCAATCAGTAATTTCAGCTCAGGCTGAAATTTAGGACACAATCTATGACATTTTCACTATGCTATGTAACTATCCTTATTTACCCACCACCAATTTATACAAACATGTCCACTAAAATTGCTTCAAATAAAGAACTTAGAGGACATTTAGTCTATTTGGGAAGTTGATAATATATTTAAATAATTCATAATAAATCCCAACATTCTAAGTTTTGCTTCCATGCACTCGCCTTCTGAGTCAGCCTACACTCTGTTTATGGAGTATGTATCCCTCTAAATAAACCTTTTACTTAAAAAATAAATTAATTAAAGTTTTGCTTGCCCACCAGAATGTCTGTTTACTTGGTGAATTTATCTCATTTATTACCAATTAGCAATAAAGACTAATAATAATCCAAATGCCCTCCAAGAGGGGGACTGGTTAAATAAATTGTTATAAACACCTAAGTGTAGAACTATGTGATTATAAAGAATAAGGAAGCTCTCTCTAGACTGGTATGGACTGATTCCCCAAATATACGGGATGAAAAAAAGGAAAATGAAGAAACATATATGCCAAATAAAAAACAATGAATGGAATACAAAGATAAATCACCACCAGTTTCTAGCTGAAAAAACAGCTGGTTTCATTAGACAAAACCTCCTTTGTTTCAGGACCAGCATAACAGCCATTTAGTCACAATGACATGGAACATACGCTCATTTACAGATCTTGGAGGGAACAAGAACATTGGGGAAGAAAATTTGAAAATCTGAGGCTGAAATCTAGAAGCACTGGCAAGAACAGAGGAGAGGTGCAGTTTCTAGGGATGGAGAAACTACAGGGCAACCCTCTCCAGGGTGGAAGCCGACCTGGTTCTTCTCTTCACTACCTCCCTGGTTTCACTCCATGCTCCGTGGAAGCCAGCTGGGAACTGGGTGGGTACACTTGAGATGGGGCTGGAGGTTTGCAGGCCACAATACTAATTACTGTAACTACAGAAGACCATGTACACACATACAGTTTTGGGACAGAGAGTTCATATAACCTCAAGTAAGGAGGTTTTTAAGAACCTCTCCAGAAACATCAACAGCTTGGTGTACTGACAGCCAGCAGAAGCGACTTGTGGTCACAAGAAAGATTTATTAAAGATTAGAGCACTTCTTGCTAATTTCTAGAAAAGACTAGAGAACACTGTGAAGAATGAGGGTGGGTGGAATTCAGGCAACCTGTGTAAACTTATGGTTTACTACTTTGTGTAAACTGCCAACTACCTTATTACAATAATAATGAAAACAAATGATCTGCTTGTGTGATGTACATACACGTACATGTATGTATTTGCCAAACACTTTATCTGACAAAGTAAAAGCAACATCATTTCAATGATCCCAGAAAGTATTTTTGAAAGCTTAGAAGATGTTAATAATTTTGAAGACTACTTTGGCAAAATCAATCCCCAAATATTCTGAATAAAAAAGTACATCTAAATTCAGAAACCAATATGAAAAATATACAAGGTAGCATTTTCAAAATTATCAAGTTTATATGATACAGGCAAGATCTGCTGACTAGCTCTTAATCAATTTGTTTGAGTTTAAAAAGGGTCACAGTCACAGAAGTCATAATCTAAGACTTCCTGTTTTAAACACTAAAAACGGTGTTGGCTAGATTATAATTACCCCCAGTCTGACACTACTTCGAATGACATTTTTAACCAGCCAAAGAACATGGCACTAAGGGAGGCTTGTTTATTCACCCATTTGCAATGCTAAAATTTTAATAGCACTTGACTATGAAAATCAGGATCACATTTGTATTACAGTTTAAAAGGTATGAGTCCACACAGAATGTGGACATAACTTTTAGGGGGAAAAATCCATTTTTTAACAATTATTGCTTTATGGCACTATTTGGCAAAAGAAAAAATATTTCTCTCCAATTTACTTTTTTATTTCCCGGCTTCTGTCAAATCTACATAGGTTCAAATGTCTGTTCTGCTATATACTTTCTAAGTTTTAGTTCTGTCACCTATTGGTGGGATGGAAATGTTAACCTACCAACTTTACAAGATTGCTGTGTGAGTTAAAGCAGGTACCATAAAAATGTTTAGGTACATCACTGTCTCTGAAATAAAGTCTATAATTAACACCAATTTCTATCACTGTGGATTAAGAAAAACAATTTCTGCTTGTAGAAAATTTTCTTATAAAGTCATACCTTTCCTCTGAAATATGTTATTAATATTTCAAATTTAATTATTTGGGCTCCACAACATGGCATGGCATTAAGTTCTGGTAAATCCTAGGGAAAGGCATTTATTATTATTATTATTATTATTTTGGCCACATAAACCTGAAAATAAAAATGAAACCTTCTGGGCAAAAGCAGGAGGTCATTCAAGGTCACTTGGAATTTTTAGAGCATCCCAAATTTGGGGTGTGAAAAAAACATGAAGGCCATTAATGTAATCCCACACATTTTACAAAAGAAAAGTGAGTCCTAATAAGTGAAATGGATTTGTTCATGTAGCATAAAGGTAAGAAGACAGAAGCACTTAGGTCTTACAACTTATGCTCCAACTGTTCTTCACATTATGTATACCAATCTGCCTTTAAATTTTTTTGACCGTTTCACCTGTTTGTTTTACAGTGCTTCTTCCATATCCAAGTGACTTATTCTTCTAAAAGTTTGCTATTTCAACTATTTTTAGGCAATAAAAAATCTTCTTCTACTAGGTTACCTATCCAAACAACTATTTCCCTTTTATTCCTTCATGAAAATGCTGATTTTCTCCAGATATGGAGTGCAATATAATCACTGATGATAAGCCTCTCACCCTAGGGGATGAACCAGGTGATGAACAATGACTGATCTAAGCAAAAAGTTAATCCCCTTCTACCTCTGCTGGTGGACTGGTTTACAGTGGGCTTGTAACCGAGGAAACTCAGTGGGAGTTTTGTGGGGATTCTGGAAAAGATCTTTTTGCTTGATTAAAAAAGAAAAAAAGGAAATGTACAGGGAGAATTTCCTTTCCACTTTCTCTGGCTGTTTGTCTTGAGTGCAGGATACAGCAATCATTTCTTTACCAGGAGGAGAAAGCCAAGTCTCACAGAGAAGCTCACTCAGAGGTATGACATTACTGTCTTAACCAACCCCCCACCAATTACCTTGTTCTGGATTAAATTACTATATAAGCAATAAACCTATATTTACTCAGTCAACTACTTGTGGCCCAAAGCCTCCAAATATAAAACTCCAGTATTTTCTGGTGAAATCATTTCAGCTAGCTTCTACAATAAAAGACTTCCTTCTCAGACCAAATAATATGAATGTGTAATTTTTATATTAGTTTTTAAAAAATCAATTAGGTGTGTTACTAAGAAAGATGCTAGTTAGTGGTCCACAGTATTCAGAACTTCAGGATGTGACTCAAGAAGCTAACCTAAAATAATTAACAATGTTTACTTAACAGTATAGAACCAAATGTGAGCTCTTTTACCCACTCTAAAATTTTACAAAAATAACTGCAAAAAATGTAAATTTCAAAAAAAGTTAGCTGTTATTCTCAAATACTCATTTAAATAAATCTATTTTAGAAAAACACCACTGTCGCACTGACATAAAGCTTAAAAATATTTTATTACCTATCAAGAGTGGGTTTTATATTACAAAACAGTGTAAGTTTTATTACACACACCTGCACATACACAAACATACATACCTGCCTCTTAAAACTCTATGCAATTCCTTATCATAGAGGACAAAAATAGAAAAAAAACAAACAAAAACTACCATCCTAAATTAGAACAATGGCCAAAGACTTAACACATCTGATAATTATGACTATACTCTCAACTGTGAAGAGTCACACGAGAAAAGCAACTGTAAAAAAATTTGTCAAAAACCCATGAATCACTGAAGACAAAGTCACTCTCATACTGATTTGAAGCACTAACCAGACTTTTAGTTCTAAGCTTGGTTCTAAGTTTCAGAGCAAGAGAACAAGCTAGGAGATGTTAAGAAACGATGTTTTAAAAGTAAGCAAGGAAAGGAATCGATAAGGAGAAAAGCAGAAGCTAAAAGTCATAAAAGTTAGGGGGTCACACACTAGTTACAGACAACACAATACCTCCCAAGGACATCACAGCAGAATAAACTGATGCTCAAACATGATTTTTTGAGCATAAAATTTTAAAAACTTAAGATAATTTGATTACTATGGCAGAAAAGCAGTTGGCTATAATGAGACTTTGTAATGATGGAGAAATTAACCATGGTAAGTAGGATTATAGTCCAAACTTTCTCACCAAGATGAGATTTGTTAGTTCTATTTAAAACAAACAAAAAATACTAGAGTTAAACAGAAGAGAAGCCTTTTTCTCCTTTTCCTTGGTCTATACTCCTATAGTTATTTTCTGTCTTACGGAAAGTAGACTCTCTAGAACACCCCAGTTACGTAAAGTGACCAGTGCTCCGTTTAAAATAAATCCTGAACTAGGTGCATGTTTCCAATAAATGTAAACTTAAATGCAATTCACTTAGGAATGTTTAAGGAAAAAAAAGTGTAATGATGAACCATTTTAGTTAAAGATTCAAATCTATTCAGTTAATTCAACCTTTAAAAATAAGATAAATACCTCTTATACCTACTTAACATCAAGTGGTCACAATAGTACTGTCCAAAAGAATGAGGGAAAAGATGAGAGTTGGAGATGAGCTGGCAGAGCACAGCTTTCTTAGAACTGGCCAATCAATTCCAGGTAATCTGTTTTGCTGTTGCTATAGGGACCTTAGGAATCATGACCTCTCCCTACTCTCCATCATTCAGAGAACTGAATTATGTACGAAAAAGATACTGAAAACAGTCACTTCCAGTAAAAACATATACATTAATAAATTTGATCTTATTATAGTTAATTATATATTTTCAGCCTCAGTCTAGTAAATTAAAAAACGTCTGGCCACTGGAGAAACATATATGGAAGGAAATTATCCATATGCCCACTCTTTCTAAAACTGTCCGTCATGTCAGTCCTGAATGTTAAATCCACTGCATCTTTAAAAGTTTGAGGAATTTTCAAACCGTATGTCTTTATTTACTGCGAGACCCCAAACAGATGAGCCTTTGTGTATAATGTTATTCACAGAAAGCAAATTTGATCTCACAATCAAGTTAGATATATTATAAATTTTATAGACATGTCTCTTCTTTCAAGTTCACAAAAAAAGAACCCTCATCTGAAATGCACACAAGTATTTAACAGTGAAGTGTCATGATGTCTATAACTTACTTTCATATGGGATTCAGCAAAAGAAAGAAAAAAATATATGTGTAGTATAAATATAATCTGTGTAAATATGGGAGAGAAAGCAAATGTGGTAAATGTTATCAATGCTGGATATAAGTGGAGGTTATATGGGTATTCAAAGTCTTTTTTCAACTATTCTGTGAAAATTTTCAAAGTAGGAAGTTGGGGGAACAAAAAACCCGCATTGGCTCCTACTTCTCCTGTGTTTTAGTCATTACCCTGAATATATGTCCAGTCCCTTCCTGTTTGCTTCAAGACCCTTCTACCCTCGTTTAAAACAGCTGTTACAGAATTGTGTTATGCCTTTTAACAAAAATCATAACTCTAGAAAAGTAGGTTTCAAGGCTGGTATCAGTGAAACTGTTTTACCTGAAAGTTAACATCTTCTTTCTTAAATATTAGTGCTCGAACTTCATCAGGATCTCCATTAAATATAGCTTGCACCAGTGATGGCTAAAATACAAGAGAGTAATAAAAACATTAATCACACCACATGGATGATTCTAAAGCTATTTCCACATAACTTTTAAATCTAAAAATTTTCTTCCCTATCATGATAATCACTTGGCTTTTGACATGAACCAAGTTTCATGAAGTCAAATCATATGAAAGTACAGGATTCCTCCTTGGAAAAAAAAGGCCTAATTAAAAAAAAAAAAATCAATACCGTATGACCAAAATTAGGTAGCATAAGCATAATCAGATTTTATTTTATATGAGTGGAGGCCTTTTGAATATATATACGGTAAAAAGGAAGTCGCTTCCAAATACAAGTGACATCTCAACATCTATTTGTGGGATATAACTTGTCAAACAAGTAGTTCCTAGCCCATGTGGAGGCCCACGAAGGCCTCCTTGAAAAGTTCTGTTTGGGGCACCAAAACAACTTGCGTGGGTTAGTATTACACGTATAAAGATAAAAACCCAAAGAAAGAAAATCTGGCAGTTGATGAAAATCACTACTACTCAAAGACCAAAAATTACTGTAAACCTGAATAACATGAAGTGGCAGACACATGAACATCTAAATATAACAAGTTCTGAATCAACGACACAGCCTCCCTGATAAGGTATCATATTATACTAGTCAAACAAGAAGTCAATTGACAACAGCATTAAAAATAAGATTAAAGATGAAGTCTGACTCTTTTTCATGTAACAGCCTTGCATGTAAATACATACAATTCATTACAGAAAAGGCTGCGCCTCGGTGTTGCTGGCAGTAGTCAACCTTTCCTAAAACATACAGTCCCTCATTCCTGTTACATCGGTTTTTAAAACCACTAAGTGAAAACAGAAATGTGGTTGCTATAACTATCCTCAAATTATTTTTAAAAGTCTTTTTAAGAGATTAAGAAATAAAGTCTGAAATGTTATCTAAACATCTGAATAAGTGAAAATCAGAAATGTGTGCATTCATATACAAGTAATATTGCATCATATTCACACACCTATACTGCTTTAATTTGGGTTTTTAATGAAACTAGTGCAAATTACATTTATTCTTAAAAAATAAAATTTACCCTACTAGTTCAGTAGTATACAGTAAACATAAACTCTCATATCTTACCAATACACTTCCCGAAGGTGGAGAATGTAGGGACTTATTTTCCTGTGGCAACTTAGAAATGAATGCAGGAGACTCATCTTCTACCTCCTCCAAAACAACAATACACACTCGACTCATTCGCTCTTTTAAAAAACTGAATTCTAAGCTATGTGATAAAAGTCACAGTTGGAAGAACACAAGTAGTTTTTCCTCCTCTTCTGTACAACACTTAGAATCATTCTCTGAACAGCGCAGCTGGTTTTTTAAAGTTAATAAATACTATTGGAAAAAGTGAAGTTCAAAATTATAACTACATACTTGTAACTTACTAAGAAAACAATTCTGTTATTTTCTGTTGGGTTACTGTAAAACTCAAAAGAAATTTGACATCAACATGTCAATAACTAAAACTGAGTCCAGGACAAGCTCATTTAAAAATATTTTTCCCCTACCAAAACAGTCATCACATCCCTCTGTTTCACAGAAATTTACTTGCATAAAAAGATCACTGTCTGGGTGACATCAACACACGCTGCAGAATAAGATGAGAAACAACTGCTGTGACAGAGAAGATCGCAGCTGTACCCGCTCTTGCCTGCAAGGTCATATAGTTACCAGTAGCTGGCTTGCTTATAATTGAAAACAAAAAATAAAATCTCATTGTTCTGTTTCCACTTCTAATTTGTCTTCATTTCTTCAGCTTCACTGGTTTAATGCTGATACTATCCAGAAAAAAAATACATCGAGAGCTCAATACAAATTCTCAAAATGTTGCTCAGAGGTTGACAATTCTTTCTGTGTTTGAGAAAGAAAGAAAAAACAAACAACACTCTGCATTAATAGCAAAGCTGCAGTACATTTACATGCGATGAGTCAGACCACAAGAGACAATAGGACTCTTGGTACTAGAATATGGCTTGAATAATCCAGATATTCCATATAAGAAACACAGTTAGCTTTATTCCCATCGACAGCATAGGCAAGGCAGAGCGTTCATTCTTCCTCCATCAGGCAGTGGTCTGTAGCTGCTCCAGCAAAAGGAAACAGGCACCAAGCAGAAATGGTGTTAGCGGAGAATCCGAATGGAACAGGCAGGCTGCGAAGGAATTAGAAGGCATCTGAGCTCAAATTACTGCTTCAGGCTTTTCATTTTTAAAAAAGAGAAGGGGACAAAAACCCCAGTAGTTTATCATTCCAGTGTTTTCTTTGATCTCCACATGAATACAGCTTCCATTAAAGACTCTTCATTCAGAGGAAGAAACAGCAGACTGTGCATCTTCTTTGAGCCAACTACTTTATTCAATCATCTGCCTCTGTGCCAGTATAGTTTCCTTCCACTGTGAAAACCGCTACAGTTACCCTTTTCAGTCGATTTCAGATGCTTTCCTGTTCCTCAGATGATCTTGCAAAATGCCACTGACACCTCCAAGTGAGTAGGTCCTTAAAAAATAGAGAACCTCAGGATCGGCGCCACAGTAGCATTTCAACTGAGCAACAGTCTGAAGAGCAAAGACTGCAGAACTGCAGAATGAAATGCCTAGTAATGCTCACATGTTACACTTACCAGAGAGCTGAGCTACTGCTCAGGATGCAACTTCCTCTAGCAGGAGAAAAAAAATAGTGCGTTTGGACAGCCTTCACAATGAGAAGGTTCATGCCAGTTCTGTGACTAATCCAGATCAAACTAAAAAACTCTGTAACTGAAAAATGAGTGCGCTTTTAACATTTTCCACGAAAAGCCACAAGGAAATCTGGTGTACTGCCTCTGCTGACTAACACTGGTTTTAGCAAGTAAACAATTCCAAACAGCTTAACTGCTTTCATATGTTACAAAATAGCAAATGTTTAACCCTATAGTGACAGCTGCAGTGATAATGTCTGCAGTGAATCCATAAAAGAGAACTAGAGATAAAGAAGCATTTTATGAGAATATAAATACCATGAACCTAACGTTTTCTTTTTCTTATTTTACCAAGACCATCTTCAATCTACTAGATGTTATTTTCAAGAATGCACAAAGTTTAAACAAAAGAAATTTAAGATTTACTAACAATTTCTAAGTTGTCGAATTTAAACAACCAAGTCATATTTTGAAAGGGAAAAAATTAAAATTTCATATTTTAGAAATTATAATTGTAAAATTCTATTGATCACTTGAATTTCACAAAAGAAATAATTCTATCTTCCCATCTGGATGTGGAATAAAGCCTTAAATCTGTTAAATAGCTATGTAAAACTATTGTTTCAAGTCCTTGGTAGTGAAAAGGCACAGGGTAACCAAAGCAAAGAATCTTCTCCCTTCCTAAAAAATTAATTATCCCAAGCTACAAATAAGTGTCAAAACAACCAATTTGGGCTTCCCTGGTGGCACAGTGGTTGAGAGTCCGCCTACCGATGCAGGGGACACGGGTTCGTGCCCCGGTCCAGGAAGATCCCACATGCCGCGGAGCGGCTGGGCCCATGAGCCATGGTCGCTGAGCCTGCGCGTCCGGAGCCTGTGCTCTGCAGCAGGAGAGGCCACAACAGTGAGAGGCCCGCGTACCGCAAAAAAAAAAAAAATTTATTGTTGGCTTTCTCTGTTTCCTCCCTGCTTCTCTGCTTACTCAAGGATGGGGATATTTCCCCACAGGAAAACTACAAAGAAAATACCATGACCTCCTCAACCTTTGTTCTTTCTTCTATCAACCAGCATTCTTATTAATAAACATAATATTCTTGAACATTTGTGATGTGCTAGGTGCTATACATTATCATTTAATACTCACAGTGACCTTGCTACACTGCCATAGTATAGAAGAAAAAACAGACTTAGAAATTAAATATTATATCCAAAGTTAGGCAAATTAATAAAGTTGTACCTAATTACAAACACATGCTCTTTCTAATCTACTCTGCTTCCACTGATTGTACGCACACACTCTCCTGAGAGCTTTGCAACCTATAATTGCAAAATAGACTGTAAAAGTGATTTTAAAAGACAAACAATGTATAATGATGGCAAAAAGTTTACGTAACAAAGGAACATACTATTTACTGTGATAATATTCCCAAACAAGTTATTTTTAAATAGGTACTTCAGGGCTAGTGTTACCTCACACGTTTAAGCCAGTTGACTTACCAAAAAAAAAAAAAAAAAAAAAAAAAAGACCAGCATGATATAAATAAATAAGAGTGCCAGAATTTAACAACAAAAGCCATTAAGTATCAGTTTATGAAAAAGCCTGTAAGCCTAACATAACTGTACCAAGATACTATGTTAAAAATTCGGTTATTGGGGCTTCCCTGGTGGCGCAGTGGTTGAGAGTCCGCCTGCCGATGTAGGGGACACGGGTTCGTGCCCCGGTCCGGGAGGATCCCACATGCCGCGGAGCGGCTGGGCCCGTGAGCCATGGCTGCTGAGCCTGCGCGTCCGGAGCCTGTGCTCCGCAGCGGGAGAGGCCACAACAGTGAGAGGCCCGCGTACCGCAAAAAAAAAAAAAAAAAAAAAAAAAAAAAAAAATTCGGTTATTTTAAAATATATAAATGGTTTTAAGCCAAGTTAAAGACATGCAAATATTTTGACATACAAAAATGATGTTAACTGTCACCACAGGGCTAAATAAAAACTATCACCTTGATGTCTGAAGTATCTGAAAACGAAACCACTATAGTAACAATATCCTATATTCTACTGTCTCTGTCAGGGTTCTGCCCCACCCACCCCCAAACAAAACCTCTTTTTATATGGACAATTTTAACTTGTTCTAAAGTATCCAGTGTATAAGTTCACCTACTTAGACTTAAGCAGGTACATCCTATTTTCCTGTTTAGGTCAACTTCCATACTTAAGTTTTTCCCAACCAGAAAGCAAGCTCTTTGAAGGCAGGGGCTGTGTTATACACATATCTTTTCCTTCCAATTTTTTCCATCTGTAAATAATTTCATTGAAATAAATTATATTATGTCACAACAACTCTGGAATAGAGTAGCAAAATTACAAAAGACAATGGGGGGAGGATTCATATGCTTTAACCTGTAAACATGGGAGGCTTTAAAGTGCAACAGAATGAGTTCCGTGCCCTCTAGTGGGACAGCAACTTAAATGTATTCAACGTAAGTTGACAGCATATAAAACAATGATGCTGAATGTCAGCTAACACTACGGGCTCAGGAGTCAGCCTACCTGGAGTTCAAATTCTGATTCCATTATATACTAGCTGTGTCCTTGGGCAAACTACTTCAATTCCCTGAGTCTAAATTTCTTAGACTTCCAAGAATAATAATCTCCAGAGATTTTTACCTAGGAGACATACTGTAACAGCACAGTGTCTGAGAAGATAGGCTTTGTAGCCAAACTAATCTAATCGGGCTTCCCTAACAAATCTAACTGTGTGACCTTGAGCAAGTTATTTAACCTTCCCGTGAATCATTTCAACATCTATTAAAGAACTGAACAGAATCTACTTTATAGTGTTATTAATAGTGAAGTTTAAAGATTAGATTATTATTACAGATATTTAGGAGAGTTGAAAGATATCTTTTGTGAAGACACAGAGTAAAAAAAAAAAGGGCTACTGACAACCTCCCCCTACTGGTGAGGTGATTCAGACTGGTGTCTGGAGAGCCCATTCAGTTACTAAGTCCCCACCATTTTCAGGCCTCTAGAGAGACTTAAGAAGCTAGTCCTTACACTCCAGTGTGTTTATTAAGTGTTACTGGGAGAGGGTGCGGTAAACTTAGGCAAGAAATAAGACTACAGGGTTCTACATTCCTCCACATTCACTGTATTTTACAGTCTAGGGAAAAAGAAAGGGTAAAAAGGACTGGCCCATAATATATTAAATTACAAAAAATACTGACATATTATATATAAGTTAACAGCACCATATAACACTGTTTTATATCTCCTCCTGAATAAGACAGGCCCCCTAGTTTCAAGGGACTGAATTCACATCTTAAAGGAAAAGGACACAGGTAAATAAGTATTTAAGAAATTAGGAATGGAGAAAGTGGAGAAAAGTACTTGTGATGAAAAATTATTGACAATAATTGTGCAAATTTATTCACACAACTTAAGTTTTCGTTGTTGCTTCTTTTTTCAGCTGAACAATGGCAAGGGGATGTGGTTTTTTCTTGAGGCATTTACTTTTTAGGCCAAATTAGATTAATTTTTTAATAGGCTAACAATTTTAACCCTGACAACTTGATAATCCTTCCATTCTTTATGCTAAAATGTACCTTATCAAAAGCTTACTCCTACTCTTCACACAGAGTCTCTTAATGGAAAAGCTGGTTTAAAACCTTCATTTCACTGATAAAAAACATCCTGAAAGATTATTTTTAGGTTCCCAATTTTATTACAACAGAATTTCTTTTTTTGACACACATGATTTTTCCTTTCTGCATAGAGAGTCAACCCAAAGCTCGTCTTATCTCTTACAAATCTGTGAACTCCAGATTGATTACTATAGAATAAAATATCTTATTTAGGGTATGCTAAGTGTTTACTTTGTGCCAAACTAGTCTCTGAGTATTAAAAAATAAAAAGCTTATGGAATAAGTGAATTCAAATCATGTTTCGGAAACATTTCTCATAGTTCAAGGATCTTGAACAATCCTCTTGAGTTACATGCCTCAGCAGTCCATATACTTTAGAAAAAGTCTTATGAACAGATTTAAAAGCAAATGGGGGTGCAAGGAAAGGGGCAGATCAAGAAACAGCTGCTCTCTAGGCTACTGGTCAGATTACCTTGTGATTAGTACAGCCACCGCAAAAATGTCACTGTATGTTTTTAAAATGATGAATTCAAAATCCTTATAAGAGATCAGATTTAATTCTCTATGTGTAATGTATTTATCAACTAGATTTTTTTAATGTTTACCGATCATACTTCCAAAATGACCATCAATGTTACCTTAAGATCTCAATTGGTTTCACCCTACCAGCATAACGATAAATTGTTAACCCTTTCATTATTATAATATTACTATATACTAGTGTTAACACATTAACATATTATTAATGTGATGTGTTCTTTGCAAAGACCTATATTCTGCATCCATTCTTGCCATTTTCCATTCAACTAGAACATTCAAGTTTTTAGGTAAGTACAGAGTCCCACAGGACAAAGATGATACCTCCCAGCCTCCTTTGCAGCGAGAAGCCACAGGACAAAGTTCTAACCAGCTTTTTAAGCAGAGGTGTTATGTGGCTTCCAGAAAACTTCCTAGAAGGACAAATGGCATATCCATTCTGCATCCTGGAACATGGATGACTGGCCACCATCTTAAACCAAATAAGGACCAGAGTCTAGGCTAGAGGGGATCTGGGTCCCTGAGGACTTTGTGGAACAGAACTGCCATAAAAGTCCTGGACTGCTTACTTCCTGACTTTTATGTTAGAGAGAAATAAGTTCTGCCTCATTTAAGTTACTGTGATTTTCAGTCTCTTTTCACATGGAGCTGAACCTAACTCTAAGTGAGAATGTTGCTCTTCCTTTAATCATCAATCAGTGGGCACATACCCTTCCAGCCCTGTTCTCCTACTATTCATACTCTAGTACAATATAGCCACTTACATTTTCAATAAATGAAATGAATTATAAATGCTAGCCACAACAAATTTAATAGAAACAATAACTGACCAGAAAACAGCTTGAAGAACAATCCACTATTACCCCGGGTAAGCAAAGGAAAATCAACAGAGGGAAAAGGAAACAAATATTTATCACACATATTCTCGCTGAATCCTCAATCACTACTGGTGGGTACTACTCTACAATTTATGCATGGGAAACGGAGGCTCGGTAACAACCAGTCAGTCAATGACTCATCCATTCATCTGTATTTATTCATCATCTACTATGTGCCAGGCTTTCTGCTAAGTCGAGGAAACAAAATGATGAACGAACAGTCAATCCTTGTTCTAATGAAGCTTACACACCAATGAAGCTTACACACAAATAAATATTTCATAACTGCAAGAAACTGTAGAAGGAAAAGAAATTTTGGAGGGTAAAGAACTAAAGGAAGGTCCGCGTGGCTGGAGCAAGCAATCATGAAGGACAATGGCAGATGCAGCTAGAGGAACAGCAAACTCAGATGACACAGAGCTTTGTCAACCAAGTTATAAAGTTTGTATTTTTGACTGATGGAAAAGTCATTAAAACTTTTAAAACAAGGTAGTCATCATGATTTGCTTTAAAAAGATTATGTGGCTTTGGTGTAGAGAATGGAATGAAGTAGAAGAATGAAAGCCAAAGAACTAGTTAGGGGACCACTGCAGTAAACCAAAAGAATGAGTAATCTGAGCTAGGATGCTGGGCATGTAAATGGAGAGACAGATCTATTTTAGAAATAGGATTTATAAGACATGCTAACAAACTGGATGTAGGAGTGAGGGAGAAGGCGGTAATCACAACAACTACCAGGTTTCTGAGTTAGGAAACTAGTGCTTACTAGAGTTCAAGCAATTTGGGCCTCCTTCAGTTTCCAAATTTATAAAATGGGGAATATGATTTGTTGTATCTTATCTAAGGTCCCTTCAAGCTCAAAGTTGGTTTCAAATCTTAATTCAAAGTCTGTATCTTAGCACATACCCTCATGATTTGAAAATGAAGTGTTAACAATCCCAAAGCTGCCTAATTCTAGGTGAGTATAAAAAAGTTCCTAAAGAATGGAAAGATTTGGTTCAATCCTTCTCCAGTACATTGAAATAATCTAAAAACCTTTTGGCAAGAATACCTTATTCTTAAAGCATGCACCAAAATTACAATAGCAACTGATTCAACAAATACTTAATATTACTATTTCCACTCCACTATGCACACCACACCAAGAGATCACAAAATGTCATATACCACCTTCACCTTCAAAGACCTTATGCAACCTAGTGAGTTTTTGGATATGACACCAAAAACACAGGCAACAAAAGCAAAGAAAAACAAGTGGGACTACATCAAACTAAGAAGCTTCTGTACAGCAAAGCAAACCATCAGCAAACTGAAAAGACAACCTACGGAATGGGAGAAAATATTCGCAATCCATGTATCTGATAAGGGGTTAATAACCAAGATATATAAGGACTCATACAACTCAACAGCAAAAACAAACAAAAACACCCACAAAAAAACCCAAAAACCAAATAACTTGATTTTTAAAACGGGCAAAAACCTAAGTAGGTATTTTTCTAAAGACATATGAATGACCAATAGGTACATGACAACAACAAAAGGTACTCAACATCACTAATCTTTAGGGTAATGCAAAGCAAAATCAAAATGAGATTTCACTTCATACCTTTTAGGACAGCTAGCATCAAAAAGATGGGACAACAAGTGTTGGTGAGTACATGGAGAAAAGGAAACCCTTGTACACTGTTGGTGGGAATGGAGATTGGTACAGCTACTATGAAAACCAGTATGGAGGTTCCTCAAAAAATTAAATATAAAACTACCACAAGATCCCACAATCTCACTTCTAGGTATGTATCCAAAGGAAATTAAGCCAGTATCTCAAAGAGATGTCTGTACTCCTGTGTTCACTGCATCATTATTCACAAAGCCAAGATATGGAAACAACCTAAGTGTCTATTGACAGATGAATGGATAAAGAAAATGTGGTGTGTGTGTATATATGTATGTATATATGTGTGTGTATATATGTATGTATATATATGTGTGTGTGTGTGTATATATATATACACACACACATATATACAATGGAATATTATTCAGTTACAAAAATGAAGGAAACTGTGCCATTTCCAACAACATGGATGAATCTGAAGGATATTACTATAAGTGAAATAAACCAGACATAGAAAAATATTTTATGATTCCATTTATATGTGAAATCTTTAAAAGTTGAACTCATAGAAGCAGAGGGTAGAATGGAGGTTGCCAGGGGCTTGAGGGTGGGGGAAAAGGGGAGATATTAGTCAAAGGGTACAAACTTTCAGTTTTAAGATGAATAAATTCTGGGGATCTAACATACAGCATGGTGACTATAGTTAACAACACTGTATGTATATTTTGAATTTGCCGAGAGTAGATCTTGTGTTCCTATCACAAACGGAAAAAATGATGACTACGTGAAGTGATGGATTTGCTAATTAACGTGTTTAGTCTGATTGTAGTAACCATTTCATAGGTATATGTATATCAAACTGTCATGCTGTACACCTTAAATATACACAATCTTTACTTGTCAATTATACCTAAATAAAGTTGGGGGAAAAAAGGCCTTCTGTGGCTTAAATGAGGTACTACATCATACACACAAAAAAACTAACAAGTACAAGGTAAGAATACAAAAGACAATAAAAGGCAGTATATATAGAAGACTTAAATAAGAGATATAGACTATACCTGCCACTAATCAGTCACTGGTAAGAGTGCAGCATATGAATTTATTAATTTTAACTGGTATGTAAAGATACCATCTAATTGTCCACTCCATAAAAAAATGATGTCCTTTATAAAGCTATCTATAAATTTCATTGTTGATCATTTTTCCACCTTTAATTTACTGGAAGGGTGCTTTCTCAAAGAAACCAATGGTCTACTAACTAGAACATTTAACATCAAAACTTATTCTTGATCATATTTGTGAGAAAAATGTTGAAACGCTAAAACTATTTAACACTAAAACTATTTATAATGCAAGAATAAGTTTAGCTACCCAAAGTGTAAATAAGTGCCATCTAATAGAAAAAGAAATATAAAGTGAGCCACATAGGTAACTTAAATTTTCTAGTAAACACATTTTAAAATGGTGAAACCGGTAAAATTAATTATAATAATACTTTGTGTTATCAAATATATCCAAAATATTGTATCAGCTTGGAATCAACGTAGTTATCAGATATTTTACTTTTAAAATTAAGTCTTCAAAATTTGTTGTGTATTTTATAGTTACAGCATATCTCAATGCAAACATTAAATTTTCATTGGAAATAACTGATTTCTATTCAGGTTTCATAAAATTTACAATACATGTGCTCAAGTTGTTCCAAACATACTTAAAAGTTTTCCAATAACTAAGACAATTAGACAAAATTAAGAATTAAGTTCCTCAGTTACAGTAGCCAGCCACATTCAGCTAGTGACTATCATGTTGTGCAACACTGGCTTAAATTTGTAAGGACCGACTTAAATATGCTATCTACATTACTGTCTAAAGGAAAAGAACATAGTTTAGATTTTTATGGTGGTTCAGAGTCACTAATATGAATATACTTTGTTAGATTGTTTTACAGTAAAATAACCACATTAGGAGATAATGGCCTTAGTTGATGTTTTCTAAATACTTGTCTTAACTTGAATGGCTCACTAGTTCTTCCTTTTTTCTTTGTCTCTTCTCTCAAAATATATAAACACCACCCTAATTTTATCACAGTATTAACCCTGGCTTGAAGGCAGTAACATATTTTCTTGTGAACAAAGTACATGAACTTTATAGGTGCCATTTTCTTCATTATGCAGAGGCCTCTTCACATACATTAGGGTTCCACACAGAGTTCATAAGTTTTAAGTTAACAAAAATTGGCTGTCAGCATTATTACTTTCTTTCTTTAGGTACCTTTATTTTACTATCAAAGGAAAGGGAACTGATCAAATATTTTTTATAGTTGTTTTCAGTTCTAACATTTTACGAGTTTGTGTCCCTTTTCTGATAACAGTAGGCTGACTCATGAAAGGGAAGTACCAAAAGTGGTGGTAGCAACCATTTATTACGTTTTTTTCAATAAGTTTGAGAGAAAAAATAAATAAATTAGGCAATATTTAACCCAAAAAGGGTTAAAGGTAAAGATCAAGATAAACATGGTGAAGGTTAAAAGAACTTGATTTTCAAAAAGGAAAGACATAGGGAAAGTGATGTCAGCAAGCTGGTGAACAAGAAGCAAGGACAGGCTAATTCACCAAAAATACATGGACTTGTTCCCTTTGTGAAATCCAGAAACCAGCTGAGGGGCTTCCACACCCCAGGACTGTGCAAAACTAACCACACTGAAGCCTGTAGTAAAATCTGAGACACCCTTTCGCTATAATTCCTACCCCTGGTGCAGTGCCATACAATCGGCAATAAACCCACAGCAACAAACTTCTCCTTGGGGAGCGGAGTAAAGGACTAAACTGTACGTTTAACATCCAATCTTGGGGTTGCTGCGGGAGGAACTGGCGTCTTGTCTTGCCTGTCTCAGAGTGCTGATGGGTTCTGACATACTCTAGATACCTGGTGGCAGCTAAGAACAAAGGCAGTTTGGAAGCATTCACCAGAGCCCCTCCCCCCAGCTCACTGCAGTGTAAGCAGATGCAAAAAACCCAGGTCCCAGTTTTCCCCCCCGAGGAGGGTAAGAGCTGGACCATGTGGCTGATGTTCCAACTTTTCTGGGGGCTGACCAAGGACATGGCTTCTGTCTCTTAAGAGCACTGATGGGACCTGACATACTCCAGCTGCTTGGGGGCCACTGAGAACAAAGACAGTAGTTTAGATTAGCATGCAAGGACTCACCATTACCTCCTACCACCCTCCATGCTGGCTCAGCACAGAATAAGTGAGGGAAAACCCACAGATCCCAGCTTCTCCCTGGAGAGGGAAATAACTGGACTGTGTGCCCAATGTTCCAACTTTTCCAGATGCCATCAGAGGGACTGGCTTCTGTCTCAGTGCTGACAAGATCCTGCACACTGTAGTTGCCTGGGGGTTGCTAAGAATAAAGATGGCAGTTTTGGACTAGTATAAAGGTTTGAGACAGCCCCAGAATCTCTGGCCAGGCTGAGTGGTTGGGATCTTCCCCTGTGTGAAACCAGTCCATGAAGACTGGGTGAGGTGTCTGTTTTTTCTATAAGTAGAGATACCAACACAAGGAGTCAAAGAAAATGAAGAAATTGGGAAACATGATCCAAACAAAAGAACAAGATAAATCTCCAGTAAGTAACCCAAATGAAAGGGAGGTACATGAATTACCTGACAAGGAATCCAGAATAATGGTAATAAAAATGCTCACTGAGATCAAGAGAACAATATGTGGACAAAGTAAAAATTTCAACAAATAGAAAAATTTAAAAAGAACCCAACGGAAATCTTGAAAGTGAAGAATACAATAAGTGAACTGAAAAATTCAAAAGAGGGATTCAACATCAGAGTAGGTCACACAGAAGAAAGAATCAGTGAACTCAAAAACAGATTATTTGAAATTATCCAGTGGAACAAAAAGAAAAATGAATGAAAAGTATGAAGAAAGCTTACGGAACTGATGGGACACCATCAAACAGACCAATATACACACTATGGGAGTCCCAGGAAAAGACAGAGAAAAGGGCCAGAAAACTTACTCAAAGAAATAGCCAAAAACTTCCCAATCTAGGGAAGGAAATAAGACATCCAGATCCAGGAAGCCCAACAGGGTCCCCCAAAAATGAGCTCAAAGAAATCCACACCAAGACACATTAAAATCAAACTGTCAACAGAGCAGAAAGAGAAAAGTGACTTGTCATATACAAGGGAATCCCCATAAGAGCATGGGACAGCTCAGCAGAAACTTTGCAGGCCTGAAGGGAGTGGGATGGTATATTCAAAGTGGTGAAAGAAAAAAACTGCCAACCAAGAATAATACAGGTGGCAAAACTGTCCTTCAAAAATGAAGGAGAGATAAGGCCTTTCCCAGATGAACAAAAGCTGAAGGAATTCATCAGCACTAGACCTGCTTCACAAGAAATGCTACAGGCTTTTCTTCAAGTTGGAATGAATGGATGCTAAAAAGCAACATGAACACAGATGAAAGTATAAAATGTGCTGGTAAAGGTAAATATATAAACAAATACAGAATACTGTCATACTGTAATGGCGATAGGTAAATAAGTTTTAATTCTAGTACAGAAGACAAAATTATTAAAAACTAACTATAAAATGTTAATGATTCACAATATAAAAAGATATAAATTGTGACATCAATAACAAAGTGTAGGTGCAAAGAAGTGTACAGTTTTTGTACGAGATTAAAGTTATCGGCTTAAAATAGACATAAACCTAACCCGGGGTCCCCAACCCCTGGGCTGCAGGCCGGTATCGGTCCACGGCCCGGTATTGGTCTATGGCCTGTTAGGAACCAGGCAGCACAGCAGGAGGTGAGTGGTGGGCGAGCAAATGAAGCTCATCTGCTGCTCCCCATGGCTCGCATTACCACCTGAACCATCCCACCCACCCCGGGTCCGTGGAAAAACTGTCTTCCACGAAACCAGTCCCTGGTGCCAAAAAGGTTGGGGACCGCTGACCTAACAGACATATACAGAACATTCCACCCAACAGCAGCATAATATACTTTCTTCTCAAA
Organism: Phocoena sinus; assembly: GCF_008692025.1. Lineage (NCBI taxonomy): Eukaryota > Metazoa > Chordata > Mammalia > Artiodactyla > Phocoenidae > Phocoena > Phocoena sinus. The sequence goes on along the minus strand of NC_045766.1, from coordinate 10,431,657 downwards.
CAAACACAGAACATTCTCCAGGACAGATGACATCTTAGTCCACAAAGTGAATTTTAACATATTTAAGAAGAAACTAATAATCCACAGCAGAAGGGAATGCTGGAAAATGTGGGGGGGAAATTTTTTTTTTACTTTGTTTGCATTTGTTTGTTTGTTTATTTATGGCTGCATTGGGTCTTCATTGCTGAGTGTGGGCTTTCTCTAGTTGTGGCGAATGGGGCCTACTCTTCATTGCAGTGTGTGGGCTTCTCATTGTAGTGGCTTCTCTCGTCGCGGAGCACAGGCTCTAGGGGCACGGGCTTCAGTAGTTATGGCACACCGGCTCTAGAGCAAAGGCTCAGTAGTTGCAGTGCACGGGCTTAGCTGCTCTGCGGCATGTGGGATCTTCCCGGACCAGTGATTGAACCCCTGTCCCCTGCACTGGCAGGTGAATTCTTAACCACTGCACCACCAGGGAAGTCGCGAAAATGTGGAAGTTAAACACATTCCTGAACAACCAGTGGGTCAAAGAAGGTATCAAAAGGGAAATCAGAAAATATCTTGAGACAAAAACAAAACATACCAGAACTCATGAGATGTAGCAAAAGCACAAAGAAGGAAGTTTCTAGCAATGAACCTACATTAAAAAGGAAAGATCGGGCTTCCCTGGTGGCGCAGTGGTTGGGAATCCGCCTGCCAATGCAGGGGACACGGGTTCAGGCCCTGGTCCAGGAGGATCCCACATGCCGCGGAGCAACGAAGCCCGTGCGCCACAACTATTGAAGCCCACGTGCCTACAGCCCAAGAGCCGCAGCTGGAGAAAGCCCGCGCGCAGCAACGGGGACACAATGCAGCCAAAAATAAATAAATAAAATAAATAATAAATTTAAAAAGGAAAGATCTCAAAACAACCTAAATTTGCATCTAAAGAACTAGAAAAAGAACAGAGAAAAGTCAAAGGTAGCAAAAGGAAGGAAGTAATGTAGGATTAGAGCAGAAATAAAATCTCTATTTTAAAAACAATAGAAATAAAATCAACAAAACTAAGACTCGGTTTTTTTTTTTTTTTTTTTTTTTTTTTTTTTTTAAATATCTTTATTGGGGTATAATTGCTTTACAATGGTGTGTTAGTTTCTGCTTTACAACAAAGTGAATCAGCTATACATATACATATGTTCCCATATGTCTTCCCTCTTGCGTCTCCCTCCCTCCCACTCTCCCCATCCCACCCTTCCAGGCTGTCACAAAGCACCGAGCTAATATCCCTGTGCCTTGCGGCTGCTTCCCCCCAGCTATCTACCTTACTACGTTTGTTAAGGACTCGGTTTTTTGAAAAGATAAAACTGACAGAGCTTCAGCAAGACTAAGAAAAAAAGAGAACTCCAATAAGTAAAATCAGAAATGGAAGAGGAAATATTACAACTGATGCCACAGGAGAAAAAATGAATATAAGACTACTGTAAACAATTATATGCCAACAAATTGGGCAACTTAGAATAAATGGATGAATACTAAGAAACACACTACCAACCAAGACTGAATCATGAATAGGAAATCTGAGCAGACCTATAACTAGTGAAGAAACTGAATCAGTAATCAAAACCTCCAACAAAAAAAACCCAGGACCAGAGGGCTCTACTCATGAATTCTACCAAACATTTAAAGAATTAATGCCAGTCCTTCTCAAACTCCTCCCAAAAAAATCAGAGAAAGAATAATTTCCAAACTCACTTTATGAGCCAGAATTACTCTGATACCAAAGCCAGATAAAGACACTACAAGAAAAGAAAATTACGTGTCAATATTCCTGATGAACACAGGTGCAAAAGTCCTCAACAAAATATTAGCAAACCAAATTCAACAGCACATTAATAGAATCATGCACCATAACCAAGTGGGACTTAACTCCGGCATGCAATCACGGTTCATCACACAAAATTCAAATTCAATTAATGTGATGCACAACATTAACTCAATGAAGGATTTTTAAAAAACCACAATCATGTTGAAAAAACGTGACAAAATTCAACGCCCTTTCATGATAAAAACTTGCAACCAACTAGGAACAGAAGGAAATCACCTTAACGTAATACAGGCCATATATGAAAAGCCCACAAACTCAATGGTGAAAAGATTCAATGGTTTCCCTCTAAGATCAGGAATATGGCAAGAACGCTCACTCTTACTACTTCTATTTAACACAGTACTGGAATTCCTAGCCAGATCAGTTAGGCAAGAAAAAGAAATAAATAGCATCCAAATCAGAAAGGAAGAAGTAAAACTATTCCTGTTTGCAGATCTTATGTTGCATGATCTCATGCAGAAAATCCTTAAGACTCCACAAAAAAACTGTTAGAACTAACTAATGAATTCAGTAAAAGTGCAGAATACAAACTGAACAAAAGTCAGTGGCATTTCTGTACATGAAGAATTAACCATCTGAAAAGGAAACTTCATAAACAATAAAATACTTAGAAATAAACTAAGGAGGTAAAAGACTTGTAAACTGAAAATCAGAAAACAGAGATAAGAGAAATTAAAAATGACATAATAGGGGACTTCCCTGGTGGCGCAGTGGTTAACCCAGGGGACACAGATTCAAGCCCTGGTCTGGGAAGATCCCACATGCTGCAGAGCAACAAAGCCCATGCACCACAACTACTGAGCCCACATGCCTAGAGCCCGTGCTCCGCAACAAGAGAAGCCACTGCAGTGAGAAGCCCACACACCGCAATGCAGAGTAGCCCCCACTCGTCACAACTAGAGAAAGCCTGTACAGCAATGAAGATCCAATGCAGCCAAATAAATAAATAATCTTAAAAAAAAAGACATAATAAATGAAAATATATCCTATGTTCATGGTTTGGAAGACAATATTGTAAAAAAAGAGAAAAAAAAGACAGGGAATAACTGAAAAAGAATAGTGATGAAGGGACTTCCCTGGTGGCACAGTGGTTAAGAATCCACCTGCCAATGTAGGGGACAGGGGTTCAATACCTGGTCCAGGAAGATCCCACATGCCGCAGAGCAACTAAGGCGTGCGCCACAACTACTGAGCCTGCACTCTAGAGCCCATGAGGCATAACTACTGAGCCCATGTGCCACAACTACTGAGCCCACATGCCTAGAGCCTGTGCTCTGCAACAAGAGAAGCCACCTCAATGAGAAGCCCATGCACCACAACAAAGAGTAGCCACCACTCACCGAAGCTAGAGAAAGCCTGCACGCAGCAACAAAGACCCAACGCAGCCAAAAAAAAAAAAAGAACTTATTAAAAAAAAAGGAATAGTAATGAAAGAAGATCGTACAGATGCAGAAAAAGGGAAGATCTAGAATGGAAGTAGAAAAATTATCTGAGTCATGAAGAGGGCATCTTTATCTTCTCAAACAGGAGGAAAGGATCAATGTAGGTAAGTTGATAAGTGGCAGAGAAAAGATAATGTTGAAAAGGAGTAGCAGTAAGTGTTTAGCAGTTGAAATGGGTCACGGGTTCTAAGCTGGATAGTGACAAAAATACAGAAATAAAAGCAGTTTCAGTACACGAGGCACGTTGTGGGGTGTGTTCACTGGAGTACATGGTTAGAGCTAAGGGTAGAGGATCACTGATGTTGAACTGTGAAGTAGAATGATCAAAACATCATCTACGAAGAAATGAAATCACCTAGATGATGGGAAAACAGCTACAGTCCAGAGGTGCTGGAGAGTGAGATTTAACAGCAATGTTCTAAAAATAGAAGAATTACCTACCAGATGGCATGCGCCTCAAAATAAGGAAGGTTTTTTATAGGTAGGTAGACTAGTAACATTTTCCCAAGATAAACTGGCTGTGAGAAAAGGAACAGCTACACTTAAAGAAGACCTCTGGAGAAGGACGTACTTATGAAAACACTGAGTTTCATACTTATGAAAACACTGAAGACAGGACATGGAATGTCCATGGGTTTTCTGGGAAGAGTGTAGATTCAAGAGTTATACATAAGAACTTAAGGTCTAAATCAATATTTAGATGACTATTTTCAGACTTCAGTCTTGAGAAAAATAACTACTTCCTTTGAAAAGTATGCAAGCAAAATATTTTAACAAGCCAAATAGAACAATACAGGTAGTTTTCTAGAACATACCCAATATGCCAAAACTAAGGAAGAAAGGAGAAGTATGTAGTACTGTATTTAAGCAGTATTTTTTTAAAGTTAGATTATTTTCTGCATAATTTTGACTACCTCAGCAAGTAGTTTAAAGTTAAGCAAAAGTTTCATCATTCAGACTGGATTGAAGGCCAGACTGAATTAAAGTTTTTTAAATCGTGTTATTTGGGAAAATATCCTATTTGATCTCTTATAATTTTTGTCTGGAATTTATGTTAACTAGCAGCATGTCTGGCATATGACTTATGTTTACCAGACCCATGATAAAAACATTTTCTGAAATATAATTAACATTGTTTGCATAATTAATAATCTTTCAGCAACTGTTTTGAAGACAACTTAGGCCCAATATTTCAAAGTTTTAGAGTATAAAATTTTTATTTTAAATAGGCTGAATTTCTGCCTTTCTTTAAAGAAGATTGAAGAAAGGGTAGCTGCAATTCATTCTGGTTTCTACAATGTGGTGACACTGGGGTAAAGGTAGCATTAAGTTACTGTACTTTACAAGCTGAAGGGAGAAAATTTTCAATTTAAAAATAAATTGCTATGGTTACCCAATGTTTACCTTTATGAGCAATAACTATGTGAGCCATCCAGGGATTTCCCACAAGTGCAGTAGGATCAGTAGCTGAAGTGCACACTAGTTGTTTCACACACAAATTGGGGCTGCATACGCCACTTCCATTTCAAAGTAGCTATCGTTGGGAAATACTAAGGAAGATGATTCACATCTTTCTAAACCACAGAAGGGTGGGTGGAGACAAAAACACTAAAAGCAACTATTTTAAAATCCAAGTGATGACTCAGATAGTTTTCAACATTTTTCATATTCTTTAGTTTTCTTTATTAAAGAGTGCTATCTAAAATTTTACAAAGCAGCTTCTATTGTTGAAAGAAGGAAAGGGTGTTTCTAACGTGTTTCAGTCATGGAATCTTTTTGCATAAATAGATGTTCATGCTCTTGATAAATTTGTAAAACGTCATGTTTATAACTTAATATTACCTCAGTACTTCAGAATAAAACAGTGCCGATTCCTTTAGATGTAGTCAGTTTTTAACCTCCTGAGTGGGAAGAAGAGGGTCCCTGTCAGAATTGATGATAAGCTCATTCTTGAAAAACTGGTAGTTAAACCTGCTATCAATTACTGTATTACAGAACTTTTTTTGTCTATTTTGTTCACAATTTAACACTCAGTAATGCAAGAATACCTATGAAACTTTGACCCCAATATAGTTCTAATGTGATCTTAAAATTATGAGACCCATTACATCTTGATGGGTCTTCCACAAAGTATCTAATTTTCTGCACAACAGATTATCAAACACGTTTGTTAATATCAGGGCTATCCTTAACTAAAATAAAATAGCATGTTACACCAAACTAGTTTAAACAATAGAGTCTTATCATCATAAACAAAAAGAAGTGAAATAAAGGGGCTCCAAGGTGACTGATCTTGTTACTCAACACTATCACCTAAGACACCTGGGCTCCTTCCAGCTTTTCTGTCAGACTCAGCATGGACCTTAGGATAATTACCTTCACAGTCACAAAATAATACCTGCCATACTTCAAGGCATCATATCAGACACATATTGCTGTCCAGCAGAAGGGGGAGTTTTCTTCTGTGTCTCCTTTTTTAGGTACAAAGATGACTTCCCCAGAAGCTGTTGGGTTGGCCAAAAAGTTCGTTCGGGTTTTCCTGTAAGATGTTATAGAAAAACACGAACTAACTTTTTGGTGAACCCAATACCTAAACTGACTCTCCCTGATATGTGACCAGACTTTGCTCACTACTAAGCAAAGCAGGATTACCATGATTAGCTTACACTATCAGGGACTTCTCCAAGTCATGTGAGATAGAGGTGGGCAACCAAACAAAACTGGGGGCTTGCAAGGAAGGAAGTGGGTAATGGCCAGTGGGTAGGCAACTAATAGTATACTATTTACTATATAGAAAAATTAAATCTTGGCATTTTATTTCAATAGTTTAGTTTTCCCCCCATTATGAGACACTCTGAGAACTCTGGAGATTTATTTTTAAAAGGGAAAAAAAATCAGTCACCAATAATTTATCTTAAGACAGATGAAAGGCGATCATTTTATGAATACTACTGACAAAAGAGAATATACTTTAGAATATAAAATTGTAAAATTACACTTTAATTCTGACCAATTAAAATGAAAGTTTTATGTCAAAAATGTTTCCTGTTAATCTCACTTTTCTCTTCTAGGAAAAGTAAGGTTAACACTACTAGACATAGGTCAAACCGCACCTAGAGTAATGAGACCAGAACACATTCAAAGAAGGCAGCCAGAAATGATCGTGGATCAGTGAAGCTGAGGGGTTTGGAGACAGGGAGAATATGCCAGCTTTAAAATATCTGAAGTGCTATCGTTGCAAAGAGATACCAAACTGCACAGGTCTGGAAATAAGAACTAGGATCAATGAATAGTAACAAGCAGGAAGATAAAATCTGGTTCAATATAAGATAGTACTCTTTTACCTAGCATTTTATCTGAAGATGGAACAGGTTGGCTGCTCATATGGGGCAGGGACGAATATCCCAGGTCACCTGAATACCTAGATTCTAGGCGCTTAATGTGTACTTAACTTGTAACAACAAGCCTGCAAAATACACTCCATTTCACAGATAAATTCTGAGCTAGACAAGTTAAAACTGGAAATCACACAGCTAAGAAGTGGGGAAAACTGGATTCTTACCCTGGCCCATCTGTCTCCAAAGCCTGGCTCTTCCCACACATCACACACCTAAAAGAAGTTAAATCAGTTGTTAAGGAAGCAAATGGGATTTCTGAGTTGGTGAGAACTGTCATCTGACTCGAAGTCCCTTTCAAAACTAAGATGCCAGAAATGAAAAGTAATACTCCCTTTCACTTATACCAGCACTTTACAATTGTTCTCACATTTGTTCCTCACAGCAGTGAAGTAAGGTAAGTAAGCTAGGGAAGCATTCATTCTGTTGGCATTCTACCTCAGAGAATAAGAGGACAACAAAGATGGATTCCTTCAACTTTCTTCTGGTTTACCCCCAAAATATCTATTTTCCATTTTTTCCCTCTGATCTTTCATTCATTCAGTACTCATTTACTAAACACTTCTTACATGCCAGATACCAAACCTCAATGACTCTGCAGTCTGATGGGAAGAACCTGTAGGCACAGAGGGCAAAAAAGTACATTTAAAAAAAAACTGCCATCTCCTTAACAGATCTTACTCTATCAATTTCAACCCCTTTATTGTATCACTTTGATTTATTCCTCACTGCTGTCCCTGTTCCTTTTTCTTAGCCTACAGAAAACTTTGCCCCCCTATACTACTCCATTTTTTACTCGTTTCTCCCTACTGCAGCCAGACTCCATTCTCAACCACCACTCAACTGATACTGCTCTAAGGTCACCAATGATAACCAACTGCAAAATCTTCATTTTTCTCAACTAGTCTACAATACTGGACACCAGTGATCTTTATTAAACTCTCTTCTTGCTACTTCCATAAAGTTTTCATCTATTTTTTAAACCTTTATTGTAGTCCCTTTCATTTGGCTTTTCTTCCACCCCCTATACCTAAATATTGGCTTTCCTTTCAGTCCACTTTTCTTCCTCCTGGTCTACAATCTCTTCCTGGACAATCTCATCTATTTCTATAATATGAGTCATCACTTACGTAATATTTCCAAGACTTTATTTCCAGTCCTAACCTCCAGACACAACTTCCAAATGCTCAATGGGCCCTTTTACCCGCATGCTCTGTATTATCTCAGACTCGGCATATCAAAATTCAACATACCATCGCTAGTCCCCTCCCCCAAATAGTTCTTTTATCTAGAAGACTTCCCTTACTTTATCTCCCAATTCTAGTTAGTTGCCAAGTTCGAAGCATTCTACCTAAAATCTTCCTAAACTCTCTTCACCCACAGGGACCTAGTTCAGACCCACTTCAGTCCTCATCTGAATTATCAAAACCACCTCTTAACTGGTCTCTCAACTCTTGTCTCTCCTTTTTCCAGTTCTATCCATCCTTGTAGCAGACATGGGTTCTTTCACAAGAATCGCTTGCTTTAGGGATTACATCTGGTCCAAAGATATACAAGAGACCCAGGACTGGCCGAAGCACCCCTTACTCCTAGTCACATGTTTAGGTCAGGGATGAACATACAATCAAAACCAGGCAGGATTTTCCTCAAGGTTTTAGTTTCCTGCTGAGGATATCAGGGAAAAATACTCTCTTTTTCTTTTGGGATTGTAAGGAAATTTAAACTGAACTGCTTGGCTAATCAGTTTTCTTTTGCATTTAAGCCACTTTGAGTAGGGACTTCTGCGATTTGTAACCAAGAGTCCTGATTAACAATTTTCTATACCACAAGTCACTTCTCTAAATCACAGATAAAATGTTATTTGCCTGCTTTTATTTAGTCAACAAAATTTTACTAAAACATAACACTGAAGGCACCCATCACTACCCTGTCTTTAAGTTTCACAAATGCAAATATACTTGTTACAATTGTAATATACCATATCATTTCATGCAGCTGTGCCACTGTCTACACTGTTCCCTCTGCCTAGAATGCTCCCTTTCTACCTGCTTATCCACAAAATATATAGTAGGGTTGCATAAAATAAGGCTGGAAAATTAGGCAGGGGCCAAACCATGAAGGGTCTTAAATGCCACACTGACATATACACATTTTAACTGCAGAATGGTGGGGAGACCACTAAAAAATTGTAAGTTATAGGGAGGGTGGGAGGGAGAGAGACGCAAGAGGGAAGAGATATGGGAACATATGTATATGTATAACTGATTCACTTTGTTATAAAGCAGGAACTAACACACCATTGTAAAGCAATTATACCCCAATAAAGATGTTAAAAAAAAAACTAAGTCCAAAAGTGACGTAATCAGATTTGTATCTTAGAGGCCTCAATGTGGACGTAGTATGAAGGATGACCTAAAAATGAGGTGATACTAAAGACAGAGAAAACAATAGTAGGCTGGTTTAGAAATAGTCTAAACCAGAGGCTACAAAGGATGGTAAGAGAAATAAATTAGGACATTTCTGGTGAAATAAATTTTGCCAATTGCTGTCCAATAGCATTGATAAATCTTTGAAAGTTTTTAAACTATCACTTCTACTTGCAAGAAAGTAGATGTAAGGAAGTAATGTGAAACCTATAAAATTTACATATCAAGATTTTACTGAAGGAGCATTGATAAGAAAACATTAACAACCTAAGTGTTAAACAATAATTAAAATTTAGAATATATCATGCAGTGAAACTGAATGATAGTTAGAAACCGAATTTTTTAAAGCATGAGACAATACCCATAAATGTTAAGTGGAACACACCACTGCACACAATATGATTCTAAATTATGTTAAATAATGATGATCAGAAGGATTTATTTTAAAAAAAGCAACAACAGTATCAAGAGATTAGTTAGATGAGTGGTAGGATTATGGATAATTTGTTCTTTCCTTCATATGTTCACATATTTGGTTTTTTCTGAGTAATTTCGTTTTTTCTGAGTAATAGTGTTACTTAGATTTGCTAAACTCAACCACTATTTAACGGTAAAGAAAAATAAGTCCTAAAGGGGTTAAATGACAAAAATTCACATTAATAATTATTGGGACCAAAACCTGAACACTGCCTGGGTGGAAGGCTTGCTGTTAAGAAGCAGACCCATGAAGGCAGAGCCATCACCCGCAGCTACGGAGAACCTGCAACAGCGAGGCACTGAGCACAGACCAAGGCTGCTGAGGCTTGAAGCTGGCCTCTAAATCCGCACCTCAAAGGCATCAAATCGCTAGTGAAGAGGAGACTATAAGAAGGCGTAACTTAAATCCTTTTTTTTTTTGTTTTTTTTTTTTGTGGTACCCGGGCCTCTCACTGTTGTGGCCTCTCCCGTTGTGGAGCACAGGCTCCGGACGCGCAGGCTCAGCGGCCATGGCTCACAGGCCGCTCCGTGGCATGTGGGATCCTCCCGGACCGGGGCACGAACCCGTGTCCCCTGCATCAGCAGGCGGACTCTCAACCACTGCGCCACCAGGGAAGCCCTAAATGCTTATTTTTATAACTTTATTTTTATACAAAAAAATCTTTCAAGGAACAGAAAAGGAAATAGTAATGACAGACTAGACAGAAGAAAGAAGGCCTCAGAGAAAGGTGTTTGGAGACACTGATGTTCTATTGTCTGTACCTACTTTGCTTTTTAAAATACATGAATGCTTTTAACGTGAGACTATTATTTCCTTGAAGTGAGATTTCCACAACCTTGTTACAATCCCAAATAAACTCTACAGACCCAAGCATTCAATTTAGTCAAGCAGGATAACAATCAAAAAGTCCTTTGATAACTAACAAAAGAGAATTTGAATATAATATTTGTGAAATAAAAGGCTTCAATGAAGAAGTTTGGGTGGCTACTGGATAGGAGAAAAGGACAAAATGATCAAGGACAATTTTTAAAGCCTGAGCTATCTGAATTTTTTCTAACATTACAAATTAAGAAACTGTGTTTTACTTAGATGCCATTTAAATTACAGTACCACCTAAAATATCAAAACATCTAAGACGGTTCTAAGGTAGTAGATTGAAGATTATATTAAAAAATCTAGTCAGGTATAGCTCTTAACCATTTCATACACAAGGACTTACCATCTTTTTTTAAAAATTAAACTGAGTGTTAGATCACAAATGATTAAAACTATGTTTCACTAGTTTTAATTTACCTACCTATAAGAGCAATTATACTGCTATCTTAATTTCACTGGTTCTTTACGAAGAATTTAAAAATGATTTCCTATGTAAATTTCGAAAATTGCAGAAACCAATGCAAAAGCACCATCCAGTGGTAAAAGATGAAAATTACAACTTACAAATTTGTGACTCTACATGGTCTCCAATACACATTACCAGGAAAGAAAAAATAAATGGGCTAAATGATGTTGATGGTGTCTGCTATTTGTTACCATTTTCCCAATCAAATCTTATTCTTACTATCTTAAGTTTGACATTTTTCCCTTTTCTGACTTGCCCACCCATTACCAAATGCTTGACTAAATTCAAGACTCACCCAGAGCCTTTATTGAGCCAGAGGTTAGAAAACAGTTTCTAAAGAACAGAAATAAGGTGTGTGAGGGATGAATTTCCAATGGAATTCCACTCGGCAAGGGCCATTCCAGGTAACAACAAATGGGAGGCATCCTAAGTTTCATTTTTATTTAAATGATAAGTTGGTAGATAATCCTGAAAAGCCAGGTAAAGATTTACAATTGGTTAATGCATTCAGAATTCCTAAAGAGAATATGAATATTTGACATCATCAAAATTATTCCAAGTTGAAGAATACAACCTAATAATGCTTTCCCAATAATCAGCTCCCCATCTACCGGAATACAGATGGATAAAAATTTTCAGCTTCCAGTAACACCTCTCTGATCACCCTCTTCTAAAAAAAAAAAAAGTTTAACTAAGAATAAATTACTAACAAAAAATCAAAAAGCTAATAAGGGTGATTTTTTTGTTTTGAAACAACGTTGCATTAAGTCTACTTAATATCAAATGGTATTACCATTTGATAATCATCATAAACTATTTATCACAAAGTAAGGCAGGCTGCCACTTGGTAATGGCAAAGAAGCCAATGACTGGGCTATAGTTTCTTCCTTTCTACACAATCTTTCAGTATGTATGAATTTCAAATAAGAAGCCTAACAAACCATACCAATGATATCAAACTAGCTTATATTGTCTTCACTAGTGCCTTCAGTTCGACACCTGCAGATTTTTAAACTACTTTCACTAACAACACAGGCATCACTCTCATAGTGTGGCTCCCTGGGGATGACAGGCTGACATGTCTACAGTGAACGGCTGACATGTCTACAGTGTACATAACGAACATGGAACACACAGGAAAACAAGCTAGGAGCAGGGAGACACCAGTCAGACAAGAGAAGGAAGAACACGTCCAGTACTACGTCAGTGTTTCAGCATAAAATAAAACTAACTTGCAGTGCCGTCACCAGCTATTTAATATTCTCTTCTCCAAGCTCCAACAGAGAGAGAGCTTATTAGATTCTTAAGCCCCCTCCACTGAAAATCTATTTGAATTATTAAGTAAGTTGCTATACTAAGTTTCGCAGGAATACAGGGCCCACCACACTTATAAACAGAATGTCTACAACACAGGATTTGCATTGACACTAAGTATTTATTCACATACACTTATATATAAAAGCGAAGTTTAAGTTACCAGGAGGCGTAAAGAGCAACAAACTAACAAATTACAAGAGCTGCCTCTTACTGCAGAGAGGCTATGGGAAAACCACCTAGGCACAATAGGAATTCCCACACTATTTCCTCTGGTGGAAGCAGTAGTGGTATTGTTTCAATTCCAGTATCAGGCCTGTAGTAGAAAACAAATATCAAAAGCAAGAATATGCTGACCCTAGAAATGAAGGGCTGCAATATAAAAAAAAACTAGTACTTTGAATTACTAGATCATATTCAAATATCTTCCTAATTCAGAACTTAGTTTTACCCTTCTATCAAGAAAGAAAATTATTTTTAAAAAGAGAAAGAAAGAAAGTTATTAACCTGTGTAATGAGACAGAGTTTTTAAAAGGTTTTCTTTATATATGAACCATTTTTTGCTGGATTCTCTGAAGAGACTCAAAAAGTGCAGTTAGATCCTCAGAACTGCTAGCAACAAGACATTCTCATTAATTAAAAAAACAAAAAACTATCCAAATATATTTACTATAACATTTATCAAATAATTTCACGGGGATATCTTAATCTAAGAAACTGTCTATAAAGTATAAAATACTCAATCTACATAATTTGTGAATATTAAAAACATGTTCATTTTAGAAATACATAAATTTAAGAAATAACAATATCTCCCAAAGATAAACACTGATAATTATTTTCTAAATATGTACTAAAAATTTGTGATAATATACTGTTTAGTAACTTGCTTCTCTCCATTTTCTTCCACTTGACAATGTGGACCTTACTCGTGTTCTTGAATATTCCTCTATAACACCTTCAATGACTATGTAACATAACATTCAAAAGTACTATCATCTGTATTATATTTAACCAATTTCCTAAGAATGAACATTGGAGTTACTTCTCTTTTTTTATTCATATATAATAATTTTTTCAGGCTCATATCACAACAGTTATTTTTAGTGAAATGGCTTGTCTTCAAATAAATAAAATTAGGCCTAAAATATTCTGGAGCCTTAATTCTCAGGTGCACTGACTTAGATCAAATGTCAGAATTAAGTTCTCTGTATAAAAGTATTCTGTCAACGATATTATTAGTCTGAAAGAATCATCAGTTTTATCATTGCTGTCACAGTGATTATTGCTATGTTCTAATATGCCTTTCCAGTATGTTAAAAGAAGACAGAAACCATCCTATCCACCTGGCAGAAGAAGGTTAACTACAGTTCTAAACATATTAAAAATTGTTATTTCTCCTCTTGTCAAAACTCTTTATGAAAAAATTAACCTTGTCAAAAAAATATTCAAGGGGCATTACTTTTACTATGTCTTCTACCATATTCATGCAACAGACATAGTAGTAATATTAACTTGCCATTTGGTGGCAGCAAACACAAAAGGAAGTAATTTCCTGAGTACACCTATCGCATTATTACCAATTCAAAGGTAGTCTTTCCTGAATCTTGAATTTTTAAACAAAAGTTTCAAATGAAAGATGGTGTTTTACAGGTTTTAATAGTTATGTTTTAATCCCGTTAACAGTCAAGCTCAAAACAGTATTACAAGAGAATTTGTGATTAATATTAATAGCCTTCTGTTACTACAGCATTTACCAATACAATTTAATAGCCTCGAAAACTATGGAAATCTTTTGATGCTTATCAAGCAATAAGTAACTGCAATAACTTTCATTTGTGCTAACTAATATTTATATATCTCACGTAAAAATTACATTTTTTTACTCTAAACCAAATCCAGCTAGCCTAGCCTCGGAAGCCACAATACTTATTCAATAATCATTTGTTAATAACTTCATATGTGCTAAGTACAAGGAATACAGCAGTGAACAAGAGAAATTGTTTCTGGCTTCATGAAGCTTACACATCCTTTTCCCAGACTTGTAAAATGGTGTAGTAAAAGGCCAGCTTGACAGTCTAAATAGTATACAAATATACATAAAATACAAAAATATTGTTTCGCTCTACATACAATTTACAATAAAAAAACTACACAAAAAAATTAGAGTAAGGAAATGCAACAGAGTTTTACTTTTGTATTACGATTCCCTTAATGGTTTCCTCTTCTTTTGAAATATCAAGTTATTTCAAAAGGGAAAATGTTTGGTGCCCTTAGTTTACTACTCTTGTTTACTCAACCCACAAGATGCTAAGTGACTGAAATATTAAGCTGTATCAAACTGAAAAAATGTACACAGAGTATCTTTTCACACAAAATAATCACACAGCAAAGCCTGTCAAACTTTGCAGTAACTTATTTGGAGAAATCACTGCCAAAATGTCTTGTAATCCAAGACACTGAGAAGCATGAGTCTAGGATCATGAGTGGATTCACAATGAGGCTATATGGTGCACATAAGAACAGGTGAACCATTGAGTTACACACCCCGTCCTCAGCACAGCAGCTCCTCCAGGGCGAGGCCGTATGCCACTCACATCAGTATACCCCTATGATTCTGCACACAACAGTCATGAACAATTTGCTATGCATGGATATTTATTTCTCATACTGATGACTGGATCTTGTTAGCAGAAATTTCATTTTCTTTTTTCTGTTTTTGTCCCAAATAGATACAAGACTCTACAGGTTAAAAATTAACATTGGTAATTTCACATGGGCCAACCTAATACCAATTATTCACGACATAAGTTCCTTGAGGGTAGGCACCATTTCCTATCCCCCTCAAAATGTTTGTCTTCTAGTAAGGGAAAGAGATAAGTAAAAAGTAAACTGCAAAGCAATACAATAAGTGCTTTGACAGAAGTTCAAACTTCTGTGTGTGTGTGTGTGTGAGAGAGAGAGAGAGAGAGAGACGTACGTACATATAATGCATTAGCAATCACAAGGTATACAAGTCAGTGAATGATATCAGGAAAAGTGGAAGCCACCTGGAAAATAAAATTAGAAAATACAATTAACTAGGACTCAAAAAGATTAAGTGATCACTATTTTGAGCTGTATGTGTTTAAAGAAATATAAAAGTTCTGGGAAACTACTGACTGATTTCTCTCTGAGATGGGAAGCAAGTCAGGGATGCCTGCCCTCACCACTCCAATTTATCATATTGGAACTCCTAGCCACTGCGATAGCACTATAAGAAGAAATAAAGGGCATGCAATTCGGAAAGAAAGAAAACTACCTGTATTAGCAGACAACATGATTGTCTATGTAGAAAATCTCATGAACATGGGTAAAAAGTTCCCAGAACTAATACGTTTAGCGAAGTCACAGAATACAATTGTATTTCTACATACTACCAATGAACTAAAAATAAAAAAAATTTTAAGCAGTACCATTTATAATAGCACCTCAAATTAGAAATACTAAGGTATAATTTAACAAAATATATGCAGAATCTGTATGCTAAAACTATAAAATATTGATAAAGGAAATCAAAGACCTAAATAAATGAAGAAAGATACCACATTCATGTACTTGGAAGACTCATTATTGTTAAGATGTCAATTTTTCCTCATTTAATCTACAGACTCAATGCAATCCCAATCAAAATCCCAGTGGTATTTGTAGAAATGAATAAGCAGATTCAAAAATTTATATGGAAAGGCAATGGAACTACAAGATCCAAAACAAATTTTATGAAGAATGAAGTTGCAGGATTCACACTACTAGAAGGCTACAGTAATCAAGACAGTGTGACACTGGACAAAGGACAGACATATAGCTGATGGGCTGGAATGCAAGTGTCTGGAAATATATCCACACATACGTCGTCAACTGACTTTTGACAAAGGTGCAAAAGGCAGTTCAACAGAGAAAAAATAATCTTTCCAACAAATAGTCTGGAACAATTAGATAATTCATTTTCCAAAACAACAACAGCAGCAAAACCTTAGACTTCTACCTGATACTACATACAATTAACTTACAATGGATCACAGGCCTAAATGTACAACCTGAAACTATAAAATTTCTAAAAGAAAATATAGGAGGAAATATTTGTGACGACGGTGAAGGCAAAGATTTCTTAGAGACGATATCAAAAGTACAACCCAGGGCTTCCCTGGTGCCGCAGTGGTTGAGCGCCCGCCTGCTGATGCAGGGAACACGGGTTCGTGCCCGGTACAGGAAGATTCCACATGCCGAGCAGCGGCTAGGCCCTTGAGCCATGGCCGCTGAGCCTGCGCATCTGGAGCCTGTGCTCCGCAACGGGAGAGGCCACAACAGTGAGAGGCCCGCGTACCGCAAAAAAAAAAAAAAAACTGATTTCTTAAAATTCATCAAAACAAAGAATTTCTGCTCTTTGAAAGACATCATTAAAAGAATGAAAACACAGGTCACAGACCGAAAGTGCCTGCAAATTAGATATATGACAAAGGAATTATATCCAAAATAAATGAAGAACTCCTATAACTCAGTAATAGGATAGTCCAATTTTTTTAATGGGCAAAAGATGTAAAAATTTGACACTTCACCAAAGAAGATATACAGACATGAAAAATATATAGACGTTTATCATTAGAAAAACACAAAATAAAATACAGTGAGATACTATTACACACCTACTAGAACGTCCTTTTTTTAAAAAAATTGACAATACCAAATGCATTATGCTAAGTGAAAGGCTGTATACTGAATGATTCTATTTCTTATGACATTCTGCAAAAGCCAAAACCTTAAGGACAGAAAAAAGATAAGTAGTTGTTAGGAGCTAGGGACCTGGGGAAGGGATGAATACAAAGGGGTAGAAAGGAATTTTTAGGGGTGATGGAATTGTTCTCTATCTTGATTGCAGTGGTCATTACATGACTGTATGCATTTGTACAAACTCACAAAACTGTATACTAAAAAGCGTAAATTTTACTATATCTAAATTATACCTTAATAAAAATAGGAAAAATCTATAAAAATACTAGAAGGATCCACCAACAATTAAAAAAAAATCTAATAGGGAAGACACAGAAATTTAGAAGGCATAATAAAAATTCATAAATTTAAACATCTAAAAATATTAAATTTCTGCATTAAAAAATGTAACCAAAAAGTGAAACAAATGACAAATATTGGGGGGGGGAGAATCCACTATTAAAAAAGGCGAAGAATAGAAACAAACAATTCACAGGAAAGGAAACATAAATGTCTCAAACATAAAGAGATGCTCAACCTCGTAAAAGAAAATCAAATTAAACTACATGGATGTATCGTTGATCACCTCGCAAACTGGCAAAAATCAAGTCTAAAATTGTTTATGTCCTAGAATGAATGAGTTATTAACATAATCTAATGAGTCATTAACATAATCTCTGTGGGAAAGCGACTTGTCAATATCCGGCAAACTATGAACGCATATTCTACTGATATGGAAATACATTTCCAGGATACATTTTTAAGTGAAAAGAGCAAGTTACATTTGGGTCTATAAAGTCTGATGTCTTTTGTGTAAGAAAGAGCGCACCAACTGAAGAATGTCTACAAGGACTGAGTCACTGCAGTCTCTGACCTTTAACACACTCTGAAAGGAGTTCAGGGTAGAGATCAGGAAGGAGACACTCTGTTCCGGGAAAACTGGCAGAACAGGCCTTCAGATAGTTAGATACTTTCAGGAGAAAATTTTATGAACCCCAAATTCTTGCATCTTCCCATACTTAGAAAAGCACTAAAACCATTAACTAAGACGCCTGCTCCTTGTGACTAGCAGCAACCTTCTACCAAGATGTGCGCTTGGTTGCATGTACCAGATTCGCCAAAATCACAAATGTTGACCTCCTCCCTTACGTCCTTAGAACAGTTTCTCAGAGCAATCTGGAAGCCTGGTTCCCAGGCTGAACAAGCTCGACTCATGGTTTTATGTTGTGTGTTTTTAAGTTAACAAGAGAAAGACACATTTGTATTTGCTTTTATCTGCATATAGAAACACTAAGGCTACAGGGGAAACAAACATGGTTATTCATTTGGAATGAGCTGTACAAATTTTACTCATGAGACACAAAATGGGGTAAAGACTTCTCAAGTATAGCTTTATCTGGTTTTGATTATTAAATTATGTGAAGGGAGGAAAAGAAAGAGGAAGGAGAAAGAGGAATTTAGCCTGTAGCTGGTACATGAGCAAAGTGATATATGTAGGTGTTATATAATGAAGAATTTGTCTGGTCTTTGTCCTGGGTACCTGAGAGCATCTGAACCCTTGGAATTTCCCGAGTGATAGAAGTGTCTATGTTATTCATGGTGAGCTCCAAGGACCATACACTGGTTTATACTAATGAGGTGACTCAAGGCAGGCCTCTAGATTGTTCCAGATTAGGGTTGACCATGCTGAAAGAACCATCGTGTGACAAAAGGACTGGGGCTGTGAACCACGTGATATTAGCCTTACCTCCTGAACTCCTGGGAGAGGAGGAGGCTAGAGATTGAGTTCAATCATGTGGCCAATGTTTCAACCCATCATACCTATGAATTGAATCCCCCCAAATAAATAATCTTTACACTGAAGTACCAACAAGCTAGGAGGGTGATCTGTCTGAGACAGGCTGGGACCTGTGACCTGGGACCCTCTGTCACAGTGCTTACACCTGGACAAACGTCTCTTCAAGCAACAGAATACAAAGAAACTATAAGGGACTAAAAATAACTGCATGCATGTGCAGTTGGGGCAAATTACAAACAACAAAATACAACAAGACCAAAAGCCCAACTGCCACTTCTAAGGTGTTAGGAAAAAAAGCAGGGTTAACATGCATGATCCCTGCACTCAACACCACCAAGGGGGTGGGCAGACCACCTAAGCCATGCCTCCGTCCCTATCCACCGAGCTGCCCCTACTGTAAACCCCATTTAAGGGACCAGCTCACACACACACACACACACACCCCGCCCACCTCAGGGAGCAAGCAAAGCCACCTCTTGCTTGTTCTCCCTCCCTCCTGCTACAGCTCGAGCCCCAGTAAAGCCTTGCCTGAATTTCTCATCTGGCCTCTTATCAATTTCTACTGATTTGAGTCCAAGGACCCAGATAACACATCCTGAAGACTCAGAAAATGAGTGTGGGGCCCTCTCAGGTCTATGTGTCTCCCCCTTTTGCTGGTTCAGCTCTCTATCCTTTTGCTCTTAATAAAACTGTAATCCTAAGTATAGCATTTTCCTGAGTTCTGGAAGTCATTCTAGCAAATTATCAAGCCTGAGGGGGTAGTGGGAAGCCCCAAATTTATAGCCAGTAGGTCGGAAGTGAGGGTGGCGTGGGAATCCAGGAGCCGCAGTTGGTGTCTGAAGTGAGGGCAGTCTTTCTGAGGACCAAACCCTTAACCTGTGATGTCTACAGAACTGCCCTGAAGTAGGTGGTTATTCATTGCAGGCTTGTTTGCATTAGCAAAAAAATCACCTAGATATCAACAGGGAACTGGGTATATATAAACAAGAAAATACGAAGCAGCCGTAAGTAATTAAAAAAAAAAACTCTTTAAGTATTGATAGGGAATGATCCTGGAGGTAGAGAGAGGAAATAAGACGCACAACAGTGTGTGATATACTCTCCATTGTGTAAAAGGCAGTAGTAACCAATATTTGTTTATATAATGATAAAATCTCTAGGCATAAAAAAAAAATACTATTGGTTGGCTACAGTAAGGGAAACCAAACAACCTGGGGGTGAGTGGATCGAAGTATAAGGACGTATTTTTACATTATATCCTTTCATTCCTTTTAAATGGTGAACCGTACGACTGCCTGTTAAAATTAAATTTTAAAAGCTACATAGATGAATCAAATGCATACCAATGGTAATAATTATTTAGAACAATGGTTCACTCAATACTGGAAATGTAATCTACTCCTTTGAAGAATAATTCAATTATTTAAATATCTAAAGGGCAAAATGATAAATCAACGTGATGTTATATGATGCAACCATTAAAAATCATAATTTGGAAGATTATGTAGCAACTAAGTGAAGCGTGACACTAAAATGAGATGAAGCTGGGTTTCAACCCAAATTATATATAGGAGCCCCATAATTAATAATGTGTCCTTGACAAAACATTTTTTATGAAACAGAGGTGCCTTGCATGGTGGTTGTGAGGAATCACATTAATATATAAAAAGCATCTAGTGCAATATATTTTGCTAAATGAAAAGGTTATAAAACTGCATATACCCTCTGTTTAGAATTATGTATCACTCACTCATTCCAAGAGTTACTGAGTTGTTACTATGTGCTCTGGGCTGGTAACAAAGAGCACAGCATTGTTCTGAAGGAGCTATAGTTTAGTATAGGAGACAAGCACACACACAATGTGCTTATGATAGAAGGATACACACTGATAATTAAGAAATCCCAGGCCTAAAAAGGGGCAGAAAGAAAATGCCTGTAAGTGTTGATGAAATGAATTAATTAATGCTTATAAGTACTAAATTGATGAAAATGCTTATAAGTACTAAATTTTGCAGTCATAGAGGAAGCAAAACTAATCCAATCTCAAGAAGTAGAAGAACTGAGTATGTGTGCGTGTGCATGTGTCAGGTATCACTTCTGCTAGGATGACTTGGTCTTGAAACAAGCTGGCCAAATAAAGGTAAAAAGGCATTTATAATAAGGAGGGCAGGGTGTAAAACAATAGAAAGCAACACACTACAGATAGAAATATAAATTAATATAGTCTCTGTATATTACAAATGTATGTCCTGCTGAAAAAGATCTCTGAAATATATCAATTGGGAGGAAAACGTACACAACAATCAAGTAAACCCCTTGTGCACTGAAGTCTGCAACTACATTTTCCAGAATCCCTTTTCTCGAATGACTCAAGGATAGCGTTTCTCTGCCAACGAGGGTTACTGCAAGATTTACAGAAGAGAAGGGAACGCTATTATTGTCTGATGGCAACTGTGAGTAAACACATGGGCAGGCCACAGGCATGAGGTTTGAACTGGCTGCTGCATGAGAGTCATCTGCTTTTTCCAGACTCAATATTGTACAATGTCAATTTTCCAAATTAAATCCATAATTTCAATGGAATAACCATTAAACTCAAGTTTCCATGGCAATTTGAAATTTTTTTCAATGTGCATAAAAAATCAAAGAGTAAGGAAGAGTCAATTTTGAAGAAAAATGTGAACTTCTCAGCATATACAAAAATAAAATTCCAGGTGGGTCAAAAAATTAAGTGGGTAAAGAAACTGCAAATTTTTAGAAGAACCTGTATTTTTAGGAACTTGATGGTTTCTGTCACAAGGAAGGAAAAAAAACATAAAAGATTGGTAAGTATGATTACACTATAATTTAAAGTTTCTGAACAAGACTCCATAAAGTGAAAAGACTAGCAACATATTGAGATGTATATAACAAAATCACCACCAACAAAGAAATCATAGTATGCACACACACACACACACACACACACACACACACACACAACTGCACTGTAAGGAGGGGGAAAAAATGAACAGGCAACTCACGCAAAAAATTCCAATTGGTCAAAACATATGAAAATATATTCAATCTCAGTATAATCTGAGAAATACAAATTAAAATGAGATACTACATCATACCCATCAGACTGTAAAAACTGAAATCAAACTAAAACAATTACCAACAAGTTTAAGAGTAAAGAGGCAATATAAATTGGTACAACCACTTTGGAGAAAATTAAAATTACACAGTAAAGGTGAACATGTATAACTGCTACGACCCAGAAAGCCTACTTGCACACGTCAACCTCAGAGAAACTTGGGCATGTACACAAGGAGACACACCAGGATATCTACTGCAGCACTCTTTGTAACAGCTCAAAACTGGAAACTACCAAACTACAGTATGTTATGGGAATAAACTGCATTTATTTGTATGAGATACATAGCAATTACAACAAATGTACCACCATGAATAAATTTTTAAAACAATGTTGCAAAAGACACATATAGTATACCATTTAAAAGTTTAGAAAACACAAAAATAACAGTTCATATTGTTTATGATATTTTTTACGATATTGTTTATGGATATATAAATACAGTGTAAGTGCAAAAAATGGAATGATGTAAGTCAAATTTCAAGGTGGTTACCCAGGGAAGGATGGAAACAGGGCTCTAGCTGTATATATAACTATTTTACTCTTTTAAGAGACAACGCAAATAGGGCAAAGTATTAACATCTGTTTATTCCTGGTACGAGGTATGTACGTTTCTACTGAATTTTACTTTATCCTGTGTGTCTGAAAATCTCAATCTGATTTTAAAATATTTTTCAAGAAAGATCATTCTGCTTGGCTTCAGCATAGAAGATAAACTGAAATGCGCAAGCCTGTGGAAGGGCAGACCTGTGAGAGGCTCTGTCGATCCCAGCGGGAGGCAGAGCAGCATGAAGCGAGAGCAAGGAAGTAGGAGGAGAGAGACCTGTCCCTTACACACACGGATTAGGACTAGAGAGTTTTTTATACACTCATGCAATCCTTGGATGCCTGGGAGCCATTCTTCCAGGATCTCCTGTATTGTTGAAATATTTATGCATATATGATAACTCAAAAAAATGGTTCTCCAATGTCAGCTTGATTTGGGATTTGTCTTACAAAATTCAAGTTCAATTACATCAGCTTCTAGATACAGAACTTATGCTGCCTTTCTACAGAACTACTTAGTAAAAATCAAAGCTTGAGGAGCCTCTGTCCAGAAACTCTGCACTATTATTAAATCTGATTCTCGGTATTATCATCACATCTGTATTACTAACACAACGTAACAAAGACGTTGTCAATCTGCACCAAAACTTGTCGCTTTCACTATTTGTGTATCACATGAAAGATGGCAGCTTATAAACAAAGTCTAAAACTCATCATCTCTAATCATCATCTGAAAATAATTATACAGACATAGGTCTCAAGAGTCATTAACATCAGATCCAAACAGAATTATAGGCAAAAACATTGCAAATTCCGGAAAGACATGTAAAAACACTTAGATAATGAGTCAGCCCCACTGAACAACGTCCAGATACACAGGTACAATTTGAACCTAAGAGCATGCTTTCATCAACACTAATATTTCAGATGATTCTATCTCATATAAGTGTGCATGCATGTGCATTCACACACATGCATGAGAATGACACGGTGGTCCAAATGGACCCAGCTCTGCTTAAGAAGAATGTAGGCCCAAAGGTCCAGCAGGTCACCATTCCTATCACAAAGCACTGCAGTTAAGACAGGAGGATCCTTATGAAAAGTACTGCTATCAGACAACTACCAAAAATACGTTAAACCCCGGAAGCCATCGTGTGTAGTTTTCCTTGCTTAAATATTGAGGTAATGCAACTTTTAGAACTGAACACTAGTTTCTTTCACAGTTGTCTTCTTATCAGCATAAACCACCTAAGAGAGACAGAATAGGACAGGAAAGGAGATGTATTAGCTCCACCTTCTGCTCTACTTGTGCTTACACACAGCTGCTTTTCAGCTTGTAATGCGAAGGTCACATCACCCTTCAGAAACTCCACACGTCTTTTTGTTTTTGTTTTTTGCGGTACGCGGGCCTCTCACTGCCGTGGCCTCTCTTGATGCAGAGCACAGGCTCCGGACGCGCAGGCCCAGCGGCCACGGCTCACGGGCCCAGCCGCTCTGCGGCATGTGGGACCCTCCTGGACCGGGGCACGAACCCGCACCCCCCGCAGTGGCAGGCAGACTCCCAACCACTGCGCCACCAGGGAAGCCCTCCACACGTCTTTTTATTACACTTGCAAAAAGGAAAAATAATTTGTTTCTGTTAACTCAGAAGTAGACAAAAAATTCTCTAGTCTTTTGAGAATCATTTTTAGAGGCAAAGAAAGAAGTATTATAACTTGGGCTGTTTGACTGATACAGCACTCTGTTCAGTGTTGTGATAGAGATATACTTTTTCTGGGCACTGGTATCACAATACAGTTCAATTAGTTATTAATATTGACCTACCATCATTTTTGTGTTTCTTCTCTGTTTAGTTCTTTATAGAATCATTTTTCCTCTTTTGTTCCTTCTCTGAATTTTTGCCCTGACTTTGTCTTTTATTAGATGAAGTCAGATGCAACTAACTCTGATCTCTGACTTACATACATGACCTACTGCACAGATAATCACTCTCTAGTAGTTACATGAAATGGTCATGTTTTAGAGTTTGAACAGATCTAGGATTAGACCTGTGACCTTGAATAAAGTTAACTTCTCCGAGCCTGAATCTCCTTAACTTTAATAAGAACAATGCCACTTACCCCAAATTCATATATTCAGTACACTTTAAGGACTCAATAAATGTAAACCTCTTGCCCATCTTTCTCCTCCTCTCCTCCATCCGTCCCCGGAGTAGCTGCTCTGTCTCTTATGTTTAATGACAAAAACAGGAGAGGAAGTTAAAAAAAATCTTTCTAGATCACATCAGGGTACCTCAGGTAATAACCAAGAAGGGAAAGAAAAGGGGATGAAGAGGCCAGGGCTCCAAACACTACTCAACCAGAAGGGCTCTGACTTTGTCATAAGATACTGGTACATACCACAGGCCACATTTGGTAAAATGGATCCAATGGCTTTTAAAAAGTGAATTCTAGGGGCTTCCCTGGTGGCGCAGTGGTTGAGAGTCCGCCTACCGATGCAGGGGACACGGGTTCGTGCCCCGGTCCGGGAAGATCCCACATGCCGCGGAGTGGCTGGGCCCGTGAGCCATGGCCGCTGAGCCTGCGCGTCCAGAGCCTGTGCTCCGCAAGGGGAGAGGCCACAACAGTGAGAGGCCCACGTACTGAAAAAAAGAATTCTGCAAAATCACCAGTGTTGACAATCCCACCTTTCCTCAGTACAAATAAATATACACAAAAATTGCACCTTCAAGAGCCACTGAGGTGACCACCTTCCTCAATGTTTCTTTTCTTCCCTATCAGGGAGTGTGCCCAGCACACAGCCCCACAGCCATACTGCATCTCTCAAAAGTGACCAGTACTGTTCAAGGTCCAACCCTTTGAGCAAAATAGGAATTGTGTCAGATACTGGAGATGTCTCACACAGGAGAAGGGTAGAATAACTGAATCACAGCAAGGGCAGGAAAGCAGCCGAGCATCAGGAACCACTGGAACCAGGGACTTACAGTGGGTATCACTCCTGTCAAAGCAGACCGGCTTTCTTCAAGGAACATGACAAAGACAGGTCTTACACATTACATCTTACTACACACATCACCACAGAGGGATGAGTCTCCTTCTTGGTTTCACTTAAAAACACCCAGGGAATTCTGACTGGCCCATGTGGAGGGAGGCAGGCAAGTGACCAAGTAGTGAGGACTCTGGGAAGTCCCATTAGAACTATGTGGTAAGGGACAGAGATGGACAGACAGAACCCCAAAATAAGGGGGTACTGTTCCCAGGAGACACAAACATGGTAGGCAAGCAACACAAGGTAACTATTAGAGTGAGAGAGTAGAAAAAGCAGTTTTGGGAATTGAAGAGATCTCGGTTAAACTCCTTACTTGACCAGTTAACCAGAATAAACCTTGGGCAAGCTATTATCTCTGAATTAGCTTCCTCGTGTATAAAATGAGACTAACGTAAGATTTAGGGGAAAAAAAAAATGCATCAAGTTCCTAGCAGAGTTCTACTACTTATTAGGCATAAAGATAAAAATGTTTTATTAGATCACTAATTCATTATATCTCACTTTTTTCACCAGTGAAGTTAGAAATAATCACATAAATGTTTACATACTCGTATTAAGTGTTTATGAAAGTTCTTAGCATAAAACAGGCATTCTTCTGTCATTCAAAGTCATAGAATTTCAGGGGAATCAACCTGATGCCTGAACATTTCCAGGAAGAAGTATTGTACACCACCTCTAAACTAGCAGCTTGTCTGGAGCCTGTGCTCCACAATAAGAGAGGCCGTGATAGTGAGAGGCCCATGCACCGCGATGAAGAGTGGCTCCCGCTTGCTGCAACTAGAGAAAGCCCTCGCACAGAAGCGAAGACCCAACACAGCCATAAATAAATAAAGTGGAAGCCTGTCTAAACATTAAAAAAATAAAAATAATAAAAAAGAAAATAAACTAGCAGCTTGCTTTCACTGAGCTTAAATCACTTCCTATAGTTTTCATCCACTAGTTTCTTAGTTGTAACATATGATAAAAGTCCATTCCTGCTCCCCCATGGCAGGTCTCCAAATATTTGAGGCAGCCATGATGCCTCCCACTCCCCTACCCAGGTGAATTTTCCCAGTTGCACATTCTTATTTGCCTCAGTCATCCACATCACATGATTTCAAGTGTATCTCCCATCTGAACAAGCACCTATATCCAGAAATGTGGTAAGTTGGGCATATGGAGTAAGTCAGAATCGAGGCCTCCTTGTCATTTCCCTTGCACCAACCACTACACTTCTTTGTGCCACATGTGCTGATAAAGCTAGCAAGCTGCAACCCTCAGCCCCTTCCATCAACAGTATTCTACTGGGATTAGTTTTGGGAAGGAAGGACAGGCTCTTACAATTCTCCCTCTTCACTTTCCCTTTGTCTGATTCAGCTGATCACATCAGCCTACCAAGCTCAATCCTCTTAGTTCCTTAACCTGTCATCCAAAGTGCTCACTATCTCAGCGAGTCAACACTGATGTTCAGTGATATTTCTGGGTCCCCTCCTTCCAAATTATGGTAGGATTATACTTCCCTACCCCACAAGCACCCGGGCTGGGTGTGGCCACCCCGCTTTGATCAGTTAAAAGTGAGCTGAAGTGATGTGTGACGGAGGCTTTGAAGCCTGATATGTATGACATTCATCATGTTCCCTCTCTGGTACCACAAGTACAAGCAACATTCCAGAAGGCAGAAACTCCAGATTGGGTTCCTGCATGAGAACAACACAAAGCAGAGAACCCTGCTGACCTGAGAACAGACATGTGATAGAAGCAATAAATAAATCTCTTTTACTTTTTCAGTCACTGAGATTTAGAGGTTATCACTACAGCAAAATCCAGCCCATCCCAGCTAACACACTATCCCTCCTATATCTGTGCCATCTGCAAATGTGATGAGTAATCTGTAAATCTCGTGCAATTCATTGAAGATAGGAGATTTCATGCACAAAAAGAAAAGTTAGGCTGTTTTGGTTTGTTCTTAATGAATTCAGGCTAATTCTTAATGTTTAGTACTTCATCTCTCCTGGAAACAAGTAATTCTTTAAATAATCTACTCTAGAATTTCACCTGAGAGCCACATCAAGCTCTGCAATCTTCCTTCTTCCCCTTTCTAAAAAATGGAGTAAACTTTCCCTGTCTCAAGTCTTCAGGTGCCTCTCTTCTTAATGCCACCAGGCCTGAAAACATAAAAAGTTACTTAGAGAATTCATTTTCAAGTTCTTACAACCCAAAGATATAATTAATTTAAGTCAAGAACAAATCGTTGCTATCTTTAATCATGTCTCTGGATTTCATTTCCTTCATTCTGTTCTTTAACCCAAAGACTGACCTTTACTGACCATGGCCAGTCAGAGGAATCTTTTCTTTCAGATGTAATAGTCATGTCTTCTCACACTGGGCTAGGCTCACTATCCTGTGCCATTCACTCACTACTTAAAATTTATTCAACGTTTACCAAATATTTGCTATGTATCAGGCAACTGCTTGGTCTGGGACATGATATCTGCCTTCAAGGAATTTACAGTTAAAAATGTCAACTGAACACAAGAGAAGTGGATAGGAGCAACAACACGAAGAGTCTTGAATGCCTTACTTTAGTAATAATATAGTGCCTAGGAACATAAACTTTGAAATTAGACAGTCCTGGTCTCAATTTCCTCATCTATAAAACTGGGATAATTAACAGTAAAGAACCGTTCAAAGTATTAAATCAGACAACCCAAGTAATGGACTTAGCTATATTTAACGCTAATATTACCCTGAAGATAATGGTTAATAACTGAAAAAACTAACACACTGATGTAACTGTTCATATTTTAGAAGTATTATGCTTTGGATCCAGTAGCAAGAACAGACTGAAGGATGAGTCTAAAGTCCATAAAGACAATTAAAAGGCTGTTGCAGTAATCAATGATTCAAGTAGACAGAAAGAATGAGAATAAAAATCACCAAAGAGGTTTAGTCCTGACTCTGATAATAACTGTATAACCTTGTACAAGTTAACATCCTCTCCAGGCCTCAGTTCTCTCATCTTAAGATCTGACCTAAATGATTAAAGTTTATTTCCAGAGTACCACCTGTTTTTAACGACTTTACATTTTATGTATCTATAATGTCGGTTACAGGCATCTCTTATACAAATATCTATAACAAGAAAAACAAAAACTCCAAAGAATAATTAAATGCTAACAACTACCTTCAAAAGCAAGCAGAAAAAAGCATGCACAATGTCAAGGACTAGAAGAAAACTGCATCTGGGATTAGGCTTTCTGGGATAGCAAAAAACAAAAACAAACAAACAAAAACCTATTATAAATCTAGAAGCTGTGAGTTAAATTTTCTTTGCAATGCAGACTATCTTTATCACTTAAGTTCCCCAGTTTCCATGGAATAGCATGAAAAACTTTCAAGATATATTTTCCATAGTAAAGCCTTAGATAAACAGATTTCTAAATCATCTAATACCATTTCCTATTTTATCTCTCCATCTATTAAAACTAATAGGCAAGAAAAAGAAAACATATCCAAACTGGAAAGGAAGAAGTAAAATTACCTTTGTTCACAGACAACATAATCTTATACATAGAAAACCCTAAAGAGTCCACAAACAAAAAGAGTCCACAAACAAAAAGAATATTAGAACTAATAAATGAATTCAGCAAAGTTGTAGAATACAGAATCAACACACAAAAATCAGGGTTTTTTAATATACTAACAAACTGAAAAGGGAATTAAGAAGACAATTCCATTTACAACAGCATTAAGAATGAAATACGTGGGAACAAACTTAACCAAGGAGGCAAAAGACTTGTATGCTGAAAACTATAAAACACTGCTGAAAGAAATTAAAGAAGAAACAAAGAAATGGAAAGATATGGATTGGAAGACTTAATATTGTTAAAACGTCCATACTACACACAGTAATCTACAGATTCAATATAATCCCTATCAAAATCCCAACAATGTCTTTTTACAGATTAAAAATCCATCCTAAAATTCATATGGAATCTCAAGGAACTCTGATTGTTTTGGCAATCTTGAAAAAAAAAAGAACTTGGAGGTTTCACATTTCCTTACTTTAAAACTTACTCCAGGGACTTCCCTGGTGGTGCAATGGTTAAGAATCCACCTGCCAACACAGGGGACATGGGTTCAAGCCCTGGTCCAGGAAGATCCCACATGCCGTGGAGCAACTAAACCCATGCGCCACAACTACTGAGCCTGAGCTCTAGAGCCTGTGTGCCACAATTACTGAGCCCACATGCTGCAACTACCGAAGCCTGCAGCCTAGAGCCTGTACTCCACACAAGAGAAGCCACCACAATGAGAAACCCACACACCAAAATGAAGAGCAGCCCCCGCTCACCACAACTAGAGAAAGCCCACATGCAACAATGAAGACCCCATGCAGCGAAAAACAAATAAAGAAAAAAACAGGGCTTCCCTGGTGGCGCAGTGGTTAAGAATCCGCCCAACAATGCAGGAGCCACAGGGTCAAGCCCTGGTCCAGGAAGATCCCACATGCCGCAGAGCAACTAAGCCCGTGTGCCACAACTACTGAGCCTGTGTGCCACAACTACTGAAGCCCACGCGGCTAGAGCCCGTGCTCCGCAACAAGAGAAGCCACCACAATGAGAAGCCTGTGCACCACAATGAAGAGTAGCCCCTGCTCGCTGCATCCAGAGAAAAGTCTGCATGCAGCAACGAAGACACAATACAGCCAAAAATAAAATAAATTAAATTTAAAAAAAAGAAAAAAACGAAAACAAAACTTACTACAAAGCTACAGTAATCAAAACAGTGTGGAGCTGCCATAAAGACAAACATATAGACCAATGAAACAGAACAAAGCCCAGAAATAAACCCTCACATATATATGGTCCACAGATTTCAACAAGGGTCCCAAGACCATTCAACAGGAGAAAGGACAGTCTTTTCAACAAATGGTTTTGGAAAAACTGGGTATCCACGTGTAAAAAAATGAAGTTGGACCCTTACCTTACACCATATACAAAAATCAGCTCAAAATGGATAAAAGATCTAAACGCAAGAGCTAAAATTATAAAACTATTAGAAGAAAATGGGAAAAGCTTCATGACACTGAATTTACCAATGATTTCTTGGACATGACACCAAAAGCACAGGCAACAAAAGAAAAAGCAGATAAACTGAACTTAATAAAAACTAAAAGCTTTTGTGCATGAAAGGACACTATAAATGCAGTGAAAAGGTAACCTACAGAATGGGAGAAAATATTTGGAAATCATGTGTCTGATGAAGGATTAATATCCAGAATAGATGAAGAACTACAAACCAGTAACAAATGAAAACAACCCAATTAAAAAATGGACATTTCCCCAAAGATATACAAATGGCAATAAGCACATGAAAAGATGCTTAATATCATTAATCATTGAGAAAATACAAATCAAAACTGTAAAATAACACTGAACACATATCAGAATGGCTATTATAAAGAAAACAGAAAAACAGGCAGAAAATAACAAATGTTGGTGAGGTGCAGAGAAATTGAAACTCTTACGTGTTGTTGGTGAGAATGTAAAATGGTACAGCCATCAATGCACAAGTACAATGTGGAATTTCCTCAAAAAATTAAACACAGAATTACCATATGATCCAGCAATTCCACGTCTGGGGATATATCCAAACGAACTGGAAGTAGGGTCTCAAACAGGTACGTACATACCCATGTTCACAGCACCATTACTCACAAGAGCCTAATGGACACTTGGAAAGCAATCCAACTGTCTGTGGATGGATTAATGAATTTTTAAAATGTGGCATATACATACAATGAAATGTTATTCAGCCTTAAAAAAGATATTTTGCCACATGCTACAACATGGATGAAACTTGAAGACATTACGCTAAGTAAAAAACGTCAATCACAAAAGGACAAGTATTGTATGATCCACTTACAGGAAGCAGAATGATATCTGGTGTTTGTAAAAGGTTGGGGGATAAACGGTATAGGGAGTTAATGTTTAATACATACAGTTTCAATGTGTGAAGATAAAAGTTCTGGAGATGGGTGGTGGTGACGGTTGCACAACAATGTGAATGTATTTATAGTGTCACTGAATTGCACACCTTAAAATGACAAATGTGTTAATTTTACCATAATGAAAAATAAATAGAAGAATAATTTTTTGCTTTTATATAAATGAATAGTTTAGAGTAATATATTTTTTTGTTTGATTAATTTTGGAATGAGAAATTTTTTTTAACACCAGTGGTAAAATAGTATTCTGATGAATTCTATCACACACAAAAAAACGTTTATGAAGACCTATGCCCCTAAATATATCATGTTATTGTTCAGATAAAATAGGAATATAAGTTTAAATCATTTGATCTAAAAAAAATTTAACATGGAATTTTAAAAGGTAACTATATCCACTTAAACGTTTCAAAAAAAGTACCTTGGTGATGAGGAAAAAACTCTTTTTCAAGGCAAGTTTTTAAAGATAGAACTTCCTCACATTTAACTAGTGAAAAT
This sequence comes from Phocoena sinus, assembly GCF_008692025.1. Taxonomy (NCBI): domain Eukaryota; kingdom Metazoa; phylum Chordata; class Mammalia; order Artiodactyla; family Phocoenidae; genus Phocoena; species Phocoena sinus. Next base: position 10,399,656 of record NC_045766.1, on the reverse strand, counting down.
TAAGTATACAAATATTAATGCTAAAGTATTATTTGTATTAGAATTTGAGAAAAAACAAATTGTGGTCTTTCCTAACAATCTAGCTCCTAATCTCCACCATGAAATGACTATGGGTCACTTCAAAGGATTACAAGCCTCCTAGGAATTAAAATGCTATACAGAAAAATAACATTTAAAAAATCGGGTTAACCAAAATATTAATATCTAGGGGGAAAAGATCACTGTCTTTAAGTTGTTAACTCAACTCTTGACAAGTTTTTCTCTCTGATTTCTTCTGGATCTTCCACACCTTTGCACACCACGCAACACTTATTCATTGACCCCAAAGATACTGTTTAGGTCACAAGCCAAACTTACCCTTTACAAAGGCTTAACTAAGACCAGGCCTCTAATAAATCAGGGTAATGCTAATTATTTTATATAGATAAGAAAATATCTACGGAAAGTCTCTTTTCCTCTAAATCACTTTCAGTATGGTTCTCCTAAATGTTGCCTAAAACACAGTAACCTACCAACAATTCACTCAAACCTACAGAGCTTATTTTCAGTGTTTAAGGAAACAGAAAGCCTATTATTTCTTTATCGTTAGATAAAGCTCTAGTGTGTGTGTTAATAATTAAAATGCTCCTATCACATCCCCTTTTTTATGGGGATGCAGTCTCTTATACTTAAGGTGTTTGGTGTTTGCTAAACCTATTCATAATTTTTCTCTAAGACTCATAAAATGACACTTTTTCCACAATCATTTGTCTATTGTAACCTTTCCAAAATAATTTACCATTTCCTGTGATTGTTTCTGTCATTCTTCCAGATATAATTCTCCACTCATCTAATCTATAAGTAATGCTTTTGTAGCCCTATGAACTCAAAATTTAACCTTTGAAAATTCTGCTATATATTTTATACATTAAAAACATACTCAGGTCAAAATAAAAAGCCAGAACTTTCTATCAAGGCCCAAGGAATTTAAATCTTCTAGTCTATGGAAGCCTAAACAAACAAGAGACACAAACATAGGTTCAACAGTGTCTGAGGAACCAATCTCAGGACACCATCTGTTCAAAAATATTTTGGCCTCAGGACCCCTTCACACCTTTAAATTATTGAGGACCTCAAAGAGTTTTGTTTATGGGGGTTATTTATGTTGGTGCATTATTCAAAATTAAAAGTGAAAAATTGTTTATATACTTTCAATATTTCAAGCTTCACAGCTTCTTCACCAGGAGATTTCATCTCAAAAAACCACTTTCTCTGCTCACCCATAAATAGTAAGTAACTCATCTGTTAAAAGTTTTATCACGAGGTTACAGCAATTCAGCCACATCTTCAGGCTCCACGTCTAATTCTCTTTCTCTTGCTGTTTCCACCACATCTGCAGTTGTTTCTTCTACTGAAGTCTTGAACCCCTCAAAGTCATCCATGAGGGCTGGAACCAACTTCTTCCAAACTTCTGTCTATGTTGATTTTTTTTTTTTTAAACATCTTTATTGGGGTATAATTGCTTTACAATAGTGTGTTAGTTTCTGCTTTATAACAAAGTGAATCAGCTATACATATATATATGTTCCCATATGTCTTCCCTCTTGCGTCTCCCTCCCTCCCACTCTCCCCATCCCACCCCTCCAGGCTGTCACAAAGCACCGAGCTAATATCCCTGTGCCTTGCGGCTGCTTCCCCCCAGCTATCTACCTTACTACGTTTGTTAGTGTGTATATGTCCATGACTCTCTCTCGCTCTGTCAAAACTTACCCTTCCCCCTCCCCATATCCTCCAGTCTGTTCTCCAGTAGGTCTGCGTCTTTATTCCTGTCTTACCCCTAGGTTCTTCATGACATTTTTTTTCCCTTAAATTCCATATATATGTGTTAGCATACGGTATTTGTCTTTTTCTTTCTGACTTACTTCACTCTGTATGACAGACTCTAGGTCTATCCATCTCATTACAAATAGCTCAATTTCATTTCTTTTTAAGGCTGAGTAATATTCCATTGTGTATATGTGCCACATCTTCTTTATCCATTCATCCGATGATGGGCGCTTAGGTTGTTTCCATCTCCGGGCTACTGTAAATAGAGCTGCAATGAACATTTTGGTACATGACTCTTTTTGAATTTTGGTTTTCTCAGGGTATATGCCCAGTAGTGGGATTGCTGGGTCATATGGTAATTCTATTTGTAGTTTTTTAAGGAACCTCCATACTGTTCTCCATAGTGGCTGAACCAATTCACATTCCCACCAGCAGTGCAAGAGTGTCCCCTTTTCTCCACACCCTCTCCAGCATTTATTGTTTCTAGATTTTTTGATGATGGCCATTCTGACTGGTGTGAGATGGTATCTCATTGTAGTTTTGATTTGCATTTCTCTAATGATTAATGATGTTGAGCATTCTTTCATGTGTTTGTTGGCATTCTGTATATCTTCTTTGCAGAAATGTCTATTTAGGTCTTCTGCCCATTTTTGGATGGGGTTGTTTGTTTTTTTGTTATTGAGCTGCATGAGCTGCTTGTAAATTTTGGAGATTAATCCTTTGTCAGTTGCTTCATTTGCAAATGTTTTCTCCCATTCTGAGGGTTGTCTTTTGGTCTTGATTATGGTTTCCTTTGCTGTGCAAAAGCTTTGAAGTTTCACTAGGTCCCATTTGTTTATTTTTGTTTTTATTTCCATTACTCTAGGAGGTGGGTCAGAAAGGATCTTGCTGTGATTTATGTCATAGAGTGTTCTTCCTATGTTTTCCTCTAAGAGTTTGATAGTTTCTGGCCTTACATTTAGGTCTTTAATCCATTTTGAGCTTATTTTTGTGTATGGTGTTAGGGAGTGATCTAATCTCATACTTTTACATGTACCTGTCCAGTTTTCCCAGCACCATTTATTGAAGAGGCTGTCCTTTCTCCACTGTACATTCCTGCCTCCTTTATCAAAGATAAGGTGTCCATATGTGCGTGGGTTTATCTCTGGGCTTTCTATCCTGTTCCACTGATCTATCTTTCTGCTTTTGTGCCAGTACCTTACTGTCTTGATTACTGTTGCTTTGTAGTATAGTCTGAAGTCAGGGAGCCTGATTCCTCCAGCTCCTTTTTTCGTTCTCAAGATTGCTTTGGCTATTCGGGGTCTTTTGTGTTTCCATACAAATTGTGAAATTTTTTGTTCTAGTTCTGTGAAAAATGCCAGTGGTAGTTGGATAGGGATTGCATTGAATCTGTAGATTGCTTTGGGTAGTAGAGTCATTTTCACAATGTTGATTCTTCCCATCCAAGAACATGGTATATCTCTCCATCTATTTGTATCATCTTTAATTTCTTTCATCAGTGTCTTATAAAAGACCTGCATACAGGTCTTTCGTCTCCTTAGGTAGGTTTATTCCTAGATATTTTATTCTTTTTGCTGCAATGGTAAATGGGAGTGTTTTCTTGATTTCACTTTCAGATTTTTCATCATTAGTATATAGGAATGCCAGAGATTTCTGTGCATTAATTTTGTACCCTGCTACTTTACCAAATTCATTGATTAGCTCTAGTAGTTTTCTGGTAGCATCTTTAGGATTCTCTATGTATAGTATCATGTCATCTGCAAACAGTGACAGCTTTACTTCTTCTTTTCCAATTTGGATTCCTTTTATTTCCTTTTCTTCTCTGATTGCTGTGGCTAAAACTTCCAAAACTATGTTGAATAAGAGTGGTGAGAGTGGGCAACCTTGTCTTGTTCCTGATCTTAGTGGAAATGCTTTCAGTTTTTCACCATTGAGGATGATGTTTGCTGTGGGCTTGTCATATATGGCCTTTATTATGTTGAGGAGAGTTCCCTCTATGCCTACTTTCTGCAGGGTTTTTATCATAAATGGGTGTTGAATTTTGTCGAAAGCTTTCTCTGCATCTATTGAGATGATCATATGGTTTTTCTCCTTCAGTTTGTTAATATGGTTTATCACATTGATAGATTTGCGTATATTGGAGAATCCTTGCATTCCTGGAATAAACCCCACTTGATCATGGTGTATGATCCTTTTAATGTGCTGTTGGATTCTGTTTGCTAGTATTTTGTTGAGGATTTTTGCATCTATGTTCATCAGTGATATTGGCCTGTAGTTTTCTTTCTTTGTGACATCCTTGTCTGGTTTTGGTATCAAGGTGATGGTGGCCTCGTAGAAGGAATTTGGGAGTGTTCCTCCCTCTGCTATATTTTGGAAGAGTTTGAGAAGGATAGGTGTTAGCTCTTCTCTAAACGTTTGACAGAATTCACCTGTGAAGCCATCTGGTCCTGGGCTTTTGTTTGTTGGAAGATTTTTAATCACAGTTTCAATTTCAGTGCTTGTGATTGGTCTGTTCATATTTTCTATTTCTTCCTGATTCAGTCTTGGCAGGTTGTGCATTTCTAAGAATTTGTCCATTTCTTCCAGATTGTCCATTTTATTGGCATAGAGTTGCTTGTAGTAATCTCTCATGATTTTTTTTATTTCTGCAGTGTCAGTTGTTACTTCTCCTTTTTCATTTCTAATTCTATTGATTTGAGTCTTCTCCCTTTTTTTCTTGATGAGTCTGGCTAGTGGTTTATCTATTTTGTTTATCTTCTCAAAGAACCAGCTTTTAGTTTTATTGATCTTTGCTATCGTTTCCTTCATTTCTTTTTCATTTATTTCTGATCTGATTTTTATGATTTCTGTCCTTCTGCTAGCTTTGGGGTTTTTTTGTTCTTCTTTCTCTAATTGCTTGAGGTGCAAGGTTAGGTTGTTTATTCGAGATGTTTCCTGCTTCTTAAGGTGGGCTTGTATTGCTATAAACTTCCCCCTTAGAACTGCTTTTGCTGCATCCCATAGGTTTTGGGTCGTTGTGTCTCCATTGTCATTTGTTTCTAGGTATTTTTTTATTTCCTCTTTGATTTCTTCAGTGATCACTTCATTATTAAGTAGTGTATTGTTTAGCCTCCATGTGTTTGTATTTTTTACAGATCTTTTCCTGTAATTGATATCTAGTCTCATGGCGTTGTGGTCAGAAAAGATACTTGATACAATTTCAATTTTCTTAAATTTACCAAGGCTTGATTTGTGACCCAAGATATGATCTATCCTGGAGAATGTTCCATGAGCACTTGAGAAAAATGTGTATTCTGTTGTTTTTGGATGGAGTGTCCTATAAATATCAATTAAGTCCATCTTGTTTAATGTATCATTTAAAGCTTGTATTTCCTTATTTATGTTGATATTTTGACCTCTTCCCCTGAATCACGAATGTTCTTAACGTCATCTAGAATGGTGAATCCTTTTCAGAAGGTTTTCAATTGACTTTGCTCACAGGCATCAGAGGAATCACTATCTATGGCACCTATAGCCTTACAAAATGTATTTCTTAAATAATAAGACTTGAAAGTCAAAATTATTCCTTGAGCTGCATATGGATGTTGTGTTAGCAAGTATGGAAACAACATGAATCTCACTGCATTGACACATTTCCCTCAGAGCGCTTGGGTGACTAGGTGCACTGTCAATGAGCAGTCATCTTGAATCTTTTCTTCTGAGGAACAGGTCTCAACAGTGGGCTTAAAATATTCAGTAAGCCATGTTTTAAACAGATGTGCTGTCATCCAGGCCTTGTTGTTCCATTTATGGAGGACAGGCAGAGTAGAGAGCATAATTCTTAAGGGCCCCAGGATTTTCAGAATCCAAGCACTGGCTTCAACTTAGTCCCCAGCTGCATTAGCCCCTAACAAGAGTCAGCCCATCCTTTGAGGCTCTGAAGCCAGGCACTGACTTCTCATCTCCAGCTATGAAGTCCTAGATGGCATCTTCTTCAACTGAATGCTGCTCACCTACATCAAAAATCTATTCCTTCATTACCTTAGCTAAATCTTCTAGATAATTTGTGGCAGTTTCTATGTGAGCACTCACTGCTTCGCCTTGCACTTTCATGTTATGGAGATGGCTTCTTGCCTTAAACCTCATGAACCAACCTCTGCTAAGCTTCAAACTTTTGCAGCTTCCTCACCTCTCTCAGCCTTCACAGAACTGAAGAGAGTTAGGGCCTTGCTCTGGATTAGACTTTGGTTTAAGGGAATGTGGTGGCTGGTTTGATCTTCCATCCAGACCACTAAAACTTTCTCTATGTCAAGAAGTACAAACTACTATAAATAAAATAAATAAGCTACAAGGATATACTGTACAACACAGGGACTATAATTTTTTATAATTACTGTAAAATAGAGTATAATCTTTAAAAATTGTGAATCACTATGTTGATTGAAACTTATACTGTATATCAACTACACCTCAATTTAAAAAAAAAAACTTTCTCCATATGAGCAATAAGACTGCTTTGCTTTCTTATCATTCGTGTGTTCAATGGAGTAGCACTTTTAATTTCCCTCAAGAACTTTTCCTTTGCATCCATTCACAACTTGGCTAATTGCTTCAAAGGGCCTAGCTTTCGGCCTATCTGGGCTGTTGACATGCCTTCCTCACTAAGCTTAATCATTTCTAGCTTTTGACTTAAAGTGAGAGTTGTGTGACTCTTCATTTCAAGAAGTACTTAGAGACCATTAGTAGTGCTATTTATTAATTGGCCTAATTTCAGTATTGTTGTGGCTCAGAGAATAAGGAGGCCAGAGGAGAGGGAGAGAGAGCAGTCAGGACACACACATTTATGGATTAAGTTCACCGTCTGATACAGACACGGTTCATGGCACCCCAAAACAGTTACAATTTCATCAAAGATCACTGATGACAGATAACCATCACAAATAAAATAATGAAAGAGCTTGAAATATTGCAAGAATTACCAAAATGTGACTCAGAGACACCAAGTGAACAAATGCTGTTGGAAAAATAGCGCCAACAGACTTGCCTGACACAGGGCTGCCACAAACCTTCAAGGTGCAGAAAACGGAATATATGCGAAGCACAGTAAAGCAAAGAAAAGCACAATAAAACAAGGCCTTCCTGTACATACATACAGGTTTCTCTACACAGACATTCAGTTTTGCCCAGGGCCAAAAACGGGTATGTGTGCATGCGCGCGCACACACAGACGCACACACAGGCTCCATGCATTCAGAAGTGCCAAACTCAACATTAACTACTAATGCTTTCTCCAAGCGGCTTGTTTAAAGCAGGGTTTCTCAACCTCTGCAATACTGACACTGTAGAGCAGGTGGTTCTTTGTTGGGGGTGGATGTCTTCTTGTTCACTGTACAATGTTTAGCACCACCCTTGGCCTCTATCCAATAGATGCCAGTAGTATCCTTTCCCCCCTCCCCAGTTATGACAATCAAAAATGTCCCCATGGGCTTCCCTGGTGGCGCAGCGGTTGAGAGTCCGCCTGCCGATGCAGGGGACACGGGTTCGTGCCCCGGTCCGGGAAGATCCCACATGCTGCAGAGCGGCTGGGCCCGTGAGCCATGGCCGCTGAGCCTGCGCGTCCGGAGCCTGTGCTCTGCAACGGGAGAGGCCGCAACAGTGAGAGGCCCGCGTACCGCAAAAAAAAAAAAAAAAAAAAAAAGTCCCCAGTCATTAGAGAAATCCCATCCCCCACCACTGAAAATCACTGTTTTGGAAAAGTCATCTAGGAAGCCTGACCTTGCCTTTTGTTGTTGTTAAAAATGGGAGGTGGGGGGGTAATAAATTCCATTCTAGCTCTTTCTTCTCACCACTCCTAGATTTAATTATCTGCTGGTGGAAAGGAACTGTCCATTCTGAGTCTTACCTGCAAGCAATACTTGGAAAACAATACTGAATTAAACTCTTCTTTCTAGGGAACTCAATCAGGTTTTCCCAATTTCAAGAGTGGAGAAATTCAGTAAGGAGATATATATATATATATATATATATATATATATATCTTCTGTACCTTATGCACATTACCGCATGTCTGAGAAGGAAGATAGCCCAGTGGTTCTCAGCCTTGGAAGTGCATATCAAAATAACCTGAGATGCTTTTTAAAAAAATATATAGGTATCAGGGTCCCATCTCAGATACACCTAATCAGAATTCTTTACTCATCCAGCAATTATCTGAACGTCCACTATATGCAAAGCATTACTGTAGGTGATGGGGATACAGCAGTAAATAACAGACATAGTCCCTGCCCTCTTAGAGTTCACATTCCAGTAGAGGGAGACAGACCATAAATATAGTCATATAAAGAGAATTATTTCAGATAGAACCACAGGGATATAAAACAGTGTAATGGAACCAATTTCCTGCATTCTCACCAATATCAGTAGATAGTATCAAAGTATTGAATGCGGTAGGTGAAAATGTTTCTTTTGCATTTCAGTATTCAGGAAGCCTATGATATAAATTACACGCCTAAATTTCTTGTTACGTGTTTAGTACTGGGCAAAACTGTGGCCCTTACTCTTTGGGAAATTATAAGCTCAAGACTAAATAGGTAAATTCTCTCACAGCTTCAATTCTAACTTCCATGAGTTCAATGAAAACACTACGTCAAACTTTTGAAAGTGGTTCAGTTTAATGATTTTATAAATGGGGGGTAAAGATCCTGCACTCCTAAACGCAAATGCAGGCAATAACAGAATAGTCCAAAAAAAAGGTTGCCTCCTGCAGAAGTTATTCAAAGGAAAAAAAACATCCACTGACAAACTGACAGTCACAAGGACTGTTCACAACAAAATCTGGCACGACTGAGTGAGGGAGGGGACTTCTCTTCCTCTCATTTTATACTTCTGTGAAAAATTGGTACCAAAAACCTGGAATAAGTAAGTTTTCTGCTCTTCAATTTTTCCTAAGAAGCAAAAACAAACAAACAAAAAGCACAAAAAAACCCCCCAAAACAACAATCAAAACAAAAACCTCTTATATATCCTTTCTATGGTTAAAAAAAAGTCGTGAGTATGAAGAAAAGGAAACCCACTTACACTGTTGGTGGGAATGTAAACTGGTACAGCCACTATGGAGAACAGTATGGAGAGTCCTTACAAAACTAAAACTAGAGGCTTCCCTGGTGGCGCAGTGGTTGAGAGTCCGCCTGCTGATGCAGGTGACATGGGTTCGTGCCCCGGTCCAGGAAGATCCCACATGCCGCGGAGCGGCTGAGCCCGTGAGCCATGGCCACTGAGCCTGTGCGTCTGGAGCCTGTGCTCCGCAACGGGAGAGGCCACAACAGTGAGAGGCCCGCATACCGAAAAAAAAACAAAAAAACAAAAAACTAAAACTAGTGTTGCCATATGATCCAGCAATCCTACTCCTGGGCATATATCTGGAGAAAACTAAAATTCAAAAAGTTACATGCACCCCTATGTTCATAGCAGCACTATTTCCATTGACAGATGAATGGGTAAAGAAGGTGTGGAATATTGGCCATAAAAAAGAATGAAATAATGCCATTTGCATCAACATGGATGGACCAAGAGATTAACATACTAAGTGAAGTAAGTCAGAAAGAGAAAGACAAATGCCATATGATATCACTTATATGTAGAATCTAAAATATGACACAAATGCACTTATTTACAAAACAGACTCAGACATAGAAAACAAACTTATGGATGAGAACTATTACATATATAGAATGGATAAACAACAAGGACCTACTGTATAGCACAGGGAACTATATTCAATATCCTGTGATAAACCACAATGAAAAAGAATATGAAAAAAATGTATAGGTGTAACTGAATCACTCTCTGATATTAACACATTGTAAATCAACTCTACTTCAATAAAATAAATTAAAAAAACAAACAAGAAAACAAACTTATGGTTACCAAAGAGGAAAGGAGGTGGGGGAGGGACAAATTAAGAGTTTGGGATTAACAGATACACACTACTATATATAAAATAGATAAACCACAAGGTCCTACTGTATAGCACAGGGAACTATACTCAATAGCCTGTGATAAACCATAATGGAAAAGAATATATATATATCTCTTTGCTGTATACCAGAAACTAACACATTGTAAATCAACTATACTTCAAAAATAAATAAAGTTCTGAGTATCATATAAGAAAAAGATCAAACACTTCTGTCATATCAAAACTACTAAAAGGTACCACTTACATATACCCAGCCTTTAAGAATCAGAAAAAATGGTCAGATGCCAGAAGATGTTTATCTAATGTTTCAATACACACTCCATTCCACACACACACAGCAGCAACCTATTCATTCTGTAACAGTGGTTCTCAAATGGATGCTTCACAAACTTCACAGACTGCTCCCATGGTTCCCACTCCACAAACTGTAACTCTGTCACAAATTTGTAAATATTTTACGCCTGCAAGGAAGCAGCTACTTTTAGTAGCTACTAAAAGTCTCAAATTTAAAAGAACTGAAAAGACAAAGAATTTAAATAATATTCCCCAATCACAATGGAATTAAATTAGAAAAAACCCCAAAAATTTAGGAAATCCACAAATGTTTGGATATTAAACAAGACACTTCTAAAGAACACTTGGGTCAAGCACAAAATCACAAGGGAACTTTTTAGTTAGAATGTATTTTGAACTGACTGAAAACAAAACCAAAACATATCAAAATTTACAGAAAAGGAAATTTATAGCTGTACACACGGATATCAGAAAAGAAAGACCTCAAGTAAGCTTCCAGCTTAAGCAATAAGAAAAAAGCAAACTAAATCCAAAGTAAGCAGAAGGAAAGAAATTATGTTAGAGGAAAAAATCAATACCATAGAAAAGATAAAAATAGGGGGAAAAAAATCAATAAAACCAAAAGTTGGTTCTTTGAAAAGACCAATAAAACTGACAAACCTTTAGCTAGACTGAGGAAAAAAATAATGAAGACAAATTACTAAAATCAGGAATAAAAAGGGGTACATCACCACCAACCTTAGAGAAATCAAAAGGATTATGAGGGAATATTTTAACAAGTTTATGCCAACAAATTAGATATCTTAGATAAAATGAAAAAATTCCCTGAAAGACACAAATTACCAAAACTGACTCAAGAGGAAACAGAAAATCTGAAGAGATCTATAACAAGTGAAGAAACAGAACTACTAATTTAAAAGTTTATCACGAAGAAAAGGCCTGGCCCACACAGCTTCACTGGTGAATTCTACCAAACACTTAAAGAAGAAATACTACAAATCCTTCACAAACTCTTCTAGAAGAGAGCAGAGAACACTTCCCAGTTCATTCTATGAGACCAACATTACCCTCATACCAAAGAAATAGACATCACAAGAAGAGAGAGATAAAATATTAGCAAGCCAGGGCTTCCCTGGTGGCACAGTGGTTGAGAGTCTGCCTGCCAATGCAGGGGACACGGGTTCTTGCCCTGGTCCCAGAAGATCCCACATGCCGCGGAGCTGCTGGGCCCATGAGCCATGGCCGCTGCGCCTGCACGTCCGGAGCCTGTGCTCCGCAACGGGAAAGGCCACAACAGTGAGAGGCCTGCGTACCGAAAAATATATATATATATCAGCAAGCCAAACCCAGCAACACACAAAAGGGATTACATAACTTGGCTCTTCTTAAAACATTAAACAGAAGCTTACCATACAATTCAGCAACTCATACGAATCTTCCCAAGCAAAATTAAAACACACATCTACACAAATTGAAGATTTGTAGCAACCCTGCATTGTCAAATTATGGTTCACATTTTTAAGCAATATTTTTTAATTAAGGTATGTACATTGGTTTTTTTTAAGACATAATGCTGCTGCACACTTAATACACTACAGTACAGTGTAAACGTAACTTTTACATGCACTGGGAAACCAAACAATTCACATGACTTGTTTTATTGCAATATTTGCTTTATTGCAGTGGTCTGGAACCAAACCTGCAATATCTCTGAGGTATACCTATAAATTAGTGGTTGCCTAAGGTTAAGAGAAAGGAGGGGAGGTTAGGAGTAATGGGAGTAACTGCTCACTGGCCCAGGGCTTCTTTTTGAGGTGATAAATATTCCAAAATTAGATTGTGGTTGATAGTTGCACAACTCTGAGTTTACTAAAAACAAAACAAAAAAAACACATTGAATTATACATTATTTAATTTATAATTATTAAATTATTTTAATGTACAGGTTTTGTGAATTATATCTCAAAAAAGATGTTAAAAACAAATTCCAGCTCAGATTTAGTTTCTTTGCCCAAGGTCATACAGTAAGGAAGTGGAAGAGCTAAGTCCCAAGCCAAAGTATTTCAATACAGTAGTGGCTGCCATTTATCAAGTGCCAATTATGTGCCAGGGGTTTTACACACTCTCATTTAATTCAACAATTCAGCAAGCTAGACACAACTACCTCCCTTTTCTAGGCAAGGAAACACAAACTTAAGTGAAATAACTTGCCCAAGGTCACAAAGGGAATAAATAAATGAGCCAGAATTAAAAGTATATGTTCCAGCATTCCAGACATTCAATTAAGACTATCATAGTTGTCTTCCATATCCATGAATGACATCTACTAATATTTACTTAACCTTTTCTTTAAGTCATTTGCTTCTTTTGCCCAACAAAGCCACAGGAAAGAATGAAGGCATAACCTGAGAGGGTAATACTGGGGCTACAGACAAGAGTAGAAAAGGTAGAGGATAAGAATGTAAGATTGACTTTAACAGCGCCAATGGGGGGAACTGTGGGTAAAGTGCCCACTGAGAGTCAAGGCTTGCTGAGAAGACGGCACAGCCTGAGAAGGGGTGGGAATGGAAAGGAACGACAAATTCCAAGAGGCAGCAGACTGAGGTGAAGGGGAAGAGACTGAGGTGTGTGTAAGTTAGGAACTGAGGGTGGCAAAGGGTTTAAGAAAGGAGGCTGAGGTGGAAAAACAGAGATGAAAGCTGCAAGATGAGTAGGAATGATTAATACGAAAGGGTACAATGAAGTGAGCTGGGAAACCCCCAAACAGGCCAGAGGAAAGTGAGACTGAAGCAGGACACCAGGCTACGGTCTTGAGTAGACTAGAAGCAAGGAAATGTGGGTCAACACCTGGAAGTCCAAGTAGACAGGTCACCCTGTAAAATCTCAAGAAACACACCAGTAGGAAAAGCTGTCCCACACTTCAGAAAACACTACCCTACCCAATACTGCTCGAATCAGGAGCTCAAGACTTCTCAAGAGGTCAGTCAGTTTGTGGCCAAATTGAACTTAACCAACTAGGTGAAGTAGGTTCCAACACAGCAAAGCTCAGCTTCATTGTAGGTGAAAAGACGGGACAACCAATGATGAAAAAAGTTATGGTCAGACAAAAGGAATTCCAAGTTCAAAACTGTGGCTCCAAGACTTTGAGGAAACTAGAAAGTGAACAGGTAAGGAGTTCTTTTGACTATAATAGAATCTGGAGTGGAACATTGTTAGTAAGGAAAGAAAACACACACAGGTTGATTAGCAACATTTTAAAAGCAATAATTCAATAGCCAAAACACAGAAGGTTCTAAACCAGTAATACATCAGAACATACAAAATAATCCATGTACTGCTGATCATTTGTAATAGTTATGCAATCAAGTCAGTACATCTAAATTTATGTGAAAATGATATATAGAAATTCAGCTTTATGATAAAAGATTAAAAATAAGTTGTTTTATTAAGAGGCTATTTAAAATAATTCAGTTTCTTTAAAATAGCAAGGTGGATTAACCATTATTTAACATATACACAATCTTCCAAAACATTTCTATAATACACCCGCATCGTCGTTTCATTTACAACTCCGGACTAGTTTCTAAGTTGGGAAATACTCCCACCACGTTCCCTCCGTTGTCCCCGCTACAGTATCAAATGAGAATGTCTGCAAGGTTACAGCCCCCAGCCCTCCTCTACTGAAGTCTCTCGATTCCAGACCTCTCTATTTGAATCATTCAACTAACAGACATGCTGGTTTCTAACTACCTGCCTATACCTTGGATTAGACTACTTACTGGCTCTGTGTGACTAATACTACACCTGCTCTTCCGATCTGTTCAGCTGGCTTCAACTGCACTGCCCACCCTTCATGCTGCAGTTTGCTTTTACATCCCTTAAAAGCCAGCTGTTGTTAACTCTGAAGTCCAACTAACTCCATTTCTCCAGGATGTGAATGTCACTTGCCTTGCTGTTTATAAAGTTCTCCCAGGGACACCATTCTCACTCTTGGCATAACCCAATCTGGCACTCTTGGAACTATACACCGCCTAGCATACAAGCTTTCAAAAAGTGGGGGAAACCTCTCACCATTCAGAGAACTATCCAACATAGATGCCTTTTGTTTACCCATCTACATACACATCCACACCAAACACATACATAAAATCTTTCAAAGTCCTGTTTGAATTATCTGATTTTATCTTAATTAATTTACACCAATAAAAATACAATACTAAAGATAGCTACGTAGGTCCTTTCTGACTTTCATCATTTTTAATCCAGGAGCTCCCTCAAAAGGAAAAGAGGGGACTTCCCTGATGGCGCAGTGGTTAAGAATCCGCCTGCCAATGCAGGGGACATGGGTTCGAGCCCTGGTCCAGGAAGATCCCACATGCCGTGGAGCAGCTAAGCCCGTGCGCCCTAACTACTGAGCCTGCGCTCTAGAGCCCTTAAGCCACAACTACTGGAGCCCACGTGCCGCAACTACTGAAGCCCGTGCGCCTAGAGCCTGTGCTCCGCAACAAGAGAAGCCACTGCAATGAGAAGTCCGCACACCGCAACAAAGAGTAGCCCCCGCTCACCACGACTAAAGAAAGCCAGCACATAAGCCACAAAGACCCAATGCAGCCAAAAATAAATAATTTATTTAAAAAAAATGTAGTGTTCAACTGTAATAACTTGCATTCTAGGCTTCCAGAACAAGCATTTGTGTCAGAAACAACTGCTTCCTAATTTCCCTTTTTAAATATCTTGTCCTGTGCTGCATGCTTTAATATTACCTGTGACCTTAAATCCGCAAGAGTAGAAAAGACATAACCTTTAACCTTATAATAAATCAAAGATGAAACCATCACCAATTAAGAATCTGAACTTAAATTTACTGCTTATACGTGAACTTTAGCTGTGGGAGTAGTAATTCTATCTAGACTTTGCTTTGTATGACAACCAGTATACACGAAGAATCCTGGCAACTTTTCTTAAAATCAGTATCACATAAGGAAGGTAGATGAATCCCTTAATAGTATAACGAAGAACTGGGGCTAGGGACCGGAGTAGAAATCAAACCTAAAGTACTTGGGAACTTTAATCATCGTGTACAATATACTGTAACTGGAGATTTCATTTAATTTTCATTTTAAATTATAAGTATTACTCAGTGATTGGCTTGATGTGAACTGTCCACAGGATACATTATCCAGAACAAAAAGGCTTAATCCTCAACTATTTCCTCCAGGCACAGAACATTTTCCAGGGGCATCTCAGTCTAGCCCAGGTATATGAATTTTACATTAGACTAGAAAAACGAAAAGGAAATAAAATGCCGAAAAACCTAATACAAACCAAACCTAACTACTTGGCTTATCTGCTTTTTTTTCACTACGATAATCAATGCTCAATTGCATTTTAATGTGTGATTGACCCTAGTGGGACTATGCAACAAAAAAACTTATCACTTGTTATATGAATATAAGACATAATTGTAAAAAAAAAAAAAAAGACATAATTGTACACATAAGTGAGTCATTATTACAGCTATAACGATCCTTTAAAGATGTACTCATTTCCATTCAAACTTTGGCTTAGTAATTAATATACTCAGTTTATACTAAATTAAAAGGTTTTACATATGTTCTGAATTACAGCAGTAGCCACCTAACCAGTCTTGGGTGTCCCTATTTGTCTTTTATAATCTACTCTTCTAAAACCTGTAATGGAGCGGTTATTTAACTTTGGGGTATCATGGGCCCCTCAGAAGATCTAATAAAACTATGAACCCTCTTGAGAAAAGTACATTTATGCACATTCCCCCTGAAGCTCTTCACAGCCTAGCTTAGACTTCCCATCACCTACCAATCCGTCCAAACTTCTTAACCTTGTATTCCAAGTACTTTGTAATGTAGTCACTGTTAATTCAACTAATCTACCTCCAGTCCTTTCCAACTACACCCACCAATCGGGTCTATTGCCTAACTATCCCAACAGAAATATACCATCCTCTTTTTCTGGCTTGCCTTCTGGGTTCCCTCTTGTTGCTTTCCTGCCCAAATGTTTGCTCTCAACAAACCCTTTCTGTGGACCTAAAATACCTCCCTTGCCATGAGAGTTTCCCTCTGCCTACAATCAGATTATCTGATCCTTTCTGAATTCAGAATCATGTTATCTCCATCTCTTATGGAGCACTCCATGTTCTACACTGTATTATACAAAGCATTCAAAAAAAAAGTCAAGAAACATAGAACACACTTATTTCTGAATTATATAGTAGTTACATTTCCAAAGAATATGCTCCATGTTTTTCCTCAACTTCTATAAACCTTTTCATGTGAAGTATCTCAGACGCTGTACATTTATTTATGCATGTCTTCGCTCATTTTCTTGCCAATAAGATTCTTAGGAACAGAGATGGTAGCTACTCTACCCTGTGTCCCCCACAATCTCCAACACAAAGCAAGGAGACACTCGATATGGAATACTTGAACATATGGGCATCAGTGTTTTGGGGGCATTTCATACATTCTGTATCCCCAATTACAAGATTTTTCAAGGATCATCTAGTTTTTTCTCCTACTGAAAAGTCAAATAATGCTCTACCCTTAGTGAATGCTTGACAAGTGAGAACTTACTATCTGAAACAGTGATTTATTCTCATCCATACAATATCTACTCATTGATATGCCAACTTTGTTCAAAAAAAAAAAAAAAAACCATGGGCTTCCCTGGTGGCACAGTGGTTGAGAGTCCGCCTGCCGATGCAAGGGACACGGGTTCGTGCCCCGGTCTGGGAAGATCCCACATGCCGCGGAGCAGCTGGGCCCGTGAGCCATGGCCACTGAGCCTGTGCGTCCGGAGCCTGTGCTCCGCAACAGGAGAGGCCACAGCAGTGAGAGGCCCGCGTACCGCAACAAAAAAAACAAAAAGAAAATCCTTCAATATATCAAGAATTCTTACCTAATGACCATTAACCCAGGAGGGAACACAAAGATGGCTCCTACACAAAAATAATCCAAATGTGAAAACTATTATCCTTTTTAGTACTACTGCAAACAAAGTTTAACTTGAGTTATAAAACCAACTCAGAAAACAGAAAAAAACAACATCCAAACTATACATATGCACACTACCAGAGGCAATAAAACAGCACAAAAGTATAGAAACTTTTTTTAGAAAGTCTTAAACATGATATAAAAGTTTCTAATTGATTCACGCTAAAAGTATTATGCCAAGTGAAACAAGTCAGACATAAAAGGCCATATTGTATGATTTCATTTATATGAAATATAACAGGCAAATGCATAGACATAGAAAGTAGATTAGTGACTGCCAGGAGGTAGGAGGAGGGAAGAACAAGGAGTGACTGCTAATGGCTTTTTTAAAGACTTTTTATTTTTATTTTTTAATTTATTCTTGGCTGCATCGGGTCTTCGTTGCTGCGCGCGGGCTTCTCATTGCAGTGGCTTCTCTTGTTGCGGAGCGTGGGTTCTAGAGCACAGGCTCAGTAGTTGTGGCGCACGGGCTTAGTTCCTCTAGGGCATCTGGGATCTTCCCAGACCAGGGCTCGAACCCAGGTCCCCTGCATTGACAGGTGGATTCTTAACCACTGCGCCACCAGGGAAGTCTGGCTAATGGCTTTTTGGAGTGATGAAAATGTTCTGGAATTAGACAGTGGTAATGGTTGTACAATTTTGTGAATATACTAAAAACTACTGAACATTTTAAAAGGGTGAATTTCATGGTATGCAAATTATATCTCAATTTTTTTTAAGTTTATGACCATTTTGGCTATTTTATCTCAGAGAAAACTGTTTTTTAATAGGAATCTAATTTTATAATAGCTTGTTTCCTCAAGCTGATCTAAACTAGTGGTTATAAACTGGTCCCCCTTTTTAAAACCACGGCTTTGAATTTTTCTCAATGTTATCTACCAACTTGCCAACACTTATAAATAGAAATTTTTCATAAGAATCTGTATTTCTGGCTTCCTACAAAAAACTGGAGTTCTAAAAATACTAGGCACACCTGCACAGAAATAATGGCCTGGAGCGAACAGCAGCTAACATACCTGCTATTTGCCATGATCCCCATCACTCCCTATTGTGTCCTAGATACTGAAGCCAAGTATCAGCCGCCATTTAGCTCCCCAGTTGTGAGTTTGTTACCCCTGAACCAAACAAAGACCATCTACCTTTCTTATTAGGGTATACTATGAATCACTGCTGATAAAATGTAAGCCTGTAACTGGTCTGAGGGTACAAATTTCCAGCTATAAAATGAGTAGATCTGGGGATCTAATGTACAGCATGGTAACTATAATTAACAATGCTCTATTATATATACATAATTGAAAGCTGCTAAGAGAAGTAGATCTTAAATGTTATCTCCACACACATACAAACACACACGAATGGTAATTACATGAAGGGATGGAAGTGTTAACTAACTTACTGTGGTAAGCATTTCACAATATATACATGTATAAAATCAAAGCTATACAACTTAAACTTACATATGTTATATATCAATAATATCTCAATAAAGCTGGAAAATAAATTTTAAATGTAACCATGTATGATTACATTTTTAGTAACTGCAAAGAGAAAAAACCTGACAGTGACACCTGTTGAACAAAATCCTGCAACTGTTACAGATTCGTGCTGTTATAAACACTTTTATGTGGGGGGAAAGAATCCAGGGACGTTTCCTACAAACAGGAAACAAATTCTTTTCATTTCATTTACAATTGAAAGTTATTTTCACCTACTAATAGAAAATAGCACAGTAGTAACTTCTTACCCCCATATTGGTGTTGGCACAAAATGAGGGAAAGCTGTCTTACTCATTGCCATTGATTGGATATGAAAACAAACTGCTTTATTTACTCACTGATTTTATGTTTAAACCATCTAGAACCCCCTGATGCTTATATGCACAAAGAAAAACAACCCCTACCCACGTTTAGCTTCTATGTAATAGACTGTATTTAGAAAGATGGGAGAAAACAAAATACAGGGTGTACATGGAAATAACATAGAAAAGTAGATTCTACTACCTCCTAGCTCAAGTGTAAATGACTGAGCTAAATGCTATGTCAACTACCTTTCAGCTTTAAAATTCTGTGTACTTAAACAGATCTCTTCCTTTCCTCCAAATAAAATAATTCGTCTAGCTGAACTGCCTGTCCTGTAGATGGGAAAGGGTAAAATAGTATTTGCATTCCATTTCATTTGTACCATCGCTTTTAAGAGCTAATAAAATATCAACACATAAGATGACTTCTAAAAGCAGCTATTCCCTTCCTGAGCCAATTACTTAGTAGTTTATTAGAGGTAAACCCCAAGGTTCTTCCCCCCCACCCTGCCCCAGCCATGCCACTTCATTAACTTGCCCAAATACCTTCAAGTTTACAGGTGACATTTTACATATCATCTTTACCACCAAGTATTAATAGATATTATATAAAACTGGAGTAGCATCACAATTGTTTCACAGCTGCAATTCCTAAATACACAAATGCAAAGGTGCAATTGGATTTTATGTCCAACTGAAAATACAATCCTGTTTCTGTTTAAATCTGATGGTGAATAAAATGAGATGCTCTCCCAAAAGTTCACCAAATTTCTAACACACATAATCCAAACAACTTTCTTCAAAAGCGTAAGACGAGAAACAAAACAAAAATTGTTACCTCAACTATAAGTTATGGAACCACAAGGTGCCATTAGATTGGTAAAGATTAGTGGAGACCCTGGATCTTGAGTTACACACCATTAAGAGTACAACGTGAGTTAACTGTACAGGAATTGGTTTCTGCTTTACCTCTTATTCTTTAATAGTGCTGCCCCACAGAACTTTCTGATGATACAGATGCTCCACACCTGTATTGTCCAATACCATAATCAAGAGCCACGTGGGGCTATGGAGCACCTGAAACGTGGCTAGCAGGAATGAAGAACTGAATTTATTTTATTTAAAATTAAAATTAATTTAGGGACTTCCCTGGTGGTGCAGTGGTTAAGAATCCGCCTGCCAATGCAGGGGACACGGGTTCGAGCCCTGGTCCGGGAAGATTCCACATGCCAAGGAGCAACTAGGTCTGTGCACCACAACTACTGAGCCTGCGCTCTAGAGCCCGAGAGCCACAACTACTGAAGCCCGCGCACCTAAAGCCCGTGCTCCGCAACAAAAAAAAGCCACTGCAATGAGAAGCTCGTGCACCGCAATGAAGAGCTGCCCCCGCTCACCGCAACTAGAGAAAGCCGGCACACAGCAACAAAGACTCAACGCAGCCAAAAATAAATAAATAAATTAAAGTTAATTTAAATTTAAGTTGCCACATGTGGCTAGTGGCTATCATACTGGACAATGCTGTTCCACAATTTGAAATACAAAGTATAAGCTTGACTAAACACTAGAGTTTTTCAAAGTATCATGTCCTGATGATGTTAACACCAACTAAAAACTTTCTGATACCAAATGATACACAAGTTCAGCCATCAGCCTAAACAGAAAAGTCACTTATTAAATGACACTACTTAGATTCAGAATTTAAGGTACAATATTCACTGAGACAACACTGAAAAATATATCTCAAGTTTTTCCCTCACTGTTTTTCAAAAGGGGAACTCACTTTCGGAATAGTTTCCCCATACATGCAATTACCTTCCCTTCAAATCTGTTCATTATCTTCTGTTCAGAAAAACAAATGGCAAAGATAAATTCTCAGCACTAAGGAGTCTACTGCGATTCGGTATATTTCACACGTTAATTTCCCTTTTCCTTCAAGGAGAGATTCAGATGTTTGGAAACCTCTGCATCGCCTGAAAGCCTTGTTACCCATCGTTCAACGTTTTCAGGTGTACAAGTAATTCTGATACAGTTACGATTTCGTTCCTAGACACAAAATATTTCCTCAATCCAAGAGTCATGACAGTTTACCGCACTTCAGGTATTCTTGTATCAGCTCTTCCTGAGTCAAGAAAAGTAACCAAGATGGTGCACAAGATGTCAGAAGAAAACAAGTGTGGGAACTTACACGTTGAATAACTACTCCCTGAGCAAAATCTCCTTTGACCCAGAGAGTCGGCCTCGAACTACCCGGCGACGCCAACAAGCCAGCAAGGTCGTGACCCTCGGTCACGGCCGCCGGCAGCGCCCCGCCTGGCTGCGGGAAGCCACCTGTTAGGCCCCGACCTCACCTGGAGAGGAGGCGCGGACCCGGACGCGGGCGCCCGGCGCTAGCGCGGACCCGCCCCTCCGGCGGCGGCGGCAGCCGGAGGCGGCACGTGGGCTCCCCCGGCCGGGCTGCGCTGACAGGCGGGCCGCCGCGACCCCCGAGGTGTCCCCGCCTCCCTCGCACCGCCCCGCCGAGCGGGCGCCCAGCGGCCCACACCGCCGGCCCCCCCTTCCTCCCGCCTTCCCTCCCACCCCCGGGCCTGCCGCCCCTCGCCTACCTGGTCGCGGAGTTTGAGGAACGCCATGGCGGTCGGCGCCGCCCGGCCACCGCTCCCGCCCTAGGAGCTTCGCCTGCGCCCGGAGGCGGCGGGTCGGCGGCAGTGAGCTAAGGAGTCCGCGGGCAGGGGGCGGCGCCGCCTCCCCGCCGCCCTCCGCAGCCGAGAGATGAGGAACCGGAGGATCCCACCTCCTCCTCGAGGACTCCCCGCCCTCCTCCTTCCTTTCTTTCTTTTTCCCTCCGCTGTCTCCGCAGCCGCTGCCGCCTCACGCCCCCTTCCCGAGACAGCCGGGCAGCCCCCGCGGCCGCCCCGCTCCAGCCCGCGGCAGCCGCGGTATCCAAACTCCACTCCACAATATTACCACCACCGCCCGCCGCGATTGGCGGCCGCGCGGGGGAGAGGCCAGAGTAAGACGAGCGCCCATTGGCCACGCCGCCTCGCTCGCTCGGGCCCCGCCTCCCGGATGGGCAAGGGCGGGGGAGGAAGCGGTGAGGGTGGGCGCGGAGCCTGGCGCACTGGGCGGGGGCGAGCGAGGGAGCGGAGCCGGGGGAGGGGCAGCCAGGTGCCTCGGGCGCGCGCCCTGGGCGAGGTGGGAGGAGCCCGGGCTTGAGGTGCGGGTCCCGGGAAGTGGGGGGTAACTGCCCGGGGCTCGCACGTGGAGGGAGCGTGCAGAACGCTCCCTAAAGCCGGAGGAGACTGCAGGGGCTGGGTGAGGGGTGAGGGGCCGGAAAGGGGGTGAGAGGTGGGCACCTGGAGGCTGCTGCCTTCCTGGGAGCGGCGAGGGGAGGGTGGCGAACAGGACTTGCACGTGGAGGGGGAGTGAGGATTCGCCCCTGGGCTTCCGCAGGATGCAAGAGCCAAGGGAGTGGGGTGAGAGATGGTCACCGGGAAGCGGCTGTCCTCCCGGGGGTTGGGGGGCGGGCAGGAGGGCAGGGCCGGAGGGAGGGGGAGGGGAGCGTGAACTGGCGGAGTCTGGCACGTTGTCTAAGGAGAAAGAGCGCCCCTTTTCTCTCTGGCACGCTCCCCTCCGGACCTGGGGAGGTTAGAGGGGACATCTGGGGGGGCCGCCCTCCCGCGGGCAGCAACCGTGGGGGAGGGGGGCGATGCTGGCATTCTGAGCAGGAAGGCAGCACCTTCGCAGCCAAACTGGTGTGGACGCCTAAGCCTTTCTCTACCCGCGGTTCCAAACCGAAGCAAGGCTGTGGTTCTCTCCCCAAATCCTCCTGCCTGGCTTGCATTTTTCCCCCTTTCTTCATTTGCATCTGAAGGGTTTTGCCTCCCACTCGAGAGAAATCAATTAAAAAAAAAAAAAAAGATGTGTTGGATTGCCAATAAATAGCATCCTTGGATGGAGGAGGAGAGGAATGACTCCCCTGCTACACACGCCCCCACGCCACCCCACAGCTCTGAAACGGCTTTTCTTTCTTAGGCAACAGCACACTGTTGCCATTCCAGGCTTGTGTGGGAGAAGACTGCTGTGCGCCTGTGTCTGTCCGCCCGGGCGACTCCAGCCCTTGGTTAATAAAAGGTACAGATGGTTAGAACACGAATGTGTGACGTCAGGCTTGGTTTTAAAAAGTTCCCTGTTCCCTACATCAATTGTGTCTCTTGGGACAGACTTTATTTAGAGGATCGATTTGGGTCTAATGGCAGTCGGGAGAAAAGGGGACCTATGCCAGGACTGTCAGTGTCTTATATTGCTGCACTTATAACAAAAAACTTCTTTTAGCCCCATAAAAAATGAAAATATCAGAATGCAACATGAAAAACACTGCTAATAGCATGATCCTTCCAGTATTCTTTGGCATACCAAAGACTTGATTCTATAGAAACAATTATCTAAAATGACATTCCTCATCATAAATTATATTTTCAAATTAAAATGGAGGGATTCTCACAACTGTGAGGTAACACTCATGATGAAGCCAGACTGTTCTTGCTTTGCACCCTCAGTACCTCTCTCCCCTTTACTTCATCAACTCCTGCACATAAAACAGGAATACTGTTTCCCACCCCACCTCTCCTATCAGTTCAGTGAGGGTGAAGGAGTTAATACTGTGAAAACACTTGAGTTTTCCGCAACAGAGGTGTTGTGATAATATTGCTAGAGTACTTTTTGATCACAAGTCACTTTTGTAAACAATTACCCATGTGCTATGTCCAATACAGAGTTCTTAGTCCAGGAGTGTAAGAATTTACCCTCATTCATACACAAGCCTATTAAGCACTGTGGATGTCTAGCCAGGAATTAATACATCCCCCTCTTCCCCCAGCCCACCCCCAAAAACCTCTCCTCTGAGTTAAAAGTTCTAGAATTTAAAAGCATAACAGAAACTTGATTAGGAAGAAGAAGAAGATTCACTTCGGGGAAAACAAGTGCATTTGAGAGTATGAACGTAAATTGTGGACCAAGTATGCATTTTAATAGGTTTTAGGATTGAGCTAATGAAAGTTTTCAGGGCTCTTCTGAGATTTTCTAATTAACATTAATTAATGAAAGTATTTTACAAGGCACCATCCCTGACAACTTGCAGATAGAAGGTTCCAAGCTCCCAATAGATAATGCTTAATATCCAGCTTGGTTCTCACCCTCGTCCACCCTGAACACCATTTAATTTGCATCAGACGCGCAGGCTCAGTGGCCATGGCTCACGGCCCCAGCCGCTCCGGGTATGTGGGATCTTCCCGGCCGGGGCACGAACCCACATCCCCTGCATCGGCAGGCGGACTCTCAACCACTGCGCCACCAGGGAAGCCCAATTTGCATCTTAATTTCACTATCTGTAAAAACTAAGCATAACATTACCTGGCCTACTCATCTCACACAATCAAATAAGATAATGGTATGAAAGGCTGTGGGAACTCTGCAGAACCATTCAAATTTAATGTTATTATTACAGCAACTACATTTCCGTAGCTGGAGAGAAGGTTACAATCATTCTGAAAAATAGGAATAAGAAATCTGTGTCATTGAGCAATAAAATGAAATAAGATTCATATTCAAATTCTGATACTATTTTTTAAATCTTTATTATAAGGTTATCCTGGCATGTATATATATAAAATATTTAAATATTAAAGGAATCTGTAGTATTGAAAAGTCCCATGGCATCAAAGCTGATGACGCCAGGAACTTGAATGGTATTGGTAATCTCTCTTTATCACCCCACCCTTTTCTAAATGTCACTTTCATTCTCCCTTACTGCAGTCAGCAGCTCAACTCACATCTTAAGTACTGTGCAGTCATGAAGGAAACCTCAAATTTTAAAAGTCTCAAGGAATGACTAATCAGGCTAGACTCATGTGCCCATGCCTCAGCCAATCACTACAACCAAGGAAGCAAGGTCTGAGAATTGATGACAGCTTCCATTCAGAATTCATGTTTAAAACAGTGGGAGGAAAGATGTCATGTAGATGTGACCACCAGGGTAATTGCTGTGAGCTAGGCAGCCACACCCAAGTTTACTTACTGTATTACAACCACAGTGGGCATTTGCCAGCACCTTATATGCTTTACATCATTTAAGTTTTTCAGTAACCTTTTTAGGTTAGGAAACTGCGGTCCAAAGAAGGGGTGTGCCCATTGTTACCCAGCTAATCAATGACAGGGCCTGGATGCATGAGGACCTGGAAAGCCAAAAGAATAGCTTATGTGATAGGAAGTAGACAACTATTGATGGCTTTTGAACCAGATAATCCTTATATTATAAAATGGATTTTATCATGAGCCTGAAATACATGGAAAATGCATATAATAAACTGCCAAAGCAGCAAAGATACGTTCAGAGACCTAGAGCATAGAATTGGAAAACCTCATATACATATAAAAGAGTTTCTGGAGGAAATAGAATAGGAAGGAGAAGCAATCTCCATAGAGATGATGCGTGAGAATTTGTCAGACTGGAAGAAAAATGAGTTATCAGATCAAAGGAAGATGCTAAGTCTCAAGCAAAGTTTTTTAAATTGAGACCCATACATAGTAGTGAAGTTAGAGAATACCAAACACAATAAGAAAATGTTCAGAGTTACCACTGAGGAAAGTCAAGTTATCTTAAAAGAAATGACAGTCAACCTGTTAGCAGATTTATTAGTGACAATAGGCTATGGAAAACAATGGGAAATATCTTCAATGTATTGAGAGTCCATCCTGAGAAACTAGAATTCTATTCCTGACTAAACCATCTTTCAAGAGGAAGAATAAAATAAACACTTTTTTTTTTTTTTTTTTGTGGTACGCAGGCCTCTCACTGTTGTGGCCTCTCCTGTTGCAGAGCACAGGCTCCGGACGCGCAGGCTCAGCGGCCATGACTTACGGGCCCAGCCGCTCCGCGGCATGTGGGGTTTTCCCAGACCGGGGCACGAACCCGCATCTCCTGCATCGGCAGGCGGACTCTCAACCACTGCGCCACCAAGGAAGCCCAAATAAACACATTTTTAAAATTTAGGACTCACAGATGGTCGTTGAAAAAGATACGAAAGAATATCCTCCAACAAGCAAAAAGCTGAACCCAAAAGGAATAAGTGAGTGGGAGAAGGAAGAATAAACATAAATCAGTGAATATCTTGGTTAATCTAAGTCAGTAGTATTTTTTTAAGTACCCGTATTTTGGAATTTTAAAAACAGGTGAAATTAAGTTATTAGCCCATAAAAATGTGGTAGATAATTGCAGAAAGGAGCTCTAAATTAAAGACAACTTTTTTTATTCAGAAGGAGTGAGGTAGTCTTAAATTTTAGACTTTGACAAGCTATTATATTGGTTAAAGTTTTTGTTGCAAACAACAAAATCCAAGCAAGAATTCCTTAAATCGATCTTCAACAGCTCCCAGAGTCACTGGGAGAGCTGAAAAAACAAGCATGGGCTGAGCTTCTAGAAAAAGTGCCCTAAACCATGTAATAGAGCTGGTGTGATAAAGAAACTGCTGGTGCTCCCATCAAACACCAAATGCCAGGAGCTCAACTTCTCTTCATCTGCTCCTGCCATCAGCATCAATGCCAATTCTGTGTCAGAAAATTAGTCTTGCGGCCACTGCCACCTCGACAAACTGGATATCAGCCTCTACCTGCACCAGGACAGTGGGAGCCATGTGCAGGGCTTGTATCCTCAAATCCTCATATTCCCACTGGTGCTTCTGGTTAGCAGAGCCAGTATCGTAGGCCTGCATCATAGCTGCAAGGGAGGCAAGGAATTTGAGTTCTCAATTTTACACAGGGGAAGAGGGATCTGTGACCAGGGAATTATCCCAAATATAGAAAGGCTATTTAAAAGATTATGGCAGCCTTGAATATGACAGAGCCCCTTAGTGGTATATATGTTAAACATAGGAGACTCACCAAAATAAGAGAAATAGAATGTGTGACTTCCAAACCTATGGAGAGAGAAAAAAAAAAAATGACCTAGAGAAGAGTTAGTTACCAGATTAGCGGGCAAGAAAGGAGAAAAGGAAAAGCAAACTAAAATTATGATAAATAGGAAACTCAAATAAGATTGTATAAAGAAGTCCAAGTATATTATTAATCACAATAAATATACATGGTTTAGGCCTATTAAAAAGCAACAACAACACAACAAATACATTCTGACTGGATTTTTAAAAAAAGAAATCCGACCATGTGCTGTTTGCAAGATATATGGTTAGAAAATATTACCAAAAAGTTTGGGGGAAGGCAATTAAAGAAAACTATACACCAAGAAAATACTAACCCCAAAATTGTTTGTCTAATAACATTAATATCAGGCATAAGAATTTAAGGCAAGAAGGACTGATAGAAATAAAGAGGTGATTTGTAGGAATCACAAAAGAAACTATCCCCCATGAAGATACACAGTCACAATACATTCATGAATTTGTGTGCACTTAACCACATAAAGCAAAATTTGATGGAACTACGTAGAGAAGTTGGCAACTGCACCATCAGAAACTAATAGACAAGCAGACAAAACGTTAGAATACCATAAAATCAATAAGCTTGATACCATGTGAGATTTATACATGAATACACACGTACACACACATAATCAACAGTAAAAAAAAAAAAATAGTTCATACCGCTTCTCCAAGACACTAAATCCAGTCATTTTACAGGTGATTTTTACCAAACATACAGGAGACAATGCCTTTCCTTTGTTATATTTCACAAAGTAAGAAACTAAGAACCAAGTATAACTGAGACTCATGATGCAACAGGTGCTGCTCAGACATTTTGTCTTCCAAACCAACCCTTGGACCTGTCCAGTTCTTTGACAAGGGCACTTATTTCAACAACAGGGCCCTCAGAACCATTTCATTGAGTCAAAAGCTCTTCTAAGGGGGTCTCTGCTTAACTGCTTCAATTATCTCTCTGCTGATGACTGCTCCTCTGTAGTTGAAACACATGGAAAATGCATATAATAGACTGCCTGAGATAAAAGTATACAATTGTATGAATGGTATGATATAAGCTCTGTTAAAAATCAAGCAAGCAAATATCTGAATAGGAAATAAAATTAACTCTGGAAGAAAATATACTGCAACATGAAATAAAGTTATGTCTGAGTGACAGATGTATGAGTCCTTCTATTTTTCTGTATTTCGCATATTTTATTTAGCAAGAAATTAAGTAGTTTACAAATACACTGGCACTTCATGATTTCATTACTTCCTTGGAATAAAAAAGACATGAGACATATAGAAAACAACTATCAAAATAGCAAAAGAAATTCTAACTATATCAATAAGTACATTAAATGTGATTGGACTAAACACCCTACTCAAAAGACAGATTTTATCAGACTGAATAAAACAGCAAGCTCCAACTCTGTGTTACAGGTCAGCAAGAGACACACCTGGGATTCAAAGATATAAGTAGATCGAAAGTGAAGGATGATAGGGAGGGTGGGAGGAAGGGAAACACAAGAGGGAAGAGATATGGGAACATATGTATATGTATAACTGATTCACTTTGTTATAAAGCAGAAACTAACACACCATTTTAAAGCAATTATACTCCAATAAAGATGTAAAAAAAATGAGTTGTTACAGCTGCTATAGGAAACAGTATGGAGGTTCCTCAGAAAACTAAAAATAAAATTACCATATGATCCAACAATCCCACTCCTGGGCATATATCCAGATAAAATTATAATTCAAAAAGATACATGCACCCCTATATTCATAGCAGCACTATTCACAATAGCCAAGACATAGAAGCAACCTAAATGTCCATTGCCAGATGAATGGATAAAGAAGATGTGGTACATATATACAATGGAATACTACTCAGCCATAAAAGAGAATGAAATAATGCCATTTGCAGCAACATGGATGGACCTAGAGATTATTATACTAAGTGAAGTAAGTCAGAAAGAGGAAGACAAATACCATATGATATCACTTATATATGGAATCTAAAATATGACACAAATGAAACTATCTACGAGACAGAAACAGACTCACAGACATAGAGGACAAAATTGTGGTTGCCAAGGGGGAGGGGGTTGGGGGAAGGATGGAGTAGGAGGTTGGAGTTAGCAGATGTAAGCTATTACATATGGAATGGATAAACAACAAGGTCCTACTTTATACCACAGAGAACTATATTCATTATCCTGTGACAAACCATAATGGAAAAGAATATTAAAAAAACAGAATGTATATATATGTATAACTGAATCACTTTGCTGTACTGCAGAAGTTAACGCAATGTTGTAAATCAACTATACTTCAGTTTTTCAAAAATAAGAAAAAAAAAGGAACCACAAGAGACCTAGAGTGGCTATATTAATATCAGACAAAATAAACTTTAAGACAAGAAATATTACTGGAGACATTTTTGATAAAAGGTCAAAACATCTAGAAGATATAACAATTATAAATATATAGGGACTTCCCTGGTGGTCCAGTGGTAAAAAATCCACCTTACAACGCAAGGGGTGTGGTTTCAATCCCTCGTCAGGGAACTAAGATCCCACGTGCCGCGGGGCAACTAAGCCCACGCTCCACAACTACTGAGCTCATGCACCTCAACTACTGAGCTCGTGCACCTGCGTGCCGCAAACTACACAGCCCATGCACTCTGGAGCCCGCGCGCCACAACTAGAGAAGAGAAAAAAGAACCCGCACGCCACAACTAGAGAGAAGCCCACACACCGCCATGAAGAGCCCGCGCACCACAGAGAAATATCCCGCATGCAACAACTAAGACCCGACGCAGCCAAAAATACAAAAATAAATAAATAATATTTTTAAAATAAATATATATGCGTATATATGTGTGTGTGTGTGTGTGTGTGTGTGTGTATATATATATATATATATATATATATATACATACATACATACATACATACATACAGCTAGGAACAAAACCCCAAAATGTATGAAACAAAATCCAGCAGAGATGAAAGAAGTAGACAATCAATAATACAGATTTTAACACCCTACATTAAATAATTGATAGAACAACTAGAGAAGACTTTAACAACACTATCAACCAACTTGTCTTAACTACTATTTATAGAACACTCCACTCAATAACTGCAACATACTTTCTTTTCAAGTGCTCATGAAACAGTTTCTAGGATAGACCATATGCTGAAGACCAAAATAAGTCCCAATAAAATAAAGAATATTAAAATTATACAAAGTATGTCCTCTGATCACAATGAAATTAAATTGGAGATCCATAACAAATAAATCTGAGAAAACACGACATATTCGGAAATTAAGCAACACACTTCTAGATAACCCAAAAGTCAAAGAAGAAATCACAAGGGAAATTAAATAAGTTGGGCTTAATGAAAAATATACAACATATCAAAAGTTATGGGATGTATCTAAAGCAGTGGTTAGAAATGTATAACTTTAGATGCCTATATCAGAAAAAGAAAAAGGTCTCAAATCAGAAATCTAAGCTTCATCTGAAGAAACTAGGAAACAAAGAGCAAACTAAACCCAAAGCAAGCAGAAGGAATGAAATAATAAATGTTATAACAGAAAGACAATAGAGAAAAAAATTTTAATTTGCTTCTTTGAAGGGATCAACAAAATTGACAAACCCCTAACTAGACTGACTAAGAAAACAAGAGAAGGCACTAATTATCAAAATCAGGAAAGAAAATAAGATACTGCTACCTACCCTATAGAAATTAAAAGGATTATAAGGGAATATTATTGACAGCTTAATGCCAACAAATTAAAAGACTTGGATGAAATGGACAAATTTCTAGAAGTACACAAACAAAACCAACTCAAGAAGATATAAAGTATTTGACTAAACCTACAAGTAAAGATACTGAATTAGTAATTTAAAATCTCACAAACAAAATCCCTGGCCCAGATGGCTTTACTGATGAATTCTATCAACTGTTTAAAGAAGAAATAGGGCTTCCCTGGTGGCACAGTGGTTAAGAATCCACCTGCCAATGCAGGGGACACGGGTTAGAGCCCTGGTCCGGAAAGATCCCACATGCCGTGGAGCAACTAAGCCCATGTACCACAACTACTGAGCCTGCGCTCTAGAGCCCAAGAGCCACAACTACTGAATCTGCATGCCACAACTACTGAAGCCCGAGCACCTAGAGCCCCTGCTCCGCAACAAGAGAAGCCACTGCAATGAGAAGCCCGTGCACTGCAACAAAGGGTAGCCCCTGCTCACCACAACTGGAGAAAGCCCGCACACAGCAACAAAGACCCAGCACAGCCAAAAATGAAAATAAATTAAATAAATTAAAGAATAAATAATACCAGTCTTTCATAAACTCTTTCAGAAGACAAAAAAGAGCACTTTGCAACTTATTTTATGAGACCAGTGTTACCCTGATACCATAGCAGACAAAGCTGTCACAAGAAAAAAAAAAAAAGAAACTACAGACGAATCCTTCATGGACAAAGATTCAAAAATCCTTAACAAAATATCAAATCAAGTTCAACATTCAAAAAAAAATTATATACCATGACCAAGTTGGATTTACTTCAGGATGCAAGGTTAGTTTAACATCTGAAAATCAATTAATGTAATATACTGTATTAATGGAATGAAGAACAAAGATCACATAACCTCAGTACAGTAGGAAGAGCCAGCAAAAGAGATTGAGTGGGATAAGAAAACACACATCAAGACAATGTATTTCAGGTAAGAGAGTAGTCACCTGGTTGAGTGCTGCTAAGTCCAATAAAAAGAGAAATGAGAATTGACCATTGGATTAGACTCTCTGGAGGTGGCTGACAGCCTTAGGAAGGGTTTCAGGAAACTTGTGTCATTGAAAATCTGAAGGGAATGAGAAGTGAAGAAGTGGGGGAAAAGAGTACAGACAATTTTTTTCAAGTAGTCTTGTTTTAAAAGGCAGCAGAGAAGTGGGACAGTAAATGGAGAGGAATGAGAAACCAAAGGGAAGTTGTTTTTTTCTTTTAAGATGGGAGTTATTACCTGTGTATAGTCTGAGGAGTGACACAGTCGAAAGGGGAAAATTGACCAGGCGAAGGAGAGAGCAGATGCCTGCAGGAGCAAAGTCTTTGAGAAGGCAAGGGGGGATGAGATGCGGTTCAGAGGATGCATGAGAACATGTCAAGAACTCTGAAGTGTCTGAGACTTTACCCTACTTGCATGCTAACAAGTTAGCCTGTCACAATTTCATGGATGCTGGCAGAAAATGTAAGACTCCTGGGTCAGAGACAAAGGACTTCATTTCTCACAGCGAGAGTGGTAACCAGAGTATCAGAATTTTCTTGCATCAGTTTCCTGAACCTCAGTTCCCACAGAGCAGTG
This sequence comes from Phocoena sinus, assembly GCF_008692025.1. Taxonomy (NCBI): domain Eukaryota; kingdom Metazoa; phylum Chordata; class Mammalia; order Artiodactyla; family Phocoenidae; genus Phocoena; species Phocoena sinus. Next base: position 10,367,423 of record NC_045766.1, on the reverse strand, counting down.
TGTAGAGAGCCAGGTGACACCTGCACACTCAGTGGGTTGCATTACAAGTAAGGAAATCTGAACTCAGCAAACCCCAGTCTTTTATATGGGGCAGTAAACATACCTGTCCTTTGCTCCAGAGAGAGACATTATTTTTATTACACTGGACAGTAAGCATCCCTGGTGTTGGTTCCAAAGGGAGACACTATCTCTATCTCCAAGGCTGTTCACTCTGCAAACATCCTTGATAAGATAGCCTGAAACAAAAGAAATGTGAGACAGGTGGAGAATTGTCTCAACAGAAAATTTAGCCTAAATTAAGAGCACAGACACTTCATCCATCTTAAGGCGTGGAGACTGGGAGAGTAGAGAAGATAAGATTATTGGACAAGATGCTGTTAGCTCTCTTTTGTTTTGTTTTATTTTCTTCCCAGAGTATCAGTAGGTGAGAGTATCAGGTAAGACTGAGGACTGGGCCTCTGGTAGAGTGAGAGAGGGTAGACTAAGGACATGAAGAGTTACCAGGCACTGCCGAGGGCCCTCCTATAATTTATGATCATAAGTTTAAACAGCAAGTTATGACTGTTTTAACCAGGTTTGTTCCAATGCTTGGGTGTAAGGACAAAGTATAGAGTTGGCTTTAACCAGGACTGGAGTTTTTCTGGGCAAGCATGATAGAGAAAGAAAATGGCAAGGGCGTTGTGGAGGTACACGAAGAAGTGATGCAGTGGTGGACCAGGGAGTCTAGCTGGATGAAGAAGAGAGTGAGGAGAGGAAGGACAGTGAAAAATGGATGGGGCCAAAGGACCAGATTTCCTGCTGGGGTTGCAGAGTGGCTGGAGTGCGGGTATTAAAATAAGTGAACTAGGAGACAGGAGGCAACGGTCAAATAATGGAGTGCTTAAAATCAAGGTTTCGAGTTATACGAGCATGGGAATGGGTACCTAATGTGGGGTGGAGGAAAAGATCATTGGAGGTGAGGAGTTTAGGAAACTGAGTGGCCAGAGTTGTCAGGTGGACATTTATGAGCTTGTCGAAGTTACCAAGAAAAGCTGGTCACATGGAGAGACAGGCAGGTGCAAATGAATGAGGGGAGATAACTGGAAAGTTGCTGACGATTACAACAGGGAGGGGTGGCGGGTATTGTGGACTGATGGCAGACTATTCCTTCATTTAATAAGTCTTTTTTTTTTTATTATCTATTTATTTATTTATTTGGCTGCGCCGGATCTTAGTTGCAGCAATCAGGATCTTCATTGCCGCTTGCAGGATCTTGTAGTTGCGGCATGCAGGATCTAGTTCCCTGACCAAGGGTCAAACCCAGGCCCCCTGCATTGGGAGCATGGAGTCTTCCCCGCTGGACCACCAGGGAAGTCCCAATAAGTATTTATTTATATGTAACCAACTAAGCACTGTGGGAGAGAGGAATTATCATCAAGATAATAATAAAATAATGATGATAATAATCATCAAGAGTTGTATGAGCTAACTTGAAGGTAATGCATACACCTGTAAGAAGCTAAACCACAGGGCAAACGTTTCAGTATGGTGAGGCAGAAAGAACACCAGCCTGAGGTTCCTGAGATCTGAGCTCTGTTTCCAGCCCTGCCAATAATTAGCTGTGAGCTTGGGTCAATCACTTAACCTCACCTGGCCTCAGTTTCCACATTTGGATATGGATTAAATGATTCCCAAGAGACCTCAGCGCCTAATATTGTGATACAAAATAATACACCTATCATAAGGAAGTCAGGAAGAATAAGCATGCTTATCTAGATGTTACAGAAAGAGGAAATTCTTTCTGTAATGAAGGACAAAATAGTTTGTCCAGCATCAGACTGTTAAATCAGGTTCATTGTTGTTTGTATTAGTCCATAAAGGGTGCAGAGAAGGTGCCCTAATCTGTGTTTGTTTTCCTCCACTAACACAAAGTTGTGTCTGTCTTTCCGTTATGTCTCTTTGGTTCTGGCTAGGTCATGACTGCTCATGTCAAAAACCAAAGAAAATGCCATTAGAACCCATCACTGGAACATCTACATTTAACACCACCCTGAAAGAATACATTTTTACGGGAAGCAGAGAGGTATGTTGCCCTCTAGGAAGTGTATGTCACCTTAGGGTAATTAGGCTGATGTCCATTCCCCTGATGGCAAATGTAATGATTGCGTCCAATAACCCTTAACATCAACATAACGTTGAGGTGGGATTGGAGGTCAAGGTTTAGAAGGATATAATTGAGGTGAAGAGGATATAAACAGCTTTTCATCTATAACATATTCTTCCTTTGTAACTGTAATTTACTCCTATATTTTTTAATATATGCAAGCACATTCACTCATATAGTTAACTATATTCACTCATATAGTTCACTGAGATCCAGCTGTATGCTAGGCCCCATTGTAAGGGCTAGAAGTACCGTACAAAGCAAGATAGCTAAGAGCCCTGTCCTATCTCCCTTTGCCAATGTATACTGAACCAGGGAGATGGACATAATTAAAAAATGAGTAAGTAAGATATTTTTCAGAATACAATCAATGCTATGAAGGCTGTAAAGCGGGGTAACAGGGTATACCTTACCAGGTTCTGATTCCCTCAATTTAGAATGTAAGTACCACAAGAGCTTGTCATCACTGAACCCTTTTGCCCTGCTTAGTGAATTTGAACTATGGGCTCCTTTAGATACAGTTGTCCAGAAAGTGAGACCTAAAAAAAGAGTTTTCAGCCACACAGAGATGGAGGGGAAAGAGCAATGTTCCAAGGAGGCAGTAAGTTAAGCATGTTTAAGACACATAAAGAAGGCCATTGTGGCTGGAGCGTTGCAAGGACAGGAAAGTGTAACACAAGGTGAGGTTGAAGTCCAGGTCAGGGACTAGAATAATCTGGGCCTTGTAAGCCAAATGAGAGGTTAGGTGTTTGAATTTTCATTTAATTGCTGTGGTAAACCATTGGAGGGTTTTAATGAGGGATATTCTGTGACCTTATTTTTAGTTTTAAAAGTTTCCTCTGGCAGTTGGGTAGGGAATAGACCAAGGGGAGCATGAGAGGAAGCAGGAGATCTGTTAGAAGGTGAGAGGTGATGGAGGCTTGGTGCAGAGGAAGAAGTGTTGAGAAGTGGTTGAATCTGAGATCTCTTCTGAAGGTAGAACAACAGGGCAAGCTGATTGGCTGCATGTGGGGTGTTAGAAAAAGAGAGGAGTCAAGAAAGGCTCCAGTGTTTTGGCTCCAGTAACTTGGTGCTGGAGGTGCCACGCACTGACAGGGAAGCTGGGGGAGGAGTAGATTTTTTGCAGGAAAAATCAAGGATTCCATTTTGGCCGTGTGACGCTTACGGTGCCTATTAGGCTTCCGAGTGGTATGTAGGGGTTTTATTGTGTTTTTTTTTTTTTTTGAAGTGTAGTTGATTTACAATGTTGTGTTAATTTCTGCTATACAGCAAAGTGACTCAGTTATACACATATATACTTTTTTTTTTTATATTCTTTTCCATTATGGCTTATCCCAGGAGATTGGCTATAGTTCCCTGTGTTGTACGATTAATGGTTGATATGTAAGTATGGCAAGATGTCAGCGTTGAAGATCTTTTGTGTGTCACTGGCATTTAGATGCTCTGGAAAGCCGCAGACTGAGTGAGATCACCAAGGGAGAGCATGGGGAGGTGAGAGCCAGAGACCAAGCCTTGAACACCTGTCAGGGGACTCCAGTTTTGACCTTCGAACCTTTGACCTTGACCTTTGACTGTGATATTTTACATGGAACAGCACTACCTCCCAGGTCAATCCGTTAGTCTTAAGTCCCCATTTTGTCTTTCTCCCTCTCTCAACAAGTAGTGGGAGCCCACCTTGGGGGGAAGCCGTCTTGGTGAGAAGCTTTAATTACACAGGTCCCCCTGGGACCCACCAATATGGCGTCAGGTACCCAGGCAGAGGCTGGTCCCCGCCGTGCGTCTCTCCCATCTGCAGAGTTCCCCAACTCCCCCAGCCACAGTGCTCCCTCCCTTCCTCTCTTTTCCTCTGAACTGCTGTCTTCCTCATTACTGTCCATACCTCTGCAGACATTCTGGCTGGTGTTGTAGCTACTTATGCAGAGCAGGTGCCCTAATCTGGGTTTCCCTCTGTTCATACAAAGTTGTGTTTGTTTGTCTTTCCATTATCTCTACTTGGTTCTAGCTAGGTCACCACTGCTTACCCCTACTTTCAGCTACATTGTATATTCCTCAAGGGCAGGATATTCTCTTATTTATCTTTCTATCCCTGATGGTGTTCTGCGTTTCCCCATTTAGAATGTAAGTAAGTACCATAAGAGCTGGGACCTTGTCCGTTGTGTTCACCGCTATGCTCTTGGAGCATGGAACAGTGTTCTTGAATAAACACAGACAGAGTAAATGAATACAATAGCTGTTGATAGGTTTACCTTCTAGATAGGTGATCAAGTGCCCTGCCTCAAATGAGGACTTTCTCCCTTTTGCGTGGCAGATGTTATCTCCACTTTGGGCCCCCTGTAGAGCTTTACCACTACACACACTGAATGCTGCAGTATAAAGAGGTGTTTCAGTTCTCACCACCATTATGGACCCTTTCCACAGTCTGCTGACGCTGAAGTAGATAAGAACAGGCCATGCGTTTGTGGTCTGTGTAACACATATATGCAGTTGGGGTCTGTGGTAAATTGTCTGCAAAGGTGGCCATCAACAATTTCTTTCATCTCTGTACGTATATCATCTACACGTACATCATCCTCCCAACAAGAGATGGAGTTTGTTCCCCTCCCCCTTGAATCTGGTGGCCTTGAGACGTGCTCAGTAGAAGTCAAAGTAACGTCATATGACTTTGGGGCCTGGGCCTTAAGAGTCCTTGCAACTTCCAGTTTTACTGCCTTGGCATCTAGACGCCATGTTTAAGAAGCTTGGAATTCTGGACAATATGAAACCACATGGAGAGAGAGAAGCCCAGCCAGCGTCCAGCCATCCCAGCCACTGCAGCTAAAGTGTGAAACATGAATAAAGCCATCTTGGATTCTCCAGCCCAGCCAAGCTGTCCCAGCCAACCAGATGCAGCAGAGACAAACCATCCCAGAGGAACCCCACCCAAATTGCACAATCATGAGAAAATAATAAATGGGGCTGTTTTAAGCCACTACTTTTGTGGGTTAGTTGTTATTTAGCAACAGATAACTAAAATAGGATCTGTTCCAGAATTCCTTTTATGACAAAACTTCTAGAAACACATTACGTTTAAAAGCAGAGTACCTGCAATTTCTAGCAAAACCACACATGCAATTATCCCTCGTCTCAGCTGTGTCCCTTCTAGGAATCGATTCCAAAGATATCCTGGCAAAAATACAAAGAGATATATTGGCTGTTCACTGCAGCACTATTTGTAATAGCAACAAACTTCAAACATCCCAAATGTCTATCAGTAGGGGACTGGATGAATAAGCTATGCAGCATCCATGTGGTGGAGTACCATGCAGCTGTAAAAAAGGACTGTGGACCACCTCCGTGAACTGCTGTGGAGGGATCACCAGGATATAAGGTTGAGTGAAAAAAGCAAGGCAGAGAAAAGTGCATGTAGTATGGTATGTTACTATTTAACTTTTTTTTAATTTTTATTTTTCTGGCCTCGCTGCATGGCATGTGGGATCTTAGTTCCCCAACCAGGGATTGAACCTGCACCCCCTGCAGTGGAAGCATGGAGTCTTAACCACTGGACCGCCAAGGAAGTCCCTTAATTTATTTTTTTTAATGAAAGGATAAAATACAATACTTTCAAAAGAAATTTATTTACTATAGGGGGAGGGAGGGGATAGGGTAAATGATACCACAGGAATATAATCCTCAAACTCCAGACTGTGGGAAACATTATAAAATAACCAATCCAGTGTCTTCAACAAATAAAACAAAATTTTTTAAAAGGGGATAGAATGGGAACCTAGTGATTAAAAAGAGGGACTTAAGAGCATATGAACCTATTGCAATTTTTGAACCTGTTTGTATTCTGATTTGAACAAATAAACTGAAAAAGTTTATGAGACAATGGGAAAATGTAAACATGGGTTGAATATTCAATGATATTAAGGATTTGTTATTTAAGTGTGATAATGTTATCTTCTTAAAAGAATCGTCATATATTTGAGGTACACACTGACATTTTTTATGGTTGAAATGATATGACAGTGGGAGTCACTTCAAAAGAATTACATGGATTGGTGAGGTGGATGAAGTTATAGATTAAACCAAGTTGGCCATGAGTTGAAAATTATTGATTCTGGACAGTTGATTCATGAAGGTTCATTATGTTGTCCTCTTTACTTTTGTATATATTTGAAATTTTCCAAAATAAAAAGTTAAAATAAAAAAATAAGGACCCCTGAGACCCTGTGTTTTAAGGGCACTGAATCCATTCTCTTCAGAATATCACAGCTTAGGTCCATCACCCCCAAGTCACGGCATCTATGTCAAATGGAAATCGTGTCTGTGAACGATGATGGGTATTTTGAATTCTGGGTGATTGACACCATGTAAGTGATTTTAAAGTTACAATGAGTTCTCAGGAGGTCCAGGTGTTTTCGTTGTTTTGTTTTTTAAGAATTTCCTGTGCAACAAAGACCTACTGTATAACACAGGGAGCTATACTCAACATTTTATAATAACCATAAGGGAAAAGAATCTGGAAAAGAATATATATAACTGAATCATTTCCTGTACACCTGAAACTAACACAACATTGTAGATCAACTATACTTCAATAAAAATTTTAATTTAATTTAGTTAAAAAAAGAATTTCCTGTGTCATTGTTATCTCTTACACTTAGGAGAAGTTTTAACAAACATGTAAATAGTCCCCTTCTTCTCTTCCAAACACATGCCATTCATTCACTCAATCATTCAGCACTCTTTGTTCCAGTGACTGCCATGAGAGCTTCTAGCATTAGGGAGATGGTGCTGCCAGCCGAAAGACTGTCAACATGCATGCCCAGATGCTTACCGCACCATGGAACAGTAGAGGGCCGTGGTCGAGGTCTGTGCCAGGACAGAGGAGGGACCTGGGTGCTCTGCCTCTAGCAGGAGGCTGGGGGAGAAATTTTAGAAGAGGGGCTGTTGGAGCATGCTAAGATGCTGGTTCTGGGGAAGGAATAACAAAGAATTGGGATTGGCTTATTGTGGAGGAAAGGTGTAACCTGATGCTTTCCACTTTACAAAATTCTTTTACTTTCAAATACCAAAGTGTCTCATCTCCTTCCTCCAACGAAACCAATGATATATATCAGTGGTTCTCAAAGTGTGGTCCCTGGACCAGCAAATTGCGGTCCCTTGGGAACGCTTAGCAGTGCAAATGCACCAGCCCCAGCCCAGACGTACTGAATCTGAAAACTATAGATTCGCTTCCATAAATGCAGCTTTATGAAGAAGAAAGAAACCTGTCTTTTTGTCCAACTTTTAAAAAATACACGATTATAGTGGACATTTTGGGAGACTCCAAAGTAGAAAAACAGTTTAGGTTGACTGAGAGCCTGCTAGAGCAGTGCTTGTGGAGAGATCAGTGCTCCACAAAGAGAGCCACAAATGCCAGGCTGGGCAGCTCCTGTCAGCCGCCCAGGGGCAAGTGCAGACTAGGGAGATTAAGCCTTGAGGGACCAGGGCCCTGGTCTCCTTCTCTGAGATAACAATCCTTAGCCAAAGTCACCTGAGGCCAATAGCTAAATAAAAAGATTAACCTCTAAGTGAGAGTATGTAGGACAAGGTATAATGGGTAATAAAACTATATGATAAAATTTTTGTGAAAACATATAAAAACGTTTTATTTTTTTCCTGTGACTACTAGAAAATGTTAAATAGCCTATGTAGCTCACCTTTCTGGCTTACGTTATATTTCTGTTAGCACAGGTGGTATGTAAGATGTATATAAAATGGAGGGTAGGCAGGAGACAAAATTTGACCATTTTTTCCTCCAGCTCTGAGCAGGACAGTGGGTATCCAGAGGCACAAATCGTCATTTCTTATTCATGTGTCATTTGTGTTTGTATGGTGAAGATAGATTGATGATACTAGCCATAAAAATCCTGCAGCAAACATCTTTCATATCCATATTCAAAAAGCAATTTTTTTTTTTTTTTTTTTTTGCGGTTACGCGGGCCTCTCACTGTTGTGGCCTCTCCCGTTGTGGAGCACAGGCTCCGGATGCGCAGCCTCAGCGGCCATGGCTCACGGGCCCAGCCGCTCCGCGGCATGTGGGATCCTCCCGGACCGGGGCACAAACCCGTGTCACTTGCATCGGCAGGCGGACTCTCAACCACTGCGCCACCAGGCAAGCCCCTCAAAAATCAGTTTTTAATTCTAGAAACTAGGCTTTCCTATCGGAAGAGAATACATGGATTAGTGAAAACTAGAACATACAGCAATATATACCAAAAATAGCCACCCCCGCTCCCCCCACCTTGACTGCTTCAGAAATAGTTAATTAATAGTTAATTGTTTTCCTCTGGTCTCAGACACAGCATCGATGTCCTTATCAACAGAGTGGTCTGAGAAGCTACATGGTGCAAAGCTGGGTGGGCCTGACTCCAAAGACCGAGTTTCTTCATTATGCCACACAGAGTCCAACTTCAAAACAGGTGCACACTTATATTTCTAGTTTAAGTCAATAAATTGTCCTCCTGATTTATAAATCAGTGTCTTATGAATTTGGTTGCGCCAGTCCCCTGCCCCCCCCACCCCGCCCCGCACCCTGATCAAATATCTTTTGATGTGCTGGCAAACGTGAATATCTGATCTTTCAACTAAGAACCAGGCTCCAGGCCAGGAATGACCCGTACAGAGCAAGTGTGCTCACTCTCTTCTCCTTTAACTCTGACAGACATTGCCAATCAATCTCAGTGCTCTTTTTTGTCGAACCTAGACATAGCCTCAAAGTCCTATTCAACACGCTGCTCCAGGAAGCCACTGCCACCTACCTGGTGAGACTCTATTGATTTGCTGGCCTGGATGATAGTGACCTAACAAAACCGTTCCATGTCCAGCTGGCTTTTCCCGAAACTCTGACCTTGTGCCCCTCTTTTCTTTTTCCTAGAAGGGTAGATAGGTTCTAGTGCCAATCTAGAAGTTTTGTGGTGCATGGGGGAACCGGGAGAAAAACACTGGCATTTTAGGTAGTCGATATTCCATAAAACTGTCTTCAGTATTCAATATATTCAATAGAATGGGTGCATTCATACAACACGATTTTCTATTTTTCCAGAGGCAAGCGCCAGAGGTTTCCATACATTTCTCTTCAAATTCTACTACTGTGTCTGATTTAGAACTCACCAGGTAGTTTTTGGATGGAATTTACAACAGTGAGAGTAATAGTTGTTCCTGTATCAGGATTATTTTGGCTGCAAGTAATATATATATTTCTATATTGTTGACATTGCTGCTATTCAGGAAAGTTTATGCTGGATGTCTCTGGCAGTCCAGTGGTTAAGACTCCGCACTTCCACTGCAGGGGGCACAGGTTCGATCCCTGGTCAAGGACTAAGATTGCACATGCTGCATGGTGCGGCCAATAAAAAAAAAAAAGTTTATGCAGCCAGTAAGCAAATTCATCAACATAAATGAGGGGTGGGGCCAAAAGGGTGATGTCCCAGAGGAAGTACACTGCAAAAATTTCACATTAAAGGAACTCTCAAGGATATTTGACTGAAAGTGCAAAGGATAAAATATTGGAAGCTGATCTAAACTTAGAAAGGGTGTGACATTTGCTAAGGCATAGAAAAGATGCTCTGAGGGGTGCACTATTAAACTACTCTTGATAAAATTTTTACAAACAGAAAAAACATTTTGTCAATGTTTCTGTTTTAAATAATAATCTATTAAATATTAGTTTTGCTGTTTTTTAAAAATTTATTTTATTGAAGTGTAGTTGATTTACAATGTTGTGTTAATTTCTGCTGTACAGCAAAGTGATTCAGTTTTATATATATTCTTTTTCATATTCATCTCCATTATGGTTTATCCCAGGATATTGAATATATTTTTCTGTGCTGTACAGTAGGACTTTGTTGTTTATCCATTCTATATATAATAGTTTGCATCTGCTAATCCCAAACTCCCAGTCCATCCCTCCCCCACCCCACCCCCCTTGGCAACCACAAATCTGTTCTCTATATCTGTGAGTCTGTTTCTTTTTTGTAGATATGTTCATTTGTGTCTACATATAAGTGATATCATATGGTATTTGTCTTTCTCTTTCTGAGTTACTTCACTTAGTATGATAATCTCTAGGTCCATCCATGTTGCTGCAAATGGCATTATTTCATTCTCTTTTATGACTGAGTAGTGTTCCATTGTGTACATGTACACATATCTTCTTTATCCACTCATCTGTCGATGGACATTTAGGTTGTTTCCATGTCTTGGCTATTGTAAATAGTGCTGCTATGAACATAGGGGTGCATGTGTCTTTTTGAAATGTAGTTTTGTCTGGATATATGCCCAGGAGTGGAATTGCTGGATCATGTGGCAACTCTGTTTTTAATTTTTTTAAGGAACCTCCATACTGTTTTGCATAGTGGCTGCACCACTTTACATTCCCACCAGCAGTATGAGAGGGTCCCCTTTTCTCCACACCCTCTCCAGCACTTGTTATTTGTAGACTTTTTAATGATGGCCATTCTGATCAGTGTGAGGTCCTACCTCACTGTAGTCCTGATTTGCATTCCTCTAATAATTAGTGATGTTGAGCATCTTTTCATGTTTTTGTTGGCCATCTATATGTCTTCTTTGGAGAAATGTCTGTGTACAACTTCTGCCTATTTTTCGATTGGGTTGTTTGTTTTTTTGTTACTGGTTGTATGAGCTGTTTGTATATTTTGGAAATTAAGCCCTGGTCAGTTGCATCATCTGCAAATATTTTCTCCCAGTCCATAGGTTGTCTTTATTTCGTTTATGGTTTCCTTTGCTGTGCAAAAGCTTATAAGTTTGATTAGGTCCCATTTGCTTATTGTTGCTTTTATTTCTATTGCCTTGGGAGACTGACCTAAGAAAACCTTGGTATGATTTTTGTCAGAGAATATTTTGCCTATGTTCTATTCTAGAAGTTTTATAGTGTCATGTCTTATATTTAAGTCTTTAAGCCATTTTGAATTTATTATTGTGTATGGTGTGAAGGTGTGTTCTAACTTCACTAATTTCCAGTTTTCCTATTTTTAAACTATCCCTGTACATTTACCAATCAAAGTAAAAGGTTTTAATATTTCGGCAAAATTTTTAATGGAACTTTTTTTCAATGGAACAATTTGTCCTATTGATTATTAAGATTGCTTTGCTCCCTTTCAGCTTGCATGGTCATTTTTATGGTCCTGAATTACCATGCAACGTGAGGACCGCCTGTATGTTGGTAAAACAAGAAGAAATTCAGAATGATAGAATTGTACTAATGCTTTGGCAATGTAAGTGTATTTTAAAGTGTCATTGGGATTAGAAAAAAGATAAAAGATGCAATAATATTATAGACACATCTGCCAATGCAAACCTATAACTCGCATAGCTATTTCAAAGGTGTGTGATGCATCTGAGACACAGGTGATCTGGGTATTCCTTTGACTGAAGGATGGGAATATGAAAAGTTAAGGATGGAGAACAGGTGTGAATCACTGTATAACGTCACATCCCCGGAAAACATGATGGTCAACGTCAAGCCATCTTCACATTTGCTTCCTAAGGGCTGAGTATGCACCAATTAAAAGGCCACTGGCGGGGCTTCCCTGGTGGCGCAGTGGTTGAGAGTCCGCCTGCCGATGCAGGGGACACGGGTTTGTGTCCCGGTCCGGGAAGATCCCACGTGCCGCGGAGCGGCTGGGCCCGTGAGCCATGGCCGCTGAGCCTGCGCGTCCGGAGCCTGTGCTCCGCAGCGGGAGAGGCCACAGCAGTGAGAGGCCCGTGTACCGGAAAAAAAAAAAAAAAAAAAGAAAAGGCCACTGGCTGCAAGTTCATCAGGACTCCAGCTCCTCTTGCTGGACATTTCTGCCTCCTGCTTGCACATTGGCTCTATTTCAGGCTGGAAGCAAATCAGGACAGCTGTCCCAGGCATTGCATCCAAATGCCATGTCATCCAGAGGCAGATAGAGGATGTTTCTTCCAGAGTCTCCTTCTCAGGAGTAAGGAGAAGCCCTCCAGCCTATTGGCCAGAACTGGACCACATGGCCACTGTATCAGTCAGGGTTCAGGACGGACAACTAAAGCCATTCTATGCATTCTCGATATAAAGGACTTAATACAGAATTAGGGGCATACATGACTTCGGGGAGAGCTGGGGGAGCAGAGTTCAGAAACTATCCTAGAAGATCAGAGGAGTTGACCCTGATAGATCTTAGCCTGAGACACCTACGTGTGTAATTCCTCAAGTTTGTGCCAGGAAGCTGCTGACAACCTCTCACCTGCCCACCTATACAGCTCCAGCCATCCCTAGAGGAATAACACCATCCTCTTTGTAAATCTTGCCCTGAATTCCTCTTGGAAGCAGTCATCTGGAACAGGCTGAGACAGTGACTCTGGGAAGCCTGCTTCCTAGACTCAGAAGGGAATGTGGTAGAACCACACAGCTGGCCACAGACCACACCCACACACCCACCCCGGTCGTCAGGATTTCCCTTTGATCCTGGGAGTAGGGTAAAGTCAGTCTCAACTGTCACATGGGGGAGGATTGGACACCCATCCCCCCTCCCAAATCAGTGCTTGACTAGCAAGGAAACCGGGGAAAAGCTGTTGGTGAGACAAGCAGCAGCTCCTGCTACATGCTGTTCACACCACAGTCGTAATTTTCTTTGCAGATAAACATATTTGTTACCAAAGTAGCTAGCTATATATTTCAAAGAACTGTGCTCTATAACAGGCACCACGTATACCCGTTATTACGCACACGGTACAATCTCCTGCAAGAGGCTCAGATCCCATGCTAAATTGTAAAATTCCAGTCAGCTGATTGGTAATTTATAGTGTCACTGCATTCAGTAAAAAGTTAAAGCTCCTTTTAGAAAATTCCTCCATTAGCTCTTCTCCTCCAGATAACCAGCCAGATTTATTTGTCTGCTGCTTCTTTATATGCCTTACCAGCATCCTGGGCACATCCTGGATTTAATGAACTTACTTGTACGGCTCAGATTTACAAGATCAGCCGTCCCCCTTCCAGCCGCTCATCTTCCTGATTGCCATTTGGCTGTTATTTTACATCCCATTCAATGCCTTTCCAGGTTCTTCAGACTGCGGGACCAGTTTTCCTTTGGGAAAAGGAAAGCGGATGGCTGGGAATCCATTTGGAGGCCCAAGGAAAGAATGCAAATGTCAAGGATACTAATTGCTGATTTTCTTACCAGGGCTGTTTACAGTAAATTCTTTCTATAAGAAAGCCCTGAAGACGAGCCCCTCTGGGGGGGAATCAGGAAAGTTATGTATGTGCGGGTGCCAGGGAGCGGCTTCTGTTCTAGAAGGGCCTCGGCGTTTCCTCCCACAGGCCTCCTTGAGTATGCAAGCTGCATATGTATTTATAACTCTGCAGTAAAAAAGTGAACTTTATTAGCAGAGATAACTGTCATAATTCAAGTAACTGCACTCTGTATAGCAACCAGAGACTACAGGCAGCAGGTTAATATATGTTCTGTCAAATCGTGTGAAAGTACAGGCAAATTAGGAGTCACCAACTGGGCACAAACAAGGAAGAGGAAGGACAAGACTTGACTGCCCCTGTGGGGGATCCTAGGGGCCTGCAGAATGTGTACAAATCCTTCTTCCAGGGAGTTGGTTTTTCCTTGAGGTCAGTGACTGCATCATGCATTTTTGCCTCCACGCATCCTAGTAGCAGCCCTCAATAAATGTTTGTTGAGTGAATGAAGTGTTGACCCTAGGACTCGCAGTGGCTCCTGAATTGTTCTCTGTGTGTGTGTGTACTCCTCCCCTTCCTATTCAAACATTTATTCTAAATCAGCGGAGCCACAGCTGTGCACTTGAAGAGACCCACTCGCAAACACTGTGGCCAAGTGAGGCTCTCAATCTAGGCTACACATTAGCATCACTTGGGGATGTTTGGAAACTCAGGTGCTCGCGCCTTAACCTCAGACCAGCTGAAATCAGAATCTCCAGAGCCGAGGCCTAGGGATCAGAACCCTGCCACTTAAAGCCACAGCTCCAAGCGAGCATGAAGGCTGCTCTGGCTTAGGGACTGGAGGACCCAGGAGACATCCCTCAGTCCAAAACCTTTCCAAGTTTAGATCAGCTTCCAATAATTCATCCTTTGAGCTTTCAGTCACATATCCCTGAGAGTTCCTTTAACGTGAATTTTTTGCAATGCCACCTTTATTGGGGCCCAAGGTGCAGATAGAAAGGAAGTACTTCTGATAGGACTTAGGAATTTGTACTCCTCTGGACTCTGGTCAGGGGAGGGCGTGTCACATGTCTCGGGAACATACAGCACCTGAAACAACAAAATGATGCCACGCTGTGGAGCCATTGCATCTCCATCCTACCCAGGCTAGTGACCCTCTCCAGCCTCCTGGCCACTGGCACATGTCCACCTGGGGCTCTCTGCCCACTACCTGGCAGCCGCAGTCCACGGCCTTCCCCCAGGTCTCTTCAGCGACCTCCTAGTACTCTTGGGGAAGGTTGGGGGAAGGTGGGTCTCGGTTGTTTTGGTTTGTAGACATCTTTGGGGTGGGGGGCGGCTGAGCAGTGTCTCGGGAAACTCTAAGTCGCTACAAGCTGCAGCAAGTGTGTGTCAGTGGGAGGTGAGAAAGGCAAACAGGGCTGAAAACTGTGCCAGGAACCTGCCTGGTGGATAATCAAAACTGGCCTATAAATAACTAATGGAACAACGAACATGTTGTTGAAGTTATTTTCCAAAGCAGCGTAGAGGCAAAACGAGTGCTTCCCTTGAGCAAATCCTCAAGCTGTTCCAGGAGGCCAAGGAAAAATACAGAACACCTATCTGGTGGTGGTGCCTTTGCATAAACAATTTCTCCAGATAACTGAAAGACACCCTCACTGATGACAAGAAACCCCACCTCTTGATTGTGTAAGGGAACTTTTTCTCAAACGGGTTATCTTCTCCCCAGAGGAGGTGAACAGAGTACATAGTCATTTATTGGCTTTTGGGGGTCCAGGAAGCAGAACCTAGATTTCCCTTGAATCACTCTTCTCTTACAGCCTCCGGCCGGGCCCCAGGAGTGGAGCATGGGACCCAGGCTGAAGGCCATCAGAGTGGCTTGTTTCCCCTGGGTACGGGCCAGGGACTCTAGTGCACAGGCTTTGTGACAACTATTCCCCTTGCTTTGAGCCCTTTCTGGCTGCCATATGCTCAGATATGTTTTGAATAGATACAATCACAGCAAGTCTGGCCTCTGTATAAGTAGAGAGTACTAAAATGAATGCATTATTATTTCTTTTAGTGTTCTTAAAATTTACTTTGGTCTTTTGAACATCTTCAAAAAGACTCATAAAACTTGCTGTTCCATGACTTGAGAATACACTATGGAGAAACAGCTCAGGAAAGTAATCTAAAATAATCCATACCCAATTTCAGTCTCATTTCTGAAACTATTTTGTGCACAGTCCTATTCTGCCTTGGGACCCTAGCCATGGCAATATTGACGTATTGAGTGGCACAATTTAAGTAAAATAAAACATTATACCATTTATCCCACAATCAGCTTTTATGAGACTTGCATCATCATAGACCTTTAAGAAAAAAAAACTGTGTGTTGTGGAAAATTTTGTACAAAACCCTCTGTACCTGACTCAGTTGTGAAACTCCCCCAGGCCTAATAGTTTAGAATTGTGGGTGAAATTAAGCCCATTTATGGATTAAGTTCCTATACTTGGTTCATTGCTGAGCTAATGAAGGGAGGTGGGATGCTGTCAGAAGCCACCATATCAAGATGTGACAAGGAGAGAGGAAGCAGCAAATCACTCCCAGCTGCAGAGCCATGCAGGGTGGAGAAGACAGCCTTGTAAGCCTCACCAGGCCCTCTTCTGAGGTCCCCACTATTATTACCCAGAATGACAAATGCGGTTCACAATTACAATTTTGTGTCATTAAGAAAAGTCTACAGTTATGGCCACATGGCTTTTTTTCCCCAAGGCAGGGAAGTGCATAATGCATTTCAGAAAGCTTTACATCAAAGAATGGTTAGGTCTGGACATTTAAGATGGCAAATTTGAATTATCTGGGAAAGTCATTTATGCAGATTCCCCAATTCCAGTGAATAGGATAGAAAATTAAAAAGGGAAGAGACCAAGCTTTTAGTTCCAGTCGTGTTATTAACTAGCTATGTGGTCTGGGAGCTCAGTTTTCATACCTTTAAACTGGAAAGGCCTAGATTTACACTGTCTAGTATGGTGCTACATACAACTACTTAAATTTAAATTAATTAAAAATAAGTAAGATTTAAAAATTCAGTTCTCCAGACACATTTCAAGTGCTCAGTAGCTTACAAGAGGTGAGTGGCTGTCATATTGGAGCGTGCAGATTGGAACATTTCCGTTATCACCCAAAGTTCTATTGGGCTGCCCTGATCTAGATCCTGAGGATAAAATATGTTTCATCTCTGTGCCACTGCCTATTGATGGATAATGGTAATGGAAAACGTCCCAGGCTGTCTGCTCAGCCTGTGAGCCACCCCTGTCCTCCCTGAGAACTGCTCCCTGGTCCACAGAAATGGGCACTGCATAGCTACTTTAAGAGCAGTCACTTCCTTTTAGACGATGGCTGATTGGGCCAGCAGTGGTCACCTGACCCAAGCACCCTCACTCAGACTCTCTTTCTTGGGAATTTGATGCTGAGATTCAGATATAGTCTCTAAACATGGGTGCTTTGAGTAGCCACATGATCTCAAGAAGATTGGAGATGCAGAGAAAGCCTAACTGCAGACAGAAACAGTGAGACAAGCAGGCAGAAACACGCAGAGATAAGGGACAGAATCCTGATGGCTTTCCAGTTCCTGGTTGCTGAGGCCTAGCTGCATTCTTGCACTTGAATTTGGGGAGACACCTTTGTATGTTTGTATGATATTTCTCCCTATTTGGCTCAAGGTGGCTCAAATTGGTTTCTATTACTTGTAACTGAAGAATCTACTATCTAAATCAAGAATAGTTTCTAAAACTGTCACTGTTTGCAAATGACATTATACTATACATAGAAAATCTTAAAGATGCTATCAGAAAACTACTAGGGCTAATCAATGAATTTGGTGAAGTTGCAGGATACAAAATTAATACACAGAAATCTGTTGCATTCCTATACACTAGCAATGAAAGATCAGAAAGAGGAATTAAGGAAACAATCCCATTTACCTTGGCAACAAAAAGACTAAAGTACCTAGGAATAAACCTACCTAAGGAGGCAAAAGACCTGTACTCAGAAAACTATAAGATACTCATAAAAGAAATCAAAGACAACACAAACAGATGGAGAGACATACCATGTTCTTGGATCAAAAGAATCAATATTATGAAAATGACTATATTACCCAAAGCAATCTACAGATTCAATGCAATCCCTATCAAATTACCAATGGTATTTTTCACAGAATTAGAACAAAAAAATTTACAATTTGTGTGGAAATACAAAAGAACCTGAATAGCCAAATCAATCTTGAGAAAGAAAAACGGAGCTGGAGGAATCAGGCTCTCTGACTTCAGACTATGCTACAAAGCTACAGTAATCAAGACAGTATGGTCCTGGCACAAAAACAAAAGTATAGATCAATGGAACAGGATGGAAAGCCCAGAGATAAACCCACACACCTATGGTCACCTAATCTATGACAAAGGAGGCAAGAATATATCGATACAATGGAGAAAAGACAGTGTCTTCAATAAGTGGTTCTGGGAAAACTGGACAACTACATGTAAAAGAATGAAATTAGAACACTCCCTAACACCATACACAAAAATAAACTCAAAATGGATTAAAGACCTAAATGTAAGGCTGGACCCTATAAAACTCTTAGAGGAAAATATAGGCAGAACACTCTTTGACCTAAATTGCAGCAAGATCTTTTTTGATCCACCTCCTAGAGTAATGAAAGTAAAAACAAAAATTAAAAAATGGGATCTGGTTAAACTTAAAAGCTTTTGCACAACAAAGAAAACCATAAACAAAGCAAAATGACAACCCTCCGAATGGGAGAAAATATTTGTAAATGAAGAAACTGACAAAGGATTAATCTCCAAAATATACATGCAGGTCAATATCAAAAAACAAATAACCCAATCAAAAAATGGGGGGGAAGATCTAAATAGACTTTTCTCCAAAGAAGACATACAGATGACCAACAAACACATGAAAAGACGCTCCTCATTGCTAATTATTAGAGAAATGCAAATCAAAACCACAAAGAAGTATCACCTCACCCCAGTCAGAACAGCCATCATTAAAAAGTCTACAAATAACAAATGCTGGAGAGGGTGTGGGGAAAAGGGAACCCTCCTATACTGTTGGTAGAAATGTAAATTTGTGCAGCCATTATGGAAAACGGTATGGATCCTTCCTTAAAAAACTAAAAGTAGAGTTGCCATGTGATCCAGCAATCCCACTCCTGGGCATATATTTTGAGAAAATTATAATTCAAAAAGATACATGCAACCCAGTGTGCCAATAGCAGCACTATTTACAGTAGCCAAGACATGGAAGCAACCTAAATGTCCAACGACAGATGAATGGATAAAGAAGATGTGTGTATATACACACAGTGGAATACTAATCAGCCATAAAAAAAATGAAGTAATGCCATTTGCAGGAACATGGATGGACCTAGAGATTATCATACTAAGTGAAGTAAGTTAGACAGAGAAAGACAAATAGCATATGATATCACTTATACGTGGAATCTAAAATATGACACAAATCTTCCCTGGAGGAGTGTATCTGGGCCAGAAATCTTATGTTCTCTCCTCAATTTATTTTACGATTTCCAGACTGTCCTCTGGAGAGTTTCCTCTCAGGTCACCATAAATTCATGAGAACCAGCCAGTAAGGGTTCCATGCTCTCTACCCAGCTACAAATGAAGCAGTTCTTTTATTTGTGTTATATATTGGGCTTCCCAAGAACACTGTCTTAGGTCAGGTTCCCCGGAAGCAGAGCTGAAGCAGTTTTAGGTACACACAGTTTATTGAGGGATGCCCTGGAAAGGAGCCTGGAAGGGAGTAAAGGAAGCAGGATGGATCTCAGGTAAATTCTAGCCTTGGCCTGATCCATGGTCACTCTAGATTGTAAGTTGCACTACAGAGTTGTTCCACTTTGAGACTAGGGGACCAGGATTTGTGCCCCTGTATCCATCAGTCATTGGCTGCTTGGGATGACACATCTCAAAATTTTCTGGGTGGGACAGCTCATCCAAGGAAGGATGTGTCCAGAGAAGGTCACAGGCAGACACTTTTAGCCATAGGACTTGCAGCAGCTGGGAAGTACTGCCTAGTGAGGGAGATTGAACAGGACACCATCAGCCTCCGATGACCTAAGTGGAGAAGACCAGGTCAGGACAAGAACACTTAATTACCATCTGGCATTTTGGCCTCAAGCATCAGTGTGGAATCACAGTGAGTAGGGCTGGACCCTGAGGAGCCACAGGGGCTCCCGTTCAGAGGGGCTTGGGGTCTAGAATCCTAATAGGTCAGGCATTCTCACTGGCCCTTTCTTCCTGGGTCGACATTAAGTCTCAGCCTTCTGCATCACACTTTTGGATGGCTAAGAAAAGTG
Source organism: Phocoena sinus (assembly GCF_008692025.1). Classification (NCBI taxonomy): domain Eukaryota; kingdom Metazoa; phylum Chordata; class Mammalia; order Artiodactyla; family Phocoenidae; genus Phocoena; species Phocoena sinus. Next base: position 10,347,722 of record NC_045766.1, on the reverse strand, counting down.
AGAAAAAGGAAAAGCAAAGAGACCAAATCTCCAAATGGAGATATAAACCTTAATACTGTGGCTTAGTATGAAGCAAACCCTTGTTCTTCATGCACTGTCTTAAGGCAGATTTAGTTGAGCGCTTACACCGGTCCCAGCACCATGTGAGGATGTGAAAGCAAATTCCAAGGAGCAGTTCCAAGGCCATATTGAGCAATGGCACCATGACTAAAATAAATGCTGCTGTAGTCTATTTGGTGTCCACAAGAAGGGACAGGCCAAGAGAGGTGGGGCTTGGGGAGAGTCTAGGTCAGCGGGAGTACTGAGAAGTATAGCAACAGCTCCCAGCGAGCCTGCCAGGGACTCCAAGGAAAGAGCTGAGGTCAGCCAAGTGGCAGTATCTGAGGAAGCAAGTTAAGGTCAGTATTCAGAAGCCCAGGCCAGGGAGCAGGGCTCAGGCAGAAGGAGACGGCATAGAGGCATGGCAGGGCCAGGTGCTGGGTGAAGGAAGATGAGAATAACTTACTTAGCACCTACTACTTGCCAGGCACTTTGAACACATTTAATCCTCACAATAACCTTGCAGGATAAATATGAGATTCAAAAAGATGAAAACAGTGCTTCTCAAACTTTAATGAGCATATGAATCACCTGGGATTGTGTTAAAATGCAGACTCTCATTCAGTGGATCTGGGGTGGGCCCAAGATGGTGCATTTCTAACCAGCTCCAGGTAATGCTACACTGCTGTTCCACAGACGGAAGTTTCAAGAGGTTAAAAACCTCTGAGTTTCAAGAGGTTAAAACCCTCACCACAAAGTCAATGTCTTTATTATTATGAAGGAAAGGTAGGGAATGAATGGCAAGAAAAAAAAAAAAACAGTGTAGTTTGAGAGTCTACTCTTCCAGACAGAGTCATGGCCATGGACTCTGGACCGTGGCTGTCTGCCCCCCTGGGTGTGGGCAGGTATGGGTAGGCATGGGCATGGAGGTGTGCTGCCCTGAAGAGGGGAGTGGCCCACTCTGGATGCTTGGGAGATGGCAGGGGGGCTCTGACAGTTCTCTGGGGTGACTTATTCATTTCGAAGCATCTGACCCAGTGTACTTTAGTCACTGCTCATAGTTGGTTTAATGATCAGTTAATTTGTATAAGATATTATGGTAGAAATTACTTTTCAGCAGCGACTTTCAGATTGTCAGCCTCAGAATGAAACGGAATTCACCTCTCAGAAGTTCTCTTGATCTTTCTTTAAAAAATGGTTTGTTCTTTATCTAAGACCTTCTCATGGGCCTTATTATTAAATTTTCTCCTCTATCTCATTATAAATATTGGTATGAAAGCTTATTGAAACATTTATTAGGGCCCCCTGCTAGCTTTTAAATTGTGATAATTATTATTATGTATGTTTTAAAAGACCTTGCATTCATAAGATGCTCTACAGTTTCTAGAACGCTTTCATTGACATTTTCTTCCTTTGATCTTCACACAGGAGATCACTGACCCAGGAGGTCAGTGTTATTTTCTCAGTATATAGAGAAGGAAATGGAGGTACAGAAAGGTGAAGTAAACCGTTAAGGTCCTGTGGCTACATAAGGGTGGAGATATTGACATTTTTTGAGTATTTGCTGGTGTCAGCCACTGTGCTAAACTTTATATGTAGTAGGTCACTTAGTTCTTGCCCCAACCCCATTATTATCCCCATTTTGCAGATGAGAATGCTGAGGCCTAGAAGGCTTACCTATTTATTCAAGGTTACATGGCTAGCAAGAGGAAGAGCCAGGGTCAGAACTGAGGCATTGGTGCATCTAACTTCTACACTAGAAAGGGCCTGTTGCAATGTTTGGGGCCATAGCAGAAGAAAAAGCATTTGTGAGGATTTCTCTAGTCCTGTCCTAGCATAAATGGCATCCTGGCCAGCCACAGGGAAGACCTTTGGAGGCTTGGAAATGTCACTGTCATATAGGAGGAGGGGTTTTGCCAGGCTACCAAAACAGGTAGATGGTAAATAAAGCCTCTTAAAATCATGTGTGGGACCCAGCCAGCACCACCTCTGGAGGGTATCTGACACTTACACTTCGGCGCAGGGCCAGCTCCAAACCAACCTACCCCAGTCTGCTCCTCACTAGGTCTTCTGACTTCCCCTTGCTCAGCCCATGTGCATCACTTTGGCACCTGATTCAGAGTTCCAGCCTGAAACCAAGTTCACCCAGAAGGTGCAATGAAAAGACTTTAATAAAGGAATTGCTTATAGAGGGGTGATCCGGGTCAAGGGAACAAACGGGGGCTTGAGGCACCAAGGGACCAGCAGCAGCGGGAAGCTGTCACCACCCTTTCAGGCTTGGAAGGGGCAGGGGAAGAGAGTATTAGCAGAGGCTGATGAGCTGCAGGCATGGAGTTGTAGCTGTGAAGGAGCAGAGAGGAATAGAGAGGGGAAGAGATGTTCTGTTTTCTCTCTCCTCCCACCTTCCAGTTTCCTGCCAGTGCCTCTCATTGCTGGCTGCTCAGAAGCCAGCCAGCCAGGGAGCATGGCTGATACAGTCCCCTGAGATCAGCCTCCTTGAGCACAGAGCAGGGCAGAGAAAGGTGGAGCGTGCATGCAGGAGGGCAGGGTCAGGCACTGAAGAATGAGCGCAGCATCACTAGGCAGTCTCTTCTCTCCCCCCTCCTCCACTTCCACTCCACGTGCCGGGCAGCAATCTCCAATTCTGCATCATTCACTCAAAGTCCTCTTTTCCAAAGAGGCTTCCCTGCTACGAGGAATATGGAAGACTGGCCAGCAGGTGGGTCCTGTGTGTTTAAGAGTCAACCATCTGGATGTGTGAAATGGGTTTCTGGAATTTGTGTTGCTCTCGTGTGGAACTGGGTGTGAAGCATGCTGGCTGATGGGGGATGAGAAGTTACAGGCTGAACAAGGCAGTGGAAGCCAGATGTTACGTCATGGCACCAGGGCCCCCTGAGGAACAGTGGTCTGTGGGTTCCACACCTTGGGCACCTGAATGTCAAAGGACGCTCTAAGCATGTGAAACCTTGGAGATTGTGAGAACAGACTCTGGAGCCAGATTGCTTGGATTCAGATCTAGACACCATCACTCACTGGCTGGGTGACCTTGGGCAAGTTATTCCTCTTCTCTGCCCTCGTTTTTCTCATCTAAAAAATGCAGACAGGGGCTTCCCTGGTAGCGCAGTGGTTGAGAGTCCGCCTGCCGATGCAGGGGACACGGGTTCGTGCCCCGGTCCGGGAAGATCCCACATGCCGCGGAGCGGCTGGGCCCGTGAGCCATGGCCGCTGGGCCTGCGCGTCCGGAGCCTGTGCTCCACAACGGGAGAGGCCACAACAGTGAGAGGCCCACGTACCGCAAACAAAAAATAAATAAATTTAAAAAATGCGGATAATAACAGTACCTACCTGAGTGGGTTTTTGTGAGAATTAATAGAGTTAATCCACAAAGTGGATTTTAGAATCCCATATACAGTAATCACCATCTACAACCTAAATTTAAAAACCTGCAGGGCTGGTGTCCAATCAAATAAGGATTTTTACCAAAAATTGGTGAAAATGTGTCAAAGTAGAAGGAGGTGTAGGCAGGTAGTGGGAACTCAAACGAATAAAAAGGGAATATACTGAATCAGGTTCAGCGGCAGTGTATCTATCTGCCTGTATTTTGCATTTCAGTCTCACCAGGAATCAAACTGCTGTGTTGGGACTTGATATGACTAAGTTGGCAAGTATTTATTGACGACCCTTTCTAGCTCTCCTAGGGAGACTCTCTCATTATGTAATGTCCCACCCAATTCCCATCTAAAGCTCTTCCCAAAGAGAATTGAATTCACTTGGCATTTGACTAAATATTTGAGAAGATGTTTTAAAAAGCCAGTTTAAGAAGATTTCCTAAAATCTTATTTTCTCCATTGTCAAAATTAGGAAACAACATTCCTGCGTGACAAACTTGTTCTGAAGAACAAAGTGTCTAGAGCATGGTGCTCCTTAAACACAAGCTCTGTGTCATGTTTCATGATTTTACCTTTGAAAAACTTGACAGGGTTGTACAAGAAAATATACTCTGTATTTTGACTATTTTGAGGAATTGAATTCCGTGTTTGGATAATTAAACTATAAGACTTTCAATAAACGTGAGATTGATTTATATAAAGTCGTATTAGAGATGGAGGTATGCAGTTCTACTATGAAATTATCTTATCAAAAAATTAAATCTTCATCTAATCAAGTCTCTAGATCCAACTACAAAGCTACCAAAACTACAAAGGACAGAAGAATATGTTAAAGGACACCATGGGATGCAATTAACAAAATCCAGACGGTAGGTGTTATGGACTGAATTGAGTCCCCTCCTCCCCTGGTTTCCCTGCCCCCACCATCATATACTGAAGCCCTAACCCCCAATGTGACTGTATTTGAAGGTAGGGCCTGTAAGGAGGTAATTAAGGCTAAAAGAGATCATAAGAGTGAGGCCCTAATCCCATAGGACTGGCGCCCTTGTGAGAAGAGGAAAAGACATCAGTGATCTCTCTCTTTCTTTGGGTATGCACACATAGAGGAAAGGCCTATAAGGACACAGCAAAAAGGTAGCTGTCTACAAGTCATGAAGAGAGCTCTCACCAGAAACCAACCCTGCTAGCAACATGTTCTTAGACTTCTGGTCCCCAGAACAGTGAAAAAATAAATCTCTGTTGTTTAAGCCATACAGACTGGAATACTTTGTTATGGCAGCCCAAGCAGACTAATATGATAGTAGGAAACTCTACAGGACAAGCAAACTGGTTTCTTCAACAAACGTCTGCAACAAGAAGAGAGAGAGAGGGAGAGAGAGAAAGAAAGGGCACACGCTAGGTGGAGGTGGACTCGAAAATTCAAGAAATTTAAAAGACACCAATCATTTGCATGGGCCTTATTTGGATACATATTCAAACAAACTGGAAAGAAGAAAAAGATAAATTTAACTACAGTATCTCTCAAATTTCACCATCTCCTTATAAATGAGGTATTAACATCATTTTGCAAATGAGAAAACAGAGGCTCGTTGAGGCTAAACAATTTTGCCTAAGATCACTGTAGAAAATAAGCTTGTAAAGTGCTTAGAACAGTACCAATAGTCTAGGAGACACTCAACAAATGTTAGCAGGTAGCAAAAAAGAAAAAAAAAGAAGAAGAGGAAGAGGAAAAAGAGATGATTACATTATTTATGACATTTATGGGACAATTGGAAACTTGAACACTGGATATTTTATTATATTAAGGAATTTTTATTGTTACTTTTAAGCGTGGTCAAGGTATTGTGGTTATGGGGCTTTTTTGTAAAAAAAAAAAAAAAGAGTATCCAGATACATGCTGAAATATTTACAGATGAAATGAAATGATGTCTGGGATTTGCTTCAAAATAATATGGGGGGGTAGCATGTGATAAAATAAATGAAACAAAACTGGCTATGAGTTGATAGTTGTTGAAGCTGGTGATGGATTTGCATGGGTTCATTATACTATTTTCTCTGTTTTTTGTGTATGTTTGAAATTGTCAAGAACTCAGATACTTTTTGTCTATAGCCAACATATCTTTGTACTTGTCTATCTCCACCCTCCCCTTTTGCAAGCAAGGAAGAAAGAAAGAAAAAGAGAGAGAGGAAGGAAGGAAGGAAGGAAGGGAGGGAGGGAGGGAGGGAAAACAGCATAAAGGTATTACCAGGAACCAGGAAAAAGAAATTAGTCATTGCAGGTTAACCTTCCTCAAAAAAGAGACTTTGCCTATAAAAAATACGTTTAACGACTTCAAAAACAGACCTTTTATAGAATAGGAAGAAGGAAAGAAAAAAATGGCAAAAAAAATTGAGTTGTGGTTTTAATGTGAAACTACCACACCTTCCAGACAAAATCACCTGCTCATCTTCCTTGTCAATCTCCACTGTCACCCCTGATCATTTCTAGGAGCTGCCACCAGTCTGTTCCTCCGGGCAGTGGAAGATCCAGTAAAATGCGTTATTTTCTTGATTACTGCCAAGGCTCCAGGACTCATGGGACAGGCAGAATTGGTGGGATCTTCTGTCTGGTGTGTACTTGACCTGGCAGATAAAATCAGCAAGGAAGATATGCATACGCCCAAACAATCAGTCCCCACAATGGGTTCTCACTTTGTGCTTAGTATGTGCTGGCTTTGTATGGGATGTAGTTGTTGTTTTATTCCTAGCCTCAAGGAACCCACGATCTAGTAGGATGGTGTGGTGAATACACACAGAATTAATGCCTTAGCCCATAGAATAGGGCTTTTGAGCTTACCAAGTGATTTCACAGATACGGTTTCATTTGATCCTTACAACAGGTCCTGAAAGGAGCACAGAGTGACTATAGCAAAGTCAATTCCAAACTTGGAGTTATAAAATGACCTTGTGATAAACTAGAAGGAAATCCCCCTGAATTTTTTTTATTGAAGTATAGTTGATTTACAATGTTGTGTTACAGAAAAGTGATTCAGATATATATATATATATATTCTTTTTCAGATTCTTTTCCATTATAGGTTATTACACGATATTGAATGTAGTTTCCTGTGCTATATAGTAGGTCCTTGTTTTTATCTATTTTATATACAGTAGTGTGTATCTGCTAATCCCAAGCCCTTTATTTATCCCTCCCCCCATCCCCTTTCCCCTTTGGTAACCATAAGTTTGTTTTCTATGTCTGTGGGTCTGTTTTTGTTTCGTAAATAAGTTCATTTGTATCACTTTTATAGATTCCTCATAAAAGTGATATCATATTATATTTATCTTTCTCTGACTTACTTCACTTAATGCGATCATCTCTAGGTCCACCCATGTTGCTGCAGATGGCATTGTTTCATTCTTCTTTATGGCTGGGTACTATTCCACTGTATGTATGTACCACATCTCCCTGACTTATAATCATTCATTGGGTGCTAAGAGGTGGGTGTCTATCTGGGGTAGGCAAGAAGGGATTCTGACTACACTTAAATCCAACCAGTTACACAAGACATGATATAAAAAAAAAATGTTCCTAAAATGTGTTTTTTAAACTGACTCCTATTTAATATGTGCTGTTTGCTCTGTAAGCCATACTGATCTCACTAAACACTTCTGGCTGGCAGTCTTCTACACCTACCGATTATGTTGTAGGCTTTCCTAGAGTCAGTTGGGTTTGTTCCCAAACCTGTTTATGCCAGTTGTGCTATTTCATAATTATGCAGCTAAAAAGAATATTATGTTAACCCATGAAATAATGAGTACAAAAAATAATGGGTTTTTTTTAATGAAAATTAATTTGGGTGCCATGGAAGAACTTGACAAAAGTATTTTTATTAAATAAAGTTGCTATTGAATACTATGTAAAGGAGACAACTTTGTGATGAAAGTTGTAAAAATCTAGATGGATTCTGCTCTCAGGTTGCTTTGTAGCGGTCTTTATGTTGTTGCTCTACTTTATAAAAAACTAAACTCGAAATTGTAGATGATACCTTATGAGTGGGCTTTACGCAAGGGAAAGGAGGTCGATTTTAAAGAAAAGGTTTTTGTCCTGTAGCAAAAAATTGGCGCACAGGGTCCAGTGGTTAGGACACTGCGCTTCCACCACAGGTGGCCCAGGTTCCATCCCTGGTCAGGGGACTAAGATCCCACAAGCTACGTGGCTCAGCCAAGAAAAAAAATTGGCACACAAAGGCACATTTCAATGTTTTAGAATAAATGCTAAATGCATTCCTTTTTATAATTTCCTCAGTTTTTTTAATGAATTTGGTTTTTTAAAATTTATTTATCTTATTTTATCTTTGGCTGTGTTGGGTCTTCGTTGCTGCGTGCAGGCTTTCTCTAGTTGCAGCAAGTGGGCTACTCTTCATTGTGGCGCACAGGCTTCTCATTGTAGTAGCTTCTCTTTGTTGTGGAGCACGGGCTCTAGGCACCTGGGTTTCAGTAGTTGTGGCTCGTGGACTCTACAGCACAGGCTCAGTAGTTGTGGCGCACGGGATTTGTTGCTCCGTGGCGTGTGGGATCTTCCTGGATCAGGGCTTGAACCCGTGTCCCCTGCATTGGCAGGTGGACTCTTAACCACTGCACCACCAGGGAAGCCCCAGTGAGCTTGTTTTCAATTTACTTTTTAAACATATTCTCCTAACAAACTACCTTTCTCAATTTGGTTAGATAAGAGGGCTTGTACTGAACTACATCTGCATGGAGCCTAAACAAAGAAGAGTCAAGGAGAGTCAAGGAGAATGAAAAGTTGATGATGTTCTCCAGGGCTGTCTGCACAAGATAGGAGCAGACTCATATAACTACTCCTTGGAGCTCTCTCCGAGTGGAGGGCATGGGTGGTTGAGCTCATCTAGATTGATGTCATTGGCCACTGGGGTTGTTTAACATCCCCCTGTTCTGATTTCCTCTTCACAAAGAAATCCTCTGCCTACGATCTGGCCATCCACGTACATTTCCTCCTAGAAGAGAATGTGCTGATGAGAGAAGACTTGAGTCCTGATTCCTGAAGCTGTTAACATTTTTCATTGTAAATTAGCGAAGTATCACAATGATGTATAACTTATAGGAGACAGTACTGCCTCTTCTGATACTTCTAGTGAAAACATACCTTGAAGCAGATGGAAGTCATCCAACAGTGTTAATATATCTGCCAATTTTAAAATATTGACAACAGATTCAAAATGTTTCAATACCCCCTGTGACCTAAATGAAACTGCCAGTTTGCAATCCATGCTCCAGAATCCATGATGCAGAAGAAGGAGACGCTCTTTTTGTGGTTGTTGTTTTGCTATTCAACTTAGAGTCTGGGTCTCTTTGCATCAGCAAATGTGTTTATTTGCCATGGATTGAGGACCTACTATGCATAAGACACTGTTCCAGGTGACTTACATACATTCAAATAATCCTCATAATCTAGCAAAATTTTCATTTTATAGTTGAAGAAGCAGATAGAGAAGTTAGTTAACTTTCCCAAGCATGCACAGCTAAATAGAGCTGATATTAGAGGTCAGGTTTCTCTTGCTTCAGCATTCTTCTTCTTCTTTTTTCTTTTTGTTTTTTTCCGGTACTCGGGCCTCTCACTGTTGCAGCCTCTCCCGTTGCGGAGCACAGGCTCCGGACGCGCAGGCTCAGCGGCCATGGCTCATGGGCCTAGCCGCTCCGCGGCATGTGGGATCCTCCCGGACCGGGGCACGAACCCGTGTCCCCTGCATCGGCAGGCGGACTCTCAACCACTGCGCCACCAGGGAAGCCCCAGCATTCTTCTTTTTCACTAAAAAATATCACATTATTAAATTCATCAGTGTTCCCTTTTTCTGCAATTAAAAATTTTCTGTCACTCTGTGAATCTCTTTTTTTTTTTTTTTTTTGCTTCATTTGCTAAACAAGTACCACAAGTTAAGACTTCCAGGAGAAATAAATACTCCATATTATCAGGAGACATTCTGAAAGAAGCCAAGGTCAGCCCCATGGCTAAATAAATGGGCAGCGTCAATGGGTTCTGTGCTTGTGTGACCCCCCCGCAATGCAGAGGTGCTAACATCGGGTTACACAGCAGAGAGTTGCCCCAAGGAGAGTTAAACTTGTGACATTTCAACAGCCAACACAACGAAATTGATTATTAGCTGTTTACCATGTGACAGGTACTGTGCTAAGAATTTGGAATGCGTTTAATTCTTACAGCAAACCTATGAAGAAGTTGAGGTGCAGAGACATGAGGTAACTTGCCCGAGGTCACATAATAGTAAATTGAAGAGACCAGATTCAAGTTCATGTTTAGTCTGGCTCCAAAGTCCATGCCATTAATCACCTTGAGAGTCTATCTTCCAGTTACATTAACCGTTTGTTGGATGAACATTTCGTGCCTGGCCCTGTGCTCATGATAGACACACACCCATAGTTTTTCATGACTTAACTTCTCTTTTCCTTTAATTTTTTGGGTGGCATAAGGCAGGCAGTTTATGCTATAGAGTCTGGCGCCTCCTTGAAGATGCTCAAATAACTTATTTTTTGAGGAATCTAGCAACTGTTATGCTAAAGAGAGTAAATTAAGGACTACAGGGTACTATGATGACGATAATTACAGTTTACTGAGTGCTTACTCTGTGCCAGGCATCTTACTAAGCACTTTATATGTAATATCCTGTTTTATTACTTTGCACCAATGCTATGAGGCAGATACAAAGTAACCAAATATCTCCAAGAACCCTTAGCCAAGGTAAGGGTAAAGGCATGACTTCCCTACACTGATTGAGACACGGTTGGAAAGAAGCTATAGAAGGGAGGGTTTTGATAAGTGAAACCAATGGCACAGGATAGATCCCAGAAGACATTCTCATGCACGAGTGGAAACTTCGTCTACAACAGAGCTGGCATTGCAGATCATTGGAAAAATTAGAGACCATTCAATAGTTGGTGTAAGGGAAATCAGATGTACATGTGGAAAAAGAATTGGATACCTACCTCACACAATATACAACAACCAATGAAGTATGCAAAGAAAAGCTTCAAAACCTTTAGTAGAAAATATAGGAGAATATTGGTGTGATCTCAATGTAGGAAAGAATAAACAAAGAACAAAAGTGCAAGTCATGAAGGAAAGTTTTGTCAAACTCCGTGCCATTAAAATTAAGAAATCCTGTTAATCAAAATGTGGCAGAATGAATGTGAAAGACAAGTTACAATCTGGGAAAAGAAATTTGCAAAACATATAACCAACAAAAAAAATTTATCCAGAAAGTATGTTTTATACTGTATATATTGTATATGTAAAACACATATGTGCACTTATAGCAAAGATATCTCTAACACACATCTTAGAAATTAATTTTTAGAAAGGCAAAATCTAACAGAAAGGCATTTGACAGAAGAGAAACCATGAATGTCCAATAAACACATGCAACCATGCTCAATCTGATTTATAATTAGGAAAATGGAAACTAAACCTGAATGAGATACCATTTTACAGCATCCAAACTGATAAAACATTTTAAAAACATGTTGGTGAGGCAGCTGTGGAATAACATAAATTCTTACATACTGTTGGTGGGAATGTAAATTATTCCAACCACTTTGAAAATAATTTGGCATTATTTAGTGAAGTTGAACATACACATAAAATGTTCCGTTACCCAGCAATCCCAGGGATGTGTACGCACACACACACACACACACACACACACACACACACACACACACTTACCCCAGATCAACTCTTACACGTGTGCAACACAAGGCATGTACAAATATGCCCAAATAGCATTTTCTTTGTAGTAGCAAAACAATAAGAAACAGTTTAAATGGCTACCAAAAGAAGAATGGATCATTTCTGCCATACTTACACAATACCTTACTGCAATGAAAATGAATGAACTTTAGCTATATGTATCAATATAAATGCATATTTCAAACAAAATGCCAAGTGAAAAAAATCACATTGCAGGAGAATATATGCAATATGATAACATTTATGTAAAGTGCAGAAACAGGCAAAACTGAATTGTACGTTGGTAAGGCATGCGTGGAAGTCTATTTTTTTTGAGTGATGGAGTCATATACCCAAACTTTAGAGCTGTGCTTACTTTGGGAGAAGGAAGGTCAGGAGAATGGCATGAAGGTGGGGCACAGAGGGGATTTCAACAGAACTGGGAACGTTCTCTTTCATGAGCAGAGTGGTAAATCCATGAGGGTTCATGTTATTATTATTAAGTTCCTTATACATTTTTGAAAGTTTGTAATAAGGTAGAATGGAGATAAGAGATGAGAAGATGACTGGAATCGTTGGCTACATATTTAATAACCCAAGGAAATAATATCTCTTGGAGATACAAACCCAGTATTCTCTTTTATCTTCTCTATCAACCTTTGCCATCCCTCTTACCTCCTCTGGCCAAAAAAGAAAACAAAAACTAAACAAATTAGTGAATGAATAACCCATAATTTGAGTGAAACCAGTTATTTATTTTATTTTTTTGAAATAACACATGGAAATACAATAGTTTGGTACAGTGCCTGGTACAAGGTAACTGATCAGTAAATGTTATTTTTTTATTATTAAATTTATTTATTTTTGGCTGCGTTGGGTCTTCATTGCTGCGTGCGGGCTTTCTCTAGTTGGGGCGAGCAGGGGCCACTCTTCGTTGCGGTGCACGGGCTTATTGCAGTGGCTTCTCTTGTTGCGGAGCACAGGCTCTAGGCGCACAGGCTTCAGTAGCTGTGTCACGCAGGCTCAGTAGTTGTAGCTCATGGGCTCTAGAGTGCAGGCTCCATAGTTGTGGCGCATGGGCGTAGTTGCTCTGCGGCATGTGGGATCTTCCCGGACCAGGGCTCGAACCCGTGTCCCCTGAATTGGCAGGTGGATTTTTAACCACTGTGCCACCAGGGAAGTCCTAAACCAATAATTTAAAAAGCAAACCCAATAAAAAACTGATTGGTGAAATGAAGATACCAAAGATACTCTCATAAAGGCTGAGGGACAGGAATTCCCTGGTGGTCCAGTGGTTAGGACTCTGTGCTTCCACTGCAGGGGGCACAGGTTCCATCCCTGGTTGGAGAATTAAACCCCTCATGACGCGCAGCCAAAAAAAAAAAAAGGCTGAGGGAGGTGTTCTGTCATGATATTTGGTCTTCAGACTTTTTTTTTTCTGTGAACTTTAAAAAAATTTTTAAAAACTATGTACAGCTCATAATTTTTATGTTTACATCTAAAACTTTTCATAAGTTTAAGAAGTAAAGAAGGCAATTCCCTATTTATTAGTAATACTGACATTTTAAAACAAGCTTTGTATAATTTTAAAAATGTTTCCAGTGAAATCTATGTACGATAGTAATTTGATATATAATCATCCATTTAAAATATACAAGACAAGCTCTTCTTAAAATATTGACATTTAAAACAAGACTTTAATATAATTTTTGAAAATGCTTCCAATGGAATCTATGTACCATAGTGATTTGATATCATTATCCATTTAGAAATGGTAGAATAAGCTCTTCTAAATGTTGCATCATTCTTTCTTCTCTTTGATTCATATTTTCATTCCTTTACCTTACAGAACTTTACCCTTATGAAACATAATTTGTGTCATATTTTTCTACAACAAAAAGATGTATATAAACTTAGAGTCCTTAAGTATCTAAGTGCTAAAAAAATTCTTCTGGATTGAGTCATACAATGGTTAATGGTATACAGTGGATAAAAACACAAATATACGTTTTGGTAGTTATTATTATTAAACACAATTTTTATTGGAAATGGATCTCTTCATGAGATAGATCAATTTTTTTCTTTTTTTTTTTTTTTTTTTTTTTTTTTTTTTTTTTTTTTTTTTTTTTTTTTTTTTTTTTTGCGGTACGCGGGCCTCTCACTGTTGTGGCCTCTCCCGTCGCGGAGCACAGGCTCCGGACGCGCAGGCTCAGCGGCCACGGCTCACGGGCCCAGCCGCTCCGCGGCACGTGGGATCTTCCCGGACCGGGGCACGAACCCGCGTCCCCTGCAACGGCAGGCGGACTCTCAACCACTGCGCCACCAGGGAAGCCCAATTTTTTTCTTTTTTTAAAAAATATTTATTTATTTATTTAGCTGCATTGGGTCTTACTCGTGGCATGCAGGATCTTTCTTTGTGGTGCACGGGCTTCTCTCTAGTTGTGGCATGCGGGCTCAGTAGTTGTGGCACGTGGGCTTAGTTGCTCCGTGGCAAGTGGGATCCTAGTTGCCCAACCAGGGGTTGAACCCATGTGCCCTGCCTCGAAAGGTGGATTCTTTACCACTGGACCACCAGGGAAGTCCCCAGTGTTTTTTTTGTTTCCTTTGTTCTACTTCTTAAAGACAATAAAATAATATATCCATGTTGACAATTACTTGCTGCTAAAGTGGAATAGGATTCAGCAATGTCGAACAATACTCTGCAAAGAATAATTTGTGGTCTTAAGATTTGCAATTCAGGAGACACAGATTCTGGTAAAACCAAAAGAGTGTTCCAAGGGAGAGTGTCAGGGGCTTATAAAGGCAAAAGCCACGAGGTTGTTAGCTGCCTGGCAGGAATTACGATTGACTATGATGTAGGAGAGGAAATATTTGTCCTTAAGGGATAGGCTGTCATGAGTTATTTTAAGGTAAGGGTCCAATAGGTAGCTTGAGTTTTTGGATCATTGGGCAGGTGTTCTGGATGCCTGCATTAAGAAAATAAGTGGTCAAAGATCAGATTCTATCAGTACTAAGACATGCGTAAGTCCCACTTCCTCACTGGCCTCCTAGCTCCATTTTAGAGAGCTCTCTTAGCAATACCAACTCCATTTTGATTTTCCTTTCACAGAATCAATACTCACCCTAGTTTTTCCTTTTTTAATAGATGTAAACGCTGAGAAATTTTGTTCCTGTTTAAGCAGTGAGATTGGAAGTTTTGTTATAGAAATGTCATTTAATTCTTTGAATTCTTTTTGAATAAATGCTAAAAATCACTTAGTGGTTTTTTTCCTCAAAATTATTTTAAAATAACTATCAGTGGATAATTCGCGTCTCCTTCAACTTTGTTGGGAGCAATGAATCAACCACATTTGGCTTGTGAAAATATTTGTAACCAGTTATTAGACTTAGTCACTTTCTCAACAATAACACCAATATTTCAAATTGTTTCTTTTCTTGGGAATCAGGTGGTTTTTGCACCCTGAAGCAATGCACCATTGTAAGATTTGAGATGGAAGAGAGGAGAGAAGAAAAGTAGAAAGAAGTCTATGGTAAAGGGGAGCATATAGCTTTGGTCTGACTCTTTCTTAGACAGATTTTAGGAAACAGTGAAAATAGGTTTTGAGGATCTGGAAACTGATTGCTTTAAAACTTCTCAAGACTCTACATGGAAAGTTTTCCAGACGCTTCTTGGACTGTAGTCTGTGTACAAGCAACATTGGCATGGCTGGGAGCTGGTTAGAAATGCAGAATCTCAGCCCCACTCCAGACCTAAAGAAACAGAATCTACATTTAACAGAAATCTCGGGGGTGATTCATTAACACATTAAAGTTTGAGAAGCCCTGGACTAGACCATTACCAATCCCCCATCCCCCAGGCCTCATAGTTCGTGCATTGGCTCTAGTGTGGGTTCCTTCAAAGTGTAGGCAGGGACTTCCCTGGTGGCACAGTGGTTAAGAATCTGCCTGCCAATGCAGGGGACACGGGTTCAAGCCCTGGTCCGCGAAGATCCCACAGGCTGTGGAGCAACTAAGCCCGTGCGCTGCAATACTGAGCCTGCGCTCTAGAGCCTGCAAACCACAACTACTGAGCCCACGTGCCACAACTACTGAAGCCTGCGTGCCTAGAGCCCGTGCTCCGCAACAAGAGAAGCCACTTCAATGCTAAGACCCGCAACGAAGAGTAGCCCCCGCTCGCCGCAACTAGAGGAAGCCCACGCACAGCAATGAAGACCCAACGCAGTCAAAAAAAAAAAAAAAAAAAGTGTAGGCAATCCTTTAATCCCTCTCCAGCAACTGCTGCTCATGATTCTGCCTTTAGTACTCCAAGAAGTCCCCTGGTTCAATTTCCAGCCACCTCTGAGACTGAGCTGGGCTTCCTGACTGCAGATAATTTAAAGACTACTTATGAAAAACCAGATGGTCCCTAAGGGACCCCTG
Organism: Phocoena sinus; assembly: GCF_008692025.1. NCBI lineage: Eukaryota > Metazoa > Chordata > Mammalia > Artiodactyla > Phocoenidae > Phocoena > Phocoena sinus. The sequence continues at coordinate 10,332,134 of NC_045766.1, read as the reverse complement.
GTGATACGTGGCAGCTGACGGTTCTCACTTCCTTCTCACTAATGATCAGATTTGGGAAAGAGATTCGTTTCTCTCTGAGTGTCACTTGGGCCTGTGATTTTGAATTGCGGGATGTTAAGATTGGCAAGACCCGCCTGTGTCACAGAGAGGTTTCCTCCTATCATCCCTGTGAACATTGTGACCTTGTCATTAGGAGAGCTACAAATAGTTGTTTTTTTTTTAAAGGAAAATAAAAGCCTATTCAAATAGAGGGTCAAAAGCTACTGGCTCTAGCAAGAAGAAAATGGCAGTGATTGTATCTTTGAAGTGTTTTTTGCCTTTCCCTGTAGTATTTCTGCTGTGTTGACAGTTGTGCCATCCAAGCTTGGCCTGGCCCTCCACCCGCCCCTGGACTCTGCGTTCACTTTTCATGTGTGTGAGATTCCAGATCTATAAACAAAGGGGCCCGGTGCCAAGGTCTCCCTCTTGGGCACCAACACCCAAGTGTCAGTGGTGTTTGGAAGCAGACAAGCCATCCGTGGGAGGAAGCATTTCCCTGGCATCATTCTCGCTTTGCCCCTGCAGCGGGAAAGCCTGCGTTACGCTGGACAGAGCTAGAACGGCTCAGAGTTCAAACCCTGCTCCATCACTCATTGGCTGGGTGATGTGGGCAAGTGACCTAAACTTTCTGAACTGCTGAGTCTCTATCTTGAAAATGGCATCAACTCAAACGGTTTCAGGAGAATTAAATGAGACTTAGAACACAAAGTACGTAAGTGGATGCTCTATAAAAGTGACTTTTCTCCTCCCAAAACAAATGGATGGTGTTGATTAAAACCATTGCTTCATAAAGTCATGGGCTCTCAGGCTGGAGCAATTCTTAAAAATATCTTATTTGCTCTTGAAGAAACTGGAGGGAAAAGTAATCTGCGTGGATGAGCCAAGATTCAGATTTTACAAAAGGGCTAATTGTGCTAATGATAATTTAAGATGACGGTGGCCAAGAATGGACACATTTCTCTACAGCTGATTGGCCACAGAGCTGTGCTGTAGGTTACGAGAACTAAGTCAGAATGCAAATAGACAAGAAGAGAGAGGACAGGAGAGCAGGAGGAACACAGCCCTGAGACTCCTCCAACGCACTGTATTTGCTGCTTTGAACAGCATTTCCAGTAGTGAAAGTAGGTGTTAATATCAGTGGTTCTCAAAGCTTGGTCCCTAATCAGTAGCGTCAGCATCACCTGGGAACTTGTTAGAAATACAAATTCTCTGGCCCCAGCCCAGACCTACTGAATCAGAAACCCTGGTGGTGGGCCCAGCAGTGTTTTAGCAAACCTGGCATGTTATTCAGCTGTATTGTACACTAGAGATTGGGAATTACTGGTTTACTTTATAGCACATTATCATCTTTTCTAAAGCAAAGTAAAATGACATCATAAATGTCTTAGCATTTGAAATTCCTCACCTCCTTGACATATGCTGTGAAAATTCCCAGATACTATTGTCTGCTGATTCTTGCACAGTCACCAGATATAACTTCCTCCACTGCCTTGGGTGGGATTTGTTTAATCAGGAAACAGTAAAAAACAAAAAACCAAAAAAACAATGATTTTGAAAATTAAGCAAATGAATCCGATCTCACTTCTATTCTCTAGAAATACCTTTCCTCTGCTGTTACAATATATTTATAACTTTATTGCAAATTATACGAATCACCCAGTTTTCATTTCCACACCGTAACAATCCCATCTCTAGAAGCAGTCACGATGAAGCCCTGTGTCGTCTGGAACATGGCAATATCTGTGATGATGTCGTGGTGACCCACAGGCAGAGACTCTGGGCCCTTCCGAGGGGCGTCACCACTCGGTCCCACCTTCTGCTTATTCAGAATTTCCTGTTTGGTGGTTAATAGTCAAGGAGAAAGCCAGAAGTTAAAGGCTGTAACACATTCTGCCTCTTTTCGTATTCTGTCATCATCGGCTGTTTACCGATGTGTCTCTTATCATGTGTTTGCCTCAATCCCCCAGATGGGGGCTCCTCAAGGGGAAGAGTCATCTTCTAATCCCCTTCTAGAGGGTAAGCGTGAAACAGATGTTCATGAACGTGACTGAAACAGATGCCCAGCGAGGCCATCAGGCTCTCCCAAGGCTTGGGACTCGTCTGAGCGCCCACAGCTATTCCCTATGGCTCCCTTTGTTACCCCACCTCTATTTATTCTGTGGGTGTTTATTACTTACTTTATTTCCACGTGGCATCCTCTAGAGACTTGGTAAATGATTGACTGCGTTCATCACCCCCAGCTCTGCAGAGATCAGTCTCTGTAAATACACTGGAAGCCGGCGATTCACGGCTAAAAGCTTTCTAATGAGGACAACTCCAACATGTTATTTTCAACATTCAACTCCCCAGTTTGAATAATTCATGGGGAAAAAAAAATCTGTTAATCTAGAAGTGACTGGGCTATTTTAATGAAAGTCGAGTTTTGCAATGTTTTAGAGCTGAAGATTCTATGAGGAGACTGAAGGCGGGAAGTGATTGCCCTGCACCCAGTGAACTGGTGAACCCAGGTCTTCTCTGGCCTACACCCCCGCCGGCCAAGGTCTCACAGTGGCTGGTCGTCAGCCCAAAAGCAGCACTCAGATCTGAAGATGCACACACCCAGCGCTTGGCCTCAAGCCCGGCAGCCTGCGACACAACGCCAGAGGTCAGGTCCAAGGGCCTGCTCCCTCGTCTTGCTGGGCTACGGAAGACCCAGGGAGATTGTATGTCCTTTTCCATCTTCAATCTAGCCCAGTTGGTCTCAACTGGCTGCACATTAGAACCCCCTGGGGAGCTTTTGAAAAAGTGGATGCCCAGAACCTACCCCAGACCAATTACATCAGTCTCTGGGGGTAGGGGTGGGGCTGGGGCCTCAGTCTTTGTAAAGCCTCCCAGCTGCTTCCAACCTGAAGCCGAGTTTGAGAAAGGTTGAATCCAGCCCTTCCTCTTGTCTCATATTCTCTTGAAGGCCAGGACCCTCCTCTTGTTCCTTCTGTTTTCTTTTGCTAATCCTTGGGCTTTAACACCGTAAGCACACGGTTTACATTATGGGTGCTGCCACTCCAAGCCCTTTAAGACATTTGCACAAACGGCCCTGCAGTCCCCTCTCATCTCTCTCAGTTGGCTGTGTCTCCTCTCATCTGGGTGGCCCTCCTCCAGGCCTCCTCAAGGTCCCCACAGGGCCTCACTCTCCCGGGGGTGGGGGGCAACTATTTGTCCCTGCACCTTCTCCTGAAGCCCCCTCCTCCTGGGCTTCCACCTGAGACAGTGGTGAGCCTGGACCAGAGGCACTGGGAGCCGGGGCTGGACAGCAAGCTCCAGGGAGGCTGCTCCTATGATGATTGGTCCCAGAGAGAATAATTTTTGCAGCAGCTCTTCTTTTGTTCTTGCTGGCTAAGTGTGTGGGCGTGCAGCAGGCATTTGCTGGGGAACGTCGGCAAAAAATAAAACTTTTCAAGCTTCAGTTCTGTAGACAGATTGAGAGGCCTCCCAACAGTTCAGAATTGCCGAATCTGGATCCATCCACCCACTTACCCCCCAGGAAGTGATAGGTCGAGTTCGATGTGTTTCGATTTGTTAACAGCGGCCTAGCTTATGGGACTTTACATCAGAAGGGTGACGCTTGAAGATAAACTAGTCAACAGGTGATTTTTGAACACTTGCTGCATGCAGAGCCCTGTGCTAGGCACTGATAAAACCAAGGGGGTATTCACCTCTGCTAAAGGAACTTTATGGGCCTTGGCCATGGGGAGGAATAGAGTTTCGGGGGAGGCAGCAGTCAGTCCGAAGGTCAAGAAGAACAGAGGGCTGAGATGCAGCCCCTGACTGGGCAGGGACAGGAAGGAAGTTAAAAAAAGCCATAAAAGGAGGAGGGGGTGGGAGTGGCAAGATGACAAGCGTGTGTTTAACTTCCCAGGATTTAAAGTCCTGCAACTGTTTGCCTAACCTATGCTCACCAACCATACTGCAGCCTCCACATTGTTTCAATCTTGCCATTTTGACCCCTAGCACATTCGGACCCTGCAGAGAGCTCAGCAAACACTATGCCGAGACAGCTGCAGCTTCCTTCCCAAGATGTCTCTCTCCCTCTGCGTGTGTGTCTCTTCCTCATTTGCTGGCTCCCACCATGCCTCTCCCTTGCAATCTCTTAGATACAGAACATTTTTTTTCCCATGGATAAGTAGAGAAATAAATCCAAGCTCACAGCCTTTTATCAGAGTAATAATGAATACAACTGGTAGAAATAATCAATACAAAATAAGGTTAACAACAGCTAACACTACATACAGGGGAAAAAATAGCTATTGAGTGAAAATTACCTGCAGAATCAAACCTTGACGAAATGTAGACATCCAGATCTGTTTGGGAACAGTTAGATTTGGTGGAAGTAATGGCCACAAAATGAAACTCACAAAGGCAGATGTTATAATTGTTAAAATTTGACCTGGACAAAAACCTGAAAGTGAATCAAATTTCCCTGTAAAATTTAAACAGGAAAAGAATCGATGCCAATGACGATAATTCTAATAAACTTTAATAAAAATGGTAAAAGCTGGAAACTAATTGTGCTGTAGGGAAAACTGATCAATGAATTTCATTACTTAATGACATTTGTTCTAGAAGTTCCTTTCTTGATGGAAATCTATCAATGTTGGCATAATTCTGATTAAAATGTGTAAGGCCAAACTTCCATTGGGGTTTAAATAACAATAAAAAATTATCATGACCCCCCCAGAGGCAGGAAGGTGGGAGCTAAACCACCACTCCAGGGTGGGGCATTGGAATCTGTATTTCAAAAAGAATATTCCCCATTTTGAACCTTAATTTAAACAAACCAACTGTTAAAAAAATGTATTGGGGGCAACTCTGGAAGTTTGAACATGGACAGGATATTGGATGGTATTAAGCAATTGTTTCTATTATTTTTAGGCATAATGATGTTATGATCATGTTTCTTAAACATGGACAGAACTGTCTTTCCCCAAAATTCATATGTTGAAGCCCTAACCCCTAATGTGACTGTATTTGGAGATAGGGCCCTTAAAGGAGTAAATTAAGGTTAAATAAAGTCATAAGGGGGGTGGCCCTGATCCAATAGGACTGGACTCCTTATAAGAAGACGAAGAGAGGGACTTCCCTGGTGGCACAGTGGTTATGAATCCACCTGCCAATGCAGGGGACATGGGTTCGATCCCTGGTCCAGGAAGATCCCACATGCCGCAGAGCAACTCAGCCCATGTGCCACAACTACTGAGCCTGTGCCCTGGAGCCCGCAAGCCACAACTACTGAGCCCACGTGCCACAACTACTGAAGCCCGTGCACCCCGAGCCCGTGCTCTACAACAGAGAAGCCACCGCAATGAAAAGCCCCCGCACCGCAACGAAGAGTAGCCCCTGCTCGCTGCAGCTAGAGAAAGCTCACACGTAGCAAGGAAGATCCAACGCAGCCAAAAATAAATAAATAAAAAGAAGGGGAAGAGACACTGTGAGTGCACGGTACAGAGAAAAGGCTGTACCACAAAAAGCCAAGGAGAGAGGCCTCAGGAGAAACCAAACCTCTCTGCGCCTTGATCTTAGACTTACAGCCTCCAGAACTGTGAGAAAATGAATTTCTGTTGTTTAGGCTACTGAGTTTACGGCATTTTGTTATGGCAGCCCTGGCAAACTAAGACAAGTCTTTACATAGTAGAGATACCTACTGAATTATTTATGAGTGGAGCAATATGAGATTTTCTTTAAAATACTCCAGAAATAAAAATAGACAGTAGGGGAGTATAGATGAAACCAGACTGGCTAAAAATTGACAATTGCTGGAGCTGGGTAACAGGTACACAGAGGTTCATTACACTCTCCTCTTCTACTGGAGAGCATGTTTAAAAATATCCAAATAAGTTTAAAAAATTGCTATGGACAATTGTAAGGTGATTTTGATGCCCATCCAAGTAGATAATTACTGAAAGGGTTTCTCATTATCTTGTGTTCTAACCTGGGTTGATATGGCCTGGAATAAATGTGTTACTAACATGTATTTATAAATAACATTTTAACTAAATATAATAAGGCAGTAGGGAAAGGAATGAAAATGCCAACTGCAGGCAGTGGAACTGTGGGCAAGGGAGAGCAGGCAGGGAAGAAGGAGTCAGCATTTACTGAGCACCTAATGCACACTGGGTGCTTTGCAAATGTTAACTTTGGATGCTCATACTGGTTTAGGAAGTAGACTTTTAAATTTTTTAATCTTTTAAAAAAGCTGTAACATGAAGAAACGAAGGCCCAGAGAGGATGAATGAATTCCCAAGATTACATGCAAGGAAGTGACTCAGCTGGGACTTGAATCCCATCTGTTTGCCTCCAAAACACACATTCTTTTCCCTGGCCATTACCTCCTCCCTAGATGTTGCCAAATGACAGATCATAAAGGGCAGAGGAGTTCTGACGAGGATGAGGTCATGAAGACGTGGGTCCAGTACACACTAACAAAGGACTTGAGCTTGGAGGTAGGTCCTGGGGGTGGAGTGAACATGAGGGCATCCCTGGAGTGAGGAGGGACAGCAAGATACAAGAACCTGGTAGTGGATAGAGAATGAGAGGCCACTGTGGCTCCTGTGGACATGTGGTGAGGGCAGGAGTGGGGCATGGGCAGTGCACTTGAAAGAGAAGCTGTCCCAGGACTTAGACCTGGACAAGATTGGTAAACATAACCGATCTCAAAACGAGGTGGGAAAATGAAGCCTCCATCAACAGGTGAGGGAAGCCAGGAGTAAGTTGTTTCAGGTGGGGAGAGGAGAAAGGGATTAATTCAATTTAGACATGTAGAATTGGAGATGAGAGTAGAACATGCTAGTGGAGAAGGCCAGATGGCAGTTGGGTTGACAGAATGTTGGATTTGAAAAATCAACTGGTCTACCTCTTTGATCAAGAAATGGGAATACAAGAAGTAACCAGGGAGTGCCCTGGGATACACAGAAGATTTTTGTTCCTTAAGTCTGGCTTACACCGTGGCACGAAATGTAATCATCTGTTCTTTGCTCGCCTATGTGTTCCAGGCACTGTTCTGGGTGTCGGGGTGCAGCAGGCCTGGAGGGACGTAGATGCCTGGATTATTACAAAGGCCTATTGACTGGTCTTCCTGCTTCCACCCTGGCATCCCCTCCATTTTTTTCTCAGACAGTAGCCATTAGGGTTTCTATGTTACTCAGAATAGTCTATGTAAATGGGCTAAATGTAAAAGGAACCTCCTAGATGGTGGTAGAATGCACTCCCTGTGCATCTACATGAGACGGTCCTGGGAAAGTGATCCTGTAAAAAGTCAGATCCCATCACTCTTCTGCTTAGAATGATCCAGGAGCTCCTCTCTCTATTCCCTGGACACATAAGCCACACTCTAGCCTTAGAACCTTTGCATTGGCACTGCCCTCTCCCTAGAAAGCTCTTCTGCCAGATGTCCATCCACAACTCCCTCAAGGCCTTACTCAAATGCCACCATCTCAATGAGGCCTTCTTTGACCTTCTGTTTTAAATGGCAACTCTCTGTATCTTCCCCGCTACATTCCTAATTTTCTATACCCTGCTCTGATTTTTGGGGGGTCCTTATTATTTGTTTCTTTTTAATGTCGTGTGTATTTTAACTTAAAAATTTTGACTGTCTACCCTCATTGGAATAGAAACTAGACAAGGACAGGGGTCTGTGTCCCATCTGTTCACTGCTATAACCCCTGATTAAGAACAGTGCCTGGCACATAGCAGGTGCTTAATGAATGAATTACAGTGTAACAGGGTGATTGATAGAATAAAGACATGGACAAAGTGCCGGGAAATTAAAAAGTGGCTCCAATTCCACCTACCTGAGCATGTCAGGGAAAGTTTCCCAGAAGAGGTGACAATTGAGCTCGGAGTTGAAAGAGAGGTAGGTGGGTCAAGGCAGATGTGGTTGGCTGAATAATGGCCCCCAAAGATATCCAGGTCCTGGGCTTCCCTGGTGGCGCAGTGGTTGAGAGTCCGCCTGCCGATGCAGGGGACACGGGTTCGTGCCTGGGTCCTGGAATATCCCACATGCCGCGGAGCGGCTGGGCCCGTGAGCCATGGCCGCTGGGCCTGCGCATCCGGAGCCTGTGCTCCGCAACGGGAGAGGTCAAAACAGTGAGAGGCCCGTGTACCGCAAAAAATAAAAAATAAAGATATCCAAGTCCTAATCCCTGGAGCCTGTGAATGTTACCTCATAGGATAAAAAAGATTTACAGATGTGATTAAGTATCTTGAGATGGGGAGATTATCCTGTATTATCCTGGTGGACCCTAAATGCAATCACAAGTGTCCTTATAGGAAGTTGATGTAGCAGCAGCAGAAGTCAGTGTGACAAGGAAACAAGGCACTTTGCTGCTGCCTCTGAAGACGTAGGACAGAATCACAAACCAAGGCTGGCAGAGAATGCAGCTCTAGAGGCTGGAAAAGGGAAGGGAACCAGCTCTTCCCCAGAGCTTTCTGAGGGAGAATGGCCTTGCTGACACCTTGACTTTGGTTTAGTGAAACTGATGTCGGACTTCTGAGCCCCAGACCCGTAAGAGAATAAAGATGTGTGTTGTTTTAAGCCACCAAGTTTTGTGGTAATTTGTTACAGAAGGCATAGGAAACTAATATAGCAGGTAAGGGCATCCTAGTAAGAGGGTAAGAGCATGTACAAATCATGAAAGTGGCAGCACACGCAAGATGCCCCTGAGAAGTTTAATGTGTCTGGGTTAGGCAATAGGGCATGGAGAAAGAGGGAGCTGGAGAGATAGCAGGGGCTAGAGTGTGAATCACCGATCAGGACCGGAGGGTTTATCCTCTTGGCTTCAGGGAGTGCTGCTGACAGACAGCCCTTACTGTCAGCCCTCCTCCACTTCTTCTGAAGATAACCGCCTTGTCCAAGCTCACGCCAGCTTCCTGGGGCAGCCTACATCGAATGACTGGTCTGCACAGGAGCATAAAGACTCTGTCCAGCTCACTCTATTTCGGGAGAATTCTGAAGGGTCACCCAGCTTCAGAACCACCCCTCAGGGATTAGCTGAAGATTTGTTGTGATGATTTCTCCTGTGTCCAGTCCCGCCTCCTTCCCTCCCTTCCACAGGTGTTGATTTCAAGATCCTCCCCAACAGACATCCCACATGCTGGTCCTTGCGTCATTCTGCTTCCCTGGGAACACAACCTGCCAATGTGAGCTAAGAGGTCTTTAAGGGAGGGAATAAAAAGTAAGATTGGTTGGGGTGGTGGTGGCGATAACTCAGACTAGGTTGGGAGGAGAGATCAGTTAGGAAACTGGAGCAAAATTCCAGGTGAGAGACAGTGACGTCCTGGATGAGTGTGGAGGCAAAGGGAACTCTGTGTGTGCTCATCAGCTTCTCCATAACAGCCTCATGGAGAGAAGGTCAATATTCCTGGAGAGACCTCATCCACTGCATGGACTTAAAAGAAGTCCTTCCTCATGATATGGCGTAAATCATTGCATTCTTGCCCTTCATTTCTAATCTGATTTTATAGAACGAGTCTGCTTTCTTACCAAAAATATGTCCTCTGTTTCCCTGGTGAGCAATCAGCTTTGGGAAGCAACAGATTTGATCAATCATTCTTCCCCAAACAAGAGGCCCACTGTCCTGGGAAGCCTACCCTAGGAAGTGTTCTTTCCATTTTTCCTTGAATACCTCCAACACCAAGGGCTCATGACCTTGCAAAACAGTATATTCTCACTCTTAGCAGAGATCATTATGTTAAGCCTGAAACTGCCCAGAGCTTTCACTTGGTTCTGGTTCTGAGGCCTGATTATTGGCATCTCTTTATCTCACCTAGCTTGCTCAACAGTAAAATGGAGATAAAAATACAATCTATCTTATGAGGTTGTGAAAAAAATGTTGAAAGCATACCTGGCACATGGTAAATGCTTAATAAAGGTAGATATTATGGATGTTAGATGTCAATCAAATATATCCCTTCAAAAAGCACTACATGGTACTTCCCTGGTGGCACAGTGGTAAGACTCCATGCTCCCAATGCAGGGGGCCTGGGTTTGATCCCTGGTCAGGGAACTAGATCCCACATGCACACCACAACTAAGGAGCCGGTGAGCCTCAACTAGGGAGCCAGCGAGCCACAGCTAAGACCTGGCGCAACCAAGTAAATAAATATTAAAAAAAAAAAAAAAAGCACTACATGATGACATGTGGCCTCTTCAGAGGAGAGGGAAAGAGATAGAGTTGTGCTGCCATTGAGTTTTGAGTGGATATGGACAGGGCCTTTTTGAATTAAATGTATGTTAAGCACAGATATGGTGTGCGGACTCTCGTTCAGGACATGTGGAGGGTATAATCAAGGTGTCTCCCAGGGCTTATTTCTGCCTACTTAGAAGAAGAAAGTATTTGCTTTCCATTTACCAAACAGCCGGCTAGCATAATAAGAAGGGATTGATTTTCTCAGCATTCCATTAGCTCGAATCTTTAAAGAGAGCATAATGCACTCCAGTGGGAAGAGGAGTTGCATCATCCGGGAGCAGGAGTGGGATATGGAGAGGAATCTGGCTGGTGTTGCAGCTTTCAAAGGGGATAATCCTACTCTTCTCCACATTTACAGTATATGTTTTCTAAAAAAATTCTTTAAAGTCCGGCAGTTTATACCCACATTTCCGATCCAGACACACGTTTCATAACCAGCTCAGCTGCTGATCAGTTACATAATAACGAGTGATTTTCATAAATCTAAACTTTTGCTCAGAAGAACCCAGTGGAAGAGTCTGCAGGGTGGTGGTTGGGGACAAGTCATCAGCAGTGGTGTCAAAACCCGTTTGATTGATGGCATTAAACACCAGCTGTCTGCACACTATCAAACCACTGGTGGGAGAGAAAGAAAAATCCAGTTAATCCTCTGGTTGTTTTGTCTACCTGGAATTTACACAAGTGAATGTTAGAAACTGGGAGAAGGAAATTCTGCTTTCTGGAGAATTCAGTGATTTTTTTCCCCCATTGAAGAAAGGATGCTTCCTGGAGGTTTTTATAGGAAATATAGTATAACCAGTTGGCAAATGTATAACAACACACAGGGGAGGTGCGGTGGTGGGGTGGGGGAATGGGGTGTCCTGATTTGTAGAAATTGCTCATTTCTGTTGTGTAGATACTTTCACATAGGCTATTTCAAACTATCAACTTGACATCACTGAATGTGATCTTGGGAAGAGATGGCACACCATTTTATAGGGTTTCCACCATCCAGATACAATAGACGTAAACAAACTCAAGAGCATAGATAATAGTGAAATGTAGTAAAATAATTGGGAAGTGGAAATTTTGAGTACTTATTATCTTTTTAAAAATATTTTTATTTAAGTATAAGTTTATATAATTTATTTTTTTAATTGAAGTATAGTTGATTTACAATGTGTTATTTCAGGTGTATAGCAAAGTGATTCAGTTATACATATATATTATTTTTCATATTCTCTTCCATTATGGTTTATTACAGGATATTGAATATAGCTCCCTGTGCTATACAGATGTCCTTGTTGTTTATCTATTTTATATATACTAGTGTGTATCTGTTAATCCCAAGCTCCTAACTTATCCCTCCCCCCAATAATTTAATTTTTAATTATGGCTGTGTTTAACAGCCAGCTCTCAGAATTCCTGAAATTATAACAACTACTAGTTCCTATGAGCCCATACAAGTGGCTCCGGCTCACCATGACCCTTGTGGCACTTGAAGACAAAAGAACACATATTCCTTGGGGATCGGGGATGCAGGCATGTCAGCTTCTCTCAGGTCCAACCCCATGCCTAATCACTCACTCACTCACTCGCTCATTTTCTGTTTATTCAACAAATATCTACTGAGCATGTGTTGGACACTGCAAATCCTGACAGGACCAAGAGGAGCTCGACGTGGACAAGGGAGCTGATTCCAGGGGAGTGTAATGAGATATGTGGCAGAGATGGAAACAGGCAAGGCAACAGGAAGGAAGAGTGGGCTCCTGGACTGGAGCCTGGGGGACTACCGGTTTGACCTCTGAGCCATTCTAACACAGTGGATCTTTCCCCTTATTGATACACTCTTCTCCCTCAGCTCCCAGAACACTGCCCTCTCCTGGGTTTCCTGATGCCTTGTTAGCTGCTCTTCCTTAGTCTCCTTTGTTGGCTCCTTCTCACCTCCACGACCTCTAAATATTACAGTGTCCCAGATTCTGGTCCTTGCACTTCTTCTCTTTCCTACCTCCCCTCCTCAATGGTAATTTATCCAGTGTCATGGCTGTAGAGCACCCACTTCCAGCTCTGACCCCTCCTCTAAACTCCAGACTCATCCCTCCAATTGCCCACTTGAAAACCCTACTGGATGGCTTATAGATAAGTCAAACTGACCATGCTGAACCCCTGACCTTCTGTCCTCTAAAACTTGTTCCTCTCCATGCCCCCATCCCAGGAAATGGCAATTATAGACTTCTAGTTGTTCAGGAGCTCAAAACCTGTAAGTCATTCTTGATGGCTCTCTTTCTTTAATCCCCCAAATCCAATCCATTGGCCAAGATTGGGGACTGTACCTTCAAAACACCCAAAATGCAACCACGTCTTAGCACCTCTACCACCTTCACTGTGGACCAAGCCATCATCATCTCTCACCTGGATATTTGCAATAGCCTCCTAATAAAATCTCCCAGTTTTCACTATTGTTCACCCCACCCCATCACCTACTGTTGCATTTAAATTCACAGGCTACCATATGATATCATGATTTCTAATACAGGCATACCACAGAGATATTGCGGGTTCAGTTTCAGACCACTGCAATAAAGCAAATATCTCAATTAAGTGATTCACACAAATTATTTTTGTTTCCCAGTGCATACAAAACGTGTGTTAACGTTACACTGTAACCTATTAAGTGTGCAATAGCATTATCTCTAAAAAATGTACATGCCTTAATTTAAAAATATTTTATTGCTAAAAAATGCTAACTATAATCTGAGCCTTCAGTGAGTCGTAGTCTTTCTTGCTGTTGGAGGGTCTGGCCTCGCTGGCTGCTGACTGATCAGAGTGGTGGCTGCTGAGGGCGGGGGTGGCTGACAGTTTCTTAAAATTAGACAACAATAAATGTTGCCACATCAACTGATTCGTCCTTTCATGAACGATTCCTCTGTAGCATGCAATGCTGTTTGATAGCATTTTACCCACAGTAGAACTTCTTTCAAAATTGGAGTCACTCTTCTCAAACCCTGCCAGTGCTTTATCAACTAAATTTATATAATATTCTAAATCCTTTGTTGTCATTTCAACAAGCTTCACAGCATCTTCACCAGGAGTAGTTTCCATCTCAAGAAATCATTTTCTCTGTTCATCCATAAGAAGCAACTCCTCATCCATTCAAGTTTTATCATGAGGTTACAGCAATTCAGCCATATCTTCAGGCTCCAAGTCTAATTCTAGTTCTCTCGCTGTTCCCACCACATCTGTAATTACTTCCTCCACTGGAGTCTTGAACCCCTCAAAGACATCCATGAGGTTTGGAATCAGCTTCTTCCAAACTCCTGTTAATGTTGGTATTTTGACCTCGTCCCATGAATCATGAATGTTCTTAACGTCATCTAGAATGGCGAATCATTTCCAGAAAGTTTTCAGTTGACTTCACCCAGATCCATCGGAGGGATCACTCTCTATGACACCTACAGTCTTAGGAAATGTCTTTCTTAAATAATAAGACTTGAAAGTTGAAATTACTCCTTGGTCCCTGGGCTGCAGAATGGGTGTTTTGTTGGCAAGTATGGAAACAACATGAATCTCATTGTGTATCTCCCTCAGAGCTCTTGGGTGACCAGGTCCATTATCAATGAACAGTCGTATTTTGAAAGGAATCTTTTTTCTTCTAAGCAATAGGTCTCAACAGTGGGCTTAAAATATTCATTCAGTAAATCATGTTGTAAGTAGATGTGCTGTCATCCAAGCTTTGTTGTTCCATTTATAGAACACAGGCAGAGTAAATTTAGCATAATTCTTAAGGGCCCTAGGATTTTAGGAATGATAAATGAGCACTGGCTTCAACTTCAAGTGACCAGCTGCATTAGCCCCTAAGAAGAGAGTCAGCCTGTCCCTTGAAGCTTTGAAGACAGGCATTGACTTCTCCTCTCTGGCTATGAAAGACCTAGATGGTATTTTCTTCCAGTGGAAGGCTGTTTCATCCACATTGAAAATCTGTTGTTTAATGTGGCTACCTTCATTAATGATCTTAGCTGGATCTTCTGGGTAACTTGCTGTAACTTCTACGTCAGCACTCACTGCTTCACCTTTTACTCTGTTGTCACAGAGTTGGCTTCTTTCCTTAAACCTCATGAACCAACCTCTGCTAAGCTTCACACTTTTCTTCTGTAGCTTCTTCACCTCTCTCAGCCTTCATAGAATTGAAGAGAGTTAGGGCCTTGCTCTGGATTAGGCTTTGGTTTAAGGCAATGTGGTGGTTGGTTTGGTCTTCTATCCAAACCACGCAGACATTCTCCATATCAGCAATAAGGCTGTTTCACTTTCTTACCATTCGTGTGTACACTGGAGTAACACTTAATTTCCTTCAAGAATTTTTCCTTTGCATCCATTCACAACTTGGCTAATTGGTTCAAAGGGCCTAGCTTTTGGCCAAACTGAGCTGTTGACATGCCTTCTTCACTAAGCTTAATCATTTCTAGCTTTTGATTTTAAATGAGACATGTGTGACTCATCTTTTCACTTGAACACTTAGAGGCCACTGCAGGGCTATTAATTGTCCTAATTTCAGTATTGCTGTGTCTCAGGGAATTAAGGAGGCCCTCAGAGAAGGAGAGAGAGCAGTCAGAACACATACAACAGTTATGGATTTTCACCACCTTAAATGGGCACAGTTTGTGATGCCCCAAAACAATTCCAATAGTAACATCAAATATCACTGATCACAGATCACCATCACAAATACAATAATAATGAAAAAGGTTGAAATATTGCCAGAATTGCCAAAATGTGACTCAGAGACACCAAATGAGCAAATGCTATTGGAAAAATGGCACCAATAGATTTGCTCAACACAGGGTTGCCACAGACCTTCGATCTATAAAAAACACACTATCTGTGAAGCATAAAGAAAGCACAGGTATACCTTTATCAGATTTTGTTGGTTCTCAAAGATGAATAGCTTGTGCTTTGAAGAGGTGCACCCATGATTGTGCAGGCAGCTGGGTGGGTCTTTAGTTTCAGAGCAGAGCCGATGCTGGGCTGCAACACAGTCAATGCCCTCAGAAGAGCTATCTTTATAACTGGGACTAATTTAGTTGTTTTCTTTTTGACAAAAATTTCTAATTTAGCAACATGAAGAAGAAAGTCTCCTTGTCTTTTTTTTCCTTAGCAGACGTTTATTCAATGTCTGCATCCATCTCTGTGTCCATTTTTTAAAAATTAAGGTATAATTTACTTATGGTGAAATTCCCCAGTTTTAGTATACATTTCTATACTTTTTGACAAATGTATAAATTCAGGTAATCACCACCACAAGTTGATTGATAGAGTTTACATTTCCCTTGAGTAAAATAAGGATTCCTAGGTATACCTGTGTTGTTGAAAAGCCTGGATTTTCTTGAGTAAATGCAGAAAGCTTACTCTCTAATCCCTAACAAACACCGATGGAAAAGGTGTTTGATGACAAATCACTCTATGCCTCGGAGGGTCTTCTGTGTTTTCATCAATAGGAAGAGTGATTCGTAAATGAGCAAAATCATCATTTGGTCAAATGGCTCAATTCAAAATAATTTTCCAAGTACTTAAAAATAGTTTGTTGGCTTTCCTTCCTAAGAATGATAAACTTTTCCCTTATTTACATACGGTTAGTCCCGTACCTATGAACGAGTTCCATTCCAAGAGCTCATTCATAAGTCCAATTTGCTCGTTAAGTCCCACAAAGTTAGCCTAGGTACACAACTAACACAATCGGCTATATATTACTGTACTGTGATAGGTTTATAATACTTTTCACACAAATAATACATAAAAAACAAACACAAAAAAGAAAGAAAACATTTTTACTCTTACAGTACAGTACCTTGAAAAGTACAGTAGTACCTGCTACATCACCGCTGTTTTTATGCTGGCTTCTGGACAGCCTGGGCTTGAAATAAAGACTGTACTACTGTACTCTATACAGTACTATACAGTACAGTACACAAAAGCACAACCACTTGTAGAGGATGCACGCACATGACAACGTACATCAGGCATGTGAACGAACTTACATGACTGGACATGCGAACGCATGTTCGCATCTTTGAATGTTCGCAACTTGCAGGTTCGTATGTAGGGGGCTTACTGTATTGATTTGCCTTATAAGCATTCTTCCCCACTGAGAGTGCAGAAGTCCAGCCTGCTGGGTCATCACCTTGCCATCCTCTTAAGGTAAATGTGCCAGGAGCAAATCCTGCCCCGGATCTTAATCCAGGTTAAGGTGCTCCCTGCTCATTTTATTTTTGTTTTTTTAAAGCCAAATAGTTCTTTATGGGTGCACAGAATACACTGACTTAACGATAGTAATTGGAAAAGACACAAATACTGACGTTCAACACCTTGGCGTAAATACAGCCTGCTCCTCCTTAACTAACATGGTCTTTTACTAGCAAAGTTATTATTCAGGGTTCTCAACCTTGGCTGCACATAATAATCATAGAGAAATATTAAAAGTAAATAAACAGGGCTTCCCTGGTGGTGCAGTGGTTGAGAGTCCGCCTGTCGATGCAGGGGACATGGGTTCGTGCCTCGGTCCGGGAAGATCCCACATGCCGCAGAGTGGCTGGGCCCGTGAGCCATGGCCCCTGAGCCTGCACGTCCGGAGCCTGTGCTCCGCAATGGGAGAGGTCACAACAGTGAGAGGCTTGTGTACCAAAAAAAAATGGTAAATAAACAAAACTCTTTCCAGGGCCCATCACGGAACAATTGATTTAAAATGTCAGAGACAGGGACTTAGGAGTTAGAATATTTAAAACCCTCTCAGGAAATCTAATGTGCCACCTAGATTGAGGACCACTGGCTGTTCAGAAAACTTCCTGCTTAGCTTTGAAGGTCTTTCCTCGGAAGGGTAGGCAAAGCTGGAGGCAGCCTACTGTATGGGGAATGTGTCAGATCAGGGGTTAGAGGATCTATGTTAGTACCAGCTCTGATGCCGACTAGTCAGGTGAACTTGGCCTTTTGGGACATCAGTTTCAGGACCAGAACAAGGGGGAGGCAAGTGAGGTAACTAGGGCACAAAATTTAAGGAGGCACACTCAGGGCTGAGTGTACCTACCCCATCCTGAGAATATGTGCCTCCTTAAGTTTTGCACCCCCAGTGTTTCCTTCAGATGACATGGGCCTGACTGCTTACTGTCTTTCCCAGTGCCAACATTTCATGTCCCAAACCTAAAACTTAGGCCAATATAGCACTAGTCAAAGGAAGACTTGTATAATTATCCAGCTGAGTTTGGTCAATAGCCAAGCTGGATAATTCAGACCAAAAATACTCTCTCTTAAAACAAATATCGTATATTAACACATATATGTGGAATCTGAAAAAATTGGTATAGACGATCTTATTTACAAAGCAGAAATAGAGACACAGAAATAGAGAACAAATGTATGGATGCCAAGGGGGAAAGGGGACTGGGTGGGATGAATTGGGAGATTGACATTGACATATATACCCTACTATGTATAAAATAGATAACTAATGAGAATCTACTGTATATCACGGGGACCTCTACTCAGTGCTCTGTGGTGACCTAAATAAGAAGGAAATCCAAAAATAGGGGATATAGGTATACATATAGCTGATTCACTTTGCTGTACAGTATAAACTAACACAATATTGTAAAGCAACTATACACCAATAAAAATTAAAAAAAAAACCCAAACCAAAAATACTCTCTTTTCCTGCAAAAGGAGGGTGGATTTTCTTAGTTCTGCACTTCAGGAAGGTTACATGAACAATGCTCAGTCATCTTATACCTTAATTATATCAACAGTCCCTTGCCCACTGGCTCCACGACTTTGAGTTTTAGCCCAGACCATCCACAGATGGCTAAGTCTTCACCTGCACAGTCCAAAAATTCTCAAAATGTGTGTTGGTTGGGGCGGGGGGGTGTTAAGGCCTACAACTAGTGGTGTCCCCTGGGGGGTTGATATTTATTTCATTTTAAATTTCAAAGCACTTGAAAGGAGAGCTTGGGTCCATGGCATGCAGTGTTGGTTCCCACAGATTGGTGAGAGATAACTGTGAAATTTTCAGGAATTTGGTGAACTGCTTATTAAATACAGCCATTATTAAAAATTAAATTATATACACTTACAATTAAATCAATTATACTTAAAAACAAAGTAACAAAAACTCTAAGTTCTTAACTTCCTAATTATTCTACTACATTTTATTATTATCATGTTCTTGAAGGTATGGCTATTATATCTGTATGTTACAAATACTAAATAATTTTCTGCTATTGTACATCTCTTCCCAACTCTCCTGGCATTCAGTGCCATCACATGGTAGCTGGAAATCAGCTTCAGTGGGAGTGTGTACACCATGGAGATTGGCAATGGCGTTTTCACTTGAAGATCCAGTTGTTAAACATTTATCATTACAGATAAAGAAGATGTGGTACATATATACAATAGAATACTACTCAGCCATAAAAAAGAATGAAGTAATGCCATTTGCAGCTACACGAATGGGCCTAGAGACGATCATATTAAGTGAAGTAAGTCAGAAAGAGAAGGACAAATACCATATGATATCACTCATATGTGGATTCTGAAATATAACACAAATTAACTTATCTACGAAATAGAAACAGATGAACAGGCACAGAGAACAGACTTGTGATTGCCAAGGGGGAGAGGGGTGGGGGAAGGATGGATTTGGAGTTTGGGGTTAGCAGGTGCAAACTATTATATACAGAATGGATAAACAACAGGTTCTACTATATAGCACAGGGGACTATATTCAATTTCCTATGATAAACTGCAATGGAAAATAATATTTAGAAAAAGAATGTATATATATGTATAACTGATTCACTTTGCTGTACAGCAGGAATTAACACAACATTGTAAATCAACTGTACTTCAGTTAACAATTTCTTTTTAATTGACCATTACACCACTAACTTGGGTTAGTTAAAAAGTTGAAAAACACAGTGCTCGTGAATTAGCCTTGCTCTGTATAAAGCAGCTTCGTGTAGTGGAGAGACCTTTGCATTGACTAGTTCTGCTAATAATTTGAAAACATCATCTCTGTCCCTCAAGACCCTCATCCCTTAAGCAGGCAAAGACATAATACTCACTCCGTTGACCCATAAGATTATTGTGAAAACAAAAATTCATTTTAACTCCAAAAATTGTTCTGTGGTTTATGATTTGTGGTTTAGTAAAAGGGCTTAAAAATGGATATCTTATATAAACACAGGGCATTGTCACAAAGCATTGTGCAGTCTCAAGAGAACAGACAACAGATAAAAAGGCATATTTTGCTATTTCCTTGTCCTCAGTGTCTGGCTGGATGTCAGGAGTGATAGGACAGTGTTCCAGTGCCCATTGAAGGAATCTGTGCACCCTTGGGGGAGAACTTGATACACTGAAGTAGCTTTTAAGGTGGCACATTTTGATTATGCTGGGATACTTGAGTGAATAACTCATGGCTAAAATTAAGGCTTATTAATAACTCAGAATTTTACGTTAAGATTATTCATTTATATGCCTTTCCCCCCGCCTCCACACACAATGTGTGAACAAAATGTAAAGGGATTTATTTAGCACTAAATCCTGTGATCTGTTTGTTGGGGGCAAAGTGCTAAGTGCACGTCCTTCCTTCCCCAATTCTCACTCTCGATCTGCAGCTGTGAACTGAGTTTGGGGCAGAGAGGGACAATGTCCACTCCTGATTGTTGCCCCCTTGTGGCCATTAGACAGAAGCTTGAGTGGCCTGAACCACCAGCTGTGGACTACAGACACTTGGGGAGGGGTAAAGTCTTGGCAAGAAGTATCTGAATCCTTTTCAATTCCCAAAGCTTTGTCTGTCGAATAAAGAATAACTATCTTTCAAAAAAAAAAAAAAGCATGCCTATTTTTCAAATTCATCTGGACACCATTGTTACGAACCAAACACAATCTCATTTCAAAGCCTTACTGAACCTGTAGCGCCTTTGGGTCTTGGGGGCCTCCATATGGTTGCATTGGTTGTCCTCTGGCAAAGGGTGCCCAACTGAGGGGGCTCATACAAGGGCTGAAAACCAGTCCCAAGTCTCTTTCATGGGCCAACTGTCCTACTTCGGGGCTGAGCCAGCCCTGAGAAGAAGTGGCACCATTTTCTAATTGATCCCTCTAGAAAGCCCTCTTTTACCTCAATTTCATAAAGGCATATAAGTATACCACGGGTATTACATATGTTCTCAATCGACAGATACTAGTCAACAATCACCAGAGTTGTACAGGTGTCCAAGTATTTTTGCCATCAGAAAAAGAGGTCTTTATGTCCAAAAGGGTTAGAAAACCCTGAGTGAGATCTTCAGTCTGTCTGGACCAACATTTCCAGTTTTCCCCCGAGTTGTGTGCATGTGTGCGTGTGCGTGAGTGTGTGTGTGTGTGTGTGTGTGTGCGTGTGGTAATCCAGCTAATCTGGTCTCTGTTAGGGGGTGAGTTTTGTAACTTCATTCTTACACACATACAGTCACAGGCACACCAAACACATACACATCGCACTCCTGCTTTTGAGACACAGTCTATTTCCCTTTTCCTTTGCCCACTGGGTCTACTTCTATCTCTGATTTCCAAAGCCTTCTATGATTTAGCCTTTACTCGTTCATTCCCACTGTTCTGCGTTGGTGCAGCCTCCCTTCTCAACCCGCATGCATTCCTTGTTAACCTGGGAATTGAAAGACATATTTCCTTCCTGCACTGCCTATCCTTTGGGTCTCGGTTCATCAACTCTTCAATATATATGTGCTCTTCTTTCTTTCCTGGTGGAGCTCCATCTCCAGGAAGGTGGTCAGCTTCTCTGCAGCAAGAGCTACATCAGTCATTTCTCTCTTATCTTCCCACACAGCACTCCGTACAGCTCTTTCTTGGCAGTGGGAGCCTAATAAGTCAGTGACCCAACTGAACCAACATCAGAGGAAGGATCAAGGCTGCTCAAAAGAAGGTCTAGTGTCACAGGGAACATTGGACGATGGCCTCCAAGGAGCCCCCTTCCTCTGAAAGGGAAGGAAAGCAGCTGGCTGACCACGTGATGATGCTACGGGCACAGGGCAGCCTGGTACATCAGAGGCCCTCAATAGCTGTTTTGTTGGAAGAATGGCTCAACTGTACTTTTAAGTCAATTTGAACCCAAAGCAGGAAGGGATTGACAGACTGCCCACCACTCCCACAAGACTGATAGACAGTATTTTGAAAGCATTAAGTAAATTCTGAGTGTAACCTTGGTGGCAGAATAGAAATGGATATTAATGATTAGCAATTAAAACCTGCTCAGTCTCTGATTTTTTTCCCCAACATTATATCTATTTTTCTATCTGAAAAGAGTATATTTTCCAACTCCTTTTACATTCCTCTGGTGGGAAAAAAAAAAACCATAAACACCACTTCACTGCTGATTGATCCTTTCCAAGATTTCACCTGTTTTTCTGTTTGAAGAAAGTATGTTTTTCAGCTTCTATTGTTCTCCTCTGATGAAACACTGGAGCACTTTGGTTCTTGAGTTATTTTTTTGTCATGTAATTAAGCTGATTATTATCCCATATGGAGTGGAAACAATTGGTTTCACGTATACTGGTGTACAGTTAGCCACAGAGCTGTAATTGTTTACATGTTTCTCATTTCCTTGTGGAAATTTTTAGACTTTGTTAGATAAAGATCTGGCAGACCTGAACTCTGAATATTACAGCCTTTGGTTAGCAGACGTGGCTGTATCCTGTTCAGATCTCCAGAATGAAATTGGTATTCTACACTTTTGTACATAACAAACTTTGAAGATGCATGCCTCCCCAGCATCCCTTTCCTCTTGCCTTGTTCTGGCGGCGCCCTGGTTTTTGCTCAGGGATACTCTGCCCCCGTGCAGGCCTGAGGTTTAGGGAAGCTGATGCAACCTCTGATTGCAGTGTGAGCTTGATTGGTCTATAAGTAATCTTGCCCCCTTGCCACAGAGATTAGTTTAAGAATCCAGATCTTGATAACCAGCACGTGGCATTCCTCAGGCCAAGGAGATTGGTTTAGAAGTGGGCGTGTGCCCAAATTCTGGCCCATGAGATGAAACAGAAGGTTTGGTAGGAGTTTCTGGTCAGGAGGGCTTCTGATTTTAAGAGTGGAGCTACTGGACGAGATGATCCTTCTTCTTATGGACGTTGCTATGGCCAGACTGCAAGGCCAGGAAATGCTACAATCACCTTTCTGTCAGCCAGGGTCTGTTGCCAATCCACAAAAGAAGAAGGGGACAAGAAAATCATAGAGAGGCAGACTGGGGGGCTTATGGAGCCACACCTGATGGCTACCCAGCATCTGGACTTTTTCAGCTACATGAACCAATAAATCTCCCTTAGTGTATAAGCCAGTTGAAATGGAGTTTTCTTTTACTTGCAGCCAAAATCATCACTACCAGTACAGACAGTTTTACCAAAGAAATGTGAATCAAAAAATAAGAACTCAGTCTTGTGAAAGATAAACATACATATACGTGTACATTTAGAAAATAAAATACAGAGCAGTCCTGGATATAGTATAGACCTCCCTCTTCTATTTTCCAAATGAAGAAATAAGTTCAGAGAGTTTTGACAAAGCTTTAAGTAGCAAAGTCAGAATAAGTGGAAAAACCCTAGATATCAACAAAAAGCTATACTTGGCCAAATTTCTTCAGAGAAGCCCTATGGGCGACATGGTACCAGGCCCACCTTCACCTAAGTTTAACAGCTAAGCCCAAGGCCTCCTACTCTTTTGCTGTAGTTCTTGTAACCTATTTGAAGAGTAAACAGTTCTGTGAGTCTTCTGGTTTTCTATATAATATTCTGTCTTGATAACCTTGCCACTTTCTTTAAGGGGTTTGACATTTCTTTGTGAGGAAATGGTGAAGAAGAGAAATCCCCAACTTCCCTGGACATGAGCACAGTGCCCTGATACACATAGTGTAGTCAAATTCTATCTGAACCTCACTCTATCCCCAAACAATTTTTCAAGATATTTTTCTAAATATGGAGAGTTCTCCTGCCAAGAATTCTGGTGACAGTTGTTGGGCAATAAAATTTCAATCTTCTGACTATGAATGAACAGTCTCTCCACTGATACATCAGATTGTATAGATTCACTGGCAGTCTTTTGAAGAATCTGCTGCAGTCTTGCTTTAATAGTGTTACTACCTTTATCTTTTGAAAGGACTCTGAACTTTCTGAAGTTTAATAATCAGAATGGAATTTTAAAAAATTTCCTCAATATCGAACAATGGGTATTATATCATTATTTACCATGTAAGTATTATTGTGGCACATTACAAAGCACTGGTAATATGGCCATAGGAGATTTACACTTGCCTAATTATTTAACCCTGAAGTTTCTTATTAAAACTTGACTCATAATTCCATAAGCATGTAGGATTTCAGAGGAGAAAACACTCATTGAAGCCTAGGATATTTAAGGAGATTTCAGCAGTGAGAGATGAGTTGACCAGGTAGGACTCAGAAAGGAGAAAGCAGAAAGGTATTCTTATCTGGGGGAATGGTGTGGACAAACATGTGGTGATAGGAATGCATTAAAGCATACTTCAGGGAAAAATGACTCAACCAGTCTGGCTGGAGCAGAAAATAATGGGGAATCCTTTTTAAGAAGTAATGTGTAGAAATTTTTAAAACCCAAACTGAGAACTGTAGATTTTCCTCCTGTAGGAATATGGGAGCCTCATCCTAGACCACGGAGAGATGAGACTGCAGGCTTTTTTAAGAAGGTGAGTCTGGTGGGAGAGCATATGGCACTGTAGGCTGGGGCCCATTTTAGATGAAATGAGAGGTTCGTGTGCACCTGGAACAGCGTGACTGAAGGAATAGTAAAAAGGGTGAAATGGTGTGCCAATGTAGGAGACATTAGGAAGATGAAGATTCGGCTGCTCTGGGGACCAACTGGATAAGGAAGTCCAGACCGAGAGGGCATCGAAAATGATTCTGAGGGTCACAGCCTCTATGATGGGCGGATGGATGAAACTGTCACTGGAAAAGTCGAGAAATGCAGAAAATGGAGCCACCTATTAGATGAGAAAAGGAATTTTTTTCCCTGAAAGATTGAGTTTGAGGCAACAGGACAATAAGGTAGGTACTCCAGGCAGTTGGAAAGGTACAGTTGGAGGAGAGAGTAGTCAGGGCTGGAAATAAGGATTTGGGAGCTGTTGCCCCCTCAACAGCTATTCCTCCTTCCTTCTGAATAGAATCCCACCTGTGTTTGGGTTGCGAGGGCCCAGTCGGAGGGGAAAAATCATGAGGGTCCTGAGTCCAAATGTGGTACCTCGCTTCCCTTTGATTGGTCCAGGGGTGAGCCATGTGATCCTATTCTAGCCAATGAGATGCACAGGTTTCTGAAAAGGATTTTCTTTCTCCAGGAGGAGAAGGCCTGCTTTGCTTTCATCTCCTTCCTTCCTGCTAGTGACTGTCAGGAGAGAATGGGATTATTGGAGCAGCATCTTGAGGGGTGTGGCTGACACACTGATGGTGACAAAGCAGGAAGATGGTAAGAACTTTGGGCACTGGTGCCCTCATTGATGTGCTGATCAAAGTCTGGATTTGCCAACCTCCAGACTTCTTGTGACACATACATTTATTAAATGTCTCTGTTATTTAACTCTCTGTTGGTATTTTGTTATTTTCACCTGAAGATATTTTAACTGCTATGGATGTAGTTATTAACGCCTGTGAGAATAGATGTGACCTGAGAGGAATGGAGTAAGAAAAAGACAAAGCCTGGAGAGATATACGCATATTTAGGAGGTGGAAGCTTTTCACTAATTAAACCTTACGGTTTCATAAAAATAAGCAACACAGAAAACTTGTTTTAATCATGAAAACACACACACAAACACACACCCCTACAACCTCCCTCCTGCGAGCCACATTTTCCACAGAGCATATGTTTCAAATGAAGAGGTACCTATGGTGGCTACTTCTGAGACCAGAAGGATGGCTACCGCAAAAATGAGGGCTACATGCGCCGGGTGGCTACCGCCAGCAGCAGTCTCAGACGGCCTACTGATTGCTCGACTTCAGTCCCCAGTGCCCTAAACCATTCAACGTTTAGGTCCAACCACACCCCAGTCATCAATGGTCTATTTAGAGTTGCTGCAAAAAAAAAAAAAAAAGGAGATCTGTTTTAGTGTGGAGTTCCAGCGGGGGTTGATTATTTCTCTGATGTGCTTTCTATTGCTAAAACAGAGTCCCTCTGAATGAGATTGTTTGCTCAGCGAGCACCTCATTCCTCCTTCTCCCTGGATGAATTAAAAAGCAGGAGGAATCAGGCCGCGGTCTCTCCCTGTGGTGGGTGAGGAGTTTATTCCTGGGGATAGTGGCCACAGGCTGGAGTGAGGGCTGACTCACAGGGTAGCGAGGAAATGGCCTGGATCTTTGACCGAAGTAAGCAGTGTCGAATTCCACCTGCGGGGAGGAAGGAGAGGTTATGACAAAGAATGCCATATCTATTCCACTGAGCAATTAAGGCCATTATTTTTCTTGAAAAAGCATTCTCCTAAAACGTTAAGGATAATTTAGCTCCCATCTTGACAGAACGTACTGATGACTGCTAATGGATACATTCTTTTAATAAGTGAAGAGGCACAAGAAAATTGCCAGATATTAAAGAGTCCCACACATCTTATCTGAGTCTATAATGGCCCTATCAAGTGACCCAAGTGAAAGAAATGTGACTCTTCAGGGGTTAAAGGAGTCTATCTTTCCTTAGTGCAATATAAACTCACTAATAGGAAGAGCAGTAATTCATTGGTCTATCCTAGGAAATGTTTAAAAGGGGGACCATATCTCAAGTTAAATGATGCATTTCCTTTTGGTAGAAAGAAAATATGAAGTAGAACCTCTGTGCAATGTGGATTTATGTAAATAGCCTCTTACTGGCAATAGAGCCCAAAGTTCTATTGGGTCTCTGAGCCTTGGAATCTTCAGCCAAGAAGTCAAAGAGCCTGTGTAGGGCTTCCCTGGTGGCACAGTGGTTGAGAGTCTGCCTGCCGATGCAGGGGACACGGGTTCGTGCCCCGGTCCGGGGAGATCCCACATGCCGTGGAGCGGCTGCTCCCGTGAGCCATGGCCGCTGAGCCTGCGCGTCTGCAGCAGGAGAGGCCGCAACAGTGAGAGGCCCGTGTACCGAAAAAAAAAAAAAAAAAAAAAAAGAGCCTGTGTAATATGTTGTTAACCTTATTTTTTCAATACCTTCCATGGTGTTTTTGTTGGTTGGTTTGGTTTGGTAATTTTAAACTCTATTCTTAGAAATGTTTCTCAAGATTCAAGTAATTCCTAGTACTCCAACCTTGGGGGACACTTCTTAAAATTTATAAAGAATTCCAACAAATAAGAAAATGACAAACAACCCCAGAGATAAATGGACAAAGAAATGTACCAGGAACTCAAGAAGAAATGGCCAATAATCGTATAAAAAGATGAATGATTGTATAGTAGTCTCCTGCAACTTGCTGTTTTCAGTACAACAACTAAGCCTCTATGCTTCATCCTTCCATGGTATTGTGTGTGGCAATGTTTCTTTTCACTGTTGGAATGATATTTCACTGGGTGAGTTTTCTGTAATTCCATTCTCCCTACAATACATAGAGCGTGAATCTATATTTATAAAGCTCAAAAACAGCTCAAAGAGATAAAATGGATTGCAAACACTACATATCTGATGGAACTATTAAAAACAAAGTAATGACAAAAACAAATTTTAAGATCTCTCCTTGGAAGAGGGGGAGATTGACATTGGGGATGGGATAGGAGAATATCAGTTATCTATGGCTGCATAGCACACCACCCCAAAACTTAGTTCTCTGGTCAGGACTTCAGGCAGCGGTCAGTCAGCAGGGCTGCCTTGTCTCTGTCCCACTAGAACTAGCTGCCTCTCTCATGCGGCTGCCTCCACGGTGGAGTCAAGATGGTCCCACTCTCAGGCCGGGCACCTCAGGCCTTTTGCACATGGCTTCTTTCTTCATGAGCTGTCTCATCCTCCAGGCCCTCTCTTTCCACATGGCCTTTCCCTCCAGTAGGATGACCTGGAGTTCTTGACAAGGAGAAAGCACCCACGTAATACTTGTGTAATTAAAACTCGATGGCAAGTAAAATCTATTACCTAATGCAGGAGTGCCCTGTGGTTAAATGCTTTCTGGAAATACTGCACTTGGCATCCCCTCTTAGAGATTCACAAGGCAAACAATAAGCTTGCTAAAGGCTCTGGGGGTTCCTGCAAGGAGCGAAAAAGCAAGGCCTTTTTTTGGTAAAAGGAGCTGGGAGAAAAGGCAGAGGCCCTCCATCTTCTCTTTCCTCAGGGAGGTATGGAGGGAGGGCTGGCTTAGAGAAAGCTATTAGGAGGGTTGGGTCTGCCTGATGAGAGCATCCTCACCATCCGAGCTCTGCTCTCCCTGCTCCCAGGAGAGTCCCGTGTGGCTGCAAGTGGCTCTTTGTGATCACTGAGGCCTGCTGCACACACGTAAGGCCTGTAGGAAGTGGGTCACTGCAGAGGTCAATGGTGCCTCTCCTGGAATCAGGTCTCCTGTGTCTCTGCCCCTCCACACTGCCCTGGTCCTGAACGACCTCACCTTCCTGATTCCTGCCTCTCATTTGCTTTAACCCCTGTGGGCTGCTTTGGATCAATTATCCCGACCTGTTTTGTGCACCTTCAGTTTGTCCCCAATGCACAGTGACCATAAGCTCCTTGGACTTTCTTTTTTCTCTTTTTATCCCTTTACTTAATTTGAAAGTTAATCCATACTGGTTTTAACAAATTCAAATAATACCCAAAAGTGATAGTGTCCCCTTGTCTATTCCTATCCCAAGTCCCAACTGTCTGTTTCCTTCTAGATGATTTTCTATATTTATATAAACACACGTGTGCATATATTTGAACAAAATGGGTATCAATATGTGTATATCGTTCTGTAATCTCCCTTTCCATCTAGCGTTGTATCATGTAGATCTTTCCAAGTTGGTACACGTAGACGAATGCAACTCCTCTTAATAGCTGTAGTTCCAAAGTATGGAAGTGCCTTTATTTATTCAGCTGTTTCCCTCTGATCAACACTGACATTGCTTCTTATTTTCTGCCGTTGGAACCGATGTGGCAGTGATCTGCCTCGTACATGAGTCTTTGCGCATTCAAGCTGTTGTTCTGAGGACCAAGTTTCCAGAAGCGGTAGTGCTGAATCTTAGGGGCTTGCCTGGCCTCCCCTGTCTCATTGTCCTCTTGATCCTGATGTCCTAGAGACCCCTGAAGTCACCTGCCTGGCTGCTCAGGCCATCCTGGGGTTCACCCGTTCCAGGGCCCATCTGCCTGGAACCCTTCGGGAAAGCAGTCCCTATCTCCTGCTCAATGAAGCTCTGCCTTGGCAGCACACGTTAGTCACGTTGGTTAACTATGCGTCAGTACAGCACCTGCCACATTGTGTTAGCATTATTTTTCTACTTGTCTAATTTCCCCAGTAGATCAGAAATTTCCAAAGGCATCACTGTTACCAAACACAAGTTTGTGTGTGTAAGGCAAAATAAACTGGAACATCAGAGTTTGGAGCAGAGAAACATTCACTACAGGGCCCCGCAAGGAGAATGGGTGGCTTGTCTCAAAAAACAAGAACTCCTTGGAACGTTTTGTTTCAGCAAAGCATTGTTAAGGGCCAAGTGAGGGAGAAGCATCCCAGGGTCTGTGATCAGCTCATGCACAATTCTCTGATTGGATGATGGTGATCAAACCTTAGGCACCAAAAAGTCTGGGGGCTACACGCTCATGATCATCAAGTAGTTAATTTCTTCCATGCGGTGGTGGGTTTTAGCCTCTGAAAAGCTCAGGAAGTAGGCATGAGATACTATGATCTGGGCACTTCAGAGAGGAGCTACAGCAGAGGAGATGGGGGAGGGGTCTATCCTGGGAAGGCTCCATATGGTCTTTGCACCATTATATCATCAGGGCTTAGGGCCCTGATGGGGCTTAGGGCTTAGCACTTGGTGAATGAATGAACGGATGAATGAATGAATCCATTAACAAATTTAATTGAATTCACACTGTGTGCCAAACACTGGCACTGTGTATGTACAGCTATGAACAAAGCCAAACTTCCTGCTCTTGAGTGGTGGAGACACAATAAACACATTATAAATAATCGGTCAGGTGGTAGTAAGTGCTATAAAGAAAAGTATGGCAGACACCTCTCCTCAGTCAGCCATTAGATACTGGCCACCACAGAAAGGGGTATGGTATGGTCTTGGGCACAAGACCCAGCAGCTGAGGGGGTGAGGCCTTCGTTCCTGAAGGGGTTTTTCTCAACGAGATAACGTGGCCTGTCCTGACGGGAAGCACAACAGGTTGGGGGCTGGCAGTCAGTAGGCCCTGGTTCTAAGTCCTGTTGCTCTGGGGGGAGAAAGTAAGAAGAAAAGTTGCTGAAAGGATTTCCTGGGTTTGTTTGTTTGCAGAGTCCTTTCCCTTCCCCAGCTCCGCTCAAGGTGCTCACACCTGCAGGCTGGATTTCTCCAGCTCCCCGGCAGCTCTTCCTGACCAGGGCTGGCCAGTAGGAGCCACTAGACAGACGTCGTAAGCAGGAGGAAGGGCAAGGCCAGGTATTTCTTTCCTCCTCTGCCTTGCACAGAATCTCCATGAGGAGCCTGGCTTCAACGCCGCCGTTCAGACCGAGGGTGGGTCCAGCCTCCATCAGGGAACATCTTCCCCTGGGCTCTGGTGACACTACTGTGGGAGACGTGAGACGCTCAGGTCCCCTTCAAGGAAGGACCTGCTGCCCGACAGCAGGGGTGAAGCTGGCAGCCCACCTCCAGCCATCAGCTCCTGCAGGGTCAGCCTTGCAGTGTCATGCTTTTCCCAACCAGCCCACATCCCCTGACCAAGGGGATGGGTATTAAGTGCCCAGCCATTTTGGCTGAGTGCAGGACATGCTGGTGGGCAACACTCCAGACCTGGCTGAGGTTTTGTTTGGTCTGCATCACAAGGCAGCTTCTTCCTCTGTGATCCTGTTTCTCCTTTCCCTCCCAGGAGCTGACCCCTAATAAACACCATGAACCCCAAACTATGCCTGTCTGCTTCTAGAGAACCCAACCTGGGCACCACTTCTTCCTCTGTCCTGCCTCAAAGGCCAGTGGCTTCCTGTGGCACTAATCTCCCCAGGGCCCTTTTGAACACTCAGATTTTGCATCGTCTGTGTAACCAGTTCACTGCATCATATTCCCATCTGTTTAAATACTTAAACTGGGTTCTGTTTTCCTGCTTAGAAACTGCCTGACAGAATGAGTTTTACATCTAAATTTAAGT
The DNA here is from genome assembly GCF_008692025.1 of Phocoena sinus. Classification (NCBI taxonomy): domain Eukaryota; kingdom Metazoa; phylum Chordata; class Mammalia; order Artiodactyla; family Phocoenidae; genus Phocoena; species Phocoena sinus. Next base: position 10,301,592 of record NC_045766.1, on the reverse strand, counting down.
TTATATTCTGGCCTCCCCTCCTAAGCAATTGTGTTATAAAAGGGTCCCCTAACTCACACAAAAATATTACGAAATACAGTCCTTTAATGACCTCAGGGCCACCTGTCAGTTGGAGGCTTGTAACACTGCCTTTTGTTTTGCTTTTTGGCCCTGTAATCTTAGTTCCCCACCAGGGATTGAACCAGCATCCTCGGCAGTGAAAGTGCAGAGTCCTAACCACTGGACCACCAGGGAATTCCCTGCCCTTTGAAAGACAGGACATGGCCAGCCATGGAGGTGCCCCTTAAGCAGGTAGAAACAGCTAGCAGCTGATGAGTCGGAGTCCCCCACGGTTCCCAGACCGGCGGCCAGCGCTGCTTCTCACCTTCCCCTGCTCTCTGCTATCACCTGTGACTCCAGCTGAGGCTGGACATACTGGGCACCAGCACTTCCGGAGCTGGGCTCCCGCTTCTTTGCACTGACCTCCCCCCTCCCCTCCCCCTTTGCCACTGGCTCTGAGCTTAGCCGGTCTCTGGTCTGCACCTCCCACGTCTCTCCCCTGAGGACAGGGCTGGGACTGGGGTGATGACAGCAGCCCGGGGTACACGTCGGGGGGACTCCCTTGGAGGGCTGGCTGTGCACGGCCCCGGGGGGAAGCTCTTTTTGGAAGAGTAAGATGGGAAGCTGGCCAGAGGCCAGGAGTGGCGCGGGAACCCCTGTGTCAGCCAGGGCACAAGCAGGAGACAGAAATCAAAGCGGCTTCTTTTTATAACAGAGAGGATGCAAGAGCAAGACTTGTTAACGAGGTAACTGCAGAGGCCAAGCAGAAGTCTAAAGTATCACGGAGGCAGCATCTGGGAAGCAGCGCCCCCCCAAGCTGGGGGGACGCAAGATAAAGGGAGAGACTGAAATTACGCAAACTTAGAAACTCGGAGGAGGGATCTGGTGGCTGGGACTCCAATCTCCGAGGTGCTGCTCAGCGGGTGATGGTGCCTCCGAGGGGCCCCAGGAAGCTGGCTCTGCGAGTGTCGAGGAAACTGCAGACTGGATTCAGCTGCTGCCACGGGGACTGGCGCAGATGGGGCGAGCCAGTGAGGCTGGGTTGGTGCGAGCAGGAACCGGGAGGAAGCGGAGGGAGCAGCCCCGACACCTCCAGCCCTGCAGCGCGCTCTACCGCCCCCTGTCGGCAGACCCCGGCAGCGCGCGGCTGATAAAGCCGGGTTTGGTCCGCGGAGCCCCAGCCCCAGCTTCTCACTGCTGAGGACAGAAGGGAAGGCTTGGAGCCAAGAGACTGAGAGCGTTGAATAACGGGGCATCCTTTCCTAAAGAGTCCACATCCGAGGAGCCTCAGACAGGAGTGGCCTGGGACCTGGCCAAGAACACAAATCAAAGGGAGAGGTAAGCGCAGTTCCGGGCCCTGGCGGGTGATGGGATATTCAGTTTGCAAACAGGAATCAGAGTTATGATAGCAGGATTTCAGGAATGTTTAGCGACAGGCAGGAGCATTTCTAGAGCTCCTGAGAACTTGGCAATGTTGATGCAGTAAAGCACCAGCCTCCATGTCTGCCCCCAGCCGCACATCACCACCCACACTGGCCTCCTCATCAGCTGCTGGGTCTGCACTGTCAGATACAACGTTAGACTTTTCACCACTCTCTCAGTGACATACCACAGAAGTGCAGTCCTCAGGAAGTGACCGTATTCTTTTATCTGTTGCTGCATACAAATTACCCCAAAGTTGAGCAGTGTAAAACAACCAACATTTAATATTAATGAATTATTATTAGTAGTAATGATGATCTCAGTTTCTGTGGGTCAGGATGCCTTTGGTTTGGAGCTTCTCACAAGATTGCATGAAGGTTCCACGAGGGCTGCCTGCATCTCAAGGCTCAACTGGGGGTGGATCCTTTTCCAAGCTCACTCCCTGGCTGTTGGCAAGTCTCAGGTTCTCACTGGCTGTTGGTCAGAGACCTCGCTGGGGTCCAGGCATGTAGGCGTCTCCATAGGGCAGCTTATGACATGGCAGCTGGCTTTTCCCAGAGTAAGAGAGAGTGAGGGACTGCAAGAAGGCACAGGCATTTTACACCAGTTTCAGAAGTGCCATCCCATCACTTTTGTTGTATTCTATTTGTTAGAAACGAGTCACGAGGCCCACTGTACCCTGGAGGGGGCAGATTACAAAAGGCATGAATGCTGGGAAGTGGAGGGTCATTGGGAGCCATTTCCAATGCGGCCTTCTCACCATGACTCAGCCCATAGCTGCGCTGAATTTCTCAGAGCAGGAGAGCTCCATCCTGCATGAGTAACAGACTCCAAAGGCTCAATTCAACACATGCTGAATCTCCTGTCGCAATCAAATTACACTTTATAACAACGTTAAATTAAGGCATATATAATGATACACATAAGTATTATGGCACCATATGGTAATTAGGCATCCATGGTAGAAGGCTCACCAAAATGACTATAAGAGTTATTGCGACATAATCAAACTCATTTAACTTTTCTCGTTGGTTTAGGTCGCCAGTACCTATCGTCAGCTTCTGTGTTGATAAGTTTTCCCCAATACCACCTACAACCTACCACCCCACAGGCAAACTCTGACACTCACATAAATGCAATTACAACGATCCTGGATCTCACCCTGCAATAGTTGGGTGCTTTGTCTCTGCCTCCTATCCCCCGTGTTTTCCATTTCCTCCTGTTCCCCAGATGAAAGTAACTGAGTGGGCTCAGGCTTGGGTGGGTGGCAACCATTGGATCTGGAGGCTGCAAGCTGGATTTCTCCAAGGATGTACCAACAAAATAGGGGGCCTGGTGCGAACAGTTTACACTCTCCAGCACTTCAGAAGGGGCTGCTTGAATTATTAAAGCAGTTGTCCCTATATCTCCCCTCCTCTGTTGTATATTGCTTGGGGTAATTTTAGCTTTGGACAGCCACAAAGAAGTAAACATGCAAATGGAAGCAAGAGAATATACAGTATTGAATGAGCTGTATTCAATTGAATACAGCTCCAGTTATTTGGGACCTGTTTTAAGATCCTCTCTTGTATCACTGGGGAAGAATGAGAGGAAGAAGGAGGGCCAGAGAGGAGGAAAGGGGAAAGAAAACACCAGGGACAGGGGTGGGCTGGGACATCAGGTGGAGGAACTGGTGAGCTGGAGACATACAAGGAAGATTAAATGCAGGACATCCAGTTACATTAAAATTTCAGTTAGACAATGAAAAAAATTTTTAGTATAAGTATATCCCATGCAACACTTGGGATATACTTATACTAAAGTAATCTTTTTGTCTGAAATTTAAATTTAACTGAGAATTCCGTATTTTAATTTGCTAAATCTGGCAACCCTACTGTAAAATCAACCCCTCTTACTTCCTTTTCATCCCAGAACTTGTCTTCAGCCTTGAGGGTCATGTCGCTGTGGGCCCAAAGTGGCTTTTTGCCCTTTCTGATGGCTACGATCCTGGCATTAATCCTGCCCTCTCTGGCTGCTCTTTGCCCCTTCCCCTCAGACCCCAAGCCCCAGGAAACTGAAGGGGCAGCACATGACAGGGATGCGGCACTCATCTGAGGTCCCCCTGCTCCCCTCTCCCCAATGTCTCGGCAGCACTTGCCCCCATCCTGGCCTCCTGAAGCACCGTGCCTCCAAGTCTCTAGGCCCCCACGATGCGAGTGTGTGTAAATCCAGCATGACGGACAGATTTGAAGACTACAGGGGACTCTGAGTATGGGTTTAAATGTGGGCAAAACATTTCTTGCTGAGCAGTTCATGTTAAAAGGAACTTAGTTTGCCCCTTGGTGAGCAGCCTGGGAGGGTAACTGGAAATCTACCACTGCAGTGCTTCTTCCAAAATCGCCCTTTCAGGTTTTACAGCATCACGGATCCTATTTTAGTGGCCAAGTTTTTAAATTAACAAAGCAGATGAAACCACAAGAAGTATTCGAGTTTTCACTGTGGAAGGGGAAAGCAAAATTTGGGTCTCCGAGGTTTTTAATAAACCAGAAAAAACCCGGGTTCTGTTAAATGCTAATCTCCTCCTCTAACTGGCTGTCTGTCCTTCCGTCTAATTGCAGGGTTAGGTGCAAGTGCTGTCTGCTCCTGGGAGGAAGCTGCCTTCCTTGCCCGTTGTCCAAACAATGGAATTTCCTGGATTCCTTGCTGCAGTTTTTCAAAGTTCATGGACATATGCTGACTTTTTAAAAGCTCGCTGTTACCAGGGGCAAAAAGAAGCATAAGAGGAAAATGCTTACCTTCAGACTCTCCATGGTAGTCAAAAAATTCTTCCCAAAGAAATGACCAACAGCGACAAAACTGCTCACCTGTTCGTCGTGAATCTGGATCCTGGCTGTCACACAGCAGGTTACTAGGTCCTGGGTGGGATGCGGAGACGGGAGGATAGAAGGAACAAGAGAGGGTCTAATCATCAAAACTGGGGTCCAGTGGTGTACCAAATGGGTCCTACTGCCAGGCTAACCTCACCCCCTTCCTCGTTCCCCCTCTATCCTCCCCGCCCCCAAGGGCTTCTTGTTCTCTGACTGTTCAAGATGTTTCTCCCCTCTGCGCCTGTACCCTTGCTGTCTTTTCTGCCCAGCCACACCCGTTCCATTCCTCTGTCCATTAACATTCAACATGGAGAATGCCACCTTCAGGCAGCCCCCCACCCTGACCCTCTCAGATTGTATTCATGCAGTGATGGAGCTGGGCAGAGGAACACACTGGAAGGACACCTAATACAATCTGAGAGGGTCAGGGTGAGTGGGCAGCAAGGAAGGTGAGGATGTTATGTTTAAGCTGACACCCAATGACAAATGTAGTAGAATAAAAAGTAACATCAAGAAGACGAAATCGGGGACTTCACTGGTGGCACAGTGGTTAAGAATCCGCCTGCCAATGCAGGGGACATGAGTTCGATCCCTGGTCCGGGAAGATCCCACATGCCATGGAGCAACTAAGTCCGTGCGCCACAACTACTGAGCCTGTGTGCCACAACTACTGAAACCCATGCACCTAGAGCCCGTGCTCCAGAACAAGAGAAGCCACGGTGATGAGAAGCCTGTGCACCACAACAAAGAGTAACCCCCCCTCGCCACAACTAGAGAAAAGCCTGCGCGAAATAACAAAGACCCAACACAGCCAAAAATTAATAAAGAAATTAATTAATTAATTAAAAAAAAGAAGAAATCAGGGACTTCCCTGGTGGTCCAGTGGTTAAGACCCTGAGCTCCCAATACAGGGGGTCCAGGTTCGATCCCTGGTTGGGGAACTAGATTCCACATGGTACAACTAAGAGCCAGCACAGACAAATATTAAAAAAAAAAAGATGAAACCATGCAAAGGGCCCCTGAGGCATGAACAAATGCAGCACTTGTATTGTCCTTGTGTGTTTGTCATCTGTCTCCTCCACCGAGCCGCAGTCTCCATGACAGGAAGGACCACGTCTATTTTATTTGCCAACATATGCCCAGTGCCCAGCATAGTGCCTGCCTGGCACATAGTATGTGCTCAGTATATATTATTGAATATTGAGTGAACCACTGCTCACCATTCTTCCTGCCTAAGACCAGGACCGTTCCTGCAGGTCTGGGTCATGGTACCCCAGCTTGGGAGAACAGAGCAAGGCAGAAGCTGCTTTCCTTGTAGTGTCTGGCAGTGAGAGAGGGCCAGAGACTCAGGGCCCAAGTGAGTGAGCCCCATCTCAGCCACAGCTTTCAAGGCTTCAAGTTCGGGCTGTTTATTTTCTGTGCTTATGGGAATCTGAGAACAGTCTTGGCTGAATTCATTCTTATCTCTCAGCTGCATGGTAATTTCTGGGGAAAAAGAAGCTTGGAATTAAGAGTTCAAATCCCCCGAAAGCCATATGCCAAGCCACATAGGAGGAAAAATCCCCAGCTGCCTTCTTTAGTATAAGGATGATAGCAGCTAACTGGCATGCTGATCTGGGCCAGCCAAGCCTTTAACTCAATCAAAACAACAACAACCACAGCAGCTATAAAATTCCTGCTGTGGCTGTTGGTTCTAGGGACCCATCTCCTACCAGCTGCTTTGCATCTTTTTACTTGTTTGTTTGTTAGTGCCTAGGATATTTAAGTTCTTTGAAGGCTCTGGGCCTATTTCACTCTATATCAAATATCTTAAATTCTAACCAAATCTTACATTAGGTGTAATGCATTTTGCTCTTGCTCTAAAACATTTGAAAGGGTTTTTGTTTCAGCTAGCTAATGCTGCATAACAAATCACCTCAAAACTTAGTGGCTTAAAACAACAGTATATTATCTTTCATGGGGTGGTTCTTCTGCTCCAAGTAGGATTAGCTGGGTCAGTGGGTAACTATAATCAGCTGAAGCACTGACCAGGAACTCAGCTGAAATTGAAATGTCCGGGATGCCTGGGCATCTGGAATCAGTTGGTGCTTGACTGGGAGCTCAGGTGGGGCTGTCACCTGGGGCACTTGGTTCTTCTCCATGTGGGCCTTTCTAGGTGACCACTTGGACTGTCCCATGGCATGGTGGCTAAGTTCTAAGTAGGACTGTGCCAAGAGGAAGCCTTCCAAAAGGAAGGCAGTAGAAGCTGCCACATCAATTAAGGTCCAGTTTTGGAATTGGTATAGCATTGTTTTGTCTATATTTTATCAGTCAAAGCAGTGATAGGCCTGGCCCACAGTTAATGTGGGAGGGGACACACAAGGGTATAAGCACTGGGAGATGTGAACGTCTGGGTCATCAAAATGATCATCTAAGTTTTTAAATAATTATTACTGTGGTTCCTCAAAAAATTAAACACAGGAATACCAGCAATTCCACTTCTGCATGTATACCCAAGAGGTTTGAAAGCCAGGATTTGAATAGATATTTGTATATCCATATGTACAGCAGCGTTATTCACAATAGCTAAAAGGTGGAAACAACCCAGATGTCCATCGATGGATGAATAGATAAACAAAATGTGGTCCATCCATACGATGGAATATATTATTTAGTCTAAAAAAGGAAGGAAATTCTGATCCATGCTATAACATGGATGAACCTGAAGACATTATCCTTAGTGAAATAAGCCAGTCACAAATGGACAAATATTGTATGATTCCATTTATATGAGGGGCATAGGGAAGCCAAATTCATAGAGACAGTATATAAGATAGTGCTTGCCAGAGGCTGGGGAGAGGAGGGGATGGGAGTGATTGTTTAATGGGTACGAAGTTTCAGTTTGAGAAGATGAAAAGATTCTGCAGGGCTTCCCTGGTGGCGCAGTGGTTGAGAGTCCGCCTGCCGATGCAGGGGACACCGGTTCGTGCCCTGGTCTGGGAGGATCCCACATGCCGCAGAGTGGCTGGGCCCATGGGCCCGCTGAGCCTGCGCGTCCGGAGCCTGTGCTCCGCAACGGGAGAGGCCACAACAGTGAGAGGCCCACGTACCGCAACAACAACAACAAAAAAAAAGATTCTGCAGATGGGTAGTGATGATGGTTGTACAATAACGTAAATGTGCTTAATGCTAGTGAACTGTGTTTTTGAAAATGGTTAAAATGTTAAATTTCATGTTATGTATGTTTTATCATAATAAAAATGTTATTTTTTTAAACATCTTTACTGGAGTATAATTGCTTTACAATGTTGTGTTAGTTTCTCCTGTATAACAAAGTGAATCACTATACGTATACATATATCCCCATATCCCCACCATCTTGCATCTCCCTCCCACCCTCCCTATCCCATCCCTCTAGGTGGACACAAAGCACCGACCTGATCTCCCTGTGCTATGCAGCTGCTTCCCACTAGCTATTTATTTTACATTTGGTAGTGTATATATGTCCATGCCATTCTCTCACTTTGTCCCAACTTACACTTCCCCTTCCCTGTGTCCTCAAGTCCATTCTTTATGTCTGTGTCTGTATTCCTGTCCTGCCCCTAGGTTCTTCAGAACCTTTTTTTTTTTTTTAGATTCCATATATATGTGTTAGCATACAGTATTTGTTTTACACTTTCTGACTTACTTCACTCTGTATGACAGTCTCTAGGTCCACCCACCTCACTACAAATAATTCAGTTTTATTTCTTTTTATGGCTGAGTAGTATTCCATTGTACATATGTGCCACATCTTCTTTATCCATTCATCTGTCAATGGACACTTAGGTTGCTTCCATGTCCTGCTATTGTAAATACTGCTTCAATGAACATTGTGGTACATGACTCTTTTTGAATTATGGTTTTCTCAGGGTACATGCCCAGTAGTGGGATTGCTGGGTCATATGGTACTTCTATTTTTAGTTTTTTAAGGAACCTCCATATTCTCCATAGTGGCTGTATCAATTTACATTCCCACCAACAGTGCAAGAGGGTTCCCTTTTCTCCACACCCTCTCCAGCATTTGTCATTTGTAGATTTTCTGATGATGCCCATTCTAACTGGTGTGAGGTAATACCTTATTGTAGATTTGATTTGCATTTCTCTAATAATTAGTGATGTTGAGCAGCTTTTCATGTGCTTCTTGGCCATCTGTATGTCTTCTTTGGAGAAATGTCTATTTAGGTCTTCTTCCCATTTTTGGATTGGGTTGTTAATTTTTTTAATATTGAGCTGCACGGACTGTTTATATATTTTGGAGATTAATCCTTTGTCTGTTGATTCATTTGCAACTATTTTCTCCCATTCTGAGGGTTGTCTTTTCATCTTGTTTATGGTTTCCTTTGCTGTGCAAAAGGTTTTAAGTTTCATTAGGTCCCGTTTGTTTATTTTTATTTCTATTTCTCTAGAGATGGGTCAAAAAGGATCTTGCTGTGATTTATGTCATAGAATATTCTGCTTATGTTTTCCTCTAAGACTTTTACAGTGTCTGGCCTTACATTTAGGTTTTTAATCCATTTTGAGTTTATTTTTTTGTATGGTGTTAGAGAGTGTTCTAATTTCATTCTTTTACATGTACCTGTCCAGTTTCCCCAGCCTCACTTACTGAAGAGGCTGTCTTTTCTCCATTTTATATTGTGGCCTCCTTTATCAAAGATAAGGTGACCATACGTGTGTGGGTTTATCTCTGGGCTTTCTATCCTGTTCCATTGATCTATATTTCTTCTTTTGTGCCAGTACCATACTATGTTGATTACTGTAGCTTTGTAATATAGTCTGAAGTCAGCGAGCTTCATTATTCCACCTCCATTTTTCTTTCTCAAGATTGCTTTGGCAATCTGCGGGTCTTTTGTGTTTCCATACAAATTGTGAAATTTTTTGTTCTAGTTCTGTGGAAAATACCATTGGTAGTTTGATAGGAATTGCATTGAATCTGTAGATTGTTTGGGTAGTAGAGTCATTTTCACAATGTTGATTCTTCCCATCCAAGAACATGGTATATCTCTCCATCTATTTGTATCATCTTTAATTTCTTTCATCAGTGTCTTATAGTTTTCTGTGTAAAGGTCTTTGGTCTCCTTACGTAGGTTTATTCCTAGGTATTCTATTCTTTTTGTTGCAATGGTAAATGGGAGTGTTTCCTTAATTTCTCTTTCAGATTTTTCATCATTAGTGTATACGAATGCAAGAGACTTCTGTGCATTAATTTTGTATCCTGCTACTTTACCAGATTTATTGATTACTCCTAGTAGTTTTCTGGTAACATCTTTAGGATTCTCTATGTATTATATCATGTCATCTGCAAACAGTGACAGTTTTACTTCTTCTTTTCTGATTTGGATTCCTTTTATTTTTTTTTACTTCTCTGATTGCTGTGGCTAAAACTTCCAAAACTATGTTGAATAATAATGGTGAGAGTGGGCAACCTTGTCTTCTTCTTGATCTTAGTGGAAATGGTTTCAGTGTTTCACCATTGAGAATGATGTTGGCTGTGGGTTTGTCATACATGGCCTTTATTATGTTGAGGTAAGTTCCCTCTGTGCTTACTTTCTGCAGGGTTTTTATCATAAATGGGTGTTGAATTTTGTCGAAAGTTTTTCTGCATCTATTGAGATTATCATATGGTTTTTATCCTTCAATTTGTTAATATGGAGTATCACATTGATTAATTTGAGTATTGATTGATTTGAAGAATCCTTGTATTCCTGGGATAAACCCCACTTGATCATGGTGTATGATCCTGTTAATGTGCTGTTGGATTCTCTTTGCTCATATCTTGTTGAGGATTTTTGCATCTATTTTCATCAGTGATATTGGCCTGTAGTTTTTTTTGTGTGTGACATTTTTGTCTGGTTTTGGGATCAGGGTGATGGTGGCCTCATAGAATGAGTTTGAGAGTGTTCCTCCCTCTGCTATATTTTGGAAGAGTTTGAGAAGGATAGATGTTAGCTCTTCTCTAAATGTTTAATAGAATTCGCCTGTGAAGCCATCTGGTCCTGGGCTTTTGTTTTTTGGAAAATTTTTAATCACAGTTTCAATTTCAGTGCTTGTGATTGGTCTGTTTATATTTTCTATTTCTTCCTGGTTCAGTCTCGGAACGTTGTGCTTTTCTAAGAATTTGTCCATTTCTTCCAGGTTGTCCATTTTATTGGCATAGAGTTGCTTGTAGTAACCTCTCATGATCCTTTGTATTTCTGCAGTGTTAGTTGTTACTTCTCCTTTTTCATTTCTAATTCTACTGATTTGAGTCTTCTCCCCCCCCCCCTTTTTTGATGAGTCTGGCTACTGGTTTATCAATTTTGTTTATCTTCTCAAAGACCCAGCTTTTAGTTTTATTGATCTTTGCTATCGCTTCCTTTTTCATTGATTTCTGATCTGATCTTTATGATTTCTTTCCTTCTGCTAACTTTGGGGGATTTTTGTTCTTCTTTCTCTAATTGCTTTAGGTGTAAGGTTAGGTTGTTTATTTGAGATTTTTCTTGTTTCTTCAGGTAAGATTGTATTGCTATAAACTTCCCTCTTAGAACTGCTTTTGCTGCATCCCATGGGTTTTGGGTTGTTGTCTTTTCATTGTCACTTGTCTCTAGGTATTTTTTAATTTCCTCTTTGATTTCTTCAATGATCTCTTGGTTATTTAGTAGCGTATTGTTTACCCTCCATGTGTTTGTATTTTTTACAGATTTTTTCCTGGAATTGATATCTAGTCTCATAATGTTGTAGTCAAAAAGACACTTGATACAATTTCAGTTTACTTAAATCTACCAAGCTTGAAATGTGACCCAAGATATGATCTATCCTGGAGAATGTTCCATGAGCACTTGAGAAGAAAGTGTATTCTGTTGTTTTTGGATGGAATGTCATATAAATATCAATTAAGTCCATCATGCTTAATATATCATTTAAAGCTTGTGTTTCCTTATTTCTTTTCATTTTGGATTATCTGTTCATTAGTGAAAATGGGGTGTTTAAGTCTGCTACTATTATTGTGTTACTGTCGATTTCTCCTTTTATGGCTATTAGCATTTGCCTTGTGTATTGAGGTGCTCCTATGTTGGGTGCATAAATATTTACAATTGTTATATCTTCTTCTTGGATCGATCCCTTCATCATTATGTAGTGTCCTTCTTTGTCTCTTGTAATAGTCTTTATTTTAAAGTCTATTTTGTCTGATATGAGAATTGCTCCTCCAGCTTTCTTTTGATTTCCATTTGCATGGAATATCTTTTTCCAGCCCCTCACTTTCAGTCTGTATGTGTCCCTAGGTCTGAAGTAGGTCTTTTGTAGACAGTATATATACAGCTCCTGTTTTTGTATCCATTCAACCAGTCTATGTCTTATGGTTGGAGCATTTAATCCATTTACATTTAAAGTAATTATTGATATGTATGTTCTTATTACCATTTTCTTAATTGTTTTTGTTTGTTTTTGTAGGTTTTTTCCTTCTGTGTTTCTTGCCTAGAGAAGTTCCTTTAGCATTTGTTGTAAAGCCGGTTTGGTGGTGCTGAATTCTCTTAGCTTTTGCTTGTCTGTAAAGGTTTTACTTTCTTAGTTGAATCTGAATGAGATCCTTGCTGGGTAAAGTAATCTTGGTTGTATGTTTTTTCCTTTCATCACTTTAAATATGTCTGGCCACACCCTTCTGGCTTGCAGAGTTTCTGCTGAAACATCAGCTGTTAACCTTATGGGGATTCCCTTGTATGTTATTTGTTGCTTTTGCCTTGCTGTTTTTAATATTTTTTCTTTGTACTTAATTTTTGATAGTTTGATTAATATGTGTCTTGGCATGTTTCTCCTTGGATTTATCCTGTATGGAACTCTCTGCGCGTCATGGACTTGATTGACTAGTTCCTTTCCCATATTAGGGAAGTTTTCAACTATATTCTCTTCAAATATTTTCTCAGTCCCCTTCTTTTTCTCTTCTTCTTCTAGCACCCCTATAATCTGAATGTTGATGTGTTTAATGGTGTCCCAGAGGTCTCTGAGATTGTCCTCAATTCTTTTCATCCTTTTTTCTTTATTCTGCTCTGCAATAGTTATTTCCACTATTTTATCTTCCAGGTCACTTATCCATTCTTCTGCCTCAGTTATTCCACTATTGATTCCTTCTAGAGAATTTTTAATTTCCTTTATTGTGTTGTTCATCATTGTTTGTTTGCTCTTTAGTTCTTCTAGGTCCTTGTTAAATGTTTCTTGTATTTTCTCCATTCTATTTCCAAGATTTTGGATCATCTTTACTATCATTACCCTGAATTCTTTTTTAGGTAGACTGCCTATTTCCTCTTCATTTGTTTGGTCTGGTGGGTTTTTACCTTGCTCCTTCATCTGCTGTGTGTTTCTCTGTCTTCTCATTTTGCTTAACTTACTGTGTTTGGGGTCTCCTTTTCGCAGGCTGCAAGTTCGTAGTTTCTGTTGTTTTTGTTGTCTGTCCCCAGTGGCTAAGGTTTGTTCAGTGAGTTGTGTAGGCTTCCTGGTGGAGGGGACTGGTGCCTGTGTTCTGGTGGATGAGGCTGGATCTTGTCTTTTTGGTGGGCAGGACTGCATCTGGTGGTGTGTTTTGGGGTGTCTGTGAACTTATTATGATTTTAGGCAGCCTCTCTGCTAATGGGTGGTGTTGTGTTCCTGCCTTGCTAGTTGTTTGGCATGGGGTGTCCAGCACTGGAGCTTCATGGTCATTGAGTGGAGCTGGGTCTTAGTGTCAAGACAGAGATCCCTGGGAGAGCTCGCACCGATTGATATTACGTGGGGCCGGGAGGTCTCTGGTGGATGAATGTCCTGAACTCATCTCTCCCACCTCAGAGACTCAGGCCTGACACCCGGCCAGAGCACAAAGACCCTGTCAGCCACACGGCTCCCAAGTCTACAGTTGCTCCCAAAGTCCACTGTCTAATTTTGGGATGATTCGCTGTCTATTCAGGTATTCCCCTGATGCAGGGTACATCAAGTTGATTGTGGAGATTTAATCCACTGCTCCTGAGGCTGCCTGGAGAGATTTCCCTTTCTCTTCTTTGTTTGCACAGCTCCTGGGGTTCAGCTTTGGATTTGGCCCCACCTTTGCATGTAAGTCACCCTCTTTTGTCTGTTTTTCACACAGACAGGAGGGAGTTAAAGGAGCGGCTGATTAGGGGACTCTGGCTCACTCTGGCTGTGGGGAGGGAGCGGTATGGAACGCAGGATGAGCCTGTGGCGGCAGAGGTCGGCGTGATGTTGCAACAGCCTGAGTTGCACCGTGTGTTCTCCCAGGGAAGTGTCCCTGCATCACGGGACCCTGGCAGTAGTGGGCTGCACAGACTCCCAGGAGGAGAGGTGTGGATAGTGACCTGTGCTTGCACACAGGTTTCTTGTTGGCTGCAGCAGCAGCCTTAGTGAAAAACGTTATTTTGAGTTTTGTAAAAATAAAATATTCATCTATATTTTTGGTATCTATTATATTTATAACTATGTTAGAATTGAATTGACCTGCAGTTAACTATTTCTTTGCTGTTCAAAGTGTGGTCCATGGACTGGAAGCATCAGCATCACTTGGGTGCTTGTGAGAAATGCAGAATCTCAGGCTCTGCTCCAGATCGACAGAATCAGAATCTGTATGCAAACAAGATCCTCAGATGTTTTGTATCTTCATTAATGTTTGAGAAACACTGAATTACTTGACATATGTTTTGTAGATATTCAATTAAACATTTATTGATTTTGATTATATAATTTTCTGTTTTGCATTTTGGAGTCATTACATGTTTTTATAAGCTCTCAAAAATTTTCACAGGATTTTAAGACATTCCCAGGTCCTAGCCACCATGCCTAGAGAGCCTAGGGGATGAATTTGGTAAGTCCTGCACATAGTCACATTCCGTTTGGCTCCAGTCTCTGGTTTCCCTCCACAGTTAACAATTCTTCAGGTCATCTACCTGGTTCTCATATGAGATCTGGCTATGATGATACCCATGGCTCTCAGGACCACTGTCCATGGCCGAAGGATGCCAGTTCTCAAGGCAGGATTCAGGGATACCACATCCCAGGCCTGGTTTGGCTGGCCAGGGAGACAAAATCAACCTTGTCTTTTCCAATTACTACTCCTACTGAAGAAGTAACATAGCCCCATTTTTTTTTTCTATTGACTAAAGTACAATATATATGTAGAAAAGTACACATACCAATTTACAGCTCAATACATTTTCATGCACTAAACATTCTCCCCAAACCAACCCACAGATCAAGGAATAGAACATTACCAACACCCAGGAAACCCTTCTAGTCACTGCTGTTCCTTCTCCTCCAAAGTTAAGCACTGCTTGGACTAATAACATAGGTTAGTTTTTAAACGATTTTTATTCTTTATATAAACAGAATGATACAGCATATTCTCTTTTGTCTACCTTCTCTCAGTCAACTTTACCTTTCTGAGATTCATCCATGTTGTTGTGTGTAATTGTAGTTTGTGTTCTCACTGCTGTATAGTGTTCCACTGTGTGAATTCAGTACAATTTAAAAAATCATGATATCATTGATGGGTATTTGGTCAGTTTCCAGTTTGCAGCTAGGCACATCTTAGTACTTTTTGGGAGGGAAACATACATACACCACGCTTCTGTGGGAATTATCTGGGAGTGGAATTGCTGGATCATAGGGTATATCTGTGTTTAGCTCTAGTGATACTGCCAAACAGTTTCCCAAACTCTTAACCCTATTCTTCATCTAAAAATGAATTGTCCTGCCCCCATTCTATCCCTTCTTAGAGTTGTGACAAACTTCAAACATGACATTCTTTCTCAACTGCAAGACATAAATTTCTACCAAAACATTGGTGCTAATATTTCAAAATAAATAAATGCATCCATGAAATCCTCAGCAGTGGCAGAGGGAAAATGCAAAGAATCTAGATGACAGCTATAACGCCAAGATGTGAAGACAGTTTTCTTTGTTGCCGAGAGGGTTGGGAGCCTTTTTGCAAAAGCTGCTGCCAATCACGCTTGCTGATCTTTGCAGGGCTAATTAACAGCACTCGGGCAAGCAAGGGGGACGGGAGGGCGCCTGCATGGTGATGTGAATTGAGCCATCCCAGGGCTTATGGCTAATTATAAACACAAAGAGCACTTAAAGGCTGTGATTTGAAGAAAAAAAAAAAATCCCTGAACAAAACCAAGAAAACCTCTTTGGAATTCTAATGCCAGCATGCTTGTGATTGCCTGGCTTGAGGGCAAGGGTGCCGGCGAAAATCTACCGTGGACTAAATCACACAGCACCCCATGTCACGCAGCCACACTCCCAAACATGCTCAGGGGAAGGGCTTCCTTTGTGCCATGCGGGAGTTAGGGGAAGTGTGTCAATTCCATTTGCAGGGCGTCCAGGCCCTAGCATGATAAACCTGTTTACACCAAGCATGGAAAAGCAGACTGGGATAATCCAGGGCCCTGCAGGTTTAGGTGCGGTGGGGTTATCTGTGCAAGCTTTGATCCCCATTAGCTACAAACCACAAGTAATCCATAAAGTATGCAAATCAGATCCCAATGAATAGCACTTATTAGCATTTCCTGGAACTGACCAAGGAGAAGCTGTGAATGTTTGCCAAGGAGGAAAGCAATTCTTGTGCACCTCATTGCAAAAGCTTGTCTGATCAGGCAAAAAACCCTGGGCTTGCTGGGAGGGAAGAATAAAGCTGAAACTGAAAGGCAGCTTTGGTGCCCTCAGATTATCTGGAAGAGTGTCCTCACAGTTCAGGCATGTGGTGTGATTTGATGTGAAATGGAGGAATCAGATACGAATGAGTTTCCCGTGCTTCCCCGTCCCTTGGGGCACTGCCTGGTCGAAGCCCTAATAACCTCTGCATATACCCACACGCATCTTCCTGGCAGCCTCTGAGCAGAGACCAGGACAACCAAGGACCCCAAAAACTTGAAGAAAAGGGCTAGGGTAGGGGGAGGAGGCAAAAGAAAAAGAACTTTTACTTAAAAGGATGGTGGAAAGCTGTCTGCATGAATAATCTTGCACTCTCGAGCAGGGGATCTTGATCTTACCTGATCCTCGATCCTTTTGGCAATTTAGTGAAGCCTCTGGACTCCTTTGCAGAACAGATTTTGAAATGCATAAAATATAACACATAGTACATTAGGAGTTTGGGATTAACAAATACAAACTACTATATAGAAAATGGATACACAATAAGGTCCTACTGTAGAGCACAGGGAACTGTATTCAAAATCCTGTAATAAAACATAATGGAAAAAATTATGAAAAAGAATATATACATATGTTATGTATATATAACGGAATCACTTTGATGTACAACAAAAATTAACACAACATTGTAAGTCAACTATACTCCAATAAAAATAAATCAATAAATCACAGAGTATTGTATTCAAGTATGTATAACTATCAAAATATTTAAAATATAATATTGGTACCAAATGTGCTTCTTTATTAACACATGAAATATTGAGATCCAGTAGCAGATCCACTGAATCCAACAGTTTTAAAACAATGATGAGCATAAGCAATATTTTAAGATATCTACCACATAACTGTAATATAGAATAAAAATGCCTGTGACTTCCCTTAGTGACAGTCATAGGTGCTGCTAATATCCCTGTAGTGCAGGAGTCCCCAACCCCTGGGACACAGGCTGCACAGCAGGAGGTGAGCAGCAGGTGAGTGAGCGAAGCTTCATCTGTATTTACAGCCGCTCCCCATTGCTCACAATTACTGTCTGAGCTCCACCTTCTGTCAGATCAGCGGCAGCGTGAGAGTCTCACAGGAGAGCCAACCCTACCGTGAACTGCACGTGTGAGGGATCTAGGTTGTACACGCCTTATGAGAACGTAATGCCTGATGATCTGAGGTGGAGCTGAGGCGGGGGATGCTAGCGCTGGGGAGCGGCTGCAAATACAGATTATCATTAGAAGAGAGGTCTGACTGCACAGAGACCATAAAAAATCAATTGCTTGCAGACTCCTATCAAAACCCTATCAGTGAGTGGCAAGTGAAAACAAGCTCAGGGCTCCCACTGATTCTGCATTATGGTGAGTGGTAGAATTATTTCATTACGTATTACAATGTAATAAGAATAAGAATAAAGTGCACAATAAATGTAAGGCACTTGAATCATCCTGAAACCATCCGTGGAAAAATTGTCTTCCATGAAACCGGTCCCTGGGGCCAAGACTGTTGGGGACCGCTGCTGTAGTGTGTAACTTACATCCAGAATTGAAGGAAATGTGAAATTTCATTTACAGATTTTTAAAGATAAAGATGTACTTTTTTCCCGTCCAACTTTACAAACTTTCTGAATTCTACCCATAGACTCAAGATTAAGAACCTCCATGGCATCAACTGAATTTTAAAAGATATATTCAAGGTTATTAATAAATGTTTCCCTTGCTTCAAAAGACTTAACAACAACAATTTAAAATAATTCTTAGGAAAAAATTATTCTTATGGACATTGACATTGAAAAGACTGATACAGCTATTGCCCCCTGAACGTGCAGCTTGCCAGCAACAGAAACCAATGCTGAGCCCCTGATATGGCACTGGTCCTCCAGGAGACCAACTTGTCTTCACAACAATAGATCCTATTCTGGGTGTGGGTCTGTCTTTCATGCCTACAGAGCCTCATGGAGCACCATTTTCTGGGAGTATCATTTTTTTTTTAATCGTTAGTGTTGTGTTTTCCACATAATATTATCCTCTATGCCATCAAGAGCTTTGGTGGCCCAACATTTCTTAAAATGAATCCATAAAAATTCCAAAAGCCATTGGGGCTGGGCTCTTTTTAAGCTGAATTGTCCATTAGGTAGGGCCAGGATTCTGGGGTGAAAGGGATGGTGTCTCACCCCAATTCTCCTTCAGTAAGGAAGCCCTTATTCCCTCAGCTGTTAGGAGTGTTGCTGGCAGACAGCCCTGACCTGTTAGCCCCTGTTGAGGATTGCCTCGTTTGAAGAGGGCCACCTCACCCAAGGTTCTGCCTCCTTCTAAAAGCTGGCTGACACATGGGTGGAAAGCCTTGGCCTCTGCCCCAACTTGGAACTACTGTAAAGGATCATCTCAGCTTCAGAACTCCCCCTGGGTTGGGCTGAATCCTTCATTGTGACTACATCACAGCCCAGTTTTCCTTTCTACCCAGTTCTGTTCCCTTCCATAGGTTTGACCCAAGGACTTTTCCTAATAAATCTTCTGCATGGTTATCTCCATGTCAGAGTCTGCTTCCTGGTGAGCCAGACTGACAACACGTACTTTTGGATCATGTTTGGCTCATAATTGATGGCTTCTCTCACCCACAACAACTTTATTCCAAAAGGTGGTCACTGCTTTTCTATTACTCTGACACTTTCTTCCAAGCTGTGACAGCCATCAATCTGTGAGTTTTGAAGCTGGTACTTTTGATTTTCACACATAAATGACAACTATGTGATGACTACAAACTGGCCACTGAAAGTGACTCTAAGAGGCCATTGACTGTGACTCTCATCCCATCCCAGAGATATTAAATGTGAAGAAAATTTTTCACTACCAAGGTTACCTTTCCCATTTTCCTGAGTTTCTTTTGGGTTTAAAAAGCTCAGTGACCTCATGGTTTTGGCTTTTACTGCATAGCCTTGTCCTGCTTGGTCTTTGGTGGTGGCCAAGGAAATCAAGGATCACAGCTAGTCTGTTTTCTTGCCCTGACCTGTGCCAGAGGGTCCTGGGGAGCCTTGGGCCTCACCTCAGCTCTGGCAGTTCTCCTGACATCTGGCTGTGGTTTTGGATCATCCAGCCTTTGACTGTCTAATACAGGTCCCTGTACCCCTAGCCCTAGTGAACTCTCCCACCAGCCTGCTTCACTGTCATTGGAGTCCCACCAGGGTCCTTGCTTTGTCTAGGTCAGCCTGGCCACCATATCTACTCCATGATGGTCACCCCATGTTGGCAGAACAGTTGGAGAGTTCCTTCCTCCTAGGACTCCAGGGGAGAAACAGGCTTTCTTCAGACCCTCAAACCTAAGTCTCCCCTTTCCCTTTTCAGTGTTTCAACATTAGAAGGAGGCAGGACCAGGGCCCCACTCAGCAATACTCACCTGTATCTCACTTTCTTACCTGTCTCAATCCTTCTCCATCCTACCTCATACGCTTATCTGTTTGAGTATAGAAGATTGGTTTTCTACCATTTCTTGTGTCTTCTCAAGTCTAGGATCCGTAGTATGAATCTCTATAGTTAGCTAGTCCTCCAGAATTGGCTCTTGATATTTAAGCCCTAGTTTCTGGAATTGTGAGCAACCTAACTTCCTTCCTTCCTCTTCCTCCTTGTCTTCCTCCTTCTCCTTCTTCTAAAAGCTCAACAAAGCCTGGCCCTTGCAATTAAAAAAAAACAAAAAGCAAAAAACCCAAAAAAACCCCACACTCTTCTGTGAGTTAAAAATTCCCTTTGTTAATTCAGTGGACTTACTTGAATTAGGTTGTATCAAAATATTTTCCCAACTACAGATATGTGTCACACTTCATTCCCTGCAGAGAATCTATCTTCTGTTCTAAGCCCATGGAACATTTGCTAAGGGTGTCACCTATTAGGCCACAAGAGAAATTTTAACATATTCCAAGGAGAAGAAATCATGCAGGCTACAATCTTGGACCAAAATACAGAGAAACTAAATATTATTTCCAAAACCTTAAAAAGAAAGAAAAAAACTCCACCACACTCCTACATAACTTTTGGATCAAAGAGAAATCAAAACTGCAATTACACATTATTTAGAAAACAATGATAATGAGAACATTACATAAGTCAGAGGTCAAGGTTGCATACATAGAACAATTAGGAGCTTTAAATAAGAAAAAAAGAATATAAATAAACTGTTCAACTAGAAGTTAAAAAGAGAGCCAAGAAAATATGACTAAGAAAAGTAGGAAGAAGGAATTGATCAAGATTAAAACAGAATAGTTTTTAGAAAAGAGAAAATTAGTAAGTTTTCTAAGTAAATCGAGATATTTGTTTAAAACACAAGAAAAAGAGAAAAAACCTTTTGCAAAGATAATCAAGAAAAAAAAAAGAGGAAAAAACAAACAGTATGGAATGAGGAAAGGAATATAACCATAGATAAAGAGCAGATTTACAGGATTTATAGGTAGATTGTTATTATATTTAATTTGTTTATTTTGTTTATTTATTTTTGGCTACATAGGGTCTTCATTGCTGTGTGTGGGCTTTCTCTAGTTGTAGCAAGCAGAGGCTACTCTTCATTGTGGTGCGCAGGCTTCTCATGGCGGTGGCTTCTCTTGTTGTGGAGCATGGGCTCTAGGCACACGGGCTTCAGTGGGCTCAGTAGTTGTGGCTCACAGGCTCTAGAGCGCAGGCTCAGTAGTTGTGGTGCATGGGCTTAGTTGCTCCGCGATATGTGGGATCTTCCCGGACCAGGGCTCGAACCCGTGTCCCCTCCATTGGCAGGCAGATTCTTAACCACTGTGCCACTAGGGAAGCCCTTATATGTAGATTATTATGTTGAACTCTGAGCTAAGAGCTGTAAAATCTGGGTAAAATTAATGATTTTCTAGAAACACATAAATGATCAAAATTTATCAAAGATGAAGAAAGTATAAATATGCCCATGACTGTAGAAGAAAATTTAAAACTTGTCAAAGCACTCCCAGAATGTGCCTAGATTTTATAAGCTAATTGAATTAGAACTCCATGGATCACATAACTACTCTGGGATTTAGACTGTTCCAGAGCATAGAAAAACATGGAACATATTTCACTCAATTTTGCTAGACTAGCATAATCTTGATATCAAAACTTGTAGCAGAAATCTAATGCAATCTCAGATATGAATATAGTCCCAAGATTCCAGAAAAAACAGTAACAAATCAAATTCAACAGAACATCAGAAGTGGGACTTCCCTGGTGATCCAGTGGTTGAGATGCTGTGCTTCCACTGCAGAGGGCATGGGTTCAATCCCTGGTCAGGGAACTAAGATCTCACATGGCGCATGGTGTGGCCAAAAAGAAAAAGAAAAAAAAAAAGACAATAGTACATCAGAAGAACAATATAATATAAGTAAAGTTTTTTCCTAGGAATGCAGATGTAGTTCAATAATGAAAAAATCTCAAACATTATTGTGGGAGGGATAAGCTGATACAGCTTTTTGGAAGGGTAACTTGGTAGAATATATTAAATTTAGAAATGCATCTAGTCTATGACTTATCAATACCATTTATAGTTATCTATGTCCTAAAGAAATATTCTCATACAGGCACAAGGATGTCTGCAAGAAGGTTTACTGTAGCAGAGTTTCTTTACAAAAAAAAATAAAGAAGAGAAACAACTTAAATATTCATCAGTAAGGGAATGACTAAATCATAGTGTTACTTCCATACTAAAGAAAAAGAGGCAGCTATTAGAAAAGAATGTATTAGGAGAAAGGAGGGAGGATAAATTAGGAATTTGGGATTAACTTAAACACACTACTATAAACAAAACAGATAAACAACAAGTACCTACTGTACAGCACAGGGAACTATACTCAATATCTTGTAATAACCTATAATGGAAAAGAATCAGAAAAATAATATATATACATACACTATATATAAATATAACGGAATCACTTTGCTGTACATCTGAAACTAACACAACATGGTAAATTAACTATATTTCAAAAATATTTTTTAAAAAAGTGTGTTACTCTATATGTACTGAAACAGAAAAATCTTTGGCACATTAAGTAAAAAAATGAAACAAAACAAAAAAAATTTGTGGGCTAACTCATATTATATAATGATCCTATTCATACTAAAAAACAGAACTATACACTTATGTATCTACACATACATATGTAAATTAATATAAAAAGATCTTTCTATAGAAGATAAAGAGGTTATAATTTGGGGGATGAAATGGGGTCAATGGAGATGATATTAAGGGCCAAAAAATGGAACTTTTGTCTTTTCTGTATAGTTCTGTACCATTTAACATTTTTACAATGAAAATATAATCAAATATTACTTGAGTAACTGAAATAATAAGAACTACAATCCTGCAGCCTGTGGAAAAAAACCACATTCACAGAAAGAAAGACAAGATGAAAAGGCCAAGGGCTATGTACCCAATGAAGGAACAAGATAAAACCCAAGAAAAACAACTAAATGAAGTGGAGATAGGAAACCTTCCAGAAAAAGAATTCAGAATAATGATAGTGAAGATGATCCAGGACCTCAGAAAAAGAATGGAGGCAAAGACCAAGAAGGTGCAAGAAATGTTCAACAAAAACCTGGAAGAATTAAAGAACAAACAAACAGAGATGAACAATACAATAACTGAAACGAAAAATACACTAGAAGGAATCAATAGCAGAATAACTGAGGCAGAAGAACAGATAAGTGACCTGGAAGACAGAATGGTGGAATTCACTGCTGCAGAACAGAATAAAGAAAAAAGAATGAAAAGAAATGAAGACAGCCTAAGAGAACTCTGGGACAACATTAAATGCAACAACATTCGCATTATAGGGGTCCCAGAAGGAGAAGACAGAGAGAAAGGACCTGAGAAAATATTTGAAGAGATTATAGTCCAAAACTTCCCTAACATGGGAAAGAAAATAGCCACCCAAGTCCAGGAAGCACAGAGAGTCCCATACATGATAAACCCAAGGAGAATCACACCGAGACACATAGTAATAAAATTGGCAAAAATTAAAGACAAAGAAAAATTATTGAAAGCAGCAAGGGAAAAATGACAAATAACATACAAGGGAACTCCCATAAGGTTAACAGCTGATTTCTCAGCAGAAACTCTACAGGCCAGAAGGGAGTGGCATGACACACTTAAACTGATGAAAGGGAAGAACCTACAGCCAAGATTACTGTACCCAGAAAGAATCTCATTCAGATTCGATGGAGGAATCAAAAGCTTTACAGACAAGCAAAAGCTAAGAGAATTCAGCACCGCCAAACCAGCTCTACAACAAATACTAAATGAACTTCTCTAAGTGGGAAACACAAGAGAAGAAAAGGACCTACAAAAACAAACCCAAACAATTCAGAAAATGATAATAGGAACATACATATCGATAATTACCTTAAATGTGAATGGATTAAATGCTCCAACCAAAAGACACAGGCTTGCTGAATGGATATAAAAACAAGACCCATATATATGCTGTCTACAAGAGACCGACTTCAGACCTAAGGACACATACAGACTGAAAGTGAGGGGATGGAAAAACATATTCCATGCAAATGGAAATAAAAAGAAAGATGGAGTAGCAATACTCATATCAGATAAAATAGACATTAAAATAAAGAATGTTACAAGAGACAAGGAAGGACACTACATAATGATTGAGGGATCAATCCAAGAAGAAGACATAACAATTACAAATATATATGCACCCAACTTAGGAGCACCACAATACATAAGGAAACTGCTAACAGCTATAAAAGAGGAAATCGACAGTAAGACAATAATAGTGGGGGACTTTAACACGTTACTTACACCAATGGACAGATAATCCAAACAGAAAATTAATAAGGAAACACAAGCTTTAAATGACACAATAGACCAGATAGATTTAATTGATATTTATAGGACATTCCAGCCAAAACCAGCAGATTACACATTCTTCTCAAGTGTGCATGGAACATTCTGCAGGATAGATCACATCTTGGGTCACAAATCAAGCCTCAGTAAATTTAAGAAAATTGAAATCATATCAAGCATCTTTTCTGACCACAACACTATGAGATTAGAAATCAATTACAGGGAAAAAAACGTAAAAAAACACAAACAATGGAAGATAAACAGTACGTTACTAAATAACCAAGAGCTCACTGAAGAAATCAAAGGGGAAATCAAAAAATATCTAGAGACAAATGACAATGAAAACATGACATTCCAAAACCTATGGGAAGCGGCAAAAGCAGTTCTAAGAGGGAAGTTTATAGCTATACAAGCCTACCTCAAGAAACAAGAAAAATCTCAAATAAACAATCTAACCCTACACCTAAAGGAACTAGAGAAAGAAGAACAAACAAAACCCAAAGTTAGCAGAAGGAAAGAAATCATAAAGATCAGAGCAGGGACTTCCCTGGTGGCTCAGTGTTTGGGAGTCCACCTGCTGATGCAGGGGACACGGGTTTGTGCCCCAGTCTGGGAGGATCCCACATGCCGCGGAGCTGCTAGGCCCATGAGCCATGGCCACTGAGCCTGCGCGTCCAGAGCCTGTGCTCCACAGCGGGAGAGGCCACAACAGTGAGAGGCTCACGTACTGAAAAGAAAAAAAAAAAAAAGATCAGAGTAGAAATAAATGAAATAGAAACAAAGAAAACAATAGCAAACATCAATAAAACTAAAAGGTGGTTCTTTGAGAAGATAAATAAAATTGATAAACCATTAGCCAGACTCATCAAGAAAAAGAGGGAGAGGACTCAAATCAATAAAATTAGAAATGAAAACAGAGAAGTTACAACAGACACCACAGAAATACAAAGCATCCTAAGAGACTACTGCAAGCAACTCTATGCCAATATAATGGACAACCTGGAAGAAACAGACAAATTCTTAGAAAGGTATAACCTTGCAAGACTGAACCAGGAAGAAATAGAAAATATGAACAGACCAATCGCAAGTAACGAAATTGAAATTGTGATTAAAAATCTTCCAACAAACAAAAGTCCAGGATCAGATGGCTTCACAGGTGAACTCTATCAAACATTTAGAGAGGAGCTAACACCCATCCTTCTCAAACTCTTCCAAAAAATTGCAGAGGAAGGAACACTCCCAAACTCATTCTATGATGCCACCATCACCCTGTTACCAAAACCAAACAAAGATACCACATAAAAAGAAAATTACAGACCAATATCACTGATGAATATAGATGCAAAAATCGTCAACAAAATACTAGCAAACAGAATCCAAGAACACATTAAGAGGATCATACACCATGATCAGGTGGGATTTATCCCAGAGATGCAAGGATTCTTCAATATATGCAAATCAATGTGACATACCATATTAACAAATTGAAGAATAAAAACCATATGATCATCTCAATAGATGCAGAAAAAGCTTTTGACAAAATTCAACACCCACTTATGATAAAATCTCTCCAGAAAGCGGGCATAGAGGGAACCTACCTCAACATAATAAAGGTCATATATGACAAACCCACAGCAAACATCATTCTCAATGGTGAAAAACTGAAGGCATTTCCTCTAAGATCAGGAACAAGACAAGGATGTCCACTCTCATCACTATTATTCAACATAGTTTTGGAAGTCCTAGCCACAGCAATCAGAGAAGAAAAAGAAATAAAACGAATACAAATTGGAAAAGAAGAAGTAAAACTGTCACTGTTTGCAGATGACATGATACTATACATAGAGAATTCTAAAGATGCCACCAGAAAACTACTAGAGCTAATCAATGAATTTGGTAAAGTTGCAGGATACAAAATTAATGCACAGAAATCTCTGGCATTCCTATACACTAATGATGAAAAATCTGAAGGAGAAATTAAGGAAACCCTCCCATTTACCATTGCAACAAAAAGCATAAAATACCTAGGAATGAACCTACTGAGGGAGACCAAAGATCTGTATGCAGAAAACTATAAGACACTGATGAAAGAAATTAAGGATGATACCAACAGATGGAGAGATATACCATGTTCTTGGATTGGAAGAATCAATATTGTGAAAATGACTCTACTACCCAAAGCAATCTACAGATTCAGTGCAATCCCTATCAAATTACCAATGGCATTTTTTACGGAACTAGAACAAAAAATCTTAAAATTTTTATGGAGACAGAAAAGACCCCAAATAGCCAAAGATCTCTTGATGGAAAAAAACAGAGCTGGAGGAATCAGACTCCCTGACTTCAGACTATACTATAAAGCTACAGTAATCAAGACAATATGGTACTGGCACAAAAATAGAAACATAGATCAATGGAAAAAGATAGAAAGCCCAGAGATAAACCCACGCACCTATGGTCAACTAATCTATGACAAAGGAGGCAAGGATATGCAATGGAGAAAAGACAGTTTCTTCAATAAGTTGTGCTGGGAAAACTGGACAGCTACATGTAAAAGAATGAAATTAGAACACTCCCTAACACCATACACAAAAATAAACTCAAAATGGATTAGAGACCTAAATGATAAAACTCTTAGAGGAAAACATAGGAAGAACACTCTTTGACATAAATCACAGCAAGATCTTTTTTGATCCACCTCCTAGAGTAATGGAAATAAAAACAAAACTAAACAAATGGCACCTAATGAAACTTCAAAGCTTTTGCACAGCAAAGGAAACCATAAACAAGACCAAAAGACAACCCTCAGAATGGGAGAAAATATTTGCAATCAAATCAACGGACAAAGGATTAATCTCCAAAATATATAAACAGCTCATGAAGCTCAATATTAAAAAAACAAACAACCCAATCCAAAAATGGGCAGAAGACCTAAATAGACATTTCTCCAAAGAAGACATAGCGATGGCCAAGAAGCACATGAAAAGCTGCTCAACACCACTAATTATTAGAGAAATGCAAATCAAAACTACAATGAGGTGTCACCTCACACCTGTTAGAATGGGCATTATCAGAAAATCTACAAACAACAAATGCTGGGGAGGGTGTGGAGAAAAGGGAACCCTCTTGCACTGTTGGTGGGAATGTAAATGGATACAGCCACTATGGAGAACAGTATGGAGTTTCCTTAAAATACTAAAAATAGAAGTACCACATGATCCAGCAATCCCACTATTGGGCATATACCCAGAGAAAACCATAATTCAAAAAGAGACATGCACCCCAATGTTCATTGCAACACTATTTACAATAGAGAAGTCATGGAAACAACCTAAATGCCCATTGACAGACGAATGGATAAAGAAGTTGTGGTACATGTATACAATGGAATATTACTCAGCCATAAAAAGGAATGAAATTGAGTTATTTGTAGAGACGTGGATGGATCTAGACGCTGTCATACAGACTGAAGTCAGCAATAGAAAAACAAATATCATATATTAACGCATGTATGTGGAACCTAGAAAAATGGTACAGATGAACTGGTTTGCAGGGCAGAAACTGAGACAGAGACGTAGAGAACAAATGTATTGACACCAAGGGGGGAAAGCGGTGTGGGGGGTGTGTGGGTGGTGGTGTGATGAATTGGGCAATGGGGATTCTCATGTATACAGTGATGTGTATAAAACTGATGACAAATAAGGACCTGCTGTATAAAAAAATAAATAAAATTAAATTAAAAAAAGAAAAATATTGAATTTCAAAAGCTCATTATATTAAAAAAATCAGAAATGTGTCATAAAATATTCAGAAGTAAACACCATTAATAGTTTGGAACACACACACAAACATGCACACAACACACACGTGCACACACAGAGATACATGGGCAGGGTCCTGCTCTTCTAGCATAAACAGGTCAAAGTGAAGTGTGGAACAGGCTTATAATGGATCATGAGAGCATATTATTAAATTTTCAGGAGTTTTGTGAGTTGGTTGATAAGCAAAGCCATTATTAAAAAAATAAAATAAATTATTTTAAAAACAAAAGTAATATATACTTAAATATACTCGTCAGTTTCTAATTATTTTACTACATTTTGCCTTTATGTGTGCTCTGGAGGTCATTTACATCTCATGCATCTGGGTGATGGACCTGTTGTGTAATGGATTGAGGCTGTGCACTTCTTCCCATATCTGCGATCAGTGACATCAAGTTGGTAACTTGAAACTGACCATGGTGAGACTATTTAACCCCAGGGTCTTTTCTTCTTTTCAGACTGCTGGTTGATAAATATTTAACAGCATACCACCGGGTTAAAATTATGCTAATGGAAGTGATGTATATTTCGTCTGCAGGTCCAAATGAAGGCTTTTGGTTTTATATATGTGTCTATGTCTACAACTCCCTGCCTAGAAGTAGAATAACTGGAGATGAGGAATACAGCTTGCTTCACAATCAATGCTACATGAAGTAAAAAAGGTTTTCTTGTGGCAAAGTATTTAAGAGTTAACAAATTTAAACGTATTATAAATTTTTCTTTTAAAAACAGACAATGTTTAGAAAACCTGCTGACTTTCTCCATGATGAAAGTCGTGTCAGTAAAATGTACCTAAAAGATATTTGGGAAAAATAAATACACTTGTCTTTTGGAGGCAAAGGTCATGTTGTAACAAAGTGTGAGCAAGTAATAGCTTTTCAAAATAAACCCATGCTTTGGAGAACATAAGTTTATACTGAAAATGGATAGTGGAAATTTCTCCAGAGTTATGTGATTTTTGAGGCTGAAAATTATGTAAGTGAGCCACTTATAAAAACTCACCTATCTGCTTACTTTCAAAACTTGGAAACAGGGTGTTCTAACCTTATACACAAACTAACTTATTAAGAGTATGAAAAGGTAAAACCTTCCAATTATTTTGCAAGAACAAAATTTGACTTCAGGAAAAATGGAAACTGTCAGCTGAATTTCAACAAGTACCTTTGCATAATTGGTGGATGAGACTGGAAAATGAATATCACTATTTATTAGGCAGGGTCCATAAAGCACTTATTCCATTTGGTATCTATGCGTGTTGGTGAAGCTCCTTTTCAGTTATTTCAAAACCGAGTACTAGAATAATCTGAATTTAGAACCAGAGCTTCGAATGGGTATGTTACAAAGTGTTACACCAAGATGTCAAAAAAATCAGGCATATTTTACCATTGCTAAAACACATTTTTTTAGTGAGAGCAAAAATATGCTGTGTACTAATAATTAAAATGAAAATGTTTTTAAAAGGTCATTTATTTGATACTTATACTTTCCTTTTAAAATACTCAAGGGTGGTACTTGGACCAGCCTCAGAATCATCTGGGCCTCTCAGCCCTGCTTCACCGCTTTGAGTTAAATGGAGGAATCACCTACATCTGAGAGTTTTGGCAGAAGTATGATCAAGGGATGACAAAGGTACTTTTGTCTTAAGTAATTCCTGACATTTTGAAGTCAGTTTACAGTAAAACAGACTTTCTGAGAGTAAATAGATTCCCTACTTGGTGTAAATCCCAACTCCGATTTTATACTAGCACCAAATCATAAAGGTATATAATAATACTAGCTAACATAATATGTACTATGTGCCAGGCATTGTCCTAAGTTCTCCTCTTGAATTAACTCATTTAATCCTCCCCGCAGCCCTGCAAGGTGGATCTGCTGTTTTCCTCAGTTGAAAGATGAGGATGCTGAGGTCCAGAGATGTTATTTGCTCAAGGTCATACTGCTAATAAGTGGCAAGGTCAGGACTTGGACCTAGTCAGTATGGCTCCAAACCCCACCCTGAATTCCTAATGCCTCCTCTCATCTCCTACTCCGACGTGGCCTTCGGAACCTGGCTCAGGCCTCTGCCTTCCCTTTCCTATCTGCTCTTTCCCCTACAAAGGTATCTTTTGTACGCCCAGCATTTTCTGCATACTTCTCCGTGACACTTGCCCCACTATTTTGTAATCACCTATTCACTTGTTTATTTGTGTATGCCTGGCACCTAGTACAGAGGCTGGCATGTCGTAGGTGCTGTTGGCATGAATGCACGATGGATGAAAGAGAAATCAACCACTGCCCTAGGAGTTGCTCTGTGACTTGTAATTTGTGTAACGGCCACCAGAGGGGGGCAGGCGAACAGGGTCCAGTGAACAGTACCATCTGGAAGAATTCAGGCCGAGAATTTAAGGAACTATTCTAGGGCCAGAAGGGAAGTTCGTTGGGCACACAGGCCATTCTTCTGTTTTGGACAAGAACAAACAAACCCTTCCTGGTAAGCACAGGGATAAAGTCTGTGCTTTATTTTAATTTTTTTGAAGCTGGACAGTCTTCAAATCAGAAAACTTGGATTCTGGTTCCATCTCTAATATCTACTTAGCTTGTTGGATCTCAGACAAGACCCTTGGGTTTTGGAGCCTTAGTTTCTGAATTTGAAAAATAGAAGGTGTAGTCATTTGGCCTACCTCCCAAGGATGTTCTGAGATCCACAGGCAATAATGCACATGAACACCCTAAAAATGACAAGGCAACATGTGAGGTGTAATTAGAATCAAGGGGCTAAAGAAAAATAAGTTCAACCACCTTTTTTCAAAATTAGTTTTTTGAAATGTGGGTTGAAAACCAAGGTATCCCTTTGGTTCAATCAGCACGGATCCGCCTCGAAAGCAGAGACGCATGGAGATTTCAAGCTGGGGGTTTTTTAGACACATCTCATTAGCTTGGCTCCCACTTGACCATCTTGGCCATATTGCCAGGGACCCACTAGTCCATCTGCATCTAACATCATCTACACCTGGATCATTCACATATCTCATCACACCTGTACATTTTTAAGAAAAAAATTTGCAAATGTGCATAGATGTTATTGGAGTAAATAAAACTAAAATCATATAAAAGCTTTCCTGAGTTTCTAGTCAAAATGTATTTTTTAAATTTATTTATTTTTGGCTGCCTTGGATCTCTGTTGCTGTGTGGGCTTTCTCTAGTTGTGGCAAGCGGGGGCTGTTCTTCGTTGCAGTGCGCAGGCTTATTGTGGTGGCTTCTCTTGTTGCCGAGCACAGGCTCTAGGTGCGAGGGCTTTAGTTGTTGCAGCACATGGGCTCAGTAGTTGTGGCACGTGGGCCCTAGAGCACACGGGCTTTGGTAGTTGTGGCTCACGGTCTCTAGAGTGCAGGCTCAGTAGTTGTTGCTCTGCCGTAACATGTGGGATCTTCGCGGACGAGGGATCGAATCCGTGTCCCCTGTATTGGCAGGCGGATTCTTAACCACTGCACCACCAGGGAAGTCTCAAAATGTATTTTTAAAATCAGAAAATAATTAAAAATACATTAAAAATGGAGTTGCATTACGTGCATACTGAACCCATGCAAATTCGACGATATGGGTTTAGCAAACTCACAAACAGCAAAACAACAATGAAACCTATAATCATTTAATAATGTTAGCTGTTTGGTTACCATTCCTCTCAATGAGGGGATATCTGGACTGAGCAGAGATTGGTAGATATGACTGTTTCCTCATGGTGGGTCTCTGACCCTACAAATGCCTCTCAAAATAAGTGTGTCTCTGCGTTTGTGAGTAATTTAAAGGATTTTAAAGGGGAATGTTTTATATGGGCAATAGTTTCGCCTTATATTTTTATCTTTAGAACCTAACTCACCGTGGAAGATGTGTCACGTGGAGGTCCGGGAAATTTTTTGGCACAAAATAGGAAGCCTCAGTGGAAACGGCTGGTGGAGCCCAGAAAAACCTGGGACCCCCCAGTGGCTCCCAGAGATTGCGGCGGAACCACAGGGGAGCCTTTCACTCAAGGCCAGTGCTCTTCCCACCCACAACTGTGCACGTCTCTACACCTTTGGCTCTGGAAGATCCCCTGCACTAGGCCTCGGGCGTCCGTGAGCTCCTAAACTGTGCATGTCTGTGGTACCCTCTCCCAACACAGGCAGTCCACCTTCACACATCTCTTTTCCAGGGTCCCCCCCTCCCCCTAGAGCTGTAGGGCATGGCAAGCCTTCCTGCTGATGGTCTCCATTCTGTTTCTTGGGTAGCCCTAATATTTGAATCTGGACATGAGCTGGAAGAGGTTCTCGTCGGGTTTTTTTTTTTTTTTTTTTTTTTTTTTTTTGTGGTACACGGGCCTCTCACTGCTGTGACCTCTCCCGTTGCGGAGCACAGGCTCCGGATGCACAGGCTCAGCGGCCATGGCTCACGGGCCCAGCCGCTCTGCATGTGGGATCCTCCAGGACCAGGGCACAAACCCGCGTCCCCCTGCATCAGCAGGTGGACTCTCAACCACTGCACCACCAGGGAAGCCCCTCAAGTCGGTTTTGAGTCTCACTCAAGGCAATCAGAGGTGTGTGGAAAGAGCCTCAGAGGCCAAGTGGCCTCCAGAAAGCCAGCAGGCCCTGGTTTCCTTTCCTCCCTTCCTTCCTCAGAAACACCAAGGCCGGATGCACCTGACAACCCAGCAGTCCCATACCCTCTGACCCAGCTTTTGAGCTGCCTTTTCCTCTTGGGTGTAGCCTTGCTTCCCTGACACTTCTGGCCTTTATTCCTTGAAAGCCAGAGGACACTCTGGGGGCGCGGGGGCACGTCAGTGCCTTGCCTGGGAGCACGGGCCACTGGCAGGCCCAGGAGTGTGATCAGGAGGCCTGTGTGGGCACCCCTTTCACACTCACCCACTCAGCCTCTAAACTGAGCTCGGCTTTCTGTGCCACTCGGAGCTGCCTTCTCTCCTCTCTGGGGCTGGGGAGGGGGGGTGAAGAGACCTCATCAATGAGGGGGAAAGTCAACACAGAGGCTCTGGAACAGGAGCCTCCACAAGCCACAAACGAGGATGTGGAAACTAGGATTATCAGGCCTCCAAAGGCTTACTGACCTTCTTGAAGAAGCATATGTGGAAACTGGTGGAATTTTCCTCTGGCTGCCACAGCTGGGCGGCCTGAGCTTCTGCACAAAGAATTTAGTTAGATCTCAAGGAGAACTTGCCAACATCGAGTTGACACCAGAACGAGCTGTGAGGGAAAACAGTGGAATCTACTTTGGAGGTCCTTAAAAATAAGATGACTTCTTTCCAGTCTGCGACGGTCTGGAATGACAGCCCATGAAAAAACCTGAAAACATGGCAACGGCAAAGCTCTTTATTTACACCTACCCTTGATTTGAAACTGTTTCAGGTTTGTTATAAATCCCTGCATTCTTTGATTGCCCAACACAATATTAAACACACACTGAAGGTGTTTTGCACCAAGCCTGGAGCTTGGAGCCTGGAGCTCCACTGTGGAGGAAGGAAATTAATATCTGACAGAGAATCCCTGAGAGATAACTTGTATGGAAAATTGAGGTTCAAGCTCTTCTCTGAGGGACTCCCGTGGACTTTTCCCATTAAGTACCCTCCCCTCCACTATTTGTATAAGGTTTTGTAACCTCTGAAACCTTCCCCCAGACTCCTTTCTCATCTCCTTCCTAATCTAGTTCCTAAAACTTCCAGAAGACTCTCTGGATGTGTCCTGAATCCCCTATTGCTGCTTTAACTGGGAAACACAGAGGCAGGAGAGTGGGCTGAGAGCGGCAGCCTGGGGGCAGTCAGGGGAATCTTGACCCTGACACCCCCCTCACTTTCCTCAGTCACCCTCAGACCCCATCCTCTATACTTAGCCATGTTTTCTGAACCAAAACAGGGACACGGGATCTGACAAGTGTACTTATCGGAAAAATGGGACGTGGTGTCCCTGAGACTGGAATTGGGATCCTAGTCTCGGATCACACAATAAGCCCTAACCACAAAATCATGTACATGCTTGTTGGCTTCTCTAGACCTTGTCAGTGTGGCAAGGATTTCATATATAGATGGATTCACGTGTAGATGAGGCCACGTCAGCCATGGTTTAGGGACCCCAGATAGCGTGAGAGCCAATGTAAGATGTTCAGCAACGCTTGGCACACTGCCTTGGATAGCATCCCCCCACCCCAAAGATAGTAAAAGGGACAGTTGACCCTTTAGCAATGTGGGGATTAATCCACGTGTAATTACAGTCTTCCTCCGCATCCGCGGATTCAACCAACCTCAGACTGGAGTACTGTAGTATTAACGATTGAAAAAAAAAATCCATGTGTAAGTGGACCTGCACAGTTCAAACCTGGTCGTTCAAGGGTCAGCTTCTTTCCTCTGCCCTCTGCCCTCTGGGAAGTACATGAACGCCGTGCAGTGGACAAGCAGACATCATATATTGTGCTACATGCATTTAACTCATACATTTATTGAATTATATTTATTCTGAGAGACAATATCATTTTTTTTCAGGTCCCAGACATTCCAGAAGGCATTCAAAAGCTTTGGACCTCAGATGCTCTGCCTATAGGATCCAGTGGATAAAATGCCTTGGACATTGGACATTTGCTTAGAGGAACAGACTCAGAGAAATAAGCACACAGTTTTGGCATATCATCTGCAAATCCAAACATATTGATAAACGTTACTTTAAAATGTATGCTTGTGGTGGCAAGAGGGCAAGTGGTGGGCTGTTGAGGGAAGGGAGGTCCTCGAAAAGTTCCAGAAATTACTTGACTCATCGTGACCGTCCTTGGGTGTGAATGGAAAGTATGTCATATTGTTAATTACAGGGGCACAAAATGCCCTTAGTTTTGCTGTTGTTTTGGGAACAGTTTCTGTTCTATTTTTAGGGAACTTAAATATTCATCAATGCAGAGGGCTTCTACGGTTTTGGCCACCTTGCCATTCCTCACCGCAAAGTCTTCTACCGTGAAGGTCTTTGGGACCTTGACCCTCTTGGTGTGAGGTGTCTTCAATTTATGAGGAATAAAGGGGAATGCCCAGCTGAACAAACATTGGGCACCGATTGTGTGTCACACTGTGTTCCAGGTTCTGTGGAGTCTAGTGGTGAACAAGACCCACAAGACCCACAAGGGCCCAACTGTGAATAAGACCCACAAGGGCCCTGCCTGCATGGAGTTTCCACTCAAGTGAGGGTTGATAAATAATAAAAACATATGTAAATGAACAAGGTAATTTCAGATGGTGTAAGTACTATGAAGAAAAGAATCTGTTGATATGCCTGAGGGAGATAAGGGAGAAGGGTGTGAAGCTACTTCAGGTTGCATGGTCCAGAAAGACTTCTTTGAAGAGCTGGCATCATAACCAAGGCTTGAAAGCTCAAAGGAGCCAGCTGGGAGAAGGTCTTGGGGCAGAATCTTCTAGGCATAGGGATCAGCTGGTACAGAGGCCCTTACGTGAGAGCTTTGGTAAGTTTCAGGAACATAAGGCCAGTGAGGCAGGAGCATGGGCGGTAGAGGTGCACCCCAGGAGATGAGGCCAGTTTCACAGGAAACTGTTAACGGGTCCACTAATCAAGCCAGCAGTTGCTCTGGTGTCCTGAACACCTTGTTCCCCAGAATGGGACGCCCATTCCTTTCTATCCCATTGACTCCACCCTCACGATTCAGCTGCTTTTCGCCTCTGCTTCTCTCTCTGTTGTCTTCACCATTGGCAGCTTCCTGTTTCTCCATCCTTCTCTCAGTTCATTTTTTGCATTAACACTTCCCTAGGGCAAGGACCTGAGCACATTGGGGAATCACCACCAATAAGACTTGGTCGTGGTGGATGGGGTTTCAGGCGAGGCCTCTCATTGGCTGCCTTCTCCCCTGGTTCAGCTTCTCCCGCCTGGGCTCTGGGTCTATCCACTGTGGCCAGGCTCTCATGACCAGAGCTTGGCAACTTACTTTGAAGGAAACCATAATGACTACTTCCCTCAGTATCAGGTTGTATGCTTGGCCAGAATGAAAGAGACTGACAGAGTTTTTACAGGAAGGATATTTATAACGACATTCCAGGAAACAAGGCTAGTAGGGGGCTTGTTCTTTTTTTTTTTTTTGGCTGCGTTGGGTCTTTGTTGCTGCATGCGGGCTTTCTCTAGTTGTAGCGAGCGTGGGCTGCAATTCATTGCAGTGCGCGGGCTTCTCATTGCGGTGGCTTCTCTTGCTGCAGAGCACGGGCTCTAAGCACGTGGTCTTCAGTAGTTGTGGCTCGCGGGCTCTGCAGTCGTGGCTCGTGGGCTCTAGAGCACAGGCTCAGTGGTTGTGGTGCATGGGTTTAGTTGTTCCATGGCATGTGGGATCTTCCTGGACCAGGGCTTGAAACCGTGTCCCCTGGATTGGCAGGCGGATTCATAACCACTGCCTCACCAGGGAAGTCCCAGGGAGCTTGTTCTTAACAAAGGTCTCCTTAACAAATGGCTTAGTGCTTTAGCTACTCACTGATCCTTCCCCTGGGACCCCTGAGTCTGACCCTTCACCATCC
Organism: Phocoena sinus; assembly: GCF_008692025.1. Classification (NCBI taxonomy): domain Eukaryota; kingdom Metazoa; phylum Chordata; class Mammalia; order Artiodactyla; family Phocoenidae; genus Phocoena; species Phocoena sinus. The sequence continues at coordinate 10,265,434 of NC_045766.1, read as the reverse complement.
AGATCTCAGACTTCTAAGTCAGCTGTCCACACAGCCTCTAATGACCGGCTTTCCTCTTCTTACTGCTCAAGATGGTCACAATTCTATCTCCCATCCCACATGCTCAACGTCTCCCTGCCATTTCTCCATCAAGAACTAGAGTCTATTTCCTCTCCCCTCAAATCTGCACTAGCTGTATGACTGGCTTTAACCAATGGAACACAGCAGAAGTACTCTATGCAAGAGAATAGCATCTTCCATCTTCACCTGTTGGAACATCCCTTCTGGGACCCCAGCTGCCATATTGTGAGGAAGCCCAATTAAGCATGAGAAAGACCCAGATGGAGGAGAACAGAGGTCTCCAGCCAAAAGCCCCCACTGAGCTCCTAGTTGACACTGAGCACCAGCTGTCAGTCACGTGCGTGAAGCCGCTGAGTTCCTCCTAACTATCCCAACATCCCAACCAGCGACAGTGAGGCATTTGAATGCCTAGTCAATCCACAGCATTGTGAGAAATAATGAACCATTTTGTTCTACGTCCCTATGTTTTAGGGTGGTTTTGTGCAGAAGAGCCCCTAAATTTCCACAGTGTCCAGAATCCAAGAATAAGGGGGTTGTGAGGGGACAGCAAATAGGTTATATCCCATTGCATCACACGTGGCCTTATAGAGCTTCAGAATCAGGTACAGGTAGCCAGGCCTGGGAAAGTGAAGAGCAAAATTTTCATTTTACTTGATCATTGCTTCTTTGTAAAGAATCATTAGAACAGAACTCCTTTATATCCCAGTGACAAGAAGCCCAGGCCGCTCTTGCTTGGGACCTTTCTCTAGTGATGGTGGCAGTTTAGGGAGAGGATGCAGGCACATCCTGGAGGGCAGGAGAGGACTCAGTGTGATGGGCAGTACTGAGTGTGACATTTTGATCTGAGGGCTTAGAATTTGATACTGTCATTTTCTACAGAATTAGAGAAGTTCACGTGGATATTATTTTATTATTCAGATATTAATTCTTAAATGATGAAATGAGAAACCTCTTGTTTTCTTTTCCCTTCACTTTCTTCCTCTCTCCTATTTTGTTTTTTTAGGAGAAGAAGCAACAAAGATGTCCAACCTATTCTTGAACTCCAGCCTGGAATTTGGATAGTTGGTCTTTACCCAAAGTCAATATTTTGGAAGAAGTTTGAACTAAGTCATTCATGCATTCTCAGGTTTCAAACATGAAAAATCCCCACAGTTTTCCATTTAAAAAGAAATTAAAAGTCTGAAAACTATGTACTGAAAAGCTATCAAACATAGTAGGCTGTAAATTCCAAACTTGGCAGGATGAAATGATCGCCAAAGAAGGCTATTCAAGTCAAGTGTGAATCAAGTAGCCAAAGCTTGTAATGTGTTAAAGGCACGTAGACCAGAGCTTGTGTGGGGCATTGGACGGTGAAATCCTGTGTCACAGCTGACCTGCCGGGGCCTCCAGACGAAGCCACTTATCTCTTGCCTGATCATTGCGATGGTCTCATAACTGGTCTCCCTGATTCATGCCTGTATCTTTTTAAAGCACAAATCTGATCAGGTCATTTTCCTATTTACAAACTTTCAACGACTCTGCATTGCCTTCAGGATAAATCGACACTTCGCAAGACAGCTTAAGAGGTGCAAGCATGATCCATTTCTGCTTCCCTCTCTGGCCACAGCTCGGCCACACCCGAACAAACACTATTTTCCCCAGTCATGGTGAACTCCCGGTGTTCCAAGAATGCTCGCTGCTCTCCAGCGTGAGTCCTTGGACATGCCGTTCTTTCTGCTGGGACTGCACCCCAACCCCAGTTCTTATTTGTCTACCAAGAATCAGCTCAGATGTCACCTCTTCCAGGAAGGACTAGGGGTCCCTCCTCTGGATTCCCGTAGCATTTGGGAATTTGTCACGCTGTGTAATCACCATATGTTTACACGTATATACCCCCCATTATACTGTACATATCCCCCATTAACAGCCTAAGGGCAGTTACCCTGCTGTGGTTGACTTTTGTTTTTTTTAAATTTATTTATTTAATTTAATTATTTTTGGCTGCATTGGGTCTTTGTTGCTGCACGCGGGCTTTCTCTAGTTGCAGCGGACAGGGGCTACTCTTTGTTGTGGTGAGCAGGCTTCTTATTGCGGTGGCTTCTCTTGCTGTGGAGCACAGACTCTAGGTGCGTGGGCTCAGTAGTTGTGGCTCACGGGCTCTAGAGCGCAGGCTCAGGAGTTGTGGCACATGGGCTTAGTTGCTCCATGGCATGTGGGATCTTCCCGGCCCAGGGGTCGAAACTGTGTCCTCTGCATTGGCAGGCAGATTCTTAACCACCGCGCCACCAGGGAAGCCCTGTGTTTGACTTTTTAATCCCTAAAACCAACATAGTACCAGACTTCTAATAGATGCTGGATAAATCATTATGGATAAAAAGTAAACAAATAGCCTTAAGCCTTATTTACATTTTTGCACCATGGCAAGAAGCCAGAGAAATATAGGGAAGCAGCGTTTTGAGAAGGAGGGCCTAGGGAATCGAGACTCTGAAATCTGAAGAGAATTGTCTGTGTCATAATTTTGCCTAGAATTGATCTTTCCCTAGAAAAGAACACCTACATCCACAGCAGCTCAACCTGGCAGTGTTCTTGTTTTCAGAAGCGTTGCCACAACGGACTCTGTGTCACAGAGGTTTGGAATTAACTCAGTTAATTAACAAAGATCATTTGAATTCCAACTGTGCCAGGCCTTGTGATTATTAAAATGTGAAGGCAGCCTGACTTGTTTTCCTCCAGGAGTTCGTAGTATCCTGGGAATTGGTAATGGGATTTGGTTTTGACTTGATGCTATTTTTGTGAAGACTTCTGCAAGTAAAATGTTCCTGCCGCAATTACAGGGAACTCAGCTGACCAATGTTCATTCAGCTCCAAAAAATGTTTTAAATTTTTCCAGGAAGAAAAAACATGCGTAAAGCTCACCCAAGAGAGGAAATGTGGATGACACTCCCCACCATGAACACGAAACATTTTTGAACAAACGACTCATGAGCAAGTAAATAAGAATATATAGGATGCAGACACACAGAAGCAAGAAAATTCAAGCTGTGTGCTTCTGACACACCTGAGTCAAAGGGATGGAGCAGGCTTTTCTCCCTAGAGGCACAATCGGTCCCCCAAATCCTTGAGAATGATGGTCCAACTTCTACGTGTGGGGACAAGATGTCTTTGGGAGATATTTATAAAGGAAATGGAAGCTGGTGAGAACCTACAATGGACCCTCTGTCTCCTAGGTCAGTCCGCAAACACACCAGAATCGATGCTGGAGGAATACCAATATACAGATGACATCAACCAGTGGACCTATGCCCGTGGATCACAGAGATAGAGGATGGATATCATGAGGTGGAATTTGACCTAGAGGTGTTGGGAAGAGAGCAGAGAAACACGCCTAAGATTCTTCTCTGGATGTTGACCGAATTGTTCCGAATCTGAAATAGCCACTCGCTTCTGCTTTTCTTCTGAAAGTTAAGCTTCCGAGATCTAGAAATGTATTTCAAGGAGAACCTAAGGATAGTTGTTTGCCTTTTAATAATAAAAATGTTATTAAATAATGTACATGATTGGCTACAGTCCTTCCCCCTCCCGCTGTATACACCCTCTGCCATCTATATTTGCCTTGTATATTTGTACCTCCCTGACCTAGACTTGTGCTTGGGCCAATGGAACGTGGTGGAAAGAGTTGAGCCTAGTCTTAAGGGGTAGTACCTGATTCTCCTTGTCTCTCTCTGTACCTCTTGTATTACCATGAGAAAAGCTTGTCCTGGGGAATTGCTGCCTCCTAGCAACCATCAAGACACATGGATCCCCATGAGCCCCAAATCAGTGAGATGCCAAGCCCAGCTGGACTTTTAACTTGAAGCAGAGCCACTCAAGTGCTGCCAGCCTAGATCAGCAGACCCAGAGCCAACCCTCAGACACAGGAGCAAGAGTTAATAATTGTTGTTTAAACCACGATTTGAGTTAATTTGTTACGTAGCAATAACTGACTGAAACAGATAATAATAATAGCCCAACTTGCCAAGGTCATTCAGCTAGTGCCCAGTGCAGATGGAATTCAAATTTGGCTCTAAATTCCATGCTCTTAGTTACCTCCTTATACGACTTTCAGATGTGAACCTAGTTAATACTCTGGTGAATTCTTCCCATGCAAAGATTTCTACTCTGGAATACAGAGAAAATAAGAAGATTTTAAGCCAGGAATGAAGAGAAGATGAGAAAAGACACAGGTTTCTTTTTCATATGATTTGCAGGGTAGAGGGGAGCTACAATCGTACCGGAATAATGCATTCATGAGAAATTTCAGTCAGAGCCCCTCAAAGTCTCATAAGGAGAGGGACAAGTATATTAAAAATAGAAAAGTAAAACAAAGCAAGATTCAGGATTAAAGAATGGCAGGCCATAAAAAAATAAGGAAAGACTTCCCCGCATTCCTGCTACTGTACTAGGATTTGCCTGTCGTTTATTAGCTACGTGACCTTCTCCATGTACCAGTTTTCTCATCTGTGAAATAGGGATAATGAAAAAAGTTACTTCATAGGGTTGTTGAGAGGATTAAACAAGTGAATACATATCAAGTGCTTACAAGAGTGTCTGGCGTGTGGTAAGTGGTATATGCATGTCAGCTTAGCGAGGCCTACGTAACAGAGCTCTGGACTTAACATCTGCCTGGTGCTTCTGACTCCACCACTGGGATGGCTTTGTATAGTGTTAACTTAGCTACCAGAACTACGGTTCTCAGAATTCCTTCCAAACTGCCTGGCCTGACAAACTACAGCAACTTCAGGATTGATCCCCACCAAATACAGAGGTAACAGCCCTGCACGGACATCTTCATCATCTCCCACCATATATCCCTATAGAGCAAATCTATGTTTTTCTATTTTACTCATCATGGCTCTGCCTCCCTGGTCACACCTTCACTGGTACTCCCACCCTCACCCCTTAACGTATGAGTTGGGAGATAAGACATTGGCAGCGTTGAGAACGCACGGTTCTTTACAAAAATGTTTGCATCACCATGAACCTAAGCCTTTCAGTTCTCAGCTATACCCCCGTCACTCACCACCTCCCTAGAACTTCTCTGTAGGAGAACTTTGAGCAACAGTGAATGAACACTGGCTGCTGAAATCCTCACAGAACCAATACTCAACTCCTGGCTTCAGAGCACTGACGGGTGGAGTGAACCACAGATCTGTCATCATATTCCAAAATCAAAACAGTAGAATATCCCTGAAAATAAAAAAAAAGAATTCTATCTACCTCAGTATTTCTATTCTCACAATTTCCCAGAAGTTGTACAGAATAATACAAATGCTATGAAGATAGTTCCAAATGAAATACAGAATTCATAACAAGAGGAGGTTGTTACTCAGGAGAAAGGCAACCCAGTATACTTTGGGGTAGTACTGCAGCCATGAAAACAAGTTCAGTGTTTGTGTCAGATACACAGTCGTAGTCAGAGCTCTGGAAGTTTAGGAAGTGACTCATCCTGAGAAGCGGGCACTGGGTGAAGGCAGTCGTTTACCTCAGCCCTTTGGCCGCTGACACACTCATTCTTTTTTCCCTGTGACTTTGCCACTGGGGGATGCTGTGGCAGCCGTGTGCACTGGCATCCCCATTTCTACTGCAAATGCCAGTTACCTCATCTGCCCCAAGATGCCTGCATTCTCGGCCCTCAACCTTCCACCGTCCCTGGGGAGGCCATTCTCTAAAGCCAATGGGTTTCCTGCTCGGTGGAGAGAAAATACTTCAAAAAGCCTCTCCTTGCAAGAGGGACCCACTGTTCAGGACTTTCCATCTGAGATGTGTTGGCTGAGTCCATGGGACAGACAATAGAGCAGGGTCCAGTCCCAAACCCAGTCAACCAGCAAAGGAAGAAAGGGACTGAAAGGGAGAGCAGAGAGCAGACACAAGGCCAAAGTCACTGTGTGGGGGGTGTCCTGCGAACAGGAAGTGATGGCTGGGGTCAGGGCCACAGCAAGGCCAGGGATGGAGGCATGGAGGAGGCGTCAGGCAGGAGAGGTTGAGGGTCCCCTGATTCTGAAGCTTGGGCTGGAGCTGGGGCAGTCGAGAGTCATCACCAGAAGGTCTCTGCTGATTGCACCTGAGTGTGCTTCAGGACTGGGACCAGGAATTTCTACTGGCAAAGACATCAAAGGGTGAGCACTCAGGAAGCAGTGTGGTACAATGGAGGTGTGTCTTTCATTTGCACCAGGGCACGTGAACTACCGTGTTCCCAGAGGCGTTACTCATAATTGCTCCCAACCTGAAACTAACCAAACTATCTCAGCTACAGAATGGATCAGAAGTAGAGGTATATTTATAAACAAATTGTGGCTGAGTTATACTGTATTAGACTCAACAGGTAGTGGAATAACATATTAGACTCAAATTATTATAAACTCGGTGGCTTCCAATCACAGAAATTTATTCTTCCCAATTCAGAAGGCTAGAAGTCCACAATCAAGACGTAGGTAGTGTTGGTTCCTCCTGGCAGCTTGGAGGGAGGTTTTGCTTTGTCTCTCCCACAGCTTATGGTGGTTGCCCACAATCGTCAGCTTCCTCGGCTTGTGGCTGCATCACTCCAGTCTCTGCCTCTGTCTTATCATGGCCTTCTCCTCTCTGTGTCTTCTTGTAAGGATACCAGTCATAGGACTTAGGGTCCACCTCAATCCAGTATGACCTCATTTTAAATGAGTACATCTGCAAAGACCCTATCTACATAAGGCCACATCCCAAGATTCTAGGTGGACATGAATTTGGGGACACTGTTTAACCCAGTACAAATACTACAAAATAATGAAAATCACTAAACTACAGCTACATGCAACAATGTAAATGAAACTCTCAAACCCAATATTTAATGAAAGAAGCTAGACACAAAGGACTATGTACCGTGATATTACACTGTAAAATTCAAGGTTAGGAAAAACTAAGCTACAGTGTTCAGGGATGGTGACGGTACCATAACAAAAAGCAAGTCAATGATTCCTATAAGTCAGGATAGTGGTTACCTTGAAGAGGAGACGGGGAAAGGGGGATGAGAGAGTTTTCTGGCATGCTGGAATGTTCTATTTCTTCTTTTGTGTGTGTAAGAATAGTTTGCTATCATTTATTTAAAAAGACACATAATAGTAAATGTATAAATTATTCCTGGAAAGATACATAAGAAACTGATAACAATGGTAGTCTTGAGGGGGATAGGGGGATGGTAGCATCTACGTGGCCCATGGGACCAAGGTGGGAGACTTATTTTTCATTGTATACCCCAAATTCTGTAAGACATGCATATATAGCCTATGAAAAAAATTAAAATAAACTGCTCTGTGGTTTGTCTCCTCTGAAGAAATAGGTAATACTGACTCCTGTTTTAAAAATATAACAAAAAATATAGTAGTAGCAACAAAAATGAACCTTGACCCTTATCTCACACTTTATACAAAATAAATTCAAAACTGATCAGAGACTTAAATGTAAAACTATAAAACTTTTAGAAAACATAGGAGAAAGCCTTCCTGACTTTGGGTCAGGCAGAGTTCTTAGATAACAACGCCAAAAACACAATCCACAAAAGAAATTGATAAAGTGGACTTAATCACAATGTGAAACTTCTGCTCTGTAAAAGAAAATAAAGATAAGTCACAGACTAAGAGAATATATTTACAAATCATGTATCTGACAAGCAACTTTTATCCAGGTTATATAAAGGACTCTCAAAATTCAATATACAGATAGAGAACACATCAGTGATTTCCAGGAGTTTGGGATTGGGGAGGGTTTGACTGCAAAGGGGCAACATGAGGGAAATTTCGCTGGCGGTGGCACTGTTAGGTGCTTACATGACGGTATACAGGTGTCACAACTCATAGAACTGTACCTTCAAAGAAGTGAATTTTATGGTATGTAACTTTAAAAATAAACTTAAAAAAATCACAACCTGATCAAAATGGTCCAAATTACCTACTTACTGACAACTTATCATTGGCCCAAATGTAGATGATGTTGATCAAGCACAATGGAATGAGGACACTGTAAATAACCTGAATCCCAGTATGTAATGGACCATGGTTGCCTTTGGGCTACTCATCTCTAACTCTTATTTCCTTAGGATGCCAGGAGATAGGAATGTACTACTGAGTAAAAACAGCATTAAGTGTGGGACAGTTTGAGAGAACAGTTATAATAATAAACTCTTTACTAGCCCCTACTACGTGGAAATCATGTGCTGTGGGATTCAAGAAGTAAGTCGGGAAAGTCCGTGCCCCAGTGATCTACAGTAGAAAATACTTAATGATTTTCTCAACACCAGATAGTGTGGCTGGCAGTTCAGTTAAGTAACAAAAACTATCCTCCCTCCCCTGACCCATCACATTTACACTGTAGTTGAGAGGCTGGGGATGACAAGCCCTAATTGCTTTTCCTTTCAACAACCTTGTACCTCAAACGGAAATCCAGTTGCAGCTCTATTCTTATTGTATTCAGAGGATCTGATTCTTCAGAGGGTAGGAAAACGGGGGAGACCTTGCAGGAGTTATCAGACTGTGGCCCTTTCTAGGCATCTGTTCCATTAACAAAATTTTTTTTTTTAAGTGACAAGAATAGGGGAAAAGAAGACTGGATTGTCTTTAAAATGCTTTTACCTCTGAAATGTTTAGGAATTTATTCTTTAAACAGAATACTGGGGTGAAGGGAACTCCCAGCCTGTTGGCATAAAAGCCCTATCACTGTGGTGCATGACTTAAGGGTTTGGGTTTCCCACCTGGCCGTTTCTTTCCTCACTGGCTTCTAGATGCATCTAAATGAGCTCGTGTTTCCCAGTGTAAACGAACCCAAAAGAATCAATGAATTGCAGTCTGTGAGACCTGGGAGCAACAGAAATAGGAAATTTTTCCCATGAGTTTTTTGACTAGTTTGATCCTGTTTAGGCAATGTTGACGTAACAGAAAGGTAGTACAGTACAATGGTCAAGGGAGGGACTCTTGGGGCCGTGTCTGGGTTCAAGTACCAACTCTGGCACTTATTAACTTTATGTCCTTTATGCCTCAATTTCCTCACCTGAAAAATGGAGTTAATCATAAAGTGTACCTCGTGGGATTGTTGTGACAATTCGCTGAGCTGATGTATCTGAAGCACGTCGAAGAATGTGTGACACATGGTAGGTACAATTAAAAATGTTTGCTAATATTATATACATGCTCTCCTCTTTTAAATCTTAGTTATAAAAATCAGTATATCAAAACTAAAAGGTTTCACCCATCCTGCTGTGTATTGGTGGCATCCTATAACCATTCTTGTTACTACAGACATTAAAAAAAAGAACAGTGGATTAAAAATAAAAAAGGTAGTGGCAAATGGTCAGCAGGAGGCTGAGAGGTCCTGTGACACAGGGAAGACCCAATTCAGTTGGGCTGGGTGCCATTCTTGTTCTGCCACTGAGTCACGTGAGCTCCCTTTGACCAGAGTTTCTACATCTGTAATTAGAAGGAGGATGGGAATTCCCTAGTGGTCCAGTGGTCAAGAATCGGTGCTCTCACTGCCAGGGCCCGGGCTTCAATCCCTGGTTGGGGAACTAAGATTCTGCAAGCCCCACAGTGTGGCCAAAAAAAAAGAAAAAAATTAGAAGAAGGGCCAGGCAAGTTCTAAAGTCGCCTCCAGCTCTAGCAACTAGTATAAGGTTTAAGTCCATATGTAGAGATTTCAAAGTTTGTCTTCTGTCTCCAACGCACCTGTTTCAAGGTGCAGGCTGTAAACACTGCTGATGTATTGATTGCACGGTGCTTTGGGGCTTTCCACGAATTCCTTGGGTCAAAAGTGATATGTTCTACGTTCATATCTGCTCTAACACGTGGCTTTCTGATCATGTACATACTTAGAAATCCTTTTATAATAACTCAACCAATGCTAGAGCCACAAATGAGTGAAATAAGTAAAGTACATTTTGCAAATGTAGATGAGGATGCTAACTTGGGAATAAATTATCATCAATTAAACCAGCAAGTACTTCGAAATGGTAGTTTGGACATGCTTTACCTTATAATATGGTGTAAGTTTTGATCACTTGCATACGGTATAGGCACTTGCAAATAGTATAGTCTAACCCATTGGGAACTAAGTTATTCCAATTTCCCCGATCATTTAGTTCACGTTACAATTGTAAAGTTAATCCAGTTTAAGCCCTTGTTCTTCAAATTGGTCTTTCTTGGTCTTCTAAATTTAAAATTAACTATGTCTTACTCCACTGTGAGGAAAAGTTCTATTCAGGTCCCATTTTTCTATCTTGAATAACCATGCTTCTTTAAAAACACAGGAATTTAGTTCTCCTCAAATATAACACTATGTAAGTACCTTAATAAGTTACAGTACTTGACATTAAGAGGACTCTTGAGGAGAAGGCAGTGCTTTCATTCAGTGCTATGCTTTGTGTAACTATTCTATTTTGCTGATGGGCAAACTGAGACATGGTAAGGAATCCACTTAGAAAAGAAGAAAAAAGTTTTAGGCAAACACATAACTGGGTTTGACTGGGCCTGTTTAGTACCAGGGGATTTCAGGCAAGGAAATTTACCTCTCTGCACTGATTTCCTTATCTGTGCAGTGGGACTAACAATAATATCTAACTTGTGGGGCTATAAGTGATAATTAAATGATTTCACATTCAAAAGTGCTTATGATGGTGTCTGGTTAGTCTGAGTAACTTTAGTAAAAGATCTGATTAAAGAGTGAGTGGCTGGTCCAGGTCTCTCCACCATCCTTATCTAAAAGCACCCATCTCCAGTAAATGCTTATGCTAAAAATACAGGCTACTACTTCCTTGTCTGCAACTTTCTAAATGACTTACTATATTTTTGTGGGTCTGGGTCTCTCTCTTCCTCCTCCACTGCCAGGGCCCAGGACTCACAGGGAGACGCCCCAGGGAACTGCTCGTCTCAGCACCCGGCCTCACCGCTCCATCCTCCCCGAATACTTTCGGCTCCAACAGGAAACACATTTGCTCTCTGAAATGTTCTAGTGCTTGACATGACTGGTGGTTACAAAGGTGTTCGTTTTTTAGTATTGCATTAAGCCATTTTACTTTCTGTATGCATGCTGTCTTTCACGATAAAGCAACTGGGTGTTTAGAAACTTATAGCTCCAGGTTCTGGCAGTAGCTATGGGGTCCTGGGTAAGTTGCCTCTCTGGACCTCAGTTTCCTCATCTGTAAAATGAGGAGATTGGGCCAGATGACCTCTGAGGCCCCTCCCAGGCCTCCCATTCTGGGTTTATAACTCATCTGATTCTCCAAGCATGTCTCTGGGGAGGGGAGAACACCAGCCATTACATTTACAAAGAAGGGAACCATTGAGTGAGGCTTATGACATCAGAGTCAGACTGTGAAACCAGAAGTGATCTCTGGTTGCCTCGGCCTTTAGCAGCTTGAAGCCGGGTCTCAGTTCCCCAACCAGAGATGGAAGTCAGGCCGCGGCAGTCAGAGAACCGGATCCTAGCCACTAGACCAAGATGTCCAGTGGTCAGTGACAAGGCCCTGGCTTGTCTGCGTTGTAGGAATAAATTTCAACAAAGAGATGGAAAACGGTGAAACAAGTAAAGTGTTTATTAGGAGGAAAAAAGTACGCATCAGTAGGCACACACAGGCAGGCTCAGAGAGAGTCGTGCCCTCGTGGTAGTTTAAATCACTTACGTGGGGCATTTCTTCCAGGTTTCCTCTGACCAATCATCTTGCTTTGCCTGATCCTGATTCCGTATTTGGTATATCTCAGGGTCCTCCTCTGTGTGCGCTAGCATCTCTTAGACAAGGTGGATTCTAGCGAAGAGGCCTATGGGTAGGTTGACATCACCTATTATGGGGTGGCACCTCCTTCCTTTTTGGCCCCCTAGAAGCCTTTCTGTGCATGTGTAGTCAGGAAGGTCTCCTTGACCTTGAGAATGCGAAATACGTGGTCTCTTTATCTCTTATCTGGGCAAGGCTCAGCTCTCCACTGTTCCTGCCATTATCTTATCTTGGAGTATCTGCCCACAGGAGACAGATTCCAGCTGCTCAGCTTGGGTCCCGTCTACCTCCTGCCTCAGAGGGACCTGGAGTTGAGTCTCGGTTTTGCCCACAGTCATCAGGAGATCACGAACAGATCTCTTCAGCTCTCTGGGCCTCGGTTTCCTCAGCTACAAGATGGTTTTAGGAAAAGAATCTTCCTTACAGAGTTGATGAGAAGATCAGAAGGGATGATGTGCATATGTTACCCGGCCCAGTGCTTGGAATCCATAAAGTCGTTGGTCTTTAATCCTCGCTTCAATGCTGTGAGGCCCTTATCCTTCTGGGTTTTTCTAGCTGATAGTGTCAGGGCTAAGAGGAAGGGAGGGAGCAAGTGATACAGTTACAGCAGTTCTTTACAAAGGTTCCTCTGGCAGCTGTGGGACAGATTAGAAGGAAAAGAGAAGGAGGGCAAGTGGGGAGACCTGTTGGTCAGGGAGACCCTGCTGGGACCGGGCCCCGCAGTTGCCACGAGGTGTCACGCCCAGTGTGGCTCACCACTGTGGTCAAGTGTCCGAGAGACACCTTGTGGAGGTGAGGTGGGGAAGCCAAGGGCAGGAGGCGCCAGTGATGACCCAGGGGCTCCAGGTCAATCCGTCACAAGGGCGAGGGTGAGTGGGGAGCAAGCCAAGAGGGGAGGCATTAGAGGACACTGCTTGGAGAGCCTGGCAGCCGGAGCAAGTGGGTCTAGACTAGGCACGGAGAACGTGAACTCAAGACCTCTGCTTCACCGCCCAGAATGGTTCCAGTTCACGTACATTTTCAGAAATCTTTATTGCTTCGGAGTGAGTAGGGGGACTTGGTAATGCAGGGTCAACCCTTCTTCTACCTTATTTCTGTCTGCACTTGCACTTCTCACAAATGGGCCATTGCTGGTTCTTGGTCAGTGGTGCCTCTGGTTCGCGACTGCTTGAGGACCGTGTTTCTGCACAGGTCGTCTAAACGGCAGAACCCCAGATGTCTCAGTGCCTCAGATCTACCACAATAATCACATCCTTTAGAGACAAGCATTCCTTATGGCCTTTTAAAAAACTCCGATGCCCCAGACCTCATAGTTTGCACGCTTCCCCAACATTCCCATGGGATTGCCATCTTGGATGTTTCCCTCTGTGACAGGATACAGGAGAATGCTGGGCATATGCGCAGTGAGATGAGAGGGTGGTGAGCCTCTTCTCTGACCAATAAAATGTGCTCCAAAAGGTCAGGCTATAACTGGGCGGAGAAGATAAACTTCGTACACTTTCATATCCTGAAAACTTTCCTTATCCAACATTCATCTTCCACCAGTGCTCACATATTTACCTGACTGGAGGAAAAGGCCTTTCGTGCCCAGCATGGTGAGGCTCTTTACAAACGTGAACTCATGCAAATATTGGAACAACCAATTTTGCAGACAAGAAAACTGCAGCTCAGAGGGGCCATTGGCTCATCCAAGCAGGGGGAGGCCGCCCAACTGGGGAGGGAGGGGTGTTCAAATTCCTGCTCCCTGCTTCTCAGCTGGGTGACTTGGGAGAGCTACTCAACCTTCTGCTTCTGTCTCCTCCTCCTTTTAGGGTTGGAATGAAGATTAAATGGGGAGATGCGTATGGCAGGGTCAATGTAAATGCTGGCTCTGCTCTCAGCCCTGCTAGGCAGTGGGTAGGGCCTGTGGGTTTAGGCAACAGGGGTCCCAGATGAGCCCAAACTGGGATTTGTGGAACTGGTAAGTTGTGACTTCTTGGAGGTGGGCGGGGGGCGCTTATCCCTGAATCATTATGGGAAAAGGCTTTTGTTCCTTGGCTGATGGGGGAAGAGGGATGAGTTTCCTTGGAAGGGGTTGGGAGAGAGGCTTAGAGATCAACTAGAGAGAGGCTGGCGTGCTGTTGGTCCCCCCCCCCCACCATCCCCCCAAGCCATGCATTGTAGAGGTTGGACAGGAACCAGCCCCACGGCTCCATGACTGTGGAGAGAGAGATGCACAGTCAGGACCATCTTCCTCCCTCCTCTCTCTCCCCTGCTGGCTTGGCAGCCTCAAAGCAGCAGGAACATGTCCACAGCCAAGATGCTCACATGCAGATGACAGACTGACCCTCCCAACCCCAAGCCCCACCCTGGCGTGAAAGAAAGGCCAGTTGGCACAATCAATAGCTAGCTATTCAGGGGCAAAACAACCATCCTATTGATCAAGGCAGGGATTACTTCTAGTCTGTCCTGACTAGGTTTTGGGCCAGCAGATCTGGCTTGGTTCTCCTCTCCCTGTTTATTTTGTTCTGTAAGTGTGGAGGGGACGCATTCCACATCTGAGTGCCCGTATCTGGACAGGATATCAAGACTGCACTGGCCGATGAAATCCATTTTAAAGATCATCCATCGTGGCTGGAAGGAAACTGACAAGCCCCAGAATGTAAAATTTGAGGTGTAGCCCCTGATGGAGGCTGTGGGACAGAAGACAGGGCTCATGCGGTTGGCTGGCCCCCCAGTGGCAGTTTTCGTATTTCCTAGGCATGTCTTTTCTATTTGGATGTCCAGAAGTTTTAAGAACACTCTTTCAGGACTGCGTTCAAATATTTGGGCAGGTCTGTGGGAAGCTGCTTTTGTGTGTGGGCTTGGGGTACAGCTGTGGGTGTGCTGACACTTTCCCCGATGAAAGCGCTTCTTGCTCCTGTGCCTGGAGACGGCCTTGCCCAGTCTGGCAGGCATGCATTTTTCCATCTCCTTGGGGTGAAATTCTAGGATTTGTTTTGTGTCACTTTGGATCTTGGTGAAACTGCATGCAAAGGGAAGATTAACGGCAAAACTCTGCTTCCAACTGCCAGGAAAATATTTTGCCCTTTACAGTACGAAAACAAAGAGGCACGTCAGCTGAGTGGTCTGGAGAGAAGAGGAAGTTAATGTCCCCTGTGTTAGAGCAGGGCCCTCCTCTGCCCTTTTTCCTGGGCTCCTCTCCTGGATGGGACTTTATTTTTTTCTCTAAGGGTCTCTTGTCTGACAACCTAAAATAGATCCAATTTGCCTGCAAGTGACCTCTGAACAGTACCCAGTCTGCGCAGGCCCCTGTGTCTCCTAACGTAGGCCCACTGGGTCTGTAGGGCAACCCCACAATGAAGAGTGGATTAACCTTACTTTACAGATAAGGAAACTGAGGCTCAAGGCGTTATTAGCTTTCTCAAGGTCACACAGCAACCAACTGATAGAGCTAGAATCGAAATCCAGGCCTACTTGCCATGAGCTCTTTAATAATGGGGCATACATCAGATTCTGGCCCAGTGCCTGGCACAAGCGATGCTCAGATGTATGAGAGAATGAAGGAAAGCGTTCTCAGGCTCGGATGACCTGGGGTGCCCTGATTTTACCATCTTTACTTCGCACAAGGCCTTCTCAGGATGTCCAAGTGCCCCCACCGGCTGAATTGACATGAAAATGCTTGCTCTCGCCCGTGAATCGGCCGTTGATCTCTGGTGGACCCACGAGGGAACAAGGAGGGCTATTGAGCCAGGGGTGGTGGTGAAAACACTCAGCTGTCTGACCTCACACGTGCTAGACACCTAGCATCTCCGGACCTGCACAGAAGGCAGGAGTGGTCCCTTCGCCTTGGCATCTTTCTAAAGCTTAAATGAGATGTAGTTTATGAAGCCCCTGGCACATGGCAGTGTTTATGAACTGTTTTGTTTTTGTTTGGTTTAAAGACTTTAATCCGGGAGCCTCATGCCTAGGGAGGGAAGGGATGCAGTGTATGGACGGTTCGCTTGGCTGTGCATTTCTCTGGGAGTTGGTCCACAGTATTCATTTTGCTCTCAAAACCGTTCATGACCCCAAAAGCATTTAAGAACCACCACAGTCCGATTTGATTTTTGACCCATGGTTAGAAACTGCTGAGCTAAGAATATGTTAAGTGCCCTCATGTTCCTGGAATCATGCTACTTAAACAAATAGAACAGGAGGGATCTTTGCCTCTTAGAAGTTCACCATTTAAATAGAGACAGTAGTTGGTGATGCAATGGCTGAGTTAGGTACATATGTAGATAAGTATCGGAAACGATGTGGGAAGCACAGAAAAAAAGTTAAATATTCACCAGCTGTATAAAAGCAATAGATATTCACATTTTGGTTCTATTTCAACTTTTCTTCCAAGAGTGTATCTAACAGCCAGCTATTAGTGGGCACTTTCTCTGTGCCAGGTGGTGGGTTGTTTGTTCTAAATGCTCGATCCTGTTTAATCCTTACCACCACACTGTGGAGTGGTTACAAGTATTAGCTCTATTTTACATACGAGGAAACGGTGATTCAGAGAGGTGAGATCACTAGTCCCAGGTTACACAGCTAGTCAATGGTGATACTCAAAATCACGAGCTCTCTGGGACTTACCTTTGAAGATGTTTCCATTCCTCTGGCATCTTTTTTAGCCCAGAGTAGCGCGTACTACTACTACTACTATTGGTACTATGAATACTGCTGCTGGTCCCACCACTGCCACTGCTGCTGCTACTACGAGTACCCGCAAATCTGCTCAGAAGGTGCATGGCTTCTAAAGAGTAGGGAGTGAAGAGCCTGCTGTAAATCTTATATAGTCAATTCAGTATCAGACGTTTTGAAAGAGGAAAATCGCACAGCCTTGGAATTGGCTTCTCAAAATTCCACTGATTTTTAATCAGAAAGGAAAATGGAAGCGAGAAGAGAAGCCAAGGGAGCTTTGGCTCTGAAACTCTCTCTCTCAAGCCTCCCCCCACGACTAATATAATTAAATGATAGAATCGACTCTGAATTGGAGAGTTGATCTATTTGGATTCTCAGAGGTACCCTGGACCCCGTGCCCACAGAGGGACAGGAATTGGAGTATAAATATTCCATTTGTTTTGATGATCAAGGACATCATCTATTTGGCAAATATGTTATTTGCAATTCCCAAAGGTTTCCCTGCCAGTTTTGGCCTTTTTCCTTGTCTGTGTAAGTATCCCCTCCTCTTTCTTTCAAAAACACCTGACATGGTAAGCCCTCTGCTAAGCACGTTTGAAGATACACAGTTGAATTCAGCCTTTGATGAACTTACAGACCAGAAAAGGAAATATGACTATAAATATACATCTCTTCCGTTTTTCCAAGAAGAATGCAGCACATGTGTGATCTTAGAGGGGTACAGACAGAGGCTCAGAGGGGTGCAGAGGACTTCCAGTGAGGGGCTCCGAGAAGGCATCAGGCACTGTGGTGCCACGGTTCTGTGCCTTAACAAACGGATGGAGTTTGGACATTCAGAGATGGGTCATTCATGGTGGAGAGAACAGTCTGAGCAAAGACACTGGGTCAGGAAATCATGAGTGTATTTGGGAGCTGCAGGTAGCTTGGCTCAGCAACGAGCCCTCTGAATAAAAGTGTGACGCTCCCAAAACACCTGTGAGAGGGGCCTGCTTGCCTACCTGAAAGAAGCCTAGGCCCACTCGCCCCCTGTCTGTCTGTCCACCATGATGGAGGACAGGCAAGGTTCTGTGCAGAGGCCAGGCGGAGAGGGATGCAGCAGAGTAGGATCCAGGGGCAGTGCGAGGATAGAAGGGTCTTTAGGGCCTTTCCTGAGGAGGTAATGCATTTGACCTGTGACACAAAGACAAAGTCTGTGTGGCTTTTAAGAGGAGATAAAACTCTGAGAAGCTGAGGTCTGGGAAGGGAGCTGGGTTTTGGAGGCCAAGATGGTGTCTGATCAGCTCTCGCCTGGGCCATCCATGGGAGATCTTCCCCCCGGACCTCAAGGTCTAGGACAGGAGTATAGCTACAGAACGGAATTCTAATCCAGTCAGCAAAGGAGAACTCCGTGGAATATGGACCCACAGAGCATTTCCTTCCTAACCAGCCCAGCCGACCAGCCAGCCTTACCTCTGTGTCGAATGGAGTATCCCACAGGCTTTTCCTTTTCTGCTGCTCAAACTGCAAACTTTACTCTCTGAGAGAACCTGGGCAAGCTACTTAGCCTCCCTGAAGCTCAGTGCTCACTTGTGGCCCAGGCTTAATAAAGGACTCACTCCGTGGAATTGTGAAGATGAAATGAGTTCATACACAGAAGGTGCTTGGCATAGCCTGTGTTAATCTATCTCTTTATTCATCAACTCCACGCTCAAGGGGAGTGGCAGAAGCCAGATTGTCAAGGGCAAGCTGTCAGAGGGATGAGACGCATGTCCCAGGAACGGGGGTTCCTGAGAGCCACGGGAAACAGCAGGCACCACAGGCCAACACCTGGTGCTGGAGGGCAGAGGTCCCTCCCCATCAGAGACACTTCACCCACACCACCGACATCACACAGAAGCTGCGTCTTAAAGTGGGGATGGGGATTAATACGTGCACAGGGAGGGGAAAATATGTTAGTGCCTTGTCCTTCCTCAGCACCTTCACATCCAGAACACGCTTCCCCCTGGCAGCAGCTCCTCGGCAACCATGCAACGCAATGGAGTGGCTTTCTTCAAAGACTTTCTTGCAGAGAAAAAGAATCTCTTTTTAGAGGAGAGATGCTAAAACGATAGACGTGGAAGCATTTGAAGTGGAAAGACCCTGGGTATTAAAGGATTCAGGTTTCCAGACAATATCCTTAGGGCTAGGGCACCCACAGAGAGGGCATGGATGTGCTGTCAGAGGAAGTTTGTCTGTGCAGCTACAGAGAGGCACGCAGTGAACTTACTAACGGAAGCAGAGAGGAAGCAAGAAGGGGGCGCCCAGCGAGGCCGTGAGATGAGTGTCTTGTTGACTAAGGTTGACGGCATTGCTCGCAGCCTCGGAGACTAAAATCACAGAAATGCATGAGCCTCGCTTTCCTGAGGGCCGGACACTGACCTACCTCTGTGGCCCATTCTCCTCCTGAGATGTTTTCCCACTCTTGAGCTGACATATTTCTTTTCAGAGCCCTCCAGGTAGTGGGGCATAGGGCGTAAATACTCACCCAATAAAAGGCAGTTTACTCTCCACAAATCTTCACTCTCGGTTAGCATAAGGAATTGGTATTTGAAATTTGCATTTCCTCCTCTGTCCCCAGTCCAGCTTCTCAAAGGACAAGCATATAACGGAGGGTGGGAGTGGGGGGGCATACCTCCAGGCATATGTCTGAGCATAACTATTAACAATGTCCCCTCCCCTTTTCACTCTCACAGGGGTCCTAGTTTGGGCTGTAAATTACATGATCGCTTGTCTCACCTTAGTTGCCCTCAGAAGCAGACACTGAGACAGGGATTCAAGTACAAGTAGTATATTTAGGAAGTACAGGAAACACACTGTTGGGAGACTAGGAAGGTAGACAAGAAAAGGAATGCAGCTGATTAAAGAGTGTACTGTTAACAGTGGCTACTGTGGGCACCTGGAGTGTAATTTGGGGGGGAATCTCTGAGAAATGGTGCAGAATTTATTCTGAATTTTCCCACCCCCAGGGCAAGGCGAGAGAGCTGGGATATTTATACACCAGCTCCTAAGCTGAAGGCCTGCTCCTGGCAGGTATTAATTCTCTGCTACTTCTGGCTCACCTGATGGGCATTGTGACCTTCTTTGGTTCTGGGGAAACAATCCCTCAGGCCCAGAGATGCGGATTCCATACTGGAAAGTCACAGGAGCGCCCCCCTCTGGAAGGTTCAAGTAATATGGGTGGCCACCAACAGCACACACCTGTAACTTCTCTCCATCCTTTGGCTGGCATCTTGCTATATCCAAGGTCATTCATCAGTAACGTCCTGCTCCTCAAATTCAAATCCCATAGAATTCCTCATCAACCTTCTCACTGGCTTCCCTGTTCTTTTCACCACTGCTCAACCTCTCCCTCTTCAAACTCTTTGCTTACCTATCTTTTGTGACCCTGCCTTGTCTTAATTCCTTGATGTTCTTATTATCGTCTTTGACTAACTGGGAACATTTATCCAAGACTCTCTTCTCTTCTCTCCCTTGAGGATTTTCTACATCCACTTCAACTGTTACCTCCATGCAGATGGCACCACAAAATTAATAATATTCCCTTAAATTCACGAACCACTTTAAATCATACAAAAGCCCTTTCTCGTTGGCGTCCTTTTGACTGAGTGTATATAAGACTGAAGGTATATAGTTGCATCAGTCATAATTTCTCTCTGGAGACCCACCTCCGCATCCTGGTTGCCAGCTCAGGGTCTCCATGGATACGTTCTACTATCGTCTCAAATTCAAGCCACACAGAGCTTGGTGTCCTACTCGTCCTTTATCTGATTCCCACCTCTAGAAACACTGCTTTCTTCACTGTCCCCAGAGAAGTCTTGTGCCCCACTTCCCACACAGCTCGTCTGTAGCCTCTGCCCGAGAGTAAGCAGTTTCTTCTCTGCTTTCCACCTGTTCCCATAGTCAAGACCATGCTTGCAAATGACATGAGACCTGCTTGTCCACCGTTGGGTTAAGGAGGAAATGATTGACTCCATGCTACTATAACCTGCAGGGAAGGCAGGGGTCTGCTAAGCTTTGGGAACAATCGGAACCACATTCCAATGTCACCCATACCGTCTCGCCCCTTCTCTAATATCAGCTGCTTTCCTCAGCCCAGTCTCCTCCACAGAGCAGAACCCATGGCTATGGCAGGTCCTCCTCACATTACATGCAAGCAGGATTGGTTCCTTCCCTTAGTTACAGTTATTTCTTTTTCAAGAATTCTAATTGGCTAGAATTGGGTCCCATGCCCACTCCAATGGCCAAGGTGTAGGATGCTATCACTGGCAGTCCCATCTAGAATCAATCTCAGGTGAATGGAATAAAGGAAGGAAAAATTCCCCAGAGAAAGGGAAATGTTTCCAGAGAAGAAGGGAGGGGTGCTTAGCAGATAAGACACTTTGATTCCACAATTTTCCCCCTTTCTAAAATGACAGCTCCTGCACCCCGTCTTTCTGGTGTTCTAGCCTCTGGACTCTTCCCCTCCTCTGAACGGCCATCACACTTCTTGAACTTTCTCCTTATTTCTTATTTAGTCGTACCCCGTCTTACCTTGTCTCTTCTGTTATTAAGAGGAATTGCCATGTTAATATTTTATTTATTTTTTAACTGCTCATCTATTTAAATTATTTTCTCCCCAGTGGTGCTGTTGTTGGATTTTACGAGTGTGTCTTAGTTTGCTCTTTATCCCATAAGACTGAGACTTTTTATCCCAAGCCTGAGACTTTACCCAGACTGACCCAAAAAATTTTTTTTGATTTGGTTTCTATTGGGCTATCGCCCATGTTGAACACTATCAACCTGGGAGGTCTGGTGGAGAAAAAGTCCTATGCCTTTTCAGGGGACCTGTTTTCTGATTCTCACAAGAGCTGTGAGATGCTGACCAAATCACAACTCTCTTTATTTCATGGATTTTCCATCTGTGAAATGATGACAATAAGATGTGCCCTAACTTCTTAGGGTTTTTGAGAAAACACAGTGGAAGCAACAGAAAAAAACATGCTATATAAATGCAACTTATGGGATTTCCCTGGTGGCGCAGTGGTTAAGAATCTGCCTATCAATGCAGGGGACACAGGGGACATGGGTTCAAGCCCTGGTCCAGGAAGATCCCACATGCCACGGAGCAACTAGCACCACAACTACTGAGCCTGTGCTCTAGAGCCCGTGAGCCACAACTACTGAAGCCTGCATGCCTAGAGTCTGTGCTCTGCAACAAGAGAAGCCACCACAATGGGAAGCCCGTGCACCACAACGAAGAGTAGCCCCCGCTCACCACAACTAGAGAAAGCCCGTGCGCAGCGACAAAGACCCAACGCAGCCAAAAATAAATAAATTAGTTAATTAAAAAAATAAATACAACTTATGCTTGTTCACATGGATAATTCAAAGAGAAAGCTCAGGTCTTACTGATAAGGTATTGTTTCTAGGTACAACTCTTCCTACTGAGTTTGCATTTACACAGGAATCCCTTAGATTCCTCAGCTTCATCTGCTAGAAACATGAACCAGTGGTTAAGGCAACCATTTAGTTACCTTGGAAAAGCTTTGTGGAACTTTACAGAAAATCTGATAGTAAACATTGGTTTCTAAAACTTGCTAATGAGAAAATGCATTTCTCTGGTCCTTTTTGGCATCAAAGTTCCAAACTGGCAAATTATGACTTTATTGCTAGGTGGGGTTTTTTTTGGTGTTTTTGTTTTTGGTTTTTTTTGGTACTTTTGACAAGTGTTTAAATGTTTGGGGATGAAGTATTGACGTAATATTCTTTTTTAGCCTCAACATTTTCTTTCTCCTATTGCTAAAGAGTCCATATTCTAATTTGCCTCTCTTAATCAAGTTGCAGATAACCAGTTCAAATGTACTCACTGCTTGGTATACACTGCACACTGTGGGTCAATAGGGCCCAGTCCTTGCCCTTGTGGACCATAAGTCAAATGGGGAAGACAAATGGTATACAACTCTTTACAGTATCTGTAATTATGCACGTCACAATTCTCTAAAACAATGTATGAGTCAGAGTGGGCTCCCTACTATAACAAACAACCTCAATTTTTAGTGTCTTCACCTGGTAAAAGTTTATTTCTCACACAAAGTCCATTGTACATGTTCTTCATTAAATGGCTCTCTTCCAAGTGGTGACACAGGGATTCAGCCTCACTCTATCCCAGGAAGTCACCATCTTCAACTTGGGGCCTCCAAGGTCACCAGGAAAGGGAATGACAGTGTAGGCAGAACACACTGGACCTCACCACCTTGGCTTGGTAGGGACACATAGAACCTCTGCTTTCATTGGTCATTGGTCCCATTAGTCCATCAGGTCACATGGTCCAACTTAGATGCTGGGCAGCTTCTTCCCAGCCATAAGTGAAGTTGCAAGAGGAATACATATCTTTGGTAGACCACCAGCAGCCTCTGCCACAGGTAGGTACTATTTTTACAGGTAACAAAATTGAGGCAGTAAGGAACTTACCAAGGTCATACTGCCAGTATGTGGAGAAACCAAATTTGAACCAGGTTTGTTTGACCCAAAGCCCACGCTTTCACAACTCTATTATACTAACTTTGCTATGACACATGACATGTTCTAGGCCATGGTAGAGCTCTATAGGCATGGTCTGCCCATTTAACCCATTTTCCTTGGTTTGGGCTTTCTGGAAAGTTGGTCTTGCTGCTGCCCTACGTTCTGGCCTGATTTTTCTGACGGCCCTTGGCTGTCACTGAAGGCCTTGCTAGTCTTTTTCCTCCTCCAGATGTGTTCATGGCACTGGGTAAAGTTTCCATCTCTGTGAGACAGAAAATAGAGAAATAAGATTAGACATTGCACAACTGTTGTTTGAAGAGGATAGCAACCAATTTGCATATATAACTTCAGGCATCTTTGGTTATGAAATAGTTGCATTATTTTCTGGTTCCATTTCCCACAGGCTAGTAAGGGGTCAGTGTTAAAGAACTGACAGGGATCTAGGAGTTTGGATATAGGAGATCACTTTGGATTTGAGTAATGGAGCCAATCAGTTTTGTCAGCGTGAACATGTACGCCAGGCTCCAATCACAAGCAACAGGACAAGTGTGTACAACAGGCTCTCTACCTTTGAGGTTTGGAGGCACCAAAGCAGAGAGCTGTGTTCACGTTCACTCTGCCTGATGCAGATATAAGTGAGTAATGTCAGCTCCATCCACAAAACCCTGATTACATTGAGTCCCGGTTACTATGGCTGTATAACAAATTATCCCCAAACGTAGCAGCTTAAATAGGCCTTGATTATGTTCACAGATTCCTGGGCCAGGAATTCAATCAGGGCACAGCAGAAACGGTTTGTATTTGTCTCCCAGTTTCTAGGACCTCAGTGGGAAGACTCAGGGGCTGAGGGTTGGGATCATTTAAAAGCTCATTCACTCACATGTCTGCTGGTTGGCTGGGGGGATCCTCAGGTCCTCTTCCCATGGGCCTCTCTATACAGTCTCTCTGTGTGGGCGGGTTTGGGCTTCCTCACAGCATGGTGGCTGGATTCCCAGGGTGAGCATCTTGAGAGAGAGAGCTTTTTTTCACCTATCCTTAGAAGTCATGTACTATTACTTCTATCATGTTTTACTCATCGAGGCAGTCACAGAGTCCTGCCTGGTGCAAGGGGAGGGGAGATAGACTCTGTCTCTTGATGGGGAGGGACAAAATTCTGGAAGAATGAATGGGACTGGAAATAGCATTGTGGCCACTTTTGGAAAAGCTAATCTGCCTCTTTGCTTTTATTCTGATCCCTAAATCTGACTTAAATATCAGTTAACATACATTTGGTGCCCATGTGCCAGGTACCTTATATTCATTAAATCTAATCCTGACCCCAACACTGCAAAGTAGATTGTTATTCCTCTCACAGATGAGGAAACTGAGGCTTAGAGAAGTTAACTAACTTACCCAAAGACACAGAGCTAGCTGATGGTGTAGTCAAGTTGCAAGGCCAAGCCAGGCCGACTCCAAATCCCATACTCTTTCCCATAGTTTCCATATGGTTCCCATTGGGGATGACTCATTCCTTTAACGAAAGGGATGACTCATTCCTTTAACCTCTGCCTTTGGCAGAGGTAGGCCAGAGTGGTGGAGATGGGGTAAAGGGAAGTTCAGACACTTTGAATTAATGGTAATTTCCACCAAGGTGTTTGTTCTAATAATTTCCACCTTCTAGAATCCACACATCCTCAGAGCCCATCAAGTCAAACCTATGTCATCGAACGGTCCCTGATTTCCCAACAGCTGCAGTACATTTACTTTGATTCTCCTGCATGTGTAAAATATTACCCAAAGGTCAGAAGATGGTGTCATGCTAATGGACGATGGAATCCACCCTCCTTCAGGGGCCTAGGAGACAGCCTGGTGAGACTTCCCCAAGGGGACCGAAGTGTTCATCATCCCAACCAGGAGACTTTTTAAAAAATAATTATTTATTATTTACGGTTATAGGAAACAAATTTTAAATAAATTTGCATACATATTTTGTTTCTGTGATATATGAGACACTGATCAATAAAAGACTGTCAAGTATAAAAATATCAGTGTATTACATCAGGATAAAATTCTGTGGGGGAAGTGAAACGGAAATATAATTTCAAGGAGTAAAAGGAATGATGGAAAATGTCTGATTGTTAAAGAGCTTGTCTTGTACTTTTAAAATGGATGATGGTGGCTGTCACATCAAAATGATTGCTTTTTCGACATCTTCATTGGAGTATAATTGCTCTACAATGGTGTGTTAGCTTCTGCTGTATAACAAAGTGAATCAGCCATACGTATGCACATATCCTCATGTCCCCTCCCAACCAGGAGATTTTTGAGAGTAAAAGGGGAGGATTGTGCTGGGACTGTTGTGTGACTTGATCTTGGGGGTATTTCTGGGTGTGTGTGTGCGTAGTCTTTACTTTCACGAGGTGTGTACTTTACTCGTGTAAGCGAGACCTCAACCACAGCCTCAGGACGATTACAAAAGATGAGAGCTGTGCCAGGACCATGGGCATCAGTGAACTCTGTGCTGGGCCAGTGGGACAGATGGGCACCCTCGCCATTTCCGATTCCCATCAGGTCTCCCTGGGCCGGGACAAGCTGTGTTTGTGCTCAGAAATGATGGGCTTTCCAAGTCAAGATCCTGTAAAGGTGCATCTTTATTTATTTATGTATTATTCATCTATTATTTATTTATTTATTTTTGCAGCACGGGGGCCTCTCACTGCTGTGGCCTCTCCCGTTGCGGAGCACAGGCTCCAGACGCGCAGGCTCAGCGGCCATGGCTCACGGGCCCAGCCGCTCCGCGGCATGTGGGATCCTCCCGGGCCGGGGCACAAACCCGCGTCCCCTGCATTGGCAGGCGGACTCTCAACCACTGCGCCACCAGGGAAGCCCTAAAAGTGCATCTTTAGATCCTCTTGCATAATAAATGCACACACTCACACTCAAATACACTCACATTCATACACAATGACATTCACATGCACACCACTTACATGCACACTCATTTCACACACAACTTGTACTCACACAATCACATCCACACTCACATTTGCACTCACAAGCATGCACACAGACTCTCATAACTTATATGTACATGCACTCATGCTCACACTCATACAGTGAGCTCTTACATTCACAACTCATACACAAATGCAGTCACATTTACATACACTCAATACCCACACACATATTCCCATGTGCACACCCACATTTACACGCATACACATTCATGATCACACACTCACACACATTCACACTTTACTCACATGACTTATACCCACACACACATTATGCCCCCACCCCCATTCAGACACACACACACACCACGAGTTTATCTCAGCTCTCTGAGGAGGACTTAGCTGGAGCCAGAATAGGACACTTTAGAATTTTCTCCTTAATTTTCCTGTGTGGGCTGTTTAGGGAGCTTATCATTGCCGCATTATTTCTCTTGCACTGATTTGTGTTTTTCTTCAAAAGATCCTTAGGGTTTTTTGTCACAAAATAAAACATTTAAAATCATAGTACACGTATGCATATTGCAGATAAAATTTGCATAAACATAACAGAGATTCTTGTTAAGCCTAATAATGTTACAAACAATCAAAGAAAAAAACACAGTCAATCCCAAACTACAGGGTTCATAATTACTCCCTCTAAGTGTGTATCCCTTACATGTTTTGAACAGGGCCACTTTAATTGGTGGTTTTGATATTAAGGACTGAGTGTTTTATGAACTAGAAACTCAAGCTTTGGCCTAAGATGGCAGCCCCAGGCAGCTGGAGGCCTTAGGGACACAAGTCTGTCTTGGACCTTTTGTGTCACTAATTGTGCTCACAGTGGCAGCCACCCTGATGGTAGCTGTCACCTACCTTGCTCCAGGATGAATTTCTGGGTCCTGACATAGCTGGGCTGTGTGTGGGCTGGAGAGCTGCCTAGGTAGCTTGCACAAAAGTGGGCATGCAGTGGTTAAATAACAAGACAGGAAAGTAAAAACCTCCAACAGCTGTAGCTGGTAGGGGAGGGGGGCTGACAGCACATCACTGGACTTGTGCCAGAGCTGAGGATGAATCAGGAGACACCTTTGCAGGCTGTTTCCATCTCTTGCCACCCAGTGAACAGGGCAAGCTTTAAAATCCCTTGGTCCCCTTGTGAGGCAGATGGAAATTACATGAGGCAGAGAGAGGCCTGGGGCTGAGCAGCTCAGGCACAACAAAGGCCACCCCAGTAAACCAAGGAGCGCAGCTTACAGCTCACTTGGGAAAGGAGGGCAGACCCCCTTCATGTGCCCCGAGCAAAGGCAGGATTACAGTTACGAAAACAACTGACAAAGCTCTGTACCTTTAGGTCAAAACCAGGAAAAATCTGATGTTGGAGAGAGTGGGAATCCTCTGTAATCTCAGTGTAGAAGCTGACATACACAGGGCGCTTCTATCTGAGAAAGTGCCCTTCCCAGTGCCTACAAGCTAGGGATGTGGAAGGCCTGACACACAGAGGGGCTCATGAGGCTCACAGAACCAGGTGAAAAAGAAGAGGGAAGGCTGGACCAGGACTCAGAGGTCGGTGCCCACTTCCCGAAGAAGCTCCTTCGATTCTCGAGAGCAGAGATCGGAAATACATACCAGAGTCACACTGCATGCTAATCGCCTCTGATTTGTATTTTTCTTTCCCCGACTCTGTCCTTCGGTCTCTCTTTTTCTTATTTGAGATAATATTAAGATGTCACATTGGGCCCTAGAGAGAACCCCAGGGGCCTCGTCCATGAAACAGGAGTATCAGAAGGCCCAGAATTCGTGTCCAGCAACCTGCGAGGCTGGTCCTCACTGAAGCCATTTGTCTGTGTGCTGAGCTCACCCTGCCATTTCCTTTGGTGACAGATTGTCCTATGAGGGGGCAATTGGAACGGTTTGGGGAGTCTATTTGCCTAATGAGATGGTGAGTTTCTGATTGATAGACTTAGCAATCCTTTAGGAAGGAGCAACACTCCTTTTTCTCTGTTGGAAGGGTTCCCCAAGCCATAGAAGCTCTGAGCCCCAAAGGCCAGTTACTGTTTTCTTTCACCATGTGTGAGTAGATCCTAAGACCCCTGGACTCAAAAAGGCAAAACTAGCACTCCCCTCCCCCTCTCCTCTTTTAGGGTCAAAGCCAGGCTACTATTTCTCTCTCTCTCTCTCTTAGCTTTATTTTAGGGTTTTGGGCCCATGGATCTAGGCCAAGATACACTTTTCCAAACATAAAGATCTGAATTTCATGGGGCAGAGCACTGGCGAAAATAGAGGGGAGATGGTAATGGTGACGTGTTGTGCAGTGGAGGCGGGGGTGTGGATGCTGTTAGTGTTGATACTGATGTTGAGAGTATGGTGGAGGTGCTGGCTGTGGGGGGTGGGTGTCGTTGATGACGGTGGTAGTATTGGTGATGAGGGTGACATGATGGTGGTGCTAATGGTGATGACCGTGATGAGCTATGTATGGCGATGGTGGTGGTGGTGGGGTTGGTGATGGTGGTGGGTGGTGGCGGGTTTAATGATGGTGGTGGTGGTGGAGGTAGTGATGGTGGTGGAGGTGGAGTTGTGATGGTGGTGGTGGTGGGGTTGGTGACGGTGGTGGAGGTGGGGTTGGTGACGGTGGTGGAGGTGGTGTTGGTGATGGTGGTGGAGGTGGTGTTGGTGATGGTGGTGATGGTGGGGTTGGTGATGGTGGTGGAGGTGGGGTTGGTGATGGTGGTGGAGGTGGTGTTGGTGATGGTGGTGGAGGTGGGGTTGGTGATGGTGGTGGTGGTGGAGGTAGTGATGGTGGTGGTGGTGGGTTTGATGATGGTGGTGTTCGTGGAGTTGGTGATGGTGGTGGTGGTGGGGTTGGTGATGGTAGGGAGATATGTCATATGACATTGGTGGGGGCGGGGCGGTGGTGGTAATCATGGTTGGTGATGTGACCGTGTGCAGAAGTGCGATTCCTGGTGGAGGTGGCTAGTGCTGCTGTTGGCCGTGGTTGATGTAGTGAGGTATAATCAATCTGTTCTCTTCCAAGGGAGCCCTGGGATTTTTGTATAAACTGTGCAGCTCTTCCTCAGACTTTTGTCTGTCCCAAGGGGAGCAGCTTCCTGAGGTGCTTTTCCCCATGGCAGGGGCATCTGTGGTTACAACCTCATAGTAAGGAGTGGCTGTGAAGATTTGCTCAACTGTGACTCGACAGCTTCTTTTGTTGAAGAAGAGGGAAGAAACCCTGGTGGGCCACCCTCTACCCATTTACAGTTAACCACAATTTTCAGTTACCACAATAAATTATGACCTCAGTGTATCTCTTAACCATAATGGTGTGAGGAAGGCAGGATTATCCCTATGGTAAAGATGAGGACACTAAGGCTCAGAGAGGGACAGTAGCTCGCCTGAGATCACACAGCTAAGAAGTAGGCAAGGCCCCACATGCCCTGCTGTGCTTCACCTCACCGTTCCATTCAGTCCATCACAGAATGGAGCACCCAACAGCAATGTCTTGAACCCAGCCAGGAGGCTTGGACAAATAATGGTCAGTGTACCAACAGGAGCCCCTTAAAAGTCAGAAAGACAGGAGCCACCACTCTTAATGTGAGTTTTCAATGTCCTGTTAAAGCCAACACCGAATTTCTGACCAAAAAAAAAAAGGGGGGGGGTAGTTCTGTGACTAGAAATCCAGTCATTTAGGAGTTGCTCTCAACAAAAATGTCCTTTTGACCCAGGAGTGTCCTTTCAGAAAAATACACAGGTTTGGAAGGAGTCTATACTTTTCTATTAATTCCTACTTCAAAATAAATATTTAAAGAGGTTTCTGTTTGTAACATGTTTTGTTAAAAAACAAACAACAGCACAGGTCTCCCTCAGGGAGCTGAGGAAAGGGTACCAAGAGTGATGGTTTGAAGCAAAATGACCCTGAAGTGAGGGCTGGTGGGTAGAGCAAGCAGACATGGGACAGCTTTAGGACGCTGGGAAACCCGGGGCTGTTTCTCCCACTCCCAGCTCAGTGGCATTTGGGTTTGGGTCACGCTTCTAAAGAGGGGAACAGGCAGGGCCATAACACCTTTAGGGTGAAACCAAATCTTAGCCAGCCAGACCCCAAGGGAAACCTGAAGAAAGTTGCAGTGACTATACAGAGGGAGGGAGAGAGGTTGGAAGAGATGCAGTGGGTGAGGGGAAGCAATAAAAGAAAATAGCTCTTGCAGACACAGCCGTGTCCACACACCTCCCTCAAGCCCCGTAGTCCAGGCTGCTGGGCTGAGAGGGGAATCAAAGCCAGAGACCAAGGAGCTGCCTCCAGAAGCCCCTTGCTTCTGCTTCTGGGTACTGTGGTTGTAGCTCTTACCCCCTTCCTGGTAAAAGCCCGGAGACTCTGTGACGGTCCCATACAGCTAAACCAGAGCCCGCATCTTGGAATTTTCTGGTGTCCATGCTTGCAAACATTTGAGGAGGAGAAAATGGAGAGCGAGAGGTGGGCTCTGAGCGCTGATGGGCACAAGCTGTTGCAGGGCCTCGTTGGGTCCTGGCCTGTAAGCACTCGGTTTCTCCTTCTCCCTCCGCAAGCAGAGGACGGAGACTGAGGGGACAGAGTTGAGGGGCTTGCTCAAGAAAGCCGTGTGGTGGGCTTCCCTGGTGGCGCAGCGGTTGAGAGTCCGCCTGCCAGTGCAGGGAACACGGGTTCGTGCCCTGGTCCGGGAAGATCCCACATGCCGTGGAGCGGCTGGGTCCGTGAGCCATGGCCGCTGAGCCTGCGCGTCCGGAGCCTGTGCTCCGCAACGGGAGAGGCCACAGCAGTGAGAGGCCCGTCTACCACACACACAAAAAAAAGCCGTGTGGGACCTGGGAGGAGTGGAGAAGTCCTGAAGGCCGAGGGGAGGAGCGCGAGGGCGGGTACATCTGTTTCCTTAGTAACAGCAAAGCAGAACAGTTTCCCTGCCTTGTGATCTCCCTGAAGAGCTTTGTGGAGCCTTTCCCAGTGTGTCAGGGGAAGACTGCACTAGTGATTTTGTTCTGCCACAGATTTTACAAGGTGGTCCCCCCTTGGGCTGGGGAGGAAAGGGCCTGTTGGACTTGACTTGATAATAGGCACCTGGGACACCGGGACGAAGGTAGCCACAGATGCAGGAGAGGAAGATATGGCTGCCTTTCACCAACCACCACGAAGAGAGGAAGACTTGTAGCTTCAGGTCATTTTACTGCCACCTCTTCCTAGTTTACTGCATTCAGAAAAGCACTCAACCCTGCCGAATCTTCATCCATGCATCAGTCCTGGGATTATTCCTTCATGTACTGACTTATTCGGCAATTACTGATGAAGTACCTCTTATGGGCTGAGAACTTACTGGATGATGGGGAGACAGCCCCAGCATTTATTGGGGGCATCATTATCCCCATTCTACAGATAGGTAAACTGAGGCACAGAGAGGTGGTAGAGCAGTGAATGTGCTAGAGCTGTTCCCTGCCCTCGGGTGCTTATATTCCAGTATGGGAGGCGGATGTCCAACAAAGAATTAAACAGTTACTTAATTGTAATTGTGGTGGAATGTCATAAAGGAGGTGGGAGTTTGTCATAGTCTGGGGAAAAGATACGAAAAAAGGTTTAGGGAATGGCTTTGAGGGACCTAGAGGCAGGCCAGGGCTGGAATGAGGCAAGAGGGGCCCCGAGGGTTGGAAAGCGTGCACTCACAAGGGCCCTAGATGCACCCTCTCCTGCCCCATCCCGACCCCAGTGGTGACAACTTGGAGAAGGCGAGAGGGAGGTGTTGGCTCCAGACAGGAGCAGGGATGCTTCCTCCATTTCAGCAGGAGGGAAAGCAGAGGGTTTGGGAATGGATGCAGGTGAACTGAGAGATTTGGGGGTAGGAAGATGGGAAAATTTCTGTTTTCTGTTTTCTCAGTAAAACACCAGACAAGATAGTCATCTGCAAGTGAAGCCAGAGGAGGGGATACAGGCAGTCTGAGGACAGAAAAGAAGGCCCTTGAGGGTTGTATTCAGGAGGGAAAGAGCCTACCTTGGCAGTCCAGGTGAGGCCCTCTGAAGACTTGTGGGCATCACGAATTTCGGGTGAGACCAGTTGGCACAGTTGTGTGTTCTGCTCCAGCAGGAGTCTGCTACTTGGGTAGAGGTATGGAGTGGGTGGATAGATGCATTTGACCTGAGCTGGGGTTTAAACAGGTGAGCACATGGGAGGGAGAGAGGGGGTGGGGAGAGGTTGGCAGGCATTGAGTGTAATGATGGATCCCAGAATGTAATTTGTGGGGAGAGGAACATAGGGACTTGAGGGGGGTAATGGATAAGGAAACAGTGGCTTCTGATCTGAAAGTTTCCATGGAGAAGCAGGCTTGGTGCCTTGGGATGGGCCGTCTGAGTTAAGTGAGCAGAAAGGTGGTGTTTTATCAGTGGTGACGAGGCCAGGATAATGACTAAGGGGGAGGGTGGCTGGTGAGGTGCATTAGAGGAAAAGAGAAAAGGAGGTGAAGGAGTCAAAGAATAGAAATGCCAAGTGTTGGATGAGTTTGGATGAGTCATCTGTACGTGTACTGAAATCGTGTTTACAGAGCCAGGGTGGAGAGAGAGATAGGGAGCCAGGTGCAAGAAACTTCCACAAGTAAGAGACAATCACTTAGGGATTGTTAGATGACAGGACCAGAGAGGGATTTGGACCCTCTAGTTTAAAAGCGTGAACTTCAAAGGAGCTGGGACTTTTGCAGGGAGAAGGATGGAAAATGGCTTGGAAGTGGTGATGGAAGTCACAGAGGACAGCGGTGAGAACAAAGCAGCCTCCACTTGCCGGGGTCTTCGGGGCGGACCCGGTCCCAGAGTTAGGGCAAGAAGCGGAAAGGAGGCTCAGAGAAGATGGCAAGCCTCCAGAAGCTTTCGTTGATGGTAGAACACGAGCTCTGAAGGGCCCAGTGGGAGGGTTTGAGGGCTGAGGTGGATAGGGGTGGGTGTGGAAAGTCAGGACATGTCCAGAGCAGTCCAGGGAGAGTAGAATGGGGGTAATAGTTGGTCTGGAGACTGAGACAGCTCATGGTCTATAAGATGGAGACCATTTTTTAGGGCAGTGAGGGGGAAAGAGTGCTAATAGCTCTGCCAGTAATGATTCATGTATTTTTTAACATCTTTGTTGGAGTATAATTGCTCATGTATTTTTAAAAAATGATTTCCATTTATAATCCTTTGATTGCAAGTGATGACAGAAAACATTTCATCTTGAACACACCCTGGGTTATAGCTTTCCTGAAATTGCTCAACTGGGCCCTTACTGAGGATTTCACCAGATGCCGGGCTCCTTGGCCTCTGCCCTCCGAGATTCACACCACCAGGATGAGCATAAGGAAAGGGCAGGGAGTGCTGAGTTTGCAGCTCTCCGTGAAGCTGCCTACCCCAGGGCATGTCTCTCTCCCAACATCCACCAGAGATGTCAGCCTGGATGTTCAGGCCGTGGTGCTGCCGGGAAGTTGTGTTGGAGCTCCAGAGACTGAGCTGGTAGAAATGATCTGGTCAGAGAAGTCATAGCCACGCCTCACCCTTCCCCTGCTCCTGCCCAAGTTCATGTTCCCAGAACACTTTTCCTGAATGGGAAGGAGAAGGCGCTGTGGACAAATTTTATATTTGGGATCCCAAGTGAATTTTTATGATTTTATGATTCTTCCCTCTTGTCTCTAGAATTAGTACATTTAACTTGGGGGCAGGGATTCTTTTCTTGGGGAGTTCTGTCCTGCATTAAAAGGACACATGTTCGGGAATTCGCTGGTGGTCCAGTGGTTAGAATTCCACTTTCACTGCCAAGGGCCTGGGTTCAATCTCCCTGGGCGGGAAAAAAAAAAAAAAGGACCCATGTTGGACATGCCGGGGAGGAGAGGTGAAAGAGCCCACAGTCAGGTTTCCCGGGGTAGCAGCTGGTGTGACACGTGGGCAGCTTCGTACAGGACCAGGAATCGTTGTCGCCATGCTGATGTAAAGATCACGCGTGGGAAAGAAAATAGGTAAAGTTTTAGAAACCCCAAATGCAACAGATATGCAAGAATCCAACAAACTGAATCCAGAAGGAGCACCCAGGCCCAACCTAACACCCTCTGGGCCTTCTCCCCCCGCCCCACCTCAGCTCTTTATTGAGTGTCCACCGGAAAGAGAGGACAGAGATGGCTGTGGCCTGAAGGGGCCTTGATGGAATGTCCTGGGGGGACATTTGCAGAGTGCCTCGAGATTTAAAATGTCACGAATCAGAGTGACCCCAGTGAATGATTGTGCCTGATATTCAGGAGGACACACGCATGTGCACACATACACACACACACACAAACACACACACGTCAAAACACTAGAGGCGAAGCCTGCTAAATCTGTGACTCAGTTAGCCTGAGCTCTTGGTCTAATCATAGCTCGGTTTGGGGATGAAAATGTAAACGGGGAGGTGGGCTAAGATCAAACACTTCCGGGGCTGATCATCTGGAATTTTCCCAGCAAAAACTGAGTTTGCATGCTCGGAGTTTACGTGTGTGTGGAAGCAAGAAAGGGGCTAGGAAAGGGGGAGACTAGTTTTTGTAATCTTTAACACCTTATAGTTTACAAAGGTCTTTCATGCAGATTGCCCATGTGATCCTCACGGCATCCCTAAGGGGTAGCTAATGTAGGTCCTCTTTCTGGAGGAGGAAACCGAGGTGCTCAGAGTTTAAACCTCTGCAGATCCAAGCTCTGAGGCCTTCAGGCTTATTAACTTCCACCTCCTTCACCCTTAATAATGAAAAAGTCAAGTACAATTAATTCTTTAAAGACAGTCCTTTACCTCAGAAAAATTCCATAGAAGGGTGTCACACAAATCAATGAATTTTACGTAATCTGTTTACACAGGTGCCATTACTCACTGTTGGAGGGTCTCATTAGTTGCTGGGAAGCATGGAGATAGCAGACTGTGGATCTGAGCTGATTGCCAGTGGACCCTAAACGATGCGTCATTTTCCAGAACATTCTAAGAAGGGGTTAATTGCTGAATGCTTGAAGGAACTTAAACCAGCTGAAACAGCTACTAAATCAGCCATAAGATCAAGTGGCTACTTTGCCAATGGTGCCCTGACCCCCATCTTCCAGTTAAATCTGTGTGCCTCTCCCCACAGCAGCCAATCCATTTGGAATTGTCCACAATTCTTGGGGGAGGACGTGGCACGTCAGTGCCTTGCTGCAGCATGTGCACTGCTAAAGGCATACCTCCAGGTGCTCTGGGCTGTCCATTTGGCTTCCCGAGACAGTTCAACTCTTTAGCTGCACAGACCTCGCTGAGGGGCATCCTGGGAACTGACGCATCTTGGATAAAGGCAAGTCTTTAAACTAAAAGCTGCCCTGCAGGGGAAAACCCTCTGAGTCCTCCCAGAAAGAAAGGCATCTTCTAAATTTGTGACTCATTCTCAGTGACCGGCTTTCCCCCTTCTTGCTTGTCTTTGTTTCATTTTAGCCATAGGAAGAGGGAAGGGAGAAGAGCTGCTGGGAGGGGCTAGGATGGCCCCAGACAACGGGGGTGGGGTTCAGGGGAGCTTGAGTGCAGACCGGGTCCTGAGGCTGTGGCCCTTCCCATCCACGCAGGAAGCCCAGCAGAGGCAAGGGAAGGGGGGTCGGGCAGTACTCAGATGCCCGGCAGTGGGCACAAGTCTCGGCCTGAGCTCCTAAGGTGGTTATTAGGAAGCTGGTTTCCATGATTGGGTGACAACATGGGCAGCCTTGGCCTGTACTTCCCATGGCTGAGTGGGGCCTGGCAAAGTCAAGGACTGAGAAGCCTAAAGGAATATAAAAACTCATCTCAAATTATTCCAGGGCTTCCCTGGTGGCGCAGTGGTTGAGAGTCCGCCTGCCGATGCAGGGGACACGGGTTCATGCCCCAGTCCAGGAGGATCCCACATGCCGCAGGGCGGCTAGGCCTGTGAGCCATGGCCGCTGAGCCTGTGCGTCCAGAGCCTGTGCTCCGCAACAGGAGAGGCCACAACAGTGAGAGGCCCACGTACCGCAAAAAAAAAAAAAAAAAAAAAATTATTCCAGCTACTAAAAGGAAATGATAATTATGCAAAGTGATAGAGGTGCTAATTATTGCTACGGTGACAACCATATGGCAATATATACATGGATCAAATTAACATGTACACCTTAAATTTACACAATGTTATATGTCAAATATATTTCAGTTAAAAAACTTTAAAATAAATGAATAATTTTTTTTTTTTTTCTTTGTGGCCTCTCCCATTGCAGAGCACAGACTCCGGACGCTCAGGCTCAGCGGCCATGGCTCACAGGCCCAGCCACTCCGCAGCATGTGGGATCTTCCCGGACCGGGGCACGAACCCGTGTCCCCTGCATCGGCAGGCGGACTCTCAACCACTGTGCCACCAGGGAAGCCCTGAATAAATATTTTTAAAAAACGCATCTCACTTCTCTAGGAGAGCATGACATCATGATAACAGCAGATCCCTCCCAGCCAGACTTTCCCAGAGAGTGGAGGGGAAAAGTGTCTCCTAGGGAGGAGCTGACCCAGCAGCCTGGAGGGAAGATGGCAGGAGACTGGGGAAGTTGGCTTGGTCATACAGATGGGGCAGGGAATCGAGGCTGGACAGAGACACACAGTAATTTCTCCTCTCCAGCGACTGTCATGCCCACATCACTTCTGGAACAAGGAAAATGTGATATGGGGTTGGAGAACCACAGAGCACAGGAATGGGCAGACAGGAGCAAAATCTGCTGGGCTGCAGGGAGACGCATGGTACCAGAGTACTCACGGTAACCAGTTCAATTCGGGGAGGTCTCAGAAGGCCAACATCTAGATTTTTTAGGCAGGTCAGGTTGCCTAGAAACGCCTTCTCTCCAAGCAGCTTGGGGACCAGCAGGTCATGGCTCTGCCCGCACCCTCCACGCTCCCAGGCTGGGACCACACGACATCTCAAGCCTTTACACCTGCTTCCACCTCCACCTGCTGTGGCCTCCCTCTGCCTCTTCCCTCTCTATCTCCAGTGTGGCCCATTTGACAAGGCTCAGTTAAAGCCCCACTTCTTCTTCTTCTGCCTCAGTTTCAAGATTCCTGTGTCTCTCATAGGGTTCTTGGAAGGGGAGAAATGAAACAAAGTATATGAAAACACTAGTTAAATACTAAAGAGCTATGAAAATATGAGAAAGTTACATTTTATTAGTAGCTGTCATTACAACTAGAGTCTATCCCTGTTTTATGTACTACATGATGAAGAATCTACACTGTGTATTATTTCATTGCTGAGTAAAAGGTAATTACCAGATTGGTTGGTTGACTGATCTCTGCCCTCCATCAGTATAGCCTGCTTCTCAGATAAGACGGAGAAGTCCAAGAGATCCGTAACAATGCTATTCAGGGGGCTCATTTACTCTCCTCACAGTATAACTACAGTAACCAGGTTAGCCTCTAATTGCCCTTCGGAAGGATCTCAGCTTGGAATCCAGCATGACTCAAGAAGCAGTTATTTGGACAGGGCAGGGTGCAGCCACATGATCTTTTATGAGCCGACTTCAGAGGTCACCTAGCATCACTTCTGCTATACTCTGTTGGGTCAAGGTGGTACAGAGTTCCACCCTGGTCCAAAGGGAGGGAACATAGATCATCCCCCCCCAACCCTAACTTCTTGATAGCAAGGTTCTAGAAAAAAGTTTGGCAAACTTTTCCTTAAAGGGCCAGATAGTAAATATTTTAGACTTGCCTGCCATACAGTGTCTGTTGCAACTCCGACTCTGCCGACATAGCAACGATATGAAAGCAGCCATTGACAAAATGGGCATGACCTTCTTCCAAGAAAACTTTACAAAAACAAGTAAGTAGTCTGCAGGCTACAGTCTGTGGACCCCTGTAGAAGAATATACACAATGAGAGATGTTGCAACTGTTTTTGGAAAATACAACCGGCTTCAGCCTACTTTCTGCTCAGAGCAGAGAGAATTCCTTCACATCGTGTTAGTGCCACGGGTACTGGAAGATTCCTCTGAGTGGACCAGGGGTCAGGCTGGCTCACAGAGCCTCTGGTAACTCGAATGACTGTTTGATGCTTCACCATGTCAAGGAGGCATCTTGAGTCCAGGTGACACAATGTTTAAGCCAAGGAAACTCTTCTTCTGCTCCATTTCCCACCCCTCCCCATTGCCATGGCAGCGCATAGCCTGGGCCGCTGTCAGCTGAGATGGGAGGAGGAACCTACGCTCTTGCCCCCCGGTTGGTGACCTTCATCTCTGGGGAACCTCGGGAATCTGCTCTTCCTCTCTGGGGGGGGCCCTGGCATCCTGTGTCCTCCATATGTCAGCCAAGAGCCCCAGATCTGGAGTTTACTGAACATCTTGGCACCAACAGGATTTCTTGGGTCCTTCCCTGAGTACAGAACAGGATGAATGCCAAAGCTGCAGAAAGGTAAAGGTGACATCTTTGAAAGTTAGAAAGCAGGCGCTGGTCTCTGGTCACCTTGTCTAGCCTGGGCATGAAAGGGGACAGAGAGTGGCCGACCCAGGAGCCTCCAGGACTGTGCCCTGTGCTGGGGCTGGGTTGCTAGAGTTCGCTGATTACAGCTGATGTTCCCCTCTTACGGTTCTTGTGCACAGGCCTCTTCCAGAGCTGAAAGCTCAGTTCTGATGCACTGCCTGTGTTAAGCCACGATAGAAACTGTCTTAGTCTCCTGTCCGTCCATCGGCCTCCAATGCGGCTTTAGTTGTTTCTGTGCTCTTTTTCCCATCCGTCCTCTCTCTTTTATCCCAGTACATACTCAGACACATGTTCACTCTCACATATTTCCTTCACAGAACGACTAAAATCAGAGCCCTGAAGACTGCAGCTAAACCTGCATTAAGAGACAGGAACTGATTTTGGTTTTTTTTTAAAGCCCCTATGTTGAGATTTTTTCACTGTTGAACACAGACCATGGACAGTCTGCTTATGGGTAGCTGGGCTGGAGGTCATGTTGGGTCAAGTTCTGATTCCTCCTGACCACTGGACCCCACTCCAGTGATGGGGTATGGCCAGGGGTACTGGGGAAACCTCTGACCACTTTATGCTTTGAGATGGGCCTCGGGGGAAGATGGCATATTGGAACTGCAGCTCCGTACAGACTTGGGAGTTTGCCCCCTTTCCTGGGATGTGTCTGAGTCTTTTCGCTCCTATGGAAGTTTCTGTAACAAACTGACTTCCTTATCTGACTAAATACGTTGTTCTCTTATGTCTGATTATACTGGAAAATATATGCAGAGTGGAAAAGACCATGCAGTTCCTTCCCATATGAGCCTGTGTGTGAAGGGGCAAAATTTAACTTTCCTTTCACATGGGCTCTTGGTACAGGGATCTGGTTTCTGGATCTTAAACACCAATTGATCACAAGCCAAACACTGATGGAATAGGACTTTCCTAGTAGCAACCCCGCCTCATCCCCTCTCCACGCCCTGGTTTCAGTAGCTCTCACTCACAGATGGCAATGGCTTATGGAAGCCTTTTGGCTCAGGCCGGAGAAGCAGGCACTGGTGCTGGGCGGGCAGGAGAAGCAGCCCTGTCTTGGAGCAGGCTGCCTGGAACCTGGCAGGATGCAGGGGAAGGTCACACGGTGACTCCTGCTCTCCTGGATGCTGTCACCTGGTGCACTCAGAGGTAGTCACAATTGCAACAGGGAAGAGCCAATTTTGACTCCATGTTGGATCTGTTTCTTTGACTTTAGCCTTTGCTTTTCGTTGCTTTTGTTATTATAATCACACATAATGACTTGCCTCAGAGAATCCTACCCACCTGTGAACGGCTGCAAGCGAGAAGAAATTACACATCCCCTCCCTGAGGCTGGCCATTCCAGGAGGTGTTTTTTTTTGTTTGTTTGTTTTTGTTTTTGTTTTTGTGGTAAGAGGGCCTCTCACTGTCGTGGCCTCTCCCGTTCTGGAGCACAGGCTCCGGACGCGCAGGCTCAGCGGCCATGGCTCACGGGCCCAGCCGCTCCGTGGTATGTGGGATCTTCCCAGAGCGGGACACGAACCAGTGCCCCCTGCATCTGCAGGCGGACTCTCAACCACTGCGCCACCAGGGAAGCCCCAGGAGGTGTTTTGCAAGACTGTTGGCCCTTTTTTTTTTACTTTACTTCTTCCCTGCCTCTCCCTCTCTATTTTCTGCCTTTTTACTTTACTTCCCTCTCGTTCTATAAAAGAAACTGTCATCCAGACCCTGATAATTTGGGTTTTGGGGGACCCTAGTCTGCCATCTTTTTGGTCTGCCCGCTTTCTGAATAAAGTCATATTCCTTGCCTCAATACCTCGTCTTCCAATTTATTGGCCTCTCATGCGGTGAGCAGAGAGAGCTTCACATAATGACTCTCCACACGGGCTGCGGGAAGGTCCCAGAGACTCCCTGCTGGGTCAGGCATCAACCCTTTCACTGTTGTATTAGTCTGGATCCTCCAGAGAAATAGAACACTATATATGAGTAACTCCAAATATGTATTCAAACTGGAATATATGTATATATATTCCAATATATAAGGAATCAGCTCTCATGATTATAGAGGCTGAATGGTCCCAGGAGCTATAGTCAGCAAACTGGAGACCCAGGAGAACAGATGGTGTAAGTTCCAGTCTGGATCTAAGTTCAAAGGCAGGAGATGACCTAGGTCCCAGCTTGAAACAGTCAGTCAGAGAGAAGTCCCCTCTTGCCTATCTTTTTGTTCTACTCAGTCTTCCATTGATTGGATGAGGGCCACCCACAGTAGGGAGGACAATCTGGTATACTCAATCTACTGATTCAAAGGTTAATCCCATCTAGAAACACCCTCACAGATACACCCAGAATATTGTTTACCCAGCTACCTGGTACTCCTTGGCTCAGTCAAGCTGACATAAAATTAACTCTCATGGTCGCTGAATCAAAGGTGGGGTCCAGGGTGCTGAGGGGAGAGATGGAGTTTCCTGGATGGTGGTGGGCACCTGGAGACTAGAGATAGCGATACTTGCCAATTAGTGTGGAAGTATTTCAATATTTTCACAGCTGGTTTGGCTGTATCTTTGTGCTTCAACTCAACAACAGCTCTGCCTTGAGCCCAAGTCATCTATTGGAGCTTCCATGATGTTCTGGGAATTGCTACACTTCCTGCCCACTTTGTAGTAATGCTCAGAACATCGTGGAAGCTCCGATATGTGATTTAAGCTTAGTTAATAAAATGCATCCACAGCCAAACCAAGAGATCCAAAGAGCAAAGATGAGAGAATTGATGTGGTTGGCAGTGGAGGAATCGTCAAACTTGCTAAGTGCAGTGGTGGCATCCAGTAGCAGAAGTGGTGGCTGTGTTGAGTGTCTACCATATGGCAGGTGTGGTTTTAACCATCCTCACACCTGTTACCTCCTCAGGCCCCGCAGTCAGTCCTACTCAAGTCTGAGATCTCACTGTCTGTCTGATGTGGGGCAGCTTCCTTAGTGTCTACAAGCCTCAGTTCCCTTCACTGAAAAACTGGCATAATGATAACACCTACCTCGTGGGGAGTCACAGGGAGAAATGAGAATTTGGGCCAGAAAAAAAGTAGAGTCTGGGCCCTTCTGGGAGATCATCAGAATGTCCCACTGCAATCGCCAGAGCTCTGAGCTTGAAATAGGAGGGAAGGAGGCAGGGCACAACCTTTGAAAGAATGACATAGACTGAGGACATAACATAAACTGATTAGAACAAAATGGGTCCAAGATGACGGACAAGTCGACTTCCACTAGACCTTGAGCCTCAGTATACGCTCACTGTAACAGACCAGCATGCTGATGACACACCCACAGCCGCCATGACAGTTCCAAGGCCGACCTGTCATGGGCGGTGGCCCAATTCCTGGAAATCCCCTCCCCCTCCTACAATAGCTGGAATACTCCTCCCACTCATTAGCCTATGAAATTACCCACCCCTATGAAAACTGACAACCCTGGTGCCTTTCTCATCTTCTGAGATGGCCCACACTCTGTCTGTGGAGTGTGTAGTGTGTTTCTCTCTAAATAATTCCCCCCTTTTTTTTTTTTTTTTTTTGCGGTATGCGGGCCTCTCATTGTTGTGGCCTCTCCCGTTGCGGAGCACAGGCTCCGGACGCACAGGCTCAGCAGCCATGGCTCACAGGCCCAGCCACTCCGTGGCATGTGGGATCTTCCCGGACCGGGGCACGAACCCGTGTCCCCTGCATCGGCAGGCGGACTCTCAACCACTGTGCCACCAGGGAAGCCCGTAAATCCACTTCTTACCTATCACTTTTGTCTCTCACTGAATTCTTTCTGTGACGAGACATCAAGAACCTGAGCTTCATTAAGTCCTAAAACCAGGTGTGTGATCTCAGTTGGAAGACCGTGGGTTTTGGCCGGGTTTGAGTCCCGACTCCATGGGGTCAAGACCCAGTCAGCGTTTAGGCTGGGTTCAAGTCCCAGCCCCATCAGTTCGAGTCGCAATCTGGGTTTAGGCTGGGTTTGAGTCCCGGCTGCGTGGGTTCAAGTTCCTATCTGAGGGGCATTGTTTCAATCTGAGCCTAATTATGTCCTCTGAGTCCAGGAATAGGGGGCTCAGGACAGTGGGTGTCGATGTGTAAATACTGGAAAGGTATTACCTTTGATAATGAAATGTCCCTCTGGAATTCATTTCACCATCCTTTGCTAGCCTGTGAGCATCTCCAGGTGTTCTAACAAAACTGAATTTCAGAACCTGCCAAGTTTAGGACCAGCGCTGCGGGTGACATCGTGAAGCTGTGGCTCATTTCAAGAAACTAGTCTGAGGAGCCAGCTCACCCGGGAAAGCACGTCTCTGCCTCACTTAATACCGTCTCTTCTTTCTTCCCTGCTCTTCCCTCTTGCTCTTTCTTGCCCCCTTCCTTCCTCCTCGTCATCCTCTCCTTTTCCCCTTCTGTTCTGTCTTATCATTTTGAGCATTTACTTAACGCGTCTTCCTCCCCTTCTCCTTCTAGCCACCGTCTTTCTCCTTCTGTCTCTTCCTCTGTCTCTTGCTCTCTTTATCTCCCCATATGTGTGCGTGCATGCGAGTGCACGCATGGGCACACACACGGTGCTAATTGTCACCTACACCTTCCGTGTTCAATACACCTAGAAGATGAAGACAAAGACAAACTGCAGAGAAACGTTGTTGCGGTGCCATTCAGTAGAAAAATACTGAACATTACTTGCTGCTTTTTTTGTTTTTTTACAAGAGCACTGTGGTAAATGAACGGCAGGAGATAAGATAATCTTGACGATTATCAGCCATTCTCGTCACTGTGCGTCTGACTTTTGCACACTCTGACATTTCCCTAGCATCCCTGTACAGCGCCAACATCACCCTGGGCCCCCAAATTAAAGCCATTCTTTAATGAGCATTCAAGAGAGAAGGGAGGGCTTCCCTGGTGGCGCAGTGGTTGAGAGTCCTCCTGCCGATGCAGGGGACACGGGTTCGTGCCCCAGACAAGCGGAGCGGCTGGGCCCGTGACCCATGGCCGCTGAGCCTGCACGTCCGGAGCCTGTGCTCTGCAACGGGAGAGGCCACAACAGTGAGAGGCCCACGT
The DNA here is from genome assembly GCF_008692025.1 of Phocoena sinus. Lineage (NCBI taxonomy): Eukaryota > Metazoa > Chordata > Mammalia > Artiodactyla > Phocoenidae > Phocoena > Phocoena sinus. Next base: position 10,221,976 of record NC_045766.1, on the reverse strand, counting down.
ACCGCAAAAAAAAAAAAAAAAAAGAGAGAGAGAAGGCAGAGGATGGAATTTCGGGTCACTGAACTGCAGAGATGTGTGTAGAAGGTAGGCAGCTATTTTATCCCGCACTACTGCCCTGCCCTGTGACGGACTTTTTATAGGCCTGTTTGGGGTATAACAGACACCGGAGGCTTCTAACAAGGCTAACTTTGAGGAGTCAGGTGAGCCTGGAGAATTCTGTGGAAGGGAGAGGAGCCCCAGACAGCCATCCTGAATAGAACAACTAACATTTTTACAACTCTGTTAGACCTCAAAACATCTTCACCTTAATGGCCTTGGAGGGTCTGCCTCTGCAGGGGCAGATGGGGAAACTGAGGCTCACAGGGGTTAAGCGTTTCAGCCAAGGCCACCCAGGAAGCTGAAAAGGGATGAAAACTCGAACCCAGGTCATCCAACTCTGAATATTCTTGTAATATTTCTTCAGGTGGATTACTTGAGATTAGCCCAACTATAACATGCCAAGTGGTGGCAGTCACATTTCTCAGCTACACAGAAGCAATTTGGCAAGGGGAATTCACCCCATCTCCCTCACCGAGACCCCCTGATTCCTCTGGAGAGAGTGCAGAAACACCCATGTGTCAGAGTTTGGACCCAATGAGTGCCCAGCACAGGCCCCAGGATGAAGACCCGGGTGTCCTGCACGGTCACGCATCAGACCCCCTCCCAGGCTGGGTGAAATAACCCTCAAATGTCTCATTTCTCTCTGGTTCTGATTCTAAATTTGCCAATCTTAGGAGAGATTTAGCCCTTCAAGGACAACAGTATTCGGATAGTGGAGGCCTGGTTATGGGAGAGAAGCTGTCTAATTCTTGGACGTGGGAGCTTCTTGCTGGGAATGCACAGGCTTGGTTTATATCACTGTCTTCCTGCAGCTGGCTAATTCTGGAGAACCAACACAGTTGGGTTTCCTAAACTTCACCTGGGCTGAGGACCACTCACTGACCAGCTGCCCATCCTGGAGGCCTCCTGGTGGTCAGCAGGCAGGACTGCAGGCAGCCTGGCTTCACCACGACCCTTTTATGTTCAGCACAAAATGACAGTGTTTATAACTGCAACAATCTGGAGGCATTAGAAATGCCCCGGATTAAGCAAACTGGGGTAGAGATGGCCTGAGTTCACAGATGATCCCCAGAGAGGAACAGATGAGTGAGGTGCCGTGGAGACAGGAAATTTACTGTTATGATAACTGTGTAGCAGTCTGAAAAGTGCCTGACATGTGCTACATAGAAAAAAAAATAAAATAAAAATCAGAGCCTGGAATGATAATGGCACATGATTCAACAACAGTAAAAAATTATGTAGGGCATCAGGATCAAGAATGGAAGAATAGAGATGTGAAAACAAAAACAGTTGATTATTACATTCTGAGTGAAAATGTTTGTATTAGTCAGTTTTTACTGTGATGATGCTATATGACAAATAACCCCCACACTTCTATTGGTCTATAACAACTATTACTTATTTCTTGCCAGTTGGTTTGCAGGGTGATTGTAGGCCAGATGTGGATCAGCTTGGCTAGGCTGTACTCAAGACTTTAGGTGAGGTACAAATGTGCTCCATGTACCTTCATTCTGAGCTCATATTACATTTGCCAAAGCAAGTCACATGACCAAACCCAAAATAAGTGGGATGAGGAGGTGTATTCCAGTCAGTGAAGCTGTTAAATTTTGTCCACTCAAATTCATATGTTGACATCCTAACCCTCAGTACTTCATAAAGTGACCTTATTTGGAAATAGGGTCTTCATAGAAGTAATCGAGGTAAAGTGAGGTCATTAAGATGGACCCCAATCTGAAATGACTAGTGTCCTATTAAAGGGGGAATTTTGGACACAGTGGCCCAGACAGAGGGAAGACAATGTGAAGACACAGGGAGAAGACAAGGCAAGGATAGAGGCTTGGGACAGATCTGCCTCTCACAGCCCTGAGAAGGAACAAACCCTACCAACAGCTTGATCTTGGATTTCTAGCTTCTAGAAGTTTGAGAAAATAATTTTCTATTGTTTAAGCCACCCTAGCCATGGAAGGAGAAAGAAGGGAAAGGAGAATTAATGACAGATAATACAATCTATGGCAATGTTATTCCATGAGTCATTTTTAAATTTAAAATATAACATAGTGAAGAATTCATTGAAAGTCCTTTTCTCATTAGCAATGTCTATGACAATAATAATAATAACAATAACAATAGCAACAATGAAAAAATTAAAATGCAAGCACTATCTCATGCCAGGCATTGTTTTAAGCTCCTTATATATATAGACTTCTTTAGTCCTCCAAACAAAATAATATGTCTGAGGTAGAAACTATTGTTATCTTCAACTTAAAAATAAAGGAACTGAGGTCCAGAGGGGTTAAGCCACTTGCTTAAGCTCACACAGCATAGTGGTCGAGCTGGGATATAGCCCAAGAGAGTTCTGTTTCCAGAGCCTGAGCCCCTAACCACGCTACTACATGCCCTCCCTCACACTGAAAACTATTTTCTTTCTGTTTGGGGCTCCCCGGTACATTTCAATCATCTGGCCACATCAGGCAGGCAGATTTTATTTCTTATCACAGCTCACAGTCTTTCGGGATCAAGTCCCTACATACCTGCTTGGCCTCATCACAAATCACTATCTCCTTCACTCCAGCCACACGGACCTTCTTTTGGTTCCTGAACATACCAAGGTGGTCCCTGCCTTCAAGCCTTTGCTCTTGCTGCTCCTTTTGCCTAGAATACCCCTTCCAAGATCTTTAGATGTACCTTCTTTTTATTCAAATCTGAGCTTAAATGATGTTCCCCAGAGAGCCTCTCACTCCCATCTCTCTCCCATCACACTGTTTCATTTTTATTTATGGTTCTTATCAGTACCTGAAGTTATCTTTAAAAATGTATCTGTGTACTGGTTCGTTGTCTATCTCCTTCTGTCTAGAATGCAAACCCTGTAAGAGAAGGGACTTTGTTTATCTTGTTCATGGTATTTCCAGTACATAGCGTAGTTTGTGTCACAAAACAGGTGTTCAATAAATATTTGTTGAATAAATGAATAGTGTTCTCACTCTGCCATGACGTGAAGAGGACTTCCCAGAAGTATCCTGTCTCCAGGTCTCCCTCTGTCTTTTTCAATGATACGAGGAGATCCAGAGACACATGATCCACATAGAGGCAGGATGATGTTATGAAGTTAAATTTTATTTCCAAGCAAACACCATCTTTGAGTCTTAGTCACTGTGGTTGGAAGCAAGTGAAGTCATTCATTCCATCCAAGAAGAAAGGTCAGAGGGAAAATAGTCACACAAGATGCATGAGGAATGGACACCCAGAGTTGAGTTTCCGTGGCTTTGGCTTCACGATGATTATTTACTGTATTGGATGCGGTTGGATAGATCTGAGCCTGTCAAGAGAAGACACTACTTCAGTTGTCTGGGTTTGGGTTCGATTTGGGCTGCTGGGCCATCTGGAGAGGTCTGGAGCTCCGTGCTGAGGGTCTGATCTCTACGCGGCTGCAAGCACTTCACTGCTTTGCCAGTTCTGCTTCATGGGCTGCATGTCTGTCCTCTTGAAGTTGTGTGGGAGGAACTGGACTCTGAGTTGGTTTCTCTTTTTTCATGAAGCCATCTAGGGGACTGAGGTGGGGGAATAAATTACCCAACTTCTAAAGCATAGCTTTAGCCATTGCCCAAAGTGTCTGCGCTGAATACTGGGCATCTCAGATTGTGGGTCCGGAGGCTGTGTTGGCTGCGGCTGTCGCACCCCAGGCGGATGAGAGAAGCTGTGTCCCCTCTGTGGAGGCAGAGGATTCGGTGGGTGAGTTGAGACCCGATTGTCTGAAGTGCTAGATCCTGCCTCTGTTTTGGAGAAACTTGTTAGACAAGAAAGTTACTAGTGATTTAGATGTTCAGGGTATCTTTCCTCAAAGAATGCAAAACTCTTAGCAGAATTTAATAAATGTTGAGGTTTGATCTTGATGGAATGCTAGAGTTGACAATTACTTAACTTTCTTAACTTACTTAACTTTCTGCAGAGAATAGATTTATCTGTTTTTGAAGATGGCCAGGATGGGGGGAAGGGCAGGGAGGAGTTTGAGGTCCTACATCTCTGTCCTTGTGGAGCGTTGCCTTCCAGTAGAAGGGCCTTGGGCATCAGCAACTGATCCCCTAGGCTGAAGAAACCCACTCAAGATAGCTTAAGTCCAGAACTTCCCTGGTGGTACAGTGGTTAAGAATCCGCCTGCCAATACAGGGGACACAGATTCGAGCCCTGGTCCGGGAAGACCCCACATGCCACAGAGCAACTAAGCCTGTGCACCACAACTACTGAGCCTGCACTCTAGAGCTCGTGAGCCACAACTACTGAGCCTGCGTGCCACAGCTACTGAAGCCTGCGTGCCTAGAGCCCATGCTCCACAAGAGAAGCCACCACAGTGAGAAGCCTGTGCACAGCAACAAAGATTAGCCCCCACTCGCCACAGCCAGAGAAAGCCCGTGTACAGCAATTAAGACCCAACACAGCCAAAATAAATAAATAAATAAATAAATAAATTTTTTTTTTCAAAAAAAAGATAGCTTAAGTCCAAAAAAAGGAAAATTCAAATAAGGATAAGTTTTATCATTCTCTAAAGGCTACTGACAAGAGCAGGCATTCATCTCTCTGTCTCTATGTTCATTTACAATTTTTTAAATTAAAATTTTATGTGCTTAAAACTTTTTATTGAAGTATAATGTATATATACAGAAAAGTACACATATCACAAGCATAGGGCTTGATAAATTTTTGCAAACTAAACACACTTATGTAACCAACAACAGATCAAGAAACAGAATTATTGCCAGAATCTTAGAAGCAACACCCACCCCCCTTTCCACTCACTATCCCACGAGACTGACTGCTACCTGGATCTCTAATACTTAAATTAATGAAAGGCAGCCATTAAGGAGATACAGAATGCCTCAAAGTCATCTCATCTCAAGATAAATGTGTTCTGTCCCCTCCTAGTTTTATTCTATTTGTTGTATTTACTTTTAATTATATTTACTATTAGACCTCCATATGATAATAAGTAATATAACACAACTAGAATCTCATTTACTGCTCAAGTTCTACTGAATTAACAAATCTATCCCTTTCTACTCTTAATAATGGTTGAGACCGCCGCGTGTTACCACATGGCAAACATTGTTCTGATTACATAAGTTGACTCATTTAATCTTCACAACAGCCTGATGTAGTATTTTTATTATCATCCCCATTTTACAAACCATGAACTTCAAATGTGCCCTTATTGTTGGTGCCAATCACACTATATTTCCTAGTCTGTTTACTTTCACACAGGGATTTCACATCCATTCTAGAGTGTTCTCAGCTAAGTTGATAACACTTTCTACCAGAGTAGCTGAAGACAAAGGTGACAGTGCCTTAGAAAATCAAAAAGAATATGCATTTCTCATTAGACTCTATATTCTATTGTCTTGGGAGAAAATATTGCTTGCTGTGGTGAAGTATGCTTTCCATTAAATAAATCAGAGGAAGCAGACTGGAGCTCTTGTTGCTGGAAAGGCTGAACTGGATTGTGAGCATTTTATTCCATGAGGTCACAGCACCAGAACACCAGATGCCTGTGGCTCCTGGACATAGCAAACCTCTACTAAAACTTTGGCCAGTCTGAGGCATTAGGGTTTAGAAGACACAGCAGAGACTGGGGGCTGGGAGGTGGACCGTGCGTGGGTGCGAGAGACAGGATGCCCTTGTTCCCCAAGCACCTCGTCCATCCTGCTGCTCTGTGACTCCAGGGGCCTTGAAATGTCCTCTGCTCACCTTCTTCACAGCTTAACTGCAATATTTACATGTCAAATAGGCTCCTACCATACCCTCTTGACTCTCTTTTAACTTCCTGGGAACATGTAGGAAGAACTTATCACTTACCAAAGGTGTGCACAAAACATTAAAGTTTCTCCCAAGCTTTAAGAAGATTTAGAGTTTTAGGGTCTCTTCCTCATGTCACTTTCTGTCTCCTGCCTGGGATTCCCACTGGTAGAAGAACACAATGTTAGAGATTGGGATTGACTTAGGTGGAAACATCTGGGAGATCTGGGAACTTTGGCTCAGGAGGTACAAGGAATAAAAAAAAGGACTCATGGACTCCAGTTAACTCCCAGTGTATCAGGAAAGGCATCTCTCCCCACGGGTTCCCAGAAGAGGTCTGAGGAAAATACTGGATGTTTGTGCATTGGACAGCGCTTCCAAACTAGCCCACTCCCCCTTCTTGGCAGCACCCTCCAGACTCCCCGAGGCGGTAACTCAGTACACATGTGGGCCACCACAAAGCTGTGCTACTCAGGACCATAACCCCCCCTCTCAAAGATCTCAGGTTTCTGCTGGGAATTGGAAAATTACTGAGTGATAGGATTCCTCCTTTCCCTTCCCTCACCAATATCTTCATCTACCACAGAACCCACAACTTGGTATATATACAACATCCCCAGGATTTTCTTCCTATGAGGGTTCTACTCCACAAACTTGTCATATATGTTCTCTGCAGGATTGTCGGTGAGTCCCCAAAAAGAGGGCTTGAAGAAAAGTATGTAGAGTTGCAATAAATTGCCTCCAGAAATTTGGAGACAAAGTCTGACAAAGAGAAGACTCTCAGGAACTACTACACATTAATGTATGTAATTAATGACTGGAGGCACGTGGCCTCTTTAGAAGATTTCAGAAGGATGTAGGATGTAGCCTTATCAATGTATAGACTTTCAGAGTTGAAAGGAATAAAGTATGTGAAAGTTCCTAGTAGAATCTGGCATACCGTAGGTACTCAGCAAATGTTAGCATTTTTTTTTTTTTTTGTATCTTCTAGTCCAAAATGCATCTGAGGGGGCTTCCCTGGTGGCGCAGTGGTTGAGAGTCCGCCTGCCGATGCAGGGAACACAGGTTCGTGCCTCGGTCCAGGAAGATCCCACATGCCGCGGAGCGGCTGGGCCCATGAGCTATGGCCGCTAAGCCTGTGCTCCGCAATGGGAGAGGCCACAACAGTGAGAGGCCCGCGTACTGCAAAAAACAAAAACAAAAACAAAATGCATCTGAGGTATAAATCATTTTGGACCTCTTTGCTAGAATCTTCTTTTCTTAGAGTGAGCATAAATATGTTTCCTTGCAGTTTCCTCTTCTTATCTTCTGTTTATTCCTGGAGACTTTACAGTATAAACCTTATCTCTCTTTGCCATGACAAACTTTAAGACGTTTGAGGGCAGCCATTTTTTTTCCCAACTATTCTTTTCAATTTGAATGTCCCCAAGGTCCTTGACCATTCTGCTTATGACCTGCTTTTGAGAACTTCAGCATTCTGTTCACTCCCTCTGAACATATATATCTGTATTTGTCTCTGGCCCTCCTGGAAGGTGACCATTAATTGGACACTACAGGGCCATCATATTTTCTCATTGTGATTTACAGAAGTTAGCATAAAATTTGTTTCACTGTCTAGTTTGTTTCAGAAAGTATGTCACTATAATAGCTCATACTATCTTGCTATTCATGAAAATCTTCACAGATTTTTAAATCACTTTTCCCATCTATGAGTGGATATTGCTAATTGTTCACACACAGTTGTTTACTCTTCTTTCATAGTTGTTAGATACAGGGCTACTCAGCTAGAGATTACATCTCCCAGCCGCCTTTGCAGCCAGGTGTGGTCATGTAGCTCCATTCTTGCCAGATGAATGCAAGTGATGCATTCAACTTCCAAGTTTTGGCCTTTAAATATTGCCTGTGTGATTCTCCATAAATTTTTCCTCTCCTGAAAGCTGGATCCTGCATAGGCCTGTGACGAGGCTTTAAACATGTAGATGAGGACCAAATTCTAGGGGTTGATGGAATCACAAGATGAAAGAGACAGAGGCCCTGAATGATCAGTGGAGCAGAGAACTGGCCAACCAGGACCTTTAACCTTGAGATTTGTAGTAGTCAGCTATTGGCATGATAATGTTGCATAACAAACATCTCCCCAAATATTTATACTCACAACTGTGGGGCTGCCAGTCAACTGCGGCTAGGCTGACCTAGGTTGAGTGCCTCTCCTGGGCTGCTCCACACATGTCTTATCCTCATGGGACTGGTGGCTACTGCGGACATAGTCTTCTCTGGTAGATCATTGGAGTAAAATCAGATGAGAAGAAACGTGATATCTATGAGTTAATAATGATTTACGGTGTTTATTTTGTTTTCTGCAACCCTCTAACCCCTTATTACTTGTCACTGTTCCTTAAAAATTCTTTACTATGGTCTAGCTGTCTCATTCCTCTCAGGAGTTTGGAACATATTTCAGAAGACATAGCTCATTTTAGGGTACCCAGAAGATCTTCTGTAACATCTTCACCAACTTAGACCTGAATCTTTCAGCATCCCAACTCCAGAGGCAGAGGAGACAATCTAATTGGGCCATCCCAGCAAATGGTTTGATGTCCACTGGGTCAGGAGTCCACTCTGGTCCAATCACCTGTGGCCAAGGATACAGGATCTTGAAATAACATTACAAGTTTAATTCCTTTCTTTGGAAGGGTCTGTGGATGAGAGGAAATTCCACAGAAAAAGGTAGAGCTAGATGCAACTCTAATCACACTGAATTTCTGGAACTGCAGAGCCATACACCAGATAGCATCCTTACCTAGACACTGACAACCAGGGAGACTCAGCCTGCACAACTTCCCTGCTCTCCTGGGCTGGATTGTTACATCACTGGCCTCCAATGAACCACACCTTCTGGTGTTTACACCTTTGTGTACTCCTCTCCCACACTGACTCTGGACTTGAGCATGGAACTTGCTTTGGTCATTGAGACATTAGCAAAGTGGTGCCAACAGAAGCTTGATAAATGAATTCACATTGGATCTTGTCCTCTGGAAATGCTCCTTCTTGGAAGCCAACTGCCATGCTATAAAGAAGCTTGTGGACTTCCCTGGTGGCACAGTGGTTAAGAATCCGCCTGCTAACGCAGGGGACATGGGTTCAAGCCCTGGTCCGGGAAGATCCCACATGCCACAGAGCAACGAAGCCCGTGCATCACAACTACTGAACCTGTGCTCTAGAGCCCGCAACTCACAACTACTGAAGCCCACGTGCCTAGAGCCCGTGCTCCGCAACAAGAGAAGCCACCACAATGAGAAGCCCATGCGCCACAACGAAGAATAGCCCCTGCTCATTTCAACTAAAGAAAGCCCGTGCACAGCAATGAAGGCCCAAAACAGCCAAAAATAAATAAATAAATTTAAAAATAAATAAATAAAGAAGCTTGGGCTAAATTACAGAATGGTAAGAGGTCCTGGAGGATGAGAGACCACCTCCGATGTCCAAGACCCAGCCACCTGAATAGAGCCCCAGTTGAATATAGCCCATGAGTGACTTCAGACATACCATGTGGAAGAGAAGAACCATTCAACTGGTATCATTCATGGAAAACAATAAATTAAATCATGAAAAATAATTGCTGTTTGTTTTAAATCACTGTTTCAGTATGGTTTATAAGGCTACAAAATATTGAAATGTCTAAAATTTCCTTGGCTACAAAACTCATCTAGAAATCCAGATACCTGGCTGAGGACCCTTGGAGAAAATGTTTTGGATCTGGGAATGTAGCCAAAGGGCCTTGAAAATGAAATCTGGAGATGTCTTCATTTCTCCTGTTCTGGAAATTGAGAACTTCCCTCCTCAAATCTCGAAAAGAAAAAGAAACCCTTAAACCATGAGGCATAAGAATGTTCCGCTAACCAGCCAGATAAGACCAGGCCCTCACACAGTGCTCCACACGCCTCTCTTACATACCTCGTTTTCTCCTCAATTAATACATCTACTTTAAGGGAAGGCCACAAATTTTTTTTTGGTTCTCCTCAGACACCAGGAGAGAAAGCTCCTTCAAATGACTTGTTCTACTGCCCAGTCTCCTGTGAGGTGGCCCAAATTGTGATGGGTTGTATGTCTTTAAAAATTGAAGGGGAGGGGGCTTCCTTGGTGGCGCAGTGGTTGAGAGTCCGCCTGCCGATGCAGGGAACACGGGTTCGTGCCCCGGTCTGGGAAGATCCCACATGCCGCGGAGTGGCTGGGCCTGTCATCCATGGCCACTGAGCCTGCGCGTCCGGAGCCTGTGCTCCGTAATGGGAGAAGCCACAGCAGTGAGAGGCCCGCATACCACCAAAAAAAAAAAAAAAAAAAAAAATTGAAGGGGAAATTTTCCTGTTAATGCCAAAGAAATTTACCCAGAGAGGCAATCACCATCTTCTGAGGTAATTAAAAATACTACTGGGTATGACATTTCAGGAATGTTTGGGGTTTGTCCATGGCTGAAGCTATACAACATCCTAGGGTCCCCAGTTGCTTACTGATTCCATTCAAGATGCACGTTTCCAAGTATTGCTAAATGCGCCAAGAGATTTCTATTCCAAAACACCAGGACTGGCATTGACAATCTCTTCTCTTAAGTCACTGAGCAAGCTCTGAACTTTGCCCAGAAGCAAGTTTTCATTCATTCATTGCACAGATATGTTATTAGGCAGCTACCCTGTCTGGATACCCAGCAGGGATCACTCTGGTGGCCTAGCAGATACTTCCTTTGAGGCTAGCCAGTGTGCATTCTCCCCTTGGGAAGCGTAAACCAAGCAACTCTTTTTTTTTTTTTTTTTTGAGGATGGGAGATGACCTCTTTCTTTTGGATCCAATCTGATGAAGCTTCTCTCCCTCCCCAAGCCAAGAGTGAGCCCATGATCCAAGCCAGGCCAAATAAATGTTCTCACTCTGGATTTTAAATCAAAACAGATTAGTAAGGAGACTGAAAACAAGTTGGCATTTGGGGATCTCACACCGCAATCGGGCTGTTTTTACTAGAACGTTTCCTGCCATTTTAAGTTCCCACTTTTTAGAGCTGTCTTGCTCCTACTTGTTTCCAAGCCCTGTTCTCTGGCCTATTAATTCCAGACGTCCTTCCAACAAATCTCCTTTACCTTAGATCAGCCAGACTGATTTCTGTTGCTTTCATCCCAAACACCCTGACTGGTACAAGAAATGAATGAAATAGACATAATCCCAGCTTTTAGAGCCTATTAATTTGGTCGGAAAGACATACAGTAAACAAATGAAAAAATATGTATTACAAAGAGTTGTGAAATAAAGGAAGAGGATGCTCTGAGAGAGAGTAATGGGATGATCTAATTGATATTGTGGGGCTGTTGAAAACAGCTGCTGAGATCTGAAAGATGAGCAGGCACAGAGAGACAGAGGGGAGGAAAAGAACCCTCTGTCAGAGGACAGAGGGCAAACAAAGGCCGTGAGACAGGGAGAAGCTTGCTGCATTCCAGGAAGGAATGGAGGCTGGTGTCTTTGGGAGGCATGGCATGAGCTGGGCTGGAGAGATGGGCTTGCACCCCGATCACACAGTCTTGTAGGTTATGGAGTTAAATTTGGTATCAAGACAATAGGAAGAAATTATTGCAACATTTTAAGTCTGTGAGGACATGATCTGATTAGATTTTTAAACAATTCCTCTGGTTGCTGTAAAAATAGTTGGCTTAGAGGACAAGACCTAGGGAGTTATTGAGTGTTCTGGGAGGGTGATGATGCTACTTAGGCTAGGTGGTGGCAAAGGAGATGGAGAGAAGCAAAGTCCTATCGGGATTTGGGGGTATTTGGATACAGGACCTCCTGCTCTGGAGTGTGACTGAGGCAGGAGATAGATGGGCTCCAGGCTGGGCATTTACAACTGGCCTCCTGTTCACACTTCCTGGGGTGAGAAGAAGATGGGCTCCAGGCCGGGCATTCATTACCAGCCCCCTGTTTACATTTCCTAAAGCAAGAGAAAAATGGGCTCCAGGACTACATATTTATGACCGGACTCCTGTCTATGTTTCAAGATCTGCACCTCAATATAAAAACCAGCAACAGAAATAGGGTAAACAACCAGACATTGAACATTTTTATGGCAGGGACAGAGTGGGACTAAACCCTGTTAAAATATCAAGAGGTCATATATTTCCCATCCTTGGGGCAAGGGAAACATTGCATATGCACAGAAAGCCTCCTTGGGGGTAAGAAGGAGGGGGCACCACCCCATAATATGTGATGCCAAGGCTATCCCATAGGCCTGTGGGCTGGAATCCATCTTGGAAAAAAGTTGCGCTCGCATGTTGGGAAGGGTCCTAAGGCACGTCAGGTGTGGAAAAAGAAACCAGGTAACTGGCCAAATGTAAACAAAGACCTGGAAGAACTGCCCTAGATAAGTGACCTAACCACCTCTTGACAGCGCTCCTTGTCATTGGGGAGGACGCCCACACCCTTTCCCTCCGGGTGGGCATGTCTGCCTTGCTTCCGTCATAACTAAACAAACTGTTTCTCTGTGTGCTCTCCCACTTGTTGTGCTATGTCTCTAATAATAAACTTTGTATCTGTTTTTACAGTTTTTGTGGCGGTGAGAAATGCATTTTTCACTTGTGGGCAAGAGCAGGGGGTCTGGTGGCCAGGATTCCTAGTTTTCAACCAGGCTCCCCAGGTTCAATTCCAGGGCAGGGAATTAAGATCTGGCTTCAGGCCACCACTCACTGCTGCCTCTCCGAGATCATGACTGCCGGTGGGCAAGGACCAGCCCTGTTCATTTCTACATTCCCAGGAGTATCTACATCCTTTGTGCTTCTGTAGAATATCATAATTTACGAGGTGCTTCTTTGTCCAAACCTCACTTGATCCTTGAAGCAACCTTGAAGCGCTGTTGAAAATCAAGTAGCAGAGACCCAGGGGGAGAGGTTAAATGGCTGAGGCACACAGTTGATAACAGCTAAGCCAGGACTCAGATCTTACTCCTCCGCATGAGAGCTGCTGCCTCTAGCTCAGTATCCAGCCGCTAAACCGTATGATCCCCAGAAATGTTCACAGATCTGAAAATGAACTGGGATCTTCTCTGCCCTTTGGTGGCCACTCCTTGTCTAAAGGAACCTGGGCTCTGAAGGATGGTCCTGGTACTTCATCTGTATCCATCTCCCACACTCACCCTGTGGCTGCTGTAACCACTGTCTGGCTTTGCCCAGCACATGCTGAGCACTCTTGGACCAAGTCATCCATCCATATCACCTTTTATCTCACCCCGCCTGGATCTCCTTCAACATTCTTTCAAGTATGTCTGTCATCCTTCCCTGGAATGCCTGCCTGCCTTTGCCTGGGTTAACGTCTGCACTGGCAGCATCAGCCTCCCTTGGCAACTTGTTAGAAATGTGAATTCTCAGGCGCCACCCCAGACCTACTGGATGAGAAATTAGTGGTGGTGGGGGGTGGCCTGGCCATCTGTGCTTTCATAGGCCTGCCAGGTGATTGGGATGCATGCCAAAGTTTGAGAACCTTTATGCCAGGAAGAGCCCGGATGTTGCAGACAGCTGAGCTGAGCTGGGTGTTTTCTAGAAACCCAAGTCCAGGGCTGAAGTCACTGATGGCTCTTACTCCAGCTCTAGGCCCACATGGCTGAGAGGTGGTGACAGCTCCAAACTGAAGAGCCAGGGGAAGCTCTGAGGGGTATTTGCGGGGCCAGTCTCTGCTGAGGCCTCTCTTCTTGTCTTGCAGATGTCTCCTTCTTGCTGTGTCCTCCTCACAGGGTCTTCTGTCTGTGTGTGTGCAGCACTACTGTCTTTTTTTGTGTTATAATCTCTTATCAGGACACCTGTCAGATTGGGTCAGGGTTCACCCATATGACCACATTTAACCTCAGTTAGCTCTTTAAAGGCCCCGTCTCCAAACACGGTCACATTCCAAGTTACTGGGGAGTTAGGGCTTCAACATATGAATTTATGAGGGGACAGCTCTGGACAGGGTGTGACCAGAATTCTCTGCGGCAGAGTAGGGAGCAATTGCATGAGGTAGTCAGAAAGTGTTTCCCAGAGAAGGTGATATTTAATCTTCGTCCTATTTTTCCAAGTGAATAGGTTTTGAAAGTGAATTCTGGGCAGAGCAAAGGTACCCTGAAAAGATAAAGAAGCAGTGCCATCCTGGTGGGCTTGGAGATAATAAGTATTTTATCGGCTACAGTGTGTGGTCCATGATATTGTACCTTGTTGCCCAGGTCAGGGGAGGCCAGGGCCCAGTTTAGAGTCCCCAGTAGCTAAGACTAATGCATCAGTTGGGTTGTTTAGTTACAGGTATCAAAAACTGACTCAAGTTAGGGTAAATCAACATGGAATTTACAGAAGGATATTAGGGAGAATTGTTGGGAAGGCAGAAGAATTAAACATAGAAATGGTGCTCCAGGGGACCATGCATCAGAACTGCTAAATTACCTTGGCAGGGTGATCCAGTTGGAATGGACAAGCTCTGACAGCTTTAGACCCTCCATTCAAGATTCAAGATCCCAGACTGATAATGCCAAGTGTTGGTGAAGATGTGGAGAAGCTAGAACTATCTTACAATGCTGATGGGAATGTGAATTGATACCAAAACTTTGGAAAGCTGTTTGGCAATATCTACTAAAGGTAAATATACTTCTATACCCCATGGTTCAGTCATTCCCTATTTTCAAATATAGGAAATTTTGGTGACACCTGAAGGAATTAGATTGTATCAAGTCACTGTACACTTTACTTGCTTTTCCTTTAACATCATCTGCTTTCAGTGCTCTTTCAGATAATAAGAAGGCTTGCCAGTAAATGCACAGGATTTTTGTTTGTTTGTTGTGAACTCCCTCTTCTCTCACAGCCAGTGGTACCCTGAGCTATCCTAACATATCACACTATCACGCAACACCACATACTGACAGCTTTCACTGGAACAGTGGGTATGCTTATTGTAGAAGCATAATCACTAAGTTTTTTGCGTGGATAAAAACTTGGCAGCATCACCTGAGGGTCTGTCTCTATATCACTGTGGGGTTGAAGAGCACAGAGCTAGTCTCTATATCTAGCAAGGGCTAATCCCAGGTAATGAAAGGGTATTTCCTGAATTGAATGGACTCCCCTTTGATTTGCTTGGGGAAGGTTCCCCCTGACTTCTCCTGTCGGTCTGATTCCAGGCTGGACTGCTCTGATGATGGACGGCTCTGCTCGATGGAAAAATAATGTTCATTTTGCCTCTTCTGAATTCTTGGCCAATTTTTCCAGCCAAAAAACTAAGATCTGGGACAGCTACCTTGTGCATGCCATTCAAAGGACTTCCCCATTATGGTCATTTTTTTGAGTGGCTGGACAGAGCAGTATGCCCACCAATATATTGTATATATATATTGCTTTAGACCAATATACAGTTGATTCTTGTTATTCATGGTATTATGTCCTCTAAAGAGATCAGGAACACTGAATCAGTGAATACTGAAACATTGCTCCTAGGGGAAATAGAAGTATGACTATGAAAGCAGTGCAACTATTTGACTTGGGGGTTACAAGTAAATTTTAGCAGGTAGGTGCTATTTGCAAACATAGAATCTGCAAATAATGAGGACTGACCATGTATCGTTCATATTTTCATGAGAACTTAAATCCTCTAACCCATCTTTCCATCCCTGCCCTTTCTCCCCAGACGATGCTATGTCCTCAGGACTCCAAACTTTTCAACAGTCATTTATTTTTATGCCATCCAGGATGGCAGCCTGAAGCATTCTGGAAGGTACACGCTGCCTAGTGTGAGGGTATATATGCCTGACAAAATGTTCTAAAAAATTACTCCCAAGATTCCTCCCCACCCCTCACTCCATAGAGCCCTTTTCTTCCCATTTACTCTCCTTTCTCCCCTTTTGCACTTCTCCCTGGGGCCCACTCCCCTGCCCTACTTTCAGACCACATCTCATCTCCCCTCACCTGTTCCCCTCCTCCCCAGCAGGCCCATAAGGCCTTCCATATAATTTCCTTTGGAAAAACGGATCCCTTGCAGTTTGCATGACTGAAGCTACATCGCTGGCTACTTTGTGATTCTCTCCTGGCCTGGAAGTTGGGGATGGAGAGTCCCTCCGGGCAACCAGCTTGCAGAGGCCCTGACATCAGTGAGAGCAGAGCTGGAACCACCACTGTTGTTTGGGGGCTTATCAGTCCTATTGCTGCAGGACACATCACTCTACAGCTCAGTGGCTGAAAACTAGTATGTATTGTTTCTCATGGGTCAAGGACTCCAGGATGGGCTCAGCTGGGTGGTTCTGCTGTTCTCTGTTTGGCTCAGTCATCACAGTCAGCTGGGTGTCAACTGATCTAGGATGGACCTGTTGGAAGTGGCCCTGCTCCAGTGTCTCTCTTTAGCTCTCCTGGACTAGTGGGCGGACCCAAGGCACGTCTTTCTTAAGGCAATTGCATGAACGCAAGAGAATAAGCAGAAACACTTACAAAGCCTTTCAAAGCCTTGGCTCAGAATTGACATACTGCCTGTAGTGTGTGGATCCCCAAAGCCAACCCTCAGGTGTGCCAGAACTCAGCAAAGCTGATACACTCATGGTTATAATTTACTATAGCAAAAAGATACAGATTGAATCAGCAATTGATCAAGACACATAGGGGATGGTCCAGGGTACCAGCTGTCCCCTCCCGGTGGAGGTCTACAGACAGCACCTATTTCTCCCAGCAACAATGTGTGACAACACACGTGGAATATTGCCAACCAGGGAAGCTCCCCTGAGCCTTGGTGTCCAGGGTTCTTACTGGGGGTTGGTCACGTAGGCACAGCTGACAGCTGCTATGTGCCTGACCTTAGTCTCCAGCCCCTCCAGAGGTCAAGTTGATACTATGTAGCCCAAAGCCCCCTCACAAATCATACTGTTAGTGTCACTATCTGGCCTGGCTCAACGCCTCCAGGTAAACAAAGACACTCTTTCAGGCAGGATATTCTTGGGGTTTAGAAGTTACCTCCTAGGAACGAGGAACCAGCCCAGGGCCCAGACTTTCTCTGGAATGTGCAGAAAGGAAGTTTGGACCCCTCAGACTTGCTGAGTTGATCCTTTATTGCCGGTTGTCTCTTCTGCCTCAATCTATTGGCCAGAGTAGGTCGCACGGCTGAGTCAGAGTCAGAGAGCAGCAGAGTGTCTCAGCAGAGGGCGTGGATGCAGGGCCAGGGGAAGAGCTGGGGCCATTCATGCGACCCGCCACGAGGGCCTGTCTGGGGCCAGGCCTGGGCCAGGGGCCGCCACGGTCTCATCATCGTAGGACACAGCCCCACGCGCACATCTCCCTGCTTCCTGTGTGCTGTTCTGTACTTTCCCACGACCCCTCATCTCCCAGGAAAGTTCCAACTCAGGCTGTAAGTTTCACTTCCCCTGAAGGTCTCCCCGACCACCCCCAGCAAAGGCAGGGTCTCCTGAACTGACTCATGGTCCCACCTGCCCAGGGCTCTGAGACCGGAGACGGCCCCTCAACCGCTCTCCTTCAGATCATCCCCCAACTTAACTTCACCCAGGACAATGACTTGCCAGCCCCACATTTGCCTCAGAGACCCTCTGCCTCAACCAACTGCTGCTACTCTTGACAGGCCTGCTCTCTGCCAGGAGCGGAAAGTGTGGGTCGATCCTTCTGATGGCTGT